>NW_027361783.1:15102500-16342500 GCF_039654945.1 Dendrobates tinctorius
TCTCACATACTGAGAAAGCTAAGTTATTGTGAGGTATGCTCTATTTCTAATGTGGGTTGCTGCCTGCTTCTGAAAGGTCATCATTATAAAGGGTGAAGAAGTACCCGCCCCCTAGTGAAAACTATCTGATAACACCTACATAGATTTAACAAAAACTAGCTAATTATTACAAAATTGTTTAATTGCTAATATTTTCACAATGGAGAAGCGGAATAAAAAATAAAAGTTTTATTCCACTATGTAACCAATAGAGTTGAGCGACTTTTGGTTTTTTAGGGTCGCGTTTCGTTTCGTGAAACCCGACTTTTCCAAAAGTCGGGTCGAGCAAGATCGTCTGATTATAGGGAAAAGTCGGGGTCGTCCCGAAACACGAAACCCAATGTAAGTCAATGGGGAATAAAAGTCGGCAGTGAGAGGAGGACAGAAAACACACCAACAGTGCCCATTTCAATGCCAAAAGCATCAATTCTTCTTACTTAAGCTTGTCAACCTTAATTAACTTCATAATACAAGTTACGCACTGAAAAATGGGGGTTATTTGGCTACAGTTGTGGGGGGGAGGGCTGGCTCCAGGTTTTCATGTGCCTTGGGCAAAAGAGCGCCCCTTTAACACATACCACAACTCATCATGCTCCGATACGGCAGAGAAATAGCGGTATAGTACAATGAAAAATACTTCACTTTTTACATCTCATGACGAGGCCCATCTATTTCTCCATACAGAATCATTGGTCCCATATAATGTTTGAAACAGTATATGATGAGCTCCACATAATGCTACAGTATATGTTGGTCCCCATGGATGAAGCTCCACTGTCTTATGGGCCCAAATAATGCTCCAAACATAATAGGCCCCATTTCTAATGCTCTAGTGTATAATAGGCCCTGTAAATGCTGCTCCAGTGTCTGATGTCCACCTTTGGAATGTTCCAGTGTATGGTGGGCCCCATCTATCATTCTCCAGAGTATAGTGCTCCCCAAAAATTGCTGTCCCAACATTGAAAACAATCAAATAAGTCTCCTCGCTAGGGAATCCCTGTACTTGTCTGGACTCCTCGTCGTCCCCATCTTCCATCTCACTGCACAGTATTTCAACTTTGCAAGTGCTGTGATCCAGAGCTAGCAAGGGGGGCCCACTCATTGGCGATGGCACTGGCACAGGGCCCCTGATAGTACGGTGGTGTGTCTGATGGCGGGTGGGCCGAACCTGCACTTTCATCTGCAGCTTCCTCTTTGTCACCGTGTAAGATGGAACTGTATATGGGAAGGGTAACCTGAGTTTCATCAGGGTCAGATTCAGGCCGTGTAGCGTGCGAGGGGAATGTAGTGGTCTGGGTCAATGTACCAGCAGATTCATCGAGCAGTGGCTGGGCATCAGTGCACTTGTGTCGTCCCCAGGAGTACGGTCGCCACAGTGGCATTACCTTCTTCCTAGGGAGTGTGATGTCATGCTTGGGAGCAACGAACGATCTCTCTAGCAGGTTAACTGATTGGGCGGCGTTATTCCCACGAGTCATGACCCTCCAAACAGCGTTCATGAAGGCAAAGTGTTTGTTTTACATGGGCAGTATGGTTGCAAAGCTGAACCTTAAAGGAATGTCCAGAAGGGCACCACCAGGAGTGGAGCCTATGGTTAAATTCGACTCCACCTGGGAAACCTCAACCATGCCAGCTACAAAACAGATGCACACATTGCAAGCTTAATTCCGTTAACGAACGAGACTCCGTCATGCCCCGCGGTCCGAGTCCGGCTTACTAGAGGGACACGTGAGGCTCTGGCACATGAGATTGGCCAATAACTGGTGTGTCATGCCCTTACATGTCCGTGGCTGCATGTGCGCTACATTGAAAAGGCCAGCGTTTGTCGCTTACAGGTGCAGATAACCCGCTGAACAACGTTAGTGATGGGGATCACTGATTACAATTATTACCCGCGAACAATGATTTCCCAGTAAGTGCAGCTCAACCGCAGTTCCGGAATAAGGCCTAACCGTCATTCCTGAAAAAAATGAAAAACTTACGTGTGCAAACCACAGGTGCTGTAGCTTGCTTAACAGCTCGCCAGCCGTTTTCACGCCCAGTATGGATTACACATGATTAGTGTTGAGCATTCCGATACCGCAAGTATCGGGTATCGGCCGATATTAGCGGTATCGGAATTCCGATACTGACTTCCGATACTTTTGTCATATCGGATTCCGGAATCGGAATCGGAAGTTCCCATCATGATATGAGCCTGCTTGCTTTGAATAAGCCAATGGGAATCCTCCGAAGTGTGGGCACATCCTGTTAGGCATGTAGGCATGTTAACTATTGGCATGGCTGTGATTGGCTGCCGAAATGATGTCATGATGCACTATAAAAGCCACCGCAGCCGCCATTTCTGGTCACTCTGCTGTGAATTCAGTTAGGGACAGGCTGCTGTAGAAGACTGTGAGGGACAGTTAGAAATAGCGATTCCACCAAACATCTAGTGCTTTACCCAGGCTACATAAACCACCACTGTAGCCTTCTTTGCCCTAGCAGCAGTGTTCACAGCTGTCTGCAAGGGCTGTGTGAGTGCAGCTCACGCTGTGGAGTGGGTCCTGCAGCCACGTCAGGCTGTAGGCCACCCAGTGTGATCACTGCTGCCTCATACATCTTTTATTTTTTGAGCTGCATTTTTTACATAATTTCAATCTAGTGTGCTTCCATCCGTATCCATATACGTTGGTTGCAAACACTAGTAGTAGACAGCGGAGCCTTTCTGCAGCCTTTCAGTGCTAGTGTCCACTTTGCTGCACTGTTCACGGCTGTCAGAGAGGTCTCTGACTGTGTGTGAGTGCAGCTCACGCTGAGTAGTGTGTCCTGCAGCTACGTCTGGCTGTAGGACGCTCAGCGTGCGTCAGTGCCTCACACATATTTTTATTTGAGTGCAGCTCATTTTTTCTTATATTAGTGTGCATCCATCAGTCTCCATCTACGGTGGTTGCAAACACTATATAGGAGTACACAGCGGAGCCTTTCTGCAGCCTGTCAGTGCCAGTGCCCACTTAGCTGCACTGTTGACGGCTGTCTGAGAGGTCTCTGACTGTGTGTGAGTGCAGCTCATGCTGAGTAGAGTGTCCTGCAGCTACGTCTGGTTGTAGGACGCTCAACGTGCGTCACTGCCTCACACATATTTATCTTTGAGTGCAGCTCATTTTTTCTTCTCCTATTAGTGTGCATCCATCCGTATCCATCAACATTGGTTGGTTGCAAACACTATATAGGAGTAGATAGAGGAGCCTTTTTTTCTGGCTTGTGCCCAGCCGGCGCAGCCAGATTAGTATTACCCAATTTTTTTGGAGCCTCATCTTTTGCATTGTAGGTTACCTGCCTGCATTGTAATAGCTCCAAAAAGTTGGTGATACTATCAGTTTCAATTCTTTGTTCACATACTTTGAGTTTGTTTGCAACAAAGAAACCACAAAAAAAGTTCACCAAACACTACATTTGGAACTTGTGTAGGCCACATCAGCTCCTATTAAAGTGTAGTCCACACACACACTTCATAAAATTAGTGTTTCTTGTACTTGTAACCAGCTGTTCAGGAATAAGCACACTAAGGCCCCCCTTTGTACTTTTCTGCCTATCTTAAGCAGTCTGGCAAGATGAAGAAGGCAGGGAGTAAGGCGCGTGGGCGTGGGCATGGAGTTTCAGCAGGGAGAGGACGTGGGGATTCTGCAGGGAGAGGACGTGGGGATTCTGCAGGTAGAGGACGTGGGGATTCTGGGCCTGCTGCGGGCACCAGTGGATCAGCATCCCCCAGTTTTAGCAGGCAACAGTCCTTTATGCGCAGCTTTGTAGGACCTCAACGTACCCCACTGCTGCGGGAGGAACAAATTGAAGCCGTTGTCGGATGGATGGCAGCTAACGCATCGACTTCAATTACTTCTGCATCCTCTCAGGATCAGAGCACCGAAGAGCAACCATCTGTCTCTTCACCACCTGCCAAAGTGCCCAGGCAGTCAGAGAGACATGGACAGGAGCCATCACAGTCTCTACTTCTGTTCTCGGAATCTGTTGGCTTGGAAAGAGGGGGCCAGCCAAGCAGCATTCCTGAATGTGAAGAAGAGGGAGTATGCAGTGATGCTCAACTTCTTTGTCCCTCTGAATCTGAAGAGGCGAGTGGGCCAGTGCCTATGGTCAGCACACCTCAGTACGCATCAGATGATGACGAGACTCAGTTGCCACTTTCTGGTGCGTACGGTGCTGGCGAGACAACCCCGGAGAAGCAGCTGTTTGAAGAGGGGAGGGAAGATGATGAGGTCCTTGACCCATCATGGCGTGCGGAACAGGAAGGTGGTGGGAGCAGCTCGGAGGAAGAGATTCCCCTACCGGCCAAAACAGGAGGCAGAGGGAGGGGGAAGACTTGGTTGCCTGTACCCTCCACTTCGGCACCCGTTAGGAGCATTCCTCATTCCAAAGGCAAACCGGGCGCTCACAAGAGTTGCAGTGCGTGGTTCTTTTTTGACACAGTTGCAGATGACATTTGCTTTGTCAAATGCAAGCTGTGTCATCAGATAGTCAAAAGAGGGAGAAATGTCAGCAACCTCAATACCACAAATATGTGGAAACATGTGCGCACCAAGCACGAGTTGGAGTTGCAGAGACACCCTGAAGACGTAGGCCAACGTACAGCACCACCTACCACCTCTTCAGTTCGTGTTGGGGCCTCTTCCTCCAGCTCACACACTGCTGGTTCGGCTTCCTCACAGGATCGCCAAGGAAGAACCTCTGCCACTGTTGTCCGGAGACCCTGTCAGATTCCACCCATAGCAGCACGTTCCCATCCATCACAGCCATCGGTAGCACAGGCATGGGATAAAAGGCGCCCTTACTCGGCAAACCATCCCCGAGCACAGTCTCTGAATGCTGGCATTGCCAAACTTCTGGCAGTTGAAATGCTATCATTCAGGCTGGTGGACACTGACACCTTCCGGGACTTAATGGCATTGGCAGTCCCCCAATACAACGTGCCCAGCCGCTTTTATTTCAGCAGGCGAGCCGTCCCTGCCCTGCAGAAACATGTTGAGGGCAAAATAAAACATGCGCTACTAAACGCCGTTAGTAGCAAGGTCCACCTGACCACCGATGCGTGGACCAGTAACCATGGACAGGGACGATACCTTTCCCTCACTGCCCACTGGGTCAATGTTGTGGAGCCGGGTACAGATCTGGAGAGTGGCGCTGTACGTGTTCTTCCAATGCCACGGATTGCAGGACTCCAGTCTGTACACATAGACTCCTCCTCCTACTCAAGTTCCTCAGAAACAGCAGAGCAGGAGCCTGTTACGACCGATATGAGCACAGCCGTGGCCAAACGTCAACAGGCTGTACTCAAATTAATTTCTTTGGGGAATCGAAGCCACACAGCGCAGGAGCTCTGGAATGCTATCAAGCTGGAGAGCGATGTGTGGTTTGGGCCAGCGAATCTCCAGCCGGGCTTGGTAGTGTGTGACAATGGCCGAAATCTGGTGGCAGCTCTTGGCCTAGGCAACCTCACACACATCCCATGTCTGGCACATGTGCTTAACTTGGTCGTGCAGAGCTTTCTGAGGGACTATCCGGATCTTGATGCACTGTTGCACAAGGTCCGCATAGAGTGCGCTCACTTGCGACGTTCCAGCACGGCAAGATCACGCCTCGCTGCTCTGCAGCGACGATTTGGCCTTCCGAAACATCGCATCATATGTGACCTACCCACCCGGTGGAATTCAACGTTACATATGTTGGAGCGGTTGTGTGAGCAGCAGGCAGCAGTCATGGAGTACCAGCTGCATCAGGCGCAAACAAGTCGCACTGTGCGCCATTCACACTTCAGCACCATTGAGTGGGCCTCTATGAAGGACATCTGCCTCGTTTTGCGTGCCTTCGATGAATCCACGCGGATGGCGAGTGCAGATGATGCACTAGTCAGCATGACTGTCCCCCTTATCTGCCTGCTTCAACAAACACTGCAAGCACTAAGGGATGAGGTTTCGGAAGAGGTGGAGGATGAGGAGTCCCAAATGCCATCTGCTTCTGGACAGTCTGCGCTACGTGTTTCCTCACAAAGGCCTAGGCAGGGGACACTTTGTGAGGAGGATGAGGAGGAGTCGATGGAGGAGGAAGACATCTCTCCAGAGGAGGGAGGTACACAAACCTCTACTCAGTATGTACAGCGAGGGTGGGGTGATGCAGAGCAGGCCGAGGTCACGCCTCAAACAGGGGACAGCGGTTCTTTGGCAGTTGGGAGTCTGCAGCACATGGTTGATTTCATGCTGCAGTGCCTAAGAAACGACCGCCGCATCGCCCACATTCTCGTCTCGGCTGATTATTGGGTGTACACCCTCCTAGATCCTCGCTACCGGGACAGCGTACAAAGGCTCATACCAACGTTGAACCGGGAGCGTAAACTGCGGGAGTACGAAGAGTCACTGGTGCAGTCCATAATGTTTTCCATTCCACCCGACAGCATTGTTGCTAGTGCTTTACAAAGCAGCTCTGTGCGTCGAGGCAGTGGAGGAAACTCTGCACAAAGAGGGAGCAGAGGCAGCGCCGCAGCACAAGGCAAGACCACTATGGCCCAAATGTGGCAAAGTTTTGTGTGTCCACCACAATTGTCTACACCATCAGCGACGCCTCGAGTCAGCAGGAGGCAACGCTTCCGTCAGATGGTGTCAGACTACATGTCTTGCCCTGTCGCTGTACTCCCAGATGGCTCTTCCCCCTTCAAGTTTTGGGTCTCTAAGCTGGATACATGGCCAGAGCTTAGCCAGTATGCATTGGAGGTGCTGGCTTGCCCTGCTGCCAGTGTATTATCGGAACGTGTCTTTAGTGCCGCAGGTGGTGTACTAACAGACCGTCGCACGCGACTATCTTCCGATAATGTTGACCGGCTGACTTTTCTGAAAATGAACAAGGCCTGGATCTCCAAAGACTTTGCCATTCCTCTTACAGACTAAATTAGTGGTTGGCAACTGTATCCAGGTCTGCTGGTGTGTTCATTTTTCTACCACCTGAACTATAATCCCTGTGCTTCAACACAGCCAGTTGTCGCTCAGATGTGTCGTCTGCACAGAGAAACACACTAGCTCCTGTGTTAGTGGGGTTCAGTAACGCCAGCTGATCCCCTGCTGTGTGGACGGCAAAGTCACCAGCTCCATCAACATTCAAACCACTACTGATTTTTAACCGTGCCCAACTTAGGTCTCTGGCTCCACTGTCTCTACTATTTCCCCTGACCTCCAACCCCGCCATCTACATCTCTGAAGTGGCGTCAGCACAATCTACACTTGTTCCTGTGTTCCTGTGGCTCAGTCCCATCAGTTTATCCCCTGATGTGTGTCCGGCAAGGTCTCCTGCTCTGTCCACATTCACATAACCAGTAGTGGGAATGAGGACAGAGCTGGCGAACTTGCCGGACAAACATCAGGGGATCAACTGACGGGACTGAGCACCAGTAACACAGGAACAAGTGTAGATTGTGCTGACGCCACTTCAGAGATGTAGCTGGCGGGGTTGGAGGCCAGGGTAAATAGTAGAGACAGTGGAGCCAGAGGCCTAAGTGGAGCATGGTTAGAATCAGTAGTAGTCAACAACCTCCATAAAAACCGCTGTCCATTGGCCTCTGCATGCGGCATGCGTAATCCTGGGCTCCAACAGTGTCAGTTGGTGTTCAGAAGTGTCATCTCCACAGAGCCAAACACATTCGTTCAAGTGTTAGTGGGTTTCAGCACTGCCAGCTGTTCCCCTGCTGTGGAGATGGCAAGTCTCCTGCTGCCTACACCTGCCAAACTCCAGTAGGCCCCAGCCTGCTCCACGCCTAATCCTGGGCTCCAACAGCGTCAGTTGGTGTTCAGAAGTGACATCTCCACAGATCCAAACACATTCGTTCGAGTGTTAGTGGGTTTCAGCACTGCCAGCTGTTCCCCTGCTGTGGAGATGGCAAGTCTCCTGCTGCCTTCAGCTGCCAAAAGCAACAGGCCCCAGCCTGCTCCTCGCCTAATCCTGGGCTCCAACAGCGTCAGTTGGTGTTCAGAAGTGTCGTCTCCACAGAGCCAAACAAATTCGTTCGAGTGTTAGTGGGTTTCAGCACTGCCAGCTGTTCCCCTGCTGTGGAGATGGCAAGTCTCCTGCTGCCTTCACCTGCCAAAAGCAACAGGCCCCAGCCTGCTCCTCGCCTAATCCTGGGCTCCAACAGCGTCAGTTGGTGTTCAGAAGTGTCGTCTCCACAGAGCCAAACACATTCGTTCGAGTGTTAGTGGGTTTCAGCACTGCCAGCTGTTCCCCTGCTGTGGAGATGGCAAGTCTCCTGCTGCCTACACCTGCCAAAATCCAGTAGGCCCCAGCCTGCTCCACGCCTAATCCTGGGCTCCAACAGCGTCAGTTGGTGTTCAGAAGTGACATCTCCACAGAGCCAAACACATTCGTTCGAGTGTTAGTGGGTTTCAGCACTGCCAGCTGTTCCCCTGCTGTGGAGATGGCAAGTCTCCTGCTGCCTTCACCTGCCAAAAGCAACAGGCCCCAGCCTGCTCCTCGCCTAATCCTGGGCTCCAACAGCGTCAGTTGGTGTTCAGAAGTGTCATCTCCACAGAGCCAAACACATTCGTTCATGTGTTAGTGGGGTTCAGCACTGCCAGCTGTTCCCCTGCTGTGGAGATGGCAGTCTCTCCTGCTGTCACCTCATTCCAAATACAGTAGGCCTGTGCCTACACCCTCCTATTTCCTGGGCTTCAACACAGCCAGTTGTAGCTCGGAAGTGCCATCCACACGGAAAGAGATACTTGCTCCCGTGTCTCAGTGGGGTTCAGTAACGTCAGCTGATCCCCTGCTGTGTGGATGGCAGGCTCTCCTGCTGTCACCTCATTCCAAATACAGTAGGCCTCTGCCTACACCCTCCTATTTCCTGGGCTTCAACACAGCCAGTTGTAGCTCGGAAGTGCCGTCCACACGGAAAGAGACACTTGCTCCCGTGTCTCAGTGGGGTTCAGTAACGTCAGCTGATCCCCTGCTGTGTGGATGGCAGGCTCTCCTGCTGTCACCTCATTCCAAATACAGTAGGCCTCTGCCTACACCCTCCTATTTCCTGGGCTTCAACACAGCCAGTTGTAGCTCGGAAGTGCCGTCCACACGGAAAGAGACACTTGCTCCCGTGTCTCAGTGGGGTTCAGTAACGTCAGCTGATCCCCTGCTGTGTGGATGGCAGTCTCTCCTGCTGTCACCTCATTCCAAATACAGTAGGCCTCTGCCTACACCCTCCTATTTCCTGGGCTTCAACACAGCCAGTTGTAGCTCGGAAGTGCCGTCCACACGGAAAGAGACACTTGCTCCCGTGTCTCAGTGGGGTTCAGTAACGTCAGCTGATCCCCTGCTGTGTGGATGGCAGTCTCTCCTGCTGTCACCACATTCCAAATACAGTAGGCCTCTGCCTACACCCTCCTATTTCCTGGGCTTCAACACAGCCAGTTGTAGCTCGGAAGTGCCGTCCACACGGAAAGAGACACTTGCTCCCGTGTCTCAGTGGGGTTCAGTAACGTCAGCTGATCCCCTGCTGTGTGGATGGCAGTCTCTCCTGCTGTCACCACATTCCAAATACAGTAGGCCTCTGCCTACACCCTCCTATTTCCTGGGCTTCAACACAGCCAGTTGTAGCTCGGAAGTGCCGTCCACACGGAAAGAGACACTTGCTCCCGTGTCTCAGTGGGGTTCAGTAACGTCAGCTGATCCCCTGCTGTGTGGATGGCAGTCTCTCCTGCTGTCACCACATTCCAAATACAGTAGGCCTCTGCCTACACCCTCCTATTTCCTGGGCTTCAACACAGCCAGTTGTAGCTCGGAAGTGCCGTCCACACGGAAAGAGATACTTGCTCCCGTGTCTCAGTGGGGTTCAGTAACGTCAGCTGATCCCCTGCTGTGTGGATGGCAGTCTCTCCTGCTGTCACCTCATTCCAAATACAGTAGGCCTCTGCCTACACCCTCCTATTTCCTGGGCTTCAACACAGCCAGTTGTAGCTCGGAAGTGCCGTCCACACGGAAAGAGATACTTGCTCCCGTGTCTCAGTGGGGTTCAGTAACGTCAGCTGATCCCCTGCTGTGTGGATGGCAGGCTCTCCTGCTGTCACCTCATTCCAAATACAGTAGGCCTCTGCCTACACCCTCCTATTTCCTGGGCTTCAACACAGCCAGTTGTAGCTCGGAAGTGCCGTCCACACGGAAAGAGACACTTGCTCCCGTGTCTCAGTGGGGTTCAGTAACGTCAGCTGATCCCCTGCTGTGTGGATGGCAGTCTCTCCTGCTGTCACCTCATTCCAAATACAGTAGGCCTCTGCCTACACCCTCCTATTTCCTGGGCTTCAACACAGCCAGTTGTAGCTCGGAAGTGCCGTCCACACGGAAAGAGATACTTGCTCCCGTGTCTCAGTGGGGTTCAGTAACGTCAGTTGATCCCCTGCTGTGTGGATGGCAGTCTCTCCTGCTGTCACCACATTCCAAATACAGTAGGCCTCTGCCTACACCCTCCTATTTCCTGGGCTTCAACACAGCCAGTTGTAGCTCGGAAGTGCCGTCCACACGGAAAGAGACACTTGCTCCCGTGTCTCAGTGGGGTTCAGTAACGTCAGCTGATCCCCTGCTGTGTGGATGGCAGTCTCTCCTGCTGTCACCTCATTCCAAATACAGTAGGCCTCTGCCTACACCCTCCTATTTCCTGGGCTTCAACACAGCCAGTTGTAGCTCAGAAGTGCCGTCCACACGGAAAGAGACACTTGCTCCCGTGTCTCAGTGGGGTTCAGTAACGTCAGCTGATCCCCTGCTGTGTGGATGGCAGTCTCTCCTGCTGTCACCACATTCCAAATACAGTAGGCCTCTGCCTACACCCTCCTATTTCCTGGGCTTCAACACAGCCAGTTGTAGCTCGGAAGTGCCGTCCACACGGAAAGAGACACTTGCTCCCGTGTCTCAGTGGGGTTCAGTAACGTCAGCTGATCCCCTGCTGTGTGGATGGCAGTCTCTCCTGCTGTCACCACATTCCAAATACAGTAGGCCTCTGCCTACACCCTCCTATTTCCTGGGCTTCAACACAGCCAGTTGTAGCTCGGAAGTGCCGTCCACACGGAAAGAGATACTTGCTCCCGTGTCTCAGTGGGGTTCAGTAACGTCAGCTGATCCCCTGCTGTGTGGATGGCAGTCTCTCCTGCTGTCACCTCATTCCAAATACAGTAGGCCTCTGCCTACACCCTCCTATTTCCTGGGCTTCAACACAGCCAGTTGTAGCTCGGAAGTGCCGTCCACACGGAAAGAGATACTTGCTCCCGTGTCTCAGTGGGGTTCAGTAACGTCAGCTGATCCCCTGCTGTGTGGATGGCAGGCTCTCCTGCTGTCACCTCATTCCAAATACAGTAGGCCTCTGCCTACACCCTCCTATTTCCTGGGCTTCAACACAGCCAGTTGTAGCTCGGAAGTGCCGTCCACACGGAAAGAGACACTTGCTCCCGTGTCTCAGTGGGGTTCAGTAACGTCAGCTGATCCCCTGCTGTGTGGATGGCAGGCTCTCCTGCTGTCACCTCATTCCAAATACAGTAGGCCTCTGCCTACACCCTCCTATTTCCTGGGCTTCAACACAGCCAGTTGTAGCTCGGAAGTGCCGTCCACACGGACAGAGACACTTGCTCCCGTGTCTCAGTGGGGTTCAGTAACGTCAGCTGATCCCCTGCTGTGTGGATGGCAGGCTCTCCTGCTGTCACCTCATTCCAAATACAGTAGGCCTCTGCCTACACCCTCCTATTTCCTGGGCTTCAACACAGCCAGTTGTAGCTCGGAAGTGCCGTCCACACGGAAAGAGACACTTGCTCCCGTGTCTCAGTGGGGTTCAGTAACGTCAGCTGATCCCCTGCTGTGTGGATGGCAGTCTCTCCTGCTGTCACCACATTCCAAATACAGTAGGCCTCTGCCTACACCCTCCTATTTCCTGGGCTTCAACACAGCCAGTTGTAGCTCGGAAGTGCCGTCCACACGGAAAGAGACACTTGCTCCCGTGTCTCAGTGGGGTTCAGTAACGTCAGCTGATCCCCTGCTGTGTGGATAGCAAAGTCTCCTGCTGCCTACACAGTCGTACCACTACTGATTTTTAACCGTGCTCCAATTAGGCCTGTGGCTCCACTGTCTCTCGTATTTCCCCTGTCCTCCAACCCCGCCAGTTACAGCTCCGAAGTGGCATCTGCACAATCCACACTTGTTCCTGTGTTACAGGTGTTCAGTCCGGTCAGTTAATCCCCTGATGTGTGTCCGGCAATGTCGCCTGCTCTGTCCACATTCCCATAACTAGTTATGGGAGTGTGGACAGAGCAGGCGACATTGCCGGACACACATCAGGGGATTAACTGACCGGACTGAACACCTGTTACACAGGAACAAGTGTGGATTTTGCAGACGCCACTTCAGAGCTGTAACTGGCGGGGTTGGAGGACAGGGGAAATACGAAAATCAGTGAAGCCACAGGCCTAAGTGGAGCTTGGTTAAAATTAGTAGAAGTCTACAACCGATCTTAAAATTTCTTCAATGCAGCCTCAGCCTGCTCCGTGCTTGTCCCTGGGCTTCAACACAGCCAGTTGTTGCTCGGAAGTGCCGTCTTCACAGAGTAAAACACTAGCTCCTGTGTTTGTGGGGTTCAGTAACGTCAGCTGTTCCCCTGCTGTTTTGATGGCAATCTGTCCTGCTGCCTCCCAATTGACAGCACATCAGGCCTCAGCCTGCTAAGTGCTTGTCCTGGGCTCCAACATCGCCAGTTGCTGCTCATAACTGACTTTGGCACGGGTACTCCCTCCTGCCCAGCTTGGTTCCAGCCCTGCCTGCTGTTTCCGGGAAGTGTCAATGTCAGTTTGCCACCCCAAGTTGCCATGTCGTGTTGCGGTTGGGTTAGCCGAGGCTAGGGTGCCAGCAGTTTAGGTGCTTCCTATGTGGACTGCGGGTTCTGGTAAGAAAGGCTTGTTCCGTAGTGCCAGTAGGACAAGCACCCCCTGTAGGACTGTGTGATTCGGTAACTGCGGCCAGCTTGCGGCATGCCAACTTTGCTTTTCAGGGGTAACTTCTGCTACCCCTCCGGGTTCCAGCACCGTCAGCTGGTTCTCGTCAGAGCCTTTGGCCTAGGTGCCTCCATCTCGGTATCCGAGTTCCGGCAACGTCTGCTGGTCCTTGGTAGTGCTTTGTAGCACAGGTACCTCCTGCTTAGTAACCGGGTTCCAGCACCGTCAGCTGGTCCTCGGTTGTGCCATTGACTCTTATTCCTTCTGCTGCCCCTCCGGATGCCAGCACTGTCAGCTGGTCCTCGCTATTTCCATTTGCTCTTGCAGCTTATGCTACCCCTCCGGGTTCCAGCACCGTCAGCTGGTTCTCGTCAGAGCCTTTGGCCTAGGTGCCTCCATCTCGGTATCCGAGTTCCGGCAACGTCTGCTGGTCCTTGGTAGTGCTTTGTAGCACAGGTACCTCCTGCTTAGTAACCGGGTTCCAGCACCGTCAGCAGGTCCTCGGTTGTGCCATTGGCTCTTATTCCTTCTGCTGCCCCTCCGGGTGCCAGCACTGTCAGCTGGTCCTCGCTATTTCCATTTGCTCTTGCAGCTTATGCTACCCCTCCGGGTTCCAGCACCGTCAGCTGGTTCTCGTCAGAGCCTTTGGCCTAGGTGCCTCCATCTCGGTATCCGAGTTCCGGCAACGTCTGCTGGTCCTTGGTAGTGCTTTGTAGCACAGGTACCTCCTGCTTAGTAACCGGGTTCCAGCACCGTCAGCTGGTCCTCGGTAGTGCCATTGGCTCTTGTTCCTTCTGCTGCCCCTCCGGGTGCCAGTACAGTCAGCTGGTTCAAGAGGACAAAGAACAGGAAGACAACCACCAAGATGCAGAACAACAAGAGAGAGAAGACAAAGAAGCATAAAAAAACAAAGCAGAAGAACATTAAGCATAAGACTAATACTCTGAGCAAATGATATTATCTTATTTATAAGCAGAAGAAGACTAAGCAGTGTATGGGGGTGAGTCCGTTCCTCCTCGTGGTGCCCCTGGAAAAGGCCTGCTGCTGCAGGCCAAACTGAACGCGGACAAATCCTGTTGTAAATCTTTTGTGACAGGCAGAACGGAAGGTGTAAACTTCTAACTTTTCTAGATAACAACTACAGGAATGCCTGACACAAACAAGAATATGATGAAGAAGAATAGGAAGAAGATGAAGAAGTTGAATATGTAGAATAATAATTGTTGAATAAGAAGAATATGAAGAATGTAAGAAAAGGAAGAAGAAGAAGAATGTAAAAAAAGGAAGTAGAAGAGTTTAAAAAAAGGAAGAAGAAGAATGTAAAAAAAGGAATAAGAAGAAGAATGTAAAAAAAGGAAGTAGAAGAATGTAAAAAAAGGAAGCAGAAGAAGAATGTAAAAAAAGGAATAATAAGAAGAAGAAGGTAAAAAAAGGAAGAAGAAGAAGAAGAAAGAAGAAGAAAGAAGAAAGAAGAAGAAGACATACATGTCTGGCAAAATATAAATGAGGCTAACATAGTCAATATCTTTGTAACTCCTAACGTCTTTAAAAAAAAAGTTTAATTCCTGCTATTCCATTTGATTGGGCTAAACCTCTATGGCTTTAATGTCTCCTCCACCTCCCACAATACATTCTACATTATTCTTAGTTGTTTTTCTTCATGTAGAATTAACCTACAAGGAAAGAAAGGGTTTTTTTTAATTCCGATATTTTGGCCCCATTGACTTGCATTGGTTCCCGGTATCGGAATCGGCGATACCAATACTTTTTTTTAAGATCGGCCGATCCATTCCGATCCGATATTTCCAAGTATCGGCTGGTATCGCTCAACTCTACACATGATTGCACAAAGGTGAGAAAGGGTACCGTATCCCCAGATAACATGTATGGATAGCGTACACATTCAAAATATATGTCTATACATCAGGAGGCAGGCTCAGACGGTGTTAGGCCCAGTATGGATTGCACGTGATTGCACAAAGGTTAGAAAGGGTACCGTATCCCCAGATAACATGTATGGATAGCGTACACATTCAAAATATATGTCTATACATCAGGAGGCAGGCTCAGACGGTGTTAGGCCCAGTATGGATTGCACGTGATTGCACAAAGGTTAGAAAGGGTACGGTATCCCCAGATAACATGTATGGATAGCGTACACATTCAAAATATATGTCTATACATCAGGAGGCAGGCTCAGACGGTGTTAGGCCCAGTATGGATTGCACGTGATTGCACAAAGGTTAGAAAGGGTACCGTATCCCCAGATAACATGTATGGATAGCGTACACATTCAAAATATATGTCTATACATCAGGAGGCAGGCTCAGACGGTGTTAGGCCCAGTATGGATTGCACGTGATTGTACAAAGGTTAGAAAGGGTACCGTATCCCCAGATAACATGTATGGATAGCGTACACATTCAAAATATATGTCTATACATCAGGAGGCAGGCTCAGACGGTGTTAGGCCCAGCATGGATTGCACGTGATTGCACAAAGGTTAGAAAGGGTACCGTATCCCCAGATAACATGTATGGATAGCGTACACATTCAAAATATATGTCTATACATCAGGAGGCAGGCTCAGACGGTGTTAGGCCCAGTATGGATTGCACGTGATTGCACAAAGGTTAGAAAGGGTACCGTATCCCCAGATAACATGTATGGATAGCGTACACATTCAAAATATATGTCTATACATCAGGAGGCAGGCTCAGACGGTGTTAGGCCCAATATGGATTGCACGTGATTGCACAAAGGTTAGAAAGGGTACCCTATCCCCAGATAACATGTATGGATAGCGTACACATTCAAAATATATGTCTATACATCAGGAGGCAGGCTCAAACGGTGTCAGGCACAGTATGGATTTGACGGCCCAGAATACACAGCGGAGGAGCAGGGAGAGGTAAAGATTGCAAATGCTGGGGCCCTGCCCAAGCAAGGGGGGCCCACTCGTGGGCGTTGGTACTGGCACTGGGCCCCTCATAGTACGGCGGTGTGTCTGACGGCGGGTGTGCACCACCACCGTCAGAAACACTTGATTGCACTATGAGGGACCCTGTGCCAGTGCCCGCGCCCAAGAGTCGGCCTACCCACCTGTCCAGGTCAACGGCACTCGCACGGTGTCGTGCGCTAGGTGGTGACCCTGGCCATGGGGGGGAGGCAGCACAGTTAGGGAGTTTTAGAAAGTGGCATATGTTGATGTTGGACATTCAGCTGATGCAAAAGGTGAAATAGGTCAAGTCCCAGGAAGAGGTGGACCAAAGCAAGCCATTTTTCTGTCACCCTATGTGTCATCAGGGGAAGGTGGGACAAAATCCTTGGAAACCCATGCGTGGTTCATTTTAATGAAGGTTAGATCATCCACATTTTGGGTTGACAGACGGGTCCTTTTTTCTGTCAGGATTGATCCAGCTGCACTGAAGACTCTTTCCGATAGCACACTTGCAGCTGGGCAAGCGAGCTCCTGTAAGGCATATTGTGCCAATTCAGGCCAGGTGTCCAGTTTAGCGGCCCAATAGTCAAAGGGGAATGACCTGTGTGGGAGAACATCGATATGGGAGGAAAAGTAGTTTGTAACCATAGTTGACAACTGCTGTCTCCTGTCACTTTCCATCGATGCAGTATTACCAGTTGTGTGAGCGGTATTTGAAAAATCAGTCCACAACATTGTCATGAAACCCCTGTCTCCAACGCCACTTCTGCTGTGTGCACCACGAACACCTCTGCCAAGCTGACCCCAGCCCGTACGGCTCGTGTGAGAACCATCACCGCTGCTGTGTGCTGGGAATGCCTCAAGCAACCGATTTACCAGAGTTGCTTGTTTATTAGCCAATATTAGGTCAAGGTTCTTCTGTGGCATGATGTTTTGTAATTTGCCTTTATAGCGTGGATCCAGGATGCTGGCCAACCAGTAGTCGTCATCGTTCATCATTTTGGCAATGCGGGGGTCCCTTTTTAGGATCTGCAAGGCATAATCTGACATGTGGGCCAATGTTCCCGGTGTCAATGATGCACTGCGAGTGCTGGTTGGAGGAGCACTTTCTGGCAAATCCACATCCCTCCAGTCACGCACAAACCCTGTACCAGACCTTGCCACGCCAACATTTTCACTTGCCCCACGAGATGCATCCTCCTCCCCTAAGTAATCATCCCCATCATCCTCCTCCTCCTCCTCCTCTTCTTCCTCCACCTCGTCCAGGAGAGGTCCCTGAGCAGACAATGGCTGAATGTCATCAAGGATTCCCTCCTCCTCTTCCTCCTCATCAACATTGGCTGCAGAAGCCTGCTCCTTAAGGTGCGTCAAAGTTTGCATGAGCAGACGCATAAGTGGGATGCTCATGCTTAGGATGGCATCGTCTGCGCTTACCAGCCGTGTGCATTCCTCAAAACACTGAAGGACTTTACAGAGGTCTTTCAGCTTCGACCACTGCACACCTGTCAACTCCATGTCTGCTCTCAAAGTGCCTGGCCGTGTATCCTCCCACAAATGCATTATGGCCTGCCTCTGCTCGCACAGCCGCTCCACCATGTGCAGGGTGGAGTTCCACCTTGTTGCAATGTCGATAATGAGGCGGTGGTTGGGAAGGTGGAGCAATCGCTGCAGCTTCTGCATACGAACGGAGTGTACAGGCGACCGGCGGATGTGCGCGCACAGTCTTCGCACCTTCTGGAGCAGGGCTGTTAACTCCGGATAATTTTTGAGGAAGCACTGCACCACCAGGTTCAAGGTGTGAGCCAAGCAAGGTATGTGGCTGAGTTTTGAAAGGGCTATGGCTGCCACAAAATTACGGCCGTTATCACTAACTACCTTGCCTGCCTCAAGATGTACACTGCCCAGCCATGACTCAGTTTGTCGTTTCAAGTACTCGGCCAGCACCTCGGCGGTGTGTCTGTCGCCCAAACACATCATCTGCAACACAGCCTGCTGACGCTTTCCACTAGCTGCTCGATAGGGGGACACCTCGTGTGCAATAGTGGCAGCTGCAGATGGAGTGCTCGTACGACTGCGCTCTGTGGACGAGCTTTCGCTTCTGAAGGAGGAGGAGGAGGAGGAGGAGGGTCGAACGCCTACAGCCAACTGTTTCCTATACCGTGGGCTAGGCAGCACTGTCCCACCACCGCTGTCCCCTGTGGACCCTGCATCCACCACATTAACCCAGTGCGCAGTGATGGACACGTAACGGCCCTGGCCATGCCGACTGGACCATGCATCAGTTGTGAGGTGCACCTTTCTGCTCACTGACTGCTTGAGTGCATGGACAATGCGGTCTTTCACATGATGGTGGAGGGCTGGGATCGCTTTGCGAGAGAAGAAGTGGCGACTGGGTAGGTCATAGCGTGGTACTGCATAAGCCATGAGTTCGCGGAAAGCTGCGCTTTCCACCAACCGAAAGGGCATTATCTCAAACGAGATTAGTTTGGCAATGTGGGTGTTCAAACCCAGTGTACGCGGATGAGAGACTGAGTACTTTCTTGACCTACTCATAGTGTCTGGGAGGGTGAGCTGGACTTGAGAGCTGCATATGGTGGAAGTAGCGGTGGACAGGGTGGACTGAGAGAGGGTTGATGATGGTGATGGAGTTGGTGTTCTTTCTGATGGCCTAGAATCAGTCTTTCGTTGATATAACAGTGGGATTCCCTGACTGCTGTGGCCTTGCAACGACACCTCAACATTTGCTGCTGTGCTAACCGGTGGGCTTACAGTGGGGGAAACAATGTAGCGTTGCTGACTACCTTCGTTGTGATTAGTTGCACATGTGGCACTTGAGGTTTGGTGTTGTGTCCACGCTTGCAAGTGCATGCTGGTTAAATGTCTAAGCATGCAACTGGTATTCAAATTTTTCAGATTTTTCCCTCGGCTAAAGGTCTTTGCGCACTTCTTACAGATAACCTTGGCCTGATCATGAGGATTTTGTTCAAAAAAGTGCCACACTGCACTCTTCCTACTTTGGCAGACATTTTGCGGCCTAGCACGCTGTGATGTTTTGACCATCTGGACAAGCTGTCCAGCAACTCTTTTGATTTTTGGAACCTATCTTTGGAGTGCTCCGGGCCTGCCAGATAACAGCTGTTGCGATGTCGATGTCTGCTGTGGTTGTTCCTCATCTGAGCTATTGGAAGCAGCACCCTCTTCCCCCAATGGATGCCAATCTGGGTCAACAACTGGGTCATCCATCACCTCCTCTTCAATGTCATGTGCACCTTCCTCTGTGTCACCGTGTATGGTGGTATAGTGTGCGGGAAGGGGCACCTGAGTCTCATCAGGGTCAGAATCTGGCTCTGTACACTGCGAGGACAATGTAGTGCTCTGAGTGAATGTACCAGCAGAATCATCCATCAGCGGCTGTGCATCAGTGCACTCCATGTCAGATTCATCTTGGCCTGGGTAATTCACCATTTGACTTGATAATCCAGGCATGGTATGTGAAAACAGCTCCATGGAGTAATCAGTAGTATGGCCTGCGTCATCCTTCAATCTTGGTTGGGGTGAAGGACACAAGGAAAGGTGTGGTTCATGAACATGAGCCTCCAATGACGACTCAGTGCTTTTACTTTTTACAACTTCAGAAGAGGAGGCGATAGAGCTGGAGGCTGAGTCAGCAATGTAAGACAAAACTTTTTCCTGATGCTCTGGCTTTAAAAGCGGTTTGCCAACTCCTAGAAAACTAAGCCTTCGAAGCCTTATGGAGCCAGACGATGATGCAGGCTCAACACCTCCTGCATTCGGTCCTATTTTGCTCTTGCCACTACCATCAGATCCACCACCAACACCATCATTACCAGCTGCCAACCCCCGCCCAATTCCACGGCCTCTTCCACCAGCCTTCCTCATTTTTGGTAGAAATGTAGACAAAATCCAACAAACTATATAGTAATGTAAAAGGTACAAGGTGTCTATAGGACAGGGGATATTTTGAATTTCTGCTCACACTAGTGGACACTGGACACTTTTGGATTGTGTGAGGCCCACTGAATATCTGAGCGCTATGTCACAGGCTCGATGGCACAGCTGTGACCAAAGTGACTAGAGGATAAGTGAGATTTTGAATTTCTGCAGACACTTGTGGACACTGGACACTTTTGGATTGTGTGAGGCCCACTGAATATCTGAGCGCTATGTCACAGGCTCGATGGCACAGCTGTGATCAAAGTGACTCGAGGATTAGTGAGATTTTGAATTTCTGCAGACACTTGTGGACACTGTACACTTTTGGATTGTGTGAGGCCCACTGAATATCTGAGCGCTATGTCAGAGGCTCGATGGCACAGCTGTGACCAAAGTGACTAGAGGATAAGGGAGATTTTGAATTTCTGCAGACACTTGTGTGTGACACTTTTGGATTGTGTGAGGCCCACTGAATATCTGAACGCTATGTCACAGGCTCGATGGCACAGCTGTGACCAAAGTGACTAGAGGATAAGTGAGATTTTGAATTTCTGCAGACACTTGTGGACACTGGACACTTTTGGATTGTGTGAGGCCCACTGAATATCTGAGCGCTATGTCACAGGCTCGATGGCACAGCTGTGACCAAAGTGACTAGAAGATAAGTGAGATTTTGAATTTCTGCAGACACTTGTGGACACTGGACACTTTTGGATTGTGTGAGGCCCACTGAATATCTGAGCGCTATGTCACAGGCTCGATGGCACAGCTGTGACCAAAGTGACTAGAGGATAAGTGAGATTTTGAATTTCTGCAGACACTTGTGGACACTGGACACTTTTGGATTGTGTGAGGCCCACTGAATATCTGAGCGCTATGTCACAGGCTCGATGGCACAGCTGTGACAAAAGTGACTAGAGGATAAGTGAGATTTTGAATTTCTGCAGACACTGGACACTTTTGGATTGTGTGAGGCCCACTGAATATCTGAGCGCTATGTCACAGGCTCGATGGCACAGCTGTGACCAAAGTGACTAGAGGATAAGTGAGATTTTGAATTTCTGTAGACCCTTGTGGACACTGGACACTTTTGGATTGTGTGAGGCCCACTGAATATCACAGCGCTATGTCACAGGCAGAAATTGGCTAGTGTATCACAAACTACAAGGTGTATGTAGAATTGGGCAGAGTAGGAATCTCCCTAGAGTGCAGGTCTGTAAGAACGGAACATGTCCTCGACTTATTCTCACAGAGTGACACAGATAGCTTCACTGTGGCTGTGATAACAGCCGTTACATGGTACTGTGTGAGGAGCGTACACCGCTGTATGGTGTGAAAAAATGCACGCTCAGTACCTCAGCAGGACAAAAAAAAAATTGGGATTGCTTTTAAAAAAGCAGTTTGCAGCTCAGTACCTCAGCAGGACAAAAAAAAAAAATTGGGATTGCTTTTAAAAAAGCAGTTTGCAGAGCAGTGGGTAAACAGCAATGCAGCTGTCAGGAAGCCTTAGAAGGCAGCCCAACAACCAACACCACTGATACACCACAATATAGCCTCCCCTTGCACTGCACACACAGTGACTGGTGTGTTGTACAGGCACAATCGCTAGCAGCAGAAGCAGTTTTTTTTTCTTCTTCCCTGCCTAACACTCTCCCTACAGAATCAGCAGCAACCTCTCCCTATGCTAAGATCGGCAGAAGTAAGATGGCGGTCGGCGTGCACGCCCTTTTATACCCCCTGTGACGCCCACCAAAGCAAGCCAATCACTTGCATGCCCTTCTGAAAGATGGTGGTGACCCGTGCCTATGTCATCACGTTGCCCACAGTGTCCGTGGATCCTGATTGGCTGAAAAAGAGCGCAAAACAAACTTTTGAAATGCGACTTTGGCGCGTAAGTCGCCGACCTCGTGGCCGACCTCATCCTAGGGTTGGGTTTCGTTTCATGAAACCCGACTTTGCCAAAAGTCGGCGACTTTTGAAATTTTTCGACCCGTTTCGCTCAACTCTAGTAACCAATATTACATCATGGGTCCAGCTCATCGTGAAAGATTTGGTGATGAGCTCTCTTTAAGCATGGACCATTTTTCTGTGATATTTTTGAGATAAAAGGAATTCATTTTCCGGTATTAAAACAAGGTGTTACTCAGCTCCATTGTTTAACTCAAGGCCATAAATAGGCTATGTTTCCGGAATATTGGTAATATTATCCATTGTCAGTGCACCGGGAATTGACTAATGTATATATTTTTTTTAATTAAAGCATAATTTTCTCTTTCTTGACAGCTTGGGGTGTACCGCAGAATTTGAGTTGGAAAACACTGGTCTAGAGTAAACCTGCCTATATGTACATTTTTTATTGTGAACATTTGAAATATCATATAATTTAAGTACGAGTCCTTTTGGATGTTATTACCCTATATTTGACAGTCCTTAAGGGAAAATGCAGAAGCCCTGTTTAAATTAGGTTTCTAAATGAAACGTATTCTAATTACTTATAATAGTGATAAAATGGATGGAAGAATCAAACAAAGAGAAAAATTTATTCTCACAAAGGCTAGATTACACAGTTCTACATAATTTAACTAGAGATGAGCGAATTTGCTCGGATTCGGTTCCGAATAAGATTGGATTCGAATATTATTTTTGCAATATTCGTCGAACACAGCTGAACGTCATTAGAGTCAATGGGAGTAGAAATTACCGAACATGTTCGGAACCTATCATTAGACATTAGTGTTGAGCATTCCGATACCGCAAGTATCGGGTATCGGCCGATACTTGCTGTATCGGAATTCCGATACCGACTTCCGATATTTTTTCAATATCGGAAGTCGGTATCGGAATCGGAAGTTCAAAGTTGATTGACAGCCTGAC
This sequence comes from Dendrobates tinctorius, assembly GCF_039654945.1. NCBI lineage: Eukaryota > Metazoa > Chordata > Amphibia > Anura > Dendrobatidae > Dendrobates > Dendrobates tinctorius. The sequence continues at coordinate 15,125,295 of NW_027361783.1, forward strand.
GTCATCATGATGCGCGGTGTGTGCGCATCATGATGCGCCGTCATTTCGGGCCTTCCGGGGGTCTCTGCCGGCCTGCCGGGGGGCTGTGCCGGCCTGCCGGGGGGCTGTGTGGACTGCCCGGGGTCTGTACCGGCCTGCCGGGGGGCTGAGCCGGCCTGCCGGTGGTCTGTGCACCCTGTGGGGGTCTGTACCGGCCTGCCGGGGGGCTGTGCCGGCCTGCTGGTGGTCTGTGCACCCTGTGGGGGTCTGTACCGGCCTGCCGGGGGGCTGTGCCGGCCTGCCGGGGGGCTGTGCTGATGTCCGGGGGTCTGTGCAAGCATCGTCCGATGGGACTACAAGTCCCATCTGGCGATGCCTGCTACCATGACAGTGATTGACACATTAGCCAATGATGGGACAGTAGTAGTCCCATCTTCCGGCTAATGTGTTAAATGTTAAAAAAAAAAAAAAAAAAAAAATACTACATACATACTACATGCATGCTACATACATACTACATGCTACATACATACTACATACATACTACATATATACTACATGCATGCTACATACATACTACATGCTACATACATACTACATACAGTCATATGTTAAAGTTTGGGCACCCCTATTAATGTTAACCTTTTTTCTTTATAACAATTTTGGTTTTTGCAACAGCTATTTCAGTTTCATATATCTAATAATTGATGGACTCAGTTATATTTCTAGATTCAAATGAGGTTTATTGTACAAACAGAAAATGTGCAATCTGCATTTAAACAAAATTTGACAGGTGCAAAAGTATGGGCACCTAAACATAAAAGTGACATTAATATTTTGTAGATCCTCCTTTTGCAAAAATAACAGCCTCTAGTCGCTTCCTATAGCTATTAATGAGTTCCTGGATCCTGGATGAAGGTATTTGTGACCATTCCTGTTTACAAAACAACTCCAGTTCAGTTAAGTTTGATGGTCGCCGAGCATGGACAGCCCGTTTCAAATCATCCCACAGATGTTCAATGATATTCAGGTCTGGGCACTGGGATGGCCATTCCAAAACATTGTAATTGTTCCTCTGCATGAATGCCTGAGTAGATTTGGAGCGATGTTTTGGATCATTGTCTTGCTGAAATATCCATCCCCTGCGTAACTTCAACTTCGTCACTGATTCTTGCACATTATTGTCAAGAATCTGCTGATACTGAGTTGAATCCATGCGACCCTCAACTTTAACAAGATTCCCGGTGCTGGCATTGGCCACACAGCCCCAAAGCATGATGGAACCTCCACCAAATTTTACTGTGGGTAGCAAGTGTTTTTCTTGGAATGCTGTGTTTTTTAGCCTCCATGCATAACGCCTTTTTGTATGACCAAACAACTCAATCTTTGTTTCATCAGTCCACAGGACCTTCTTTCAAACCTTAACTGGCTTGTCCAAATGTGCTTTTGCATACATCAGGTGACTCTGTTTGTGGCGTGCTTGCAGAAACGGCTTCTTTCGCATCCCTCTCCCATACAGCTTCTCCTTGTGCAAAGTGCGTTGTATTGTTGACCGATGCACAGTGACACCATCTGCAGCAAGATGATGCTGCAGGTCTTTGGAGGTGGTCTGTGGATTGTCCTTGACCATTCTCATCATTCTTCTTCTCTGCCTTTCTGATATTTTTCTTGACCTGCCACTTCTGGGCTTAACAAGAACTGTACCGGTGTTCTTCCATTTCCTTACTATGTTCCTCACAGTGGAAACTGACAGGTTAAATCTCTGAGACAACTTTTTGTATCCTTCCCCTGAAAAGCTATGTTGAATAATCTTTGTTTTCAGATCATTTCAGAGTTGTTTTGAGGAGCCCATGATGCCACTTTTCATAGGAGAATCACATAGGAGAACTACTTGCAAGTGGCCACCTTAAATACCTTTTCTCATGATTTGATACACCTGGCTATGAAGTTCAAAGCTCAATGAGGTTACAAAACCAATTTAGTGCTTCAGGAAGTCAGTAAAAAGTAGTTAGGAGTGTTCAAATCAAGAAAATGATAAGGGTGCCCATACTTTTGCACCGGTCAAATTTTGTTTAAATGCAGATTGCACATTTTCTGTTAGTACAATAAACCTTATTTGAATCCAGAAATATAACTGAGTCCATCAGTTATTAGATATATGAAACTGAAATAGCTGTTGCAAAAACCAAAATTGTTGTAAAGAAAAAAGGTTAACATTAATAGGGGTGCCCAAACTTTAACATATGACTGTACATACTACATGCATGCTACATACATACTACATGCTACATACATACTACATATATACTACATGCATGCTACATACATACTACATGCTACATACATACTACATATATACTACATACATACTACATACATACTACATGCATGCTACATACATACTACATGCTACATACATACTACATATATACTACATGCATGCTACATACATACTACATGCTACATACATACTACATATATACTACATACATACTACATACATACTACATGCATGCTACATACATACTACATGCTACATACATACTACATATATACTACATGCATGCTACATACATACTACATGCTACATACATACTACATATATACTACATACATACTACATACATACTACATGCATGCTACATACATACTACATGCTACATACATACTACATATATACTACATGCATGCTACATACATACTACATGCTACATACATACTACATATATACTACATACATACTACATACATACTACATGCATGCTACATACATACTACATGCTACATACATACTACATATATACTACATGCATGCTACATACATACTACATGCTACATACATACTACATATATACTACATGCATGCTACATACATACTGCATGCTACATGCATGCTACATACATACTACATACATACTACATGCTACATACATACCACATATATACTACATACATACTACATACAATACATTCATACAATACATACATAGACATACAGTACATATAACATAGAGTAACATACTTACCAATACTTGTCACATTGTTCCCCGAAGCCATTGTCTTTTACGGAATAAATATTAACATAACAAACCACAAAAATACTCACCCACGATCCGAAGCAGTCCACGAGTGTGTCCCACGACGATCTTGGGTAGAGAACTGCAGCATCAGCTGTTGCTGCCGTTCTCTACGGGCTGCAGGAATCCAATGACGGAAAGTAGGTATCCTTCCGCACTGTATTCCTCCGCCACTTAAAAAAAAAAAAAGTCCCTAGTCTCACTTTATGCCATTGCTGCGTGGGAATTTCCCACACAGCAATGGCATAAAGTGAGACTAGGGACTTTTTTTTTTTTTAAGTGGCGGAGGAATACAGTGCGGAAGGATACCTACCTTCCGTCATTGGATTCCTGCAGCCCGTAGAGAATGGCAGCAACAGCTGATGCTGCAGTTCTCTACCCAAGATCGTCGTGGGACACACTCGTGGACTGCTTCGGATCGTGGGTGAGTATTTTTGTGGTTTGTTATGTTAATATTTATTCCGTAAAAGACAATGGCTTCGGGGAACAATGTGACAAGTATTGGTAAGTATGTTACTCTATGTTATATGTACTGTATGTCTATGTATGTATTGTATGAATGTATTGTATGTAGTATGTATGTAGTATATATGTGGTATGTATGTAGCATGTAGTATGTATGTAGTATGTATGTAGCATGCATGTAGCATGCAGTATGTATGTAGCATGCATGTAGTATATATGTAGTATGTATGTAGCATGTAGTATGTATGTAGCATGCATGTAGTATATATGTAGTATGTATGTAGCATGTAGTATGTATGTAGTATGTATGTGGTATGTATGTGGTATATATGTAGTATGTATGTAGCATGTAGTATGTATGTAGCATGCATGTAGTATATATGTAGTATGTATGTAGCATGTAGTATGTATGTAGCATATATGTAGTATGTATGTAGCATGCATGTAGTATATATGTAGTATGTATGTAGCATATATGTAGTATGTATGTAGCATGTAGTATATATGTAGTATGCATGTTGCATGCATGTAGTATATATGTAGTATGTATGTTGCATGTAGTATATATGTAGTATGAATGTAGCATGTATGTAGTATGTAGTATGAATGTAGCATGTATGTAGTATGCATGTTGTATGTATGTAGCATGTAATTTTTTTTTTTTTTTTTACATTCAACACATTAGCCGGATGATGGGACTACTACTGTCCCATCATTGGCTAATGTGTCAATCACTGTCATGGTAGCAGGCATCGCCCGATGGGACTTGTAGTCCCATCGGACGATGCCTGCACAGACCCCCGAAGCCTGCACAGCCCCCTGGCAGGCCGGCACAGCCCCCCGGAGCCTGCACAGCCCCCCGGCAGGCCGGCACAGCCCCCCGGAGCCTGCACAGCCCCCCCGGCAGGCCGGCACAGCCCCCCGGCAGGCCGGGACAGCCCACCGGAGCCTGCACAGCCCCCCTGGCAGGCCGGCACAGCCCCCCGGCAGGCCGGCACAGACCACCGGAGCCTGCACAGACCCCCTGGCAGGCCGGCACAGCCCCCCGAAAGGCCCGTACAGACCCCAGAGAGGCTGTACAAGGGAAAAACAGGATTTTTCTTATTCCGATACCGGAAGTCCCATAGACTTGAATGGGACTTCCAGTATCGGAATCGGCGATACCGATACTTTTTTTTAAGATCGGCCGATCCATTCCGATCCGATACTTTGAAGTATCGGACGGTATCGCTCAACTCTATTAGACATACATTCGGCACAAATATTGTTAGAATATAGCTCGATTATGTCAAAATCAGATTCGGGGACAAAATCTGAGCAAATTCAATCATCTCTAATCTAATATATAAAGCTCAATGTGTGTATGTATGTATGTATGTATGTGTGTGTGTATGTCCGGGATTGGCATCCGCACCGTCGCAGCTACAGCCACAAAATTTGGCACAGTCACACGTCTGGGCCCCGGGAGTGTCCTAAGCTATGTTGTGAGGTGAAATTTTAACCCCATGCATTCCAATTCACCAAACAATTTTGCCCCTATCTACTTAATGGGGAAAAAGTGTGTGCGTATCAAGCCCCGCCCCTCATTATGATGTCACAATGGCTGCCATGGCGACGCTGATGTCATCATAGGTTGCAAGCCCCGCCGCTCATTATGATGTCATAATGGTTGACTATGGGATGGAGGATGTGTGATAGGTATATGGGCACGGGACTATGGGATGGAGGATATGTATGACGGGTATATGGGCATGGGACTATGGGATGGAGGATGTGTGATGGGTATATGGGCACTGGACTATGGGATGGAGGATATGTATGACGGGCATATGGGCACAGGACTATGGGATGGCGATTATGTATGATGGGTATATGGGCATGGGACTATGGGATGGAGAATATGTGTGATGGGTATATGGGCACTGGGCTATGGGATGGAGGATGAGTGATGGGTATATGGGCACTCGACTATGGGATGGAGGATATGTATGATGGGTATATGGGCACGGGCCTATGGGATGGTGGATATGTATGATTGGTATATGGGCACGGGACTATGGGATAGAGGATAATTATAATTTGTTATAACGAACCACAGTTAGTTACTATGCCCGGTCAGCGCTGGGCTCTTCAGCTAGTTTTAACATACAATGACAATTAAAATTTTTAGTTGGCTCTTGTTTCTATGATATCAGCAAGTTTTTCTTTTACTGTTAAATATATACCGTATAATGCATAAAAGTTTCAGCATTTTGAAATATTATTTTTGAAAATATAAAGATTCTGCATATTTTGTTATGCCAATTTTCTGTTATTTATTTAGGGGAAACTTAGCAACAATTCAAGTAACAAAAAAAGTCTAAACAATATTGCAAATTATAAACAGTTACAGAAATTGCACTAAAAAATTTGGTCCTCATCCAGTGACAACTCTTTTTTGCTTGTCTCTTGTGCTCCACCATTGATCATCTATTAGTTTTGTCTAACAGTAATCTGCAAGCATTGATCAATTCCATTTTCCTTTATATCTTTTCTCCATAGCCGCAATATCTTGGTGAAATCTCTCACTATGCTCATCGCTCACTGCTCCCCAGTTTGCTGGGAAAAAATCTGGAAACAAATGCAAGAAATTAATCTTTAACCCCTTTACGAACTTTGATGTATCTATGTCAGTTCAGGGTGCAAAAAATACAACCTTACACAACCCCAGATCCCAAGAAATTGCAACTCTATAGGTCTCGTAATATGGTGCATTTTTTCTTAAAAATTTCTGATTTTTTTTTTCTTAAATAAAAGAGAATCTATACATGATTAGTATGTGTGTACTAATAATAACCCAGTGAATCATATTAGCAGGTCAGTTTTAGCATTTAGTGAACATGGTGAATAAAAAAAATTGTGGTATTGCACTTTTTTTGCAATTTCACCACACTTGGAATTTCTTTCCTGTTTTCCAGTACGCTATATGGTAACCACTGGTGGCATTCAAAAGTTCAACTTGTCCCGCAAAAAATACAAGCCCTTGTATGGCTATGTTAATGAAAAATAAAAAATCTATGGCTCTGTGAAGAAGGGGAGCAAAAAAAGAAAGTGCAAAAACAGAAAATCCTAAGGTCATGAGGTTAAAGACATGTTACAGCCAAAATCTTTATATGTTTTGAGATTTTCCACCAAAGCTTTAGTTATATGCTCTTGAGTTTCCCCAAAAAATTAGTTACCACTAATTTGAATGCTACTGATGCAGGTTATTCCTTGCCCTGCAACAAATTGAGAAACTCCTCATTGTCATGATCCAGGTCAGGGTTTGTTTCTGATTATCTTTTCCCTGGTCTGGTCATGCGGGGTTAACTTTCCCTGCCTCGTCTTGGGATCTGTTTGGCTATTTAAGTCCACTGCCACCTGCAGGCAGCATTAGTCATAGTTCCTGCCTCCGGTTTGAGCGGCTAACCCCGTATTACCCTGATTTGTCTTCTGCCCGTTTACCTAGGTCCCGTTCTCGTAATCCCTTGTGACTATGCTCATCTTAGTGCTTGCTCTCCATGTTGTGACCCCTTCGTATTTGACCTGACTTGTCCTCTGACCTGTTTGTCTGTCTCCCATCTCTGGCATTCCTGCTCCTGTTCGGCTCTGACTTTTCTGGCTTGTTTGTGACCACGTTTATTGCTCTGTCCTCTGGTACTGTGCTTCCTGTTGGTCAATGACTCGGCCTGTCTGACTACTCTTCTGCCACCTAGTGGCATGTGTGCTGCAGCATTGTTATGCTCCGCTGTTAGTGCAACCTTCCTCCCCCACCAGCACCCCCTGGTGGAGGTTGCGCATCACAGCATCAAAGCAGCATTACACTCATCTTGAATTAGCTTACAGATTTGCTTACAGATCTGATGTCCAATAAAAACTCCTTCCTTTATCTTTGTTTCACTCAACCTTGGCAATTTATCAATGAGATACTTGAATGCTTTAGATTTTTATCCATTGCCTTTACAAAGTAGTCCATTAAGCCCAACTTGATATTCACTGGTGGCAACAAAATGTTATGTGGGTCAACAAGTGCTGTATGTACAACATTGCTATTCCCTGGCTGAAGTGAATGTTGGAGAGGCAAGTGTCTTTTATTGTACTGATATTCTCTTGTTGACTATACCACTCACACAGAAAGCAGCAGTACTTTGTGTAAGCAATGTAAGCATCCTGGAGACCAAGTAAGAGGGCAACAACCTTTAAGTCACCACAGAGGGGCCACAAATGTTGGTCATAGTTCATGCACCTCAACAGCTATTGCATGTTGTCATAGGTTACTTTTATTTGTACTGCATAACCAACTGGAATTGAAGGTAGCACATTGCTATTGCCGCGGTTCCTCTGTATTATGACTTATCTTCAGAGCTTCCATTAAACTGTTGATGTTGTTGCATACCAGAAGATCGCACTTTATGAAGAAGTATTGGAGACATTTTTTTATCAAGGTTGCGGAACAAAGAATTCCAAACAGCGCCCACTTAGAGATTCCACTGCTGTATCCTAGAATGTAAGACCTCAGCCTTACTCTTGTGCAGATCCATATCTCTAACAACAAGATCATTCATTTATTTTTGTGTTATGAGGTGTGGTTCAGTTGAGGTTGCTGACAGATAGTCAAGGTAGTGAGAAGAAGATGACACCAAGAGCCCTTTTTATTCCTTACTTGACTTGATTGAAAATACTTCTGGTGCTTTTTGGAATCGGCAGCTCTTCTGTATGTCGTACTGGGTGTAATGCAGATGGAATGTTTGGATACTGTAAAGTCGACTTCTCCTTCCTTGAAACTCCTTTCCTAATGGGGGCACCATGCAGAAATAGCAGTTGGTATCAAGATCGGTTGGCTCTCTCCAGATCATTGGGACAGTAAAAGGCATAGATTGTCTCTTCCCATGAAATCACTGGGTAAGATGTGATGCACATCTATTGCAGCACGTGTGGAGTTTGACTCTAGTTCTGATCTCCTATTCTGAAACCAAAATACAGGTTGTTGGCTTTCCTTATCATGGTAGTCAAATTTCACCTTTGTTAATCAAAAGGGATTTGTCTGCATATGTAAAACCTATCCCCTTTGTTAATGTAAGAATGAGGCATATCTCAAAAAAGACATAGAAACATGACAACATGCTAAGAAACTAAGCTAAGCAATCCTCATCATATACACATCAAACATACTGTATATCATACACAGAGAGCATTTATTTAAGTAGATGATGCAACTGTAATTAGGATTATGTCATTGGAGCTGAGCTGAATGAGGAATATGGTGGTTCAAAGTCCACACTGCCCAAGGCTCCAAAAATGTGATCACACACGGAGATGAAGCATGAATGCAGTTTATTGTGTCAACATGTTTCAATGTTTTTCAAACCTCTTCATCAGAACCAAACCACAGAATTCACTTATGTTTGAGTAAATTCCTTGCCTAACTACTCATACATACCTAATTCTTACCAAAAAACTACTGTTTTTTTGGTAAAAGTTAGGTATAAAAAAATAATTTATATTTTCCTTGTTTGCTATGCAAATTATGACTTTAACTAGTTGTTGTGGCGTTAGTTTCCATAGTTTAGTCAGCCCTCTTTCCATGTTATCCTGCCCCTATGGGTGTGTTAACTTAATTTGCAGGAGCTGTAATCATTGCCAGATTCTGCAAATCTCATGCATGCATGTCACGCTTTTCAGCAGTGTCACTGCTCCTTTGTAGTCGGGTGTGCACTTCCCGACTTCAGAGGTGCAGTGCATATGATGGGAAGTTCTGGCCTGACCTATCAGACACCCCCTTTACTAACCCAGTAAGAATATGGAAAAAAACTGACACAAAATCCTTTATTCACAAAAACACTCCCAAACAAATGCCCTCGCATTCCCCTTTTATTGAAAAAATGCAGTTCCTAATGAGTCCAACAATCCCATGACGTCCCACATCGACTGAAGCATATGAAGCATTGTAATGATGCTCCATTAGCTTTCGCAGCCACCATTGCCAGGCACAGTGCTCTGTGAGGCCAGCCAGCTACGAACTGATGTAACATCAGTGACATCAGTAAGGGTACTTCAGTTCACAGCCGCTTGGGTCACACTGTGACGAGCAGTCGAGCAATACCCGTGACCTGGCAGAATCGTAGTAGCACATCAGACAGCTGGACTGTGATGCCGCCATGTAACAACATGTAGCCCAGCAGCTGGGACCTCAAATAGCCTTAAAGTTTCCCTTAAAGGCTTCCTTAAGGTTTCCAGGCCTCACAGCTTTTGTGAGGCCTGTTGGTTGTGAACTCTGGTAACCTGGTACTGGAGCACCTTAATGCTCAATCTAGTAACGAGCAGTGCCAAGCACGCTCAATCATCACTAGTACATACAGACTTATTGCTGCATCAATAAACATGGTAAAAAGTCATTTTGGACAACTTACGTCCATTATTTATAGCTGAGCCCACCAAATACAGGGCCGTTACTTGCTATACACTGTCATGCTCAGACAGCAGCATTAATATGGCAGGCTGCCAGTGGGACGTCTATTCCAGTGCTGACTATTAACATGCAACAAAGTCGTGGCACGCAGATTGGTATTGATGGTGACAAAACCTGATTAAAGCCTCAGTAGCTGCCATCTTTGTATTTTTATGAAGCACAGTAATGAAAAATCATAATTTTTTACTTGAAGGTTGAAGTCCCTAAGGTTATGTTTCCACGGTCAGCATTGGCAGTGCTTTGGACAATGATTCTGTATGGAGAAATATATGGGCCTCATTACTCTGTATAACTCACTATGCGGTGGCCATAATACTGTATGGAGTAATATACTGTCCGTTTTTGGAGCTATTGGAGAATTTAAAATGGATATCAGTCATGTGATGTAAGAAATGAAGTATTTTTCATTGTACTATACTGCTATTTCTCTGCCATATCAGAGGATCATGCATTGTGGCATGTGTTAAAGGAGCCCATTGACACTCTTTTGCCCTGGGCCCATGAAAATTTGGACCCAGCCCTACCCCCCACAACTTTAGCCAAATAACCCCCAGTTTTCAATGCCTAACTATTATTATAAAGTAAATTAAGGTTGACAAGATAGTTTTTGGCATTAAAATGGGCACTGTAGGTGTGTTTCCTGTCCTCCACTCACGGCTGACTTTTCTTCCCCATTGACTTGCATGGGGTTTCGTGTTTCAGTCGGCCTTCGACTTTTCACGATAATCGTCCGATTTCGTTCGACCCGACTTTTGCGAAACCGACTCGATCCGAAAAAAGACAAAGTCGCTCATCTCTACACATCACCATCAAAGGAAAAATAAAAAAGTTAAGGATCTCACAAAATTGAGAAACAAATTATTTCATTTTATAAAGCTCTGATTTTTTACAGAATAAAATAAAAAAATAAAAGTTTAGTATTACATAAGTCTTACTGACCAGAAGCATCATATTACCAATTCATTTTTATAAAAATAAGAGTTGGCATTCTAAAAACGGGACTTGAAATGCCACATTACAGTAGAGTGGAGAGTGGTGGCCATACATGGGCAACACTGCTTTATTCATTGTCTTTGAGACTCAGAAAAAAACAGGACACTGAATCTGGTAATCCCATAGAGGATGAATAGATTGGTGGAGGGCTGGCCGCTATTTTTATAAATGGTGTGTGTCAGACCACTGAGACCCCTACCAATCCACAAATGATTACATACCTGCATGGGAGAAGCTTAAAAGAAAAAGTGAACAATATTGGATGTTAAAAAGTACAGAAAATGTGAGGGATCGGTGGCTCTCATGTGCAAGGCATTTTGGTTGGGTCTCTCCCAATTCCCCAATGATATCTTTTATATTCGAGCCTCTGATACCAAACAGTTTGAAACTGACAATGGTCCACCCATGGATTTCGGCAGGATTATTTAGATTTGCAGATTTGGTGGATGGAAACACATTGGAAGTTCCCTCGATTGATAATATAAAATATAAATTTGCTATAACTAATAGAGAGCTCTTCCAGTTAATGCAGATGAAGTACCTGGCGTCTTCACTATATGGCTCATTGAAGGTTTCTCAACCAACGAAATTTGAGATGCTTTATAAGAAAGGTATGTCAACTAACGGGTTAATATCAGATATTAGCAGGATCTTGGGTTCTCCTCAGACTGACCCCTCCTTGAAACATCCGTATATGGTTAGATGGGAGTCTCTTCAGGGAAGGACGTTGTCTCCCTAATGCTGTCAAAATATTTGGGAAAAGGCATCCAAATCCTCTATCTGCACCCTCTATAAGGAAAGCCAATATAAAATGTTGATGTTTTGGTTTCACACTCCAGAGCTCCTTCATAGACTGAACTCCCAGCTCCAAAATATTTGCTGGCATTGTTGCTCAGCACCGGGTTCTCAGTTCCACATTTTCTGGTCTTGGCCTGGGCTGGCTGGATTTTGGGAAAAGGTGGAGGTTGAGCTGGACACTACTATATACCTACTAAATGTTTCCCCCAGAGGGATGGGGAAGAATTCAACCAGACTGTTGCAACATCTTTTTATGGCAGCTAGATGTTTGATTGCCCTTCACTGAAGAAAGACTATTTTACGCTCTTATCAGAAGGTTTTGGATAGAATAGCCAACATCCGCAGGATGGAGCACATGGCAGCCTTATTGAAAGCGAGTTTGGACAGATTTGAAGCCATCTGGGCTCCCTGGGACTATTTTAGGGCTCAAAACAACAGTTAGGAGTATGACAACCACCCATGCAAAAGCTTTTCTGAGTTACCACTGCTGACATTTTATAAAGATTATTTGATCCACATAGACTCCAAATTTGAATTCAGTTTAAAGTAATGCACATGCTAAAACTTTTTCATTTAGGACTATGATACCAATCTTAAGGACAGTGGCTGCTAGGGGAGTATATAGTTCAGAGTATATAATAAACACAATGAACGCGACATGGATTTGACTTGAAAGAAATGAAAAGATTTTGGTTTATTTACTAGTCATACTTAAAAACAAAGCACACATTCATTTGCTGACAATCATAAATGTGGAATATTTGCTGTAAATCTCAGATATCACTTTCGAATGTTTCCAAATCTTTTCCTTTCTAAACAGCTGATCCAAATATACATATTTAATCAATTTTTCCTATCCATCAAAATATGTAGTCAATGAAATCAATCCTCTTCATTTTCCTTTGTGAAACATGAACTAAAAGAATCCTGGAATGCAGTGGGTTTTGTATCATATGATCCTATTGATATATTCCCCAACCTAATTACATTGAAATACTTCACCTCTTCATCCCTCTGGGCCCTTTTCCATTTTTTTTGTTTTCATTTTTCCCTCCCTTCTTCCAAGAGCCATAACTTTTTTTAATTTCAGTCAATATAGCCGTATGAGGGTTTGTTTTTTGCAGAATGAGTTTTACTTTTCATGGCACCATTGATCTTACCATATAGTGTACTGGAAAATTAGAAGAAATTTCCAACTTCAGTGAAATTGCAGTAAAGTGCAATTCCACAATAGTTTTTGAGTTTTTTTATTTAACATGTTCAATATATGGTAAAACTGACACATCAGTACAAGTTTGCATAGTTTTGTTTTTTTTAAGTGGTTATATGGTAAAACTGACACATCAGTACAAGTTTGCATAGTTTTGTTTTTTTTAAGTGGTGAAATAAATTTTTGAAATTTGTATGAAAATTTTTTTTTCTGCTGTCGCAATTTTCCGATATCAGAGTGTTTTCATTTTTTAGGATCTGGGCTGTGTAAGAGCTTATTTTTTGCTTATTTTTATCTGATATGACATTTTTATGGATGCCATTTTGGGGTAGATATCTCATTACACTGTTTACCGATCAGATTAATTTATTTTATATGTTGATAAATCAGACATTTTTTAACACAGTAATACCAAATATGTGTATTTTTATTTTCTTAGATTTCTTAAATTGTTTTATTTTCAATGGGGCAATAGGGGGGTGATTTGAATGTTTGTGTTTTTTAGATTTTTCATATTTTTTAAAACTTTTTTTCAACTTTTAAATTTATATACCAGTCCCCTTTGGAGACTTGAAGCTGTGATCATCTGATCAATTGCTATGTATGGCAGACATTACAATCTCCTATGAAGGCCGGCCATTAGCCAACATTTACAGAAGTATCGTAATGACAGGCATGGGGACATCTGCAGACTTCTGGCTGTAACGTGAATCCATTGGTGCCCCATGATCATGTTAAAGGCACATGACAGCTGATTAAATCATCTGTCATGTGTCAGGAAAGATGCAGGCTCAGTGTGTGAGCCTGCACCAAAGACAGGGACATGACATATGATGTAAATATATGTCATATGTTATGAAGTGGTTAAGGGACAATTTCAGGATGTATAAAATTCAAATTGAGGTACTGAATTGACTGAATTAGCTATATGGTGTTTTTATGTGATGGCATGGCAATTTTAGATTATAATAAACAAATTTCACTCATACTATCAAAACTACTGATAAATCAACAATTATCAACATGAACGTGAATTTATTCTCCACTTGCCTCAAAACATCTAGTAATGAATGAATTATTAATCACACACTGTAGCGCAGATCAGCCTTCCATACTGTGTATTCTACATACATATTAACCATCTGTTTCCACTGTTTCTAACATGTCCTCATCAAAGTACTCAGCTTCATTATTGTTTATTTTTTCTTAGAAGAAAAAAACACTACAACATACAGTGGGGAAAATACCGTATATACTCATGTATATGCCGACCAGTGTATTAGCCGACCCCCCTAATTTTGTCACAAAAAACTGGGAAAACTTATTGACTCGTGTATAAGCCTAGGGTGCACAGTGAGTGGCCCCAGTTATGCTGCACAGTGAGTGGCCCCAGATAATGCTGCACAGTGAGTGGCCCCAGATAATGCTGCATAGTGAGTGGCCCCAGATAATGCTACACAGTGAGTGGCCCCAGATAATGCTGCACAGTGAATGGCCCCATATAATGCTGCACAGTGAGTGGCCCCAGTTATGCTGCACAGTGAGTGGCCCCAGATAATGCTGCACAGTGAGTGGCCCCAGATAATGCTGCACAGTGAGTGGCCCCAGATAATGCTGCACAGTGAGCGACCCCAGTTATGCTGCACAGTGAGTGGCCCCAGTTATGCTGCACAGTGAGTGGCCCCAGTTATGCTGCACAGTGAGTGGCCCCAGTTATGCTGCACAGTGAGTGGCCCCAGTTTTGCTGCACAGTCTGTGGCCCCATCATGTTGCTGCTGCCGCTGCCTTCGTTACAAAAAAAACTGTATACTCACCTCCGTCGCTGCCGCCTGCTCATCAGCGTTGCGGGCTCTGCAGTGATTGTGCAGGCAGAGGGCATGATCACGCTCTCTGACCTGAATGAGAGGACGCAAGACAGCAGAGCGACGCGCAGGGACAGATGAATATGCCTCCCCCCGTTCATACTCACCCCCATCCTGGTGCTTGTCTCTGCAGCGCAGCCCCCCCCTGTTTGTTCCATGTTCTCGTTGCTGCTCTTCCTGCAGGTCTCGTGGTACCGCTCATTAAACTCATGTATATGCGCATATTCATGAGTTTAATGAGCCATATCACGTGACCGCTGAAGCAGGACGAACAGGGGGCGCTGAGAACATAGAACAAGCAGGGGGGTTACAAAGAAGGGTCAGTATGATCTCTGACACCCCCGCTCCCCCTCCCCCACCGATACCCCCCAGTATATGACTCATGTATAAACCGAGAGGGGGACTTTCAGCCCAAAAACATGGACTGGAAATCTCAGCTTATACACATGTATATACGGTAAGTATTTCAAGGTTTCCCACCTACGAAGAACAAAGAGGTCTGTAAATTGTGCACTTCAACTGTAAGAAACAGAATCTAAAAATAAAACCAGAAAATCACATTGTATGATTTTTAAATAATTAAATTCCATTTTGTTGCATGAAATAAGTATTTGATCACCTACCAACTAGCAAGAATACTGGCTCTCACAGACCTGTTAGTTTTTCATTAAGAAGCCCTCCTACTCTGCAATCATTACCTGTATTAATTACACCTGTATGAATTCATTGCCTTGTTACCTGTATAAAAGACACATTCAATGAAGCACACTCTGACCTCTCCACCATAGCCAACACCTAAGAGCTGCCTAAGGACATAAGGGACATAATTGTAGACCTGTACAAGGCTGGGATGGACTACAGGACAATAAGCAAGCAGATTGGTGAGAAGGCAATAACTGTTGGCACAATTATTAGAAGATGGAAGAAACACAAGCTGCCACATCACCAGAGCAGCCAATGTCTGACCACCAACGAGAAGACGCCACATCACGGACATGCTCAGTGAGGTGATCTCTAGACTTAGACTCCAGAGCGCAAGTCTGCACCTGTATATCACTGGTTACCATAGACTTGGCTGGAGAGCCAGCAGTAACCAAACGTATACCACAAGCCTTAGTAAGAGGCTGGGACTGACGTCTGTGATGAGCAGCAATCGCAGCGGCCAGACTTGAATGAGAGGCCGCCGGACCAGACAATGCTTGGGATCTATCCCACCCAGTGGGAACATCCCGAAGACTAACATTACCCCCTGCTAGCTTCCCCCAGTGATGTTTGCCATGCTCGAAGGCCGCAATAAGACGAGGGGCATGGATATGCTCAATAGGTTCCCAGGATCTATCCTCTGGTCCATGACCTTTCCAGTCAACAAAAGAAAAAATTTTGCTACGTAGCACCTTGAACCTGACAATAGCATTGACCTTAAAAACGTTTGAGGACATATCCGAACTCCCAGCAGGAGTCCCCAAAAACTGGGCCATATACACAGGTTTCAAAAGAGACACATGAAAAGTGTTGGTGATGTTCAAGTGCGGTGGAAGACTGAGGCTATAAACTACAGGATTCACCTGCTCAAGAACTCTGAAAGGACCCAAGTAGCCACAGCAAATTTAGTGGACTCTGCATGCAGCTTGATGTTATGAGCTGACAGCCACACTAAATCTCCTGGGGCGAAGACAGAACAGGAAGATTATGTGAGTTGGCGGAAGCAAGCCCTCATTCTCTACTTAGACACTTTAATTGCATCCTGCATGTGGTCCCAGATGTCAAGAGTCTCCACTGCCCAGTCAACCACCCTCGATCAAAAGACAAAATGGGTATGGGCACAGGGACATGCAGATGCTGACAGTAGTTCAGGAGAAAAGGAGTCTGCCCCATGGAGTTAAAGACGGCATTGTTTAGAGCAAACTCAGCCCATGGCAGCAGGGACAACCAGTTGTCATGCCTGGCGGACACAAAATATCGTCGATAAGTGACCAGTGTCTGATTGGTCCTCTCCACCAGCCCCTTTGTGTCGGGATAATACGCGGAAGATAAATTGAGCTCTATACTGAGCTGGCAACAAAGCTCCCTCCAAAAATGAGACGCAAACTGGGGACCCCGGTCGTTGACAATCTTGTCAGGCATCCCATGAAGGCGGAATACATGCTTGATAAATAGTTCCGCCAGATCCCGTGTGGATGGTATACAAGGAAGAGGAACCTGGTGTATCATTTTGGAAAAATGATCGGAGATGACCCAAATGACCTTATTATTATGGGACTTAGGCAGGTCAACTATAAAGTCCATCCTGACCATCTCCCAGGGCCTATCTGCCACAGGCAAGGGATAGAGCAAGCCCACGGGTTTCTGTTTGGAAGGCTGATTCCTGGCACACGAGACACAGGCTTGCACATAATCCCTGATATCTCGTGCCATCCGAGGCCACCAATAAGACCTCTCTAGCAGTTCAATGATTCTCTTTATGCTGAAATGACCACCAAATTTGGAGGTGTGTGCCCAACGGAGAACCTCCAGCTGCTGATGGTACATAAGATGTGCCCAGAGGTACCTGCTCTAGAGACACCAGTGCCACCATTTGAAGACTCTCCAAAGGGACTATTAGATGTGGCCTGTCCCCATCCTCAGAAGTGACTACAGAATGGGACAAGGCATCGGCGCATAAATGCTTTTCCCCGGACAAAAAATGGATGGTAAAATTGAACTGGGAGAAGAATTATGACCACCTGGCCTGGTGAGAATTCAGGCTTTGGGCTGTCTGGAGGTAAAGAAGATTCTTATGGTCCTTAAAGACCTTAAATGGATGCCAAGCTCCCTCTAGGAGATGTCTCCATTCCGAAAAAGCCAATTTCATGGTGAGCAGTTACCTATCCCCAATGGAATAATTCCTCTCTGCTGGAGAAAAGGTCTTGGAGATTAAGAAACATGGTTGTTCCTGACCTTGAGCATCCTTTTGATACAGGGCTGCTCCAGCTCCAACGGAAGAGGTATCCACATCCAAAATGAAAGGTTTATCAACATTGGGCTGATGCAGAACTGGCGACCTAGAGAAATGGGCCTTCAGGGCGGTAAAAGCCTTGGAGACCTCCTCAGACCACTTCCTAGGATTAGCTCCCTTCTTGGTGAGGGCTACAAATTGAGCTGCTAATGTGGAGAAATGGGGAATGAACTGGCGGTAATAATTGATGAAGCCCATAAAGTGCTGCGCTTTAAAGGAATGAGGCTCCTGCCAGTTCAACACCGACTCCAGTTTGGCAGCGTCCATAGTTAAACCCTTGGCCAAAACAATGTATCCGAGAAATGGTAGGGACTCCTGCCCAAACATGCACTTCTCAGGTTTGGCAAAAATAGAATTGGCAAGTAAGAGTTCAAAGACTCTACCCACATCTTTGCGGTGAGAGTCAATGTCTGGAGAATAGATGAGTATGCCATCTAGATATACTACCAGAGATGTGGATAACAACTCCCAAAAGATGGAATTCACGAAGTCTTGAAAGACTGTGGGAGCATTGCAAAGACCGAATGGCATGACCAAGTACTCATAATGACCATCTCGAGTATTAAAGGCAGTCTTCCATTCGTCCCCTTCACATATATGAATAAGATTATAGGCCCCACGCAAGTTCAACTTCAAGAATATCCTAGCACCCCACAGCCTATCAAAGAGCTCAGAGATTAAAGGCTAAGGATATTTGTTTGTAATAGTGATTACGTTCAAGCCCCTATTATCAATGCAGGGACATAATTCTTCACTCTTCTTTTGAACAAAGAATAAACCAGCCCCAGCAGGAGACACTGACTTCTGATAAACCCCCTCGCCAAATTCTCCCTGATGTATGCAGACATAGCCTCAGTCTCTGGGAGAGACAAAGGGTAGACACCCCCATGAGGAGACTCTGCTCCCAGAATGAGGCCTATAGGGCAGTCATAGGGGTGATGGGGAGGAAGGGTCTTCACGGCTTTTTTGGAGAATATGTCTGCATACTGCCAGTAGTGCCTAGGTAGGGAGGTTAAGTCAGTTGTTAACTAAGACGACCCAGGAAGAACTTGGGCCCTAAGACATTGAACCTCTCCTGAACTACTCCAACCCTGTATGCTCCCTGTTACCCAGTCTATACGAGGTGAATGGCAGTGCAACCAAGGTATGCCCAGAAGTACCTCATCCATAACCTCAGAGATAACAAGAAAAGAGATTATATCCTGGTGAGTAATTTGTGTAGAAATGACGAACCCGTTAACCACCAGAATGGTAATTGGCTTTGAGAGAATCACTAAGGGAATTGCGTGCCGTTGAGAGAAGGTGGAAGACAAAAAAATTGCCCTCAGGCCCAGAGACAACAAAGGCCTCTGCAGTGAGAGTAGTCGAGCCATATGACACTGAAACCTTAAAGACTAACTTTTAGGATAAATCTACTGTGTTAAGTGAGCCTCCTACTATAGCCACTAGAAGCGGTCGTTTTCCCTGATGCCTGGGACACTTATTGGCATAATTGTCAGCCTGCCTACAGACAAAGCACGTCAGTTGAGAACATACAGGACGAGAATTAGATTCTGCCCAAGAGACTTCCATGGGCTCCTCATGATCACTTGTCAGAGCCAGAGCTTTCAAATGATTAACAAAGTTTGGGGTTAACCGAATCCTTTGTCTACAGTGGGCTCGCTCTAATCTTTGCTCAAAGTGTCGAAGATCAATGTGAGTGGATATTAAGTCCTCAAGAGTAGTAGGAATCTCCCTAGTAGCCAAAGCAACTTTTACATGGTCAGGTAGGCCCCTCCAGAATACAGAAATCAGGACCTTATCTGACCACTCCAACTCAGAAGCGAAAGTCCGAAACTGGATGGCAAACTGACTGACCATGGTAAAGTCCTGGGTTAACAGCAAGAGTTGGAGTGCGGCATCATGGGTAATCCGAGGTCCCAAAAAGACCTGTTACAGAGCGTCCAGAAAACGAGAGGCATTCTGGACCACCTAATCGTTATGCTCCCATAATGGTGTAGCCCACTCCAAGGCCCTGCCGGACAAAAGGGACACCACAAATCCCATCTTGGCCCACTCGGATGGGACTCATGAAACCCATGAAAGCCTTGCTGTCCCCTGAGAACTTATCGGGCAGTGAATAGCAGGAAAAAGATGGGACAGGAGGCGCAGCAGAAACCATAGTGGTGTCTTTGCTGGCTGCTTGGGCTGATCCACAGCTGAAGTCCTCTGCTCGAGAGTAGACAACCTGTTCTCTAGCTGCTGGATGCACCGCTGGAGTCGCTGCTCATCCGCCATCACTAGCCAGACCCTGACGCTAGTCCCCCGGGTATACCCTCTAGGTAACTATACCTTTTTATGTGTGTATATATATTTGATTGATAATAACATCTTATTTTCACTCTTGGCACCAGTGTCAATAACGCTATTGTATGCAATTTTTCTATGGTCTTTGCTGCTAGGAGGACATTTTTTATAGAGTAGCAACATGTGCTTTTACTATTTATTGCATTACTTAATATGTGCTCCTTGTTGCAGTCAATAAGTGAATTACTATTATTGATATCTAGTGCCATCAATAATATGTGCATAATAGTATTAAATCTAGTATTTGTAAATTTTTTCTGAGGGTTGCTACCTGGGATTACCCACCTTTTCCTGTACCTTGTGGTATCTGCCTTCTGTTTTTATTGCATTATGGTTTTTTCAATAAAGATTAAATTGATTTGTATGATATAGCCCTGTGTGAAGTTCCTTTGTTGTTTTTTTGGATACATTTTTGCTTCATGACTTTATATGCAGGATATGCTTAGGTGTGTGTTGTGTTAAATATTTTACCACTTAATTGGAGAATTCCAGTGAGTTACAATATCTATTTTGTCTTTAGTCATATATAGCTCTGGCAAAAATTAAGAGACCACCATATCAAAACCCTGTCATGGGCAGCCCAATCTCCAGACCTGAACCCCATTGAAAACCTCTGGAATGTAATCAAGAGGATGATGGATAGTCACAAGCCATTAAACAATGAAGAATTGCTTACATGTTTGAGCCAGAAGCAGTGTGAAAGACTGGTGGAAAGCATGCCAAGATGCATGAAAGCTGTGATTAAAAATCATGGCTATTCCACAAAATATTGAATACTGAACTCTTCCTGAGTTAAAACATTAGTATTGTTGTTTCTAAATGATTATGAACTTGTTATTTTTTTTTTTTGCATTACTTGAGGTCTGAAATCACTGGTTCTTTTATTTATTGCTTGGAAATTCGGAGACATGTTTTCAGTAGTTTATAGAATAAAAGAGCAATTTACATTTTACTCAAAAATATACCTCTAAAGAGAAAAACCAGACAAACTGAAAATTTTGCTGTGGTCTCTTAATTTTTGTCAGAACTGTATAGTGTTATGAATATAGCATGGATTGTAATTCATAGATTGATGCTCTTATAATAAATGATACATTGTTTGATAAAAAAATGTCAAAATCTTGCATGGCTCCACAATGTAAATGAAATAATTCATCATTTTTTAGACTATTATTTTTAAACAGACTGTGGTTCCTTGTACAGCAAATATAGTAGTAATTGCTTACCTGACTCACAGGCAAATGTCTTTGAAGTCTCATCATGAAAGATAATTGCTACCGCATGTTTCTTGGTCTCTCGAGGCAATCGTGTTATAGTTTTGATGTTGTGCAGTTCTGTTACCTTGAACAAGAAAGACTTATGTTTGTTTGTCGGAAAGTATAAACAGTTCTGTGCTAATGTCTTTTGAAAAATACAATATTATAATAACATAACATATTACATGTGGCTGTTATCTTATTGTATGCTGATTTACTAGCCATTTCTTACCATTTCATTGCTAATTAAACCTTTACTTTCAATGGAAAGATCATTAACAGAAACAATAAGGAATCATTCACAAGTCTGTTTCTGTCTTACTTGTAATAATAGTGTTTTCAACCATCTTATCGGACTATTCTCATACCATATTATTCCTGTTCAACGATCATCACAACATATATAACAGAAAACAGAGGTATGTCTAACTTTGTTCTGATTTTCAGGAAAATCTCTCTCACTCAAGGTTATGGGTCCAAAAACTGTATCCATGTCCTTTTGGATTTTCATTCATTTCTAGAAGAAGCTAGGGAAACTTCAAACAGCTTTTATTCCTGTGAGATGAATGAATGACACAAATATGGTAAAATGGCTACTCTGATAAAATATGGAAGAAAATCAAATCTTACACATTGATGAAAATCTATTTTTGCATAGGAGGAAAAATATGACATGTGAATTTGGCCTAAAGCGTATAGTTCCTGACAATGAAAAAAGATGGGTTTGTCTGACTTATTATCTTATTGCTACGCATGTTAATGTTTAATATGTATTTTACATATATTATATTCTAATCGAAATCTAATGAATAATCTGAAACTTTGTAATATATCTAAAATATAAGAATGATAAGACTGAGTTTTTGAAACATTTTTTTCAGTTTGAAGAATAGCTCATAAATATTGAAACCAATTGAACAGCCATGTCATTTTAGTATTGTAAGCATAATGAGTATTCATCTTAAATATCATAATAAAGTAATATTTAATGATGAAAAATAGTTTCAGAATTTCACACTTATTATTTGTGTAGTTTTGTTAAGGCTTATTACTAGAGTTGAGCGAAACGGGTCAAAAAAATTCAAAAGTCGCCGACTTTTGGCAAAGTCGCGTTTCATGAAACGAAACCCGACCCTAGGATGAGGTCGGCCACGAGGTTGGCGACTTACGCACCAAAGTCGCGTTTCAAAAGTTTGTTTTGCGCTCTTTTTCAGCCAATCAGGATCCACGGACACTGTGGGCAGCGTGATGACATAGGCACGGGTCACCACCATCTTTCAGAAGGGCATGCAAGTGATTGGCTTGCTTTGGTGGGCGTCACAGGGGGTATAAAAGGGCGTGCACGCCGACCGCCATCTTACTTCTGCCGATCTTAGCATAGGGAGAGGTTGCTGCTGATTCTGTAGGGAGAGCGTTAGGCAGGGAAGAAGACAAAAAATCTGCTTCTGCTGCTGCTGCTAGCGATTTGGCCTGCACAACACAGCAGTCACTGTGTGTGCAGTGCAAGGGGAGGCTATATAGTGGTGTATCAGTGGTGTTGGTTGTTGGGCTGCCTTCTAAGGCTTCCTGACAGGCTGGCATTGCTGTTTACCCACTGCTCCGCAAACTGCTTTTTTAAAAGCAATCCAATCTCCCTTATCCTCTAGTCACTTTGGTCACAGCTGCGCCATCGAGCCTGTCACATAGCGCTCAGATATTCATTGGGCCTCAAACTGCTTAAGCAATCCCAATTTTTTTTTTTGTCCTGCTGAGAAGAAAAAAAAACTGCTTCTGCTGCTGATAGCAATTTGGCCTGCACAACACACCAGTCACTGTGTGTGCAGTGCAAGGGGAGGCTATATAGTGGTGTATCAGTGGTGTTGGTTGTTGGGCTGCCTTTTAAGGCTTCCTGACAGGCTGGCATTGCTGTTTACCCACTGCTCCGCAAACTGCTTTTTTAAAAGCAATCCAATCTCCCTTACCTCTAGTCACTTTGGTCACAGCTGTGCCATCGAGCCTGTCACATAGCGCTCAGATATTCATTGGGCCTCACACAATCCAAAAGTGTCCAGTGTCCAAAAGTGTGTGCAGAGATTCAAAATCTCACTTATCCTCTAGTCACTTAGGTCACAGCTGTGCCATCGAGCCTGTCACATAGCGCTCAGATATTCATTGGGCCTCACACAATCCAAAAGTGTCCAGTGTCCAAAAGTGTGTGCAGACATTCAAAATCTCACTTATCCTCTAGTCACTTAGGTCACAGCTGTGCCATCGAGCCTGTCACATAGCGCTCAGATATTCATTGGGCCTCACACAATCCAAAAGTGTCCAGTGTCCAAAAGTGTGTGCAGACATTCAAAATCTCACTTATCCTCTAGTCACTTAGGTCACAGCTGTGCCATCGAGCCTGTCACATAGCGCTCAGATATTCATTGGGCCTCACACAATCCAAAAGTGTCCAGTGTCCAAAAGTGTGTGCAGACATTCAAAATCTCACTTATCCTCTAGTCACTTAGGTCACAGCTGTGCCATCGAGCCTGTCACATAGCGCTCAGATATTCATTGGGCCTCACACAATCCAAAAGTGTCCAGTGTCCAAAAGTGTGTGCAGACATTCAAAATCTCACTTATCCTCTAGTCACTTAGGTCACAGCTGTGCCATCGAGCCTGTCACATAGCGCTCAGATATTCATTGGGCCTCACACAATCCAAAAGTGTCCAGTGTCCAAAAGTGTGTGCAGACATTCAAAATCTCACTTATCCTCTAGTCACTTAGGTCACAGCTGTGCCATCGAGCCTGTCACATAGCGCTCAGATATTCATTGGGCCTCACACAATCCAAAAGTGTCCAGTGTCCAAAAGTGTGTGCAGACATTCAAAATCTCACTTATCCTCTAGTCACTTAGGTCACAGCTGTGCCATCGAGCCTGTCACATAGCGCTCAGATATTCATTGGGCCTCACACAATCCAAAAGTGTCCAGTGTCCAAAAGTGTGTGCAGAGATTCAAAATCTCACTTATCCTCTAGTCACTTAGGTCACAGCTGTGCCATCGAGCCTGTCACATAGCGCTCAGATATTCATTGGGCCTCACGCAATCCAAAAGTGTCCAGTGTCCAAAAGTGTGTGCAGACATTCAAAATCTCACTTATCCTCTAGTCACTTAGGTCACAGCTGTGCCATCGAGCCTGTCACATAGTGCTTAGATATTCATTGGGCCTCACACAATCCAAAAGTGTCCAGTGTCCAAAAGTGTGTGCAGACATTCAAAATCTCACTTATCCCCTAGTCACTTAGGTCACAGCTGTGCCATCGAGCCTGTCACATAGCGCTCAGATATTCATTGGGCCTCACACAATCCAAAAGTGTCCAGTGTCCAAAAGTGTGTGCAGACATTCAAAATCTCACTTATCCTCTAGTCACTTAGGTCACAGCTGTGCCATCGAGCCTGTCACATAGCGCTCAGATATTCATTGGGCCTCACACAATCCAAAAGTGTCCAGTGTCCAAAAGTGTGTGCAGACATTCAAAATCTCCCCTGTCCTATAGACACCTTGTACCTTGTTTTACATACTATATAGTTTGTTGGATTTTGTCTACATTTCTACCAAAAATGAGGAAGGCTGGTGGAAGAGGCCGTGGAATTGGGCGGGGGTTGGCAGCTGGTAATGATGGTGTTGGTGGTGGATCTGATGGTAGTGGCAAGAGCAAAATAGGACCGAATGCAGGAGGTGTTGAGCCTGCGTCATCGTCTGGCTACATAAGGCCTCGAACGCTTAGTTTTTTAGGAGTTGGCAAACCGCTTTTAAAGCCAGAGCATCAGGAAAAAGTTTTGTCTTACATTGCTGACTCAGCCTCCAGCTCTATCGCCTCCTCTTCTTCAGTTGTAAAAAGTAAAAGCACTGAGTCGTCATTGGAGGCTCATGTTCATGAACCACACCTTTCCTTGTGTCCTTCACCCCAACCAAGATTGAAGGATGACGCAGGCCATACTACTGATTACTCCATGGAGCTGTTTTCACATACCATGCCTGGATTATCAAGTGAAATGGTGAATTACCCAGGCCAAGATGAATCTGACATGGAGTGTACTGATGCACAGCTGCTGATGGATGATTCTGCTGGTACATTCACTCAGAGCACTACATTGTCCTCGCAGTGTACAGAGCCAGATTCTGACCCTGATGAGACTCAGGTGCCCCTTCCCGCACACTATACCACCATACACGGTGACACAGAGGAAGGTGCACATGACATAGAAGAGGAGGTGATGGATGACCCAGTTGTTGACCCAGATTGGCATCCATTGGGGGAAGAGGGTGCTGCTTCCAATAGCTCAGATGAGGAGCATCCACAGCAGACATCGACATCGCAACAGCTGTTATCTGGCAGGCCCGTAGCACTCCAAAGACAGGTTCCAAACATCAAAAGAGTTGCTGGACAGCTTGTCCAGAGGGTCAAAACATCACAGCGTGCTAGCCCGCAAAATGTCTGCCAAAGTAGAAAGAGTGCAGTGTGGCACTTTTTTGAACAAAATCCTCATGATCAGGCCAAGGTTATCTATAAGAAGTGCGCAAAGACCTTTAGCCAAGGGAAAAATATGAAAAATTTGAATACCAGTTGCATGCTTAGACATTTAACCAGCATGCACTTGCAAGCGTGGACACAACACCAAACCTCAAGTGCCACATGTGCAACTGATCACAACGAAGGTAGTCATCAACGCTACATTGTTTCCCCCACTGTAAGCCCACCGGTTAGCACAGCAGCAAATGTTGAGGTGTCGTTGCAAGGCCACAGCAGTCAGGGAATCCCACTGTTATATCAGCGAAAGACTGATTCTAGGCCATCAGAAAGAACACCAACTCCATCACCATCATCAACCCTCTCTCAGTCCGCCCTGTCCACCGCTACTTCCACCATATGCAGCTCTCAAGTCCAGCTCACCCTCCCAGACACTATGAGTAGGTCAAGAAAGTACTCAGTCTCTCATCCGCGTACACTGGGTTTGAACGCCCACATTGCCAAACTAATCTCGTTTGAGATGATGCCCTTTCGGTTGGTGGAAAGCACAGCTTTCCGCGAACTCATGGCCTATGCAGTACCACGCTATGACCTACCCAGTCGCCACTTCTTCTCTCGCAAAGCCATCCCAGCCCTCCACCATCATGTGAAAAACCGCATTGTCCATGCACTCAAGCAGTCAGTGAGCGGAAAGGTGCACCTCACAACTGATGCATGGTCCAGTCGGCATGGCCAGGGCCGTTACGTGTCCATCACTGCGCACTGGGTTAAAGTGGTGGATGCAGGGTCCACAGGGGACAGCGGTGGTGGAACAGTGCTGCCTAGCCCACGGTATAGGAAACAGTTGGCTGTAGGGGGTTCCACCCTCCTCCTCCTCCTCCTCCAGAAGCGAAAGCTCGTCCACAGAGCGCAGTCGTACGAGCACTCCATCTGCAGCTGCCACTGTTGCACACGATGTGTCCCCCTATCGAGCAGCTAGTGGAAAGCGTCAGCAGGCTGTGTTGCAGATGATGTGTTTGGGCGACAGACATACCGCCGAGGTGCTGGCCGAGTACTTGAAGCGACAAACTGAGTCATGGCTGGGCAGTGTACATCTTGAGGCAGGCAATGTAGTTAGTGATAACGGCCGTAATTTTGTGGCAGCCATAGCCCTTTCAAAACTCAGCCACATACCTTGCTTGGCTCACACCTTGAACCTGGTGGTGCAGTGCTTCCTCAAAAATTATCCGGAGTTAACAGCCCTGCTCCAGAAGGTGCGAAGACTGTGCGCGCACATCCGCCGGTCGCCTGTACACTCCATTCGTATGCAGAAGCTGCAGCGATTGCTCCACCTTCCCAACCACCGCCTCATTATCGACATTGCAACAAGGTGGAACTCCACCCTGCACATGGTGGAGCGGCTGTGCGAGCAGAGGCAGGCCATAATGCATTTGTGGGAGGATACACGGCCAGGCACTTTGAGAGCAGACATGGAGTTGACAGGTGTGCAGTGGTCGAAGCTGAATGACCTTTGTAAAGTCCTTCAGTGTTTTGAGGAATGCACACGGCTGGTAAGCGCAGACGACGCCATCCTAAGCATGAGCATCCCACTTATGCGTCTGCTCATGCAAACTTTGATGCACCTTAAGGAGCAGGCGTCTGCAGCCAATGTTGATGAGGAGGAAGAGGAGGAGGGAATCCTTGATGACATTCAGCCATTGTCTGCTCAGGGACCTCTCCTGGACGAGGTGGAGGAAGAAGAGGAGGAGGAGGATGATGATGGGGATGATTACTTAGGGGAGGAGGATGCATCTCGTGGGGCAAGTGAAAATGTTGGCATGGCAAGGTCTGGTACAGGGTTTGTGCGTGACTGGAGGGATGTGGATTTGCCAGAAAGTGCTCCTCCACCCAGCACTCGCAGTGCATCATTGACACTGGGAACATTGGCCCACATGTCAGATTATGCCTTGCGGATCCTAAAAAGGGACCCCCGAATTGCCAAAATGATGAACGATGACGACTACTGGTTGGCCAGCATCCTGGATCCACGCTATAAAGGCAAATTACAAAACATCATGCCACAGGAGAACCTTGACCTAATATTGGCTAATAAACAAGCAACTCTGGTAAATCGGTTGCTTGAGGCATTCCCAGCACACAGCAGCGGTGATGGTTCTCACACGAGCCGTACGGGCCAGGGGCAGCTTGGCAGAGGTGTTCATGGTGCACACAGCAGAAGTGGCGTTGGAGACAGGGGTTTCATGACAATGTTGTGGACTGATTTTTCAAATACCGCTCACACAACTGGTAATACTGCATCGATGGAAAGTGACAGGAGACAGCAGTTGTCAACTATGGTTACAAACTACTTTTCCTCCCATATCGATGTTCTCCCACACAGGTCATTCCCCTTTGACTATGGGGCCGCTAAACTGGACACCTGGCCTGAATTGGCCCAATATGCCTTACAGGAGCTCGCTTGCCCAGCTGCAAGTGTGCTATCGGAAAGAGTCTTCAGTGCAGCTGGATCAATCCTGACAGAAAAAAGGACCCGTCTGTCAACCCAAAATGTGGATGATCTAACCTTCATTAAAATGAACCACGCATGGGTTTCCAAGGATTTTGTCCCACCTTCCCCTGATGACACATAGGGTGACAGAAAAATGGCTTGCTTTGGTCCACCTCTTCCTGGTACTTCACCTATTTCGCCTTTTGCATCAGCTGAATGTCCAACATCAACATTTGCCACTTTCTAAAACTCCCTAACTGTGCTGCCTCCCCCCCCATGGCCGGGGTCATCACCTAGCGAACGACACCGTGCGAGTGCCGTTGCCCTGGACAGGTGGGTAGGCCCACTCTTGGGCACGGGCACTGGCACAGGGTCCCTCATAGTGCAATCAAGTGTCTCTGACGGTGGTGGTGCACACCCGCCATCAGACACAGCGCTGTACTATGAGGGGCCCAGTGCCAGTACCAATGCCCACGAGTGGGCCCCCCTTGCTTGGGCAGGGCCCCAGCATTTGCAATCTTTACCTCTCCCTTCTCCTCCGCTGTGTAATCTGGGCCGTCAAATCCATACTGTGCCTGACACCGTCTGAGCCTGCCTCCTGATGTATAGACATATATTTTGAATGTGTACGCTATCCATACATGTTATCCGGGGATACGGTACCCTTTCTAACCTTTGTGCAATCACGTGCAATCCATACTGGGCCTAACACCGTCTGAGCCTGCCTCCTGAGACATATATTTTGAATGTGTACGCTATCCATACATGTTATCCAGGGATACGGTACCCTTTCTAACCTTTGTGCAATCACGTGCAATCCATACTGGGCCTAACACCGTCTGAGCCTGCCTCATGCTGTATAGACATATATTTTGAATGTGTACGCTATCCATACATGTTATCCGGTGATACGGTACCCTTTCTAACCTTTGTGCAATCACGTGCAATCCATACTGGGCCTAACACCGTCTGAGCCTGCCTCATGCTGTATAGACATATATTTTGAATGTGTCCGCTATCCATACATGTTATCCGGTGATACGGTACCCTTTCTAACCTTTGTGCAATCACGTGCAATCCATACTGGGCCTAACACCGTCTGAGCCTGCCTCATGCTGTATAGACATATATTTTGAATGTGTACGCTATCCATACATGTTATCCGGTGATACGGTACCCTTTCTAACCTTTGTGCAATCACGTGCAATCCATACTGGGCCTAACACCGTCTGAGCCTGACTCCTGAGACATATATTTTGAATGTGTACGCTATCCATACATGTTATCTGGGGATACGGTACCCTTTCTCACCTTTGTGCAATCACGTGTAATCCATACTGGGCGTGAGAACGGCTGGCAAGCTGTTAAGCAAGCTACAGCACCTGTCCAGACAAGTACAGGGATTCCCTAGCGAGGAGACTTATTTGATTGTTTTCAATGTTGGGACAGCAATTTTTGGGGAGCACTATACTCTGGAGAATGATAGATGGGGCCCACCATACACTGGAACATTCCAAAGGTGGACATCAGACACTGGAGCAGCATTTACAGGGCCCATTATACACTAGAGCATTAGAAATGGGGCCCATTATGTTTGGAGCATTATTTGGGCCCATAAGACAGTGGAGCTTCATCCATGGAGACCAACATATACTGTAGCATTATGTGGAGCTCATCATATACTGTTTCAAACATTATATGGGACCAATGATTCTGTATGGAGAAATAGATGGGCCTCGTCATGAGATGTAAAAAGTGAGGTATTTTTCATTGGACTATACCGCTATTTCTCTGCCGTATCGGAGCATGATGAGTTGTGGTATGTGTTAAAGGGGCGCTCTTTCGCCCAGGGCACATGAAAACCTGGAGCCAGCCCTCCCCCCCCACAGTTTGTAGCCAAATAACCCCCATTTTTCAGTGCGTAACTTGTATTATGAAGTTAATTAAGGTTGACAAGCTTAAGAAAGAAGAATTGATGCTTTTGGCATTCAAATGGGCACTGTAGGTGTGTTTCCTGTCCTCCTCTCACTGCCGACTTTTATTCCCCATTGACTTACATTGGGTTTCGTGTTTCGGGACGACCCCGACTTTTCCCTATAATCGGACGATCTTGCTCGACCCGACTTTTGGAAAAGTCGGGTTTCACGAAACGAAACGCGACCCTAAAAAACCAAAAGTCGCTCAACTCTACTTATTACATATTATTGCTGTGATAAAACACAAAAACACTAAACATTAATAATGTCTGTCCTGCAACTACTACTATACTTGGCACAAAAATCGCATATTAATGTGAAAAATAGTTAAAATGAAGAGTAACAAAATAACAAAGTAATATAATTAGTGATGTTGATAAAAGATACCAGTCCATCAAGTTCAGCCTATTATCCTTCATATCGATCCAGAGTTAAACATAGAAAACCTATGAGTGGAAGCTGTCAATTGTCTAAAATTACAAGGAAATTCCTTCCCAGCTCAAAATATGACCGAAAAATTCTTTGGATCAATAACTCACTTTAGTAATAAAGAACATAGACCTTGTATTATTATCTTTTTTAAGTCACATCCATTGGTCGATCTCTTCTAACAGTAGAAAACTCAATTTATTTATCAGTATTTTGAAATTCTAGCCAGTATTCTGCAAATCCTAACTGTGGTTCAGCAGGTTGCTTCATAGTTAATTATTATGCAATCTTCCATAATCCATTCTTTTAGTGAAGGGACAATTTCTTTCTTCCAGTAAGTCAGAATTAATTTTGTGAAGTAGTTGAAAGCTTTTCAGTTTAGAGAAACATTTATAGGGGTAGAGAAAATGCTGGCAATTATTTCCTCATTACTTTCCCCAAAAGGATTTATTGTTACCTGTAATACATTTCCCAATTTTTTCTTAAACTCTGGCATAAAGATGATTTATTGGGATATATCTTGTTCAAAACATCTAGGATTTTGGACCTACATTTTATAAAAGTAGGTTCCTGAATTCTAATACTGATTCTGAAAGAAGATTTTTTCAAGTTGCTTATGACTAGTGTTAACCCCTTAACGACCACCTATAAGCCTTTTAAAGGCAGCAGTTAAGGGTACTTATTCCTCAGTGCCACTTTTTAACGGTGCTGAGAAATAAGTGAGTAGCATCCCCAGCGTTGGAAAATCTCTGTCGTCTCGACTACTGGGAGGTAGCTGAGACCCCGGAAAACATGATTCAGGTTGTTTTTTACCACCCCCAGTGTTGTGATTGCCATTATTTACTGAATAACAGTGACCGCAAAAAAAGTCAGGTTTCCTATTTATTTCTCTCTCGTCTGATATGATCTAGCACATCAGAGGAGAGAGAAATGGGGTCCCCCGAGCCCCCCGCTACCTCCAATGTCCCCTGGTCCCTACGACTCTGTCCCCTGGTTCTCAGCATCTTCTTCTGGATAGAAAATGGTAGGCGAACGCGCAGTGCCCCCACCGAGATCTGCTGACCGGCACCAGGCAACAATAGATTTTTTTCTATTTGCTCATTTTAATCACTGTGATAGAACCTATCACAGTGATCAAAATAAAAAAATTAAATAAACTCCCCCTTTATCACCCCCTTAGTATTTATTTCCATTTTTCCATTAGGGTTAGGATTGGGGCTGGGGTTAGGATTGGGGCTAGAGCTATGGTTTGGATTGGGCTAGGGTTAGGGTTGGGGATAGGGTTAGAGCAAGGGTTAGAGTTGGACTAAGGTTCGGGTTGGGGCTAGGATTGGGGTTAGGGTTGTGTTGGGGTTAGGGTTGCGGTGTTGGGGTTAGGGTTATGGTTGTAATTATGTTTGGGATTACGGATAGGGTTGGGATTAGGGTTAGGAGTGTATTAGGGTTAGGGTTGTAGTTAGAGTTATGGCTAGGGTTGGAATTAGGGTTAGGGGTGTGTTGGGGTTAGGGTTGTGTTAGGGTTGGAGTTAGAATTGGGGGTTCCACATTAATCTCTAATACTCTAGCTTTTCTAAACATATTTTTTTCACAGCTTGAAGCAAATAGTTGCAGAGTCTCTAATAATTTTCTAGTCTTTGTTATTCAAATTGTAGGGATAGAAATGAGTGGGGCTTTCTAACCTCTCTTCTCCTAATTTTTAAGCCATACCAGGATGCACTGTTCTAGGACCACCAGCATGTTACTCGGATGAATGGGTACCATGGATGTTGCTAGGGCCTATAAAATGTACCTGTTCTTCCTAAAAAATAATACCAATTATATATATGGCAATATAACTCTAATACATACTATTTGTCAGTTCTGTTTTGATGAACAAAAAAATGGAATCTATGTGCAAAATGGATCTGTTACATAACTGTTGTGATCGATTATCTATTCCATTAACCCCTTTTTGACATCGGGTGTACATTTATGCCGATGTCTGACTCCCTCCCTTTGATGTGGGCTCCGGCGGTGAACCCACATCTTTCCCAGGACATGTCAGCTGTTTTGAACTCCGTGGCCGGTGCTCATAGCAAGTCAGCAATTCTGCTACATGCAGGTGATCTTATCATAGTCTGTATGTAGCAGAGCTGATCGGGTTATGGTAGCTTCTAGTCTCCCATAGAGACTATTGAAGCATGTCAAAAGTAAAAAAAAGTAAAAAAAAGTTTTAAAAAAATAAAAATAAATAAAAGTTCAAATCACCACATATTTGGTATAGCCACTTTCAGAATTGCCAGATCTATCAATAAAAAAGGATTAACATGATCGCTAAAGGGTGTAGCGATATAAAAAAGTCAAAACGCTAGAATTACTTTTTTTGGTCGCTGCGACATTGCATTAAGATGCAATAGCGGGTGATTCTGCACAAAAATGGTGTCATTAAAAACATAAGCTTGGCACACAAAAAAATAAGCCCTCACCCAACCCGAGATCATAAAAAAAGGAGACGCTACTGGTTTCGGAAAGTGGTCCAATTTTTTTTTTTTTTAACAAAGTTTGGATTTTTTTTTCACCACTTAGATATGAAAGAACCTAGACATGTTTGGTGTCTATTAACTCATAATGACCTGGAAAATCATAATGGCAGGTCAGTTTTAGCATTTACTGAACATGGTAGAAAAAAAAACAAGTGCGGGATCGCACTTTTTTTGCAATTTCTCCACACTAAGAATTTTTTTCTCGTTTTCGAGTACATGACATGGTAAAACCAACAATTTAGTTTGAAACTGCAACTCGTCCTACAAAAAACAAGCCCTCACATGGCAATTTTGACCAAGAAATAAAAAAAAAGATGACTCTGGGAAGAAGGGGAGCAAAAAATGAAAAACCAAAAATACTTAAGGTTGTTAAGGGGTTAAACCAAAGCCTATCTTAATGCCTTAATGACAGCCAATACATCTTTTTACTGACCTGAGATGTAAGAGAATATCATCCCCATACAGGTGACAATCCAGCAGCTGTCAACTGTACACTATAGCTGACAACTTGCTGTATCACAAATGATCAGGGTTGACACCGTCCTTATCTGTTTAACCCCTTAGTTGCTGCTGTCAGACGTGACTACATTAAATAAATTTTTTAACACAATGTGGGGGCTTCCGTTTTGATCTAATTAACACACCGAGATTATGATTGTGTGGTTCTGATGTTTGCCATAGCAGTTCATGGCCAAATAGCGGCATTTGAGTCTCACTCTGAGCGGTCAGTTCAGAAGTTAGCAACATTTAGGAGGTAAACAAACACTTTTTCATTCCTGCTATATTTTATTGAGAGGAAAATTAATTTACTGGAAATTTAAAAAAGCAGAGAATGTGATATTTGTGAAACTTCATAATCATACTATTTTGTGTATATTAACAGCCTCTGTCTTCAGGTTGTAGCTCTTAATAAAGAATAATCTGAAGCATTCTCCTGTTTTCTGTCTTACTTTTTGTTAGGTTACTTTGATCTCTAATTGTTAGAATGCATGTCATATTTCCCTGCTTTTTAATTAGGTGGTCTAAATGTTCATGACATCTCTCAGCTAAATATATATATATCTATATATATCTATATATATATATATATATATATAATGTGGACATATAAAACATTTTTACTGATCTTTCATTTCTAGAATTTTTTTTAATTCTCACATTAACTGTCTTAAGTCTTTCTCAAGTTTATATGGTAGAGAAAGTTTGAAGATTGATTCTAAGGTCTAATTTTTTCAATACATATCATTAATATTTATTATCTCTCAATTGTTTTAACATCCTAGTTCAATGAGGCAGATTTATGTGCTTGTCAAATACAGGGGTCACATTGACTTGGGGTGTTATTTAATTCTTGATGCTAATTTCTGTCTTCTTTAATCTTCAATAGACATCCGTTACTTTTCTATTAATAAATCTGTTAACTATAATTTGGGAGGAAAGGAACAAAGGGGAGTTATCTGGAAATTAGATATGTTTGTTGTATTATTAATTTTAGGGAGTTGTGTGTTGTAACAAATCATGTAAGCATTTAGATTTTATGTTTTATGTTTTGTTAGAATTTTGCAATTTAATGTGAATTTTGTGTAAGATTAAAGTTTCAAGTAAGCCGTCATAATCCATTTATGTGTACAGTTTTTATATTTTGCCTAACTAGCATAATATTTTCAATTATGCAATTATAATTGTTAGGTGCCGGGATTCTTCTCCTGCACAGGAGGGATCCCAAACCTTGTCCTCTCCTGCTGTCTCCCATTCAGTCTCGACTGCAGTGGATGCTGGTTAGCAGAGATGTTGGTCTCAGCGTCTTGCTCAGACTCAGGTTGTGTGCTTTGTTACTGCTGCCTCTCCAAGTCCAACTATGGTAACTTGCAAAAGACAGCGGTGTGCAGTCGTTCCTGAGGCCAAGTCCAGGAGTCACCCTACTGAGCATGCTCATGAGGTGGCGACCTCTCATTGGTGGTTGGCCGTCAGCTGCTCAGGTTCGGTGCTGGCTTTGGATTGGTCTGCTAGCAAGGTCCTGTCTGATTGCCACTGTCTATAAAAGGATCTTTGGCATGCCTGTCGGTGAGCTAAGATCATGTGTATTTGCTGCATGTGTGTGTAGGGAGATACATTACCACCCTGTGTGCA
Source organism: Dendrobates tinctorius (assembly GCF_039654945.1). Classification (NCBI taxonomy): domain Eukaryota; kingdom Metazoa; phylum Chordata; class Amphibia; order Anura; family Dendrobatidae; genus Dendrobates; species Dendrobates tinctorius. Next base: position 15,160,810 of record NW_027361783.1, read on the forward strand.
TGTGTGCCGCTAATAGCACTGCGAGTGCATTTCTGGACAAGCAGTGTAGAGAGGGAAATCCCATTTGAACTTAGCGTCTGCACCTGGCGTCCTCAGATGCAGGCTCAAAAGCCACTATGTGTCAGAGCAGGTTCAATAACAAGCATAGTGGGGGGGTGAGTTATAGGGACCCCACTAGTGTCAATTCCACTATGCTCCTGTGACGTCCAACAGGACATAGCTTAGAGTGCTCTCAGTTTTCGCACTGCTTTGTGGAGTAACAGTCAGGAGCTTTGCACTTTGTTCACACCGAGTGACGTTTAACTCAGCATGTTTACCGTGCTTACTCTCGGCTACGCTCCGCCATTGTTCTCTAGCTGCAGTTTCTCTTTCACCTCACGGTGGACCCCAGGTGGCAATCGCACCTTCTCATAATTTACGTTTGGTGCAATCCGCAAACTCTAACATTTTCTTAGTGCCAGGGTCTGGCTAGCACTGGCAGACGAGCAGTATTTGCAGCAGTACATCTAGCAGCTGGAGGGCATATTGTCTGCTCTTGATGCACGAATGCAGCAGTGGATGTTACTGCAGTAGCAGCTCATGCAGCCAGTGAAGCTGTGTCTCGTGTTTCTGCTGCCTCCCCTGTTCTGTCTCTCTCATGTCTTCCCCTGCCTGATAAGTTCACGGGTGACAGTAAGGTCTGCAGGGGATTCATGAACCATTGTGCTATACATTTGGAGCTGCTGGTGTCACGTTTCCCAGCTGAACAGGCTAAGGTGGGATTCGTGGTCTCTTTGTTAATGGACAGGGCGTTAGAGTGGGCTATGGCACTGTGGCAGTGCAATGACCAGGTGGTGCAAAGCATCTTGTATTTTCTGAGTGCTCTGAAGCAGGTCATTTTAGGGCCTCTTGTCACCCATGACACCACACTCCAACTTTTGGCTTTAACCCAGAGGTCCACCATGGTCAGCCATTTCACCATCTGTTTCCGGACTCTAGCTTCAGAGTTAGAGTGGCCAAATAAAGTCCTCATCCCTCATCTGGAGTGGACTGGTTGGTCATGTAAAGGATGCCCTGGCCACAAGGGATATTCCATCCACATTGGAGGAATTAATTTCTGTCTCCACCCGCATCAACCTTCGGCATTCTGAGCGAAGGTTGGAGCGAGCCCAGTGTAGGCAGAGGTTTTGGCTGGCTCCAAATTTCACCAAACCTCTGGAATCTCTGGCCCAGGTTTTGGAACCACAGGAGGCCATGGAGATTTCTCAAGCGGAATCCAAGCAAGTCCCAGTCAAGCACCCCCGATCTGCCATGTTAGTAGGCAGCCTGGTCACTAGGCCAACAAGTGTCCCCAGCAGCAGGGAAACGACCACGTCTAGTGGTTATAGGAGAAGGCTCATTAGACATGGTGGCGCTGTCCTCCAAGTTGAATTTTTGGGGCGACACTTTCATATGGCTCGACCACCCAGGCTACTGAAGTTTGTGTGGACTATGGGGCTGAGGGTAGTTTTATGTCCTCTGCCTTCACCCAGGGGCATACAATACCGCTGGTGATGCTCACCAAGCCAGTTACCATCTTGGCTGTCAATGGGTCTGCATTGGCTTCGCAAATCACACATCAGACCATTCCTCAATCTCTGGCCATATCTCCAGAACATCAGGAGATAATCTAGTTGTTAGTCATTCCTGAGGCTATTGATGAGGTATTGTTAGGGATACCTTGGCTATATCATCATTCCCTTTATATTGACTGATCCACAGGGTGCATATTGGGATGGTCATGTGAGGGAAGGTGTCTGAGGGCTCAGATTTAGGTTGCTACATCTGAGGTCATCGCAGATATAACCCCTCTCCCTAAACATTTCTGGCAATAACCGACGTGTTCTCCAAGAGGGCAGCGGAGACCATTCCACCTCATTGCCCTTATGACTAACATGATCATTCCAGCCCTAACCCATCTCTTCAACCTATCCCTAACTTCTGGTACATTCCCCTCTGCCTTCAAACATGCCACCATAACACCCATCCTTAAAAAATCAAACCTTGACCCAACTGCTATGCCCAGCTATCGCCCCATATCACTGCTCCTGTTTGCTTACAAACTCCTTGAACAGCATGTCTGTTACACCGCTCCGCCATACTCACCCGGCCTCCGCTCCCACGCCGCAGCCTCTCTCCACCCGACGGCCGCGGCGGTCACCTGAGACAGACTCGCGACCGATGCCTTCCCTGCATGCTATGCGCATGCGCCATAGGCCGCGGCCGCGCCTCCTTCCTGCTTCTTATGCTCCGGCTGTGCCCTGACCCGGAAGCACATTTGGACCAATGACTGACCAGACGGGGCCTTATCAGGCCGCTTCCCCCTGAGGGAGGCGCCTGATCGTTGTGTTTCCTGACACTCTGGCCTCGCTCCATCGTGCACACTCTGCTCCTGCAGTTCCTGCCTCGGCTGCTCCTCACAGCAGCTTCTCAGTCCTGCTACCCGTGTTCCTGTCGTCCTACTCCAGTCCTGCCTTGTGTTCCTGTCGTCCTACTCCAGTCCTGCCTTGTGTTCCTGCCGTCCTACTCCAGTCCTGCCTTGTGTTCCTGCCATCCTACTCCAGTCCCGCCTTCAGTGTTCCTGCCGTCCTACTCCAGTCCTGTCTTCAGTGCTCCTGCCGTCCTACTCCAGTCTCAGTCTTACTCCGGTCCATCCTGAGCCGCCCCTCTCGGTACCGGCTACCGTGGTACTCGAACCCCTGGGCCTGCTCCTAACGGTCCCTGTATAGGGGTCGGTTCCACCTGGCAGCTCGCCCGGGGTCCCTCGGTGCCACGGCCCAGAGGGTCCACTCTCGGAGCTCCCGCTCCTGACCACCCACGCTAACAATGTCAAGGAGTCACTGGCCATGAAGCTGGCCTTCTCGGAGTGGAGACATCTCCTAGAAGGGGCTCAATTCACCTTCCAAGTATTCACCCACCACAAAAACCTGCTATCCCTGCAGACGGCTCAGCGGTTGAACTCTCGCCAGGTCCTTATTCTTCTCCCAATTTAATTTCACCCTTCATTTCCTCTCTGGTGGAAGAATCTCCATGCTGATGCTCTATCCCATTCCATTGTCTCATCTGAGGAGGGAGACGAGCCTCAGCTTATTGTCTCGTTGGCGTGTCTGCGAATGGTAGCCCTGGTTTCGCTTGAGTCGGTGCCTCCGGGCAAGACTCTGGTACTAACAAATAGGCGGCCAGAAGTCCTCTCTTGGGCTCACACATCTAGATTGGGTGGACATTTGGGGATCAAAAGGATGTCTGAGCCTCTGGCGAGGTCAAATTGGTGGCCGCGAATGGCGCGCAACATTAAGGACTTTGCACCCGGTGACTTGGCGTGGCTTTCAGCTGCGCGGAGAGTCCACTAAGTTTGCTCCCCGCTATCTAGGTCCCTTCAAAATCCTCGAGCAGGTAAATCCTGTAATATATTGCCTGTCCCTTCCACTGCGCCTGAATATTACTGATACCTTTCATGTCTCCCTCTTGAAACCCGTTCACATGTCCTGCATTTCTGAGACTTCTGTCCGGACTTCGGGTACGTCTTCGGACAAATTTGAAATGAAAGCGATTGTCAGTTCCAAGGTCATGTGTGGCAAAAAAATATTTTTGGCCGACTGGAAAGGTCATGGGTCAGAGGATAGGAACTGGGAGCCAGTTGAGCACATTGTGCCCCCCCAGCTTATTGTGACCTTCGACCATGACGAGGCTTGCAGGGGGGGAACTAGGAGGGGTGGTAATTTTAGGTGCCGGGATTCTTCCCCTGCATAGGAGGGATCCCAAGCCTTGTCCTCTCCTGTGGTTTCCCATTCAGTCTCGACTGCAGTGGATGCTGCTCAACAGAGACGCTCTCGGCGTCTTGCTCAGACTCGGGCTGTGCGCTTTGATACCACTGCCTCTCCAGGTCCAGCTATGGTAACTTGCAATAGACAGCGGTGAGCAGTCATTCCTGAGACTAAGTCCAGGATTCGCTCTACTCAGCATGCTCATGAGGTGGCGACCTCTCATTGGTGGTGGGCCATCAGCTGCTCAGGGCCTGTGCCGGCTTTGGATTGGTCCGCCTGCAAGGTTCAGTCTGATTGGCACTGTCTATAAAAGGATCTTTGGCACACCCGTCGGTTCACTAAGATCATGTGTATTTGCTGAGTGTGTGTGTAGGGAGATATGTTACCACCCTGTGTGCATGTGTTCCGCTAATAGCATTTGGAGTGCAATTCTGGACAGGCAGTGTAGGGTGAGAACTCCCACTTGAACTTAGCATCTGCACCGGGTGTCCTCAGGTGCAGGCTCAAAAGCCACTGTGTGTCAGAGCAAGTTCAATCACCAGCACAGTGGGGAGTGAGTAATAGGGACCCCATTAGCATCAATTCCACTATGCTCCTGTGATGTCTAACAGGACATAGCTTAGAGTGCTCTCAATATTCACACTGCTCTGAGGAGTAACAGAGTCAGGCGCTTTGCACTCTGTTCACACTGAGTGACGTTTAACTGGGTGTGTTTATGGTGCTTACTCGTGACTGCGCTCTTCCATTGTTCTCTAGCTGCAGTTTCTTCATCACCGCACGGTGGACCCGATGTTGAGATCGCACTTTCTCATAATTTACATTTGGTGTGATCAGCAAACCTTAACAATAATACTGATTCTTAACAAATCCATGCTGATATATTTTGTATATTAGTATATTAGTGAGACGGCCGTCTGCGAATCTGGGCTGCAGTAGGAACAGCACCCCGAGTAACCCCGAGACCCTTAACCCCTATACAGGGATCTGGAATTGGTAAAAAGGTAATAGACATATTATATGTGGAGGCCAAATATCAAAGATATATAGTGGCCATAAAAGAGGATCAATAATATAAATCATATATCATGATCCACATAATTGAGGCAGGACAAATGCAGGACAACTGCACAATTACTAGAAAGTACCAAACGAAAAAGCAGTCAAAAATCCATAAAACTATGATATTTATTGAAGATAATATTAAAACATCAATGAATATGAACACACAGTGCTTGGACAAGGGAAAGGAACAGTATGTAGATGAACACAATGGTCATGAAGGGCCAACGAGGCTGCAAACACCCCGTCAGGATAATAGAATGCAGAGCTAAATGGTATAGCTAATAAAAGTCAAGGGGTTATATAAAGAATAACAAATCATAAAGCAAGTGCTACTATCCTTCATAAGGAATATTCCCTGACAAAGTGCAAATATGCACAAATGGAATTGATGTATAGTACACGTAATAGTGATAGCATAATAAACTGCATTGCTATACCTGAAATACGGGGGGAGACAGCAGGGTCGGTCCTATCCCCGACGCGCGTTTCGGAGCTGTGAAGCTTCTTCCTCAGGGGGCGTGGAGAGTAGTGTAATCATCGGGATGTTATATGACGCGCCCGCCGGAAGTCATTAGGGTGCACGCCGCCCGCCATTGGCCAGCCGGCTCAATGACGCGGCAGAGCCGGAAGCACGCGGGCCCACGTGATCCAGCTCCCCGGGCAGAGAACGCCCACCGGCCAACAGACGGGCGGCGCGCACGCGCATATATGACAACAGGCTAAAGCCGCCATATTGAAAGAGGGCAAAGAATGGGGCAAATAGAAAGATATATATATATAGCAAATAAATATAGCGAAATACAATATAAGATAGCAGACCAATAGCCATATCTTATAAATAATAAAAGAACAAAATTTGCACTAAATATATAACATTGGCCTATATAAAGATAACAAATGGCCGAAGCCACAGGTAGATGGCCGCGTACTAGGTGCATATATATATATCGATTCGATGGAAATAAACTGATTTAACTCATAATTGACCAGATTAAATATTAGATCTATAGTATACGAAACCTAGTCTCCATATATAAGTGCAATTATAGAAATTTACGTACAGAGAATCACTGTATAACAAATTACAGCAAAACCATTGAAACAAGCAACCCACATATAAATATAAAGTGTATAGAGAGATTACCCCGCAAAAATTAGAAAGCAAAAGAAACACAAAAAAATAAAAAAATAATTACCACAACAGATACAAAATACACTGGGCTGTAATATAGTAAAAACAGTAAAAGATAAAATATCACTGTAATATTAATAATATATACAGCACCATAAGCATATATTAAATATGTAAAGTATGCATTTTAATAGGCTGATAGGCAATGCCGATATCCCAAATTCTATCAAGTTGAGTAAAACAACAAAAATATGGCATCCATTTAACAGCTTGATGTTGCCAGACGATCTCCGAACTCTTTCCACCATTCCGAATGACATCCAATCATATTCAGAATACTAAAATAATAAAAACAAAGTTAAAACAAATAGTAGAACCACAGTGCTCACAGATACCAGCTCAGAAATGCAACTACAAATATGGGGCATAAGAAATATTTTCATTAAGTCCATGTGGATGAATAGTATCCAAAGTCCAAATCCATCTCGTTTCAGACCTCGCCAAGCGATTAGACAGTTTGCCACCCCTTATGTTAATATTAAGAGCTTCAATGCCCCTTACTTTGAGGAGTGTAGCATTACACTGATGGAATTGCTTAAAATGCCTAGGCAAGGTCTTTAGACTTGAATCATCATCACATGTGGCAGCAGCCACTATACCCAGGACATGTTCCCTCGTGCGTACCTTCAACTGTCGTGTGGTCATCCCCACATAGATGAGACCACAAGGGCAAGTAGCATAATATATCACGTACCGACTGGTACATGATATATGCTGCTTGATAGAAAATGTCCTAGTGCCATCATGATTGGTAAAAGAGGTACTCCTCTCAATATTAGGACAGGCTATACATCTGCCACAGGGAGAACATCCATTTCTCATCGCCATATCATCTAGAAAGGTACGTAGTGGACGATCAACATAGTGACTGGCCACCAGCTGATCACATAAATTCCTTGCCCTTCTAAAAGTAATAGATGGATATTCCGGGAGGAATTTATTCAAGATTGGGTCAATCGCAAGGATTGGCCATGCCTTTCTCATTGCATCACGCATCATCTTATGCTGGGGGTGAAAGGAAGTGATGAATCGAACAACATCACTCCCCTCCGTCCTATTGCGCCTCCCATATAGTAAATCGTTACGACTCATATGTCTGGCACGTTGATAGGCCCTTTTAACACTCCGTCTGCTGTATCCACGAGATAGAAAACGAGCTTTCAGCTCATTAGCGCGATATTCAAAATCCACATCAGTGGAACAGATACGACAGAGACGTAAAAACTGCCCTACTGGAATAGCCCCAATAAGATGACGCGGGTGGCAAGATGAGGCGTGAAGTAAGGTGTTACTAGATGTTTCCTTACGGTGAATATCCATCTGGATAATACCTTCTGTATCTTTTCTAATGGAGACATCCAAAAAATTGATCCTTGACAAGTCCCAAGTTAGAGTAAGCTTAATGTTAAGATCATTGTTGTTCAAATCAGATATAAATTGCAGAAGGTCGACGGAACTTCCCTGAAAGATAAAGAAGATATCGTCGATGTTGCGTGCCCATAATTGGACACGCTCGATCAACCCCTGTTTATCAGACAGGAAGAGGTCCCTCTCCCACAGCCCCAGGAAGAGGTTGGCATAGGATGGCGCAAAGGCAGCACCCATAGCAGTCCCCTGAAGCTGCAGATAGAAGGACCCCTTGAACACGAAAAAGTTGTGTGTGAGAGTGAACTCTAAGAGTTCCAAGATGAGGTCCCTAAGTCCCACCGAAAGTGTGGAAGTAGTTAAAAAGAATTTAACAGCACGTAGACCGTCAGCGTGCTTGATGTTGGTATATAGGGACTCAACATCAGTGGAAACAAGAAGAGAATCACTCTCCATACACAGTCCATCGACCTTCCGCAATAGGTCTCCAGTGTCCTTGAGGAAAGATGGGAGACTGGACACCAGCGGCTGAAGATGATGATGAATCCATTTATTAATGTTCTCAAGGAAATTCCCTCGACCAGATATAATGGGTCTGCCCGGTGGTGACTTGATGTCCTTATGGATTTTAGGCAAGAGTTAAATCAGTTTATTTCCATCGAATCGATATATATATATGCACCTAGTACGCGGCCATCTACCTGTGGCTTCGGCCATTTGTTATCTTTATATAGGCCAATGTTATATATTTAGTGCAAATTTTGTTCTTTTATTATTTATAAGATATGGCTATTGGTCTGCTATCTTATATTGTATTTCGCTATATGTATTTGCTATATATATATATCTTTCTATTTGCCCAATTCTTTGCCCTCTTTCAATATGGCGGCTTTAGCCTGTTGTCATATATGCGCGTGCGCGCCGCCCGTCTGTTGGCCGGTGGGTGTTCTCTGCCCGGGGAGCTGGATCACGTGGGCCCGCGTGCTTCCGGCTCTGCCGCGTCATTGAGCCGGCTGGCCAATGGCGGGCGGCGCGCACCCTAATGACTTCCGGCGGGCGCGTCATATAACATCCCGATGATTACACTACTCTCCACGCCCCCTGAGGAAGGAGCTTCACAGCTCCGAAACGCGCGTCGGGGATAGGACCGACTTTGCTGTCTCCCCCCGTATTTCAGGTATAGCAATGCAGTTTATTATGCTATCACTATTACGTGTACTATACATCAATTCCATTTGTGCATATTTGCACTTTGTCAGGGAATATTCCTTATGAAGGATAGTAGCACTTGCTTTATGATTTGTTATTCTTTATATAACCCCTTGACTTTTATTAGCTATACCATTTAGCTCTGCATTCTATTATCCTGACGGGGTGTTTGCAGCCTCGTTGGCCCTTCATGACCATTGTGTTCATCTACATACTGTTCCTTTCCCTTGTCCAAGCACTGTGTGTTCATATTCATTGATGTTTTAATATTATCTTCAATAAATATCATAGTTTTATGGATTTTTGACTGCTTTTTCGTTTGGTACTTTCTAGTAATTGTGCAGTTGTCCTGCATTTGTCCTGCCTCAATTATGTGGATCATGATATATGATTTATATTATTGATCCTCTTTTATGGCCACTATATATCTTTGATATTTGGCCTCCACATATAATATGTCTATTACCTTTTTACCATGTTTCATTTTCACTGTGTTGTGCACAGGTGTTCTGGTTGTGGACAGGATGGACTTTCGGGCAAGAGATAAAGTTTGGCTCGATCAAGTGGACCAGGTGTTTGGATCTGGGGGGAGCAGTGCTCCACAATTGGGCGACTCAAATTGGGACATTAAGCTGCAGCATGTCAAAACACTACTCCTTAAGCGATCTAGAGTATGGTGGAACAGGCTATTTTTGGAAAAATATGTATCTAATAAAATGATCCCTAGGGGATTGAGAGTTAAAGTCATCCCCACATTTCCCATTGAGGATGATGCTTTCATCGCCAAATGGGAGGAGGCATCCAATCAATGTTCTTTGTCTTTTCTACAACTTTTGATTAACTTCAATTCAGCTAATATTGAGATGCTGGATAAATCCATTGAATTGACCCAAGAAGAGATTCGTAATGGTTGTCCACTTGATAAAATTAAATTGTTTGAAATGGAATTGGATAAAACCATGGATATGGTAGTTAAAAAGATTCAACATAATCAATTGATTAAATTCAATAGAGACCTTAAGGACTATCAAATGAAGAAAGTCTATTTTTGGAGAACTAATAAAAGCTCCAATTTACATCGTACGGTCTCTAGCACTTCAGTTACTTCCACTAGTGGATAATCGGATGCAACATTGGCCTCGATCTCTTCTCATGGTACTGGTGGGTCTCGTAGGTTACGTGACCATTCTTTCCACCCCTATAAAAGACACCAAATGAATCAATCTGACTTCCATCAGAAGGATAATAAGGTGATCAATTTAAGTCAACATGTTCTCACAAGGGTGGATTTGTCTTTGTTGGAAAGAGGCCTTACTTTTTCACCCACCTCTAGCTTTGATACCTTTACTGCAGTAAAGGATCTTAATTTATTTGCTAGATCATTGTTGTTTAAAAGGTACTTCTTTAATAATGATCTCCAGTGTCTTTTTCCCACAGAAGAGGAGCAGGAGGCAATAAGAACTTTGGAGACACTAGCGGCTGAGCATGATGATGAGGGAGGTAAGGTTCCGCCCTCTATCCGTCTGAAATCAATGAAATTCCCCCCATTTACATCATATCCGAGTATAGATTTATTTGTACGTGTGGTGACTGATGAATTTAAGAAAATTCCTAAGTATGGCAGAGCTGACAGTCTGACTAAAGATGAAAGGGCGAGGCTCAAGTATCTTCAAAATCTTCCAGATGTGCTGTTAAAACCGGCTGATAAAGGTGGCAATGTAGTGATCTGGCCTATAGCAATGTACGAGAAGGAGGCATTACGTCAATTAAACAACTCGGTGTGTTATAAAAAACTCACATATAATCCTCTCTCGGCCTTTGTTGCCAAGTTGAATTTGATTATCAACAAGGCTGTGATCAATGGCACTGTCACCAAACAATTGGCCGCAGCACTCACTGTAAAAGAGCCCACCATAGCCACATTGTACCTCTTGCCTAAAATCCATAAGGACATCAAGTCACCACCGGGCAGACCCATTATATCTGGTCGAGGGAATTTCCTTGAGAACATTAATAAATGGATTCATCATCATCTTCAGCCGCTGGTGTCCAGTCTCCCATCTTTCCTCAAGGACACTGGAGACCTATTGCGGAAGGTCGATGGACTGTGTATGGAGAGTGATTCTCTTCTTGTTTCCACTGATGTTGAGTCCCTATATACCAACATCAAGAACGCTGACGGTCTACGTGCTGTTAAATTCTTTTTAACTACTTCCACACTTTCGGTGGGACTTAGGGACCTCATCTTGGAACTCTTAGAGTTCACTCTCACACACAACTTTTTCGTGTTCAAGGGGTCCTTCTATCTGCAGCTTCAGGGGACTGCTATGGGTGCTGCCTTTGCGCCATCCTATGCCAACCTCTTCCTGGGGCTGTGGGAGAGGGACCTCTTCCTGTCTGATAAACAGGGGTTGATCGAGCGTGTCCAATTATGGGCACGCTACATCGACGATATCTTCTTTATCTTTCAGGGCAGTTCCATCGACCTTCTGCAATTTATATCTGATTTGAACAACAATGATCTTAACATTAAGCTTACTCTAACTTGGGACTTGTCAAGGATCAATTTTTTGGATGTCTCCATTAGAAAAGATACAGAAGGTATTATCCAGACGGATATTCACCGTAAGGAAACATCTAGTAACACCTTACTTCACGCCTCATCCTGCCACCCGCGTCATCTTATTGGGGCTATTCCAGTGGGGCAGTTTTTACGTCTCCGTCGTATCTGTTCCACTGATGTGGATTTTGAATATCGCGCTAATGAGCTGAAAGCTCGTTTTCTATCTCGTGGATACAGCAGACGGAGTGTTAAAAGGGCCTATCAAAGTGCCAGACATATGAGTCGTAACGATTTACTATATGGGAGGCGCAAAAGGACGGAGGGGAGTGATGTTGTTCAATTCATCACTTCCTTTCACCCCCAGCATAAGATGATGCGTGATGCAATGAAAAAGGCAGGGCCAATCCTTGCGGTTGACCCAATCTTGAATAAATTCCTCCCGGAATATCCATCTATTACTTTTAGAAGGGCAAGGAATTTATGTGATCAGCTGGTGGCCAGTCACTATGTTGATCGTCCACTACGTACCTTTCTAGATGATATGCCGATGAGAAATGGATGTTCTCCCTATGGCAGATGTATAGCCTGTCCTAATATTGAGAGGAGTACCTCTTTTACCAATCATGATGGCACTAGGACATTTTCTATCAAGCACCATATATCATGTACCAGTCGGTACGTGATATATTATGCTACTTGCCCTTGTGGTCTCATCTATGTGGGGATGACCACACGACAGTTGAAGGTACGCACGAGGGAACATGTCCTGGGTATAGTGGCTGCTGCCACATGTAATGATGATTCAAGTCTAAAGACCTTGCCTAGGCATTTTAAGCAATTCCATCAGGGTAATGCTACACTCCTCAAAGTAAGGGGCATTGAAGCTCTTAATATTAACATAAGGGGTGGCAAACTGTCTAATCGCTTGGCGAGGTCTGAAACGAGATGGATTTGGACTTTGGATACTATTCATCCACATGGACTTAATGAAAATATTTCTTATGCCCCATATTTGTAGTTGCATTTCTGAGCTGGTATCTGTGAACACTGTGGTTCTACTATTTGTTTTAACTTTGTTTTTATTATTTTAGTATTCTGAATATGATTGGATGTCATTCGGAATGGTGGAAAGAGTTCGGAGATCGTCTGGCAACATCAAGCTGTTAAATGGATGCCATATTTTTGTTGTTTTACTCAACTTGATAGAATTTGGGATATCGGCATTGCCTATCAGCCTATTAAAATGCATACTTTACATATTTAATATATGCTTATGGTGCTGTATATATTATTAATATTACAGTGATATTATATCTGTTACTGTTTTTACTATATTACAGCCCAGTGTATTTTGTATCTGTTGTGGTAATTATTTTTTTATTTTTTTGTGTTTCTTTTGCTTTCTAATTTTTGCGGGGTAATCTCTCTATACACTTTATATTTATATGTGGGTTGCTTGTTTCAATGGTTTTGCTGTCATTTGTTATACAGTGATTCTCTGTACGTAAATTTCTATAATTGCATTTATATATGGAGACTAGGTTTCGTATACTATAGATCTAATATTTAATCTGGTCAATTATGAGTTAAATCAGTTTATTTCCATCGAATCGATATATATATATGCACCTAGTATGCGGCCATCTACCTGTGGCTTCGGCCATTTGTTATCTTTATATAGGCCAATGTTATATATTTAGTGCAAATTTTGTTCTTTTATTATTTATAAGATATGGCTTTGGTCTGCTATCTTATATTGTATTTCGCTATATTTATTTGCTATATATATATATCTTTCTATTTGCCCCATTCTTTGCCCTCTTTCAATATGGCGGCTTTAGCCTGTTGTCATATATGCGCGTGCGCGCCGCCCGTCTGTTGGCCGGTGGGCGTTCTCTGCCCGGGGAGCTGGATCACGTAAGCCCGCGTGCTTCCGGCTCTGCCGCATCATTGAGCCGGCTGGCCAATGGCGGGCGGCGCGCACCCTAATGACTTCCGGCGGGCGCGTCATATAACATCCCGATGATTACACTACTCTCCACGCCCCCTGAGGAAGGAGCTTCACAGCTCCAAAACGCGCGTCGGGGATAGGATCGACTTTGCTGTCTCCCCCCGTATTTCAGGTATAGAATCATAGAATCATAGAATCATAGAATCGTAGAGTTGGAAGGGACCTCCTGGGCCATCTGGTCCAACCCCCTGCTCAAAGCAGGATTCGCTAAATCATCCCAGTTAGATGTCTGTCCAGCCTCTGTTTGAAGACTTCCATTGAAGGAGAACTCACCACTTCTCGTGGCAGCCTGTTCCACTCATTGATCACTCTAACTGTCAAAAAGTTTTTTCTAATATCTAATCTGTGTCTCCTCCCATTCAGCTTCATCCCATTGCTTCTAGTCTTTCCTTGTGCAAATGAGAATAAAGTTGATCCTTCTACAATGTGACAGCCCTTTAGATATTTGTAGACAGCTATTAAGTCTCCTCTCAGTCTTCTCTTTTGCAAACTAAACATTCCCAAATCCTGCAACCTTTCCTCATAAGACAGGGTTTGCAGACCAGTCACCATTCTGGTCGCTCTTTTCTGAACTTGCTCCAGTTTGTTGATGTCTTTTTTAAAATGTGGTGCCCAAAATTGGTCACAATATTCCAGATGAGGTCTGACCAAAGAGGAGTAGAGGGAAATAATTACTTCACGTGATCTAGACTGTATGCTTCTGTTAATACATCCTAGAATTGCATTTGCCTTTTTTGCTGCTGCATCACACTGTTGACTCATATTCAGTCTGTGATCTATTAGTATACCCAAGTCTTTTTCACATGTGCTGTCACTTAGCCCTATTCCTCCCATTCTATATATGCTTTTTTCATTTTTATTGCCCAGATGTAGTACTTTGCATTTCTCCCTGTTAAAAACCATTCTGTTAGTTGCTGCCCACTTCTCCAGTTTATTTAAATCTTTTTGAATCCTCTCTCTCTCTTCTCTAGTATTAGCTATCCCTCCTAGCTTTGTGTCATCAGCAAATTTAATCAGTTTACCCTCAATTCCTTCATCTAAATCGTTGATAAAGATGTTGAACAATACAGGGCCCAGGACAGAGCCCTGTGGTACCCCACTTGAGACATTCTTCCAACTGGATGTGCAGCCATTTACGACCACTCTTTGGGTCCGATCACTAAGCCAGTTATGAATCCACCTAACAGTTGCCTTGTCCATTCCATACTTAGTCATTTTTTCAATAAGGATTGTATGAGAGACTTTGTCAAATGCTTTGCTGAAGTCAAGATATACTATATCTACAGCATTTCCTTGATCCACCCAATCAGTAATACCATCATAGAAGGAAATTAAATTAGTCTGACATGACTTATTAGTTACAAACCCATGCTGACTCTGTTTAATCACTTCATTCTTATTCAGGTATTGACATACATGTTGTTTAATAATTTGTTCAAAGATCTTTCCTGGTATAGAAGTCAGACTCACCAGCCTATAGTTGCCTGGGTCCACCTTCTTCCCCTTTTTGAAGATAGGAACAACATTTGCTCTTCTCCAGTCTTCTGGCACTTCTCCTGTTCTCCAAGAATTTTCAAAGATTATGGAGAGGGGTTCAAAAATTTCTTCTGCTATCTCCTTCAGTACTCTGGGGTGTAATTCATCTGGACCTGGAGACTTGAATACATTTAGGTTAGCTAAGTGTTTCCTCACTATCTTTCTGTTTATAGATATCCTGGATTCTTCTATTCCCTTAATAGGACAGTGAATAACAGTTGATGTTACATTTCCTTTCTGAGAGAAAACAGATGCAAAATAGGAATTTAAAAGTTCAGCCTTCTCAACATCCTGTCTTACCATTTCATCATTTTCATCCTGTAAAAATCCTATAGCATCTTTGACTTTTCTTTTACTTTTGACATATCCCCAAAATCCTTTATTATTGCTTTTGACATCTCTTGCAAGCCTCAATTCATTTTCAGCTTTAGCTAATCTGATTTGTGCCCTGCAGGTTCTGCAGACAGCATTATATTCTTCTTTAGATATGCCTCCTTCTTTACATTTTATAAACATTTTTTGCTTCCTTTTTAGCATGTGCTTAAGTTCTGTGTTCATCCATCCTGGTTTCCTTAAATGCTTCCTATTCTTCCCTCTTTTTGGAATTGTTAACAACTGTGCTTTGAGAATTTCATTTTTCAAGATTTCCCATCCTTCCTGGACATTTTTGTCTTTAAGGATATCCAGCCATTGGATCCCTCCAATTCTCTTTCTGAATCCCTTAAAATCTGCCTTTCTGAAATCTAACCTTGACGTCTGAGTCTTCACAGGTCTTCCGCCTCTAGTTATCCAAAATTCTAAAATAGCATGGTCGCTACCTCCTAGGGTCCCAGCCACTTTTACCTCCTCAACCATTTCCTCCCTGTTTATAAGGATTAGATCCAAGGTAGCAGTTCCCCTTGTTTTCTCCTTTACCTTTTGGAAGATAAAGTTGTCAGCAAGAGAGGATAAGAATTTCCTTGACCTGTTAGTTTTGCCTGAGAGAGATTCCCAACAAATGTCTGGATAGTTGAAATCTCCCATGACAACTATGTCATATTTTTTGGAGAACTTGGCCATTTGATGCATAAAGAGTTCATCCATATCTTCAGCTTGCACAGGCGGCCTGTAGTAAATGCCTACAATGGTGTCCTTTCCATTGTTCTGTCCTTGTATTCTTACCCAAACAGTTTCCACAGAACTCCCAGTCTCTGAAGCTTCAATCTCTGTGCAGATATACGCATTTCTAACATACAATGCGACACCCCCTCCTCGTTTATCAAGTCTGTTTCTTGCAAATAAGTTGTATCCTTCTAGTCTTGTATTCCAATCATGTGTATTGTCCCACCAAGTTTCAGTGATTCCAATGACATCATATTTCTTTTCCTGTGTTAGTAGTTCCAATTCTCCTTGTTTGTTGCCCATGCTTTGTGCATTAGTATAGAAACATTTTAGTTTGTGATTGGTTTCTCTTTCTCCAATATTTTTTTAATTAGATTCTTTCGTCTTTGTTCTTCCTTTCCACTTCTAATAGCAGAGTTCTCAGTAGCATTTGTCAGGTGTATGGCTTTTTCTGGTCTTTTGCTTCCCTTCCCATGTTGTTCTAGTTTAAAGCTCTCCTTACAAGTGTAGCAAGGCGACTTCCAAATACCTGCTTTCCAGTCTTCGTAAGGTGCACCCCATCTCTAGCAAGTAGTCCATCGTATAAGTAGTTCACTCCGTGATCCAGAAATCCAAATCGTTGCTGACGGCACCATCGACGTAGCCAGTTGTTCACCTGCAGAATCTTATTCCACCTCCTTGTTCCATGGCCATCCACTGGGAGGATGGAAGAGAAGACCACCTGTGCTCCCAGTTCTTTCACTTTCTTGCCTAAGTCTTCAAAGTCTCTGCAGATGGTTTCCAGGTCGTTTCTTGCGGTGTCATTTGTCCCCACATGTAGTAGCAGGAATGGGTAGTCATCTGTAGGTCTGAAGAGTCCTGATATCCTGTCAGACACATCTTTAATTTTTGCACCTGGAAGACAGCACATTTCTCTTGAAGTTATATCCGGTCTGCAGATAGCGGCCTCTGTTCCTCTCAACAGGGAATCCCCCATGACCACCACTCTCCGTTTCTTCTTCACAACATTTTTCTTTCTCCATCCAGGAGGACTCTGAAGGCGTACAAGGTTGCTGTTTGTTGGCAAAGTCTTATCCTGATGTATTTCTTCATCGTTTTCCTGCGTGAGAGCCTGGTACTGGTTTCTGAGCAGTATGGGTGCTGACTGCCTCCTGATCCTCCTGCTTCTCTGGGTCACATGTCTCCAATCCTCTGTTTCTTCAGGTGCACTTCGAATTTCTTCTCTTTCTGTAACATGAAGAGATAATTCTGCTCTGTCCAAGAACTCTTCACCTTCCTTAATGATCTTCAACGTAGCTAACCTCTCTTCGAGATTTTGCAACTTTTCCTCCAACAGGGTCACAAGCTTGCATTTGTGGCATGTGAAGTTTGGCTTTTCCACTGGTAAATCTGTGAACATGTAGCAAGAAATGCAGCTCACCAAATGGCTCCTGGCCTCTTCCATCTTGAGATTTCTTAAAAAGATGAAAGATGAGCCAAAATTCGCGCGCCGACAGGCGCGCGGTTTCTCCGATTTCCTCTTTTCAGCTGCAACGGCCAAAACCCAGTGATCGTTGAGCTCGCTGAGACTCTTCACTTATCCCAGAAGGCACTGGGAATATGCAAATGATCTCCTCAAGACTCTTCCCCTGGTTTCTCCGATTTCCTCTTTTCAGCTGCAACGGCCAAAACCCAGTGATCGTTGAGCTCGCGGAGACTCTTCACTTATCCCAGAAGGCACTGGGAATATGCAAATGATCTCCTCAAGACTCTTCCCCTGGTTTCTCCGATTTCCTCTTTTCAGCTGCAACGGCCAAAACCCAGTGATCGTTGAGCTCGCTGAGACTCTTCACTTATCCCAGAAGGCACTGGGAATATGCAAATGATCTCCTCAAGACTCTTCCCCTGGTTTCTCCGATTTCCTCTTTTCAGCTGCAACGGCCAAAACCCAGTGATCGTTGAGCTCGCGGAGACTCTTCACTTATCCCAGAAGGCACTGGGAATATGCAAATGATCTCCTCAAGACTCTTCCCCTGGTTTCTCCGATTTCCTCTTTTCAGCTGCAACGGCCAAAACCCAGTGATCGTTGAGCTCGCGGAGACTCTTCACTTATCCCAGAAGGCACTGGGAATATGCAAATGATCTCCTCAAGACTCTTCCCCTGGTTTCTCCGATTTCCTCTTTTCAGCTGCAACGGCCAAAACCCAGTGATCGTTGAGCTCGCGGAGACTCTTCACTTATCCCAGAAGGCACTGGGAATATGCAAATGATCTCCTCAAGACTCTTCCCCTGGTTTCTCCGATTTCCTCTTTTCAGCTGCAACGGCCAAAACCCAGTGATCGTTGAGCTCGCGGAGACTCTTCACTTATCCCAGAAGGCACTGGGAATATGCAAATGATCTCCTCAAGACTCTTCCCCTGGTTTATTATGCTATCACTATTACGTGTACTATACATCAATTCCATTTGTGCATATTTGCACTTTGTCAGGGAATATTCCTTATGAAGGATAGTAGCACTTGCTTTATGATTTGTTATTCTTTATATAACCCCTTGACTTTTATTAGCTGTACCATTTAGCTCTGCATTCTATTATCCTGACGGGGTGTTTGCAGCCTCGTTGGCCCTTCATGACCATTGTGTTCATCTACATACTGTTCCTTTCCCTTGTCAAAGCACTGTGTGTTCATATTCATTGATGTTTTAATATTATCTTCAATAAATATCATAGTTTTATGGATTTTTGACTGCTTTTTTGTTTGGTACTTTCTAGGGATCTGGAATTGTAGCAAGGCCCAGGGGGTAGCTGTCTGGTGGAGCAGTGGACCAGAGCAGGACGGCCACCAAGGGGTTAAAACTAAAACCCGTAATCATGGTCAGGAGGCAGGAGTTGGAGGCCGGAGGGCAGCAGAGGTGCAAAATCAGCAGGCAGAAGGAGAGTCAAAAGTCCGGGCCAAGGTCAGTAAAACCAGAAGGGCAGCAAAGGTACAGAATCAGCAGGCAGCAGAAGGGTCAGGAATCCAAGCGAAGGTCAGCGTCAAAAAATCAGAAGAGAGACAGAGGTACAAAAACGGCAGGCAATAGAATGGTCAGAAATCCAAGCTGAGGTCAGAGTTAACTACAGCAATTCACACAGTAGCACGCAGGGGAACCAAGAATATATCCGGCGGCTTGCAAGACCAGTCCCAAGGTATTTGAGGGATCAGGTCATCCCTCACAGGTTCCCAGACTGATGATGTAATTAGGACCGCCCCCAGGACCAGGCCAGATGGTGATGCAGTAAGCCCTACATGACTGACAGAGGGGCAGAGCCTGCGCCCACCAGATGCCTGCGCAGGAGCCACTTCTCTGTCACCACCCTCACCCAGGGGCGAACCATGGCGCCTCACAGTGGCTGAGGCAGGAACAGCCGTCCCAGAGTCCGACAGCGACCCAATGGTCCGGCGCCTCCTAGTGGCCGAGACCGGAACAGCAGGCCCCGAGTCTGGCGACGACATGTCAGTCCGGCGCCTCCTAGTGGCCAAAGCCAGACCAGCAGGCCCCGAGTCTGGCGGCGACGTGTCAGTCTGGCCCCTCCTAGTGGCTGAAGCCGGAACAGCAGGCCCTGAGTCTGACAGCCACGTGACAATTAGAATGTGTTTTTTCCATATGATAGACAGGCAAAAAGACAGATATAGATGCATACTATATACATATACAGTACCGTTCCAAATTTTGGGGTCACCCAGACAATTTTGTGTTTTCCATGAAAACTCATACTTTTATTAATCAAGTGAGTTACCAAATTAATTTAAAATCTAGTCCAGAAATTGACAAGATTGGAAAAAAAGATTTTTATTTGAAATAATAATTTTCTCCTTCAAACTTTGCTTTCGTCAAAGAATGCTCCCTTTGTAGCAATTACAGCATGGCATTCTAGCAGTTAATTTGCTGAGGTAATCTGGAGAAATGTCACCCCATGCTTCCAGAAACCCCTCCCACAAGTTGGTTTGGCTTGATTGGCACTTTTTGCATACCATACAGTCAAGCTGCTCCCACAACAGCTCAATGGGGTTGAGATTTGGTGACTGTGCTGGCCACTCCATTAAAGATAGAATACCAGCTGCCTGCTTCTTCCCTAAATAGTTCTTGCATAATTTGGAGGTGTGCTTTGGGTCATTGTCCTGTTGTAGGATCAAATTGGCTCCAATCAAGCACTGTCCACAGGGTATGGCATGGCATTGCAAAATGGAGTGATAGCCTTCCTTATTGAAAATCTCTTTTGCCTTGTACAAATCTCCCACTTTACCAGCACCAAAGCAACCCCAGACCATCACATTACCTCCACCATGCTTGACAGATGGCGTCAGGCACTTTTCCAGTATCTTTTCAGTTGTTCTGAATCTCACAAATGTTCTTCTGTGTGATCCAAACACCTCAAACTTGGATTTGTCTGTCCATAACACTTTTTTCAATCTTCCTCTGTCCAATATCTGTGTTCTTTTTCCCATAGTAATCTTTTCCTTTTATTAGCCAGTCTCAGATATGGCTTTTTCTTTGCCACTCTGCTCTGAAGGCTTGCATGTTGGAGTCGCCTCTTCACTGTAGACGTTTACACTGGCATTTTGCGTGTACTATTTAATTAAACTGCCAGTTGAGGACCTGTGAGGCATCGGTTTCTCAAACTACAGACTCTAATGTACTGGTCTTGTTGCTCAGTTGTGCAGTGGTGCCTCCCACTTCTCTTTCTACTCTGGTTAGAGCCTGTTTGTGCTTTCCTCTGAAGGGAGTAGTACACACCTTTGTAGGAAATCTTCAGTTTCTTGGCAATTTCTCGCATAGAATAGCCTTAATTTCTAAGAACAAGAATAGACTTGTCGAGTTTCACATGAAAGTTCTTTTTTTTCTGGCCATTTTGAGAGTTTAATGGAACCAACAAATGTAATGCTGCAGATTCTCAACTAGCTCAAAGGAAGGTCAGGTTTATAGCTTCTCTAATCATCCAAAGGTTTCAGCTGTGTAACATACTTGCACAAGGGATTTCAAGGGTATTCTAACCATCCATTAGCCTTCTTACACAGTTAACAAACACAAAGTACCATAAGAACACTGGAGTGATGGTTGTTGGAAATGGGCCTTTATACACCTATGAAGATATTGCATTACAAACCAGATGTTTGCAGCTTGAATAGTCATTTACTACCTTAACAATGTATAGAGTGTATTTCTGAATGATTTAATGTTAGCTTCATTGGAAAAAACTGTGCTTTTCTTTCAAAAGTAAGGAAATTTCTATGTGACCCTAAACTTTTATGCAGTAATATATATATATATATATATATATATATATATATATATATATTATACACACTTAGGCTATCAATAAATGATTAGAGTATGTGATATGTGAGTGGAGCAGGGTATCTAGAATTAAACCCATGCAAATTGAAATTAAATTCACATTTTTATTAAGGGGAGAGAAATTTAAACAAACAAGTATATAACATATACAGAAAAATTAAGGTTTTGCATATCTCTTTTAATCGTCAAATTTGGCAACTGTACATCCCACAACTATAGAATGGGTTGTTGCCATATTTGGAATCTAATTTACCTACCTCCTAGCATTTGTTGTTACATCACCATTTTTGAGTAGGGGGAATAAATATGCTTCTCAAAAAAAAAAAAAAAAATATATATATATATATATATTGCTCAAAAAAATAAACACTTAAATAACGGAATATACTGTAACTCCAAGTAAGTCAAACTTCTGTGAAATCAAAATGTCCACTTAGGAAGCAACGCTGATTGACAATCAGCTTCACATGCTGTTGTGTAAATGGAATAGACAACAGTTGGAAATTATCAAGACACACTCAGTAAAGGAGTGGTTCTGCAGGTGGGGACCACAGACCACATCTCAGTATCAGTAGCTTTCTGGCTGATGTTTTGGTCACTTTTGAATGTTGGTTGTGCTTTCACATTCGTGGTAGCATGAGACGGACTCTACAACCCACAAAAGTGGCTCAGGTAGTGCAGCTCATCCAGGATGGCACATCAATGCAAGCTGTGGCAAGAAGGTTTGCTGTGTCTGTACGCGTAGTGTCCAGAGGTTGAAGGCGCTACCAGGAGACAGGCCAGTACACCAGAAGACATGGAGGGGGCCATAGGAGGGCAACAACCCAGCAGCAGGACCGCTCCCTCTGCCTTTGTGCAAGGAGGAACAGGAAGAGCACTGCCAGAGCCCTGCAAAATGACCTCCAGCAGGCCACAAATGTGCATGTGTCTGCACAGACGGTTAGAAACTGACTCAATGAGGATGGTCTGAGGGCCCGACGTCCACAGATGGGGGCTGTGTTCACAGCCCAACACCATGCAGGACGCTGGGCATTTGCCACAGAACACCAGGAATGGCAAATTCACCACTGGCGCCCTTTGCTCTTCACAGATGAAAGCAGGTTCACACTGAGCTCATGTGACAGAGTCTGGAGACACCATAGAGAGTGATCTGTTGTCTGCAACATCTTTCAGCATGACTGGTTTGGCAGTGCGTCAGTAAAGGTGTGGGGTGGCATTTCTTTGGAGGGCCGCACAGCCCTCCATGTGCTCGCCAAAGGTAGCCTGACTGCCATTAGGTACCAAGATGAGATCCTCAGACCTCTTGTGAGACCATATGCTGGTGCATTGGGCCCTGGGTTCCACCTAATGCAAGACAATGCCAGACCTCATGTGGCTGGAGTGTGTCAGCAGTTCCTGCAATATTAAGGCATTGAAGGTATGGACAAGCCCGCACGTTCCCCAGACCTGAATCTGATTGAGCACATCTGGGACATCATGTCTCGCTCCATCCACCAATGTCACGTTGCACCACAGACTGTCCAGGACTTGGCAGATGCTTTAGTCCAGGTCTGGGAGGAGATACCTCAGGAGACCATCCACTGCCTCATCAGGAGCATGCCCAGGTGTTGTAGGGAGGTCATACAGGCACATGGAGGCCACACACACTACTGAGCATCTTTTCCTTGTCATGAGGCATTTCCACTGAAGTTGGATTAGCCTGTAATTTGATTTTCCATTTTGATTTTGAGTATCATTCCAAATCCAGACCTCCATGGGATATTCATTTTGATTTACATTGATAATTGTTATGTTTTATTGTTCTGAATACATTCCACTATGCAAAGAATAAAAATTTGCAACTGGAATATTTCATTCTTAGACATCTAGGATGTGGTATTTCAGTGTTCCCTTTATTTTTTTGAGCAGTATATATATATATATATATATATATATATATATATATATATGTAACTTAACTGACACAGTTGACTCTGCAGATCTGCCTGGGCATATGTGTTTCAATTGTCAAATTGGAGACACATACATATCACATCAATATTACGACCAGGCTGGTGTTGTTATAGTCTTTTTGGTTGTCATGTTTACGCTACCTAGCATTTCTAGTTGATTCAATATCTTTCCAAGTTTGGATGAGGGTAGTTAAAAACATTCTTAACATTTTTAGCATACCTTTTGGTCCATAACATGTGATAAATAAAAAGTGGCACTAATTTAGACATAGTGTGAGAGAAAAAACAAAAACACCTCAACAAAAATGTGGGGGCCACTAGCAGCAATATTACTCCTAGCACCATTCATCCCAGCAGCATTAGTACCAAACAAAATCATGATTGCTTTCCTTATCCTGCTTTGCTTCCGGCCTCCTTTGCCTCTGGCAAGCAAATTACTGGGAGGAAAGTGAAAGGCGTAATGGAATATATGTCTCATTACTCATCATTCACTGCAGGATGATGTTACATCTCACAGTGTCACCATCAGTTTGAGTTAGTGTTCTGTAAAGTCCCATACCACCTGTTAAAACACCTAATCTGTTTCTTAGCTGAATTTTAAATATATAAAAACCTCAGTGGCGCTCAAGTGTATATAGGGACTCCAGCAGCATAAGTAGAAAGACACCAGTCACCATAGATGTCAAAAGGAAAGTCTGTATAGATAAAGGAATTACTACTGCGCTTCGAGCCACTGGTATCTAATGTCTTCCTCAAATGGATTTGGTCTTCGATTTTTATTGATTGCAAATCTATTTGAGGAAGACATTAGATACCAGTGGCTCTAAGCGCAGTAGTAATTCCTTTATCTACGTATATAGAATTTTAATTATGTCTGTAAAAAATATAATAGTAAAATAGAACCAAACTCTAAAACCACCTCTTGATAGGTTATCCTCTTATTGAGCATAGAAGCATGGCTTCATTATAAATTGGAAATTAACTCATTGTATATAGAAAAAAGAGCTTTGATCTCCTTTTGTTATATGACCCCACCTCAAGTAATTGAAATGGTATGTCTGATGGACAGCAGACATAATGTCTGTACAAGAGACTGATAATGAGAACTTTCTACCCTATGTAAATAACTCTTCCTGCCTTCAAAAGCAACACAGGGCAATGATATCAGATACTCTGGCACCAGATAACATTTATGAAAATTGTGTCCCAAGGATGAATACAATGGATATAGTTGCATTGCAGTGTGGCCTGCTGATCAGTCTCAAAATAATATCGACAAGATAGCTAGAAACATGATAGGAAATATGGCATTAATATCTCCCACATTGGACTTCCAGAGGGGCAGATATCCATTACATTTGGAATCTCAATTGTTAGCAACTGAGATGCATGCCATACACCAGCCACTATGTGAGGTCACCAAGGAGTGTGGCTTGTACTTCCTAAAAGCAGATTCTGAAGTATTGTCATTGTTCAGTGATGAGAGACATACCTTGCTGTAGGATTGTACGATTTTGAAATGAAGAGACCCATCCATAAACATTTGCACCATTCCTGCAACCACAGGGCTAGTAATTTTGATTTGTTTATCCATTATATTTTATGTGATTTTATGTACTGTATTGGTTTGTCCCTTTTGCAGTATCTTTTGAATATTTTTATAAGCACTGCCTACTTTTCAGATTAAATATATAAAATGTAATCGCTTTGTTCCTCTCGCTTTATAAACTGCATCCTTGAAGCCTCCTGGGCTATTCATTACCATAAACGGGTATGCAATCAGCCTGTATCAACCATTGGTGGTGGCAGTTAGTTTTTCCTTTGGTAATTGCAGAGCTTGGCGGTGACCATACAGTAGTATATATTTATATACCCGTGTGTTAGGATCTGATGTGTATATACTATATGTTCACTTGGAAAAACATAATAAAAGGCCTAGTAGCAAAAGTTGTAATTGTCTTGTCCATCAATCATCAGTCAATTGCTTGATTGTCCTGATGTTTGGGGGTAGAGAAGCGTTAATCCTGACATCATGACATGGCATCAGAGGGAAATCTACATAATCCCCTGTCTCTCCCCTGACAACGTCAATGTCAATGTTAGTCCCTTAACCCACAGCACTCACGGTGCTAAGGAAGATCAGAATGATGAGAAGGTAATTAAAAGGGGAAGGGTGGTGGAATTGGCATAAAAGAGCAGAGTCAATGTCCGTCCACCAGATCTTCATGTCATTTTGAAATTCACCATTGTGAGTTGATGAGGACCGCATGTTGCTTAATGAAATCTATGAAAGAGGGTCCAAAAATTGTAATTTAAACAAAAATTCTTGATATTTCATTAATGCAATAGCACTGTGTTTGTTAACATATAATCAAGGATGTTTTCTAGATACATTGGATTCCTCACATACAGTATGCAGTACATATACTGATAAGTAATTAGCTCCCTGGAATTTGACCATGAAAATGAGTAGAATGAGTAATATACATTAATGAACTGCATGTGAAATGTGACAATTTTTACTTTTAATAATCATTTGTAATAATGAAACAAAGACATATTAGTATAAAAAAATACAATAATTTTAGAATAAATTTGTGAAATTTGAGAAATGGTCTAGGTATGAGCTGGTATTCATTTTTAAAAGTTTGAACTATTTTACAAAAGATACACCTCAAAGATTAAATTATGTTTGGCAGTTTTCATCTATCTGAACAATTTACTTAAAGTGAACCTGTCAATAGGATCAGACATTGGATCGAAGATATCAAAATATCATCCCCATATAGACAACTTAAAAAGGTTTATCCTACTGATGGATTCCCATAACCCAACAGTAAGCCTCTGTACTTTTCCCAAAGCATAATTAATGTAATTAATTTTATGAAATCAGTATTAAGGGTACTTCCATTTACAGTCAGATGTAGATTTTTTTAGAATCAGTACATACATTCGTATTTTTATAGAACTGAAAGTTCTCATATTATATAAATATAGAAATATGTGTACTATGTGCAGGAAAATAACAAAATGTCAACATCATAAATTATTTTCCTTGCTTGGAAGCTCCTGAAAGTAACTGTAATTGGCAATTTCAAAAATGTCTGTAAAGTAAGTCTACACATATTTTGGCCTTAACATAACTTTGAAATTGGGTAACATTATCTTTCTAAATATCATTATTATTATTATTATATTCAGATAAGAAATACCCATCCATTAAAAAAGCTTAAAATTGTTTCTAAATGCGTAAATTATCATTTAAAGGTTAACTACAGAAAAAGTAAAGATTTTGATAAAGAAAAGTGTTTTTTCCTTTCACTGTTTTATTTAGAAGGCAGTATTTGCATTACGTGGTTTTCATGCTAAGAAATATTGCAAGTGAATATAAGAATTTATAGTAATGTAGTTTTAATGACACGATTCAAATTCCTATAATCCAATCTATACTGAGAGATAATTTAGAATGTCAAAACACATGACAATATATGGGAAGTCTTAGATGCCTTTTATATGTAATAAATTAGGTAATAAAGGATTACGATAAAATAAATAGAAATTAGACAAATAAATACTTAGCATAACTTGAAGAAAAAAAGAACATTTGGCTATTAGTGATGGGTGAGTAGCATCATTGCTCGGGTGGTCTCCGAGTATTTTGGCGTGCTCGAAGATTTAGTTTTCATTATCTCAGCTGCATGATTTGCAACTTTTAGACAGGCTGAATGCATTGAATTCCCTAACAAACAGGCATTCCATACATGTATTCAAGCTGTCTAGCGGTCGCAAATCATGCAGCTGAGGCGACGAAAACTAAATCTCCGAGCAAAATACTCAGAGACCACCCGAGCATGCTCTGGAAAACCCGAGCAACAAGTATACTCGCTCATCACTATTGGCTATTATCAGAAAACAAATACAAATAAGTAATAAGATGACAACAGCTAGCAGAGTTCTAAGCCTATACCAGCGTGTTGCACCAAGGCTACTTTTTTGGATGTTTTTGATAGCAATAGCAACATTGAATTTCTAGAGTTTCCTAAAATGATGAAAAATTTTAAGATAGTTAAGTCAACATTAATTTTGCTAATAAAGCTAAAATCAAACCAACACTAACTCATTAACACTACAATGTATTACATTAAGTATAATGCAAAATAATATTATTATTTTTATAGAGCAAAACTGTCATTTTTTTAATCATTTTAACCATTGTTTTTAATTCTGAAGAAGCTTGTATACTTTAAAATACAAAAAACCTGCAAAAGGCAAAGTGAGCACTTATTTAGTTACAGCAGGATTTTTGCTCACTTTGTCTTTTGCAGGTTTTATGTTTTATGGCCAATGTCAACATGCATATATGCTGCATGTGTATCATCTCAAACCAAGCTCAATTTTTGTGTTTTTCCTTTGTATTTTTTGCATTCTGTGCAAGCTGGGGTGTGGCCTCCCTCTCCTGAGCTGGAAATTGTATATAAGGCTTCCCCAGACTGGTGTCTACTGTTTGGGACCCAGTCCTTTTGTCTGCCCTTGTTCACACATTGAGGTCAACTTTGACACAAAGCAAGGTTTTTAATATTAGACAGTGTAGGACTATCCAGAACAGAGTAACCGTGTTGTGGTGGGATGGCTTTCATGCTACTTTTGATCAAAAACAGTATTACTAAAAACTCTGTATTATTTAGATGCACTTTTGCTTTTACTTATTTAGTTACAGCAGGGTTTTTGCTCATTTTTTCTTTTGCGGGTTTTATGGCCAATGTCAACATGCATTTATATGCTGCATGTGTATCATCTCAAACCAAGCTCAATTTTTGTGTTTTTCTTTGTATTTTTGCATTCTGTGCAAGCTGGGGTGTGGCCTCCCTCTCCTGAGCTGGAAATTGTATATAAGGCTTCCCCAGACTGGTGTCTACTGTTTGGGACCCAGTCCTTTTGTCTGCCCTTGTTCACACATTGAGGTCAACTTTGACACAGGGCAAGGTTTTTAATATTAGACAGTGTAGGACTATCCAGAACAGAGTAACCGTGTTGTGGTGGGATGGCTTTCATGCTACTTTTGATCAAAAACAGTATTACTAAAAACCCTGTATTATTTAGATGCACTTTTGCTTTTACTTATTTAGTTACAGCAGGGTTTTTGCTCATTTTGTCTTTTGCAGGTTTTATGTTTTATGACCAATGTCAACATGCATATATGCTGCATGTGTATCATCTCAAACCAAGCTCAATTTTTGTGTTTATACTTCAAAATACATAGACAAAAAAAAGCTGCAAACCAATTTATGTGTACCTGGATTCACCATTATAAGCAACAGAAGGGTGGAATTTCCAGAAACTCTCCCTACCCATGTAGAATTTCTGTTCTGAAAACCTGTGGAGCTGCAGCAGCTGGGATTTTATGCCTTAATATTGTTGTGTGAACGCAAGGTTAGCATAACATTTATTTTATCTCTATTGTCAAACTGGATAAGACTCTATTGTGCTTCTCCTCCCTAGCCTTTTTTCTTTAGTTTTTCTAAGCAAACAATCATAATGTTGAATAACATTAATATTTTGTTAGATATCAGCAATGTCAACTTAAAGCCTCGCATTAAAATAGCATTTTTTGTGGACTCTAGTTAGGGTCGAGGTGAGATAAATTTATTGTATAATCTATCTCCTATATTAAGGTTTTATCCCAATGGGGTGCTTCTCTCTCCACAGTTATGGCTTCGCCAGTGAAAGGAGCTAGGAACACTGCCTAAAAATGCAGCACAATATGGTTATATGTGGTACCGTTGCCAAAATAGAATATTGATACAGGCAAAATGTAAAACTTTTTTTATTTTCTTATTCACTTTTTTGGGGGTGGGGAAAGATGTTTTTGCCTTAAAAGTCTCCCTCTATTAGCAAAAAATGATTGTCCTTGAATAAAGAGGTTGTTTGGAGGTATACACATGGAAAGTAATTTGGAGCAACAGCCAGCAGTATAGTTGTGGCATATACTATTGTAAAAAGAGTATATATCAAAAGAAAGCTGCACTCTGAAATGCTATAATATGTAAACATTAGATTGAAAACTGCATTACTGCTATAGAGAATATGTTAAAAAGTGAAGGTACTTAGCACACAAATTGGACAAT
Source organism: Dendrobates tinctorius (assembly GCF_039654945.1). NCBI lineage: Eukaryota > Metazoa > Chordata > Amphibia > Anura > Dendrobatidae > Dendrobates > Dendrobates tinctorius. The sequence goes on from NW_027361783.1 coordinate 15,190,026, forward strand.
TTGGAGGGACCAGTAACTAGCAACAAGGTGTATCCCTTTGCTGAAATCTCAAAACCTAAACAAATTGTTAGTTATATAGAGTGTTGCTAGTAGCTTACACCTGTTCACATTTGTCTTTCTGTTTAGAAGTGCAGGTCAGTTTTTTTATATTTGTTAAATGCATCTAGTCAAACAGTTGCAAAACCTTACCTATTGCTTAGATTTTTTTTGCTTTTTTTAAATTTTGACTTTTCTTCCCTTTAAACCAAATTGAACTGTAATTGAATGAAAACAAAAAGGTTAGGCTGTGAAGTTGCTACACAAAGGTTCATGACTGGAGATAAATATGGGGCAATAGTGATAAGTATGGTCATGGGTGTACGATATCTAGAGTAGATAATTGGAATAAAAATTAATAAAATGAAACCTTTCAAATTAATTGTGAAAGAAAAACACAGTCGTGTGCTTTTACAAAATCACGTGGGACCCGAAAATTGAAGTAGAGTGATATTCGAAAAGCAAACACCTACAATTGACTACTGTATACATTTGTATGCATCTAATGTTAGACAATTAGTGCAATTAAGTGGGCTAAAAATAATATGTTTACCAATACACACATTTTGATAGGTAAATAATTGTGTTTATGTTTCAGGATTATGGAGATTTCTGTTTGAAAGTAAAAAAAATGGCTTCCATGTCTCAAAAGTTTTGAATTCAGAATTTGGTTTTAGTTGAATAATTAGCAATTAATTTAATAAAGACCCTTCTTGCTTGTACTGTATGAAAATGAAAAAGAAATGCAGCTATTAAGGTGCCATTGCTGCAATATATCACAGATCAATCAGTTCACAAGGCCGAAATAATCCTATTGCTTCATATACATTAAAAGGAAGTATACGCAGTACTAGAGTTGAGCGAAACAGATCGGTCAGATTCAAAAGTCGCCAATTTTCACTGAAGTCAGGTTTCGCCGAGTGAAACACGACCATATCGTGAGGTCGGCCATGCGGTCGGCGACCCGAGTGCCAAAGTTGCGTTTCCCATAATGCTTACAGGCGCCATTTCTCATAGGGAAAGGTTGCTGCCACTGTTTCTCAATAGGGAGAGTGTTAGGCAGGAAAGAAAAAAGAAAGGCAGGAAAGAAAAAAGAATCTGTGCTTCTACTGATAGTAATTGTGCTGTTCAGTTAGTGTGCAGTGACAGGAGAGGATTTTTTTGTGTGCAGAAGTGCTGGTTATTAGGCTGCCTGATAGCTGCATTGCTCTGTGCACAATGCTATGCATACTGCTTTTTACACAGCACTGATACTTTTATTCTTTTTTCTGCACAGTTACCGAGCGTTCATTTTTTCCCACACCGTAAAGAGCTGTACGCTCCTCACACACTACCGTGTACCGGCTGGTATCATGGACAAATACATGCGGACTATCTGTGTGTGCCTCCGGAAATAAATATAAAGAGATTTAAAATTTCCCCTACACCATATTCAGCTGTCCGCTTCTGATACAGTACCATATATCTGCTGTTTGGATTATGGTCAAATCCATACTGAGACAGCGTCTGTGTGTGACTCCGGAAATAAATATACAGAGATTTAAAATTTCCCCTACACCATATTCAGCTGTTTGCTTCTGATACAGTACTGTATATCTGCTGTTTGGATAACGGTCAAATCCATACTAAGACAGCGTCTGAGTGTGACTCCGGAAATAAATATACGGAGATTTAAAATTTCCCCTACACCGCATTCAGCTGTCCGCTCTGATACAGTACCGTATATCTGCTGTTTGGATTATGGTCAAATCCAGACTGAGACAGCATCTGTGTGTGACTCCGGAAATAAATATACAGAGATTTAAAATTTCCTCTACACCATATTCAGCTGTCCACTTCTGATACAGTACCGTACATCTGCTGTTTGGATAACGGTCAAATCCATACTGAGTCAGCGTCTGTTTGTAACTCCGGAAATAAATATATGGAGATTTAAAATTTCCCCTATACCATATTCAGCTGTCCGCTTCTGATACAGCACCGTATATCTGCTGTTTGGATTATGATCAAATCCATACTGAGACAGCGTCTGTGTGTGAAAGTGGAAATAAATATACGGAGATTTAAAATTTCCCCTACACTGTATTCAGCTGTCCGCTTCTGATACAGTACCATATAGCTGCTGTTTGGATTACGGTCAAATCCATACTGAGGCAGTGTCTGTGTGTGACTAAGGGAATATATAAAAGGAGATTTAAATTTTCCCGTACACTTTATACAGCTGTACGTTTCTGATACAGTACCGTATATCTGCTGTTTGGATTACGGTCAAATACATAATGGGACAGCGCCTGTGAGTGACTCTGGAAATAAATATATGGAGATTTAAAATTTCCCCTACACCGTATTCAGTTGTCCGCTTCTGATACAGTACTGTATATCTGCTGTTTGGATCACGGTCAAATCCATACTGAGACAGCGTGTGTGTGACTCCAGAAATAAATATTCGGAGAATTAAAATTTCCTCTACACCGTATTCAGCTGTCCGCTTCTGACAAAGTACCGTATATCTGCTGTTTGGATTATGGTCAAATCTATACTGAGACAGTATCTGTGTGTGAAAATGGAAATAAATATGCGGAGATTTAAAATTTTCCCTACACTGTATTCAGCTGTTCGCTTCTGATACAGTACCGTATATCTGCTGTTTGGATTATGGTCAAATCCATACTGAGACAGCGTCTGTGTGTGACTAAGGGAATATATAAAAGGAGATATACATTTTTCCCCTACACTTTATACAGCTGTACGTTTCTGATACAGTACCGTATATCTGCTGTTTGGATTATGGTCAAATCCATACTGAGGCAGCGTCTGTGTGTGACTAAGGGAATATATAAAAGGAGATTTAAATTTTCCCGTACACTTTATACAGCTGTACGTTTCTGATACAGTACTGTATATCTGCTGTTTGGATTACGGTCAAATACATAATGGGACAGCGCCTGTGTGTGACTCTGGAAATAAATATATGGAGATTTAAAATTTCCCCTACACCGTATTCAGTTGTCCGCTTCTGATACAGTACCGTATATCTGCTGTTTGGATCACGGTCAAATCCATACTGAGACAGCGTGTGCGTGACTCCAGAAATAAATATTCGGAGAATTAAAATTTCCTCTACACCGTATTCAGCTGTCCGCTTCTGACAAAGTACTGTATATCTGCTGTGTGGATTACGGTCAAATCTATACTGAAACAGCATCTGTGTGTGAAAATGGAAATAAATATGCGGAGATTTAAAATTTCCCCTACACTGTATTCAGCTGTTCGCTTCTGATACAGTACCGTATATCTGCTGTTTGGATTATGGTCAAATCCATACTGTCACAGCATCTGTGTGTGACTAAGGGAATATATAAAAGGAGATATAAATTTTTCCCCTACACTTTATACAGCTGTACGTTTCTGATACAGGTCCGTATATCGGCTGTTTGGATTAAGATCAAATATACTGGGAGAGCATCTGGGTGTGACTAAGGGAATATATAAAAGGAGATTTACATTTTCCCCTACACTGTATACAGCTGTACGTTTCTGATACAGTACCGTATATCTGCTGTTTGGATCACGGTCAAATACATACTGGGAGAGCGTCTGGGTGTGACTAAGAGAATATATAAAAGGAGATTTAAATTTTCCCCTACACTGTATACAGCTGTACTTTTCTGATACAGTACCGTATATCTGCTGTTTGGATTATGGTCAAATACATACAGGGAGAGCGTCTGGGTGTGACTAAGGGAATATATAAAAGGAGATTTAAATTTTACCCTACACTTTATACAGCTGTACGTTTCTGATACAGGTCCATATATCGGCTGTTTGGATTACAGTCAAAAACATACTGGGAGAGTGTCTGGGTGTGACTAAGGGAATATATAAAAGGAGATTTAAAATTTCCCCTACACTTTATACAGCTGTACGTTTCTGAAACAGTACCGTATATCTGCAGTTTGGATAATGGTCAAATCCATACTATCACAGCGTCTGTGTGTGACTAAGGGAATATAAAAGGAGATTTACATTTTCCCCTACACTGTATACAGCTGTACGTTTCTGATACAGTACCGTATATCTGCTGTTTGGATCACGGTCAAATACATACTGGGAGAGCGTCTGGGTGTGACTAAGGGAATATATAAAAGGAGATTTAAATTTTCCCCTACACTGTATACAGCTGTACTTTTCTGATACAGTACCATATATCTGCTGTTTGAATTATGGTCAAATACATAATGGGGGAGCGTCTGGGTGTGACTAAGGAAATAAATATATGGAGATTTAAAATTTCCCCCACACCGTATTCAGTTATCCGCTTCTGATACAGTACCGTATATCTGCTGTTTGGATTACGGTCAAATCTATACTGAGACAGCATCTGTGTGTGAAAATGGAAATAAATATGCGGAGATTTAAAATTTCCCCTCCACTGTATTCAGCTGTTCGCTTCTGATACAGTACCGTATATCTGCTGTTTGGATTATGGTCAAATCCATACTGTCACAGCATCTGTGTGTGACTAAGGGAATATATAAAAGGAGATATAAATTTTTCCCCTACACTTTATACAGCTGTACGTTTCTGATACAGTACCGTATATCTGCTGTTTGGATTAAGGTCAAATATACTGGGAGAGCGTCAGGGTGTGACTGAGGGAATATATAAAAGGAGATTTACATTTTCCACTATGCTATATACAGCTGTATGTTTCTGATACAGTACCGTATATCTGCTGTTTGGATTACGGTCAAATACATAATGGGACAGCGCCTGTGTGTGACTCTGGAAATAAATATATGGAGATTTAAAATTTCCCCTACACCATATTCAGTTGTCCGCTTCTGATACAGTACCGTATATCTGCTGTTTGGATCACGGTCAAATCCATACTGAGGCAGCGTCTGTGTGTGACTAAGGGAATATATAAAAGGAGATTTAAATTTTCCCGTACACTTTATACAGCTGTACGTTTCTGATACAGTACCGTATATCTGCTGTTTGGATTACGGTCAAATACATAATGGGACAGCGCCTGTGAGTGACTCTGGAAATAAATATATGGAGATTTAAAATTTCCCCTACACCGTATTCAGTTGTCCGCTTCTGATACAGTACCGTATATCTGCTGTTTGGATCACGGTCAAATCCATACTGAGACAGCGTGTGTGTGACTCCAGAAATAAATATTCAGAGAATTAAAATTTCCTCTACACCGTATTCAGCTGTCCGCTTCTGACAAAGTACCGTATACCTGCTGTTTGGATTACGGTCAAATCTATACTGAGACAGTATCTGTGTGTGAAAATGGAAATAAATATGCGGAGATTTAAAATTTCCCCTACACTGTATTCAGCTGTTCGCTTCTGATACAGTACCGTATATCTGCTGTTTGGATTATGGTCAAATCCATACTGAGACAGCATCTGTGTGTGACTAAGGGAATATATAAAAGGAGATATACATTTTTCCCCTACACTTTATACAGCTGTACGTTTCTGATACAGTACCGTATATCTGCTGTTTGGATTACGGTCAAATCCATACTGAGACAGCGTCTGTGTGTGACTAAGGGAATATATAAAAGGAGATATCAATTTTTCCCCTACACTTTATACAGCTGTACGTTTCTGATACAGTACCGTATATCTGCTGTTTGGATTACGGTCAAATATACTGGGAGAGCGTCTGGGTGTGACTGAGGGAATATATAAAAGGAGATTTACATTTTCCACTATGCTATATACAGCTGTATGTTTCTGATACAGTACCGTATATCTGCTGTTTGGATTACGGTCAAATACATACTGGGAGAGCGTCTGGGTGTGACTAAGGGAATATATAAAAGGAGATTTAAATTTTACCCTACACTTTATACAGCTGTACGTTTCTGATACAGGTCCGTATATCGGCTGTTTGGATTACGGTCAAAAACATACTGGGAGAGTGTCTGGGTGTGACTAAAGGAATATATAAAAGGAGATTTAAATTCTCCCCTACACTTTATACAGCTGTACGTTTCTGAAACAGTACCGTATATCTGCTGTTTGGATTAAGGTCAAATATACTGGGAGAGCATCTGGGTGTGACTAAGGGAATATATAAAAGGAGAATTACATTTTCCCCTACACTGTATACAGCTGTACTTTTCTGATACAGTACCGTATATCTGCTGTTTGGATTATGGTCAAATACATACAGGGAGAGCGTCTGGGTGTGACCAAGGGAATATATAAAAGGAGAGATAAATTTTACCCTACACTTTATACAGCTGTACGTTTCTGATACAGTACTGTTATGAATGAGTCACCGTAGGAGGCAAAAGCAGAAATACAAGCTAAGTCCTGAAAACCAGAGAAGTTGGCAACTATCAGATTGCAGACCCCTGAACCAATCAACACAACTAGCAGTAGCCGTGGGGGGTTCCTATGATGCCCTAGACCCCTCGATCACAGCCGGAGAAATGCATAGGCCTAAAGAAAGAAAGGGGAAATCTAAACTGCCCCAGAGCAGACCCCAAAGCAATAGGCAGCCCCCAACATATAATGACGGTGAAGCAAGATGAAAATACTAACACAGACAGAAAGATAGACTGAGCAAAGACGGGGCCCAAAAACTACCTAGATAGGAAAGGAAGGCTGCTGTCTGCAATCTGCCAAAACCCTATCAAAGACATAAGCCAACTAGCTGATATGAAAAAGGCCCTGAAGCAGCTAGGCTTCAAAAACTGAATCAGCACTCAGGTATTTTCAGAAGACAGAGCTAAATGAATTCAGCACACCCCAGCAGGGAATGGCAGAAATCCAGAAAAACAAAGCAAAAACAAAGTCAAAGCACAAAAGCAAAAGGCCGAGCAGCAAACTTAGCTTTGGAGGATCAGGAATTCAGACTGGTCTCCAAGGATCCCACAGAGAAATCACCCGCAGGGCAGAAGGGCGTCGGCAGCATTATATCCAGTCCGTAACTCCACTCAGCCAGTCACAATCATCAGCCTCAGGTGTTTGACAATCAGGCTCACTACCTTTCTTTACCAGAAGAGGGAGTTCCTCGGGCCTCAGTAATGAAGGGGAAAATGAACTCACAACAGTACCTCCCCCTTGAGGAGGGGTCACCGAACCCTCAACTATGCCACCAGGGCGATCAGGGTGAGCCCGATGAAAGGCACGCACCAATCGTTTGGCATGATTATCAGAGGTGGAAACCCAGGAATTATCCTCCTGACCATAACCCTTCCACTTAACCAAATACTGGAGTCTCCGTCTAGCCAGACGGGAATTCAGTACTTTCTCTACCTCATACTCCATGTTACCTTCAACCAATACAGGGTCTGGAGGTGCCAACCCCGGAACAACAGGTTCAACAAACCTCTTCAACAAAGATTTATGGAACACATTATGGATTTTAAATGTGACAGGAAGAGCCAAACGAAAAGAGACCGGATTAATAATCTCCACAATCTTGTAAGGTCCAATAAATCTAGGCTTAAATTTAGGAGAAGCCACCTTCATAGCAATATTTTTTGATGATAACCACACCATATCACCAACCTTAAACTGGGGACCAATGGTCCTATGACGGTTGGAAAACCGCTGGGCCTTCTCCTGGGAGAGAGATAACTTATCCACCACTTGGTCCCAGATCTGGTGCATTCTCTCCACCACAGTGTCAACACCTGGGCAGGCAGAGGGCTCCACCTGCCCTGAACAAAATCGAGGATGAAACCCAAAGTTACAAAAAAAAGGTGACATCAAAGTGGCAGAACTAGCTCTATTATTCAAAGCAAATTCGGCCAAGGGCAAAAATGAAACCCAATCATCCTGATCAGCAGAAATAAAACATCTCAAATATGACTCCAAGGTCTGGTTTGTTCTCTCTGTCTGCCCATTGGTCTGAGGGTGAAAAGCAGAGGAGAAGGACAACTGAATTCCCAGCCTGGAACAGAAAGTTCTCCAAAATCTAAACACAAACTGCACTCCTCTGTCAGATACAATGTTCTCAGGAATCCCATGCAAACGAACCACCTGTTGTAAAAACAGGGGCACCAACTCAGAGGAAGACGGCAACTTAGGGAGTGGTACAAGATGAACCATCTTAGAGAACCTATCACAAATCACCCAAATAACAGTCATCCTCTGAGAGACAGGCATATCAGAGATGAAATCCATTGAAATATGGGTTCATGGCCTCTTGGGGACAGGCAAAGGCATCAACAACCCACTAGAGCGAGAACACGATTTAGAGCGGGAGCACGTCCCACAGGACTGCACAAAATTCCTGACATCACGAGACAAGGAGGGCCACCAAAAAAACCGACTCACCAGATCTCTAGTACCAAAAATACCTGGATGACTAGCCAAAGCAGAGCAATGAACTTCAGACATCACTCTCTTTTTCCACTGGTCAGGAACATACAACTTTCCACTGGGACAACGCTCAGGTTTGTCCTCCTGGAACTCTTCCAGAGCACGTCTCAAATCGGGCGAGATGGCAGAAAGAACTACCCCTTCGCCTAAGATGGTAGCAGGCTTGGTCACCACAGGAGAATCAGAAAGGAAGCTCCTAGAGAGGGTGTCTGCCTTGACATTCTTTGTTCCAGGAAGAAAAGAAACCACAAAATCAAAACGTGTAAAAAACAAGGCCCACCTAGCCTGTCTAGGGTTCAAGCGCTTAGCCGACTCTAGGTAAATCAAATTCTTGTGGTCAGTGAGGACCACGACTTGATGCTTAGCTCCCTCCAACCAATGTCTCCACTCCTCAAATGCCCATTTCATGGCCAACAGTTCCCTATTCCCCACATCATAGTTACGTTCAGATGGAGAGAACTTTTGGGAAAAGAAAGCACAGGGATTCATTTTAGATGTTACAGGATCCTTTTGGGATAAAACAGCTCCTGCACCAATCTCAGAAGCATCCACCTCTACCTGGAATGGAAGTGAGACATCAGGTTGCCGCAAAACCGGGGCGGAGGTGAATCTTCGCTTCAACTCCTGAAAGGAAGAAACAGCCTCCGGAGACCAATTTAACACATCAGCACCCTTTTTAGTCAAATCAGTCAATGGCTTGGCAATACTAGAAAATTTTGCTATAAATTTCCGATAAAAATTAGCAAAACCCAAAAACTTCTGGAGGGCCTTCAAAGAAGTGGGCTGAACCCAATCCTTGGAGAAGATCAAAATATCATCCAGATAGATAATCAAAAATTTATCGACAAAATCTCGGAAAATATCGTTCATGAAGCACTGGAAGACAGAAGGGGCATTAGTGAGGCAAAAAGGCATCACCAGGTACTCAAAATGTCCCTCCGGAGTATTAAACGCCGTATTCCATTCATCCCCATGCTTAATGCGAATAAGATTATACGCCCCCCTGAGGTCAAGCTTGGTAAACCAGCAAGCACCTTTAACTCTGGAAAATAGATCAGATATCAGGGGTAACGGATACTGATATTTAACAGTAATTTTGTTGAGGGCACGATAATCAATACAAGGTCTTAATGATCCATCCTTTTTGGCTACAAAAAAAAACCGGCACCCAAGGGTGACGAGGATGGTCTAATATGACCCTTCTCCAACGCCTCCTTAATATAGGATCACATAGCCTCGTGCTCGGGTACAGATAAATTGAAGAGCCGACCCTTGGGAAATTTACACCCCGGGCTCAGTTCAATTGCACAGTCATAACTCCTATGAGGAGGCAGAGACGCAGACTCATTCTCACTAAATACATCATAAAAGTCCGCCAAATAATCAGGAACATCATGTGACTGAGGAGAGGTGGAAAACACCGAAGCCTCACTAAAGGCACACCGACAACCCCAACTCACCACAGACACAGATTTCTAATCCAAAACTGGATTATGAATCTGTAACCAGGGAAACCCCAGAACAACAGTATCATGAGATTATGCAACACCAGAAATCTGCAATTTTCTTGATGGTCTGGGGCGACCCGCATCACCACCTGGGTCCAAAACTGGGGTTTATTTTTAGCCAAAGGAGTAGCATCAATTCCCCTCAAAGGGATAGGCGTCTGCAGAGGTGTCATCGGAAATCCACAACGTTTAGCAAAATCCAAGTCCATTAGGTTTAGGGCTGCTCCCGAATCCACAAACGCCTTGGCGGAAAATGTGGACAGGGAGCAGATCAGAGTAATAGCCAGAAGAAACTTAGGTTGAACACCCCCAACAGAAAACGTGTGTGCAAAGCATTTCTCTCGTTTGGGACAGACAGAAATAATATGCGAGGCATCTCCACAGAAAAAACACAACTTATTATGCCTTCTGAACTCCTGACGCTGCTCTCTGGAAAAAACTCTATCACATTGCATAGGTTCAGACATTTGTTCAACAGGTGGCAACACCTCTCGTGCAGCTTTGCGTTCGCGCAAACGCCGATCAACCTGAATGGCTAATGACATAGAATCGTCAAGACCAGAGGGAACAGGAAATCCCACCATAGTATCTTTTACGGCTTCTGACAACCCCTTCCGAAAGAGAGCAGCCAAGGCATTATTATTCCAGGTAGTAAGTACTTCCCACTTTCGGAATTTTTGACAGTACAATTCTGCAGAATCACGACCCTGGCTCAATGCCAGCAGGGTCTTTTCAGCCTGATCAATGGCATTAGGTTCGTCATACAACAACCCCAAAGCTTGAAAGAATGCGTTCACATTAGTCAGAATAGGATCATCTGGTTTCAAAGAAAACGCCCAATCCTGGGGATCGCCACACAGCAAAGAGATGACAATTTTAACCAGCTGCACGGAGCTCCCTGACGAGTTAGGCTTCAAGGCAAAAAATAATTTACAATTATTTTTGAAATTCAAAAATTTAGACCGATCCCCAAAAAATACATCAGGTGTAGGAATCTTTGGTTCAGCAGCATGTGAATAAGCAAGGTAGGCGGAAATTCCCCGCACTTCCGCAGCGAGCTGCTCCACACGATCAGACAATTGCTTTATCTCCATTGAGAGAAAAAAAAAAAATTCCCCCTACGGCCTCAGAGATATAGAGTAAAAAATATACACACTTTTTTTTTTTTTTACAATTCTTTCCTGCTATTGAATACCCTAGAATCTGCGGTTTGGCGGGTGATTCTGTTATGAATGAGTCACCGTAGGAGGCAAAAGCAGAAATACAAGCTAAGTCCAGAAAACCAGAGAAGTTGGCAACTATCAGATTGCAGACCCCTGAACCTATCAACACAACTAGCAGTAGCCGTGGGGGGTTCCTACGATGCCCTAGACCCCTCGATCACAGCCGGAGAAATACATAGGCCTAAAGAAAGAAAGGGGAAATCTAAACTGCCCCAGAGCAGACCCCAAAGCAATAGGCAGCCCCCAACATATAATGACGGTGAAGCAAGATGAAAATACTAACACAGACAGAAAGATAGACTGAGCAAAGATGGGGCCCAAAAACTACCTAGATAGGAAAGGAAGGCTGCTGTCTGCAATCTGCCAAAACCCTATCAAAGACATAAGCCAACCAGCTGATATGAAAAAGGCCCTGAAGCAGCTAGGCTTCAAAAACTGAATCAGCACTCAGGTATTTTCAGAAGACAGAGCTAAATGAATTCAGCACACCCCAGCAGGGAATGGCAGAAATCCAGAAAAACAAAGCAAAAACAAAGTCAAAGCACAAAAGCAAAAGGCCGAGCAGCAAACTTAGCTTTGGAGGAGCAGGAATTCAGACTGGTCTCCAAGGATCCCACAGAGAAATCACCCGCAGGGCAGAAGGGTGTCGGCAGCATTATATCCAGTCCGTAACTCCACTCAGCCAGTCACAATCATCAGCCTCAGGTGTTTGACAATCAGGCTCCCTACCTTTCTTTACCAGAAGAGGGAGTTCCTCGGGCCCCAGTAATGAAGGGGAAAATGAACTCACAACTCAGTACCGTATATCTGCTGTTTGGATTACGGTCAAATACATACTGGGATAGCGTCTGGGTGTGACTACGGAAATAATTACCAAGATTTAAATTATCCCCTATACTGTATGCAGCTGTACGCTCCTCAGACAGTACCATATATCTGCTGGTATTTTTGGTACATTTTCCCAAACATGAGGAAGCTTGGTGGAAGAGGCCGCGGACATGGGGGGCGGGCAGCTGGTACTGATGGTGGTGGTTGTGCATCTGCTGGTTATGTCAAAAGCACAACAGCAGCTAAGGCAGGAGGTGTTGATCTTGCGTCATCGTCTGGCTCAAGAAGGCCTGGAAGGTTCCCTTTTCTGAGAGTAGGTAAACCACTTTTAAAGCCAGAGCATCAGGAACAGGTTTTGGCTTACATTGCCGAAACAGCCTCCAGCTATATCACCTCCTCTTCTGAAGTGTCCAAAAATGCAAGCACCGAGTCGTCAGTGCAGGCTTCTGGTCAGGAACAACACCTTTCCTTGTGTCCTTCACCCCCACCAAAAGTGAAGGATGCGGCAGGCCACACTTCTGATTACTCCATGGAGCTCTTTTCACATACCATGCCTGGGTTACCAAGTCAAATCCTGAATTCCCCAGTCCAAGATGAATTTGACATAGAGTGCACTGATGCACAGCCACTGCTAGATGATTCTGCTGGTACATTGACCCAGTGCACTACATTGCCCTTGCAGTCTACTGAACCAGAATCTGACCCTGATGAAACTCAGGTGCCCCTTCCCACATACTATACAACCTTACATGGAAATTGAAGAGGAGGTGATGGATGACCCAGTTGTTGACCCGGATTGGCATCCATTGGGGGAAGAGGGTGCCGATGGCAATAGTTCAGAAGAGAAGGATCCACAGCAGGCATTGACATTGCAGCAGCGGTTATCTGGCAGGCCCATAGCTGTCCAAAAGCATGGTAAAAAAACAAAAAGAGTTGCAGGACAGCTTGCCCAGATGGTCAAATTAACACAGCGTGCAAGCCCTGAAAATTTATACCATAGTAAGAAGAGTGCAGTGTGGCACTTTTTTGACCAAAATCCTATTGATGAGGCAAAGGCTATCTGTAAAAAGTGCGGAAGGACCTTTAGCCGAGGGAAAAATCTCTGAAATCTGAATACCAGTTGCATGCTTAGACATTTAATAACCACGCACTTGCAAGCGTGGATGGACTACAAAACCTCAGGTAGCACATGTGCACCTGCTCTGACTGAAGGAAGCCAGCGATGCTCCATTGCTTCCCTCACTGTAAGCCAACCGGTAAGCACACCACCAGCAAGAAATTTTGAGGTGTCGTCCCAGGGACAAAGCAGTCAGGGAATCACAATGTTTTTGCAACGAAAGGCTGAATTTAGGCAATCACCACCAGCACCACCACCAGCACCACCACCAGCACCATCACCAACCCCCTCTCAGTCCATCAGGTCCACTACTAGTTCCCCCATATGCAGCTCTCAAGTCCAGCTCACCCAACCAGAGACTCTGAGTAGGGCAAGAAAGTACTCATCCTCTCATCCGCGTACACTGTGTTTGAACACCTACATTGCCAAACTGATCTCATTAGAGATTATGCCCTTCCGTTTGGTTGAAAGCGCAGTGATCTGAGAGCTCATGGCCTACGCTGTCCCACGTTATGACCTACCCAGTCGGCACTTCTTTTCTAGAAAAGCCACCCCTACCCTTCACCTGCATGTGAAAGACAGCATTGTCCATGCACTCAAGCAATCAGTGAGTGGAAAGGAGCACCTCACAACAGATGCATGGGCCAGTAGGCATGGCCAGGGCCGTTACGTGTCCATCACTGAGCACTGGGTTAATGTGGTGGATGCAGGCTGCACAGGGGACAGTGGCGGTGGAACAGTGCTGCCTAGCCCACGGTATGGGAAACAGTTGGCTCTAGGGATTCAACCTTCCTCCAGAAGAGAAGGCTCGCCGACAGAGCACAGTCGCACGAGCACTCCATCCGCAGCTGCCAGTGTGTCACACGAGGTTTCCCACTATCGAACAGCTAGTGGTAAGCGTCAGCAGGCCATTTTAAAGATGATGTGTTTGGGCGACAACAGACACACCGCGGATGTACTGGCCGACTACTTTCAGTGAGAAACTGAGTCATGGCTGGGCAGTCTACATCTTGAGCCAGGCAAGGTAGTCAGTGATAATGGCCATAATTTTGTGATGGCCATGGCCCTTGCAAAACTCAGACACATACCTTGCCTGGCTCACACCTTGAACCTGGTGGTGCAGTGCTACCTAAATAATTATGTGGAGTTAACAACCCTGCTCCACAAGGTGCAAAGACTGTGCTCGCACATCCGTCGCTCGCCCGTAGACTCCAGTCATATGCAGAGGCTGCAGCGATCACTCAACCTCCCCAAGCACTGCCTATTCATAGACATTGCATCAAGGTGGAACTCCACCATGCACATGGTTGAGAGGCTGTGCGAACAGAGGCTGGCTGTAATGCATTTGTGGGAGGATACATGGGCAGGCATTTTGAGGGCAGACATGGAGTTGTCGGGTGTGCAGTGGTCAAAGCTGAAAGACCTCTGTAAAGTCCTTCAGTGTTTTGAGGTATGCACTCGGCTGGTAAGCGCAGATGACGCCATCATAAGCATGAGCATCCCACTTATGCGTCTGCTCATGCAAACTTTGATGCACTGTCAGTGCATCATTGACACCTGGAACATTGGCCCACATGTTTGATTATCTCTTGCGGATCCTAAAAAGGGACCCCCGCATTTTCAGAATTATGAAGGATGACGACTACTGGTTGGCCAGCATCCTCGATCCACAATATAAAGGCAAATTACAGAACATCATGCCACAGGAGAACCTAGAGCTAATATTGATGAACAAACAAGCAACTCTGGTAAACCGCTTGTTAGAGGCATTCCCAGCACACAGCAGTGGTACAGGTTCTAAAACGAGCCGTCCTGGGCCAAATGGAAGAGGTGTTCGTGGTGCAAACAGCCGAACTGGCATTGGAGACAGGGGTTTCATGACCATGTTGTGGACTGATCTTTTGAGGACCACTCACACGACTGATAATACTGAATCGATTGCAACAGACAGAAGACAGAAGTTGTCAACTATGGTTCAAAATTACCTCTCCTCCCCTATCGATGTTCTCCCTCACAGTTCATTCCCCTTTGACTACTGAGCCTGTAACCTGGACACCTGGCCTGAATTGATACAATATGCCTTACAGGAGCTCGCTTGCCCTGCTGGTAGTGTGCTATCAGAAAGAGTCTTCAGTAGTGTTGAGCATTCCGATACCGCAAGTATCGGGTATCGGCCGATATCAGCGGTATCGGAATTCCGATACTTAATTCCGATACTTTTTTCATATCGGATTCCGGGATCGGAATCGGAATAGGAAGTTCCCATCATGCTATGAGCCTGCTTGCTTTGATTAAGCCAATGGGAATCCTCCGAAGTGTGGGCACATCCTGTTAGGCATGTAGGCATGTTAACTATTGGCATGGCTGTGATTGGCTGCCGAAATGATGTCATGATGCACTATAAAAGCCACCGCAGCCGCCATTTCTGGTCACTCTGCTGTGAATTCAGTTAGGGACAGGCTGCTGTAGAAGACTGTGAGGGACAGTTAGAAATAGCGATTCTAAAAACAATATTGTGCTTTATCCAGGCTACATAAACCACCACTGTAGCTTGCTTTTCCCTAGCAGCGCTGTTTTCACAGCTGTCTGCAAGGGCTGTGTGAGTGCAGCTCACGCTGTGGAGTGGGTCCTGCAGCCACGTCAGGCTGTAGGCCACCCAGTGTGATCACTGCTGCCTCATACATCTTTTATTTTTTGAGCTGCATTTTTTAAATAATTTCAATCTAGTGTGCTTCCATCCGTATCCATATACGTTGGTTGCAAACACTAGTAGTAGACAGCGGAGCCTTTCTGCAGCCTTTCAGTGCTAGTGTCCACTTTGCTGCACTGTTCACGGCTGTCTGAGAGGTCTCTGACTGTGTGTGAGTGCAGCTCACGCTGAGTAGTGTGTCCTGCAGCTACGTCTGGCTGTAGGACGCTCAGCGTGCGTCACTGCCTCACACATATTTTTATTTGAGTGCAGCTCATTTTTTCTTCTATTAGTGTGCATCCATCCGTCTCCATCTACGGTGGTTGCAAACACTATATAGGAGTACACAGCGGAGCCTTTCTGCAGCCTGTCAGTGCCAGTGCCCACTTAGCTGCACTGTTGACGGCTGTCTGAGAGGTCTCTGACTGTGTGTGAGTGCAGCTCACGCTGAGTAGAGTGTCCTGCAGCTACGTCTGGTTGTAGGACGCTCAACGTGCGTCACTGCCTCACACATATTTGTCTCTGAGTGCAGCTCATTTTTTCTTCTCCTATTAGTGTGCATCCATCCGTATCCATCAACATTGGTTGGTTGCAAACACTATATAGGAGTAGATAGAGGAGCCTTTTTTTCTGGCTTGTGCCCTGCCGGCGCAGCCAGATTAGTATTACCCAATTTTTTTGGAGCCTCATCTTTTGCATTGTAGGTTACCTGCCTGCATTGTAATAGCTCCAAAAAGTTGGTGATACTATCAGTTTCAATTCTTTGTTCTCATACTTTGAGTTTGTTTCAAACAAAGAAACCACATAAAAAGTTCACCAAACACTACATTTTGAACTTGTGTAGGCCACATCAGCTCCTATTAAAGTCTAGTCCACACACACACACTTCATAAAATTAGTGTTTCTTGTACCTGTAACCAGCTGTTCAGGAATAAGCACACTAAGGCCCCCCTTTGTCCTTTTTTGCCTATCTTAAGCAGTCTTGCAAGATGAAGAAGGCAGGGAGTAAGGCGCGGGGGCGTGGGCGTGGGCGTGGAGTTTCAGCAGGGAGAGGACGTGGGGATTCTGCAGGGAGAGGACGTGGGGATTCTACAGGTAGAGGACGTGGGGATTCTGGGCCTGCTGCGGGCACCAGTGGATCAGCATCCCCCAGTTTTAGCAGGCAACAGTCCTTTATGCGCAGCTTTGTAGGACCTCAACGTACCCCACTGCTGCGGGAGGAACAAATTGAAGCCGTTGTCGGATGGATGGCAGCTAACGCATCGACTTCAATTACTTCCGCATCCTCTCAGGGTCAGAGCACCGAAGAGCAACCATCTGTCTCTTCACCACCTGCCAAAGTGCCCAGGCAGTCAGAGAGACATGGACAGGAGCCATCACAATCTCTACTTCTGTTCTCGGAATCTGTTGGCTTGGAAAGAGGGGGCCAGCCAAGCAGCATTCCTGAATGTGAAGAAGAGGGAGTATGCAGTGATGCGCAACTTCTTTGTCCCTCTGAATCTGAAGAGGCGAGTGGGCCAGTGCCTATGGTCAGCACACCTCAGTACGCATCAGATGATGACGAGACTCAGTTGCCACTTTCTGGTGCGTACGGTGCTGGCGAGACAACCCCGGAGAAGCAGCTGTTTGAAGAGGGGAGGGAAGATGATGAGGTCCTTGACCCATCATGGCGTGAGCAACAGGAAGGTGGTGGGAGCAGCTCGGAGGAAGAGATTCCCCTACCGGCCAAAACAGGAGGCAGAGGGAGGGGGAAGACTTGGTTGCCTGTACCCTCCACTTCGGCACCCGTTAGGAGCATTCCTCCTTCCAAAGGCAAACCGGGCGCTCACAAGAGTTGCAGTGCGTGGTCCTTTTTTGACACAGTTGCAGATGACATTTGCTTTGTCAAATGCAAGCTGTGTCATCAGAGAGTCAAAAGAGGGAGAAATGTCAGCAACCTCAATACCACAAATATGTGGAAACATGTGCGCACCAAGCACGAGTTGGAGTTGCAGAGACACCCTCAAGACGTAGGCCAACGTACAGCACCACCTACCACCTCTTCAGTTCGTGTTGGGCCCTCTTCCTCCAGCTCACACACTGCTGGTTCGGCTTCCTCACAGGATCGCCAAGGAAGAACCTCTGCCACTGTTGTCCGGAGACCCTGTCAGATTCCACCCATAACAGCACGTTCCCATCCATCACAGCCATCGGTAGCACAGGCATGGGATAAAAGGCGCCCTTACTCGGCAAACCATCCCCGAGCACAGTCTCTGAATGCTGGCATTGCCAAACTTCTGGCAGTTGAAATGCTGTCATTCAGGCTGGTGGACACTGACACCTTCCGGGACTTAATGGCATTGGCAGTCCCCCAATACAACGTGCCCAGCCGCTTTTATTTCAGCAGGCGAGCCGTCCCTGCCCTGCAGAAACATGTTGAGGGCAAAATAAAACATGCGCTACTAAACGCCGTTAGTAGCAAGGTCCACCTGACCACCGATGCGTGGACCAGTAACCATGGACAGGGACGATACCTTTCCCTCACTGCCCACTGGGTCAATGTTGTGGAGCCGGGTACGGATCTGGAGAGTGGCGCTGTACGTGTTCTTCCAACGCCACGGATTGCAGGACTCCAGTCTGTACACATAGACTCCTCCTCCTACTCAAGTTCCTCAGAAACAGCAGAGCAGGAGCCTGTTACGACCGATATGAGCACAGCCGTGGCCAAACGTCAACAGGCTGTACTCAAATTAATTTCTTTGGGGAATCGAAGCCACACAGCGCAGGAGCTCTGGAATGCTATCAAGCTGGAGAGCGATGTGTGGTTTGGGCCAGCGAATCTCCAGCCGGGCTTGGTAGTGTGTGACAATGGCCGAAATCTGGTGGCAGCTCTTGGCCTAGGCAACCTCACACACATCCCATGTCTGGCACATGTTCTTAACTTGGTCGTGCAGAGCTTTCTGAGGGACTATCCGGATCTTGATGCACTGTTGCACAAGGTCCGCATAGAGTGCGCTCACTTGCGACGTTCCAGCACGGCAAGATCGCGCCTCGCTGCTCTGCAGCGACGATTTGGCCTTCCAGAACATCGCATCATATGTGACCTACCCACCCGGTGGAATTCAACGTTACATATGTTGGAGCGGTTGTGTGAGCAGCAGGCAGCAGTCATGGAGTACCAGCTGCATCAGGCGCAAACAAGTCGCACTGTGCGCCGTTCACACTTCAGCACCATTGAGTGGGCCTCTATGAAGGACATCTGCCTCGTTTTGCGTGCCTTCGATGAATCCACGCGGATGGCGAGTGCAGATGATGCACTAGTCAGCATGACTGTCCCCCTTATCTGCCTGCTTCAACAAACACTGCAAGCACTAAGGGATGAGGTTTCAGAAGAGGTGGAGGATGAGGAGTCCCAAATGCCATCTGCTTCTGGACAGTCTGCGCTACGTGTTTCCTCACAAAGGCCTAGGCAGGGGACACTTTGTGAGGAGGATGAGGAGGAGTCGATGGAGGAGGAAGACATCTCTCCAGAGGAGGGAGGTACACAAACCTCTACTCAGTATGTACAGCGAGGGTGGGGTGATGCAGAGCAGGTCGAGGTCACGCCTCAAACAGGGGACAGCGGTTCTTTGGCAGTTGGGAGTCTGCAGCACATGGTTGATTTCATGCTGCAGTGCCTGAGAAACGACCGCCGCATCGCCCACATTCTCGTCTCGGCTGATTATTGGGTGTACACCCTCCTAGATCCTCGCTACCGGGACAGCGTACAAAGGCTCATACCAACGTTGAACCGGGAGCGTAAAATGCGGGAGTACGAAGAGTCACTGGTGCAGTCCATAATGTTTTCCATTCCACCCGACAGCATTGTTGCAAGTGCTTTACAAAGCAGCTCTGTGCGTCGAGGCAGTGGAGGAAACTCTGCACAAAGAGGGAGCAGAGGCAGTGCCGCAGCACAAGGCAAGACCACTATGGCCCAAATGTGGCAAAGTTTTGTGTGTCCACCACAATTGTCTACACCATCAGCGACGCCTCGAGTCAGCAGGAGGCAACGCTTCCGTCAGATGGTGTCAGACTACATGTCTTGCCCTGTCGCTGTACTCCCAGATGGCTCTTCCCCCTTCAAGTTTTGGGTCTCTAAGCTGGATACATGGCCAGAGCTTAGCCAGTATGCATTGGAGGTGCTGGCTTGCCCTGCTGCCAGTGTATTATCGGAACGTGTCTTTAGTGCCGCAGGTGGTGTACTAACAGACCGTCGCACGCGACTATCTTCCGATAATGTTGACCGGCTGACTTTTCTGAAAATGAACAAGGCCTGGATCTCCAAAGACTTTGCCATTCCTCTTACAGACTAAATTAGTGGTTGGCAACTGTATCCAGGTCTGCTGGTGTGTTCATTTTTCTACCACCTGAACTATAATCCCTGTGCTTCAACACAGCCAGTTGTCGCTCAGATGTGTCGTCTGCACAGAGAAACACACTAGCTCCTGTGTTACTGGGGTTCAGTAATGCCAGCTGATCCCCTGCTGTGTGGACGGCAGAGTCACCAGCTCCATCAACATTCAAACCACTACTGATTTTTAACCGTGCCCAACTTAGGTCTCTGGCTCCACTGTCTCTACTATTTCCCCTGACCTCCAACCCCGCCATCTACATCTCTGAAGTGGCGTCAGCACAATCTACACTTGTTCCTGTGTTCCTGTGGCTCAGTCCCATCAGTTTATCCCCTGATGTGTGTCCGGCAAGGTCTCCTGCTCTGTCCACATTCCCATAACCAGTAGTGGGAATGAGGACAGAGCTGGCGAACTTGCCGGACAAACATCAGGGGATCAACTGATGGGACTGAGCACCAGTAACACAGGAACAAGTGTAGATTGTGCTGACGCCACTTCAGAGATGTAGCTGGCGGGGTTGGAGGCCAGGGTAAATAGTAGAGACAGTGGAGCCAGAGGCCTAAGTGGAGCATGGTTAGAATCAGTAGTAGTCCACAACCTCCATAAAAACCGCTGCCCATTGGCCTCTGCATGCGGCATGCGTAATCCTGGGCACCAACAGCGTCAGTTGGTGTTCAGAAGTGTCGTCTCCACAGAGCCAAACACATTCGTTCAAGTGTTAGTGGGGTTCAGCACTGCCAGCTGTTCCCCTGCTGTGGAGATGGCAGGTCTCCTGCTGCCTTCACCTGCCAAAATCCAGTAGGCCCCAGCCTGCTCCTCGCCTAATCCTGGGCTCCAACAGCGTCAGTTGGTGTTCAGAAGTGTCGTCTCCACAGAGCCAAACACATTCGTTCAAGTGTTAGTGGGGTTCAGCACTGCCAGCTGTTCCCCTGCTGTGGAGATGGCAAGTCTCCTGCTGCATTCACCTGCCAAAATCCAGTAGGCCCCAGCCTGCTCCTCGCCTAATCCTGGGCTCCAACAGCGTCAGTTGGTGTTCAGAAGTGTCGTCTCCACAGAGCCAAACACGTTCGTTCAAGTGTTAGTGGGGTTCAGCACTGCCAGCTGTTCCCCTGCTGTGGAGATGGCAAGTCTCCTGCTGCCTTCACCTGCCAAAATCCAGTAGGCCCCAGCCTGCTCCTCGCCTAATCCTGGGCTCCAACAGCGTCAGTTGGTGTTCAGAAGTGTCGTCTCCACAGAGCCAAACACATTCGTTCAAGTGTTAGTGGGGTTCAGCACTGCCAGCTGTTCCCCTGCTGTGGAGATGGCAAGTCTCCTGCTGCCTTCACCTGCCAAAATCCAGTAGGCCCCAGCCTGCTCCTCGCCTAATCCTGGGCTCCAACAGCGTCAGTTGGTGTTCAGAAGTGTCGTCTCCACAGAGCCAAACACGTTCGTTCAAGTGTTAGTGGGGTTCAGCACTGCCAGCTGTTCCCCTGCTGTGGAGATGGCAAGTCTCCTGCTGCATTCACCTGCCAAAATCCAGTAGGCCCCAGCCTGCTCCTCGCCTAATCCTGGGCTCCAACAGCGTCAGTTGGTGTTCAGAAGTGTCGTCTCCACAGAACCAAACACGTTCGTTCAAGTGTTAGTGGGGTTCAGCACTGCCAGCTGTTCCCCTGCTGTGGAGATGGCAAGTCTCCTGCTGCCTTCACCTGCCCAAATCCAGTAGGCCCCAGCCTGCTCCTCGCCTAATCCTGGGCTCCAACAGCGTCAGTTGGTGTTCAGAAGTGTCGTCTCCACAGAGCCAAACACATTCGTTCAAGTGTTAGTGGGGTTCAGCACTGCCAGCTGTTCCCCTGCTGTGGAGATGGCAAGTCTCCTGCTGCCTTCACCTGCCAAAATCCAGTAGGCCCCAGCCTGCTCCTCGCCTAATCCTGGGCTCCAACAGCGTCAGTTGGTGTTCAGAAGTGTCGTCTCCACAGAGCCAAACACGTTCGTTCAAGTGTTAGTGGGGTTCAGCACTGCCAGCTGTTCCCCTGCTGTGGAGATGGCAAGTCTCCTGCTGCATTCACCTGCCAAAAACCATTAGGCCCCAGCCTGCTCCTCGCCTAATCCTGGGCTCCAACAGCGTCAGTTGGTGTTCAGAAGTGTCGTCTCCACAGAGCCAAACACGTTCGTTCAAGTGTTAGTGGGGTTCAGCACTGCCAGCTGTTCCCCTGCTGTGGAGATGGCAAGTCTCCTGCTGCCTTCACCTGCCAAAATCCAGTAGGCCCCAGCCTGCTCCTCGCCTAATCCTGGGCTCCAACAGCGTCAGTTGGTGTTCAGAAGTGTCGTCTCCACAGAGCCAAACACGTTCGTTCAAGTGTTAGTGGGGTTCAGCACTGCCAGCTGTTCCCCTGCTGTGGAGATGGCAAGTCTCCTGCTGCATTCACCTGCCAAAAACCATTAGGCCCCAGCCTGCTCCTCGCCTAATCCTGGGCTCCAACAGCGTCAGTTGGTGTTCAGAAGTGTCGTCTCCACAGAGCCAAACACGTTCGTTCAAGTGTTAGTGGGGTTCAGCACTGCCAGCTGTTCCCCTGCTGTGGAGATGGCAAGTCTCCTGCTGCCTTCACCTGCCAAAATCCAGTAGGCCCCAGCCTGCTCCTCGCCTAATCCTGGGCTCCAACAGCGTCAGTTGGTGTTCAGAAGTGTCGTCTCCACAGAGCCAAACACATTCGTTCAAGTGTTAGTGGGGTTCAGCACTGCCAGCTGTTCCCCTGCTGTGGAGATGGCAAGTCTCCTGCTGCCTTCACCTGCCAAAATCCAGTAGGCCCCAGCCTGCTCCTCGCCTAATCCTGGGCTCCAACAGCGTCAGTTGGTGTTCAGAAGTGTCGTCTCCACAGAGCCAAACACATTAGTTCAAGTGTTAGTGGGGTTCAGCACTGCCAGCTGTTCCCCTGCTGTGGAGATGGCAAGTCTCCTGCTGCCTTCACCTGCCAAAATCCAGTAGGCCCCAGCCTGCTCCTCGCCTAATCCTGGGCTCCAACAGCGTCAGTTGGTGTTCAGAAGTGTCGTCTCCACAGAGCCAAACACATTCGTTCAAGTGTTAGTGGGGTTCAGCACTGCCAGCTGTTCCCCTGCTGTGGAGATGGCAGTCTCTCCTGCTGTCTCCGCATTACAAAGACAGTAGGCCTCTGCCTACACCCTCCTATTTCCTGGGCTTCAACACAGCCAGTTGTAGTTCGGAAGTGCCGTCCACACGGAAAGAGATACTTGCTCCCGTGTCTCAGTGGGGTTCAGTAACGTCAGCTGATCCCCTGCTGTGTGGATGGCAGTCTCTCCTGCTGTAAACTCATTCAAAATACAGTAGGCCTCTGCCTACACCCTCCTATTTCCTGGGCTTCAACACAGCCAGTTGTAGTTCGGAAGTGCCGTCCACACGGAAAGAGACACTTGCTCCCGTGTCTCAGTGGGGTTCAGTAACGTCAGCTGATCCCCTGCTGTGTGGATGGCAGTCTCTCCTGCTGTAAACTCATTCAAAATACAGTAGGCCTCTGCCTACACCCTCCTATTTCCTGGGCTTCAACACAGCCAGTTGTAGTTCGGAAGTGCCGTCCACACGGAAAGAGACACTTGCTCCCGTGTCTCAGTGGGGTTCAGTAACGTCAGCTGATCCCCTGCTGTGTGGATGGCAGTCTCTCCTGCTGTAAACTCATTCAAAATACAGTAGGCCTCTGCCTACACCCTCCTATTTCCTGGGCTTCAACACAGCCAGTTGTAGTTCGGAAGTGCCGTCCACACGGAAAGAGACACTTGCTCCCGTGTCTCAGTGGGGTTCAGTAACGTCAGCTGATCCCCTGCTGTGTGGATGGCAGTCTCTCCTGCTGTAAACTCATTCAAAATACAGTAGGCCTCTGCCTACACCCTCCTATTTCCTGGGCTTCAACACAGCCAGTTGTAGTTCGGAAGTGCCGTCCACACGGAAAGAGACACTTGCTCCCGTGTCTCAGTGGGGTTCAGTAACGTCAGCTGATCCCCTGCTGTGTGGATGGCAGTCTCTCCTGCTGTAAACTCATTCAAAATACAGTAGGCCTCTGCCTACACCCTCCTATTTCCTGGGCTTCAACACAGCCAGTTGTAGTTCGGAAGTGCCGTCCACACGGAAAGAGATACTTGCTCCCGTGTCTCAGTGGGGTTCAGTAACGTCAGCTGATCCCCTGCTGTGTGGATGGCAGTCTCTCCTGCTGTAAACTCATTCAAAATACAGTAGGCCTCTGCCTACACCCTCCTATTTCCTGGGCTTCAACACAGCCAGTTGTAGTTCGGAAGTGCCGTCCACACGGAAAGAGACACTTGCTCCCGTGTCTCAGTGGGGTTCAGTAACGTCAGCTGATCCCCTGCTGTGTGGATGGCAGTCTCTCCTGCTGTAAACTCATTCAAAATACAGTAGGCCTCTGCCTACACCCTCCTATTTCCTGGGCTTCAACACAGCCAGTTGTAGTTCGGAAGTGCCGTCCACACGGAAAGAGATACTTGCTCCCGTGTCTCAGTGGGGTTCAGTAACGTCAGCTGATCCCCTGCTGTGTGGATGGCAGTCTCTCCTGCTGTAAACTCATTCAAAATACAGTAGGCCTCTGCCTACACCCTCCTATTTCCTGGGCTTCAACACAGCCAGTTGTAGTTCGGAAGTGCCGTCCACACGGAAAGAGACACTTGCTCCCGTGTCTCAGTGGGGTTCAGTAACGTCAGCTGATCCCCTGCTGTGTGGATGGCAGTCTCTCCTGCTGTAAACTCATTCAAAATACAGTAGGCCTCTGCCTACACCCTCCTATTTCCTGGGCTTCAACACAGCCAGTTGTAGTTCGGAAGTGCCGTCCACACGGAAAGAGATACTTGCTCCCGTGTCTCAGTGGGGTTCAGTAACGTCAGCTGATCCCCTGCTGTGTGGATGGCAGTCTCTCCTGCTGTCACCTCATTCAAAATTCAGTAGGCCTCTGCCTACACCCTCCTATTTCCTGGGCTTCAACACAGCCAGTTGTAGTTCGGAAGTGCCGTCCACACGGAAAGAGACACTTGCTCCCGTGTCTCAGTGGGGTTCAGTAACGTCAGCTGATCCCCTGCTGTGTGGATGGCAGTCTCTCCTGCTGTAAACTCATTCAAAATACAGTAGGCCTCTGCCTACACCCTCCTATTTCCTGGGCTTCAACACAGCCAGTTGTAGTTCGGAAGTGCCGTCCACACGGAAAGAGATACTTGCTCCCGTGTCTCAGTGGGGTTCAGTAACGTCAGCTGATCCCCTGCTGTGTGGATGGCAGTCTCTCCTGCTGTCACCTCATTCAAAATTCAGTAGGCCTCTGCCTACACCCTCCTATTTCCTGGGCTTCAACACAGCCAGTTGTAGTTCGGAAGTGCCGTCCACACGGAAAGAGACACTTGCTCCCGTGTCTCAGTGGGGTTCAGTAACGTCAGCTGATCCCCTGCTGTGTGGATGGCAGTCTCTCCTGCTGTAAACTCATTCAAAATACAGTAGGCCTCTGCCTACACCCTCCTATTTCCTGGGCTTCAACACAGCCAGTTGTAGTTCGGAAGTGCCGTCCACACGGAAAGAGATACTTGCTCCCGTGTCTCAGTGGGGTTCAGTAACGTCAGCTGATCCCCTGCTTTGTGGATGGCAGTCTCTCCTGCTGTAAACTCATTCAAAATACAGTAGGCCTCTGCCTACACCCTCCTATTTCCTGGGCTTCAACACAGCCAGTTGTAGTTCGGAAGTGCCGTCCACACGGAAAGAGATACTTGCTCCCGTGTCTCAGTGGGGTTCAGTAATGTCAGCTGATCCCCTGCTGTGTGGATGGCAAAGTCTCCTGCTGCCTACACAGTCGTACCACTACTGATTTTTAACCGTGCTCCAATTAGGCCTGTGGCTCCACTGTCTCTCGTATTTCCCCTGTCCTCCAACCCTGCCAGTTACAGCTCCGAAGTGGCGTCTGCACAATCCACACTTGTTCCTGTGTTACAGGTGTTCAGTCCGATCAGTTAATCCCCTGATGTGTGTCCGGCAATGTCGCCTGCTCTGTCCACATTCCCATTATCGGAATGTGGACAGAGCAGGCGACATTGCCGGACACACATCAGGGGATTAACTGACCGGACTGAACACCTGTAACACAGGAACAAGTGTGGATTGTGCAGACGCCACTTCGGAGCTGTAACTGGCGGGGTTGGAGGACAGGGGAAATACGAAAATCAGTGAATCCACAGGCCTAAGTGGAGCTTGGTTCAAATTAGTAGTCTACAACCGATCTTAAAATTTCTTCAATGCAGCCTAAGCCTGCTCCGTGCTTGTCCCTGGGCTTCAACACAGCCAGTTGTTGCTCGGAAGTGCCGTCTTCACAGAGTAAAACACTAGCTCCTGTGTTTGTGGGGTTCAGTAACGTCAGCTGTTCCCCTGCTGTTTTGATGGCAATCTGTCCTGCTGCCTCCCAATTGACAGCACATCAGGCCTCAGCCTGCTAAGTGCTTGTCCTGGGCTCCAACATCGCCAGTTGCTGCTCATAACTGACTTTGGCACGGGTACTCCCTCCTGCCCAGCTTGGTTCCAGCCCTGCCTGCTGTTTCCGGGAAGTGTCAATGTCAGTTTGCCACCCCAAGTTGCCATGTCGTGTTGCGGTTGGGTTAGCCGAGGCTAGGGTGCCAGCAGTTTCGGTGCTTCCTATGTGGACTGCGGGTTCTGGTAAGAAAGGTTTGTTCCATAGTGCCAGTAGGACAAGCACCCCCTGTAGGACTGTGTGATTCGGTAACTGCGGCCAGCTTGCGGCATGCCAACTTTGCTTTTCAGGGGTAACTTCTGATACCCCTCCGGGTTCCAGCACCGTCAGCTGGTTCTCATCAGAGCCTTTGGCCTAGGTGCCTCCATCTCGGTATCCGAGTTCCAGCAACGTCTGCTGGTCCTTGGTAGTGCTTTGTAGCACAGGTACCTCCTGCTTAGTAACCGGGTTCCAGCACCGTCAGCTGGTCCTCGGTTGTGCCATTGGCTCTTATTCCTTCTGCTGCCCCTCCGGGTGCCAGCACTGTCAGCTGGTCCTCGCTATTTCCATTTGCTCTTGCAGCTTATGCTACCCCTCCGGGTTCCAGCACCGTCAGCTGGTTCTCGTCAGAGCCTTTGGCCTAGGTGCCTCCATCTCGGTATCCGAGTTCCGGCAACGTCTGCTGGTCCTTGGTAGTGCTTTGTAGCACAGGTACCTCCTGCTTAGTAACCGGGTTCCAGCACCGTCAGCTGGTCCTCGGTTGTGCCATTGGCTCTTATTCCTTCTGCTGCCCCTCCGGGTGCCAGCACTGTCAGCTGGTCCTCGCTATTTCCATTTGCTCTTGCAGCTTATGCTACCCCTCCGGGTTCCAGCACCGTCAGCTGGTTCTCGTCAGAGCGTTTGGCCTAGGTGCCTCCATCTCGGTATCCGAGTTCCGGCAACGTCTGCTGGTCCTTGGTAGTGCTTTGTAGCACAGGTACCTCCTGCTTAGTAACCGGGTTCCAGCACCGTCAGCTGGTCCTCGGTAGTGCCATTGGCTCTTGTTCCTTCTGCTGCCCCTCCGGGTGCCAGTACCGTCAGCTGGTTCAAGAGGACAAAGAACAGGAAGACAACCACCAAGATGCAGAACAACAAGAGAGAGAAGACAAAGAAGCATAAAAAAAACAAAGCAGAAGAACATTAAGCATAAGACTAATACTCTGAGCAAATGATATTATCTTATTTATAAGCAGAAGAAGACTAAGCAGTGTATGGGGGTGAGTCCGTTCCTCCTCGTGGTGCCCCTGGAAAAGGCCTGCTTCTGCAGGCCAAACTGAACGCGGACAAATCCTGTTGTAAATCTTTTGTGACAGGCAGAACGGAAGGTGTAAACTTCTAACTTTTCTAGATAACAACTACAGGAATGCCTGACACAAACAAGAATATGATGAAGAAGAATAGGAAGAAGATGAAGAAGCTGAATATGTAGAATAATAATTGTTGAATAAGAAGAATATGAAGAATGTAAGAAAAGGAAGAAGAAGAAGAAGAAGAAGAAGAAGAAGAAGAAGAAGAAGAAGAAGAAGAAGAAGAAGAAGAAGAATGTAAAAAAAGGAAGTAGAAGAAGAAGAAGAGTTTTTAAAAAAGGAATAAGAAGAAGAATGTAAAAAAAGGAAGTAGAAGAAGAAGAAGAAGAATGTAAAAAAAGGAAGTAGAAGAAGAAGAAGAAGAATGTAAAAAAAGGAAGTAGAAGAAGAAGACATACATGTCTGGCAAAATATAAATGAGGCTAACATAGTCAATATCTTTGTAACTCCTAACATCTTTAAAAAAAAAAGTTTAATTCCTGCTATTCCATTTGATTGGGCTAAACCTCTATGGCTTTAATGTCTCCTCCACCTCCCACAATACATTCTACATTATTCTTAGTTGTTTTTCTTCATGTAGAATTAACCTACAAGGAAAGAAAGGTTTTTTTTTAATTCCGATATTTTGGCCCCATTGACTTGCATTGGTTCCCGGTATCGGAATCGGCGATACCGATACTTTTTTTTAAGATCGGCCGATCCATTCCGATCCGATATTTTCAAGTATCGGCTGGTATCGCTCAACTCTAGTCTTCAGTGCTGCTGGAGCAATCCTGACAGAAAAAAGGACCCGACTGTCGACCCAAACTGTTGATGATCTCACGTTCAGTAAAATGAACCATGCATGGGTTTCAAAGGGTTTTGTCCCAACTTCCCATGATGACACATAGGTTGCCAGCAAAATGGCTTGCTTTGTCCTCCTCTTCCTCTGACTTCTCCAATTCCTCCATTTGCAGCTGCTGATCATCCAGCCTACACCTCAACATATGAAAGTTTTTTCTCCTCCCTAACTGGGCTGTCCCCCCAGGGCCGGCATCAGCACCTGGCACATCCGGGCAAGTGCCGGGGCCCTGAGCAGGTGGGGGGGACCACTCATGTGCGACGGCACTGGCACAGGGCCCCTCACAGTAGGCTGGTGTCTCTGACAGTGGGGAGGCCCACTCGCCGTTACAGACACTGTCGTACTCTGAGAGGCCATGTGCCAGCACAGTCGTCCACGAGTGGGCCCCCCTGCTTGATCAGGGCACCAGCACTTGCAATACTTACCTCTCCCTGCTCCACCGCTGTGACCTCTTCCGCATTTCCTGACAGTGACATTCAGGTCAGAGAGCACGATGATGTCACATCTGTACGCCCTCTGCCTGAACAGTCCAAGTGCACAGAGCTGTAAAATGGCGACGCTGAGGAGTCTACAGTAGAGCAGTGCCCAGTGAGGAGAGGTATTTCTTTTTTAATGTTTGGAGCAATATATGGGGAGCATTATACACTGGAGAATTATATATGGTGCCCATCATACACTTGAACATCATAGATAGGGCCCATTATACACTGGAGCATTGTATGGGGCGCATTACATATGGAGCATTATATAGGCCCATCATACACTGGAGCATTATAAATGTTGCCCATCATACACTGGAGCATCATCCATGGTGCCCATCATACACTGGCGCAGCATATACGGGGCCCATTATACACTAGAGCATTATAAATGGGGCCAATTATCTATGGAGCATTGTACACTGTTTGCATAATTATTATTAGGCAAGTTGTATTTGAGAAGATCCTTTTTATTATTGAACAACAACTATGTTGTCAATCAACCCGAAAAGACTCATAAATTTCAAAGCTTCCTATTTTTGGAAGTTGGAGTGGGTTTTTTTTAGATTTGGTTACCTTAGGAGGATATCTGTTTGTGCAAGTAACTATTACTGTGCATAATTATTAGGCAACTTAATAAAAACCAAATATATACCCATCTCACTTGTTTGTTTTCACCAGGTTAACCAATATAACAACACAAAATTTAGAAATAAACATTTCTGACATTCAAAACCAAAAAAAAGACCAACATACCCAACTTTCTTTACGATGTCACTCAAAAGTCTTCCATCCATAGATTCTATCAGTTGCTTGATCTGTGTTTACGATCAACATTGCATGCAGCAGCCACCACAGCCTCCCTGACACTGTTCCGAGAGGTGTAATGTTTTCACTCCCTGTAGATCTCACATTTTAGGAGGGACCACAGGTTCTCTATGGGGTTCAGATCAGGTGAGCAAGGGGGCCATGTAATTATTTTTTCTTCTTTTAGACCTTTAATGGCCAGCCACGCTGTGGAGTATTTGGATGCATGTGATGGAGCATTGTCCTGCATGAAAATCATGTTTTCTTGAACGATACCGACTTTTTCCTGTAACACTGCTTGAAGAAGGAGTCTTCCAGAAACTGCCAGTAGGTCTGGGAGTTGAGCTTCACTCCATCCTCAACCCGAAAAGGTCCCACAAGTTCTTCTTTGATGATACCAGCCCATACCATTACCCCACCTCCACCTTGCTGGCGTCTGAGTCAGAGTGGAGCTCTCTGGCCTTTACTGATCCAGCCTCGGGCCCATCCATCTGGCCCATCAAGAGTCACTCTCATTTCATCAGTCCATAAAACCTTACAAAAATCTGTCTTAACATATTTCTTGGCCCAGTCTTGATGTTTTATCTTATGTTTCTTGATCAAAGGTCGTCATTTTCCAGCCATCCTTACCTTGGCCATGTCCCTGAGTATGGCACACCTTGTGCTTTTTGATACTCCAGTAACGTTGCAGCTCTGAAATACGGCAAAACTGGCTTCAAATGGCATCTTGACAGCTTCACGATTGATTTTCCTCAATTCATGGGCAGTTATTTTGAGCCTTTCTTTATCAACATGCTTCTTGCGACCCTGTTAGCTATTTGCCATGAAACGCTTGATTGTTCAGTGATCACACTTCAAAAGTTTGGCAATTACAAGACTGCTGCATCCCTCTGCAAGACATCACACAATTTTTGAATTTTCAGAGTCTGTCAAATTTCTCTTCTGACCCATTTTGCCAAAGAAATGGAAATTACCTAACAATTAAGCACACCTTATATAGGATGTTTATGTCATTAGACAACACCCCTCCTCATTACAGATATGCAAATCACCTAATTTACAAAATTGGCAGCTGGCTTTCAAGCTTGGAGTAGGACAACATGTATAAAAAGGATGATGTGATCAAAATACTCATTAGCCTTATAATTGTGCACACAGTGTATAGACCTATCATACACTGGAGCATCATATGGGGCCCATCATATACTAGATCATCATATGGGGCCCATTATATATGGAGCATTATATAGACCCATCATACAATGGAGCATCATCCATGGGGACTATCATATACTGGAGCATCATATAGGGTTCACTATTTATGGGGCATCATATACGGTATGGAGCATTATACGGAGCACATATGAGGCCTATTCTGTATGGAACATTATATGGAGCCCATCATATACTGTATGGAGCTTTATATGCAACTCATTATACTGTATGGAGCAATATGTGGGGCTCATTCTACTCTATGGGGACCATTCTATACTGTATGGCACATTATATGGGGACCATCATATACTGTAGCATTATGTAGAGCTCATCATATACTGTATGGAACATTATATGGGACCAATTATTCTGTATAGAGCAATATATGGGGCTCATTATTCTGTATGGCGCACTATGTGGTGGCCATAATACTGTATGGAGGTATATACTGTCCGGTTTTTGAGCTATTGTAGAATTTAAAATAGATATCAGTCATGTAATGTAAGAAGTGAAGTATTTGTCTTTGCACTATACCAATATTTCTCTACCGTATCAGAGCATCGTGAATTATGGTATGTGTTAAAGGGGCCCACTGACACTCTTTCGCCGGGGGCACACGAAAACCTGGAGCCAGCTGTTGTGAGTTCATTTTCCTCTTCATTACTGAGGCCCGAGGAACTCCCTCTTCTGGTAAAGAAAGGTAGTGAGTCTGATTGTCAAACACCTGAGGCTGATGATTGTGACTGGCTGAGTGGAGTTACGGACTGGATATAATGCTGCCGACGCCCTTCTGCCCTGCGGGTGATTTCTCTGTGGGATCCTTGGAGACCAGTCTGAATTCCTGCTCCTCCAAAGCTAAGTTTGCTGCTCGGCCTTTTGCTTTTGTGCTTTGACTTTGTTTTTGCTTTGTTTTTCTGGATTTCTGCCATTCCCTGCTGGGTGTGCTGAATTCATTTAGCTCTGTCTTTTGAAAATACCTGAGTGCTGATTCAGTTTTTGAAGCCTAGCTGCTTCAGGGCCTTTTTCATATCAGCTGGTTGGCTTATGTCTTTGATAGGGTTTTGGCAGATTGCAGACAGCAGCCTTCCTGTCCTTTCCTATCTAGGTAGTTTTGGGGGCCATGTCTTTGCTCAGTCTATCTTTCTGTCTGTGTTAGTATTTTCATCTTGCTTCACCGTCATTATATGTTGGGGGCTGCCTATTGCTTTGGGGTCTGCTCTGGGGCAGTTTAGATTTCCCCTTTCTTTCTTTAGGCCTATGTATTTCTCCGGCTGTGATCAAGGGGTCTAGGGCATCGTAGGAACCCCCCACGGCTACTGCTAGTTGTGTTGATAGGTTCAGGGGTCTGCAATCTGATAGTTGCCAACTTCTCTGGTTTTCTGGACTTAGCTTGTATTTCTGTTTTTGCCTCCTACGGTGACTCATTCATAACAGAATCACCCGCCATACCGCAGATTCTAGGGTACTCAATAGCAGGAAAGAATTGTAAAAAAAAAAAAAAAAAGAGTGTGTATATTTTTTCCTCTATATCTCTGAGGCCATAGGGGGAATTTTTTTTTTCTCTCAATGGAGATAAAGCAATTGTCTGATCGTGTGGAGCAGCTCGCTGCGGAAGTGCGGGGAATTTCTGCCTACCTTGCTCATTCACATGCTGCATAACCAAAGATTCCTACACCTGATGTATTTTTTGGGGATCGGTCTAAATTTTTGAATTTCAAAAATAATTGTAAATTATTTTTTGCCTTGAAGCCTAACTCGTCAGGGAGCTCCGCGCAGCAGGTTAAAATTGTCATCTCTTTGCTGCGTGGCGATCCCAAGGATTGGGCATTTTCTTTGAAACCAGATGATCCTATTCTGACTAATGTGAACGCATTCTTTCAAGCTTTGGGGTTGTTGTATGACGAACCTAATGCCATTGATCAGGCTGAAAAGACCCTGCTGGCATTGAGCCAGGGTCGTGATTCTGCAGAATTGTACTGTCAAAAATTCCGAAAGTGGGCAGTACTTACTACCTGGAATGATAATGCCTTGGCTGCTCTCTTTCGGAAGGGGTTGTCAGAAGCCGTAAAAGATACTATGGTGGGATTTCCTGTTCCCTCTGGTCTTGATGATTCTATGTCATTAGCCATTCAGGTTGATCGGCGTTTGCGTGAACGCAAAGCTACACGAGAGGTGTTGCTACCTGTTGAACAAATGTCTGAACCTATGCAATGTGATAGAGTTTTTTTCAGAGAGCAGCGTCAGGAGTTCAGAAGGCGTAATAAGTTGTGTTTTTTCTGTGGAGATGCCTCGCACATTATTTCTGTCTGTCCCAAACGAGAGAAACGCTTTGCACACACGTTTTCTGTTGGGGGTGTTCAACCTAAGTTTCTTCTGGCTATTACTCTGATCTGCTCCCTGTCCACATTTTCCGCCAAGGCGTTTGTGGATTCGGGAGCAGCCCTAAACCTTATGGACTTGGATTTTGCTAAACGTTGTGGATTTCCGATGACACCTCTGCAGACGCCTATCCCTTTGAGGGGAATTGATGCTACTCCTTTGGCTAAAAATAAACCCCAGTTTTGGACCCAGGTGGTGATGCGGGTCGCCCCAGACCATCAAGAAAATTGCAGATTTCTGGTGTTGCATAATCTCATGATACTGTTGTTCTGGGGTTTCCCTGGTTACAGATTCATAATCCAGTTTTGGATTAGAAATCTGTGTCTGTGGTGAGTTGGGGTTGTCGGTGTGCCTTTAGTGAGGCTTCGGTGTTTTCCACCTCTCCTCAGTCACATGATGTTCCTGATTATTTGGCAGACTTTTATGATGTATTTAGTGAGAATGAGTCTGCGTCTCTGCCTCCTCATAGGAGTTATGACTGTGCAATTGAACTGAGCCCGGGGTGTAAATTTCCCAAGGGTCGGCTCTTCAATTTATCTGTACCCGAGCACGAGGCTATGCGATCCTATATTAAGGAGGCGTTGGAGAAGGGTCATATTAGACCATCCTCGTCACCCTTGGGTGCCGGGTTTTTTTTGTAGCCAAAAAGGATGGATCATTAAGACCTTGTATTGATTATCGTGCCCTCAACAAAATTACTGTTAAATATCAGTATCCGTTACCCCTGATTTCTGATCTATTCTCCAGAGTTAAAGGTTCTTGCTGGTTTGCCAAGCTTGACCTCAGGGGGGCGTATAATCTGATTCACATTAAGCATGGGGATGAATGGAAGACGGCGTTTAATACTCCAGAGGGACATTTTGAGTACCTGGTGATGCCTTTTGGGCTCACTAATGCCCCTTCTGTCTTCCAGTGCTTCATGAACGATATTTTCCGAGATTTTGTCGATAAATTTTTGATTATCTATCTGGATGATATTTTGATCTTCTCCAAGGATTGGGATTCTCATGTGGAACATATTCGGACTGTATTCCGGATCTTGAGGGAGAATTCCCTGTATGTCAAGGGATCTAAATGCCTTTTTGGAGAACAGAGGATTTCTTTTTTGGGATTTATTTTGTCCCCGTCAACTATTGAAATGGACCCGGCCAAGGTACAGGCCATTCACGATTAGGTTCAGCCCACTTCTTTGAAGGCCCTCCAGAAGTTTTTGGGTTTTGCTAATTTTTATCGGAAATTTATAGCAAAATTTTCTAGTATTGCCAAGCCATTGACTGATTTGACTAAAAAGGGTGCTGATGTGTTAAATTGATCTCCGGAGGCTGTTTTTTCCTTTCAGGAGTTGAAGCGAAGATTCACCTCTGCCCCGGTTTTGCGGCAACCTGATGTCTCACTTCCATTCCAGGTAGAGGTGGATGCTTCTGAGATTGGTGCAGGAGCTGTTTTGTCCCAAAAGGATCCTGTAACATCTAAAATGAATCCCTGTGCTTTCTTTTCCCAAAAGTTCTCTCCATCTGAACGTAACTATGATGTGGGGAATAGGGAACTGTTGGCCATGAAATGGGCATTTGAGGAGTGGAGACATTGGTTGGAGGGAGCTAAGCATCAAGTCGTGGTCCTCACTGACCACAAGAATTTGATTTACCTAGAGTCGGCTAAGCGCTTGAACCCTAGACAGGCTAGGTGGGCCTTGTTTTTTACACGTTTTGATTTTGTGGTTTCTTTTCTTCCTGGAACAAAGAATGTCAAGGCAGACGCCTTCTCTAGGAGCTTCCTTGCTGATTCTCCTGTGGTGACCAAGCCTGCTACCATCTTAGGCGAAGGGGTAGTTCTTTCTGCCATCTCGCCCGATTTGAGACGTGCTCTGGAAGAGTTCCAGGAGGACAAACCTGAGCGTTGTCCCAGTGGAAAGTTGTATGTTCCTGACCAGTGGAAGAAGAGAGTGATGTCTGAAGTTCATTGCTCTGCTTTGGCTAGTCATCCAGGTATTTTTGGTACTAGAGATCTGGTGAGTCGTTTTTTTTGGTGGCCCTCCTTGTCTCGTGATGTCAGGAATTTTGTGCAGTCCTGTGGGACTTGCTCCCGGTCTAAATCGTGTTCTCGCTCTAGTGGGTTGTTGATGCCTTTGCCTGTCCCCAAGAGGCCATGGACCCATATTTCAATGGATTTCATCTCTGATATGCCTGTCTCTCAGAGGATGACTGTTATTTGGGTGATTTGTGATAGGTTCTCTAAGATGGTTCATCTTGTACCACTCCCTAAGTTGCCGTCTTCCTCTGAGTTGGTGCCCCTGTTTTTACAACAGGTGGTTCGTTTGCACGGGATTCCTGAGAACATTGTATCTGACAGAGGAGTGCAGTTTGTGTCTAGATTTTGGAGAACTTTCTGTTCCAGGCTGGGAATTCAGTTGTCCTTCTCCTCTGCTTTTCACCCTCAGACCAATGGGCCGACAGAGAGAACAAACCAGACCTTGGAGTCATATTTGAGATGTTTTATTTCTGCTGATCAGGATGATTGGGTTTCATTTTTGCCCTTGGCCGAATTTGCTTTGAATAATAGAGCTAGTTCTGCCACTTTGATGTCACCTTTTTTTTGTAACTTTGGGTTTCATCCTCGATTTTGTTCAGGGCAGGTGGAGCCCTCTGCCTGCCCAGGTGTTGACACTGTGGTGGAGAGAATGCACCAGATCTGGGACCAAGTGGTGGATAAGTTATCTCTCTCCCAGGAGAAGGCCCAGCGGTTTTCCAACCGACATAGGACCATTGGTCCCCAGTTTAAGGTTGGTGATATGGTGTGGTTGTCATCAAAAAATATTGCTATGAAGGTGGCTTCTCCTAAGTTTAAGCCTAGATTTATTGGACCTTACAAGATTGTGGAGATTATTAATCCGGTCTCTTTTCGTTTGGCTCTTCCTGTCACATTTAAAATCCATAATGTGTTCCATAAATCTTTGTTGAAAAGGTTTGTTGAACCTGTTGTTCCGGGGGTGGCACCTCCAGACCCTGTATTGGTTGAAGGTAACATGGAGTATGAGGTAGAGAAAGTACTGGATTCCCGTCTGGCTAGATGGAGACTCCAGTATTTGGTTAAGTGGAAGGGTTATGGTCAGGAGGATAATTCCTGGGTCTCCGCCTCTGATATTCATGCCAAACGATTGGTGCGTGCCTTTCATCGGGCTCACCCTGATCGCCCTGGTGGCATAGTTGAGGGTTCGGTGACCCCTCCTCAAGGGGGAGGTACTGTTGTGAGTTCATTTTCCCCTTCATTACTGAGGCCCGAGGAACTCCCTCTTCTGGTAAAGAAAGGTAGTGAGCCTGATTGTCAAACACCTGAGGCTGATGATTGTGACTGGCTGAGTGGAGTTACGGACTGGATATAATGCTGCCGACGCCCTTCTGCCCTGCGGGTGATTTCTCTGTGGGATCCTTGGAGACCAGTCTGAATTCCTGCTCCTCCAAAGCTAAGTTTGCTGCTCGGCCTTTTGCTTTTGTGCTTTGACTTTGTTTTTGCTTTGTTTTTCTGGATTTCTGCCATTCCCTACTGGGTGTGCTGAATTCATTTAGCTCTGTCTTTTGAAAATACCTGAGTGCTGATTCAGTTTTTGAAGCCTAGCTGCTTCAGGGCCTTTTTCATATCAGCTGGTTGGCTTATGTCTTTGATAGGGTTTTGGCAGATTGCAGACAGCAGCCTTCCTGTCCTTTCCTATCTAGGTAGTTTTGGGGGCCCCGTCTTTGCTCAGTCTATCTTTCTGTCTGTGTTAGTATTTTCATCTTGCTTCACCGTCATTATATGTTGGGGGCTGCCTATTGCTTTGGGGTCTGCTCTGGGGCAGTTTAGATTTCCCCTTTCTTTCTTTAGGCCTATGTATTTCTCCGGCTGTGATCAAGGGGTCTAGGGCATTGTAGGAACCCCCCACGGCTACTGCTAGTTGTGTTGATAGGTTCAGGGGTCTGCAATCTGATAGTTGCCAACTTCTCTGGTTTTCTGGACTTAGCTTGTATTTCTGCTTGTGCTAGCCCCCACAACTTTAGCCAAATAACCCCCAGTTTTCAATGCGTAACTATTATTATAAAGTAAATTAAGGTTGACAAGCTTAAGTATTAAGAATTCATGTTGTTGGCATTGAAATGGGCACTGTTGGTGTGTTTACTATGCTCCACTCCCTGCCGACTTTGCTTCCCCATTGACTTGCATTGGGTTTCGTGTTTCAGTCGACCTCCGACTTTTCCCGACTCGACCCTAAAAAAAGGCAAAGTCGCTCATCCCTACTCAGGACTGCAGAACAGGAGAGGGACTTGGGTATTCTGGTTACAAGTAAGCTGAACACCAACACTCAAAGTCAGATGTCAGCAGCAAAAGCAAACAAGATTTTAGGATGTATAAAAATAGAGATAAAATCCCATGATCCCTATATATTATTAGCCCTTTATAAATCACTGGTGAGACCACATCTAGAATACGGGGTCCAGTTTTGGGTTTCACAATTTAAAAAGGATGTTCAGAAATTAGAAACTTCAATTTGAAATTCACAGACTGAGATTATCACATCCATGTTCAATGTGGAACATCACTGTAGTAGTACACCACAATCACATTAAGCCTTTTTTTACTTCTTTACTGCATTCTCTAAGATTCTATGAATACACAGCACAGGCATAAAATTGTGTTCCTTGATCGGCCCCAATCTTTTATGCTAGCTGTAATATCATCCTCAGATTGGCTGAGCTATAACATATAAACTGATTGCTGTAAGGCAGGGCATCATGGAAAAGTATTTTTTTTTGCCTTTCCTCATGAATCAAATCATAGTGTTTGAATTCGCATGAATCAAACTTAAAAATTTCAAATCAACCTCTATCCTTTGTGGATTGATCCACCTATCTTGTCTTCTAAGGACCCTATATGTTTTTATTACGTCCTGATACAAAAACTTATGGAATTCAAATACATATTATATAGTAATTTTCATGCCTGTAACTATGCTATGGTATAAGTCGAATTACACTTTTTTATATCTTATTTTAAAAGGTATAATCGGGGTCAAGGAGTGTTATTGTTATTTGATCACGATAGAAACATATGTGAAACGAATATGATTTATATCTATCTTATTAAGCACCCATATGACGAATAAATTCTTACAGTGACTCTAGGGTCACATATATTTTAAAAACTGATGAACTTTTTAGTAACAATGTGTTCTTATTGATCCCACTAGACTAAATCAACAGAAGATCAGTATGAATAATTATTGAGATGTTAGGCTAAACTAAATATTTTAGCAGTAAAAAAACTGATTAATACTTAAAAAAATACATTTATTAAAGCAATATACAGTAAGGACGTTTAACTGATGCTATAAATTGAAAGTATTTTCCTTATTGATTTGTTTTAGATTTTTTTCTGAAATGTTTTAATAAATGCTCAAAATGTATGTCATGTAAGGCTTGTAAATTTACTTGCTCTATTCCCTTATTTAGATACTAGATTATGGCCCGATACTATCGCATCTTGAGGATGCGATAGCATCACACCTCTTGCCATGTTAACCCTCAACACACACACACACGAGATTTCGCCAACCCCATTTTGGATCCCGACGTCCTCCACGCCGGCGACATGTTCTTGCGGCGACGCCATCTTGACTATCGCGGGATTTCGCCGATCCAAAATGGTGTCGCCGCAAGAACATGTTGCCGGCGTGGAGGACGTCTGGATCCAGGATGGCGCCGGCGGAAGAAGATGTCGGGGATCGTGGAACAGCGGCGATGACGGCGTGAGTATGAGAGACGGAGTGAGAGAAGGGGTCGTATGTGGGAGTGAAAGAGTGAGTGGAGATGGTGAAAGGTGAGAGGAGTGTGTGTTGAGGAGTGTGTGTGTTGAGGGTTAACATGGCAAGAGGTGTGATGCTATCGCATCCTCTTGCCATAACTGCGTCCAATATATAGTCCCCTACAGCATTTACAGTCACTTGTGGAATTTCAGCAACACTGATGTTTACTATAGGTCAGTG
This sequence comes from Dendrobates tinctorius, assembly GCF_039654945.1. NCBI lineage: Eukaryota > Metazoa > Chordata > Amphibia > Anura > Dendrobatidae > Dendrobates > Dendrobates tinctorius. The sequence continues at coordinate 15,229,716 of NW_027361783.1, forward strand.
GAAAGTCAATTGTCTTGAAAATGAATTTTACCTTTTTAATTTTTGTGACAATAAAAACCTTTTAAACATTTGACATGACTGTTGATTGGTTAATTGAGAGACAGAGATACTTGTAGACAACAATGCTTAAGCTGGCCATACACGATACGTGATTGTCAACCGAACATTGCTTCCGTCAACACCCATCTAAGCCAACTTTTCTATATACAGGAGTGATAATTCTGCCAAGAATTTCTGTGTTCTGTATGAGAAAGGCTTTATGAAATATACAGTACCTGACAATAGCTTTGTTTTCCAAAAGATAATCTATCGACAGTAGGAAATCAGTTATAACCGATTAACATCTTCCCATCAGTTGTCCAGGTCTTCCATACACATTAGTCTCTTGGCGGAAGCCACTGATATCAGTAGGTTTGGATGAAAGTCTAATGGTGATGATTGCTTTATATAAATGCAGCAAAATGAGAACCAATTAACATGTAATATTGTCAGTTAGTACTTGTTTCAGATAGGAAATCTGCCCCTGTAAACAGATGTTATGAGAAAGTTGTGTGCAGCACTCTGAAATGTAACATGGGTTTTGCACAGCTGTTAACTTTTTAAGACATATAAACAGTTTTATAATGTACTTTTTAAGAGCAGATTTAAACAGTAATATCAAGTATTCAATCCTGTAATGACAGGTCACTGGGACAAATAACTGAATAAAAAAATTTAAAAATTACGGTATATTGATGTAAATCCAGAAACAGACCAATGGCAACTGTGAATGAATATTAACAATATATGATATACCAAAAAGACAAACACAATATTCCTTTGCTGGAGGCTGAAAGGTTTATCAAGGTCTAGAATTAGGAATGAGACCCTAAAATGAAAAAGGACTTAAGACGTAAATTACTGTCAAAAGTTCCCCTAGGAAAAAAGCTAAATAATTGTCAATAATCGCAAACAATAATTTAACTTCTACTTCAGTTATTTATTTTCTATTTATCAGTGTCAATAAATCATCATCAAATCTACATTTTCAGTAAAATATCCATAAAGAATAAAACAATAATCAATAATATTTGAGAATGTGATTTCTATTCATAAGTCAAAAAGTTAAATGTTTGAATTTCATTTAAACAGTGGGTAATAGTAAAAGAACCGATAATAAATCTATATAAACATTTACATTCTAGTTTCATGATACCTACAGTATATACTTGTGTATATACTGAAAACTCTCTTCTCGACCCTCTCCAATCCGGTTTCCGCTCTTTACACTCCACTGAAACTGCCCTCACTAAAGTCTCTAATGATCTGCTAACAGCTAAATCAAATGGTCATTACTCCATGCTAATTCTCTTGGATCTCTCTGCAGCATTCGACACTGTGGATCATCAGCTCCTCCTCACTATGCTCCGTTCCATTGGCCTCAAGGATACCGTTCTCTCCTGGTTCTCCTCCTATCTCTCCGACCGCTCCTTTACTGTATCTTTTACCGGTTCCTCCTCCTCTCACCTTCCCCTTACTGTTGGGGTCCCCCAAGGATCGGTTCTAGGCCCCCTCCTCTTCTCCTTGTACACTGCCCCTATTGGTCAAACAATCAGTAGATTTGGTTTCCAGTACCATCTCTATGCTGATGACACCCAATTATACGCTTCTTCTCCTGACATCACGCCAGCCTTTCTAGAAAACACCGGCGATTGTCTAAACGCTCTGTCTAACATCATGTCCTCACTATATCTGAAACTGAACCTGTCAAAGACTGAACTCCTGGTGTTTCCTCCCTCTACTAATGTACCTATACCCGACATTGCCATTTCTGTGTGTGGTTCCACTATTACTCCCCAGCAACAGGCCCGCTGTCTTGGGGTCATACTTGATTCCGAGCTTTCCTTTGCCCCCCACATTCGATCACTGGCTCGCTCTTGTCATCTGCACCTCAAAAACATTTCTAGAATTCGACCTTTTCTTACCTTTGACTCTGCAAAAACTCTTACTGTTTCTCTTATTCATTCTCGTCTCGACTATTGTAACTCTCTTCTAATCGGTCTCCCTCTTACCAAACTCTCCCCTCTCCAATCTGTCTTGAATGCTGCAGCCAGGATCATATTCCTCACCAATCGTTACACCGATGCCTCTACCTTGTGCCAGTCATTACACTGGCTACCCATCCACTCCAGGATTCAGTATAAACTTATTACCCTCACTCACAAAGCCCTCCATGGCTCAGCACCACCCTACATCTCCTCCCTTGTTTCAGTATACCACCCTACCCGCGCCCTCCGTTCTGCTGATGACCTGAGGTTAGCATCCTCAATAGTCAGAACCTCCCAATCTCGTCTCCAAGACTTTACACGTGCCGCGCCAATTCTTTGGAATGCACTTCCCAGGTCAATACGATTAGTCCCCAATCCCCACAATTTTAAGCGTGTCCTGAAAACGCATTTATTCAGACTGGCCTATCGCCTCAACACATTAACCTAACCTATCCCTGTGTGGCAGAGCCAAAAGTCTTACCATAACCAGGTTCCCCGCATCATTCTCCCACATGCTTTATGCATCCATTAGCCCTCTGTGTCCGTACTGTCACACACCTAACATTATGGCTGGTCCATACAATCAGGGCAACTGTTACCACCCACCTTTCGTGTCTACCTCTTTCCTCATAGACTGTAAGCTTGCGAGCAGGGCCCTCTTTCCTCTTGGTATTTGCTATAATCTACTGTATGTGATTATTGTTATGCTGTAATGTCTATTGTCTGTACAAATCCCCTCTGAAATGTAAAGTGCTGCGGAATATGTCGGCGCTATAAAAATAAAATTTATTATTATTATTATTATTATAAGTTGACCCAAGTATAAGCCGAGGCACCTAATTTTGCCATGAAAAACTGGGAAAACGTATTGACTCGAGTATAAGCCAGATATGCATTGCCCCAGCATCACCCATCCTGGTATGCATGGCCTCCTCATCCCTGTCCTTGTAAGCATGGCTCTTCATCCCTATCATGGTATGCATGGCTTCTTATCCCTGTCCTTGTCTGCGTGGCTCCTCATCCCTGTCCTGGTATGCATGGCTCCTCATCCCTATCCTTGTATGCATGATTCCTCATTCCTATCCTTGTATGCATGGCCCCCATGACAAAAGCATAAAAAACCTCCTACTTACCTTCCCTGGGTGCCCTTGCAGCATCTTGTTCCGGTGGCAGCAGCTCCCGCGACCGAGCAATCACATGTCCCAGCTCATTAAGATAATGAATATTCAGCTCTCTCCTTTGAGAGGGACACGTGAAAGCCTGACCAAGATGCGTTGAATGGGCTGGTTAAACGTAATGTGAACCCAGCCTTACTGATCAGATTAATTATTTTAATAGCTTGATAGATCTGGCGGTTATGAATGTGGCGATACCAAATATGTGAATTTTTTATTTCTTTAATTGTTTTACTTTGAATGGGGTGAAAGAGGGGTGTTTTGAACTTTTATATTATTTTTATTTTTTAAATATTTTTAAAAACTTTTTTTACTTTTTGCATGCTTTAGATTGCCTGTGTGTAGCAGAAATGCTCACTTGCTATGAGCGCTGAAAGCTGATTGGCACTCATAGCAATCCCGCAATGACAACCACAGGTGTCTCCTGTTAAATAAAAATGACAGACCACAAGGCTGAAACAGTATAACATCATATATTACATGTGGGTGCAGATGAAAAGAAAACCAACACAATCAGCCCATGGAAAATCAGTGTAGGACACACTGTAATCAATAAGAAGCAGCAAAAGGAAATCAGTGCATAGATGTCCAAGGTATGATAAAATCACAAATCTTTATTAGATAACACAGGTAGAAAAGCACAAACAAAGACAAACAAAGGGTGACACAAACAGAAGCAGAGCAAAGGGGTACACAGTGTCAAAAACCTCACTCTGACCCTTATCGTGAGTAAACACCTGGTGGTAAAGATAAATAAGTATCCAAGTATAAACACCCAATATATAACAGGCAGACCAGTGAAAAGCAGTAAGGGGTAAAATCCCCAGCTGGACAGCCATATAATCAGGGGTGAAGTTACAAAGACACAAAAGCAAGGTACATACCAGGAGGGGAGAGGGGAGAGACACTGAATCCAAAGCTCTGCTGACCCCGACGTACGTTTCGGAAATGATCTTCCTTCGTCAGGGGGCGTGTCAATAGGGTGTTAATTGCGGTTTAAATAGGGGAAGTAAAAACAAGCACCAATCATGAGGGGTGACGCTGACCAATCCCCCCACTTCCCCATCACTGCCTTAGCTGGCGCTGATCAGCACGGGGCCCCATGACGTCAGACGCCAGACCACAGGCAGACGGGGGCGGGACAGGAAGCGCGTCCACTCACACATGTACAGGAACAGGAAAGACGGCCGCGGCCATCTTGGATATGGGCAAAAGGCAGGAAATCTGCCAGAACTGTGAATAGTGAGCGTCCCTGAAAAGACCTTACAAGATAGAAGCGGGCTGAATAGCGCTACAACTAATGAAGTACCCTAATATAACAATGTAGTAATGCATCACCAATGATATACAAATTAATTAATATATAGGGGAGCGCAAATAGGGCATTAGCAAGAAATGTAAATGTAAACTAAGTGTATAAATTACACCTAGGCAGCAAGAATAATTGGTAAGATGAGAGGTAGAGCACATAATATTACAGAGTTAATAACAATAACCAGTGTTCAGTGCCCATACCTATCATATATAATCGAATACATGATTTTAAATACATAAAGCCGCACAAAAGCTGTATACGTGTCAATATATACATCAGTATACACATCCATAATATTGAGCCATAAAATACACCTATATATGGATACAGCAACATCATTAGTCCAGCATTCATAATAATGAGATGGAGAAAAAAAAAAAAATAAGGACTAGGGCACCACCATATTCTCCATGAAAATGTGCCATAAATTAAACTTGCACATAAATACAGAGACATTATTAAACCAACATTCATAGCATTGTGATGAAAAAAAGATGAGGCCTTGAAACCGCCAAATTCTCCATTCAAAATGTGCCATAGAGTAAACTGGCACATAAATACAGAGGCATTATTAGTCCAGCATTCATAGTATTGCGATGAGGGAAAAATGAGGCTTTGAAACCGCCATATTCTCCATACAACAATGGAGGAGTAGATGTATCTTCATCTTCCCAAGTAGGATATCCATCCAACCCAGCAAGGAAAGCCACAAGAAAACCATCAGACAGGTGCCTGCAATTAAAACTAAAATAAAAACAAATGTTAAAACCAAAAGACACAAAGAGTCACCCAACTGGCAGCAGCAGAAAAGGGGATAGAGAGGATAATCATAAAAATGGAGCAAATGACAGACACTCATTAAGACCCCTCAGATGAACCGTTTGCAACTTCCAGATCCACCTGGTTTCCAATTGACCCAGCCTTTTAGATAGGCCCCCACCTCTGATATCTATTCTCAGAGCCTCGATGCCACGCACTTTAAATAAAGATGCGTCACATTTATGATGATCTTTGAAGTGCTTGGGAGTAGTTCTCAGGGTGGAGTCATCCATGTGGTCCCGTGCCGCCTGGATCCCCAACACATGCTCCCGCACACGGACGTTTAGTTGGCGTGTTGTAAGGCCAACATAAATAAGATTACACGGACAAGTGGCGTAATAAATTACGTATCTTGTCGTGCATGTGATTCGTTGTTTAATGGTGAAAGTTTGATCACCATCCGAGTTGGTGAAATCATTGCATCGCAATATGTTGGGGCGGGCAACACAGTGACCACATGGAGAACAACCAGCCCTGAGAGTAAAGGAGTCCAGGAATGAGGGTCTAAAACCACCAGAATAGTGACTAGAGACCAAATGGTCTCTTAAATTTTTTGCCCGTCGAAATGCCAAAGACGGTTTTTCGGTGGTGAATTTATTAATGACTGGGTCAATCCGGAGTATAGGCCAGGCCCTTTGTAAAGCCGTCCGAACGGCATTAGATTTGGAGTTGTAAGTGGTAACGAACCTCACAACCTGCCGATCCCTAGACTCAGTACATGACCCCATTTTATACAGTAAATCTTGTCTAGAAGTATGTTTGGCACGATTAAAGGCTCGCTTCAATGATCTACGGCTGTATCCACGATCTAAGAAGCGTTGACGGAGCTCATTTGCACGATGGAAGAAAGTTTCATCCGTCGAACAAATACGACGTAATCGTAAAAATTGTCCAACTGGGACAGATTTAATAATATGTTCTGGATGAGATGACGTGGCGTGAAGTAAGGAGTTGGTAGCCGTAGTCTTTCTGAAGATGTCCATCTGTAAAAACCCGGCAGGGTCCCTCCTAATTGTAACATCTAGAAAATCCAAAGCCTCTGAACTATACGTAAATGTTAAATGGATGTTACGGTCATTGCTGTTCAAAGTGGTCATCAACCGCTCAAGGTCGACGGGCGTGCCCTGCCAGATGAAGAAGACATCATCAATGTACCTAGAAAAATAGGAAGGGGAAAGGGAAATTTGTGCTCACCAAAATAGTCCTGTAAGCCGGTCGTGCCTAGGGATCAAATGGCTGACCACCATGTGTTGCAAACATGAAGAGAGAAGGAAGATCCGGCACTGGAGACTTGATAAAATCCACAATAAGTTTTATTCACATAAATTCATGATAAAACCATAAAGGGGAAAAAAGGACCCCCACGCCTGACGCGTTTCGAACGCGTCAGGCGTGGGGGTCCTTTTTCCCCTTTATGGTTTTATCATGAATTTATGTGAATAAAACTTATTGTGGATTTTATCAAGTCTCCAGTGCCGGATCTTCCTTCTCTCATCATCAATGTACCTCGTCCAAAAGGGGACACGGCCCATTGACAAAACCTCATCTGACAGAAAGAGGTCCCTCTCCCACAGCCCCAGGAATAGGCCCGCATAGGAAGGCACGAAGGCCGCTCCCATTGCGGTACCCTGGAGCTGCAGGTAGAAGGACCCCTTGAACACAAAGAAATTGTGTGTGAGAGTGAACTCTAATAGCTCCAGCAGAAGGTCCCTTAGTCCTAATGATAGGCCAGATGTATTCAGGAAAAATCTCACGGCTCTCAATCCGTCAGTATGTTTGATGTTAGTATAAAGGGACTCTACATCTGCTACGTTGTACTTACTCCCTAAGATACATAAGAATGCTTCCGTACCACCCGGACGACCGATTGTATCTGGACGGGGCAATTTCCCGTGGATGACTCCACCCTGAGAACTATTCCCAAGCACTTCAAAGATCATCATAAATGTGACACATCTTTATTTAAAGTGCGTGGCATCGAGGCTCTGAGAATAGATATCAGAGGTGGGGGCCTATCTAAAAGGCTGGGTCAATTCGAAACCAGGTGGATCTGGAAGTTGCAAACGGTTCATCCGAGGGGTCTTAATGAGTGTCTGTCATTTGCTCCATTTTTATGATTATCCTCTCTATCCCCTTTTCTGCTGCTGCCAGTTGGGTGACTCTTTGTGTCTTTGGTTTTAACATTTGTTTTTATTTTAGTTTTAATTGCAGGCACCTGTCTGATGGTTTTCTTGTGGCTTTCCTTGCTGGGTTGGATGGATATCCTACTTGGGAAGATGAAGATACATCTACTCCTCCATTGTTGTATGGAGAATATGGCGGTTTCAAAGCCTCATTTTTCCCTCATCGCAATACTATGAATGCTGGACTAATAATGCCTCTGTATTTATGTGCCAGTTTACTCTATGGCACATTTTGAATGGAGAATTTGGCGGTTTCAAGGCCTCATCTTTTTTTCATCACAATGCTATGAATGTTGGTTTAATAATGTCTCTGTATTTATGTGCAAGTTTAAATGATGGCACATTTTCATGGAGAATATGGTGGTGCCCTAGTCCTTATTTTTTTTTTTTTCTCCATCTCATTATTATGAATGCTGGACTAATGATGTTGCTGTATCCATATATAGGTGTATTTTATGGCTCAATATTATGGATGTGTATACTGATGTATATATACAGCTTTTGTGCGGCTTTATGTATTTAAAATCATGTATTCGATTATATATGATAGGTATGGGCACTGAACACTGGTTATTGTTATTAACTCTGTAATATTATGTGCTCTGCCTCTCATCTTACCGATTATTCTTGCTGCCTAGGTGTAATTTATACACTTAGTTTACATTTCCATTTCTTGCTAATGCCCTATTTGCGCTCCCCTATATATTAATTAATTTGTATATCATTGGTGATGCATTACTACATTGTTATATTAGGGTACTTCATTAGTTGTAGCGCTATTCAGCCCGCTTCTATCTTGTAAGGTCTTTTCAGGGACGCTCACTATTCCCCTTCACAGTTCTGGCAGATTTCCTGCCTTTTGCCCATATCCAAGATGGCCGCGGCCGTCTTTCCTGTTCCTGTACATGTGTGGGTGGACGCGCTTCCTGTCCCGCCCCCGTCTGCCTGTGGTCTGGCGTCTGACGTCATGGGGCCCCATGCTGATCAGCGCCAGCTAAGGCAGTGATGGGGGATGTGGGGGGATTGGTCAGCGTCACCCCTCATGATTGGTACTTGTTTTTACTTCCCCTATTTAAACCGCAATTAACACCCTATTGACACGCCCCCTGACGAAGGAAGATCATTTCCGAAACGTACGTCGGGGTCAGCTGAGCTTTGGATTCAGTGTCTCTCCCCTCTCCCCTCCTGGTATGTACCTTGCTTTTGTGTCTTTGTAACTTCACCCCTGATTATATGGCTGTCCAGCTGGGGATTTTACCCCTTACAGCTTTTCACTGGTCTGCCTGTTATATATTGGGTGTTTATACTTGGATACTTATTTATCTTTACCACCAGGTGTTTACTCACGATAAGGGTCAGAGTGAGGTTTTTGACACTGTATACCCCTTTGCTCTGCTTCTGTTTGTGTCACCCTTTGTTTGTCATTGTTTGTGCTTTTCTACCTGTGTTATCTAATAAAGATTTGTGATTTTATCATACCTTGGACATCTATGCACTGATTTCCTTTTGCTGCTTCCACAGGTGTCTCCTGCAGAACCCAGGTTGTCAGGCCAACCCATCGGCAACCAGAACTCATGTGACACAGGCACCGATGGGGGGAATTAGTGACATGCTTCTGGTGCGATCACATTAAGTGCTGCTGTCAGAGACTGTCAGTGGAATTTAAAGGATTAACACCAATGGGTGGATCACGATTCCACCAGCAGCTTTTAGGGGCACATGTCTGCTGTTCAAAACAGCTGACATGTCCTGGGAAAGAAGTGGCCTGAGTGCCAGAGCCCACATTAAAGGGAGGGACACGACATGCACAGCGTGTCGTGAAGGGGTTAAGCTGGAATTTAGAGCATTGGCTTCCTGCTGATTAAAAGCTGCTCATCATACAGAATATGTGCACAAAAAAGAGGAATCTTTACTTTAATAGAAACTTACTTTATGAAATGTTCTAAAATAGGCAGCTTTTTCATCTGGAAACTTTTCTAGCCTTCTCGGTCCTTTACTTGATGCCTTCTTAAACACTAGCCAGCAGCGCCTATAAATCTGAGAATAAAAGTATAAAATCAATAAATTCTGACTTAACATATAATAGTGTAAAACCAGCTTAGCAGAACATATGGACACTTCAATAGGATAAATAAAACAGTTCTAAAATAATGTCTGCTTTATTATAAGATTATTTAGAATGATAGCACATATTCACTGAGATATGACCTTATCATGATTACATTCATAGAGAGATAAGCAATTTGATGTGAATTTTATGAAATTCTCAGGTCCTGGTGATTTCAAACAATTTTCTATTCAATTCCTGCTTCCATTTTATACATTGCAGAGATTGTGTTAGACATAGAAGACTTACATGATCTTAAGAGCCTGTTACACATAGCAATATCGCTAGCAGTATCGCTGTAACGTCACTGGTTTTGTGACCTAGCAGCGATATTGATAGCGATATCGCTACATGTGATACTTACCTCCGACCGGCTCCCCCGCTGGCTATCGCTGATCGCGCGAGAACATCCTGGACCATTTCTCGTCGGCCACTTTCTGCTGGGCTTCCTGTGGCGCTGACGAGCGATGCATGGACGCAGGCGGGAGGACGTCAGGATCGCCACGTCTGACAGGTAAGTAGTGACCCCCGACCGCTGCTATGTCGCTGGTGAGATCTGCCTGTGTGGCAGCTCACTAGCAACCGCTTAGTGTTGCACCAGCGATCCATATCGTTGTTGGGATTGCTGGTGCATCGCTAAGTGTAACGGTACCCTTAGATGTGACTGCCTGAGCTTTCCCATAGAACCTTGCAGGAATCACATTGTATAGTGCAGCCAATCAGGAGGCATTAGCAGAGCTTGTACAAATGCCAAGGTATGGAATGCAGCAGCAATTTCAGGGTTAGAAATTTGGATAATGTGCGGATGTCACAGCTCAGAAAAGAAAGCTCTGAAACAATGGGCAAATATTCTAGGCAATAATATGTTGTATAACTGCAGCACATAGAAAATAAGAGTATTGTGCAGCAAGGTGGCTCAGTGGTTAGAACTGTTGCTTTGCAGCACTGGGGTCCTGGGTTTAAATTCCACCATGGACAACATCTGCAAGGAGTTTGTATGTTCTCTCTGTTTTTTTGTGGGTTTCCTCCGGGTACTCCGGTTTCCTCCTATACTTCAAAGACATGCTCATAGGTAAATTAGATTGTGAACCACAATAAAGAACGCAATAAAGATGACTGTAAAGAGCTATGAAATTAATAGTACTATATAAGGCCCCCTTCACTGTGCTTTTTTCAGGGATACCACAAATACCCATTTTAACCTATGCTGCTATACACATGTCCTTGTTTTTACATGGATCGTGTGTCCATGCAAAACACACTGGGACATGTGCATTTTTTTCTGGAAGCCCGGATGACAAGTGCCAATACAAGTCTGAGAGTCAGTTAAAAACATGTACAACACATGGATGGCATCCGCATGCCATCCATGTGCTGTACGTGCTTAACATGGCAAAGTATAGGAGAAGCTTTGTAATTTCATTCTTTCTTTATCCAAACTGGAAAAATATAGATGGCACACTGATTCAAAACACTGATGACACCAATGCTGCTTTTTCCAGTACTGGTTTTAAACAGACATGTTAAGGGGGCCTAAGTAGTAGTAAGTAAGTGCAAGTAGCAGTGCCAAATGAAGTGTGATTGATTAGTAATTTGGTGCATTGTGCTGTCCTGATGCATTTGAATTACAATTACACATTTGCATTTTCTTTTTTTTAATTCACTAGTCAGCAGATGCAAAATAGCACAATTGCTTTTACAGAAAAATAATCTGAAATCAGTGTCGGATGGTGTACTTGCTTTTTACAAGGTAATGTACTGAGTTTTTACATTTCTTGCATAGTTGTTTTTTGTGAAGGGGGATTATTGTTTTTTTCTTTTAACGCCAAAAAGTTCCCTAAAACACACATATGTAACTGCAACTTGCTTAACTCATAAAGTATGCATGTGTTGCAAACATTTTTTTGCATGCCTGTTTTACTAATCCATTTTTACATCTGCCAAAACAAATACAGTACCCTCTTGCACGTGCTGGATTTTTGGTCATGTTACATGTAACTATCCAGCATTTCCTTTTTGTTATTTTCTGGAAAGGGATTGAATTTTGTGAAAATAGTGAAAGAGAAATGAAGCCAATTAACTGCATGCCTGATTTTGCACACAAGTTTTTCTAGTCCAATTTAATATCCATACATGCCATATCTATACTGCAGTCTGCTGTCAAAAATCATTAAGGGATTTGTGACAGCTCTGGGTCTGCTGAAATGTAAATGTTTTTTTTTTTCCTTTTGGTCCAACAAGAGTTAATGTCAGTCTCTTGCTGGCATTCTTTTAGGCTGGTCAGCTGATGTTGGTTGGTAACCACTCCCACCTCCCTTTAAATAGTCACATGATCAATCAGCTGATTGGTTATAGATTTTTTTTCGTTCTCTGCAGACCAGCTTGGTGTGAGGAGATCACCTGTGACGGTGTTGTTGCTGCTTTGGGAGTTTTGGTATCCTGGTGCCATTTACTCTGATGTTGTGAAGCTGAGCAGCAGAGCCTAAGCTGAGTGGTTTCCTTTTTGTTTGTCCCCTGTTTATCATTTTAACAAAGACATCAACAGACTGGAGCGAGTTCAGAGAAGAACGACCAGAATGGTGACCAGTCTGCAAACCATGTCCTATGAGGAAAGGTTAAAGAATTTGGGAATGTTTATCTGGCAAAAAAGAAGACTGAGAGGAGACTTAATAGTTGTCAAATATCTCAAGGGCTGTCACATTGTAGAAGGCTCACCTTTATTCTCATTTGCACGAGGAAAGACTAGAAGCAATGGGATGAAACTGAATGGGAGGAGACACAGAATAGATATTAGCAAAAACTTTTTGACAGTTTGGGTGATCAATGAGTGGAACAGGCTGCCACGAGAGGTGATGATTTAATGGAAGTCTTCAAACAGAGGCAGGACAGACATCTCTCTGGGATGATTTAGTGAATCCTGCTTTGAGCAGGGGGTTGGACCAGATGACCGAGGAGGTCCCTTCCAACTCCACCATTCTATGATTTTATCATTCTTCCCATATGTGTTACATTCTGCAGTGGTGAGGTTAGAGTGTTGGCCAGTGCATTACTCAGGGTACATAGGGGTGATCAGTCACGGACTAGGCACATAATGGCAGCAGGGGAAAGGACATGCATAGAGCATTGGGGAAGCTTAGGGACAGGTGGGGATGGGACACCTGACACCAACCTGTGCCTGTCCCTAATCTTCCCTAATGCTCTACGCATGTCCTTTCCCCTGCTGCCATTATGTGCCTAGTCCCTGACTGGTCACCCCTGAATAATGCACTGGCCAACACTCTAACTTCACCACTGCAGATTGTAGCCCACATGGGAAGAATGATAAATGATACTGTTAGGGTCTTCCTCTTTTTCCATCCTGTCTTATTTGTATGCTGTTGTCCTCCGGACTTACCTGTGTCCGGGCGTGACACCTGCTGCCACATTTTTCTTTTTGCACATTTATCTACTTAATTTTCCTATCATGTCCTTTTTGGCAAGGACTGATTAATTGGGGTTGAAACATTGTCAGCTAGCCAACAGTAGCAAAGGAACCATCCACCCAGGAAATACTACCAAGGGAAGGACACAATTGGTATCTTTTGCTTTCTTTAAAGGTAATTTGTCAGCAAGATTTTGCCACATAATCTGAAGACAGCAGGAGATAGATGCTGAAACACAGAATTCAGAGATGTGTCACTTGTCAAAGTGTCTGCTTTTGTTTACATGTGAAGGATTTATCACTAAGAGATTAACATTGCCAGACATTTCCTGCAACTAACCACCTCACTGTCTATGAACTTGTACATGGAAAGCCTGGTGTAGGCGGGACTAGCCTTCTCAGCTCTGCATCATCATAAATCTAAAAGATCTGATTGTGTCAAAATGGCTGCACTCCGTAATCTAAGTAATATATTGTTGGATGCAGATTCGTTTTGCCTACATCATGCTGCTCTCAGATGAAGCAGCAACAACCTGCTCTCAGATTCCCTGTAAGCATATTAGTGGTGAGAATGCCAGGGCTCTTATGGAATATATGCCACATCACTCATTTCAGTCATTGCATGATGTAGGATGATGTCACCTGTAACAGTGAAAACGTCTGAGTAAGTGTTCTGCACTTAACACTCTGCCCGATAACAAATGCCTTAGAGGGAAAGTTTTTGGAATGTTTTTTAATAATAAAAAAGTTTGAAAAGTCATTACACTGTGTTATTAAATAAGCTGTTGGCTATTACTGAATTGGGTCACTTTGACATTACTAAGGCTGTATTAGAATTAAAGATATTGAAAGGGCTTGGACATAGCCCTAGAGGTTGTTAGAGAGTTAGACACATATACACATATTTTCAGGGTAACTGGAGTACCTGGAATTCTTGGGAAAATTATTTTCCACAAACTATTTTTTTCAAAAATGTGTCAAACCTAGCAAACCTAAATTTCAAAAGTATCGAGCATTGTTTTAAGCGTTGTCCTTTTCTGTCACTAGATGTTATCATTTTTTCTACTTGCCTCCTGTAATCCATAATGTACTTTGGCAATAATGAAAGGAATTCAATAAATAATGGTACAAGTGTTTTAGTGACATACAGTGGGGAAAAAAAGTATTTAGTCAGTCAGCAATAGTGCAAGTTCCACCACTTAAAAAGATGAGAGGTGTCTGTAATTTACATTATAGGTAGACCTCAACTATGGGAGACAAACTGAGAAAAAAAATATCCAGAAAATCACATTGTCTTGTTTTTTTTTTCATTTTATTTGCATATTATGGTGGAAAATAAGTATTTGGTCAGAAACAAGCAATCAAGATTTCTGGCTCTCACAGACCTGTAACTTCTTCTTTAAGAGTCTCCTCTTTCCTCCACTCATTACCTGTAGTAATGGCACCTGTTTAAACTTGTTATCAGTATAAAAAGACACCTGTGCACACCCTCAAACAGTCTGACTCCAAACTCCACTATGGTGAAGACCAAAGAGCTGTCAAAGGACACCAGAAACAAAATTGTAGCCCTGCACCAGGCTGGGAAGACTGAATCTGCAATAGCCAACCAGCTTGGAGTGAAGAAATCAACTGTGGGAGCAATAATTAGAAAATGGAAGACATACAAGACCACTGATAATCTCCCTCGATCTGGTGCTCCACGCAAAATCCCACCCCGTGGGGTCAGAATGATCACAAGAACGGTGAGCAAAAATCCCAGAACCACGCGGGGGGACCTAGTGAATGAACTGCAGAGAGCTGGGACCAATGTAACAAGGCCTACCATAAGTAACACACTACGCCACCATGGACTCAGATCCTGCAGTGCCAGACTTGTCCCACTGCTTAAGCCTGTACATGTCCGGGCCCGTCTGAAGTTTGCTAGAGAGCATTTGGATGATCCAGAGGAGTTTTGGGAGAATGTCCTATGGTCTGATGAAACCAAACTGGAACTGTTTGGTAGAAACACAACTTGTCGTGTTTGGAGGAAAAAGAATACTGAGTTGCATCCATCAAACACCATACCTACTGTAAAGCATGGTGGTGGAAACATCATGCTTTGGGGCTGTTTCTCTGCAAAGGGGCCAGGACGACTGATCCGGGTACATGAAAGAATGAATGGGGCCATGTATCGTGAGATTTTGAGTGCAAACCTCCTTCCATCAGCAAGGGCATTGAATATGAAACGTGGCTGGGTCTTTCAACATGACAATGATCCAAAGCACACCGCCAGGGCAACGAAGGAGTGGCTTCGTAAGAAGCATTTCAAGGTCCTGGAGTGGCCTAGCCAGTCTCCAGATCTCAACCCTATAGAAAACCTTTGGAGGGAGTTGAAAGTCCGTGTTGCCAAGCGAAAAGCCAAAAACATCACTGCTCTAGAGGAGATCTGCATGGAGGAATGGGCCAACATACCAACAACAGTGTGTGGCAACCTTGTGAAGACTTACAGAAAACATTTGACCTCTGTCATTGCCAACAAAAGATATATCACAAAGTATTGAGATGAAATTTTGTTTCTGACCAAATACTTATTTTCCACCATAATATGCAAATAAAATGAAAAAAAACCAGACAATGTGATTTTCTGGATTTTTTTTTCTCAGTTTGTCTCCCATAGTTGAGGTCTACCTATGATGTAAATTACAGACGCCTCTCATCTTTTTAAGTGGTGGAACTTGCACTATTGCTGACTGACTAAATACTTTTTTTCCCCACTGTACATGATATAATAACGATAATAAATATTTTTCTTATACCTGAAGGTTGTTTTTTGTAGCAAAAAGATTTTTTATTAATCTTGGTACTTTTGTTCTTTCTCAAAAAATCCATTTACTCTTTTTTTAAATTATAATATTGCTAAAAATTCTTAGAGCATAAATATTCTGACCATATTCCAAATTATAGTTTTAGCTATCACTATTTTGTCTACTCCACACAGTAATCATTTTTCATTATTCCCATTTTTTTTCTTTCCAACACTGTTGAATATAAATTTAACATCTGAGCAAATCCCTTTGGAGAAAAAACATAGCGGGCTAGCAAATCCTGCGTTTCATGGACTCTTCAAAGCCTTATGGACAAGAAACAACTGTGAACAGGATTTAGATCTCTCACAAGCTATGCACGAGAAGAAAAACAAGATGGGGTTTCCAACTGGAAAAAAAAAATCCATTTTGATTACCCAAATATCTAAAGAATGGAAAATGAGAGAAGCTTCCATGGGAGTAAAGGTTTAGTTTTGGTGATTTGTGAAAAAAAATAAAAAAATTTTAAATTCACCAAACCTGGCAAATTCAAGTTATTGAAACCAATAATGACTGAAAAAATCTCCATGGAGGCAACAATAAGATCAATTTGTAGAGGCACTGACTTAAAGTCATTTGTTTTTTATTTCTGACAGTTAAGCTGGTAAAAACTAAAATTTTCCTAAAATGTAGATTTCAGATTTTTTTATGCACTGCTCAGATAAGGCGATTATTTTTTCCTTTGATTGGAAGTGACTTGACTTTGCTGTATTTAGCAGAGGTTATTTGTCAGAGTTTTCACCTTTAAAAACCTCAATATGTGTTGAGTAAAAGCTTTAATTTTTGGTTCATGGCATTATTTACAGTATTATTGTTGGGCCATGTGACTTATGATTTCAGATGGTCTTTATATTTGAATTGTATAGTAAAATTTCTACATATGTCCCTGTTTACATTTCATTGAATTTGGTTATGGACTCCAATTTGTCACAAAACAAATTCAGAACAATATGGCATGCTTGAAAAACACTAGTCAGACTGCAATCCACATCACAAGAACTGTGCGGCCACAAATAGACACCTATGGTGTAGACATGTCGTGACACACTATCAATCATTTTTTTATAAGACTTAGTTATCTCACGCTACACAATTGAGATATGTTGAGCCAAGCGAAAAAGTGATGAAGAACACATCTGTACATGTATCCTAAAATTACATTATATTTTAAAATTAGTTTTCATGAAGTCATTTACCACTGGGACACTACATATATTTTTTAAACGTGTTTAATTTAACAAGGGAACTAAAAATGCATACTGCAAATCTTAGTTTGGTATCAAAAATTCAGGACCTTGGAGAGCAACAAATGCAAACATTGTTAGACACCTAAAAAGGTATTATTATTTTGCAATAAAAAGTTAAACAAATCTGCCAAAATACTTTTTCTATGAATTATGCATGTTTGCAGTGATTCAGCTGGAAATTTTAAGCATTTACTTACTGTTGATAAACATAATTTCTGATCATGTGATGGTAAGAAGATACAGTGCTATAACTGAAAGGGAGTTTGTCAACATTTTTGACTCTGCAAAACCACTGGTAGAACTAATTATCAGACCTACATACTTTTTGCGTATGATTTTGTGTATTATGAATATTACTGTAAAGGAGTAATATTAATACAGAGGGTGCTTTTTGTTGGTGCAGTTCCAAATGCTCATGGACTCTCTGGTATCTATAGTATGCACTTCTCAACACTTTCTCTCTGCTTTTGAGTGACAGGTGTGGCATCAGTCTAGAAGTGCAGTACTGTCATCCCTCATGAGCAGAAAGGATGGGTTGTTCAGTACTTACTGCACCACTCCAGTTTATTTTTTATTGGAGTGGTGCAACCAATCTAAGCTCCCTGCCTTTAATGTTATATTTTCAAGCTGCAGTCTTCATCTTTTATTGGTGCTGTTCCAGTTGGTCTTCTGCAAGTTATGACCTGCTGGATTGCTCCAGTGTTTGTTGAGTGATCCAGAAGTCTCAACTCAATGTAAGGCAATGGGAGCCAGAACAAGGCCAGAACAAGTCTCTCATAGACTTACATTGAAAGCACGTAACCATTACCTTGTGGGAGGAGCTGGTCACTGCTTTTTTCCAGCATGAAGCACTCACACGTTGATCTTATTGTTGCGTTTATTAGAGTTTTTTGGTACGGGGCAGTGGAACTACTAGCCCTGGGTTGGGATCTTGTGGACTGGGGACAATGTATTTTGACTATCTACCTAGAGTTGTTGTAAGACTATGGAGGTAAGGAATAAAAAATAGCTGCACCGTTAACCTGCCTAGGCGATTATTATTACAACCCACAACTTCAGATCTTCACACCTCGGGTTTCTGGTCAGTCACAAGATGAAGCACGAGACGATAATAACAGATGAAGGTGGTGCCTGGTAAGCATAACGCTTAGGTCAGGGAAATTAGATTAGTTATACAACTAAAGCGGTTAAACAAAAATAAAAAACTGCTGGAGTAGTTCTTTAACATTGTGTACCTCCTTCACCAAATTTGCAAGAGTGACATGATAGATTAAATATTCTCTTTCATGGCCATGCTGATATTAAAACTATTCATGAACCTATACTTAAACTGCTATTTGACTTACCACTTGGTGGTAGTGGGGATCTCACCGGATCTCACCGCAGGTTTTATTACAGCAGAATGAGGGCTTCGTTGGAATAGACGTTAGCTGAGTATAGCTATGTTCATTATTTTTAAATAGAAAAGCAAAACTCTGTTTTGTTTTATTTCTAATAAAATACTCTGGCTGTGTCTTTATTTACCATGTAACTACAGGATTAATAATGGATAGGTGTCTTATAGATGCTTCTTCATTACTAAGCCATGGGCTTGATGTCACCTGACAATGCAAAGGTGACATCAACCCCACAAATATGAACCCCACTTGCCACCACTACAGGGCAAGTGGGAAGAGCTGGGCAAAGAACCAGAATTTTTGCATCTAATAGATGTGTCTTTTCTGGGCAGCTGTGGGCTGCTATTTTTAGGCTGGGGGTAAATATCCATGTCCCCTTATCAGCCTGAGAATACCAGCCCCCAGCTGTCTGCTTTAACAAGGTTGGATGTCAAAATGGGGAGGACCATTATTTACTTAAATAATTTAAAAAAACAGTGTAGGGTCACCTCTGTTCTTGATAGCCATCCTTTCTGAAGCTGACAGCTAAGGGTTTCAGCCCCCAACTGTGAGTTTTGCCTGGTTGGTTATAGAAAATACAGGTGAACCCACGCCATTTTTTTATTTATATTTATTTATTTATAGCGCAGTCAGTGGCTGATGAATACCCCATCAGCTGCTCCTGCTGTCACTGTTATTAGCAGCAGCAGGTGTCAGATGATGGGAGTAATAGTCCCATCAGCCGCCGCCGCCTGCTGTTCCTTTTATCACTGTAACTGTCATCATTCTCCCCTGCTCACACTGATCACCAGCAGAGCAGGAGAGAATGATGAGAGCCACGTTCAGCACCCGGCTCTGGGGAATAGCGCTTACTGTAATGCTTCTTCCCCAGTGCCGATGCATGTCACATGGATGACATCCATGTGTGTTATGCGTGTGCACATGTGCGGGACGTTTTGTGGCCAGTGCTGACATTAAAA
The DNA here is from genome assembly GCF_039654945.1 of Dendrobates tinctorius. Taxonomy (NCBI): domain Eukaryota; kingdom Metazoa; phylum Chordata; class Amphibia; order Anura; family Dendrobatidae; genus Dendrobates; species Dendrobates tinctorius. Next base: position 15,249,209 of record NW_027361783.1, read on the forward strand.
AAGGACATGTCAGCGTGTTTTGCCCACGAACACACGGTCCATGGAAACATACTGACGTGCACAGACCTAGTCCCTTGAATAGGGAAATAGCAATCCATTCTTCTCGAGTCTCTGTATGGCTAAGTAATACTGTACAGCCATACATGGGGTATTGTCACGTTCATTAGAAATTGTGGGACAAATTTTGGTGCCATTTTTACCCACTTTTTGTGTGAAAATGTAAAATCTTTGCTTAAAACAACATTTTGGTGGCAAAATGTAGTTATTTTGTCTTCACTGCCCAATGGTATAACATTCTGAGACACACCCATGGAGTCAATATGATCACTGAACCCCTAGATGAATTCATTGAGAGGTGTAGTTCATAAAATGGGGTCACTTATGGGGTGTTCTGCTGTTCTGGCACCTGAGGGGCTCTCTCAGTGGGTCATGGCACCTGCAAACCATAACAGTAAAATCTGGCGCTCCTTGCCTTCTGAGCTTTGCACAGTGCCTGAAAAATACTTCCCAATTGCATGTAGGGTACTGGCACACTCAGGACTAAATGGACCTCAGTTTGATGTAAAATAAATTTCCTATTAGCCCTTAAAAAATTAAAAACTTGGGGCTAAAACAACATTTTAGTGGTACAAATGTAATTTATTCTTTCTTCACTGCTCAGTGGTATAAAATTCTGTGAGGCATATGTGTTAATATGATCACTGCACCCCTAGATGAATTCACTGGGGAGTGTAGTTTGTAAAATGAGTTCAAATATAGGGGGTTTCTGTTACTCTGGCACCTCAGGGGTTCTGACAATGTGACATGGCACCCTCAAACCATTCCAGCAAAATCTGTACTCCAATTTTGCACCTCTTCCCTTCTGAGCTTTGTACTGTGCTTAAAAGTAGTATTCCCCTACATATGGGGTATCCGCGTACTGAAGAGATATTGCAAAACAAGTTTTGGGGTCTAATTTCTCCTGTTACCCTTGGTAAAATAAAAAATTGATGGCAAAAGATCATTTTTGTGGAAAAAATATGATTTTTTTATTTTCACTGCTCTACATTATAAACTTCTGTGAAGCACTTGGGGGTTCAAAGTGCTCACCACACATCTAGATAAGTTCCTTGGGAGGTCTAGTTTCCTAAATGGTGCCTCATCTGGGGGTTTCCACTGTTTAGACACATCAGGGGATCTTCAAACGTGACATGGCATCAGAGCTCAATTCCAGCCAATTTTGCATTGAAAAAGTAAAGTGGTGCTCCTTCCCTTCTGAGCTTTGCCATGTGCCCAAACAGTGGTTTACCCCCGCATATTGGGCATCAGCATACTCAAGACAAATTGCACAACAACTTTTGGGGTCCAATTTCTCCTTTTACCCTTGGTAAAATAAAAAAATGGGGGTGAAAAGATCATTTTTGAGGAAAAAATATGATTTTTCATGGCTCTGGGGGTTCAAAGTGCTCACCACACATCTAGATAAATTCCTTATGGGGTCTAGTTTCCAAAATGGTGTCACTTGTGGGAGGTTTCCACTGTTGAGGCACATCAGGGGATCTCCAAACGCAACATGGTGCCCGATCTTAATTCCAGCCAATTTTGTGTTGAAAAAGTAAAATGGCGCTCCTTCCCTTCTGAGCTTTGCCATGCGCCCAAACAGTGGCTTACCCCCACATATGGGGGGTCAGCATATTCAGGACAAATTGCACAACTTTTGGGTCCAATTTCTCCTGTTACCCTTGGTAAAATAAAAAAAATTAGGGGTGAAAATATTTTATGTCCCCCACTTTTGGGTATCTTCTATCATATTCTCATTCTCCCTGTGTTTTTGTGGGTTTGTTTCTGTTTGTGGGGGTTTCCTCCTGGTACTCCAGTTTCCTCCCACACTCCAAAGACATATTGATAGGAAATTTAGATTGTGAGCCCATCGGGGACCGCAAAGATAATGTATGTAAAGCACTGTGGAATATGTTAGCACTATATAAAAGTAAGGATTATTATTATCATAGACCCCTCAAAATGACTTCAAATGTGATGTGGTCCCTAAAAAAATGATGTTGTAAAAATGAGAAATCGCTGTTCCAATATTAACCCTCATAACTTCCTAACAAAAAATTTTTTTGACAAAAAATAGAAAACGGGGTGCTCACTACATTTGCAATCTGGTGCTCAGAGGAAAAAATGAAACAATTTTTAGAAAAAACCTCAGCACACAGTATAATTAGAATTTATTATTTATTCATCCAAAGAGGGCATAATATGATATGATGAGACCAGTGTTATGCAGACAGAGAATCAATGTTTCGGCTATTAAGCCTTTTTCAAGATATTATCTAAGAAAAAGAAAATAATACAGCATCTGAAAAAACAGATTTCTTTACAGAAATTGATATCACACAAAGGTCCCATACATTGTTAAATTATCCAGAAAGTACATGGAATGTTCACTAATCATATCACATTCCTTATTGTACTCACTAATAATCTCAATTTTATTCAATAATGCATCGTCACCAAAAAAAGGAAAGAACACAATCATTTCCATAAGGAAAAAAATTCAAAGTAATAAATGTCCATCAGAGCACTCCTTTAAATGCCACTGTCTAAAACTATCCATGAATAAACAAAAGATACCACAAAAATATAAACAGAAAAAGATTTCCAGTACCTGCATAGGAAATGGTCCACATATGCTGCCATTTGGAATACTGATATATCCAATCTACGTGGAACACATATGAAATACCTTCTATAGAAAGAAAAACACCATATATCAATTTCCCAAGGATAATATGTACAACAAAGAAAAGGTTAATGCCCACTATAACATACCACCAAGAGTGATCGTCCGGGGAGCGCACACAGGCAGGCGCCAACGAAAGTCGCGGTAAGTGCTGTGAGAAAGAAAGTTCCTTATATATCACGGAGGAAGAATACTTCCGGGTCTACATCAGTGTTTCAGGTGGCATACCACGCATGCGCCACCGAAGTCTGGCAGAAAAAGCCAACTCATGTCGGAGTGAAAAACTAAATGCCCGAGTCCCATAATTGAAAAAGAGCTACTGCCAATGTCCAAGGGAATAAAGTGCGCAGTCCAGCACTTTATTCCCTTGGACATTGGCAGTAGCTCTTTTTCAATCACGTGACTCTTCGGGCATTCAGTTTTTCACTCCGACGTGAGTTGGCTTTTTCCGCCAGACTTCGGTGGCGCATGTGTGGTATGCCACTTGAAACACTGATGTATACCCGGAAGTATTCTTCCTCCATGATATATAAGGAGCTTTCTTTCTCACAGCACTTACAGCGACTTTTGTTGGCGTCTGCCTGTGCGCTCTCCCCGGACGGTCACTCTTGGTGGTATGTTATAGTGGGCATTAACCTTTTCTTTGTTGTACATATTATCCTTGGGAAATTGATATATGGTGTTTTTCTTTCTATAGAAGGTATTTCATATGTTTTCCACGTAGATTGGATATATGAGTATTCCAAATGGCAGCATATGCGGACCATTTCCTATGCAGGTACTGGAAATCTTTTTCTGTTTATATTTTTGTGGTATCTTTTGTTTATTCATGGATAGTCTTAGACAGTGGCATTTAAAGGAGTGCTCTGATGGACATTTATTACTTTGAATTTTTTTCCTTATGGAAATGATTGTGTTCTTTCCTTTTTTTGGTGACAATGCATTATTGAATAAAAATGAGATTATTAGTGAGTACAATAAGGAATGTGATATGATTAGTGAACATTCCATGCACTTTCTGGATAATTTAACAATGTATGGGACTTTTGTGTGATATCAATTTCTGTAAAGAAATCTGTTTTTTCAGATGCTGTATTATTTTCTTTTTCTTAGATAATATCTTGAAAAAGACTTAATAGCCGAAACGTTGATTCTCTGTCTGCATAACACTGGTCTCATCATATCATATTATGCCCTCTTTGGATGAATAAATAATAAATTCTAATTATACTGTGTGCCGAGGTTTTTTCTAAAAATTGTTTCATTTTTTCCTCTGAGCACCAGATTGCAAAAGTAGTGAGCACCCCGTTTTCTATTTTTTGTTTGATATATTTTCGGGTGTAGCCCCTGCTGTTTAAATGTCTTTCTCAACTTTATCCTTTAATCTGGAAGAGACCACCACTATACTTTCCAGAGTGACAACCTCTGGTGATTTTTTGCACACTCCTACAGATGAATTACGCACTAGAAATTTGGAAAAGGATTTAAGGAGATTAGCGGCACTTGATCTTCATTGTACAACGCTGGCGGAGTACCACAGGGTTAACCGTATTCCACGTGGATTGAGAGTTTCATTGCGACCGACATTGTTTCAGGACAATACCGAATTTTGTTCAAAGTTTGAATCTATTTTGAATAAATGTTCTATGGACATTATTATCTTAACAATTGATTTTTTACAGAAAGAGATTATTGATCTGAATACAAAAATTGTAGCCACTGAACAACAGTTGGTTAATACTGTGCCCACTGAGGACTTTCAATCTTTGAAATCTAAGTTGGATCAAACTATTCTCAAATTTCGTAATAATTTACAAATCAAGAAGAAGAATAAGTTTTTACAGGACACCGACGATTACCAGAATAATCAAGTTTACAGATGACGTTCTTCCAATATTTACAGAAATACCCGATCCTTTCGGCGAGGATACAGTGCTACTTCTACCAGTTCCGATAGTGACAGAGCTTCACGTTCTCGTACTACCCCTTTTTTAGGGAGACGTCAAGAACAACAGTACAGAGGAAGATGTGGAGGGGGAAACAGCGCAGTAAAGGACCAGCAGAGGATGACTACACGTTCGCAGGTAGGCCTCAACAAGAGAATATTGTCTACAACATCTCCTCAGTATGCCTTTCCCCTTCTGAAATGACCCTTTTACAGAAGGGTTTGACTTTTTGTGCTACATCGACATTTAATACTGTTAGATTGGATCAAGATCTGCAGAGATTTTTTAGGACATTGTGCCTTAAGGTCCATTTCTCGGACTGAGTGTCTGATATAAGGACGGGTTCAAGTGACATGTCTTACAAATTCTCGATGCAGTCTTTAAATTTAAGATCTGTAAGCAATTTTTCACCCCCACGCACCTACCATCCTGTAGAAACATATATTGATCTGGTCCAAAGGGATATTATGGATGTAATACAAACATGTAGTAGAGGTCAAATGCGGGTTAAAAATAATCTTACTTTGGAGGAGAAAAGGTCCCTCATTAGCTTAAAACAGAACAGAAAATTGATTATAAAACTGGCCGACAAGGGTGGAGCCATTGTTATAATGGATCGTTCTTATTATATCACTGAGATACAGTCACAGTAATGTGATACTGGAACCTATACTCCTATTTCTTTCAATCCCACCTTTGAAGTAGCCAAAAGGATCAAAAATCTTGTAGATTTCTATTGTCAGTTGGGTACCATTGATCTAAAATTGGGGGAGTTTCTGATTAATCCCAATCCATCCATACCAGTCTTCTACACACTTCCGAAGATCCACAAAAATTTGTGGAAACCACCTGGAAGACCTATAGTTGCTTCCACCAATTCGGTGCTATCTCCACTATCTATTACTTTGGAGAAGATATTAACTCCATATGTACACCTTGTGAAATCCTACATTAAGGATACTTCTGATTTTTTGAATAGTATTAGATCAATTGGTCAAATACCAAACGGCAGTAGACTAGTTACTCTTGATGTTAATAGTCTGTACACGGATATTGTAAATCAGGATGGGATCAACTCTATGGTTACATTTTTATCTAAACACTACCTTTTCTGGTGATCAGATCGAGTTTTGTAGAGACTTACTCACTTTGATTTTAACTATAAACTTTTTTCTTTTTGAAGGCCAATTCTACGTACAAAATAGGGGAACGGCTATGAGGTCCAATGTGGCACCTCCATATGCCAATATTTATATGGCACAATTTGAAGACTCCCATGTGTATACTCATCCTCTATTTACATTGCATGCAATATATTGGAAACGATTCATAGACGACGTCTTTTTAATTTGGACGGGGGGAAAGAGACTCTGGTACGCTTTTTTAATGATTTAAACATGTGTGTCACAGGACTAACTTTTTCCCTACACCATGATGGCCAGTCTATCAATTTTCTTGACACTCTAGTGTCTATCAAATCCGATGGTACAATTGAAACAGATCTGTATATTAAGCCTACAGACAAGAATAGTTTACTCCACTTTGGAAGCAGCCATCCATTACATACTAAACGGGCACTACCTAAGTCTCAACATATTAGGATTGACCGGATCGTTTCTGATCCGGCCACTAGGGAACTTAGACATCAAGAATGGATACTCGTTTTCGTAATAGGGGATACCCTGCACACATATTGAAACAACATGGTAACTCTTCTAATCGTTTGGATAATACGAAAAGAGTGGCTTTTGTGAGCACGTTTCATCCCTGTAATAATTTGGTGAACCGTTGCATATTCAAACACTGGGATGTTTTAAAAAATTTGTATCCCTCGATCCCTGAATTTCTCTTTAAACCTTTGATGTGCTTCAGGAGATCAGATAACATTAAGAATCTAGTTGTTAGAGCAGATGTTGGCTCTAGCAAGAGAGAACTTGTACAAAAGACTTTGTCCACATCCCGGAAGGGGACTTTTCCCTGTCTGGGATGTTTGCAATGTTCGAATGTGATTAAAGGGGATTCTTTCTCACATCCCCATACTGGACGACGGTATCCCATTAATGGATACTTTACCTGCAATTCATCCTTTGTGGTGTATCTTGTTAAGTGCCCGTGCGGTCTCGGGTATGTTTGGGAGACCACCCAGGACATCCGAGACCGCATCTCACAGCACTAGTCGACCATCAGGTGTGGACGTGTGTTATTACCAATTCCAGCTCATTTTTTATCTTGCGGTCACTCAATAGCACAATTAAAATATCAAGTAATAGATCATGTACCATTGGCTAGAAGAGGTGGTGATAGGGTTAAAAGGTTAAAGGAGCGAGAATTGTTCCGGATACATACATTACAGACTCTGACTCCCCTAGGACTCAATAGAGAGTATGAGGTAATTCACTAAATGGGTTTAGGATTAGCAGGACTCTGTCACCTTTCTTCTGGTTTTGTATGTATAGATAGGATATTGTCCTTCATATATTTCTTAGGTAGTGAAATTATAATAGTTGAAATTAACCTAGGTTTATGTGGTGATCTACCAGCCCGTACGTAGAGTGTTTTTTTATAAGTCAGTATCACATTTGTATTATGTAGTATCTGTATAATTTTGATTGGGTTCTGTCTTTTATTTTTGATTAGCACCAGTATTTTTAATTTTTTCTTTTTATTTATACTCTGATACTACTCGCAATAAATCCGGCACATGAGAGCACATCGGTGTGTAGGACCACGCACTTTATTCCCTTGGACATTGGCAGTAGCTCTTTTTCAATCACGGGACTCTTCGGGCATTCAGTTTTTCACTCAGACGTGAGTCGGCTTTTTCTGCCAGACTTTGGTGGCGCATGCGTGGTATGCCACCTGAAACACTGATGTAGACCCGGAAGTATTCTTCCTCCATGATATATCAGGAGCTTTCTTTCTCACAGCACTTACAGCGACTTTTGTTGGCGTCTGCCTGTGCGCGTTCCTTGGACTGTCAATCTTGGTGGTATGTTATAGTGGGCATTAACCTTTTCTTTGTTGCACATATTATCCTTGGGAAATTGATATATGGTGTTTTTCTTTCTATAGAAGGTATTTCATATGTGTTCCACGTAGATTGGATATATGAGTATTCCAAATGGCAGCATATGCGGACCACTTCCTATGCAGGTACTGGAAATCTTTTTCTGTTTATATTTTTGTGGTATCTTTTGTTTATTCATGGATAGTCTTAGACAGTGGCATTTAAAGGAGTGCTCTGATGGACATTTATTACTTTGAATTTTTTTCCTTATGGAAATGATTGTGTTCTTTCCTTTTTTTGGTGACAATGCATTATTGAATAAAAATGAGATTATTAGTGAGTACAATAAGGAATGTGATATGATTAGTGAACATTCCATGCACTTTCTGGATAATTTAACAATGTATGGGACTTTTGTGTGATATCAATTTCTGTAAAGAAATCTGTTTTTTCAGATGCTGTATTATTTTCTTTTTCTTAGATAATATCTTGAAAAAGGCTTAATAGCTGAAACGTTGATTCTCTGTCTGCATAACACTGGTCTCATCATATCGTATTATGCCCTCTTTGGATGAATAAATAATAAATTCTAATTATACTGTGTGCTGAGGTTTTTTCTAAAAAAAAATTTTTGGTTCCAAAATTGTGCTGATGTAAAGTAAACATGTGGGAAATATTACTTATTAAGTATTTTGTGTGACATATCTCTGTGATTTAAGGGCATGAAAATTCAAAGTTGGAAAATTGCAAAATTTTAGCCAAATTTCTGTTTTGTCACAAATAAATGCAAGTCATAGCAAAAAATTTTACCACAATCATGAAGTACAATATGTTATGAGAAAATATTCTCAGAATCACCGGGATCCATTGAAGTGTTCCAGAGTTATTACCTCATAAAGGGACAGTGGTCAGAATTGTAAACATTGGACCATCATCAATGTACAAACCATCCTTGGGGGTAAAGGGGTTAAACCATTTGCATTAAATCAGTGGGAGTCCAACTCACAGCCACCTCTTTCATCAGTGCTTTGAGGGGTCAAGGCACTGTTGGAAATGCTGGAGCCTTCTCAATATTTTATAGGGTTTTAGGCTGGTTTTGTTCTTGCCTATGCATTTTTTGTAAGGCAATTGTTCTATTCCATTGTATGAGATAATGCAACAATATCTTGCATTCTAATACTACAAATTTGACATAGGCAAGTATGAACAGCAGGTAACCTAATTTAAACATTGAAGAGATAGCAGAGCTTGCACAAATGTGTGGCCTCTTCAAATAGCTTAAAGGCAGAAATGCCTAGAGTCTGACCCCCTGTTAGGCACCGGGATTCTCCCACTGCACAGGATGGATCTGGTGCTGTGGTCTCCTATTCAGACTCAACTGCTGGGATGACTGCTCAGTGCAGAATTCAGTCCCAGCGCCTTGCCCAGGCTCATGCTGCATGTGTAGTTACTGCTGGCCCTCCAGATTATGGTGACAACTCCAGCCTATGTTGACTACTAGTTTACACATGCAGCTTTGTACTCTGGAGCCCATTAGCCCAGATTTTATTCTAATGAGCATGCAAGTGATGTGGCGCCATCTCATTGATGCTTGGACATCACTTGCTCTGGTTATGTGGCAGCTTCTGATTGGTCCACAAGCAAGGACCTGTCTGTCAGGACTTGAGCTGTACGTATAAAAGTTCCTCTGGAGTGCACGCCTGTGCACTAGCATCATGTGTGTTTGGTGTGTTGGTGGCTACCTTACTACCCTGTGTGCACATGTGCCGCTAATAGCACTGCTAGTGTTGGTCTAGACAGGCAGTGTAGGGTGGGAACTCTCGTTTGAACTTAGTATCTGCATTGGTTGTCCACAGGCGAGCATGCTAAAGCATACCGTGTGTCAGAGCAGGGTCAACCACCAGCTTAGTCTTCCCTGGGGAGTTAAGTTACAGGGATCCCAATTAGTATTTTTCTAAATGCCTGTGCAGTCTAACAGGGTATAATCCTTTTTGCTTTGCTTCATAGTACCACTCTGTGGTGTAACAGAGCTTGTTACTTTGTGCTCTGTGCACACTGAGTGACATTTAACTCAGTGTGCTTTAAGTGTTTTCTCGCAGTCTTGCTCCGTCATTGTCTTAGCTGCAGTTTCTCCATCACCGCACGGTGGACCCCTGTTTGCGAATGCACATTATAGTTTCACATTTGGTGCATTCTGCCAATCCTAACACCCCCTCTGAGCTAAAATTGATAACCCCAACATAAGGTTGTTACTGGTCCACATGTTGACTTTTCACTTTCTTTCTATGCTTTGGATAGTTCTAAATACATTTTAGGTATTCCAGGTGTGAATTAGCAAACATTTATAAATGATCTGTAACAAAGAATCATTTTTATTTACATCACAATAAAATGTAAAATCGTTTGCATGCTATTCACAGCTCTACACAATGAAAATGATATAAGAAAGCATCACAGCTGGGGTTTGGAGCAGGAAACAATATCCTTTATAATAAAGGACAAAGAAGATAAATGCACACAGACATCCAGGTGCTTCCACATACAGGTTTAATATTTTACACTTTTTACCAAATCATTTTTTATTGAAGGCAAAAGTACAATATTTGCAACTGAAACAGACCGATTGATAAGGACTTTTTAAAATGCTTTGTTTTTATTAGGACTTTCACAACATAAGAAATCAAAATTTAGAAATAAAAACCGAAAGTGGCTGCTAAAAAGCATAAAACATGAACTTAATTAGCTACAAACATTGAAAATCACATTTGCAAAAGCACAAAATACATATTTCCAAACATTTAGACAATGGATGTTATTACATTCACTTAGCACGTACGGTAATTATGAATATTGTACAAGAAAAATATGGGTGGATGCAAGTAAAAATTAATACTTAGTTAAATAAAAAAGATATTTATCGGGAGGAAAAGGGAATATTAATAATTATGGTAATCCTAATTGACCTAAAACGGGAAAGGTTTATTCTGATTTCATCTCAGATATTGAGAAAAACATGCATATGTGTCTTTTTATATAGTGTATGAAAACTTCTAGTTTCAACTATATATAAAATATAAAAAATATAGAAAATGTATGCAGTGTGTAACTATAACTAAAAATAAATACAAGACCCCTTGATATTACAATGATAGTAGGGATCCTTACCAGAAACACTATTCCCTAGCCTACTTCTTTTGCAAGTAGAATCAAATATGTACAGAACACCTCTTTCATCCAGAACACTCACATGATTTTTTTTCTCATTTGTCATCCATATACAATCCATATGGCATCAGTTCTTATATGTCAGCAGTTATTAAATATTTACAAGGCTAAATACAGTTTCCTATATTAGCTCAGTTTGAAATCTGAATTTTTTTTGGCCCCATAGACTTGAATGAGCGAATCTCATCTGATACATAGAAGAAACTAGTATATACTTCAATTTTTTTTCACATGTAGATTCAGTCCATGAAGAAAAAACTCAAGTGAATAGGCCCATTGAATAACATTGGTCAGAGTGCAGTCTTTTTTTTTACCACGGAAGGCAATAGGACTGAGTGTGCACGAGTCTAAGGGTACCATCACATTTAGAGATGCACCAGCGATCCCGACAACGATACGACCCAGTCAGAATCACTGGTGCATCGCTAAATGGTCGCTAGTGAGCTGCCAAACAGGGAGCCAGCGATGCAGCAGCAGTCGGCGGTCGTTACTTACCTGTCAGATGCGGAGATGAAGACGTCCTCCCACCCGCGTCCACGCGTCACTCGTCGGCGTCAGCAGGAAGCGGCCGACGAGAAATGGCCCAGGGCGTTTTCGTGAGATCAGCGATAGCCAGCGGGGGAGCTGGTCGGAGGTAAGTATCACACATAGCAATATCGCTAGCAATATTGCTGCTTCATCACAAAATCGGTGATGCTTAAGCGATATCGCTAGCGATCTCGCTTAGTGTGACGGGGCATTTAAAGTACATGTACTGAAACTCTTTCCAACACACACTACTGAGCTCCTATGGTTTCTATGACCACAATATATTCTTTCCATATGCCTTAACTTAAAAAATAAGAATGAAAAACAAATTGTCTCTTATAGGCCTCGTTCACACAACCATATTTTCGATCAAAGTGCTATCCGTGAAAAAAGTGGACAGCACTCGGATCATTGTTAATCAATGAGGCAATTCAGAGGAATAATTTTTTCACTGATTGAATCTAAATGTGAAAAAAATCGCAACATCCACATGTTTCTTCCATAAATCAGATGAGGCTTACCCATTCAAGTGTATAGGTGCATAAAAAAAATCAGATGCCATAACGAGCCACAGTCTGGGATGGAATTTGTTTTTGGATACATTACTATTCTGTAACAAAGGAAACTGTAAATGGACCTTAAATAATTAATAGCTACTGCTGTTAAAAAATGTATTGTATATGGACTGCCCACGGATGACACGTGAGAAAAAATTGTGCCACTTTACTGATGCAAATCTGAATGATTTTTTATACCATACCCTTACTTGCAGAATTGCTGCTGATTTACAAGTTTGGATGAGGTTTACAAGACCCCATACATACAGTACCTAATGGAACACTTATACATAGAACTATGAACATACTATGGATTCATAAAATCTGAGGTTTGAGCATTATGTTGCAAAACTAGTAGTAGATTGTCAATGCCAACTGCACCATTTCAATGTACAGGGTAAAAGCCATGGTAGGTCTGTAGTACATGTATATTTTGTGGTGGACAAAGTTTGAAGTGTGTGGACATAGCTCTAATTAGTAGGAAATACTAATACAAAACAGTGAGTTTAATAAAAATATAAAATATATACATATAGCTAGGAAAAGACATATATCTTTTTTATCATATATATGTATTTAACTAAAAGCAGACCTACACTACTGTTCAAAAGTTTAGGGTCACTTAGAGATGTCCTTACTTTTGAAAGAAAAGCACAGTTTTTTTCCAATGAAGCTAACATTAAATCATTCAGAAATACACTCTATACATTGTTAATGTGGTAAATGACTATTCAAGCTGCAAACATCTGGTTTGTAATGCAATATCTTCATAGGTGTATAGAGGCCCATTTCGAACAACCATCACTCCAGTGTTCTTATGGTACTTTGTGTTTGCTAACTATGTAAGAAGTCTAATAGATGGTTATAATACCCTTGAAAACCCTTGTACAAGTATGTTAGCACAGCTGAAAACTTTTTGGCTGATTAGAGAAGCTATACACCTGACCTTCCTTTGAGCTAGTTGAGAAACTGGAGCATTACATTTGTTGGTTCCATTAAACTCACAAAATGGCCAGAAAAAAAGAACTTTCATGTGAAACTCGTCAGTCTATTCTTGTTCTTAGAAATGAAGGCTATTCCATGAGAGAAATTGCCAAGAAATTGAAGATTTCCTACAACGGTATGTACCACTCCCTTCAGAGGGGAGCACAAACAGGCTCTAACCAAAGTAGAAAGAGAAGTGGGAGGCCCCATTGCACAACTGAGCAACAAGGCGAGTACATTAGAGTCTGTAGTTTGAGAAATAGACACCTCACAGGTCCTCAACTGGCAGCTTCATTAAATAGTACATGCAAAACGCCAGTGTCAACGTCTACAGTGAAGAGACGATTCCGGGATGCTGGCCTTCAGGGCAGAGTGGCAAATAAAAAACCATATCTGAGACTAGCTAATAAAAGGAAAAGATTAATGTGGGCAAAAGAACACAGGCATTGGACAGTGTAAGATGGGAAAAAAGTGTTATGGACAGACGAATCCAACTTTGAGGTGTTCAGATCACACAGAAGAACATTTGTGAGGCACAAAACAACTGAAAAGATGCTGGAAGAGTGCCTGACGCCATCTGTAAAGCATGGTGGAGGTAATGTGATGGTCTAGGGTTGCTTTGGTGCTGGTAAAGTGGGAGATTTGTACAAGGCAAAAGAGATTTTGTATAAGGAAGACTATCACTCCATTTTGCAATGCCATGCCATACCCTGATAAAACAATAGAGAAGAGAAAAGCCAGGGTTTGTCTGCGCTAGACCACAAGGAACCAACCGAAGATGCAAGCAAACCTTTATTCACATTCAAGCCAGTGCATTTCATGGCCTCCTGGCTGCTTCATCAGGGCAGCAATGATGAAGTGGCCAGGAGGCCATGAAACGCGTTGGCTTGAATGTGAATAAAGGTTTGCTTGCATCTTCGGTTGGTTCCTTGTGGTCTCGCGTGGACAAACCCCGGCTTTTCTCTTCTCTATTGTTTTATCTGTATCCCGGGATCTGCAGCAGCCAAAACTTCCATAGGTGGTTGTGACCCTTCACAACCACATCAGGTGAGTGGATTACCTTTGTTAAACATGCTGGTGTCCCTCATTTACCGCCTTAGTGCGCTCCCCCTCTTTTTATTTTTTGCATGCCATACCCTGTGGACAGCGCTTGATTTGAGCCAATTTCATCCTACAACAGGACAATGACCCAAAGCACACCTCCAAATTATGCAAGAACTATTTAGGAAAGAAGCAGGCAGCTTGTATTCTATCTGCAATGGAGTGGCCAGCACAGTCACCAGATCTCAACCCCATTGAGCTGTTGTGGGAGCAGCTTGACCGTATTGTACGGAAAAAGTGTCCATCAAGCCAAACCAACTTGTGGGAGGGGCTTCTGGAAGCATGGGGTGAAATTTCTCCAGATTACCTCAGCAAATTAACTGCTAAAATGCCAAAGGTCTGCAGTGCTGTAATTGCGGCAAAGGGAGCATTCTTTGATGAAAGCAAAGTTTGAAGGAGAAAATTATTATTTCAAATAAAAATCTATTTTTCAAACCTTGTCAATGTCTGGACTAGATTTTAAATTCATTTGGCAACTCATTTGATTAATAAAAGTATGAGTTTTCATGGAAAACACAAAATTGTCTGGGTGACCCCAAACTTTTGGACGGTAGTGTATATTAGTAGTATGCATACTTAATACTGAATTCTACATGTTTTTGAACAAACCATTACTCAGCTAAGTAAGAATCACAGGCATGCACAAAGTATTCCTTTCCATCATGCAAATAATATTGTTTTGGCAGCATTTTCCTGGCAATCGTGCTAACAGCATATGTTTATTATGCATTGGGGTAATTACATACTTTCAATGAAAGTGTTAATCCACAATGAAACAATAATTATATTTTAGTTTGTAATAATAACATTTTTTTTTTGCAATTCAGCCTTGCTAGCATAGGGTTGTGACACAACACTGCATACTTGTATTGTGCTTCCCTGAAGCATATGAATAATTATGCAAATTACATAAAAGTATGTACTGTAGCTATTTGAACATAATAATTCACCACTATTCAGTTAGCATGCTAGAACAACATCTTTACAAGCAGCCCAGAGTAATAACATATTTTTATTGCTTCGTGTCAACAATGACCTCCTGAAATGATTACAATTACCATTTAGAATGAGAGGAAAGAGACCTAGTGTAGAAACCTTTGTGGGTATATTAGGTACATTATAAATCAAGCTTACATGCCACAAAAAGTGGGAATTAGCATAAGTCAAGAGTTCAATCGGCCAATGATCCTCTTGTAAGTATCTCAAATAATGGCCTCACAGTGTAACTTGTTATAACCTCTATAAAGGAAGCTACAGAATAACTGATGTCGAGTATTTCCTACTAGCTAAGTATTGAGTGATCATCTTTTTTAATTTTTTTATATTTCATTCCCCATTACAGCACTTTAAAAACTATTGTGCTACATACTTACGCCTTGCATGGATCACAAATGTACACATTCTGAACATTTATTTATTGTCCAAAGAAAATATCACGTTTACAAATAGTCTAGTTTGTAAAAGAACAAAACCCTGATGAAGCTGACATTTGGTTTAGCAATACATACAGGGATCAATATTCCCTCATGATCCTACAGAGAATCCATCTCTCCCTGTATACAGTTGAGCATAATGGTTATGCACTGCATCTGTTTTATTTCACTATACAATAATATAGTAATAAAGTCTATCAGTTATTATAATCACTAAAGATAATAAGATTCACAAATTTGTATATCTATTTAACATTATGCATTTTTTATGGGATTGCTCGGTATTCCAAAGTTTTTTAGGTACATCATGGTGGTCATGCATTGCACAGGAGCTGTGCCCATACAACCACCCCTTGAGCTCGGCTTAAGTGACAGATATCGATCACAGCATTTGGTAGATTAGGAGAGGGGGCTGGTTTCCCCTTCCACATGATCGGGCTGCTGATTGATGTCACGACAAACTGAGGTTGTCATGTCAACCTTCAGGTCTGTCAGCTATGGGAGTCTGTTTAGACCATGGTGTAAAGGTGCTTTGTCGGTGTCACGTTGACAGGGGTACTGCATTGCAGTGCATGAACATTGCAATGCTTTATACAAGCTATCAGAGTAATATCATGTACCCAAAGAAAAGAGACCCTGGACATGCACTAAAATTAATATATCATAAAATCAGACAATATAAGTGGAACATAAAATACCTTTATTATTACTGGTAAGTAGTATTCTACATGGAGAAGTGCTTGTGCACACAAAAAATAAAATGATTCACAAAACAATAAAATATTACATATATGGAATCACCAGAGTACAAGAATACATATGTTAGCAATTGTCCTTAAAAATAAGGCAGCACAAACTAAAAGGGGCTCTAAAACATGTGATTAATAATCATAAAAAGTGACCAGTGCTAAAAGTGCTTGAATAAAATGACCATATTTTACTAGGCATTGCTCCTACTAGCCAATTTCCTACTCCACACTGATGAGGGGCAATACCCCGAAACAGCTGTCTGTGGATGGATACCATGTTTTGGCATAGGTTGTTTCCTTCATTGGAGACTGCTCTTCCCGTGGTTGTTCCTTCCCGGTGAAAGACCTGGCTAGTTATTGCTTGCGTTGAGAAACATGTGATGGTGTCTCCACGGCTGTTGATTTACATGTTTTTTTAAAATGACCATATAGTCATATTATATCCCAATACATATATATAGAAAAAGGGGGATATATTAAATCACACAAAATAAATAAATAAGGAGAATTGATCATAAAGTGCAATAGTGCTAATTTGTGCAAAAAAAGACAAAGTATTCCTGATGAATAGGCCCTGCATAGGAATGTGCTGTGGTATAATAAAGATAATATAATGTAACAAGTACCTGGGAAGAATGATGAGCGTGCACAGCGCACCCTGACGCGTGTTTCGGTATAACTCCATATATGTAATATTTTATTGTTTTATGTATTATTTTATTTTTTGTGTGCACAAGCACTTCTGCATGTAGAATACTACTTACCAGTAATAAAAAAGACATTTTATCTTCCTCTTATGTTGTCTGATTTTATGATATATTAATTTTAGTGCATGTCCAGGGTCTCTTTTCTTTGGGTACACTTTATTGGAATGGTTTACCATTCAACCTGAAACATCATTGAATAATGGTCATTTTATTACTATATTATCATTATATTTCATTTGGTGTGCATTTTATATGCTTCAGAGTAATAACATTTAAAGTCCCTTAAAAAAGTAAAAAAAGTTTAAAAATAATTAAAAAAAATTACTAAACAATTAAAAAAAATATATTATACCAATAAATAAGTTTATTTATGTAAAAACAAAAATAAACAAAAAATTATACATATTTGCTATCGCTGTGTATTGAATGATATGATATATAAAACTAGTTAACCCCTTCAGTGAACACTGGAAAAGGGAAATTAAAGTGGCAACAAAACCATGGTTTTTCAGCATACTGGTGATGAACAAAAAGTGGAATAAAGCACAAACAAAAATTTGAATATAAATAAAAGTGGTACTGCTGAAAACATCCTCTTTTCCTGCATAAACAAGCCATAATACAGCTCCATCAGTGGAGAAATAAAAAAGCTATAGTTCTCTGAATATAGAGATGCAAAAACAATTATTTTTTCTATAAAATAGATTTTAATGTGTAAAAGTGGCAAACTATAAAATAAAATGATATAAATGTGGTATTACTGTAATCCTACTGACCCAAAGAATAAAGCTGTCTTATTAATTTTACCACATAGTGAAAGGCATAAGCTAAAAAATCCAGAATTGCTAGATTTGATTCATTCTGCCTCCCAAAAATTGGAATAGAAAGGGGTCAAAAATGTTAAATGCTTGAAAATGATACCAATAAAAACAAGCCAACAAAGGAGTGTGTGTGGAAATATAGAAATGTATAGATCTCAAAGTATGGCGTTACAAAAACTTTTTTTAATCACACCAACCCGAAGAATAGAGCCATCTAATCACTTATACAGCTCAAGGAAAAGCATAAAAAATAAATACACCAAATTCTTGACCTGCTGTTGATTTGTTCTTTCTGTCTCCCAAGTTTACATACATTTATCTTGCATGATATGCTGAATGCTTTTATTGGGGTTTTTGTCTAAATCTCTGAAATGCGTAAAACTTCAGATGGAACCCCCAGTGGAATTTTTCCTATAATGATACAGATGGAGACATTGTGAATGCCATATGACTTATGATTCAGTGGTTTCTGCCTTTTTAAGTGTGAAAAAAGTGGGATCGGCCACAGTTTTCTGCACTTCTGAAAAATAAAATATAACTTTTACTACAATTAATAAAAATTTGTTAAGGAAATACATTTCCATACAACCCATTTCTGGGTGTATATTGGGTCAAGTGCATATAAATTGAATTATACAGTGGCAAAAAAAAGTATTTAGTCAGCCACCAACTGTGCAAGCTCTCCCACTGAAAAAGATGAGAGGCCTGTAATTGACATCATAGGTAGATCATGACTATGAGAGTCAAAATGAGAAAACAAATCCAGAAAATCACCTTATCTGATTTGGCAAGATTTATTTTGCAAATTAAGGTGGAAAGTAAGTATTTGGTCACCTAAAAACATGCAAGATATATGGCTCTCACAGACCTGTTACTTCTTCTTTAAGAGGCTCCTCTGTCCTCCACTCATTACCTATAGTAATGTTTGAACTTGTTATCAGTATAAAAGACACCTGTCCACACCCTCAAACAGTCACACTGCAAACTCCACTATGGTGAAGACCAAAGAGCTGTTGAAGCACACCAGAAACAAAATTGTAGCCCTTCACCAGGCTGGGAGGACTGAATCTGCAATAGGCAAGCAGCTTGGTGTGATGAAATCAACTGTGGGAGCAATAATAAGAAAATGGAAGACATACAAGACCACTGATAATCTCCCTTGAGCTGGGGCTCCACACAAGATCTCACCCCGTGGGGTAAAAATGATCACAAGAACGGTGAGCAAAAATCCCGGAACCACCCGGGGGACCTAGTGAATGACCTGCATAGAGTTGGGACCATGGTAACAAAGGCTACCATCAGTAACACACTACACCTCCAGGGACTCAGATCCTGCAGTGACAGACATGTCCCCCTGCTTAAGTCAGTACATGTCCAGGCCCATCTGAAGTTTGCTAGAGAGCATTTGGATTATCCAGAAGAATATTGGGAGAATGTCATATGGTCTGTTTGGTAGAAACAAAACACATCGTGTTTGGAAGAGACAGAATGTTGAGTTGCACCCAAAGAACACCATACCTACTGTGAAGCATGGGGGTGGCAGCATCATGCTCTGGGGCTCTTTCTCTGCAAAGGGACCAGGGCGACTGATCCTAGTACATGAAAGAATGAATGGGGCCATGTATCATGAGATTTTGAGTGCAAACCTACTTCCATCAGCAAAGGCATTGAAGATGAAACGTGGATAGATCTTTCAGCATGATAATGATCCCAAGCACACCGCCAGGGCAATGAAGGAGTGGCTTTGTAAGAAGCATGTGAAGGTCCTGGAGTGGCCTAGCCAGGTTCCAGATCTCAATCCCATAGAAAACCTTAGGAGGGATTTGAAAATCCGTGTTGCCCAGCAACAGGCCAAAAACATCTCTGCTCTAGAGGAGATCTGCATGGAGAAATGGGCCAACATACCACCAACAATGTGTGCCAACCTTGTGAAGACTTACAGAAAATGTTTGACCTCTGTCATTGCCAACAAAGGATATATAACAAAATATTGAGATGAACTTTTGTTAATGACCAAATACTTATTTTCCACCATAATTTGCAAAATAAATCTTGCCAAATCAGACAAGGTGATTTTCAGAATTTGTTTACTCATTTTTACTCTTATAGTTGTGGTCTACCTATGATGTCAATTACAGGCCTTTTTCATTCTTTTAAGTGGGAAAAGTAGCACAATTGGTGGTGACTAAATACTTTTTCCCCCACTGTTTATTAAACAGCTGTGGCCCACTAGAGTCCCAAGATGCAATTTAAAATGTATGAATGATAGGTGGTATTAAATAATGGATAAGTCTCTATCCCATGTACCTTATATAATATGGGCCAGGGATGGATAATATCCATAAATTAATGGTCAAGAGAAGGTTAAATAAAAAATATTGTAGGTTGTATCAAGCAAAAGCGCATAGTAGTCGCTCAAAGTTATGTCCTGCAGTATTACCCAAGATACCCATTATCATCAGTAAGAATATCATTCAGCCTCCGTAACCCCCATATTCATGTTGTGCCATCTAATGTCCCACTGAGCGTGGCATATCGGTAAAGCCATGTCAATGTTATACATGAAGCTTACACCTTGTATCACGTGGACAGATATATGAGCTGAGAGGCTTAGTGTCTCTGTGCAGTAAGTAACACTATTGTTCAGGTATATTTAGTGTGTAACTGCAGGAATGCTGCTATTCACTAGGCAGCATGACATGCCGTGCTGATGGTACAGTGCACATAGGTTTCCTATCTTGAATGACCCTGTCTTACATATTTATGATCTGTCTGACCCTCGTAACATTAGGTATGCAAACGGGACACAAGTTATGAGCTTCACACTGTGCCTCAAAAGTAGTCTTTAATGACATATGGTGTATTGGTGTACTCAGGAGACATTGGGCAATAAATAATACAATTATTTTTCCCATATTTCCCAATTTGAAACTTGAAACTTTGGGGCCAATGCAACATTTTAGTGGAAAATATGGTAATTTTCCATTGAGGTAGCAGAATCTATATATATATATATATATATTTATATATATATATGTATAAAATGAGTGTGTGTATGTATGTATATATGTGTGTCAAGCCGTGCCCACTCCACATAACCCTGTCCATTCTGCATAGTCACACTCATTCCACACGCAAAGCCCCATATAATAAATATCTAATATATACATATATATAATAAATATCTAATCTAATATATATATAATATCTATCTATTTCATAGGCACATCTTCTTGACCACAACAGGTTACACTGCCTTTGTTGCCCATAGCAACAAATCACTAAGCATCTTTCATTTCACCAGAGCTGTTTAGAAGATGAAAGTTGAGCTGTGATTGGTTCCTACGAGCAACAGTTTTTATTGTAGACAATTTTGGTAACTGAGGCCTATTATTCTTATCATTTCTATGGTGTTATTGTCCTTTAAAGCTGGAAATAACACAATTTATTACCGTGCTGACACAGACTGCAGGGGGAGCCCAGAATCAGGACCTTCTCTTTGTCTGGCATGAAGCATCCTCATTAACTTAAAAATGTAAACACAGATTAAAAAAAGAAACACAAGATGGATTTCTCCAACCCAAGTATCAATATAATCGGTCTAACAGCGCCAACCTGCCACTGTTGGCTCTGACAGGATGATGTGGGATATTAGGGGTAGTAGTCCGGTGGCTCTGGCTGATAAGATGATGTGGGATATTAGAGTGAGTGTGGCTATGCGGAGTGGGTGGGGTTATACAATCAGCTTTATATATATATATATATAGATATAATCTTTATAATTTGTTATAACTAACCACAGTTAGTTACTATGGCTGGGCAATGCCGGGTTCTTCAGCTAGTGTTATATAATTCTGTGAATTGCCAGAGTGTTAAAAATGCTCACTACACTCTTAGATAAATTCCTTAAGAGGTCTAGTTTCCAAACTGTGGTCACTTGTGGGCATATCTGTCATTGGGCATGTCAGAGGTTGGAAAAATTTGGGGCTAAGGTAATATTTTTGCTGGAAAAATGCCGGTCAACATCATAAAATTCTGTAAACTACCTGTGGTTTCAAAGTGCTCAACAGACCTCTACATTAGCTGCTTGAGGGGGTGTAGTTTAAAAAATGGGGTCACTTGTGGGGAATTTCCACTCTTTAGGCACATCATGGGCTCTGCAAATACGCAATGGTGTCCGCTATATATTGAAGCCAGTTTTGCTCTTCAAAAGTTGAATGGTGCTCCTTCCCTTCTGAGTCTAACTGTATGCATAAACACTAGTTTCCCACCACATAAGAAGAAACTGCACAACAAATTGTATGGTCCATCTTCTAATGCTAATATTATGAAAAAGCTAAATTTTGGGCTAAAGCAATATTTTTGTGGGAAAAAGTAAAATGTTCATTTTGCCCTTCCACATTGCTTTAATTCCTGTGAAGCCCCTAAAGACTTAATAAATGGATTTGATCACTTTGAGGGGTGTCGTTTTTAAAATTGTTTCACTTTTGGGTATTTTATGTCAGATAGGATGCGATCTCTAAAAAACATTGGCTTTGCAAATTTTATTAGAAAAGTGAGAAATTGATGATCAACTTTAAACCCTTTTAACTTCCTAACTAAAAAAATGTTTAAAAAATGATGCTGGTGTAAAGTAGACATGTGGGAAATATTATTTATTACCTATTTTGTGTGATACAACTATATGATTTAAGGACATAAAATCTAAACATTTTAAAATTTCAAAATCAGAATCATTGGGATATGTTGAAGCATTCCAGAGTTCTTACCTCATAAAATAACACTTGTCACAATTGAAAAACCTGGTTAGGAAACTGAAAACAGGCTGGGGGATGAAGGGGATATACATAATGCTTATTCAATGCATCATGTGTTTATTCACCACACAATACTATGGTAATATTGTCTATCAATTATTATATTCACTAAAGATAAAAACATTTTTTTACTAATTGTTATTTCTATTTTACTTTGTGTATTTTTAGGCAATTACTTGGTATTTCAAAGTTTTCTACACTCAATTCAATTACTACATTGTGAAGTATTCTGAGTGACAGAAAAACAATCAAATAATGTTTGTTCATAAAGATATATATATATATAATTTAAATATAATTTTTCCATAAGAATTATAGAAAGTCTTTTAAAAACTAAAAGATTAAACATATATACTGAACTGCAAAAACCATAGCAATTCATGCAATTAAGTATTCCAAAATTTCACCTTCCTAACCAGGTCACATTTTTCAATTCTGACCAGTATCACTTTATGTGGTAATAGCTCTGGAGTGCTTCTCCATATCACAGTGATCCTGAGATTTTTTTTGTGATACACTGTACTTTATATTGCTAGAAAATTTAGGTCGATATTATATCATTTATTTATGGAAATATCTGTAATTTTATGAAAATTTTGCAAGGTTTAACTTTGATTTTTCTCCCTTAAAAGAGATAATCAAAGTACACAAAATAGTTAACAAACAGTGTTTATCTTATGTCTACTTTACAGAAGAATTGTTTTTTAATTTTTCTTGTTAGTATGTTAGAAAGGTTGAAAATTTAGCAGCATTTTTTCACTTTCTTAATGACAATTTGAAATTCTATTTTTTAAGTCTTACATTACTTTTGCAATGACTTTGAAGGGCCTCTATGTCAGGGAACATTCACATAAAACCCCCTTTTAAAAACTGCACCAGTTAAATGAAACCTGTCACCAGAACTAATGCTGTTAACCTGCAGATGTGGGGTTAATCTGCAGGTTAACAGCATTATTATGCTTACAGAGCCGCTTCTGTAACCACGTCCCCGGCCCTGACTGACAGCAGGACGCAATGTAGAGCCTGTGTCAGTCAGGGTCAGGGCATGGTTACAGCACTGTTCTGAATACTCAAAGCGTGACCACAAAGACTAAATACCAGAAGAGTGAAAAGAGTAGAGATAATTTCTCTCAGCTGCATTCAGCTGCGTTCAGGTGCCGGACAGCATCAGATTGCTGTTAACCCCATCTCTGCAAGTTAGCAGAGTTATTCCTGGTGACAGGTTCCCTTTAAGATATTCAAATTACATTCGGGAATTTTGTTAATCCTTTTGTCTCATCTTTTCTGTCCACATACACATATGTGGGCCTATTTTTTGCTAAATAAGTTGTACTTTTGAACCATCCCATTTATTTTACGACATAGTGTACTGGAAAATTAGAATATGTAGTCAAATTTCAAAAACTGCAACTTTGACAATGAAAGTATGATTAAGACAATAACAAAACTTTTTCTATTATTTTAGTGGTGAAAAAATTTGTAAAAAATATATATTTTCCAAGAAACATAAATTTTTCATTTTTCAGTCGATGTAGCTGCGTGGGGTTACATTTTTGAGTGGAGAACTGAAATTTCTTATTGCCTTTTATGCAGAATTACAACCTTTTTGTTTACAGTGCTTACTAGTGATCATGTTAATTAATTTTATTTCTTGATACCTTTGAGTTTTATGGATGCAATGTCACCATATTTATGTATTTTTTAAAAAATCCATTTCTATTGGGGAAAGGGAGATGTACTCCGATTTTTATGTTTTTGATTTTTTTTCAACTTTTTTTGCTTTTCCTGTTCTTGTTTAGTAAAAGGACATGGACCTACAATAATCTAATCTCTTGTCTTATTTACAGCAATACCACAATATTGCTATATATAGGAAAAATCACGGTCTCCTTTGATACTTCAACAGAGTTCAGTGATTACTGGCGTGAGGGTTTTCAGCAGAGCTCGATAGTCATAGCAACAAATTGGCATGGGTCGGTCACAGAATAGCGTGCCCCCATGCCAATGCTCTTTATGCTACTGTCAGAGACTGAAAACTCCCACCAGTGATCCAATTTTAAATAGTACATCCCTCAAACATTTCACCTAGGATTATTGGAGTATTTTGAATCAACAGGTGCTGTACAGAACATTTTCTATCATTGGAATGCAAAACTGAAAAAGTAAAATTTTATGCACTAAAGCTGGTTTAGCCCCACATTTTTGTATTACATAGGGGGTATTAAGAGGACCCGTAACACTTAATAATAATCTCTGACATGGTATGACCTGATTTGACAACCTTGCTTTCTCTCTGCTAATGTGTTTCTTCTGCTAAAATTTTAACATCTGAATCTGAGTGAATATGATTCCAGTAGCATCCAAGTGTCTTACAATTACGTTTTTTCCTAATTTTAATGTCTAGTATTAGTTATGTCCTAAAAACGGGAGGCGGCAGTTGTGAAATTTGGGTACTTTTTGTTTTATTACATTTATAATTATTAAATTACTATTTTTTTCATCTGATTTTGTGTACCCTCTTTTAATACATCCCTATGAAGGTAACTGATTACTTTTAGAGCCAAGAAATTGAGATAATTAGCTATTATAGGAGGTTTCCTAACTTGTGCCTGTCAGGCGTACTGTGCCTGAACTCAGGAGTGCCAAAGATGTGCCAAACCCAGGGTTAAAAATATAAAACTCCTCATTTTAACATGGCAAACCAGGCTTAAATAAAAAAGAGAAATTGGAAAGACAAAAAGTGCAAAATAGTGTCTCCTCTGATGACAAAAGGGTATGGAAAGTCAAGGTCTGGATTGGCACTCTCCATAAGGTTAAATGTTACTCCTCTAAACCCCAGTCTTAAGCCTCTCATGTTGCCAAATTAGATCGCATACTTTGCACTGATCAGGCGCAACACCCCAAGATATCATGTCTGCAAATTGAGATTCTTGTTCATAAGTCATATGGCAAGGCTTTTTGAAGGTCAATATTGAAGTCCTCTTCCTCTCTGAAGTAGCAATTTGCATATGTAATACATTTTCTTAACAGGAAATCCTAGTGGATTGTGGTCCACCAGTTAAGTTGGTATTTGATAGAGAGCTATGCTGAAGATATTCAAGATTTTCAAATTAGCTGTTCCAGTGAACGCTGTAAAAAGGATAAAAAAATATGTTTTTTCATCCTACTGTCAAACAAAAAGGGGAATAATAGGCAATCAAGAAGTTGTATGTTAGTAGAAATGGCATAGCTGAAATCATCATCTTGTCCTGCAAAAAACAATCCCCATCTCAGATCTGTCAGTGGAAAAATAAAAAGCTATCATTATGGTGATGCAAAAAACAATTTTTTTTTATTAAATTGTTTTTAGTGTGTAACAGTAGCACAACATAACAATATACATGTGGTACCCCTATAATCATACTGATTCAATGAATAAAGAAGCCTAACTCTTATACTACATTGTGAATCGAATTTAAAAAAATTCTGAATTGCTGATTTTTTATTATTCTGCCTCCCAAAAATCACAAAATAAAATAATTAAAAAATGTTATCTAGTCCAAAATGGTGTCACTAAAAACTTGTTCTGTAAAAAACTAGCCTTCACATGACTTTTGTCAGATGAAAAATGGAAAAATATTAGATCTAAAAATATGGTGCTTAGTGGTGAGCGAACACGCTCGGATAGCATGTTATTTGAGTATGCTAAGGTGCTATCCAAGTATCTTGGGCAGGCTCGAATAATATGTTTGAGTTCTCGTGGTTGCATGATACGTGGCTGTAAGAAAGCTGCTACACATGTGGGAATTGCTTGTTTGTTAGGCAATCCTCGCATGTGTTGCGGCTGGAAAACAGCCGTCAAACAGCAAAATATGCAGCTGTAAAGGACTCAAACATATTATTCGAGCATGCCCAAGCTACTTGGATAACACCCATTATCTGAGCATGTTCACTCATCACTAATGGTGATGCAAAAATATTTTTTTGGTGAAAAAAAGTGTTTTTAGAGCATAAAAGTAGCAAAACCCAAAAATCCCTGATATTAATCTGGTATCGCTGTAGTCCTGAAATATAAAGTTGTCCTATCACTTATACTGAACAGCAAAAAAAATAAATAAAAGCAATTCTTGAGCTGGTGTATATTTGTTCATTCTGCCTCCTTTAAATCACAATATGCACAATTCATAATATTCTGAGTTCTACACTCAGCCCTTATATCAGTCTGAATTTCCAAATTATGTGATTCTGATAAAACCCCCGATGGAAGGTTCACTGTAGAGAACCAAACTGAGTCACTTTGGCCTATTTTCTGGCAGTATCTGTCATTTTAGACATTCACAAAGCAGTCACCTACAGTTTTATGCAACTCTGAAAAGATGAACACTGCTGAACAGAGGTCAGAGTACAATATCACTCTATCTGCCTCATTACAGTGAATAGATCAGACAGGGGATTTGAATGAATCACTTATTTTGGAGATTATTTTGGAGATTTAGATGGAAATCCTCATGTAAGTGCTCAGTGTAGAGTACAGGATCATGTGAACCAATACAAAATCTTATGTACCCCAAAATTATACTAATACTTCTCCACCCACAAAAAAGAACAAGTTCCCACTCAGGTTACTGAAAGTACAAAGGATCTGGAAAAGCGACTAGCCTTGGCATGAAAGGGGTATTGCGATCTCCTAGATCCTATCCCAATATGTAGTAGGTGTAATAATATTAATATTAGCAAATACCTCCAGTTAGAAGTGTAGTATAATTTTTCTGATTCAAGAGTGTCCTCGTGCAGTCATTGCAAGATCTTAATTATCTATGGTGACGACCACTGATATAGTGATAGTTGGCAAACTAGTTGCTAATGGTCGTAACCATGGATACCTAAGGTCCTGCAATGCCTGCACATGAGGAGACATAGTGAATCAGAAAAACTATACTACATTTCTAATGGAGGTATTTGCTAATATTATTATTATTACTACATCTACTACCTATTGGGATAGGATCTTGGAGATGAGAATACACCTTTAATGTAGCAATGAGAGTCAGCTTAACAATTTATTAGGTGTGTGTATTCAAAAGCACAAGCTGATCCATTTTTTCCTCTTAACCTTGTGAAATTGTAAAATTTGTGGTTAAAGCAACATGCATTTTTTGTCTAGATTGCATTAAATCTTGTGAAGTACCTGAAGGGTGAAAAAAACTTTCTGAATGTATTTATAAATACTGATTTTGTACAAAAGAGAAAAAAAAGTGATGGCACTCACCGTTCTGTCGTGAA
Source organism: Dendrobates tinctorius (assembly GCF_039654945.1). Classification (NCBI taxonomy): domain Eukaryota; kingdom Metazoa; phylum Chordata; class Amphibia; order Anura; family Dendrobatidae; genus Dendrobates; species Dendrobates tinctorius. The sequence continues at coordinate 15,277,071 of NW_027361783.1, forward strand.
AATTCTTTATTGATTAAAAGGCATTGGCACTGGAGGAACATACAGAGAGTGGACAATGGCCGTTTCACGCCCTTGCGCTTCAACGCAAGTGCGTGAAACGGCCGTTGTCCACTCTCTGTACATTCCTCCCATGCCAATGCCTTTTAATCAATAAAGAATTTTCACGACAGAACGGTGAGTGCCATCACTTTTTTTTCTCTTTTGTACAAAATCAGATTACATGTTTGCTTTTCTGGATTGAAATGATGGTATTTTGGCAGTCGGTCAAGGTGTGTGATTTTCGACTTGAATAGCAGTCATGGAACAGCTTTGGGGTTAAGGAGCAGTGCCGAATCTTCTGTCTCTCTTATGTATATTGTATTTATAAATACTTTGATTGGTGCAGTTTTTAAAATGGGGCATTGTTTGTGGGTTTTCAAGCATATAAGCCCCTAACAGTCACTCTGTACTTGAAATGGTCCCTAGCAATAAAGATTTTGTAAATTTACTGGAAAATTAGGAATTGATGCTAAACTCTTTAACCTTTTAACATCCAAGTAAAAAAAGTATTTTAAGAAATTATGCTGATGTAAATTAAACATGTGATAAATGTAATTTATTAACTATTTTGGGTGGTATGAGCATCAGTTTTAAAGGCATAAAAATTGCACATTTTTGCAAAATGATTTATATTTTTATAAACAAATGCATATCATGTACACAAACATTTGTTATCATAAATTACGTGCTCCAAAAAACTGTCTTAAGTGTGAAGGGGTTAATTAGCCATTTAAAGTGCCCTGAAAAACTATTCATACCCTGTGAACTTTAGCACATTTTTTATGTTACACCCAGAATCTTAAATGTATTTTATTGGGATTTTACATGATATACCAACACAAAGTAGCAAATATTTGTGAAGAGTGAAGGAAATTATATATGGTTTTATAATCATTTCAAAAATATAAGTCTGAAAATTGTGACGTGCATCTGTATTTAGCCCAATGTAGTCTGATAACCCTAAACAAAATCCTGAGTGACCAATGGCCTCCAGAAGCCACATAATTAATCTATAAACAGTCAATTGAGTGCTCTTGTGTGTAATTTATCCTTAGTATAGATATAGCTGTTCTGTGAAGACCTCAGATGTTTGTTTGAGAACAATAGGGATCTAAAACCTAGGAACACACCACACAAGTCTGAGATAAAGTTGTGGAGAAGCATAAAGCAGGATTAAGTTCTTAAAAAAATAGCTCAAGCGTTGAACATCTCACAGAGCAATCTTCAATCAATCCTCAAAAAAGGGAAAGTGTATGGCACAACTACAAACCTACCAAGACATGGTTGTCCATCTATACTGACATGCCAAGCAATGAGATCACTAATCAGAGAAGCAACCAAAAGTCTCATAGTAACTCTGGAGGAGCTGCAGAGCTCAACAGCTCAGGTGGGAGAATCTGTTGATGGGGCAGCTATTAGTCATATAAGCTACAAATCTGGCCTTTATGAAAGAGTGGCAAAAAGAAAGATTTTTTTAAGAATACCATAAGAAGTCCCATGTGCAGTATCAAAAAAAACATGTAGAGGACTCAGCTAGCATGTGAAAGATGCTTCTTAGGTCAGATGAGACCAAAGTATTACTTCTAGGGCTAAATGCAAAATGCTATGTGTTGCGGAAAACTTACATTGCCCATTGCTCTGAAAACACCATCTCCACAGTCAAACAATTGAATTACACAAGCATCAGATCTTCAGACTCATATTCATATGAATTCAAATATTGGTTCCTCAGTAACGGAGGAATGGACTGGCCAGATAGCGACAATGCTGAACTTGTCTTTGAATGAGCTACTTGCATATTTAAGTAGTTTGGGGTGTGAAATCATGCTGACAGACTCCATTTAAGTCATGTTTTTGTGTTAAAATTGGGGCCAACTTTTAATATCATAATTTCTATAAATATATAGACATATAGGTCTTGGAGCTATTATAGTTTCTTACTTCCTGTTCTTTACATATTACTTTTCAGAAGTTTTTTCCATGATCATCATTTTTAAGCAGACAGTATATACAGTTTAAAAAAATATATAGGTTAAATATATATTGAATACTCATTTAATTATGTGAGATTTCTACGTTGGATGCATTGAAAAGAGAATTGACTAATTAAACCTTTTGCAAAATAATTTTCATTGTCTTTCTATTTTTAGTTAGGTTAGCATTTATAAATGAAGTGGCAATATGATGATATAAGTTAAAGCACAACTTCTATAATATCACTCATGCTACATAGGATTTGAATACTGTGAACATGGCTTTAATTATCATTGATGTCAAGACTCCTGCAAATAATTATATTATGGATTTGTGTTATATGGCTCTGTCCCATTGACTGACATAACTTTGGTGCAAACCTAGCAGCTGCTCAAGGGCCCAAAAAGTAAAGGGACCCAAATCCACCTTCAAAGCAGGAATTGTATGTTATGATGAGCAATTGAACTAAAAAGGTCTCATAAATAATTCTTGTACTGGGGTCCTCGTCTGTCTGTGACCACTCTTGTGTTGACGGTAACTTTCAATGGGCCCATAATGTACATCAGCACACTTCGAATTACACAGGGAAGAATACACATTATTTTCTGGTAGATTTATATGGAATTAATTATGAAAAAATTGTGTCATGTTTGAACACACGCCATGTTAAAAGTAAGTAATGCTTCTATTGGGGCTAAGAGTCAGGGACAGAGTATGCTGGCATACAGGGTCAGTCCCAACGGATAACTCCTCTAGCCGCATATCCAGGTAAAAAATAGAACTTTATTGCAATATGATTAAAAAGGAGATTTACCTCTCCAAAAACATCCAACAGTAATATGAGAATTTCCTACATGTTTCAGACTGTGAACCAGTCCATAATCATGCACAGGGTCAGTACATTAGATTTTCATTCCATGTGGGCTTCATTTAAACCTTTTTTTCATTTAAAACCTAATTTTTCATTTATAATTACAAATTCAAAATGTACCTTGACACCAGTCATATACCATCGTCATATACCAGTCATATACTCTAATACTTGAAACATTTTTTGTGCATTAAATAAAGTAATAATATTCAATTTCTAAGTCTACTTTCCATCATAAAGTCATTGAGATGGAAACTTCAAGCCAAATCAGCATTATCAATAAACATAATGAGTAAATCGGAAAAAAAGTTTAAAATCAAGATTATTTTGCTGTTTAAATTAATTGACGTGTGTAGATTTTGTTTCTCCCCATTGAAATTGTAATCGTGTTTTCAGGCAGAATGATGAATGGGCAGTTACACTAGGCTTATTGAACAAATGCATTAGACCAAGAAATAAAATGTGATTCATGTCTCATTTTTACAGTAATACGATCACATGCATCTATTTGGCAGATTTTAATTGTTACAGTTCGTTTATTTGCCCTGGGTGTATTAACCTTACACAGTTCTAACTTCTATTCAAGAGGCAAAATGTTTAGCTTTTCTTTACATAGGCTAAGCAATACTGCAGACTTTTCAGCAAGAAATATGCTGTACCACAAACACACCGAATTCCACAGCATTGAACTGCTGTAATGAGCTGAAGGCATGGCTCAGCAGTGAAGGAATATTCTACCGCCATAATGTCTTCCATTACTAGCTCAGAGAAAAACACATTATAACTTGATTATAAAACTTCACAACAGATGTATTGCAGAGAGCAGTGAAATAGCAAGATTCCTGAAAAATAGATTCACCTCTAAACCTGCTAAAAATGACTATCACAAAAGGAAACCATCTATTCAAAGTGAAAAATAAGTCTTGGCATCTGATATTACTTTTGCATTTACATCAACTAAACACTGAAGAAGCACAAGCTGTTTGCTTGATCGGCCACTGGTGAAAACAGTGTTATGAGCTTTCTCAATTCCGATTGTACCAAGCACAGAAAAACAGGTTTCTAAAAAAATAATTTAATAATAAATATTCCAGAGGCATCAACTGGATACACATGAAAAATGGACTAATACGTTTAACTACCACTATTGACTAAACTAATGCACCAATTATACAATCATAATCATAGTAGTAATAAAAATAATAATAAACGAGTGGAATGTAAAAAAAAACAAACAATTAATGAGACAACGGGGAAAGGTGTTTGACTAGGTAAGCTTTCAACTGAGATTGAATAGGAATTATGGCATGATATATAAAGTACAATGTTTCTGCTAGGGAAATAAAAATAATGCTGCAGTCACCAGTCTCCACACCAATTTCTGAGGTAGCAATCAAAGTGCTTTGGGCAAGGATAAAAGTTGGAAATACAGGTAAGTGATTAAGGGAAATAGGAAAAATTGTGATTTGTCAAATTCTCGTAATGCTGCTAATTATTCAGTGAAACTAGTTGGAGGGAATTGCAAGATCCCATAAACATAATTAGGGGGTGTGCCATATGTACATTGACTATAGGAGCAGATGAACCAGACATCTGACTCCTGAGGAAGTTACTTTTATATGTGCAGAAGTACTATTTAACCCCTTGCCAATATCCGCCGTACATGTTACAGTGCTAGTCAGTAGCGGGTTTATAGAGAAAGCTCAAGGGGTGAGCTTGCCACATATTCAGCAGGTAATGGCTGTGTTTAACAGCCAGTATCTGCCGCTAACAACTGTGGGTAGCGCGAAGTGCCGCCCATGATCGTTGACCTGTTAAATTGTCGCAGTCAAATTCTGACATGATCACGGGTTAACTATAGGTTGCTATAACAGCAAGGGGTCTGTTGAGGATCTCTGTGCTTGTTATTAATGAAGCTCCTTTGAAACAGAGCCAGTGGCTGGGCTTCAAAGGAAACTGATTTTTACTATTTGCAGCAAAAGTATGGCATTGCTGCTTATAGTACCAGCGATCAGACTATCGCAGGTTCAAGTCCCCTCCGGGGACTAACATGTACAGTGAAAAGTAAAAAAATGTTTTCAAAAAGATGACAAAATAAAAAACATAAAAATTCAAATCACACCTCATTACCGCTATTAAAAATAAAGATAATAAATATAAAAGATACACTCATGTTGTATCACCATATTCATAAAATTCTGATATGTAAAAATAGATAGCCTGATCTGTAAACACCATGCATAAAAAAGTCAAGAACACCAAAATTACAAGGTTTTTTTGTCAGAGTAATACCACAAAAAGTGATGTAACAGGCAACTAAAGTGTCACATCTATCCCAAAATGGTATAAGTAAAAATGCCAACTCGCCCCACAAAAAATAAGCTGTTACACAGCTCCATAGACTGAAAAAATGAGATTGTTATGGGTGAGAAATTTTTTACAGTGAACTGTGGTGAACTCATTGAGCTTAGCGCTGCACCATGAGACTTCTATCACGGTGCTAGTGGTGATCTTACTGAGGTCACTGCAGTTCATCAGCCCAGTTCACAGATGGGAACGCAGCCTCAGTGACCAGCGGTAAGCTCATTGACATCACTGCTAGTCACTGATGCTTCAGCTCAGTCTCCTGTGGTTTTCAGCCTAGACTGTAACATCTAGGCACTGTCCAGATTGAAAACCATTTATCATAGACATGGATTACGGCGTGGGACAGTATGTCAAACAGGTAAGGGATATGGTTGTTTTTTATTTTTGCTTTTTTACAGAACACCAGGACTTCAATGGAATAGGCATAAGGTGAGTATAACTTTGCTTTTTATTTTTAAACTAAAAAGTAAAACAATGTGTATTTTTATGTCATATAAAGGACTTTATTCTGGCTGTGTGTGTGTTAGGCGCAGGAATTATCCTGCTGCACAGGAATGATCTCAAGTCTTGTCTGATGTTGTGGTCTCCCATTCAGGCTCAGTTGCTGGTATGACTGCTCAGCACAGACTTCAGTTCCAAAGGCTTGCCAAGGCTCATGCTGCATGTGTAGTTACTGCTGGTCCTCCAGCTAAGCCTATGGTGACTACTAGTTTACACGTGCAGCGCTGTGCTCTGGAGCCTAAGTCTAGATTTCACCCTACTGAGCATGTCCATGATAAGGTGCCTTCCCAATGGCGCTTGGTCTTCAGGTGCTCTGGTGATGTGGCAGCTTCAGATTGGTGCACAGGCAAGGTCCTGTCTGTCTGGACTTGAGCAAGGTATAAAAAGCTCTCAATGGCACATGCCTGTCGCTAGTCTCATGTGTGTTTGGTGTGTTGGTGGCTACTTTACACCCTGTGTGCACGTGCAAGGTATAAAAAGCTCTCAATGGCGCACACCTCTGCCCTTGTTTGTTAGTGGCTACTTTACCACCCTGTGTGAACGTGTGCTGCTAATAGCACTGCAAGTGTTTGTTTAGACAGGCAGTTTAGGGTGGGAACTCCCACGTGAACTTAGCATCTGCACCAAGCGTCCTCAGGTGCGCATGCTAAAGCACAGAGTGTCAGAGCAGGTTCAACCACCAGCTTAGTCTTCCTGGAAGGTTAAGTTATAGGGACCCCAATTAGTATTTTTCTATACGCCTGTGCAGTCTAAGAGGGTAAAGTCCTTTTTGCTTTGCTTCATAGTACCGCTCTGATATAACAGAGCTTGTTACTTTGCGCTCTGTGCACACTGAGTGATATTTAACTCAGTATGCTTTAAGTGTTTTCTCGCAGCCTTGCTTAGCCATTGTACTAGCTGCGTTTTCTCCATCACCGCACGGTGGACCCCGGGTTGCGAACGCACCTTATTATAATTTCTTACTTGGTCTGTTCCACCAATCCTAACAGTACACTAGCAACAAGGTCTGGCTAGCAATGGAGCATGATCAGCATCTTCAGTGGTACATCCAGCAGCTGAGAGCAGGTTGACCACTCTTGAGCAGGCATCTACAGCTGTGGATCCTGCCGCATTGGTAGCATGGTAGCACAAGCAGCCGTTGAAACCACTACTAAGGTTACTGCGGTGGTTCCTGTTTCCTCCGTGCCATGTTTTTCGCTGCCTGAAAAATTTTCTGGGGACAGCAAGATGGTAGATGGTTTGTGAATCAGTGCTCAATCCACCTGGAGTTAAGGGCATGTCACACTAAGAGATATCGCTAGCAATATCGCTATAACTAGTGACGTTATAGCGATATTGCTAGCGATATCTCTGTGTCTGATACTTACCTACGACCGACTCCCCCGCTGATTATCGCTGATCGCGCGAGAACGCTCAGGACTGTTTCTTCTCATCGTCAGCTTCCTGCGGCGCTTCCTGCTGTGAGGACGAGCGACGCGTGGAGCCGGGCGGGAGGACGCAGGATCGCCTGGTGTGACAGGTAAGTAGCGACCCCCGTCCCCAGCGATGTCGCTAGTGAGATCTGCCTGTGTGGCAGCTCACTAGCGACCACTTAGCGATGTATCAGCGATCCTGACCGCGTCATATCGCTGGTCGGGATCGCTGGTACATTGCTAAGTGTGACAGTACCTTTACTGGCTTCACGATTTCCAACAGAGCATACCAAGGTGGGATTTAATATTTGTTTCCCTTTTGTCAGGCAGGGCGTCTGAGTGGGCTATGCCATTATGGGAACAAGATGATCATCTGATCCTTAGCACCACTCATTTTTTGGGGGCCCTGAAAGAGGTTTTTTTGGGACCACAAGTAATCCATGACACCGCTCTGCAGCTCTTGGCTTTCATTAAGGGTTTGTTTTAGGTTAGCCAGTTTGCCATTCAGTTCCGTACTCTGGCTACCGAGTTGGAGTGGCCTGATAAGGTTTTATTACCTATCTTCTGGAGGGGATTAGCAGATCATGTGTGGGATGCTTTGGCCACTAGGGAGATTCCGACTACCCTGGAGGAATTAATATCTGTTGCGACCCACATAGATCTGCGGCATGTTGAGCATGGTTTGGAGCGAGCCCATACTAAAGCCCCGGTTCAGTTGGTTCCAAATTTCACCAATCTTATGTGTCCTCCAACTCAGGTTAACAGCCCTGTAGAGCTCATGGATGTCTCTCAAGCGAAGCCAATCTCCCACTCTGTATGTCCGCTGCTGCCTTGTTTTCCCTGCGGGCAAGTCAGTCACTTTGCCAATAAATGTACCAAACTTCAGAAAGAGTCACAGCCTTAAGTGGCCTTGGGGACAGGTTCATTAGTTCCTGTTGAGGTGTCACCCAAGTTGGCTTTTGGAGTTTCTCTGAGTTTTGGGTTGGCTACTCTCACTGTGCAGGCTTGCGTGGACTCCGGGGATGAGGGCAATTTCATGTCTGCTACCTTTGCCCAACGGCACGCTATCCCATTAGTTATGCTACCTAAGCCCATGTCTTTTCGGGTATCTAATGGGTCCATTTTGCCAACCCCAATTTCCCATCAAACTGTACCCCTTACTCTCACCATGTCTCCAAAGCATCAGGAGATAATCTCTTTCCTAGTTATCTCTGAGGGTACTTCTGGTGTAGCCTTGGCTGCAGCTTTATCCACCCAGATTGATTGGGCAATGGGGAGCAAGCAAAAATGAGGTAGCTTCTGTGAGAGCCTGTGTCTAAAAGCTCTTATACTCCCGGGAAAGTTCTGTGTATCATCTAGAACTTTAGCTGATCTGCAAAAACACTTCAATGCCTCCTAGCATATGGTGGCTTCTGAGCATGGCAAATGTCACCGGGGAGGGGGTGTTAGAGGGAGGTAATGTTAGGTGCCAAGATTCTCTTGCTGCACATCATGGATCTCAAGCCTTGTCTGGTGCTGTGGTCTCCCATTCAGACTTTGCCACTTGGATGACTGCTCAGTAGAGTTGAGCGACTTTGGTCGGATCGGGTTTCATGAAACAAAATTTGTTTCAGATGAAACTGGTCCACCTAGGGCAAAAAAAGTCTGAGTTTCGTCCGAAACCCGACCCCAATGCAAGTCAATGGGGATTAAAACTCGGCATTGAGTGGATGAATGTCATCCCCTCAATGCCGACTTTTAATCCCCATTGACTTGCATTGGGGTTGGGTTTCGGACGAAACTCAGACTTTTTTTGCCCTAGTCGGACCAGTTTCATCTGAAACAAATTTTGTTTCATGAAACCCGATCCGACCAAAGTCGCTCAACTCTAATGATGACTACTAGTTTACATATGCAGGGCTGTGCTCTGGAGCCTAAGTCCAGATTTCACCCTACTGAGCATGTCCAGTATTCGAATTTGCTCGACCCAAGCAACGAGCACCCAAGCATTTTAGTGCTCGCTCATCACTACTACAGACCAGTCTCCAATCTCCTCTTCATCTCTAACCCTTGGAGTGCATTGTCTACTACCACCTTACCCGTTACTTCTCTACTCATTCACTCCTAGACCCTTCACAGTCCATCTTCCGCCCCCTACATTCGACAGAAACTGCACTCATCAAAGTGAACAATGACACTTCTGACAGCAAAATGTAATGGTAACTACTCTACTCATTCTTCTCAACCTTTCTGCAGCTTTTGACACTGTTGACCACCGTCTCCTACTCTCTAGATTCGTCACTAAGCATTAAGGACACTGACCTCTCCTGGTTCTCTTCCTTTCTTTCTGACCCCTCCTTCAGTGTTTTTTCTTCGCTGGCTCCACTTCATCTCCTCTTCCTCTCACTGTTGGGGTACCTCAGGGCTCAGTCCTTGGTCCCCTTCTTGTCATTCTCTACATGGCCCCATTTGGACAGACCATCAGATTTGGCTTTCAATACCATCTTTATGCTGATGACATACAACTATACACGTCAACCCCTGACCTTACCCCCGCTGTACTACAGAACACCAGTGACTGTCTGTCCGCAGTCTCACCCACAAAGCTCTCCACAGTGCAACATCCTCTTACATCTCCTCCCTCATTTCTGTCTATCAGCCTAGCTGATCACTGCACTCTGCAAATGACTTTTGACTAACCTCTGCACTAATCCATACCTCCCACTCCTGACTCCAAGATTTCTCCCACGCTGCACCAATCCTCTGGAATGCTCTACCCCAAGAAATTAGGACCAGCCACAACTTGCACAGTTTTAGGCGCTCCCTCAAAACACATTTGTTAGAGCTGCCTATCACATTCCCTAATCAAAGTCATTTTATATGTAAGTGTTTGTCTGTTCCCCATTCATTATCTCTATCTATCCCCCTCTCCCTCAAGATGGATAGACCATCATTGTAAATACACACCTGTACTTTGTAAGCTCTTATGAGCAGGGTTGTTTTATTGTGCTTTAATTATTGTATTAACGTTGTTACTTATGACTGTTGTGTTTGAAACTGTTAAACTGTAAAGTGCTGCGGAATATGTTGGCGTTATATAACTACAGATTATTATTATTATTAATATTAATACTCCCATCAGCTGACACCTATGACCAGAGGTAAACTTTTTAATGATCTTACCGCTGATCAGACAGTGTTTGCTGCACTGTCATGCAAATGACAGCACGGCAAATAATGGATGTTCAGGGCCCCCATTCATCTGAGTGGAGTACTGGTTTGGGCTCAGGTACCATTCTGGTACCCAAACCAAACTATTTTTTAATTGTTCAGCTGAACCCACCAGACCCGAACACCCAGGAGTTCACCTATCAATAGTAATACTAGGACAACCACATCTTGATCTAAATGTTTGGCCCCAATAAAATAAAAAAGCCTATACTCACCTACCATGCCAGCATCGTTATAGCAGTGTTGGCACTCGCATTCACCAGGCTCTCGTGCAGTTGTTATGACATGTGAGCCCAATCAGTGCTGGTGTCACTGGCCTCGCATTGAACATGAAGAGGAAGTCAGAGATCAGAAGCAGCCTTCACTTCCTCTTCACGAGTGCCCCAAGGAGAGAGTGCCGACATTAGTTGAATGGCACCGGCACAGGAAGTGAGTATAAGCTTTTTTATTTTATCAGGACCAAATACTTAGATCAAGAAGGGGTCATCTTAGTAGTGGACAACCCCTTTAAGTTCATTTGCTGCAATTAGAAACCAGTTCTTTTTCACCAGATATTAAAAAATAAAAATAATAAAATAAATTATTTATGTAGAATACTGAACTCTTAAAAAATATATAAATAAGTATAAATAGTTAGGATACAATAGAAACCAATTTGCAGTCAGCTCTACAGTCACCCATCACAGCGTATTTTTAATTTGTTATTAATTTACAGCCCTTGGAAATGTTCTCTTTTTACCCAGGCAACCTTTTAACTAGTTCAGACCAGGCCATTTTCCACTTTTCCTGACCATGCACATTTTCACATTTTATGCAGTTTAAAAAAATGTTTTGAATTGATTATTCTAAAAAAAAAATAATATTATGTTTACCATATGTAGGGGCAGTGCTGTAAACAACTATTCAGAGTGGCGATGTGTCTTTTTTCTTTTAGCTTATTAGTGTATATTTCATTTTTCTCTTATATTTGTTTGTATAATTTGTTTTACACATTGCAGTTGAATTAATACTTTATATTTATTACTCAATTTCCCAGTAACTCCAGCTGTGTATTAGTCCTAGCTATAGGAGAAATTTAGCCTCCTGCCTGCATAGCAGAGCAGACAGGGTCTCCTGGAACCTGGCAGCTTCTGCACTCTCCTTGCAACCTGTGTCCAGAGTAGGGTGCACTGTGAGTGTTTCCTAATTTGTGTACAAAACACTTTTTCAGCACTGAGTACACAGCAATCATAAAGAACATGACTGCAGAGTAAAGTGTGGACTGTCCAGACAGTTATAATCAAGGCCAGTCCCCAAATAGTTTGGTACTTAAGTAGAGTGGTTCCTTGACGTGCTAAATGAAGTTACTTATATATGTGTTTGGAATTGCACTAGATAGAACTGAACTTAATAAATATATTTTGTCATAATTTTGCTTTGAACCACTGCTACTTGTACCTATCTTCAAAGTACAGTAAGGGTCCCCCAAACATCAGTTCTGACAGGTGCACCAGCTACAGTGATAGGGGAATTGGCCGCACTTTTTTTCTGTATTTTTCTCTCTGCTCACTGTATAGGAGCTCTGAATACAGCTGTAGAGGTGGCTAGAGAGAGGCAACCATAAGTCACACTATCTGTTAAGTTAGATACTTTTTCTTACTTTAATTCAGGCACTTATTTGTTCCTCAAACCTAGGACATATTTCCAAAGCATTTGTAGGTTCTCCATAGTCTTGTCTTTATTTCTAGACACTTTGCCAACGTGTCTAGTGAGGTTACCACATCTGTTCTTTTAAGGAATACGTTTCTCCAAATAGCTGTAACTTACACTAGGATTCTGGTGGGTCTATATTTTGCCTGAAATATCTCATAATTTGAAAGCAAAAACACAGTTCTCTGTAATGAAAGAGCCTGCATATATTACATACTGCCTGTTGTTAGGGCATCATGAACTTGCTGACATGTTCCTTTTAAGAGTCGTACACATAAGTGCATTTAGCAGACACTAATGGCTATGTGAGAAATACACTACCACAATGTATGTAATATGTAAAGAAATCCCAGTAAATTGAACTCTATTACAGTCTGTCATAACACAATGCAGTTTGTTGTCAACATTATAACAAATGAATGCGCTTCCAACAGCATTTACGGTTGCAATTGAGGCTTTGAGCTGCGGTCACTAAACCCTTTGAGAGAGAAAAAAATAATTTTTAAACCTATTACTTTTCAACAATGGCTACATATAGAATAAATGCTGAATTATCTTTCAGTATCTGCAATTGTCTCAAATGTCATGGTCATGATTAGATCATTTCTTTTTACTACATGCACATAAGTGGCTCCAAAGAAAAACCAGGGCCAACCGTTATGCATAAAATTATTGATGGGTCATGACAATTTTAGTTCATTTAACCTTCTGCAAAGTGTGTCAGCGTTAAATTGAGTATTTGCATAGCATCCTGAATGATTTTGGTCTCCCTGGTACAGTCAAATCACATGGATATTCTTAACTCGCCTCGCTACTTAGACTGTTTTGTGTCGCTCAGCCAGAAGTTAAATGGTAAAGCTGGGATGGAAAAGCAACTTAAATTAGCACTTTATTTTGAAAGTTCACCCTTGCGCATGATAATGTGCAGTTAAAGAAAAATGTTTCCTTCCTTGTCTCCAGTGCTAAGAAAGGTGACACGTAATTCAATAATCTAATTGCTGCTACACATGAATAATAGATGTGGATATTGCCGCAGAAAGGTTCAAGTAACTTAATACTTCCACAATCACACCTTCGAATGTATAGAGGTTTGGAAATGTTGTGGACCAGCACTTTTTATTGCTGACCTCTTTTTTTAATTATTCATCAATGTTGTTTTTCACAAAAATATTTTAAAGGGAGTATATAAGTTAGAGATTACTGTTTAAACCAAACACAATGCCTTCTAGGGTATATATGCCTAATAAAATGTTATCCTTTGGGTCCATATTTCTTGGAGTGTTTGCTATAAAATTGTTTTTTATTCAGATTTTATTATAAATTAGAAATTGTCCGAGCAGTTCAGTGTATCTCTGTGCCTATTTGTTTTCCATTTATTTCTGCCTCTATTCCTTGATTGACAGTTCTGAATTTGCGAGATCTAGAGGAGATAGATGGAAACCAAGGGAGCAATGCCATATCAAGGTAGTACTGAGCACCGCACTAGCATATTTGTATATAGAAACATATCTGGCAAATGCAAATAATGATTTGATCACTAAATTGCAGGTTTTATTAGGACTATGTCATATGCAAGGTGCTGTTCTTGGTTTGAACAGTTGGTTTGTTCTGACATACTACCTAATTGCTTTTCTCTGTTGACCACAATCTTTTCACAAACATCTTAGTTATTGAAAATGTAAAGGTGCACTCTCATCAAAAATTTTATAATCTTAATGTATTGCAGTCATCATATTATATAGCACTGTGAACTTACAATTGCTCATTTTGCCTTTCTACTCAGTTAATTATTGCCGTTTCCATTAGGTCTATGATATCACGTGATTAAAAACTGACTAGATGAATCCTCTGCTCTATGTCGAAGTAAGAAGTCTCTTTTGCCTGCATGAGTCAGCACTGCAAAGTCTCTGGCAAGGGGAAGGAGCAGAGCAACTGAGTGGGAGTTGAAGAGAGTGCTGACACATGCAGGAAAAAGAGACTTCCTGTTTCTATATAGAGCTTATTAGGATTCAGAGAGTCAGTTTTTAATCATGTGATGTCATAGATCTAATGGAAAACAGAAAACTTAACTGGGTAGAGTGGAAAAATGAGTAATTATAAGTGCACAGTATCTATATAATATAATGATTGCAATATATGAAAAGTAAACTTTTATGGAAGTGCTTCTTTAATATATATAAATATGAATGAAAATCAGCATAATTATTTATACATTCATTTATCTAATATATATATATAATATTTTCTGTCTATTTAATCATACTTATAATCAAAACTATGTAGCTATATTATGTATCAATAACATTTTCAATACTGAGTGATATGAGTGATACATTTTATTTGAGTGCTTTGTAAATATGGACAGGAATTATTGCTACAGACTCATTCATTTGTAGTTTTAAAATTATGGAAAGCACTTTGTACTTTTAGCTAAAGCTTAACTTTCAAGTTACACAAACTTTTGAGAATCAGTAAACTCTTTTAAATAGATTTTATATTCAATAAACAAAAAAATAAATATTTAAACCTTCCAACACTCACATGCATTGTATGACATTGCAAACATCTGTCTCAACTAAAGAATACTGACTTCCAGTACTGGTACAGTTAGTGTTACATAATAATGAGTCTTATGGGAATACCAGCTGGGTCACACCTGAATCATCTACTTCTGCTACATACTTTGTAACTGAGGGTAAAGGTGACATTACATGCCTGTCACATAAGAAGAGCAAAACAACACCTATTGTAAACGCCACATGTACATGTCAAACAAGGCAATTATTCCAGTCTTCGATAATAATACATAAAGCCATAATTTATCCAGGGAACACCTGCAATAATAAGTCCGAACAGCCTAAAGTTAGCAATGTGTCTTATGCCCAGTGCTTCCAATATTTTAACTAACAATTTAATGAGCAGCATAAAAATATGTATCCTGTTTGCTTAATGGGAACCTGACAGCTGATACATGCTGCCCGAACTACAGGGTGCATGTGTCAGAAACTGGCTGCATGATTTTAGCCAGGTATGTTTGACTCTGAAATGTTGTGACATGTCAAAGAAAAACATTCTTTAACCCCTTCCTGACATCAGATGTACTATCCCGTCCATGGGACCCGGGCCCCTATGCCCATGGACGGGATATTACGTCTCAGCGATCAGCGGCACCAACGTGGTGAGCGCCGCTGATCGTGGCCGGATGTCAGCTAATTATCACAGCTGACACCTGGCACAATGTGTCAGGGGCAGTCACAGACCGCCCCCGACACGTTAACCCCTTGCACACCGCGATCAAACATGATCGCGGTGTACCGGGGGTTAAAAGGAAGCATCGGCAGGGAGGGGGCTCCCTCCGTGCTTCCCTGAGCCCCCCACGGCAGCGCAATGTGCAGCGCTGCTGCGGGGGGCTCCTTCCCTGCAGGTCCCCGAATCCAAGATGGCGACCAGGGCCTTCGGGGGCCTGCAGGGAGCTGGCTTCCTCAGTGCCTGCAAAGCGCAGGCATGAGGAAGTCTGCAGCAGTGCCTGTGACAGATCGCTGATCTGTCACAGTGATCTGTAATGTGACAGATCAGCGATCTGTCACAGGACAGTGATGTCCCACCTGGGACTATGTAATAAAGTTAAAAAAAAATTGTTAAAATAATTTTTAAAAAATCGCCAAATAAATTAGAAAAAAAAAAAATATTCCCCCATTAAATCCATTTTTTGGAAATAAAAAAATAACAAAACAATAAAAGTACACATATTAGGTATGGCCACGTCCATAACGACCTGCCCTATAAAACTGTCCGATTAGTTAACCCCTTTAGTGAACCCCTTAAAAAATAAAACTAAAAAACAAAGCAAAAAATAATGATTTAATATCATACCACCAAACATAAAGTGCAATAACGCGCGATCAAAAAGATGCATATAAATATCCTTAGTATCGCTGAAAACAACATCTTGTCCCGCAAAAGACGAGCCATGACACAGCATCATCAGTGAAAAATTAAAAAAGTTATAGCTCGCAGAATAAAGCGATGCAAAAATAATATTTTTTATATAAAATAGTTTTCATTGCATAAAACCGCCAAAACATAAAAAAACGACCTAAATGAGGTATCGCTGTAACCGTACTGACCCGAAGAATAAAACTGCTATATCAATTTTACCGCATGTGGAACGGTGTAAACGCCCCCCAAAAGAAATTCATGAAACGCTGGTTTTTGTTCATTCTGCGTCCCAAAAATCGGAATAAAAAGCGATCAAAAAATGTCACGTGCCCAAAAATGATACCAATAAAAACATCAACTCGTCCCGCAAAAAATAAGACCTCACATGACTCAGTGGATCAAAATATGGAAAAACTATAGCTCTCAATATGTGGTGATGTAAAAACTATTTTTACAATAAAAAGCGTCTTTTAGCGTATGACAGCTGCCAAACATAAAACCCCGCCATAAATAGTAAATCAAAACCCCCATTATCACCCCCTTAGTAAGGTAAAAATAATAAAATTAAAATAAAATGTATTTATTTCCATTTTCCCATTAGGGTTAGGGCTAGGGCTAGGGTTAGGGCCAGGGCTTGGGTTGGGGTTAGGACTAGAGTTAGGGCTAGGGTTAGGGCTAGGGTTAGGGTTAGGGCTAGGGTTAGGGCTAGGGTTAGGGCTAGGGTTAGGGCTGAGATTAGGGATAGGGGTGTGTTGGGGTTAGGGTTGGAGTTAGAATTGGGGGTTTCCACTGTTTGGGCACATCAGGTGCTCTCCAAATGCAACTTGGCATCTGATCTCAATTCCAGTAAATTCTGAGTTGAAAAAGTCAAATGGTGCTCCTTCCCTTCAAAGATCTGCCATGCGCCCAAACAGTGTTTTACCCCCACATGTAGGGTGTCAGCCTACTCAGGACAAATTGCAAAACAACTTTTGGGGTCCAATTTCTCCTGTTACCCTTAGGAAAATAAAAAATTGGGGGCAAAAATATCATTTTTGTGGAAAAAATGATTTTTTTATTTTTACGCCCAGGCGTTATAAACTTCTGTGAAGCCCTTGGGGGTTCAAAGTGCTCACCTCACATCTAGATAAGTTCCGTGGGGGGTCTAGTGCCCAAAATGGGGTCACTTGTGGGGAGTTTCAATAGTTTAGGTACATCATGGGCTCTCCAAACGCACATGACACCCGCAGACCATTCCACCAAAGTCTGCATTCCAAAACATCACTACTTCCCTTCCGAGCCCCGACGTGTGCCCATACAGTAGTTTTCTCCCACATATGGGGTATCAGTGTACTCAGGACAAATTGGACAACAACTTTTAGGGTCCAATTTCTCCTGTTACCCTTGGGAAAATAAAAAAATTGGGGACTAATTGATCATGTTTGTGGAAAAAACACGATTTTTTTATTTTCATGCCCGGGCATTATAAACTTCTGTGAAGCCCTTGGGGGTTCAAAGTGCTCACCTCACATCTAGATAAGTTCCTTAGGGGGTGTAGTTTCCAAAATAGGGTCATTTGTGGGGGGTTTCCACTGTTTAGGTACATTAGGGGCTTTCCAAAGGCAACATGACACCCGCAGACCATTCCATCAAAGTCTGCATTCCAAAACGTCACTACTTCCCTTCCGAGCCCTGACGTGTGCCCATACAGTAGTTTTCTGGGGTGTCAGCGTACTCAGGACAAATTGGACAACAACTTTTGGGGTTCAATTTCTCCTTTTACCCTTGGGAAAATAAAAAAAATTATGGACTAATTGATCATGTTTGTGAAAAAAAAACGATTTTTTTATTTTCATGCCCGGGCATTATAAACTTCTGTGAAGCCCTTGGGGGTTCAAAGTGCTCACCACACATCTAGATAAGTTCCTTAGGGGGTGTAGTTTCCAAAATGGGGTCATTTGTGGGGGTTTCCACTGTTTAGTTACATTAGAGGCTCTCCAAAGGCAACATGACACCCGCAGACCATTCCATCAAAGTCTGCATTCCAAAATGTCACTACTTCCCTTCCGAGCCCCGACATTTGCCCATACAGTAGTTTTCTCCCACATATGGGGCATCAGCGTACTCAGGACAAATTGGACAACAACTTTTGGGGTCCAGTTTCTCCTGGTACCCTTCGGAAAATAAAAAAAATTGGTGACTAAAAGATCATGTTTGTGGAAAAAATATGAATTTTTTATTTTCACGTCCAGGCGTTATAAACTTCTGTGAAGCACTGGAGGGGTCAAAGTGCTCACCACACATCTAGATAAGTTCCTTGGGGGATCTAGTTTCCAAAATGGTGTCATTTGTGGGGGGTTTCCACTGTTTTGGTACATCAGGGGCTTTCCAAACGCAACATGGTGTCAGATCTCAATTCCAGCCAAAAATGTCAAATGGCGCTGCTTCCCTTCCGAGCTCTGCCATGCGCCCAAATAGTGGTTTACCCCCACATGTGGGGTATCAGCGTACTCAGGACAAATTGCACAATAACTTTTAGGGTGCTGTTACCCTTGGAAAAATAAGAATTGAGGGTGAAAAGATCATTTTTGTGGAAAAAATATGATTTTTTAATTGTACGGCTGTATGTTATAAACTTCTGTGAAGCCCTTGGGGGTTAAAAGTTCTCACGACACATCTAGATAAGTTCCTTGGGGGGTCTAGTTTCCAAAATGGTGTCATTTGTGGGGGGTTTCCACTGTTTTGGTACATCAGGGGTTTTCCAATCGCGACATGATGTCCGATCTCAATTCCAGCCAAAAACGTCAAATGGCGCTGCTTCCCTTCCGAGCTCTGCCATGCGCCCAAATAGTGGTTTAGCCCCACATGTGAGGTATCAGCATACTCAGGACAAATTGCACAATAACTTTTAGGGTCCTGTTACCCTTGGGATAATAAAAATTGGGGGTGAAAAGATCATTTTTGTGGAAAAAATATGATTTTTTTAATTGTACGGCTGCACGTTATAAACTTCTGTGAAGCCCTTGGGGGTTCAAAGTTCTCATGACACATCTAGATAAGTTCCTTGTGGGGTCTAGTTTCCAAAATGGAATCATTTGTGGGGGGTTTCCACTGTTTTGGTACATCAGGGGCTCTCCAAACGTGAAAGAGTCAAACGGCACTCCTTCCCTTCTGAGCTCTGCCATGCGCCGAAACAGTGTTTCCCCCCACATATCAGGTATCAGCATACTCAGGACAAATTGCACAATAACTTTTGCAGTCCAATTTCTCCTGTTACCCTTGGTAAAATAAAAAAAATTGAACCTGAAGTATTTTTTATGTGAAAAAAAGTTAGATGTTCATTTTTTTTAAATATTCAAAAAATTCATGTGACGCACCTAAAGGGTTAATAAACTTCTTGAATGTGGTTTTGAGCACCTTAAGGGGTGCAGTTTTTAGAATGGTGTCACTTTTGGATATTTTCTATCATATAGACCCCTCAAAGTGGCTTCAAATGTGATGTGGTCCGTAAAAATAAAAATAAAATGATGTTGCAAAAATGAGAAAT
The DNA here is from genome assembly GCF_039654945.1 of Dendrobates tinctorius. Lineage (NCBI taxonomy): Eukaryota > Metazoa > Chordata > Amphibia > Anura > Dendrobatidae > Dendrobates > Dendrobates tinctorius. Next base: position 15,296,599 of record NW_027361783.1, read on the forward strand.
TGCTGGTCAATTTTTAACCCTTATAACTTCCTAACAAAAAAAAATTTTGGTTCCAATATTGTGCTGATGTAAAGTAAACATGTGGGAAATGTTACTTATCAAGTTTTTTGTGTGCTGTATCTCTGTGATTTAAGGGCATAAAAATTTAAAAGATGGAAAATTGTGAAATTTTCAAAATTTTCGCCAAATTTCTGTTTTTTCCACAAATAAACGCAAGTTATTTGAATGAAATTTTACCACTAACATGAAGTACAATATGTCACGAGAAAACAATGTCAGAATCACTGGGATCCATGGAAGCGTTTCAGAGTTATTACCTCATAAAGGGACAGTGGTCAGAATTGTAAAAATTGGCCCGGTCATGAACGTGCAAACCACCCTTGGGGGTGAAGGGATTAAAGCCACCATTAGCCAAGCTCCATGGGAGACTGATAGGACAGGTGGGTCTCCGGTGGCTTCTCTCAACCCGATCCCCTGTAGTGACAGGTTTCTCTTTACATGCATTTATTGTCATGATCCAGTGTTGGATCTGGCGGTATTAAATGCATTAAGTGAACTTTTTTTCCTTTGGTTCCAAAGTGTGTCGTGATAGCCCCCGGTGGCCATTAGAATTATCACACGTGGTGTCGTTCATTCTAAGTTGCCCGGTGGTGGGGAATGGTATCGCACCTTAGGTTTAGGTTAATGTTCACTTAATTATGGATCAGGTGTGACACCCTATAAAGGTGTGCTCAGGGTGTTCACTCACTGCTGGTGATATTCCTTGCTTAGTTGTTGGAGAGCCTGGTGGAAGGATGGAGCTGGATAGGAGTCCTGAGCAGTCAGCCAGAGAGAACGAGTGCCAGCTAATGGTGTCTGCAGGAAGGACTGGCATGGCCTGGTGGAGTCGCAGTTTATGGTGTCGGCTGGAAGTGCGTGCATGGCTTGGAGGAGTGGCGACTAGGAAGAGAGTTGCACTCGGCATGCGCGACTTGGTTGCTGAGAACTGGACTCGAGCTTGCTTGGATTCTTGGCAGAGGCTATAGTTAGTTATAGAAAATTGCAATTATCCTCCATCCCATAGTCCCGTGCCCATATACCCATCATACATATCCACCATCCCATAGGCCCGTGCCCATATACCATCATACATATCCTCCATCCCATAGTCGAGTGCCCATATACCCATCACACATCCTCCATCCCATAGTCCCATGCCCTTATACCCATCATACATATTCTCCATCCCATAGTCCAATGCCCATATACCCATCATACATATTCTCCATCCCATAGTCCCATGCCCATATACCCATCATACATATTCGCCATCCCATAGTCGAGTGCCCATATACCCATCACACATCCTTCATCTCATAGTCCCATGCCCATATACCCATCATACATATCCTCCATCCCATAGTCCGGTGCCCATATACCCATCATACATATCCACCATCTCATAGTCCCGTGCCCATATACCCGTCATACATATCCTCCATCCCATAGTCCCGTGCCCATATACCCATTACGCATCCTCCATCCCATAGTCCCGTGCCCATATACATATCCGCCATCCCATAGTCCCGTGCCCATATACCCGTCATACATATCATCCATCCCATAGTCCAGTGCCCATATACCCATCACACATCCTCCATTCTATAGTCAACCATTATGACATCATAATGAGCGGCGGCAGGGCTTGAAACCTATGATGACATCAGCGTCGCCATGGCAACCATTGTGACATCATAATGAGGGGCGGGGCTTGATACGCACGCACTGCTTCCCCAGTATGCAAATAGGGGCATTGTGACATCACAATGAGGGGCGGGGCTTGACACGCACACACTTTTGCCCCAGTATGTAGATAGGGGCAAAATTGTTTGGTGAATTGGAATGCGCGGGGTTAAAATTTCACCTCACAATATAGCTTACGACGCTCTCGGGGTCCAGGTGTGTGACTGTGCCAAATTTTGTGGCTGTAGCTGCGACAGTACGGATGCCTATCCTGGACATACACACACACACACACACACACATACATACACACTTTGAGCTTTATATCTAATATATAAAGACAAGGGCAAGACAAGACGAGGGCAAGTAAAAAATTGTTAAAAAAATGCTCAGGGGGAGGGGTAAGCCCTCAAACATGTAATTTCTCATCCTTTAAATATGTCAATACAAAAGTATACATCTGTATGTGAGGAGGAGGAGGAGCGCCGAGGAGATGGCTGCTCTGGCATGAGGCTCCTGAGTTTTTTTTAGTTTTTTACCCCGTTTAATTGTTAATTCTCCCTTTGGAGCACTCACCATTGCATAGATACAGGATTCGGCAGAGCTGGGAGTAGTGTGGAGACTGCGATCAGCTGGGACTGGTGTCTTCCTGTCCTCGTGAAGCTCTGTGCCTGGATTCAGCTGGGAGAGAGTGAAGCTGCTGGTTGCCTGCCAACTTTCCTACAACTTGTAACCAATTCCAGAATGCAGATGATCCCGGGATAGGAAAGCTGGTGGAGTGTGCGGTGCTGGAGTTGTTCTGGAGATCTTGTGGTCCACGTGGAGCTGTAGGGCTACAGGATTCGGCAGAGCTGGGAGTAGTGTGGAGACTGCGACCAGCTGGGACCGGTGTCTTTCTGTCCTCGTGGAACTCCGTGCCTGGTTTCAGCTGGGGGAGAGTGAAGCTGCTGGCTGCCTGCCAACTTTCCTACAACTTGTACCCATTTCCAGAATGCAGATGATCCCGGGATAGGAAAGCTGGTGGAGTGTGCGGTGCTGGAGATGTTCTGGAGATCTTGTGGTCCAGGTGGAGCTGAAGGGGTGAGCTGGGCAGGTTTGGACTGACTGTTGATGTGTCCCCTGATGTCCCTGTCTTGTTGCACCCATGCCCTCCCCCCCAGCAGTGCTGGAAGCACCCTTTATGGAAAGTTGTACATTTAACTTTGCTAAGCTGTGACTGTTCAGTCTTTATAGCTACAAGCTGAGTGTAATCATGGCCACTGCACTCTGTAAACCTACTCTTATGATTTCAAGGGACGATTTATTATTCTGGAATCATCCGCAATTTCTCATGGACTCCCCTTCTTGGAGCATGATTGCTAATTCAACAATTGAGCACATAAAATCCATTACTTCTGTGAAACCTGTGGAGGTGTACTGCAAGAGAGGTAGGAGAGGAGGAGTCCTGGCACGCCTTCGGAGGAGAGGGTTCAGAACAGCTCTTCCTTCACTCCACTTGGCTAATGTCCGTTCCTTATCTAACAAAATGGAGGATCTGAACTTACTTTGTAACATGAGATCTGATATGGCCAATTCAGCTGCTCTTTGTTTTATTGAGACCTGGTTGAATGAGACCATCCCTGATTGTAGTCTGGATCTACCTGGTTTTGTTATCTACAGAGCTGACCGTGATTGTGTAGCTTCAGGTAAACAAAGGGGGGGTGGGGTATGTCTCTACATCAACACTAGCTGGTGCTGTGATGTTAACATACTGGGAAAAGGTTGCTCTCCAGATCTAGAGTACCTTGCACTCAATTGTAGACCATTTTACTCTCCAAGAGAGTTTTCATCTATGGTTCTGGTTGCAGTATATATTCCACCTCAAGCATCTGTTAAAGCTGCTATTGGTGAATTAGCTTGCAAAATATCAGAATGGGAGAAAGGATCTCCTGAAGCATTTGTGATTGTAATGGGGGACTTTAACCAAGGAAAACTCAACCTGGATCTCCCCAAATTTACTCAACATATAAACTGCTTCACGAGAGAGAACAATACGCTTGATCACTGCTATACAGTCATAAAAGGGGCCTACAGGGCAGTGAGGAGAGCAGCAGTGGGCTTTTCAGATCATTGTCTAATTCATTTAATTCCAGCCTACAGGCAAAGGTTGAAAACATCCAAACCTACAGTTTATACAAAGAAGACATGGTCTGAGGAGGCAAAATTGCAACTACAAGCATGCTTTGAATGCACGGACTGGGAGGTATTCCAGGAAACATGCTCGGGTCTGGATGAATGGGTTGATGCAGTGTCCTCATATATCCGTTTTTGTGAAGACACGTTTATTCCATCCAAATCTGTCCACTTTCGGGGAAACAACAAGCCGTGGTTTACAAATAAAGTCAGGTTGATCCGTAAGAGAAAAGAGGAGGCTTATAAAGCAGGCGATATTACTGAATTCAAGAAACTTAGGAACTCGCTATCTAAAGAGATCAAGTTAGCCAAACACGAGTATGCAAAGATTCTGGAGGAAAGGTTCTCATCAAAAGATACTAGATCTGCATGGAGAGGATTAAGAGAGGTCACCAATTATAAAAGCCACCCCACTATAGTGAACCCCAGCAGAAGTCTGGCAGCAGAGTTAAATGAATTCTACTGCAGATTTGAGGCAAGCTCTACACACAGTGGCTATTCATCTCTAAGCTCCTCAGTCTGTTCATATAAAGATCATTCACTGTGCAACACCCAAGTAGTGATCTCCGAGGCAGAGGTGATACGCATCCTGAAGGGACTTAAGGTCAAAAAGGCACCTGGCCCTGATGGTGTATCTGCAATGTGTCTGAAAGTATGTGCTAGCCAGCTTGCCCTATACTGACAAATATATACAATGTGTCACTGAAAGAGTGCGTTGTACTTCAGTGTTGGAAAAATTCCACAATTATCCCTGTCCCCAAGAAAGTGGGATCCTCTGAGTTGAACGACTATAGACCAGTAGCACTCACGTCTGTAGCTATGAAAGTCTTCGAAAGAATTATGATGTCCCACCTGATAAAATTCACGCAGAAGCTATGGGACCTTGCTTCAGTTTGCCTATAAGGAGAATTGTTCGGCAAACGACACTGTCAATCTGGCACTGAAGTACATTTTGGATCATACAGATGAACTGCACTCATATGTCCGGATTCTTTTCATGGACTTTAGCTCAGCGTTCAATACCATTGATCCGAATTTACTTCATAAGAAAATGGTAGCTCTTGGAGTCCCTCTTAACTTATGCTTGTGGATTTATAACTTCCTGACAGCCAGGAAGTGTAAAAGTTGGACCATTCACTTCGGACACCTTGGTCACAAACATCGGGGCACCTCAGGGGTGTGTTTTGTCCCCGTTACTGTTTTCTCTCTATACGAATGATTGCATCTCTTCAGCAGACTCAGTAAAAATCTTGAAATTTGCCGATGATATGACACTGATTGGTCTCATCAGGGGAAATGCTGAAGACTTGTATCGGAGTGAGGTGGAAAGAATATGTGACTGGTGTAAAGCCAATAATCTTGTACTCAACACTAAAAAAACTGCTGAGATGGTTGTGGATTTTAGGAAAGATCAACATGAGATACTTCCAATCTACATCCATGACGAAGTGGTTCTTAGGGTCACAGAGACCAAATTCCTTGGTGTTATCATCTCTCATGATCTTAAATGGGGGAAAAACGTGGATGCTGTTATAAGAAAAGCACAACAGAGGATGTTCTTCCTGCGTCAGCTGAAAAGATATGGTTTGTCTAAGAATCTGCTGATCTTATTCTTTAATGCTGTCATCAGATCTGTGATTTGTTCCTCTCTGATAGTCTGGTATGGGGGAGCCACTGCGCATGACAAACTCCGCTTACAAAGGACTTTCAGAACAGCAGAGAGAATTATAGGTTCCCCCTGCCTAAAATCCAGGATCTTTATGATAAGAGTATTCGATCCCACGCATTGAAAATTTCATCCGATCCCTCTCACCCAGGACACTCCTCATTCCAACTACTCCCTTCAGGACATCGCTTCAGAGTCCCCAAATGGAGCACCAACCGCCATATGAACAGCTTCTATCCACTCTCTGTTCAACAATTAAATCGTCATGTGTAGACTATATACTGTATCTGTCTTGTTAGATGTTACTTGTTGTATCTGTTGTTATATATTATGTTGCCTCTTTGCCACAAAGAATTCCTTGTATATATGTAATATGTACTTGGCGATAATAAATTTGATTTGATTGATTGATTTGATTGAAAAGTGCTTATATTTTTACAATGACTTTGCATTTAATACATAATTCATGTGTTGTACAAAAGCTTTTTCAAAACTGAATAATCAATCAACAGTGCAAATAAAAAGGCTAAAGAAATAAGATGCTTCATCCCTGATGAAGCAGGAGATAAACTGTGTTGGAGTGATGTGAAGAGGTTGTGGAATGTTCTCACACAAAACTTTTCATATCATCTTTTGATTTCTTATATATATATATATATATATATATATATATATATGTATATATATATATATATATATATATCTTGTATATTATGAAGTTATGAATGGCAGTTGCAACTTTGGGTAGACTGGCTATTGGTTGAATCATGCATTCTATTTCTTTAGCCAGTTAATTCATTTGTTGTATTTGCACTTTAGATTGATTTATTAATTTGTATTTTTGGGCTAAAAGACATACTAGCAATCATTTACGTATTTTTCTATTATATAATTATCATAATCATATCACCTTATGATATAAATATACAGGTGCTTCTCACAAAATTAGAATATCATCAAAAAGTTAATTTATTTCAGCTCTTCAATACAAAAAGTGAAATATATATTATATAAAGTCATTACAAACAGAGTGATATATTTCAAGTGTTTATTTCTGTTAATGTTGATGATTACGGCTTACAGCCAATGAAAACCCAAAAGTCATTATCTCAGTAAATTAGAATAATTAACAAAAAACACCTGCAAAGGCTTCCTAAACGGTCCCTTAGTCTGTTTCAGTAGGCTCGACAATCATGGGGAAGTCTGCTGACTTGACAGATGTCCAGAAGGCAGTCATTGACACACTACATGCTGCATTGATGCAGTAATTGAGTGCATTTACTGAACATACATTCAAGTGGGCCAACATTTTAGATTTTAAAATAATTTTTCAAGCTGATGTTGTTATAAAGTTTTCTAATTTACTGAGATAATGACTTCTGGGTTTTCATTGGCTGTAAGCAATAATAATCATCAACATTAACAGAAATAAACACTTGAAATACATCACTCTGTTTGTAATGACTCTTTATAATACATGAGTTTCACTTTTTGTATTGAAGAACTGAAATAAATTAACTTTTTGTTGATTTTCTAATTTTGTAAGAAGCAGCTGTATGTGTGGACAATCATTGGTATATTAACTTTTGATAAAGCTTTTTACAACACATGAATTATGTGTTAAATACATAGTCATTGTGCAAATATAAGCACTTTATGGGGGTTATTAACCCCTTACTGCCATTGGATGTTATAGTACGTCCAATGGCAGTACCCCCAGTTTGATGAGGGCTCCGGTGGTGAGCCCGCATCAATGCCAGTACATGTCAGCTGTTTTGAACAGCTATGTGGCACAATAGGCGCAAGTGGAATCGCGATCCACTCGCGCCTATTAACTAGTCAAATGTCAAACGCTGAATTTCTTTCTTTTTATAGGACTTGGTCGGCCAGGTTAAAGGGAATCTGACAAATTTCTCCCAATTGTGTATACAGGGTGAGACTTGTCAATAACCTTGAGTAGGATTGTGAGAAACAGATCTCGGACATCATCGGAGTAATCTCGTCTCTCCCTATAATCCCCGGCCAGGTTTTCACACTATTTTTTTCTCTGACACACTACATTGAGCAAAACATACCTGGCTTAAATTGTGCAGCAAGGTTCCAATTCATGCTGCAGGCTCAGGCAGCATGATTCTAATGATAGTTTCCCTTTAATATGCAAAAGATTATGTAAAATAATTGAAGACATGCATGATTGATGTAAATCACAGAAAGCTTTCAATAAGTTGACATAGTAGTACATTAAAGGGCAGATTGTTATACTTTTATTGTTAATAAATGTTAATTGTTTCATTCCATATGGTACATATTATATTGACTGCAGAAATGACAAATCATAAAATGACTGAGGAACACAGCTACGTGGCACCACTCAATGCCAAGCAACTCTTCTTGAAAGCAAATACAATTGTTGAATGAGAAAAGACAAAAGAAAATGTATTGTTCCTTCATAATTTCTTCCAAATTTAGTATACAAAGCAATTTTAGAAACTAATATATAAAAGTTATATACAAACATATATAAAATACCATATTGTGTGAATCGTGATGGCATCTTTAGTGAGCACATATCCAAATATCCACATTTATCTATTCAAAAAATGCTTGTCTTTATCATCAGACTGGGGGGTCACTTAAACTAAATTTTGAGTATACATACTTTTTCATTGTATACGTTTGTCAAAATTTCTCATTTTCGCATCGAAAAAGAATACTTTATAATTCTTTACTGCATTTCCTATTTTACAACTAATATATCTAATTTATAATGACTGGAGTCAGATCATTTGTGCCATGATTGCAGTGCAAGTTAATAGGGATAGGAGGATCTATCTTTTACTATTACATGATATGTCATATTACTTCATGTTAAGGTGAACAGTGTGCAGCGATATGCTAAATAGCTGCTTAATCTGAACTGTAAAATGAAGCATCCTGTAATAGGAAGAGACACATTTTCTAGAAATTATTACATTCACGTCTTAGTAACAGAGAAACTACAAAACAGTCTGGAAGTTTAAGTGGCTGATTATCTTTGGATGGAAAGATTTACAATAATTTGTCCCTAGACATAATAAATGTTTTATCTGTAATGCAACCCCAAAAAATCATCCACAACTCTATGGGTTATGGGGCCAGTGAAAGTTCAACTTGCAGAAAGGATTTTATTTTCTTGTACCGATATTTTTTTTTGAAGAAACAATGGAAAATTAATTTAGATGTACACCACAGACTTGTTTAGGTTTTCTTCTTAGTATTATAAACACGTTTTTCTTTGCAATTGTTCAATTTGTTCCCTTTTCTAGAATTTTCTGCTTTGGATTTTAAAAAATGAACAAGAGTGCAAATTCCTAAAGCCCATTGTCATCTAGGCCATTTTGTCCCCTTCATTCTAGCTGCATGAGAGCTTTTTGGATGAGTTTTCTTTTCTAATGGGATTCATTTTTCAGGAATGGAATACAAATAACAATGCCTCATTGTATTTTGGTATTTGTTTTGTCTCCATTCACAGAGCATAAAGAATTGACAAATTTATGTGGATCAGAATGATTGGCATTATATAAAATCTATAACATTTTTAAATGTTTTACTATTGTAAAGAATAAAACTTTTATTAAAATAATATTTGAGTCACCACATTCAGAGACATAGTAATCAGAGATGAGCGAGTTTGCTAATACTCATTTTTGCCAAATTCACCAAATTTCACCAGTAAATTAGATTAGTAACAAAGTTATTCTCCATGAATTAAATGTCCCATATTATGCTCTGGAGTCATACAGCATAATAAACATGCATGAGGCATAAAACAAAATAACTATTACTCACCCCACCATTCACCTCTACTGTTTTCTCTCCCCTGTTGATCCTCAGTGATAGTTCTTACATGCTTAACCCCTTTACCCCCAAGGGTGCTTTGCACGTTAATGACTTGGCCAATTTTTACAATTCTGACCACTGTCCCTTTATGAGGTAAAGCTCATGGATCCTGGTGATTCTGACATTGTTTTCTTGTGACATATTGTACTTCATGTTTGTGGGAAAATTTATTTGATATGACTTGCGTTTATTTGTGAAAAAAACAGAAATTTGGCGAAAATTGTGAAAATTTAGCAATTTTCCAACTTTGAATTTTCATGCCCTTAAATCACAGAGATATGGCACACAATAAAATTAATAAGTAACATTTCCCACATGTCTACTTAACATCAGCACAGTTTTGGAACCAAATTTTTTTTGTTAGGAAGTTATAAGGGTTAAAAGTTAACCAGTGATTTCTCATTTGTACAACACCATTTTTTTTGAGACCACATCACATTTGAAGTCACTTTGTGGAGTATATATGACAGAAAATGCGCAAAAGTGATATCACTCTAAAAACTGCACCCCTGAAGGTGATCAAAACCACATTCAAGAAATGTATTAACCCTTCAGGTGCTTCCCAGGAATTTTTTGAACGTTGAAAAAATATGAACATTTAACTTTTTTCACAAAAAAAAATTCAGGTCCATTTTTTTTTTATTTTCCCAAGGGTAACAGGAGAAATTGGACCCCAAAAGATATTGTGCAATTTGTCCTGAGTATGCTGATACCCCATATGTGGGGGGTAACTACTGTTTTGGTGCATGGCAGAGCATGGAAGAGAAGGAGCGCCACTTGACTTTTTCAACACAATATTTGCTGGAATTGAGATCGGTCACCATGTCTCGTTTGGAGAACCCCTGATGAGCCCCTGGAAACCCCTCACAAGTGACCCCATTATGGAAACTAGACCTCCCAAGGAACTTATCTAGATGTGTCCTGAGAACTTTGAACCCCCAAGTGCTTCACAGAAGTTTATAACGTACAGCCATAAAAATAAAAAAATCATATTTTTTTCCACAAAAATATTTTCACCCCCAATTTTTTATTTTCCAAAGGGTAACAGAAAACATTGGACCCCAAGAGTTATTGTGCAATTTGTTCTGAGTATGCTGATACCCTATATGTGGGGATAAACCACTGCTTTGGCGCATGGCAGAGCTCGGAAGAAAAGGAGCACCGTTTGACTTTTTCAGCGCCGAATTGGCTGGAACTGAGATCAGACGCCATGTCGCATTTGTAGAGCCCCTGATGTGCCTGAGCAGTGGAAACCCTCCAATTCTAACTCCAACCCTATCCCCAACACACCCCTAACCCTAATCCCAACTCTAACCCTAGCCGTAACCCGAACCCTAGCCCCAATCCTAATGGGAAAATGGAAATAAATACATTTCTTTAAATTTTACTATTTTCCCCTAAGGGGGTGATAAAGGGTGGTTTGATTTACTATTTAGGGATGGTTTTTATGTTTGGCAGCTGTCACACACTAAAAGACGCTTTTTATTGCAAAAAATAGTTTTTGCATCACCACATTTGAGAGCTTTAATTTTTCCATAATTTGGTCCAGAGAGTCATGTGAGGTCTTATTTTTTGCGGGATGAGTTGATGTTTTTATTGGTACCATTTTCAGGCACATGACATTTTTTGATCGCTTTTTATTACGATTTTTGGGAGGCAGAATGAACAAAAACCAGCATTTCATGAATTTGTTTTGGGGGGCATTTATACCATTCTGTGTGTGATAAAATTGATAAAGCGGTTTTATTCTTCAGGTCAGTACGATTACAGCGATACCTCATTTTATATGTTTTGGCACTTTTATACAATAAAAGCAATTTTATATAAAAAAAACAATTATTTTTGCCTCACTTTATTCTGCGAGCTAAAACTTTTTTATTTTTTTGCTGATGATGCTGTATTGTGGCTCGTTTTTTTGCAGGACAAGATGACATTTTCAGCGGTACCATGTTTATTTATATCCGTCTTTTTTGTCTGGCGGTATGACAATAAAGAATTGTTTTTTTGCCTTTTTTTAAGGGGTTCACTAAAGAGGTTAACTAGTGGGACAGTTTTATAGGGCGGGTCTTTGCGATACTAAATATATGCACTTTTATTGTTTGTTTTTTTACATAAAGAAATGTATTTATTGGGGAATATTTTTTTTTCTTTGTTTAGAAATTTTTTTAAAATTATTTTTTCACAAGTTCAGTTTTTTTCTTTTTACTTTTTCACATTGTTCCAAAGTGGAACATTACTATGCAAAGTCAGATCAGCGATTTGACAGGCAGTATAGGAGGTTTTTCAGCACCTGCTCTCAGCCGTCACTAAGAAACCACCTCCCTGCAGGACCCAGAAGGACCCCGTGGCCATCTTGGATCCGGGGCCTGCAGGGAGGAGATCCTCGGAACAACGTGATCACATCACGTTGTTCTGAGGGTCTCAGGGAAGCACGCAGGGAGCTCCCTCCCTGTGCGATGCTTCCCTAAGCCACCAGAACACTGTGATCATGTTTGATCGCAGTGTGCTGGGGTTAAAGTTCTGGGAGTGGTCCGTGACAGCTCCTGGCACTTAGTGCCGGGTGTCAGCTGTGAGAATCATTTAACATCCGGCCACGATCAGCTGCGTTCCCCCCATGAGCATGGCTGATCGTGGTGATGTACTATCCCATCCATGGGCATTAAGGCCTAGGGCACATGGATGGGATAGTACATCGTATGTCAGAAAGAGGTTAAACACCAAACACCTTTACGCTAGGTTGGGACTTCCCAGGTATAGCTTTGTCAGAAATCCTCTTCTAAAGTACCCTTCATAGTGCACGTTCTAGCATCACAACATCATTATTACTTTATGAAGCACATACACAGTGATGTCCCAGTCCTAAATGCAGTTAAAAACCTAGCCTAAAGTGCGCAATGTAAAGTTGTGGCACACAGCTTGATGTCACATCATCACCTCAACCTTATGAAGTGCATGAGCAGATATGTCTCACGGCTGTTGTAGCCACAATTCCTAGCCTAGTGTAAGGATGTCTTGGGTCCTAGCATGCAGTGGAGGTAAGAAGAGGTGAAGACAACCTACATGGGAAAGTGTGCAGTGGAAGTTGAACTAGTTATTTTTTTAAGCTTTTGTCGGCACTCTATGGTTTAGCAAAATGGCAGTTAGCTGACTGCCATCTTGCTAAATTTCACATGGGACAAATTACAATCTGCATTCCAGAAAATACAGATTTTTGTAAATATAAGTGGAATTTAATTCCACTTGAACACATTTACCTAACACCAGCATTAATAATTCCATCAGTTAAATATGTGACAATATGAAATTGGTTTCTTTGATTAATTTTTATTTAATGTATCAGAAAATTGGGTAATTTTAAGTTTTGTATATCAGATTTTTTCAACCCTTGAATTTTATTTTACTTTTTTATACTACTACTAGAAACTTAAACCTGCAATTACTAGATTGCTAGTACAATATACAAAAAAGGTAAGATCAGTTTCTATATAATTTTGTTTTCCAAAATGAATTTTTGCTTAGTTTATTACCTGACTGAGTCAAATATGGCAGCTATTAGCTATTTTTTCTATTGGTGTTTGGATATTTATAGGTTGTGTTATCATTCACTGTAAGATCATCCAAATAGCTGTTCATACTATATACAATTTCTAAATTAGGATTCTCCAAATAATTATTGAACACAAATTCTAATAAGGGACACAATTTAATCACTTTCCTACAATGGACGTAATATTCCATCCATGTGACCCTGGACCTAATTCTCATGGACGGAATATTACATCATAGTGATCAGCGGCACCCACTTGGTGAGCGCCGCTGATCGCGGCCGGGTGTCAGCTGATTATCACGGGTGACACCCGGCACAATGTGTCAGGGGCAGTCACGGACCGCCCCCGACACGTTAACCCCTTGCACACCGCGATCAAACACGATCACGGTGTACCGGGGGTTAAAGGGAAGCATCGGCAGGGAGGGGGCTCCCTCCGTGCTTCCCTGAGCCCCCCACAGCAGCGCAATGTGCAGTGCTGCTGCGGGGGGCTCCATCCCTGCAGGTCCCCGGATCTAAGATGGTGACGGGGACCTTCGAGGGCCTGCAGGGAGCTGGCTTCCTGGGACAATGTAATAAAGTTAAAAAAAAAAAAGTGTAAAAGTAATTTTTAAAAAATTGCTAAATAAATTGAAAAAAAAAATATTCCCAAATAAATTCATTTTTTTGAAATAAAAAGAAAAATAATAAAAGTACACATATTTGGTATCGCCGCGTCCATAACGAACCACCCTATAAAACTTTCCCATTAGATAACCCCTTTAGCGAACCCATTAAAAAATAAAAATAAAAAACGAAGCAAAAAATAATGATTTATTATCATACCGCCGAACAAAGAGTGCAATAATGCGTGATCAAAAAGATGCATATAAATATCCATGGTACTGCTGAAAACGTCACTTGTCCCACAAAAAACGAGCCACCATACAGCAATATCAGCAAAAAAATAAAAAAGTTATAGCTCACAGAATAAAGCGATGCAAAAATAATTATTTTTTATATAAAATTGTTTTCATTGCATAAAAGCGCCAAAACATAAAAAAAGACCTAAATGAGGTATCACTGTAACCAAACTGACAAGAAGAATAAAAGCGCTTTATCAATTTTACCGTAGGCAGAATGGTGAAAACTCACCCCCCAAAAAAAATTCATGAAACGCTGGTTTTTGTTCATTCTGCGTCCCAAAAATCAGAATAAAAAGCGATCAAAAGATGTCACGTGCCCTAAAATGATACCAATAAAAACATCAACTCATCCCGCAAAAAAAAGCACCTCACAAGACTCTGTGGGTCAAAATATGAAACAATTATAGCTCTCAATATGTGGTGATTAGTGTTGAGCATTCCGATACCGCAAGTATCGGGTATCGGCCGATACTTGCTGTATCGGAATTCCGATACCGACTTCCGATATTTTTTCAATATCGGAATTCGGCATCGGAATCGGAAGTTCAAAGTTGATTGACAGCCTGATGTCATCATGATGCGCGGTGTGTGCGCATCATGATGCGCCGTCATTTCGGGCCTTCCGGGGGTCTCTGCCGGCCTGCCGGGGGGCTGTGTGGACTGCCCGGGGTCTGTACCGGCCTGCCGGGGGGCTGTGCCGGCCTGCCGGTGGTCTGTGCACCCTGTGGGGGTCTGTACTGGCCTGCCGGGGGGCTGTGCCGGCCTGCCGGTGGTCTGTGCACCCTGTGGGGGTCTGTACCGGCCTGCCGGGGGGCTGTGCAGGCCTGCCGGGGGGCTGTGCTAATGTCCGGGGGTCTGTGCAAGCATCGTCCGATGGGACTACAAGTCCCATCTGGCGATGCCTGCTACCATGACAGTGATTGACACATTAGCCAATGATGGGACAGTAGTAGTCCCATCATCTGGCTAATGTGTTAAATGTTAAAAAAAAAAAAAAAAATACTACATACATACTACATGCATGCTACATACATACTACATGCTACATACATACTACATATATACTACATACATACTACATATATACTACATACATGCTACATACATACTGCATGCTACATACATACTACATGCTACATACATACTACATATATACTACATACATACTACATATATACTACATACATGCTACATACATACTGCATGCTACATACATACTACATACATACTACATACATGCTACATACATACTACATGCATGCTACATGCATGCTACATGCATGCTACATGCTACATACATACTACATATATACTACATACATGCTACATACATACTGCATGCTACATACATACCACATACATACTACATACATACTACATACATACTACATGCTACATACATACTACATATATACTACATGCATGCTACATACATACTACATGCTACATACATACCACATACATACTACATACATACTACATATATACTACATACATACTACATACATACTACATACATACTACATGCATGCTACATACATACTACATACATACTACATACATACTACATGCATGCTACATACATACTACATACATACTACATACATACTACATGCATGCTACATGCATGCTACATACATACTACATGCTACATACATACCACATACATACTACATATATACTACATGCATGCTACATACATACTGCATGCTACATGCATGCTACATACATACTACATACATACTACATGCTACATACATACTACATATATACTACATGCATGCTACATACATACTGCATGCTACATGCATGCTACATACATACTACATACATACTACATGCTACATACATACCACATATATACTACATACATACTACATACAATACATTCATACAATACATACATAGACATACAGTACATATAACATAGAGTAACATACTTACCAATACTTGTCACATTGTTCCCCGAAGCCATTGTCTTTTCCGGAATAAATATTAACATAACAAACCACAAAAATACTCACCCACGATCCGAAGCAGTCCACGAGTGTGTCCCACGACGATCTTGGGTAGAGAACTGCAGCATCAGCTGATGCTGCCGTTCTCAACGGGCTGCAGGAATCCAATGACGGAAGGTAGGTATCCTTCCGCACTGTATTCCTCCGCCACTTAAAAAAAAAAAAGTCCCTAGTCTCACTTTATGCCATTGCTGCGTGGGAAATTCCCACACAGCAATGGCAAAAAGTGAGACTAGGGACTTTTTTTTTTTTTAAGTGGCGGAGGAATACAGTGCGGAAGGATACCTACCTTCCGTCATTGGATTCCTGCAGCCCGTAGAGAACGGCAGCATCAGCTGATGCTGCAGTTCTCTACCCAAGATCGTCGTGGGACACACTCGTGGACTGCTTCGGATCGTGGGTGAGTATTTTTGTGGTTTGTTATGTTAATATTTATTCCGGAAAAGACAATGGCTTCGGGGAACAATGTGACAAGTATTGGTAAGTATGTTACTCTATGTTATATGTACTGTATGTCTATGTATGTATTGTATGAATGTATTGTATGTAGTATGTATGTAGTATATATGTGGTATGTATGTAGCATGTAGTATGTATGTAGTATGTATGTAGCATGCATGTAGCATGCAGTATGTATGTAGCATGCATGTAGTATATATGTAGTATGTATGTAGCATGTAGTATGTATGTAGTATGTATGTAGCATGCATGTAGCATGCAGTATGTATGTAGCATGCATGTAGTATATATGTAGTATGTATGTGGTATGTATGTAGCATGTAGTATGTATGTAGCATGCATGTAGTATGTATGTGTTATGTATGTAGCATGTAGCATGCATGTAGCATGCATGTAGTATGTATGTAGTATGTATGTAGTATGTATGTGGTATGTATGTAGTATGTATGTAGTATGTATGTGGTATGTATGTAGCATGCATGTAGTATGTATGTAGTATATGTGGTATGTATGTAGCATGTAGTATGTATGTAGCATGCAGTATGTATGTAGCATGCATGTAGTATATATGTAGTATGTATGTAGTATATACACTCACTGGCCACTTTATTAGGTACACCTGTCCAACTGTGTGTTAAGACTTAATTTCTAATCAGCCAATCACATGGCGGCAACTCAGTGCATTTAGGCATGTAGACATGGTCAAGACAATCTCCTGCAGTTCAAACCGAGCATCAGTATGGGGAAGAAAGGTGATTTGAGTGCCTTTGAACGTGGCATGATTGTTGGTGCCAGAAGGGCTGGTCTGAGTATTTCAGAAACTGCTGATCTACTGGGATTTTCACGCACAACCATCTCTAGGGTTTACAGAGAATGGTCCGAAAAAGAAAAAAATCCAGTGAGCGGCAGTTCTGTGGCCGGAAATGCCATGTTGATGCCAGAGGTCAGAGGAGAATGGGCATACTGGTTCGAGCTGATAGAAAGGCAACAGTGACTCAAATTGCCACCCGTTACAACCAAGGTAGGCAGAAGAGCATCTCTGAATGCACAGTGCGTCGAACTTTGAGGCAGATGGGCTACAGCAGCAGAAGACCACACTGGGTACCACTCCTCTCAGCTAAGAACAGGAAACTGAGGCTACAATTTGCACAAGCTCATCGAAATTGGACAGTAGAAGATTGGAAAAACGTTGCCTGGTCTGATGAGTCTCGATTTCTGCTGCGACATTCGGATGGTAGGGTCAGAATTTGGCGTAAACAACATGAAAGCATGGATCCATCCTGCCTTGTATCAACGGTTCAGGCTGGTGGTGGTGGTGTCATGGTGTGGGGAATTTTTTCTGGGCACTCTTTGGGCCCCTTGGTACCAATTGAGCATCGTTGCAACGCCACAGCCTACCTGAGTATTGTTGCTGACCATGTCCATCCCTTTATGACCACAATGTACCCAACATCTGATGGCTACTTTCAGCAGGATAATGCGCCATGTCATAAAGCTCGAATCATCTCAGATTGGTTTCTTGAACATGACAATGAGTTTACTGTACTCAAATGGCCTCCTCAGTCACCAGATCTCAATCCAATAGAGCATCTTTGGGATGTGGTGGAACGGGAGATTCGCATCAGGGATGTGCAGCCGACAAATCTGCGCCAACTGTGTGATGCCATCATGTCAATATGGTCCAAAATCTCTGAGGAATGCTTCCAGCACCTTGTTGAATCTCTGCCACAAAGAATTGAGGCAGTTCTGAAGGCAAAAGGGGGTCCAACCCGTTACTAGCATGGTGTACCTAATAAAGTGGCCAGTGAGTGTATGTAGTATGTATGTTGCATGTAGTATTTATGTAGTATGAATGTAGCATGTATGTAGTATGCATGTTGTATGTATGTAGCATGCATGTAGTATATATGTAGTATGTATGTAGTATTTATGTAGTATGAATGTAGCATGTATGTAGTATGTAGTATGAATGTAGCATGTATGTAGTATGCATGTTGTATGTATGTAGCATGTATGTAGCATGTAATTTTTTTTTTTTTTTTTTTTTTACATTCAACACATTAGCCGGATGATGGGACTACTACTGTCCCATCATTGGCTAATGTGTCAATCACTGTCATGGTAGCAGGCATCGCCCGATGGGACTTGTAGTCCCATCGGACGATGCCTGCACAGACCCCCGAAGCCTGCACAGACCACCGGCAGGCCGGCACAGCCCCCCGGCAGGCCGGCACAGCCCCCCGGAGCCTGCACAGACCACCGGCAGGCCGGCACAGCCCCCCGGCAGGCCGGCACAACCCCCCGGAGCCTGCACAGACCACCGGCAGGCCGGCACAGCCCCCCGGCAGGCCGGCACAGCCCACCGGAGCCTGCACAGACCACCGGCAGGCCGGCACAGCCCCCCGGCAGGCCGGCACAGACCACCGGAGCCTGCACAGACCCCCTGGCAGGCCGGCACAGCCCCCCGAAAGGCCCGTACAGACCCCAGAGAGGCTGTACAAGGCAAAAACAGGGTTTTTCTTATTCCGATACCGGAAGTCCCATAGACTTGAATGGGACTTCCGGTATCGGAATCGGCGATACCGATACTTTTTTTAAAGATCGGCCGATCCATTCCGATCCGATACTTTGAAGTATCGGACGGTATCGCTCAACTCTAGTGGTGATGCAAAAACTATTTTTACAATAAAAAGCGTCTTTAAGTGTGTGACAGTTGCCAAACATAAAAACCGCCATAAATAGTAAATCAAACCTCCCGTTATCACCCCCTTAGTTAGGGAAAAATAATAAAATTCAAAGAAAATGTATTTATTTCCATTTTCTCATTAGAGTTAGGGTTAGGGCTAGGGCTAGGGCTAGGGTAAGGGCTAGGGTTAGGGCTAGGGTTAGGGCTAGGGTTAGGGCTAGAGTTAGGGCTGAGATTAGGGTTAGGGGTGTGTTGGGGTTAGGGTTGGAGTTAGAATTGGGGGGTTTCCACTGTTTGGACACATCAGGTGCTCTCCAAATGCAACATGGCGTCTGATCTCAATTCCAGCCAATTCTGCGTTGAAAAAGTCAAGTGGTGCTCCTTCCCTTCCAAGCTCTGCCATGCGCCCAAACAGTGGTTTACCCCCACATATGGGGTATCAGCCTACTCAGGACAAATTGCAAAACAATTTCTCCTTTTACCCTTAGGAAAATAAAAAATTGGGGGCAAAAATATCATTTTTGTGGAAAAAAAGATTTTTTTATTTTCATGCCCGGGCGTTATAAATTTCTGTGAAGCACTTGGGGGTTCAAAGTGCTCACCACACATCTAGATAAGTTCCGAGGGGGGTCTAGTTTCCAAAATGCAGTCACTTGTGGAGCGTTTCAATAGTTTAGGTACATCAGGGGCTCTCCAAACGCACATGACACCCGCATACCATTCCATCAAAGTCTGCATTCCAAAACGTCACTACTTCCCTCCTGAGCCCCAACGTGTGCCCATACAGTAGTTTTCTCCCACATATGATGTATCACTGTACTCAGGACAAATTTGACAACAACTTTTGGGGTCCAATTTCTCCTGTTACCCTTGGGAAAATAAAAAAATTGGGGACTAAATAATCATGTTTGTGGAAAAAATACGATTTTTTTGTTTTCATGGCCGGGCATTATAAACTTCTGTGAAGCCCTTGGGGGTTCAAAGTGCTCACCACACATCTAGATAAGTTCCGTGGGGGGTCTAGTTTCCAAAATGGGGTCATTTGTGGGGGGTTTCCACTGTTTAGGTACATTAGGGGCTCTCCAAAGGCAACATGATACCCGCAGACCATTCCATCAAAGTCTGCATTCCAAAACGTCACTACTTCCCTTCCCTTCCCCCAACGAACAATTTGTCCTGAGTACGCTGATAACTCATATGTGGGAGAAAACTACTGTATGGGCACACGTCGGGCTCGGAAGTTAAGTAGTGACGTTTTGGAATGCAGACTTTGATGGAATGGTCTGTGGGTGTCATGTGCATTTGGAGAGCCCCTGATGTACCTAAACTATTGAAACTCCCCACAAGTGACCCCATTTTGGAAACTAGACCCCCCCACAAAACTTATCTAGATGTGTGGTGAGCACTTTGAACCCCAAGTGCTTCACAGAAGTTTATAACGCCCGGGCATGAAAATAAAAAAATCATTTTTTCCACAAAAATGATATTTTTGCCCCCAATTTTATATTTTCCTAAGGGTAACAGGAAAAATTGGACCCCAAAAGTTGTTTTGCAATTTGTCCTGAGTAGGCTGATACCCTATATGTGGGGGTAAAACACTGTTTGGATGCTTGGAAGGGAAGGAGCACCATTTGACTTTTTCAACGCAGAATTGGCTGGAATTGAGATCAGACGCCATGTTGCATTTGGAGAGCACCTAACGTGCCAAAACAGTGGAAACCCCCCAATTATAACTCCAACCCTAATCCCAACACACCCCTAACCCTTACGCTAACCATAGCCCTAACCCTAGCCCTAGCCCTAATCCTAATGGTAAAATGGAAATAAATACATTTTCTTTTATTTTGATTATTTTTCCCTAACTAAGGGGGTGATTACGGGGGGTTTGATTTACTATTTATGGCGGGTTTTTATGTTTGGCAGCTGTCACACGCTAAAAGACGCTTTTTATTGTAAAAATAGTTTTTGCATCACCACATATTGAGAGCTATAATTTTTCCATATTTTGACCCACAGAGTCATGTGAGGTCTTATTTTTTGCGGGACGAGTTGTCGTTTTTATTGGTATCATTTTCGGGCATGTGACATCTTTTGATCGCTTTTTATTCCGATTTTTAGGACGCAGAATGAACAAAAACCAGCGTTTCATGAATTTCTTTTGGGGGGTGCGTTTACACCGTTCCGCCTGTGGTAAAATTGATAAAGCACTTTCATTCTTCGGGTCAGTACGGTTACAGCAATACCTCATTTAAGTCGTTTTTCTATGTTTTGTCGCTTTTATGCAATGAAAACAATTTTATATAAAAAATAATTATTTTTGCATCGCTTTATTCTGCGAGCTATAACTTTTTTATTTTTTTGCTGATGATGCTGTATGGCAGCTCATTTTTTGCGGGACAAGATGACATTTTCAGCAGTACCATGGATCTTTATATGCGTCTTTTTGATCGCGCGTTATTGCACTTTTTGTTCGGCGGTATGATAATAAATCATTATTTTTTGATTCATTTATTTTTGTTTTTTAAGGGGTTCACTAAAGGGGTTAACTAATGAGACAGTTTTATAGGACGGGTCGTTACGGACGCGGTGATACCAAATATGTGTACTTTTATTGTTTTTTTTTAATTCCAAAAAATGAATTTATTAGGGAATATTTTTTTAACTTATTTAGCGATTTTTTTAAAATTATTTTTACACTTTTTTTTTACATTTTTTTAACTTTATTACAATATCCCAGGGGGGACATCACTGTCATGTGACAGATCGCTGATCTGTCACATCACAGATCACTGTGACAGATCAGCGATCTGTCACAGGCACTGCACAAGGCTTCCTCCTTGCCTGCGCTTTGCAGGCATGAGGAAGCCAGCTCCTTGCAGGCACCCGAAGGTCCCCGTAGCCATCTTGGATTCGGGGACCTGCAGGGATGGAGCCCCCCGCAGCAGCGCTGCACATTGCGCTGCTGTGGGGTTGCTCAGGGAAGCAAGGAGGGAGCCCTGGGACTTAATTCCCAGGGACGGGATAGTATGTCACATGACAGAAAGGGGTTAAAGTGGGGACAAATGTTGCACATTTGGATTCTTGTTTGGATTCTCAAACATTTTCCTCAAAATTGACAAAGTTATAACTGACCCTTCGGTAACTAATGTCAGAACACTGCACTGCACTTGCTCACTGAGCCAGTGTACATGTCCTGAGTAAGACAAACTATGCTCTAAGATACCTGTGGAGTGGGGCAGCAACGGTGATGATGCGTGCTTCAGATCAACAGTACTTGAAGCACATGACTGCTGGGGGTGTGGCCTAAACTCCAGAGAGCTAGGAGTTGAAGGAAAGGTCCTAGAAGGGTAACTATGAGACAGTTACCAAGGGGCATAGACAGGAATGTAAACCAGATCAGGCCGGGGTCAAAGCACAAGATAGCATGACAGTACCAAAGGATTAGACAGAACAGATAGCAGATACACAGAACAGAATCAAAAGGCAAACTCACAATGGGGGACAGAACTGGATCAGAACCATAGAAGCAAGCTAGTAGACGGGCACAAGGCACAGGCACACAGGGGTCACCACACTCAGCCAAGGGCAATAGTATAACTTACAGGGATTGGAGCTTCCCAGGGCCGCAAGAAGCTCTCCTAGAACAAAAGAGAGGCCACAATAATTAACCCCAGGAGTGCAGGTCAAAGCCTGCACTGGGCTCAAAACATTAATTCCTAGTGTGCAGGTCAAAAATCTGCACTGGGATCATGACAGTACCACCCTCTCAATGGGGGCCTCTGGACCCCCAGGCTTCCCTGGGTATTTGGCATGGAAAACCTGAACCAGGCGATCCGCATGTACCGAGTGAGCAGAGACCCATGAGCGATCCTCCGGTCCATATCCCCTCCAGTTGACCAGGTACTGCAAGGAGTGGTGCACCTGCCGAGAGTCCACAATATCTAATCTAGACTATAATTAAGAACACACATGGTTTGAAGTGAGACACCTGTCTATGCATTTTTAATACATCTTTTTCTTCCTGATTCTTATCTTCTACTGCCATCATCAATTTTGTCTTTTTTAACCTTTTATATCAGAAACACAGAACCACTCTAGGAGACAAAAGTGCAAATTGGGTCTTATCCGATGATAGTTTCAAAATAAATATCAGTTTCCACTCACCTAGTCTTCCATATTATAAAAGCTCATAGGACGCCTCAGAGCCAACAACTGCTGCAGATCCACAGGTCAAACCATTTGACCGATTCACAATAGCAGATAGAAGGAAATGTGCATATTGACCATGCTGGTGTAGAAATCACAATCCCAGTATATGGATAAAAAATTGGTATTTTGTTCACTACTCTCTCAACGCGTTTCGACATTCACATAACTTCTTCCCCAGGAAATGCATAAGTCTTATGCATCTCCTGAGGAAGAAGTTATGTGAACTTCGAAACGTGTTGCGAGAATAGTGAATAAAATAACAATTTTTTTATCTATATACTGGAGTTGTGATTTCTACAGCAGCACGGTCAATATCCACGTTTCCTTCTATCTGCTATTTTTAACCTTTTGGGATTGTTGGGCAAAGATTTTGTTATCTTTATACTTCACACTCAAATGTCAGTCCACACTGAATGTGAAATGGCACAGTTTTCTCTTGAACATAATGTGCAATCAAAATATTACCTATTGCTTCAATTAAGTTTTTCAAATTTTTTTCACTGTTTCTGTGATTTTATTTATTTTTCATATCACTATATTAAATGTAAATCCTGAAACCTTGCAATTTTAATTTTGGCATTTAAAGGGGTTTTCCCATGAGCAAAGTTAATTTTAATCAATAGATTTTTGAAAAATTAAAAGTTCCACAATTGGATGTGTTTTTTTAAAAAATGTCCCTGTGCTGAGATAATCTTATAAATATGCCCATGCTGTGTACTATGTAATGGCTGTGTCTGACCATGCAGGAACATGGTCTGATTTTAAAATAACACACATTAGAAAAGTAGAAGACTTTCAATTAAAGTTTTCAAGAAAATGTAAAACAACTAAAGCATAATAACAGATCTTAATAGTAGAATGTGTGAGTATTGACCCATTTTATGGTGACACATAGGCATATTAGCATAGCATTTGTTTTACAGCAGAATTTTAGACTTATGGACTTAGATCAAAATGGCACTGGTATGGATTAGAGAAGAGCGACTTTGCCTTTTTTAGGGTCGAGTCGGGTTTCATGAAACCCGACTTTCTCAAAAGTCGAGTCGAACGAAATCGGCCGACTATCGGGAAAAGTCGGACATCCGACTGAAACATGAAACCTAATGCAAATCAATGAGTAAGCAAAGTCATCAGGGAGTGGAGGACAGTAAACACATCTACAGTGCCCATTTCAATGCCAACGACATCAATTCTTATTACTTAAGCTTGTCAACCTTAATTTACTTTATAATAATAGTTACGCACTGAAAACTGGGGGTTATTTGGCTAAAGTTGTGGGGGGTAGGGCTGGCTCCAGGTTTTCGTATGCCCCAGGCGAAAGAGTGTCAGTGGGCCCCTTTAACACATACCTTAATTCATGATGCTCCGATACGGCAGAGAAATATTGGTATAGTGCAATGACAAATACTTCACTTCTTACATTACATGACTGAGATCTATTTTAAATTCTACAATAGCTCAAAATCCGGACAGCATATTCCTCCATACAGTATTATGGCCACCACATAGTGCGCCATACAGAATAATGAGCCCCATATATTGCTCCATACAGAATAATTGGTCCCATATAATGTTCCATACAGTATATGATGGTCCCCATATAATGTGCCATACAGTTTAAGACAGGCCCCATAGAGTAGAATGAGCCTCACATATTGCTCCATACAGTATAATGAGTCGCATATAAAGCTCCATACAGTATATGATGGGCCCCATATATTGCTCCATACAGAATCTTCTCCAGATAATGCTCCTTACAGAATAGGCCCCATATGTGCTCCATATAATGCTCCATACCCTATATGATGCCCCATAAATAATGAACCCCACATGATGCTCCAGTATATGATGGGCCCCATGGATGATGCTCCATTGTATGATGGGCCTATAAAATGCTCCATATATAATGTGCCCCATATGATGCTCTAGTATATGATGTGCCCCATAGGATGCTCCAGTATATGATGGGCCCCATGGATGATGCTTCATTGTATGATGGGCCTATATTATGCTCCATATATAATGGGCCCCATATGATTCTCTAGTTTATGATGGGCCCCATAGGATGCTCTAGTATATGATGGGCCCCATGGCTGATGCTCCATTGTATGATGGGCCTATATTATGCTCCATATATAATGGGCCCCATATGATGCTGCAGTATATGATGGGCCCCATGGATGATGCTCCAGTGTATGATGGGCCTATACACTGTGTGCAGAATTCTAAGGCAAATGAGTATTTTGATCACATCATCCTTTTCATACATGTTGTCCTACTCCAAGCTGTATAGGCTTGAAAGCCAACTGCAAATTATGTAAATCAGGTGATTTGCATCTCTATAATGAGGAGGGGTGTGGTCTAATGACATCAACACCCTATATAAGGTGTGCTTAATTATTAGGTAACTTCCTTTCCTTTGGCAAAATGGGTCAGAAGAGAGATTTGACGGACTCTGAAAATTCAAAAATTGTGAGATGTCTTGCAGAGGGATGCAGCAGTCTTGAGATTGCCAAACTTTTGAAGCGTGACTGATCACTGAACAATCAAGAGTTTCATGGCAAATAGCCAACAGGGTCGCAAGAAGCGTATTGATAAAAAAGGGCTCAAAATAACTGCCCATGAATTGATTAAAATCAAGTGTGGAGCTGCCAAGAAGCCATTTGACACCAGTTTTGCCATATTTCAGAGCTGCAACGTTACTGGAGTATCAAATAGCACAAGGTGTGCCATACTCAGGAACATGGCCAAGGTAAGGAAGGCTTGAAAACGACCACCTTTGAACAAGAAACATAAGATAAAACGTCAAGCCTGGGCCAAGAAATATGTTAAGACAGATTTTTGTAAGGTTTTATGGACTGATGAAGTGAGAGTGACTCTTGATAGGCCAGGTGGATGGGCCCGAGGCTAGATCAGTAAAGGCCAGAGAGCCCCACTCTGACTCAGACGCCAGCAAGGTGGAGGTGGGGTACTGGTATGGGCAGTTATCATCAAAGATGAACTTGTGGGACCTTTTCGGGTTGAGGATGGAGTGAAGCTCAACTCCCAGACCTACTTGCAGTTTCTGGAAGACACCTTCTTCAACCAGTGGTACAGAAAGAAGTCGGTATCGTTCAAGAAAAACATGATTTTCATGCAGGCCAATTCTCCATCACATGCATCCAAATACTTCACAGCGTGGCTGCCCAGTAAAGGTCTAAAAGAAGGAAAAATAATGACATGGCCCCCTTGTTTACCTGATCTGAACCCCATAGAGAACCTGTGGTCCCTCAAAAAGTGAGATCTACATGGAATCAAAACATTACACCTCTGGGGACAGTGTCAGGGAGGCTGTGGTGGCTGCTGCATGCAATGTTGATCGTAAACAGATCAAGCAACTGACAGAATGTATGGATGGAAGACATCTGAGTGTCATCGTAAAGAAAGGTGGCTCTGTTGGTCCCTTTTTTTGTTGTTTTGAATGTCAGAAATGTGTATTTCTACATTTTGTGTTGTTATATTGGTTTACCTGGTGAAAATAAACAAGTGAGATGGGTATATATTTGTTTTTTAATAAGTTGCCTAATATTTCTGCACAGTAATAGTTACCTGCACAAACAGATATCCTCCTAAGATAGCCAAATCTAAAAAAAACCCACTCCAACTTCCAAAAATATTAAGCTTTGATATTTATGAGTCTTTTCGGTTGATTGAGAACATAGTTGTTCAATAATAAAAAGAATCCTCTCAAATACAACTTGCCTAGTAATAATTATGCAAACAAGTATCAACCTAGGGCTTTGTCAGATCACTCCTCTGTTATGACGACATTTAATTGGGAAAATGGCGAGAGAGGGGAACGGGCACCATTGTCGTTTAACGCATTCTGGTTACCTATTATTCAAGCAGATGCTAGGATCCCTGACTTGCTAAAATAATTTTTTGCTATTAATGAGGGTACAGCCCCCAGGGAAAGATTATGGGATGCGTCTAAAGCTTATGTGAGAGGACTGTTGATCTCGGAAGTGAATAGAGTTACAACTAAGTCTAGAGAATATGAGGAACTTTTACAGAAGGAAGCTATCTCTACAGAATTGCAATATTTGAAAACTCCGTCGGATATACATTTCAACGCACTAAAAGATGCGGAACAATGATCAGCCCAACATAAGCTTTCAAAAGCTGCAGATAAATGATACTTCAGGTGGCAGATCTATTTCGGGGAGGGGAGGGAACTGGACATCTATTAGCTACCCTGATCAAGACTCAATCTGGCCCTGCAGTGGTACCAGAGATAAAAAACAAAAATGGGGAACTTGAAAGATCTTCTGGGGCAATTCTAGCAACTTTTAGCGAGTTTTTTGAGACATTATGTAATTCGCAGGGCGGGTTCTATGATGAGTTGCTCAGTAGCTTTTTGCTGACTGCTGGTGTGCCTACTCTGTCAGAATCGGAAGCTGTTAGGCTGGAGGCACCAATTAGTCTGGAGGAATTAGAGGAGGCTCTAGATTCTATGGCAGCGAATAAGACACCGGGGTCTGATGGGTTGCCTGTGGAGGTATATAAACAGTATTCAAATATAATGCTTCCACAGCTGTTGAAGGTGTTTGAGGCGGCTAGGGAAGATGGCCACTTGCCCCGTTCCTTGAATGAAGCAATCATAGTGGTGATCCCCAAGGCTGATAAGGATCCTTGTCTTCCAGAGTCATACAGGCCTATCTCCCTTTTGAATGTTGATGTCAAGATTTTTGCAAAGATTCTGGCGATGCAGCTGTCTAGAGTAATATCTAGTATTATTCATCCAGATCAAACTGGTTTTATGCCAGAGAAATCAACTGCAATTAATATCCAGCGGTTGTATCTAAATTTACAGATCCCATAAAAGGGAAAGGAACTAGGGCTGTTGCATCTTTGGATGCTCCTAAAGCATTTGACAGCGTCGAATGGCCATATCTGTGGGCTATATTAGCCAAGATGGGTTCCCGTAAAAATTTTATTGCCTGGATGCAGCTGCTGTATTCGAGTCCAGAGCGCAAAAGTAGAATTAATGGGGAACTCTCAAATGCAATTAACTTACACAGAGGGACCAGACAAGGGTGCCCTTGCCTCCCCTACTGTTTGCTCTGGCAATTGAGCCCTTGGCAGTAGTAATTCGGGCGACACCTGAAATAAAGGGGTTTGGGTATGAGTCTTTGCAAGAAAAAATAGCGTTGTATACTGATGACATGCTCTTGTTTTTGGGATAGTGGCTGTCTTCTCTGAGGGTGGCAATGGAAGTCTTTGGATCCTTCGCAGTGATCTCTGGTTTATGTTTTAAATGGGAGAAATCTTCAATTATGCGGGTGGGACATGCTCCCAAGAACTCCTTGGAATTGGCCGGACGATTAAATGTAGTCAAAGAGTTTAAATACTTTGGAATTCATATTGGGTATAATATACAAGATTTTGAGCATTTAAATATTACCCCGCTACTTGCTAAATTTCATCCAAAAATAAAGGACTGGTGCCAGTTACCACTGAGTATGGTGGGAAGGGCAAACATGGTAAAAATGGTTCTCATGCCACAAGCATTGTATGCCCTCCACAATGTGCCCATTTGGATTCCTGGTCAAATTTTTTATCAGATAAGCAGAATATTTAGAGAGCTTATCTGGAAGAGGAGTGTTCCTAGAATTCGGTTGAAGGTTTTGCGTACATCTAAACAACTGGGAGGATTAGCGGCTCCTGACCCGTTTCTGTATTATCTTGCAGCACAGTTGCAGCATTTCAGAGGATGGGGGGAAGAGGATTCCTTCATGCGAACTTCCTCGGGATGTACAGTTGTGACCAAAAGTATTGACACCCATGCAATTCTGTCAGATAATATTCAGTTTCTTCCTGAAAATTATTGCAATCACAAATTCTTTGGTATTATTCTCTTCATTAATTTGTCTTAAATGAAAAAACACAAAAGAGAATGAAGCAAAAAGCAAAACATTGATCATTTCACACAAAACTCCAAAAATGGGCCAGACAAAAGTATTGGCACCATCAGCCTAATACTTGGTTGCACAACCTTTAGCCAAAAAAACTGCGACCAACCGCTTCCGGTAACCATCAATGAGTTTCTTAAAATGCTCTGCTGGAATTTTAGACCTTTCTTCTTTGGCAAACTGCTCCAGGTCCCTGATATTTGAAGGGTGCCTTCTCCAAACTGCCATTTTTAGATCTCTCCACAGGTGTTCTATGGGATTCAGGTCTGGACTCATTGCTGGCCACCTTAGAAGTC
This sequence comes from Dendrobates tinctorius, assembly GCF_039654945.1. Classification (NCBI taxonomy): domain Eukaryota; kingdom Metazoa; phylum Chordata; class Amphibia; order Anura; family Dendrobatidae; genus Dendrobates; species Dendrobates tinctorius. Next base: position 15,326,109 of record NW_027361783.1, read on the forward strand.
TCCAGTGCTTTCTCTCAAACCATTTTCTAGTGCTTTTTGAAGTGTATTTTGGGTCATTGTCCTGCTGGAAGACCCATGACCTCTGAGGGAGACCCAGCTTTCTCACACTGGGCCTTACATTATGCTGCAAAATTTGTTGGTAGTCTTCAGACTTCATAATGCCATGCACACGGTCAAGCAGTCCAGTGCCAGAGGCAGCAAAGCAACCCCAAAACATCAGGGAACCTCCGCCATGCTTGACTGTAGGGACCATGCTTTTTTCTTTGAATGCCTCTTTTTTCTCCTGTAAACTCTATGTTGATGCCTTTGCTCAATAAGCTCTACTTTTGTTTCATCTGACCAGAGAACATTCTTCCAAAATGCTTTAGGCTTTTTCGGGTAAGTTTTGACAAACTCCAGCCTGGCTTTTTTATGTCTCGGGGTAAGAAGTGAGTTCTTCCTGGGTCTCCTACCATACAGTCCCTTTTCATTCAGTCGCAGACGGATAGTACGGGTTGACACTGTTGTACCCTCGTACTGCAGGGCAGCTTGAACTTGTTTGGATGTTAGTCGAGGTTCTTTATCCAACATCCGCACAATCTTGCGTTGAAATCTCTTGTCAATTTTTCTTTTCCATCCACATCTAGGGAGGTTAGCCACAGTGCCATGGGCTTTAAACTTCTTGATGACACTGCGCACGGTAGACACAGGAACATTCAGGTCTTTGGAGATGGACTTGTAGCCTTGAGATTGCTCATGCTTCCTCACAATTCGGTTTCTCAAGTCCTCAGATAGTTCTTTGGTCTTCTTTCTTTTCTCCATGCTCAATGTGGTACACACAAGGACACAGGACAGAGGTTGAGTCAACTTTAATCCATGTCAACTGGCTGCAAGTGTGATTTAGTTATTGCCAACACCTGTTAGGTGCCACAGGTAAGTTACAGGTGCTGTTAATTACACAAATTAGAGAAGCATCACATGATTTTTCGAACAGTGCCAATACTTTTGTCCACCCTCTTTTTTATGTTTGGTGTGGAATTATATCCAATTTGGCTTTAGGACAATTCTTTTTGTGTTTTTTCATTTAAGACAAATTAAATGAAGATAATAATAACAAAGAATTTGTGTTTGCAATCATTTTCAGGAAGAAACTGAGTATTATCTGACAGAATTGCAGGAGTGTCAATACTTTTGGCCACAACTGTATGCTTATATGCGTAGTGTGAAAGGACTTACTGGTGCAGGCGCTAGACTCTAACAATAGCGATGCAAAATGCTCTACAAGAGGTAAGTGAAAAATACTGCCCGCACTGACGAAGCCACCTTGCGGTGGTGACACGCGTCTGGCAGGGCACTCCACAAGCTCCCCCATGTGTAAGAATGTTACCAGGACAGTGCGGGCAGTATTTTTCACTTACCTCTTGTAGAGCATTTTGCATCGCTATTGTTAGATGATGCGTGGTATGGTTTCCATTTATCTTGGTTCCATTTCAGCCTGTCCATTTATTTCTATTTGTATTGCTGCTGTTGCATTGCTGGACAAGGTCTGAATCCACATCTTACCCCTATATACAGTAACACCTTATACAAGGACATCTTATAGGGCATTTTTTGAGGCATTCATATCGAATTGTACATGTTGGATTTCACTGTTCACTATTAGTTCTAATTGTGTCTCTAATGCCTTCTCTTATTATCAGAACGCTTGGATATGTTCATTTGTATGGGCTATTAACCATTATCATTGCTGTTACTGATAGGGGATGTTGATACTGATGTTTCTTTGATTCAATCATTACATTTTTTGTATTAATTACAACTGCTCTCTTCAGGTCACCTGTACCATTCATATATTACGCTTAACTGCCTAGTCATTTTCTTAGGTGTATGGGGGATGTCTTTTTGGCTTTATCAGGAGCCTTGTGTATGATTCGTCATGTGTTATGACTTTTAATTGTTTTTACATGGTGTTGTTTATGGTTGTCCAATAAAATTTATTACACTTTTTTGGTGATCCCTGCTTTTCTTTGGTCAGTAGCTTTTCTATTTTTATACAGTACTTGTTCTTTGCTGACTGCAGGAGGATCCCAATATCTTATTTGGTGGTGCCCTCCTTGGTTCCATTATTATAAGGTATGGAACACGACCAAAGAAATATTGGGCATACAGGGAGTCACGGTGCATTCCGTGATCTGGAGAAACTTGATATGTACAGAGCTAAATAATTTAGAGGGTTTTGAGCTATGGGAGAGGAGAGGGCTTAAACTAGTATAACAGCTTTATTCTGAAGGGGAGTTTCGATCTTTTGAGGATCTCAAACAGACATTTTCCATCCATTATAAAAGATTTTTTCAATATCTCCAGCTGAGACATGCTTGTGAAGGACAACAGCAACTCGCTCCACTAGGTAATCCAGCGAAAACTCCGCTGTTGGATAGAGTAGTGATGGGATGAGGATCAAGAGGTATTATATCCATGATATATGCAACCATGTTGGAAAAGAGAGTGGCAAGTTTGGAGATGCTGAAGAATAAGTGGCAAGTTGATGTAGGTGAATTAACAGATGATGAATGGGAGGATGCATTGCAAGAAGTCACGAAAGTCTCGGTTAGCGAGGCGCGGAGAGTGTCGCATCTTTTTTTGCTTCATCGAGTTTATCGAACCCCTGTGCAGCTGTTGAAAATGGGCTATGCTACAGAGGCAGATTGTTGGAAATGTGGAACGCCCAATGCGGATCTGATACACATGACCTTGAACTGTCCTCAGTTACGTAGGCTTTGGGGAGCTGTGAATTATTTACTTAATACTATCTATCAATGTCAAATGGTACTAGACCCCAAAATGGCTCTTCTGTGGTGGGTGGAGACTTTGCTGCTTTTGAAGGAGCACCAGCTGGCAGTCTCACGAATATTATATCAAGCTCGTAAAAGGGTGGCGGCTCACTGGAAGGGATCTTCTGTACCCACAATCACGGAAGTTACTGCTGCAGTTAATAATAATATAGATATGGAAAAATATGTGTATCAAAAGAGAAGAACAACTAAGAAATGGGAAGATATGTGGGCACCTTGGTTGGACACACCCGGGTTGGCGCCTCCTAGATTAACATGGATGAGAGCGTTGAGGAGGATATATCACAAAAATTTTAGCTGTGAGAGACCAAATGCATCGGGAGAGACGAGAGGTGTTTTTTCGGGTGAGGGTGGGGGTTGAGTTGGGAGGGATTTCTGTGGTGTTCTATTGTGTTTATGTAATACACTATTTGGGAAATATCCTGTATATGACTACCTGTTTTTTCAATTTTGGAAAATGTTTACTAAAAAAATTACCTGACAAAAAAAAATTAAATATGCAAACAGTGTGTAATGCTCCATATATAATGGGCCCTGTATATGATGTGCCAGTGTATGATGGGCACCATCGATGATGCTCCAGTGTATGATGGGCCCCATTTATAATGCTCCAGTGTATGATGGGCCCATATAATGCTCCATATATAATGGGACCCATATAATGCTCCAGTGTATAATGGGCCCTATCTATGATGCTAAAGTGTATGATGGGCCCCATATATAATTCTCCAGTGTATAATGCTCCCCATATATAGCTCCAAACATTAAAAAAAATTAAAAACCTCTCCTCGCTGGGTACTGCTCAACTCTAGACTCCTCAGCGTCTCCATATTCCAGCTCTCTGCACTTGGACTGTTCAGGCAGATGGCGTACAGACGTGACATCATTGCGCTCTCTGATCTGAATGTCACTGACAGGAAACACGGAAGTGGTCACAGCGTTGGAGCAGGGAGAGGTAAGTATTGCAAGTGCTGGTGCCCTGAGCAGGCAGGGGTGGCCCACTCGTGGGCTACGGCAGTGGCACAGGGCCCCTCATAGTACGACGGTGTCTGTGATGGCAAGTGGGCCCCCCATCGTCATAGACTTTTGCGTACTGTGAGGAGCCCTGTGCCAGTGCCATCACCCACGAGTGGGCCCCCCCACCTGATCAGGGCCCCGGCACTTGCCTGGGTGCGCCAGGTGCTGATGCCGGCCCTGGGGGGGCTACAGCCCAGTTAGGGAGGAGGAAAAACTGGCTTATGTTGAGGTGTAGGCTGGATGTTCAGCAGTTGCAAATGGAGGAATTGCAGAAGTCGGAGGAAGAGGAGGACAAAGCGAGCCATTTTGCTGTCAACCTATGTGTCATCAGGGGAAGGTGGTACAAAATCCTTTGAAACCCAGGCATGGTTCATTTTAATGAAGGTGAGATAACCAACATTTTGGGTTGACAGCCTGGTCCTTCTTTCTGTCAGGATTGATCCAGCAGCACTGAAGACTCTTTCTGAGAGCACACTACCAGCAGGGCAAGCGAGCTCCTGTAAGGCATATTGTGCCAATTCAGGCCAGGTGTCCAGTTTAGAGGCCTAGTAGTCAAAGAGAATGAACTGTGAGGGAGAACATCGATAGGGGAGGAGAGGTAATTTTGAACCATAGTTGACAACTGCTGTCTCCTGTCTGTTGCAATCGATTCAGTATTAACAGTCGTGTGAGCGGTCCTCGAGAAATCAGTCCACAACCTGGTCATGAAACCCCTGTCTCCAATGCCAGTTCAGCTGTGTGCACCACTAACACCTCTTCCATTTAGCCCAGTACGGCTCGTGGTAGAACCTGCCCCTCTGCTGTGTGCTGGGAATGCCTCTAACAAACGGTTTACCAGAGTTGCTTGTCTGTTTGCCAATATTAGCTCTAGGTTCTCCTGTGGCATGATGTTCTGTAATTTGCTTATATAGCATGGATCGAGGATGCTGGCCAACCAGTAGTCATCATGCTTCATAATTTTGACAATGCGGGGGTCCCTTTTTAGGATCCGCAAGAGATAATCACACATGTGATCCAATGTTCCAGGTGTCAATGATGCATTGACAGTGGCGGGTGCAGGAGCAGTTTCTGCAAAATAGACATCCCTCCAGTCATGCACAAACCCTGTACCTGACATTGGAAAGCCAACATTTTCTCTTGCCCCCCGAGAAGCATCCTCCTCCCCAAAATAATCATCCCCCTCATCCTCCTCCTCCTGCTCCTCTTCAACTTCTTCCTCCACCTCGTCCAGGACAGTTCCCTGAGCAGACAATGGATGACTGTCAGCAAGGCTTCCCTCCTCCTCCTCCTCCTGTTCCTCCTCCACTGCAGATGCCTGATCCTTAATGTGCGTCAAAGTTTGCATGAGCAGACGCATAAGTGGTAAGCTCATGCTTATGATGGTGTCATCTGCGCTTACCAGCCGTGTGCATTCCTCAAAACACTGAAGGACTTTACAGAGGTCTTTCAGCTTTCACCACTGCAAACCCGACTACTCCATGTCTGCCTTCAAACTGCCTTTCCGTGTATCCTCCCACAAATGCATAACAGCCTGCCTCTGTTCGCACAGCCTCTCAACCATGTGCATGGTGGAGTTCCACCTTGTTGCAACATCTATGATTAGGTGGTGCTTGGGGAGGTGGAGCGATCGCTGCAGCCTCTGCATCGACTGGGGTCTACGGGCAAGCGATGGATGTGCGAGCACAGTCTTCATACCTTATGCAGCAGGCCTGTTAACTCCGGATAATTATTTAGGAAGCACTGCACCACCAGGTTCAAAATGTGAGCCAGGCAAGGTATGTGTGTGAGTTTTTCAAGGGCTATGGCCGCCACAAAATTACGGCCATTATCACTGACTACCTTGCCTGGCTCAAGATCTAGACTGCCCAGCCATGACTCAGCTTCTCACTGCAAGTAGTCGGTCAGTACCTCTGCAGTGTGTCTGCTGTCGCCCAAAGACATCATCTTTAAAACATTAAAACAGCCTGCTGACACTTACCACTAGCTGTTCGATAGTGGGACACCTCGGGTGCAACACTGGCAGCTGCGGATGGAGTGGTCGTGTGACTGCGCTCTATCGACAAGCTTTCGCTTCTGGAGGAGGAGGAGGGTCGAATGCCTACAGCCAACTGTTTCCTATACTGTGGGCTAGGCAGTACTGTCCAACCGTCGCTGTCCCCTGTGGACCCTGCATCCACCACATTAACCCAGTGCGCAGTGATGGACATGTAATGGCCCTGGCCATGCCTACTGGCCTATGCATCTGTTGTGAGGTGCACCTTTCCACTCACTGATTGTTTGAGTGCATGGACAATGTGGTCTTTCACATGCAGGTCGAGGGCAGGGGTGGCTTTTCTAGAATAGCTTAGTTACTCACCGATAACGGTGTTTCTCGGAACCCATGACAGCACCACGGAGAGAGGGGGTCCGCCCATCAAGGACAGGAACCTACAGACAAAAGAACGGCACCTCTCCTCCGCCCCCAGTTGGTTACAGAGCATCAGAGGGTCTCCCGGTTAGTTAACAACAAAAGTATATACATAACATTATAATTTGTATACTTATAGAGAAGCCTCGTGTCTAAGAACACACTCTACACACATTAAATTGTGCTCACCGCACACGTGAAATATGGGGGGGAATTAAGCGGGTGCTGTCATGGGTTCCGAGAAACACCGTTATCGGTGAGTAACTAAGCTATTCTCCCTCACCCATGACAGCACCACGGAGAGAATTTCAGAGATTGGTAGCTTAGGGAGGGACCACCGCCTGAAGGACCCTTCTCCCGAAGGTCAGGTCAGACGCAGAGGCTAGATCTAGGCGATAGTGTTTGAAAAAGGTAGAAGGTGTTGACCAGGTGGCCGCCTTACAGATCTGTTCTATTGATACCTCTGATCTTTCTGCCCATGAGGTCGCCATTGCTCTCGTAGAGTGGGCTTTTAGACCCTCCGGGATGGTATTCCCGCTGCATGAGTATGCCAGGGCAATCGCATCCCTTATCCATCTTGCCAGGGTACTTTTGGACGCCCCGAGCCCCTTTCGAGGTCCCTGGAAACACACAAAGAGAGATCCTTCCTTCCTACATCCCTTGGTGGCCTCTAGGTAGTGCACTAAGCACTTCTTCACATCTAATGTGTGAAATTTCTCCTCTCCTCTATTCGTAGGGTTTGGGCAGAAGGAAGGAAGGACTACCTCCTGTGATCTATGGAAGTGTGTTGCTACCTTGGGCAAATATGCAGGGTCAGGTTTCAATATAATTCTATCCTCCATAATTTTAATGAATGGGGGTAATGCCGATAAGGCTTGAATGTCACTCACTCTGCGAGCCGATGTTAGGGCCACTAGCAGTATCGTTTTTAATGATAGGGTCTTTAGTGGAGCTGACTGGATAGGCTCGAATGGGGGTCCTGTTAGGGCTGACAACACTAAGTTCAAATCCCATGATGGTACTTTCTGGGTAGCTATTGGTCTAGACCTGGCTGCGGCCCTCATAAACCGTGATACCCAAGGGTCGCTCGCCACCTCCTGATTATAGAGGGCGCCTAGGGCCGCTACCTGTACCCTCAGTGTGTTAGTCGCTAGTCCCTGTTCTAACCCCCTTTGGAGGAATTCCAGGATTTTATCCATTTGTATTCCATCCTGAACCTTTGCCCCCGAACTGGATAGGAATTTCCTCCAGGTTCTACCATAGGCTTTGATTGTAATTGGTTTTCTACTTTTTTGTAACGTGGAAATTAGATTTTCTGAAAATCCTTTCCCCCTCAGCAGTGACCTTTCAAATTCCATGCTGTTAAATGGAGGTTCACTGCTTGGGGGTGTAGCACAGGACCCTGCGATAGAAGGTTGGGGAGATCTGGTAGAACCCAGGGGTCGGTTACTGACATTATTCTGAGCCATGAAAACCATGTTCTTTTTGGCCAGAAAGGGGCTATAAGTATTACCCGAGCCCCCTCTTCCCTGACTTTCCTTATCACCGCCGGGAGGAGAATGGTCGGTGGGAAGGCATACAGTAGTCCCCGTGTCCATGGGAGCATAAATGCGTCCAGGGTCTGAGGATTCCCCTTGGGATTTAGAGAACAGAATGCTTCCACTTTTTTGTTTTTGTGGTCTGCAAATAAGTCTATGTCTGGGGTTCCCCACATTTCCACAATCTTCTGAAAAACGGACTAATTTAGAGCCCACTCCCCTTGATGTAGTTGGGTACGGCTCAGAAAGTCTGCTGTCTGGTTCTCTACTCCCCGTATGTGTAGCACCGATAGGGACAGTAAGTTTTCCTCGGCTAACCTGAATATCTCGGAGGATGCCTCCATTAGCGTTCTGGACCTGGTTCCCCCCTGGTGGTTTATATAGGCCACTGTTACTCGGTTGTCCGAGAATATCCAGACATGATGGCCCTTTAATGCTGGCAAAAAGTGACTCAAGGCATAATTTACTGCTAGCAGTTCTTTTTGATTCGAGGAGGCTTTTAGTTCTTGACTTCTCCATCCCCCTTGAGCCACACTGATGCCCATGTGTGCTCCCCATCCCACAGGACTGGCGTCGGTGGTAATTACATGTGTGATCTTGGCCTCCCAGGGGATCCCTTTGGACAAGTTGTTTTTGTCCTCCCACCAGGCTAGGGAATGAATAGTTTTTGAAACTAGCGTAATATGATGTTCCAAGTGGTCTCCTAAGGCCCGCTGGTTGGTCAGGATATCCCACTGCAGATCCCTCATGTGTATTTGTGCCCACTGGACCGCCGGCAAGCATGCAGAGAGGGACCCTAACAGGGACATTGCTCGTCTTAGTGTCATAGAAGGGTTTTGCCTCGCTTTTTGTACCATATGAATAATTCTGTCCCTTTTGTGATCTGGCAAGTAACACACTTGGATGTTTGAATCCAGTGTCAGGCCTAGGAACTCCTGGACTCTCCTTGGTTCCAGCCTTGACTTTTTCAGGTTCAGAAGCCACCCGAGGTTTTTTAGAGTGCTCATCACTCTGTCCCTCTGTTCTGTGCATTTCTGGCCTGAGTTGCTCGCTATTAAAAAGTCGTCCAAATAAGGCACTATCAGAACATCCTGTTCTCTTATGTGAGCCATCATCTCTGCCACCAATTTCGTAAAGACCCGTGGAGCCACTGAGATCCCAAATGGCAGGGCCTTGTATTGGAATTCTCTTATTTCTCCTGCTATCGAGACTGCTAGCCTGAGGTATTGCCTGGATTCTTTGTGAATGGGGACATGGTAGTAGGCATCGCTGAGGTCTAAGACCACCATAAAGCATTGCGGAAAGAGAATTTTGATGGTCGATTTGATCGATTCCATCTTGAATTTTTCGTTCTTGATATAGCAATTCAGTCTTTTTAAATTTATGATGGTGCGGAAGGTGCCGTCTGGTTTGGTTACCAGGAAGAGAGGCGAGTAGAACCCCCTGCCTCTCTCCTGTGGGGGAACCTCCTGTAGGACTTTTTTGTCCAACATACTCAGGACCTCCTTTTCGAGGGCGTCCTGTTCGTTTTTTGATGACCTTATAGGGGTAATTATATATTTTTGCGGCGGGAGAGAATAAAAGTTTATCCTTAATCCTGATCTTACAAGATTTATCAGCCAGGGATTGTTGGATATTTTCTCCCAGGCTGGGAGGAAAAAACTTAGTCTCCCTCCCACCCTGGGCCCACAGTCACTTGGCGGGTTTTTTATCCCGGGACGAGTTACCGAAGATGAACCCCCTGTCCCTTCTTCTGTCTTCCCATTTTTGGTCTCTCGGGGGTCTCCTCTGAAAGAACTTTTTGTTCTGAAAGGACCGTTTAAAGCCTGTGGCGCTCACTGGTCCTAGGTTTGGGAAGCCTTTCTTTTTGTCGCCTGCCTTTTCGAGGATGTCATCCAAGGTTTCCCCGAAGAGGAATTTTCCTTCACAGGGAATGGCGCATAACTTCATTTTTGTCTGGAGATCCCCAGGCCAACATTTTAACCATAAAGCTCTTCTAGCTGCATTCGACAAGGCTGCCGTTTTAGATGACAATCTTATCGAATCAGCCGAAGAGTCGGCCAGGAAGGCTGCTGCCCCTCTTATCATTGGCATGGATTCCAGGATTTTATCTCTGGGAACCCCTTCCCTTATCTGTCTCTCCAATTGGTCTATCCATACCATAAGAGCTCTGGAGGTACAGGTTGCCGCCTGATGTTTCCCCCTGCTGATTCCCAGGTGCCCTTAAGTAGGGTATCCGCTTTTTTATCTAACGGGTCTTTCAGGGTACCCATATCTTCAAAGGGGAGTGCAAACCTTCTTGAAGCTTTGGCTACCGCCACGTCTAGTTTGGGGGCCTTATCCCACGATGTGGATGCCTCCTCATCAAATGGGTACTTTCTTTTGATGGAAGGAACCGTAGAGTTTTTCCTATCCGGTTTTTCCCATTCTTTATCTATGAGGCCTTGGACGTTCTTATTTAACGGAAATACCCTCCATTTCTTTTGACCCAGTCCTCCGAACATAATGTCCTGGACTGATCTATCAGTCCGGGGGTCTTCCACCCCCATAGTGGATCTTACCGCCTTTACTAAGGCATCCACTTCGTCCAGGGGGAAACAATGACGACCTTCCGTCTCCTCTTCGGAGGATGACGAGTCGGTATTTACAGTATGGGAGGTGACTTCCCCTGACGATAAGCTCTCTGATTGGGACTCTATTACCACGTCCCCCTTCCTTCCTTTCCCGTTTTTTGGATGAAAGGGCACTTTGAATTTCTGCGCGGATTACCGCCCTTAGGTCTGCGGCATGATCCGGGGTTTCACCCCCGAGGACCTCCTGTATACAGGAGTCACACAATTTTTTCTCCCAGGGCGTTGGTAATGGTTTCCTACAGGTGGGGCATTCCCTGTTCTTGGTTTTTTCTTTCTTCTTTCCCTGATAAGGAAAAGAAGTCTATTACAATGGGGAACATTCACGAAGATCCACTTACCCCCCATGCGCGGTTGCAGGTACCGGTTCTGGAAGTGGATCCAAATCCCTCACTGGGCGATCCACGGCAGGTGACTTGCTCCTTGCAGTTGAATGCTGCGTGGAGTGGCTACTGGACCGGCTCCCCTGTCCGTCTTTATCCTTTTGGCGGTGCTGGTGATGCTGCCTATGTTGCTGCTGCTGCTGCTTAGGCTGCTGTAGCTCCTCATGCTGGTCGCTATCCATTGCGCCTGAACGCTTCCAGCCCTGAGGCTGCTTCAGCGTTCCAAATTTGAATAAGCCGCCCTGGCATCACCTGTCTTCCCGGCCTGCACCGCTGCCTCCCCCGGGGAGTGCGCACTGCGCATGTGCCGACCGCGGGGACCCGGAAGTTCCTCCTTCTACTTCCGGGGCAGCGCCATCTTGGTACACCTCTGTACCCGGCGCTGCCCCTATACCGGCGTCCCCCGGCCCCTACTCCTCCCGGAGCGGCGGCCTGGTCCTCCCCGCCCGCTCACCCTGGACAGCCCCTCAGATGCAGCGGTGGCGGCTTCGGCAACCCACCCCGCCGCGACAGGGGCCTCCCCGCTGTCTGACCGCAGACAGGACGGTCCCGGATCTTCACCTTCCGGTAAGCGCTGCGCTCCTGCTGCCGTGGTTCACACGTCAAGGACAGGAACCCAACTGGGGGCGGAGGAGAGGTGCCGCTCTTTTGTCTGTAGGTTCCTGTCCTTGATGGGCGGACCCCCTCTCTCCGTGGTGCTGTCATGGGTGAGGGAGAAAAGAAGTGCCGACTGGGTAGGTCATAGCATGGGACAGCGTAGGCCATGAGCTCTCAGAACGCTTTGCTTTCAACCAAACGGAAGGGCATCATCTCTAATGAGATCAGTTTGGCAATGTAGGCGTTCAACGCCAGTGTACACAGATGAGAGGAAGAGTACTTTCTTGTCCTACTCAGAGTGTCTGGTAGGGTGAGCTGGACTTGAGAGCTGCATATGGGGGAACTAGTGGTGGACCTGACGGACTGACAGGGGGTTGGTGATGGTGATGGTGGTGGTGGTGATGGCCTAGATTCAGTCTTTCGTTGCAAAAACATTGTGCTTCCCTGACTGCTTTGGCCTTGCGACGACACCTCAACATTTTTTGCTGCTGGTGTGCTTAACGGTGGGCTTACAGTTGGGGAAGCAATGGAGCATTGCTGGCTACCTTCAGTCGGAGCAGGTGCACATGTGCTACCTGAGGTTTTATAGTCCATCCACGCTTGCAAGTGCACGGTGGTTAAATGTCTAAGCATGCAGCTGGTATTCAAATTTTTCCCTCGGCTAAAGGTCCTTCCGCACTTCTTTCAGATAATCTTTGCCTCATCAATAGAATTTTGGTCAAAAAAGTGCCCCACTGCACTCTTCCTACAATGGTATAAATTTTCAGGGCTTGCACGCTGTGCTAATTTGACCATCTGGCCAAGCTGTCCTGCAACTCTTTTTGTTTTTTTAACATGTTTTTGGACAGCTACGGGCCTGCCGGATAACCACTGCTGCGATGACGATGCCTGCTGCGGATCCTTCTCCTCTTCTGACCTATTGCCAGTGGCACCCTCTTCCCCAATGGATACCAATCCAGGTCAACAACTGGGTCATCCATCACCTCCTCTTCAATTTCATCTGCACCTTCCTCTGTGTCACCGTGTAAGGTGTTATAGTATGCGGGAAGGGGCACCTGAGTTTCATCAGGATCAGATTCTGGCTCAGTAGACTGCGAGGGCAATGTAGTGCTCTGGGTCAATGTACCAGCAGAATCATCTAGCAATGGCTGTGCATCAGTGCACTCCATGTCAAATTCATCTTGGAATGGGGAATTCAGGATTTGACTTGATAACCCAGGCGTGGTATGTGAAAAGAGCTCCATGGAGTAATCTGAAGTGTGGCCTGCCGCATTTTTCACTTTTGATGGGGGTGAAGGACACAAGGAAAGGTGTTGTTCATGACCAGAAGCCTGCACTGATTACTCAGTGCTTGCAGTTTTTGAAACTTCAGAAGAGGAGGCAATAGAGCTGGAGGCTGTTTCAGCAATGTAAGCCAAAACCTGTTGCTGATGCTCCGGCTTTAAAAGCGGTTTACCTACTCCCAGAAAAGAGAACCTTACAGGCCTTCTTGAGCCAGACGATGACGCTGGGTCAACATCTCCTTCCTTAGCTGCTATTGTGCTTTTGGCATAACCAGCAGATGTACGACCACCACCATCAGTACCAGCTGCCCCTCCGCCCATGTCCACGGCCTCTTCCACCATACTTCCTCATGTTTGGGAAAATGTACTAAAAATACCAGCAGATATATGGTACTATATGAGGAGCGTGCAGCTGTATAAGGTGTAGTGAAAATGTTAAATCTCTGTATATATTTCCTTATTCACAGATGCTCTCCCTGTATGTATTTGACTGTAATCCAACCAGCAGATATACGGTATCAGAAGCGGACAGCTGCATAAAGTGTAGGGGAAATTTTAAATCTCCTTTTATATATTACTCACACCCAGACGCTCACCAAGTATGTATTTGACCGTAATCCAACCAGCAGATATACGGTACAGAATCAGAAGTGGACAGCTGTATAAAGTGTAGGGGAAATTTTAAATCTCCTTTTATATATTCCCTTGCTCACACCGAGACGCTCTCCCAGTATGTATTTGACCGTAATCCAACCAGCAGATATAGGGTACAGTATCAGAAGTGGACAGCTGTATAAAGTGTAGGGGAAATTTTAAATTTCCTTTTATATATTCCCTTACTCACACCCAGACGCTCTCCCAGTATGTATTTGACCGTAATCCATACAGCAGATATACGGTGCAGTATCAGAAGCGGACAGCTGTATAAAGTGTAGGGGAAATTTTAAATCTCCTTTTATATATTCCCTTACTCACACCCAGATGCTCTCCCAGTATGTATTTGACCGTAATCCAACCAGCAGATATACAGTACTGTATCAGAAGCAGACAGCTCTATACGGTTTATGCATGGAAAAATGTAAATCTCTGTGCATTTTTTCCAGAGTCACACACAGACGCTGTCTCAGTATGGATTTGACCATAATCCAAATAGCAGATATACGGCACTGTATCAGAAGCGGACAGCTCTATACGGTGTATGTATGGAAAAATGTAAATCTGGGTCTATTTTTTTCTGGAGCCACACACAGACGCTGTCTCAGTATGTATTTGACCGTAATCCAAATAGCAGATGTACGGTACTGTATCAGAAGCGGACAGCTCTATACGGTGTATGTATGGAAAAATGTAAATCTCCATCAATTTTTTTCCAGAGTCACACACAGACGCTGTCTCAGTATGGATTTGACCGTAATCCAAATAGCAGATATACTGTAGTGTATCAGAAGCGGACAGCTCTATACGGTGTATGTATGGAAAAATGTAAAGCGCCGTCTATTTTTTTCAGAAGTTACACACAGATAGCATGTATTTGTCCGTGATAACAGCCGGTACACGGTAGTGTGTGAGGAGCATACAACCCCAATACAGGGTGGGAAAAAATTTACGCTCGGTAACTGTTCAGAAAAAAAGAATAAAAGTAGGAGTGCTGTGTAAATAGCAGTCTGCACAACAGTGTGCACACAGCAATGCAGATATCAGGTAGCCTAATAAGGCAGCCTAATGACAAGCACTGCTGCACACACAAAAAACCTCCCCTGTCACTGCACACTAACTGTACAGCACAATTGCTATCAGCAGAAGCACAGATTCTTTTTTCTTCCTTGCCTATCTGTTTTCTTTCCTGCCTAACACTCTCCCTATTGAGAAGCAGCGGCAGCTAGCAACCTCTCCCTATGCTAAGATCAGCAGAAGTAAGATGGCGGTCGGCGGACAGGGCTTTTATAGCCACTGTGATGCCACACAAAGCAAGCCAATCACTGAAATGCCCTTCTCTAAGATGGTGGTGGCCGCTGCACATGTCATTGCGTTGCCCACAGTGTGCGTCTTTGCTCATTGGCTGAGCAAAGGTGCCTGTAAGCATTATGGGAAATGCGACTTTGGCGCTCGGGTCGGCAACCGCATGGCCGACCTCACACTATGGTTGGGTTTCGCTCGGCGAAACCTGACTTTAGCGAAAGTCGGCAACTTTTGAATTTGACCGACCCATTTTGCTCAACTCTAGTATGGATCATTGAATGTAAGTGACCAGTTCAATTTCTGTGACCTCACTGTAAATCAACTATTGGTCATCTTCTTAACTTAATGATGTTTTGACTTGTTTTTAGACCATACACAAAGGTTCACAATGTTATATTTAGGCTTCACTATTTTGAATCTGTAAAAAGGGAAGAGTCGCAAATGGGAAATCACAAGAGGTTGGCGCTTCTGCCTCTGCAACCACTGCTTCTAACTGGTAAAGGCGCTGTCAGGGGGCAGAGACATAAGCAGTGAGTGAAATTAGACATTTAGAAAGTAAATTTTAGGTACCAGACCCACTGTTTAAATGTACTTAACACTAATTTAATATGAAGCACTAATTTAAAATGTCTATGTTTACATCCACATATAATTTATTTTAATTATTTTTTTCTTATAGAATGCATTAAATAATATTGTAATTATTTTTTTTACAAAAAGACTCCATAATTGTATTTTTATCTCTTCCTATTGATTTTTTTGGGTTACAAAAAGTAATCACATCTATTTTTTTTTACCTGTTCCTGGATACTACTGATTATGGAAAGGTCATGATTGACATTTCAGATTACCGCCACATTAGGAAAGAGGTAGAATTACTAAACAATGTTTCATTCATTTCTTTTCAATGGGAACTCATGCAGAGAACTGACTGCCAAGGAAGCTGTATGTTTGAAGGTCAGTGGAATGTAATGTCAATGCTGATTTGAGAAACAAGTGAAGCCATCATTTGCAGTATGTCATGACAAAGTGACTAGTGGATATGTCAAAATGAAATAATAGATAAGGCAAAACAAAAAATAAAGATGATTTTTTTAAGAAGCCGTTGTAAGTATTTTCTCTTAACGTCTTCAACCTAAAACAGTTTCTCATACACATACTATTTCTATTTGACCATCAGGGTTAAAAAGCTATTAAAATGTAAGAATCTTTTCAATACACTCTGGAGAAGACTTTGCCTGAAGCTGTCATGCTTCTAGAATATGTCATTAGCAACATCTGTCAATCTTACCCACTGGTATTTATGGATATATGCACCGATTATTATGGAAACGAGAGCCGAGACCTACTAGTTTATTGAAAAACAGGATATGGATAAAAACATACTAACATATTGTAAAATAATAAAAACCTAAGTGACTCAATATTTATTGGGTAGTGTACAAGGATTACTATTTTCCTATCACAGATGAGAAATAATGTACCAAACTGGTTAATATAACCAGCTGTTCCAATTTCTGATATCAATTATCATTACATAAATGGAACGCAATAAGAAACAAGTAAGTAAATAAAGAATGTGGTGGAAAGAGGGCTAAGAAAATCAATACAGAAAAATCAATATGAGCAAAAGCTGTAGATTACAGGCAAGCTGGTGTGATACTATGTCATTATCACTTATGTTAACACCTGTGCAGAAGGTTCCTTATGGCTTTACCTCTGCTGTGATTCATGCCGTTTGCTGTTATGTATACTGTGTGTAAGGTTGGGATTTTATTCTTCCCACTGATAACCAAAATAATAACTGCGATTAATACAAGTCTGACTTAACAACAATATTTATGAGAAAGTATGGAAAAAAATAAATATCCTTGTAAGGCAAAGCCAATTAGATAGATAGTTTAGATTACTGTTTTTGCAATTGGTTTTTTAAACAGAATTCTCAGTCCATAATGCTGGTGAGTAAAAGTATTTTGCTAATAATTTTTTTTTAAAGAATTATAATACTATTACCCATGATTCTGGAAATTCTGAAGAAAGTGTGTTACCTCTGTTTGATAGTTAATGGCCACTGGCAAAAGTCTTTTAAAGAAATCAATGAGCCCTTTTATAAAACCTATTAGAGCTCTATTCAGTTGTTAACAGAATAATGCTCAGATTGAGGAGTGCTGAAGTGTTTTTACTTAAGTTATAATCACCATCTTGTACAGGTTTTACGGCTGATTCACCTGAGATTGTTTTGTAAACCTCCAGATATTATATATAGTATAATGGCATAATTGCATTTCGCACACTTTTCTGATAAGTTTTTAGAACTTTGCTCCATATTCGTTTTTGCTGAAAAGTTACATATGTATCAATATTTTGTATCCAACTTTGACATATTGTTTTTATATTCTTCACTAAGGATGTGGTAGGCTAAAAAGATGATTCTTTAGATAAAATGGTTAATGTTTTTGCAAATATCGAGGTTAGGAAATTTTACAACATAATTGTTAACCCAAGACATACAGTATATCATAAACGTCCATATTTTTTGGTCCCCGCTACATTGCATTAAAATTCAATAACTGACCGAAAGAACATATTTGCACAAATGTGGTATCATTAAATATGTCAGCCTGGCATGCAAAAAATAAGCCCTCACCCGACTCCAGATCACAAAAATTGGAGACGCTACGGGTCTCGGAAAATTGCGCTTTTTTATTTTTTTAGCAGACTTTGGAATTTTTTTTCACTACTAGAGAACCTAAACATATTTGGTGTCTATGAAGTCGTAATGACCTGGAGAATCATAATGGTTGGTCAGTTTTAGCATTTAATGTACCTAGCAAAAAAGCCAAGCAAAAAACAAGTGTGGGAGTGCACTCTTTTTGCAATTTCACCGCACTTGAAATTTTTTTCCCGTTTTTGAGTACATGACATGCTAAAACCAATGATGTCGTTCAAAAGAACTTGTCTTGCAAAAAATAAACCCTCACATGGCCAATTTAACGGAAAAATAAAAAAGTTATGGCTCTGGAAAGAAGGGGAAAATCTCTGGTCATGAAGGGGTTAAAGAAGTCAGCAAGAGCCAGAAATGTTGCATGTTTTTAGGTGACCAATTACTTATTTTACACCATAATTTGAAAAATTTGAAAAATAAATCTTGCCAAGTCAGACAAGGTGATTTTCTGGATTTGTTTTCTTATTTTGACTCTCATAGTTGTGGTCTACCTATGATGTCAATTACAGGCCTCTCATCTTTTTAAGCGGGAGAACTTGCACAATTGATGACTGACTAAATACTTTTTTCCCCACTGTATGCAGACTCAAGAAATGAAAAAATAAATGACAATATTTTCACTTTTAGGCTTTTCTTGTTATAGTAAACTCACACTCTTATTAGTGAATGCGATACAAAAAAGTTTACTTGAAAAATTAAAACTAAAAGTTAAGATTTCAACCCATGGATTAATTTATCTAACTATAATTGTGTTTTGCCTACTTTTACAAATATTGCTAAGCATAATTTTATTGCGTATGGTGATACATATTTAACAATCATTATATTACATATTTTCTGATTTTATTTAATTTACATCTACTTGTTTTTTTTAGCTTGGAACTGAGTAGGAACAGAAACATAAAACCAATCATATCAGATGTAGCAGATGTAGCTGTGAGGAAATAATTATGCCTCAGATCATTTATGTAGATGAGATGATAGTTTTGATCTTAAAGAAAGAGAGGAATCTGAACATTCCTGTGAATAAATTAATATGATCAGAAGAATAAAATTTAGCATTACATTTCACTTTAAAAAATATTTCGAGAAGGCATTTTGGCACATGCAGTAACATGAACGAAACATGTACTGATTCTAGGTTTACTGCCATCTATCAAATATATACACTCACTGGCCACTTTATTAGGTACACCATGCTAGTAACGGGTTGGACCCCCTTTTGCCTTCAGAACTGCCTCAATTCTTCGTGGCAGAGATTCAACAAGGTGCTGGAAGCATTCCTCAGAGATTTTGGACCATATTGACATGATGGCATCACACAGTTGGCGCAGATTTGTCGGCTGCACATCCCTGATGCGAATCTCCCGTTCCACCACATCCCAAAGATGCTCTATTGGATTGAGATCTGGTGACTGAGGAGGCCATTTGAGTACAGTGAACTCATTGTCATGTTCAAGAAACCAATCTGAGATGATTCGAGCTTTATGACATGGCGCATTATCCTGCTGAAAGTAGCCATCAGATGCCTGTTCTTAGCTGAGAGGAGTGGTACCCAGTGTGGTCTTCTGCTGCTGTAGCCCATCTGCCTCAAAGTTCGACGCACTGTGCATTCAGAGATGCTCTTCTGCCTACCTTGGTTGGAACGGGTGGCAATTTGAGTCACTGTTGCCTTTCTATCAGCTCGAACCAGTATGCCCATTCTCCTCTGACCTCTGGCATCAACAAGGCATTTCCAGCCACAGAACTGCCGCTCACTGGATTTTTTTTCTTTTTCGGACCATTCTCTGTAAACCCTAGAGATGGTTGTGCGTGAAAATCCCAGTAGATCAGCAGTTTCTGAAATACTCAGACCAGCCCTTCTGGCACCAACAATCATGCCACGTTCAAAGGCACTCAAATCACCTTTCTTCCCCATACTGATGCTCGGTTTGAACTGCAGGAGATTGTCTTGACCATGTCTACATGCCTAAATGCACTGAGTTGCCGCCATGTGATTGGCTGATTAGAAATTAAGTCTTAACACACAGTTGGACAGGTGTACCTAATAAAGTGGCCAGTGAGTGTATATTGTATATATAAATCAAAAAAAGGGCAGCACTACCAAAATTAAATAGTTGGTGCAAAACCTATTCAGCAGTGTCCAAACAGCCAAATTAACAAAAGTAAAAAAATAGGCAGCACTCAAATTAAATGTGAAAAAAAGTGGATACTTTACTGATCCTCAAGTGGCAACGTTTCCACGGTGACCCGTCTATATATATATATATATATATATAAAAAAATAGCTTGCAGTATAGCCATATGAATTACTTAAGCTTGGTCAGCCATTGACCCTTTATTTGATTTCACATGGTTTATGATTTTACTTTTTTATATAGAGAAAATTGGCTTTTTTAAAATCTTACAATGTTTTATTATTTTTTGTAATTTTTCAGAAATGTTGATAACTTTTTTATCATTTCTGGCTAATGGTACTTTAATCAGTATTTGGGTAAAGAAGGTTAATTAAAGTACTCCAATGTTGATCTAGCCATGTCTTCCACCGATAACTTAGGTCATTTCATCGGATACATACAATATCTGCACACATTAAGTATTTGGTGCCGAAATTTCTGCATCTCTTCGCAGGAAAAATGCTGCAGTAAATTGGCTTATTTTTATGTTTTTTACGTGAGTTTTTGGTTCAGATTTTCCCCACTCGGTGAATCTGCAGCAAAAACACTGAAAGAAATGACATGCTGCAGATTTAAATGTGCACCAAATCTACAAATCAAAATAAGAAACCTGTGCATAGGACTTCAGGATTCTCATTCATTTTGCTGGTATCAAAAGAATGAGACAAATCTGCAACTTGTGCATAAGCCCAGAGCCATTAAAATATATTGTTCTGACACTAGGCAAAGGTCTCCAGCACTGTATGGTTGCCTTAGCTACAATCATTGTCCATCGGCTGCTGCTTTAAGTGTTGCGAATGTTATATTTCTTGTAGGAGACACAATTATAAAGAAATATTATAAAAAATTGTGTAATATTGGAGTCAACATTTCAATGTTTTATTGCATTTGCAGTATAGAATTTTTTATGAATTTTAGTATTTTATGATTTTATCAAAATACAATGGCAATGGTAAATATATATAAGATTAATGACCACTACCAACCATGTAATAAATGTAAAAAAGCTATAGTGAAGGAAGCCAGGTCAGATGGTAGGGCGGTACTTCGCTTTAATAATTCATCATCATATAGAAGAGAAGAATAATGCACACCTTTTTAATGATCCATTATAATAACCTACGAATGGCAAAAACAGAAGTCTTTAAACTAGCTGAAATATTCAAACCTTGACCAAGACTATAACACTTTCTAAATGATGTTGGAAAATCTTTTGTAGAAAGCAAAACATTTTCATTGGTTCGAGAGGTGATTAAATCTTTTATCATATAAATTTACCAGGTTTGATGATTTAAAAAAAAATATTGACTTCAAGTCAAAGTCAAAGTGACTTCACAAAGAAACAAATGGTAACTAAATAGTAACTAACAGCCCATCTAATAACACAGTGCATGGACAAACTTTTCATGTTTTTTTAATAAAAATTGGTCCAAAAATTATTATTCTTATTTATTTGTGATCAGACAGACTGTTCTTTGCAAAACACTAACACAAACTAATAATGTCACTGTCAAATGACAAATCAGTACAACAGATGTGCAAAAACATGTGCACAGTTAAATGTCTCTAATTTTTTATTTTTACAATATTACTGATAGGGGTTTGTTATAAGTCTCCAAAAATAATGGAAGCAACAGAGAATATCCTCATAAAGCAAATAGATGAAGCGGCGACTCAAGGAGAAGTCATTATTATGGGGGACTTCAACTACCCTGAAGTACATTGGGAAACCGAAACCTGCAGTTCCAGCAAAGGTAATAGGTTTTTGACAACTATGAGAGACAATTACCTTTCACAACTGGTTCAGGACCCAACAAGAGGGGGGCACTGCTAGACCTAATATTAACCCCTTCACTACCAAGGGTGGTTTGCACGTTAACTCCCGGGCCAATTTTTACAATTCTGACCACTGTACCTTTATGAGGTCATAACTCTGGAACCCTTCCATGGATCCCGGTGATTCTGACATTGTTTTCTCATGACATATTGTACTTCATGTTAGTGGTAAAATTGCATTCAAATAACTTGCGTTTATTTGTGAAAAAAACAGAAATTTGGCGAAAATTTTGAAAATTTCGCAATTTTCCAACTTTGAATTTTTATGCCCTTAAATCACAGCGATACAGCACACAAAAAACTTAATACATAACATTTCCCACATGCTTACTTTACATCAGCACAATTTTGGAACCAAAATTTTTTTTTGTTAGGAAGTTATAAGGGTTAAAAATTGACCAGCGATTTCTCATTTTTGCAACACCATTTTACTTTTAGGGACCACTTCACATTTGAAGCCACTTTGAGGGGTCTATATGATAGAAAATACCCAAAAGTGACACCATTCTAAAAACTGCACCCCTTAAGATGCTTAAAACCACATTCAAGAAGTTTATTAACCCTTTAGGTGCGTCACAGGAATTTTTTGAATATTAAAAAAAATGAACATTTAACTTTTTTTCACAAAAAAAATACTTCAGGTTCAATTTTTTTTATTTTACCAAGGGTAACAGGAGAAATTGGACTGCAAAAGTTATTGTGCAATTTGTCCTGAGCACGCTGATACCTGATATGTGGGGGGAACCACTGTTTCGGTGCATGGCAGAGCTCAGAAGGGAAGGAGCGCCGTTTGACTTTTTCAGTGCAAAATTGGCTGGAATTCAGATCGGACGCCATGTCGCGTTTGGAGAGCCCCTGATGTACCTAAACAGTGGAAACCCCCCAAGTGACCCCATTTTGGAAACTAGACCCCCCAAGGAACTTATCTAGATATGTGGTGAGAACTTTGAACCCACAAGGGCTTCACAGAAGTTTATAACATACAGCGGTACAATTAAATAATCATATTTTTTCCACAAAAATGATCTTTTCACCCCCAATTTTTATTTTTCCAAGGGTAACAGGACCCTAAAAGTTATTGTGCAATTTGTCCTGAGTACGCTGATACCCCATATGTGGGTGTAAATGACTATTTGGGCGCATAGCAGAGCTCGGAAGGGAAGCAGCACCATTTCATGTTTTTGGCTAGATTTGAGATCGGACACCATGTCACGATTGGAAAACCCCTGATGTACCAAAACAGTGGAAACCCCCCACAAATGACACCATTTTGGAATCTAGACCCCCCAAGGAACTTATCTAGATGTGTGGTGAGAACTTTGAACCCCCAAGGGCTTCACAGAAGTTTATAACGTACAGCAGTACAATTAAAAAATTATATTTTTTCCACAAAAATGATCTTTTCACCCTCAATTCTTATTTTTCCAAAAGTAACAGGACCCTAAAAGATATTGTGCAATTTATCCTGAGTACGCTGATACCCCACATGTGGGTGTAAACCTCTATTTGGGCGCATGGCAGAGCTCGGAAGGGAAGCAGCGCCATTTGACGTTTTTGGCTGGAATTGAGATCGGACACCATGTCACGTTAGGAAAGCCCCTGATGTACCAAAACAGTAGAAACCCCCAACAAATGACACCATTTTGGAAACTAGACCCCCTAAGGAACTTATCTAGATGTGTGGTGAGCACTTTGAACCCCCCAGTGCTTCACTGAAGTTTATAACGTCCGGGCGTGAAAATAAAAAAAATCGTATTTTTTCCACAAACATCATCTTTTATTCCCCATTTTTTTATTTTCCCAAGGGTAACAGGAGAAATTGGACCCCAAAAGTTGTTGTCCAATTTGTCCTGAGTACGCTGACACCCCATATGTGGGAGAAAACTACTGTATGGGGACACGTCGGGGCTCGGAAGGGAAGTAGTGACGTTTTGGAATGCAGACTTTGATGGAATGGTCTGTGGGTGTCATGTTGCCTTTGAAGAGCCCCTAATGTACCTAAACAGTGGAAACCCCCCACAAATGATCCCATTTTGGAAACTAGACCCCCTGAGGAACTTATCTAGATGTGTGGTGAGCACTTTGAACCCCCAAGGGCTTCACAGAAGTTTATAATGCCCAGGCATGAAAATAAAAAAATCGTATTTTTTCCACAAACATGATCAATTAGTCCCCATTTTTTTTATTTTCCCAAGGGTAACAGGAGAAATTGGACCCCAAAAGTTGTTGTCCAATTTGTCCTGAGTACGCTGATACCTCATATATGGGAGAAAACTACTGTATGGGCACACGTCGGGGCTCGGAAGGGAAGTAGTGACGTTTTGGAATGCAGACTTTGATGGATTGGTCTGCGGGTGTCATGTGCGTTTGGAGAGCCCCTGATGTACCTAAACTATTGAAACTCCCCACAAGTGACCCCATTTTGGAAACTAGACCCCCCACGGAGCTTATCTAGATGTGTGGAGAGCACTTTGAACCCCCAAGTGCTTCACAGAAGTTTATAACGCCTGGGCGTGAAAATAAAAAAAACATTTTTTTCCGCAAAATTATATTTTTGCCCCCAATTTTTTATTTTCCTAAGGGTAACAGGAGAAATTGGACCCCAAAAGTTGTTTTGTAATTTGTCCTGAGTAGGCTGATACCCTACATGTGGGGGTAAAACACTGTTTGGGCGCATGGCAGAGCTTGGAAGGGAAGGAGCACCATTTGACTTTTTCAACGCAGAATTGGCTGGAATTGAGATCAGACGCCATGTTGCCTTTGGAGAGCACCTGATGTGCCCAAACAGTGGAAACCCCCCAATTCTAACTCCAACCCTAACCTCAACACACCCCTAACCCTAATCTGAGCCCTAACCCTAACCCTAGCCCTAACCCTACCCTAACCCTAACCCTAGTGGGAAAATGGAAATAAATACATTTTCTTTTAGTTTTATTATTTTTCCCTAACTAAGGGGGTGATAACGGGGGGTTTGATTTACGATTTATGGCGGTTTTTATGTTTGGTGGCTGTCGCACGCTAAAAGACGCTTTTTATTGTAAAAATAGTTTTTGCATCACCACATATTGAGAGCTATAATTTTTCCGTATTTTGACCCACCAAGTCATGTGAGGTCTTATTTTTTGCGGGACGAGTTGACGTTTTTATTGGTACCATTTTCGGGCACGTGACATTTTTTGATCGCTTTTTATTTCGATTTTTGGGATGCAGAATGAACAAAAACCAGCGTTTTATGAATTTCTTTTGGGGGGGTGCGTTTACACAGTTCCGCGTGTGGTAAAATTGATAAAGCAGTTTTATTCTTCGGGTCAGTACGGTTACAGCAATACCTCATATAGGTCGTTTTTTTATGTTTTGTCGGTTTTTTGCAATGAAAACAATTTTATATAAAAAATAATTATTTTTGTATCGCTTTATTCTGCGAGCTATAACTTTTTTATTTTTTTGCGGATGATGCTGTATGGTGGCTCGTTTTTTGCGGGACAAGATGACGTTTTCAGCGGTACCATGGATATTTATATGCGTCTTTTTGATCGCGCGTTATTGCACTTTTTGTTCGGTGGTATGATAATAAATCATTATTTTTTGCTTTGTTTTTTATTTTTATTTTTTAAGGGGTTCGCTAAAGGGGTTAACTAATGGGACAGTTTTATAGGGCAGGTCATTACGGACGCGGCGATACCAAATATGTGTACTTTTATTGTTTTTGGTTTTTTTTATTTTGAAAAAATGGATTTATTGGGGTATATTTTTTTTTTTTTTACTAATTTATTTAGCGATTTTTTTAAAATTATTTTTAACACTTTTTTTTTTTTTTTTTTTTTTTTTACTTTATTACCTTGTCCCAGGTGGGACATCACTGTCCTGTGACAGATCGCTGATCTGTCACATCACAGATCACTGTGACAGATCAGCGATCTGTCACAGGCACTGCTGCAGACTTCCTCATGCCTGCGCTTTGCAGGCACTGAGGAAGCCAGCTTCCTCAGGCCCCCGAAGGCCCCCGTCACCATCTTGGATTCGGGGGCCTGGAGGAAAGGAGCCCCCCGCAGCAGCGCTGCACATTGCGCTGCCGTGGGGGCTCAGGGAAGCACGGAGGGAGCCCCCTCCCTGCCGATGCTTCCCTTTAACCCCCGGTACACCGCGATCGCGTTTGATCGCGGTGTGCAAAGGGTTAACGTGTCGGGGGCGGTCCGTGACCGCCCCTGACACATTGTGCCGGGTGTCAGCTATGATAATTAGCTGACACCCGGCCGCGATCAGCGGCGCTCACCACGTGGGCGCCGCTGATCACTGGGACGTAATATTCCGTCCATGGTAGTTAGGTCCAGGGTCACATGGACGGAATATTACGTCCTTTGTAGGTAAGGGGTTAACCAACAGGCCAGACCGCATATCAAATGTAAGTGTTGAGGGTCACTTGGGTAATAGTGATAACAAAATAATAAGTTTTCATGTATCCTTTAATAAGATGTGTAGTAGAGGGTTTACAAGGACACTAAACTTCAGGAAAGCAAATTTCCAACGGATGAGAGATGATCTTGGTGCAATTAAATGGGACAATATCCTGAGACATAAAAATACACAAAGAAAATGGGAGACGTCTATTAGCATCCTGAATAGGACCTGTGCACAATATATACCATATGGGAATAAACATGCTAGGAATAGGAGGAAACCACTATAGCTAAATAGAGCTGTAAGGGGCGCAATTAGTGACAAAAAGAAAGCATTTAGAGAATTAAAGCAGTAGGTAGGGATGAGGCATTAAATAAATACAGAAGATTAAATAAATTATGTGAAATGCAAATCAAGGCAGCAAAGATTGAGACAGAGACTCAGAGAAAGTAAAAATAATCCCAAAATATTCTTTAACTACATAAATAGTAAGAAACTAAAAAATGATAGTGTTGGCCCCCTTAAAAATAGTCTGGGTGAAATGGTGGATGAGGATGAGGAAAAAGCCAATATACTAAATGGCTTTTTTTCAACAGTATTTACACAAGAAAATCCCATGACGGATAACATGATCAGTGATAAAAATTCTCCATTAAATGTCACATGCTTAACCCAGCAGGAAGTACGGCGGCGTCTAAAAATCACTAAAATTGACAAATCCCCAGGCCCGGATGGGATACATCCCCCGAGTACTGCAGGAATTAAGTACAGTCATAGATAGAACATTATTTTTAATCTTTAAAGATTCCATATTAACAGGGTCTGTACCACAGGACTGGTGTATGGCAAATGTGGTGCCAATATTCAAAAAGGGGACTAAAACTGAACTTGGAAATTCTAGGCCAGTAAGTTTAACCTCAACTGTGGGTAAAATACTGGAGGATTTT
This sequence comes from Dendrobates tinctorius, assembly GCF_039654945.1. Lineage (NCBI taxonomy): Eukaryota > Metazoa > Chordata > Amphibia > Anura > Dendrobatidae > Dendrobates > Dendrobates tinctorius. Next base: position 15,352,837 of record NW_027361783.1, read on the forward strand.
CTAAGAGATACTATACTGGAGTATCTGAAGAAGAATAACCTCATGACCCAATATCAACATGGGTTTACGAGGGACCGTTCCTGTCAGACTAATCTGATAAGCTTTTATGAAGAGGTAAGTTCCAGACTGGACCAAGGGAATGCAGTGGACATGGTGTACATGGACTTTTCAAAAGTTTTTGATATGGTGCCACACAAAAGGTTGATATGAGAACAATGGGGATAGGGGAAAATATGTGTAAGTGGGTTAAGAACTGGCTCAGGGATAGGAAACAAAAGGGTGGTTATTAATGGAGCACACTCAGACTGGGTCATGATTAGCAGTGGGGTACCACAGGGGTCAGTATTGAGCCCGCTTCTTTTTAACATATTTATTAATGACCTTGTAAGGGGGCATAGAGAGTAGAATTTCAATATTTGCAGATGACACTGAACTCTGCAGGGTAATCAATACAGAGGAGGACAATTTTATATTACAGGAGGATTTATGTAAACTAGAATCTTGGGCTGATAAATGGCAAATGAGCTTTAATGGGGATAAATGTAAGGTCATGTACTTGGGTAGAACAAACGAGATGTATAATGATGCGCTTAATTATAAAGCACTGGGCAAAACTGTCACTGAAAAAGACCTGGCTGTATGGTAGGACGACAAACTCACATTTAGTGGCCAGTGTCAGGCAGCTGCTGCAAAGGCAAATAAAATAATGGGATGCATTAAAAGAGGCATAGATGCTCATGAGGAGAACATAATTTTACCTCTATATAAGTCACTAGTAAGACCACAATTAGAATACTGTGTACAGCTCTGGTCTCCGGTGTATAAGAAAGACATAGCTGAGCAGAGAAAAGCGACCAAGGTTATTAGAGAACTGGGGGGGTCTGCAATAAAAAGATAGGTTATTACACTTGGGGTTATTTAGTTTGGAAAATCGAAGGCTCCGGGGTGATCTTATTACAATGTATAAATATATGCGGGGACAGTACAAAGACCTTTTTTAATGATCTTTTTACTCTTAGACCTGTGACGGGGACAAGGGGCATCCTCTACGTCTGGAGGAAAGAAGGTTTAAGCATAATCACAGACACGGATTCTTTACTGTAAGAGCAGTGAGACTATGGAACTCTCTGCTATATGATGTTGTAATGAGTGATTCCCTACTAAAATTTAAGAAGGGACTGGATGCCTTTCTTGAAAAGTATAATATTGCAGGGTATATACACTAGTTTCCTCTATATTGCGTTGATCCAGGGAGCTAGTCTGATTGCCGTATGTGGAGTCGGGAAGGAATTTTTTTCCCCAATGTGAAGCTTACTGTTTGCCACATGGGTATTTTGTCTTCCTCTGGATCAACATGTTAGGGAAGGTTAGGATAGGATATGGGTTGAACTAGATGGACTTAAAGTCTCCCTTCAACCTTAATAACTACAGTATATTACTATGTATGTTACTAAACCCTCTTCCTAAAAATGCCATAATATGCAATGCAAGGTAAATGCACATCCAAAAAGCCAGTTCCTTCCAAAGAGCACAATATTGGTGTGGTGTGTATATGTATAAAATATGAGTAGAAAAACAGATGTGTAAAAATAAAACACACACTTTGTAAAGTGGATAGTTGTTAAATATCTGAATTTTCTTTTGTAGTTTGAAAAAACAATTATCCCCCCTTCAAAAAAGGAGTGCACCAGAAATGCAAAAACTCTATACATTCACTTGTGATAAGCAAGCACATTATCTTGGGCTTGTATTGATTTAAGATTTTTGTTTAGTTAAAATATTTATTTTACATGTTAAATATTGTTCCGGCTTGCTGCTTTTTAGTGCACTAAAACTATAGAAAAAACCTACTGTACATCACATCACTAATCAATCACATGGAGTCTGTTATTGCTACTGTTGCAGTTTTCCTATCTCTCTGCCCTGACAAACAGAATCTCTATTAATCACAGGCTACCACTTCCTCAATGCTGCAGTTGTACAAAACATTACTGTTTGGAGTGTCTGTCCAGTGTTTTAGAAGTTTTTCTTCCTGTCTCTATTGCTGATCTGTGGCCTCTAACATCCTCACTATTCTCACTATCCTAAATCACTGCTTCAATCCCTGCCTCAGATTTTTTTTTAAAGTTCTGAAAATACCTCCTATACTATGTGATATCTCCTGAGGACATGGCTGATGTCACTTTCTTCAATTCTAAAATGGATGAGAGGATTTTTTGGGGTGGCATGGTGGCTCAGTGGTTAGCACTGCAGTCTGGGTTCCTGAGTTCAAATCCCACCAAGGACAGCATCTGCTAGGAGTTTGTATGTTCGCCCTGTGTTTGTGTGGATTTCCTCCAGGTACTCTGGTTTCCTCCCACGTTCCAAAGACATACTGATAGGGAACTTAGATTGTGAGCCCCATTTGGGACAGTGCCAATAATGTCTATAAAGCACTGTGGAGTTAATGGTGGTATATATAAATGAGTAAAATAAATAAATAAAAAATTTGGGGGTGATTCACAAGAATTGTATCACAAATTGTTTGATACAAAAAGGAGTGATGCAGCACTACCAATATGGGGTACAGTGTAGAAATATATCTAGAGCACATTATTGGGGCAAGAGGCATATTGTAGTGGTCTGCTCCATGAAGAAGTTAATTACATATTCAAAATGAAAAAGAGAAAAAGCGGCACTCACCAGCCAATAAAATGAGTTCTTTATTGCTTTACTTAGAAGACATAAAAACTGTTTGGGAATGTGTGTAGTGTGTGGAGTATGGACATTTCTTGTTATTTCAATGCTTCTTCTTTACCAGCAATGAAGGACTCATTTTAAGGGATGGTGAGTGCCGCTGTGTTTTTCTCATTTTGAATATGTCACAAATTGTTTGATCAGGAACCTGCAAATTTCATGAAATTCAACTTGAATTTGATTCACATAGTATCAACTTGCTTATGTCTAGCTGGCACAAGGCTTTACAGTTTAAAGTTTGACATGAATTGTGTATTTATGGATCCAAAATATAGTTAAACTCTTTCCAATTTCACTGGAAATCCCTACATCCTGCTTACATTTGTCTACACTCAAGGCTATGCTGTTTCTGTCAGAAGTTGAGATGCCACTTTTTGTGTGGCGTTTTCTCCAATTTGTCTGTTATCCTTTTCTTGTAGAATTCTATAAGCTGGGTTCCTTCTTACTTGCCATTATTTCTACTTCATGTACACATTATATCTTTTCCCTAAATTTTCCAATAAAAATGAATGTACTATAATTATAGTGAGGTAGGAAATTATTCAATTCTTATCACACCCATTTTTTCTTTTGTAACATTATAGTGGTATTATGAGAGCTTTATAGTTCGTAAATCAGTACAACAAACAATGAATTCTGATTTAAGATGGGAATAAAATTAGAAGTTATTTAGCAAAAACAAAAATTATACTGTACATTTTACTTAGGACTCTATACTTCACCAATGATTTTGATATCATTTGATGAAGGTCTGGTCCGAAATGTGTGTCTGGGTTTGGTGCTACAGGTCCTCCTACTCAGCACAGCAGCTCACTGGTATGTACCCATCTCATGGATGTGACTTATTCCATATGATCTTACTGTAAAAAAATATTAAAAACACTTCAAAGATGTAATTTTTCTTTATACTGACAAAAAACTGAATAAAAAACGATCAAAAAGTCATATGTAGAAAAAAATTGTATAAATGAAAATGCCAAATTGTCTTACAAAATATGGCACATTCGACAAAGAAATATAAAACTTACAGCTCTCATAATATGGTGATGCAAAAACATTGATTTTTGTAAAATATTGTTTTCAATGTGTAAAAGTGGCACACCATAAAAAAATATAAATCTGGTATCACTATACTGACTTGAAGAATAAATATTGCTTATCACTTTTATGGAACCGAGCAAAAAAATAAAAACAATATCTGAATTGCTGTTTCTTGTTCATTCTGTTCTGAAAATCTGAATAAAAACCTGCGAAAACTGTTATATACCCCAAAAGGGTACAAATCTTCAACTATTTACACAAAAAATAAGCCCTTAAAAAATTTTTTAGTATGTGACATCAGCAAAGCATAGAAATATAATTGTGGAATTGCTGTAATCTCACTGACCTGAAGAATAAAGCCATATCTATAGCCTCATCACTAATACCGCATGGTGAACCATGCAAACCATGCAAAAAATAAAAATAAGGACTAGTCTTATACTATTGTCTATATGGTCATTCTACCTCCCAAAAATCGGAATAAGGCTCAGTTTAAGTTTGCCCTTTCCTCTTTGCTCTCCGCTGAGCACTTATGTTGAAGTTTCCGTGTAAATCCTAAATGACGCGAATCAAAAAATCTCTTGACAGAACCACTCACTATAATGAGACAAATGGAATCAATTTAGGACTCCATCTGGTCTCTACTCTGGCGGTGTCCTATCATTTTAGACATCTTTTAGCGCACAAATGTGTTTGACCATAGTTCATAGTGTGTTTATCTTCTTTATATAGTGAGTGGTTTTCTTGGGTGTTTCATTTGAATTGCATTTTGCAAGATTTACACAGAAGCCCAGTCATAAGTGCTCCATATAGAACTCAAGAATACAATCCCTGTCTTCTGATGAAAACATTTAAAAAATGTTATGTACAACAAAATGTCACCACTGAAAACCCTAACCTCTAACAAATCCAGCATAAAACCATCCCCCACTCCAGATCATCACCTGTCTCTGGAACATAGGGAGTTTTCACGTTATTGGTAGAAGAAAGACTCTGGAAAAATAACACAACTTAAATAAGGTCCACTGAAATCTGCACTCCCCAATCCAAATGCCCCCTCCTTCTGTTATCAGCCACATATTTGACATTATTGTACTGGGGAGAGTGTAATTAAAAATGTATGAGTTGCATGTTGCCAAAAGCACAAGCTGGTCACAATTTATGGGAACTAAACTGGCATATTTGCAATTCTTCAGAAAAAAAGCAAGACGTGGATGTTATAAAATAGTGACTGCAGCCATAGATGAATTCATTGAGAGGTGCAATTTCTACATTGAGGTTGTCACTCTTCCACACCTCAGTGTGTCTGGGATGCAGTTACTGACAGCTCAGCCAACCAATCAGGTACAGGATTATGCTGAAGCTGTCAGTACTTTAATTGACAGCTCAGTTGTCCTGTCTGGTGCAGGGGCATGCTGAGCTGTTAGTATGATGATTGACAACTCAGCCATCCATCAGAGACTGGGAGGCACTGGCTGTCTCCAGATGTTCTTTGTCCGATGTGTTTGCCAAGCTACTTGACTTGGCTGTTACTCCCAGATCTCTGCCAGATGTACATTCAGCTACAGTGAAAACTCTTTGTGCCTTACATTCTGTTTGTAGATCTTTCATTGCCTGACTTGAGGTTTGCCTCTCTATCTGGACACCTCACATCCATGAATTGGCTGGTTCCTTATTGTGCCTCCTGATGAACCGTGTGGATGGGAAAACACGTCGAGGCTGGAAGCTAAGTTTGGGTTAACCCCCAGCTGTTTCTAAAATTTTTTTTGTTTGGCAATAGGTATCATCATTTGCCTTCTATGGGAACCAATATGGATATAATTCTGATGTTCCTTTATTGAACCACGCTATTTTTTACCTCTTGTCTGTGCTTGTCTGATTTTACTGCAGAGTTTTTTTTGGCTTTATTTGATAATGCATATGGAATCCATGTTTTCTGTAATCTATTAATACCCAAAAAGACAAGATTGCCACTATCTACTGGTAGCTTATGGAATCTATATTTTCTGTGGTCTATTAATACCCAAAAAGACAAGACTTGCTACTATCTATTGGTTATACAAGAGGTTTCTCTATGTTTTCTCTATGTTTACATGTAATAGCCTGTCTTTTATATATTGTACATTAATAGCCTGTGTATTATATTAGCACTATCTTTCATCTCTTTTATTTGCTTATTGTTTTCCCACCTGTAGTTTATAAGAGTCATTTAGGGCGAGTCTGGGACAGCCGCCGCGGAGTGGGTGCGCCAAATCGTATCTTTTAGGGTGCCAACCTCCACTGTCAGGAAAGGATAGCAGGCTAGTGTAGGGCTATCGTAGGTTATTATTGTTTAGAGTTTGTTAATTGTGTTATTGCACAAGGGGGTGTTTTTTACCTCAATTTATTAAAGTTTTATATTTTTAAAGGGATTATATGATTGCACGATTGCCTGACTTTAGGCCTTGCTCTGACCATCCATCTGTTTAACCCCTTCTGCTTCAATCTGCTATCCTCCTGGTATTCTGACCTTAGAACATTACATGACTACACCTCTGTCTCTTCATTCTGTTTATGATGTACATTCCTGGCTTTTGACCTCAGACTCCTTGCCTGTCACATCTCATGGCTTGGCTGTGAGAAGTGACTCTGCTTCATAGAGGTTACTTTTGGGTTTTGTCTATATTTCTGGCATATTTGGGGCACTGTGAATGTTTCCCCCAAACTATTCTAACATAGTCTATGCTCCAAAAGCAAAATAGCGCTCCTTATTTTGCAGCCCTGATGTGTGGCCAAACAATTGTTTCTGAAAACATATAGGGCATCACCATGTTTGAGAGAAATTGCATAATAAATTGTTGGGTCCAGTTTCACCTATTAGCACCTATGTATCTGACAAATCTACAGCTAATAAACAAATTACATTTTTGCCACTAAAATGTTATATTTGCACATCCCAATGTTATAAAATTCTGTGAGGTACCTGTGCATTTAAAATGCTCACGACACCCCTAGATGAATTCCTTAAGGTTTATACTGATCTAGCACCTCAAGGGCTCGGCTAATGGAGCATACAATCTATCCAAATGGATTCTGCATTCTAAATGCCAAGTTGAGCCCCTTCCCATTCAATCCCTGCTGTGTCCTAAAACAGTAGTGTACTGCGACATTCGGTAACAATTGCATAACGAACTGTTCAGCCATTTTCTCCTTTTATCCTTTTACCCCTTGTGTTTATTAAAACTTAGAGGCTAAAGTAAATTTTTAAGTGAAAAACACTATTTTTTTTATTTTTATGGCCCAATCTTATAAAATTCTATGATATAGTTCTTGGTTAAAAATGGTCCCCATAGATGAATTCCTTATGGGGTTTAGTTTGCCAAATGTGGTCACTTGTTGGTCTTTCTGCTTTTTATTAGCATCTCAGGGGCTTTGCAATTACAACATGATGTTCAAATTTGCTTTCTGAATTTTGTCATGTGCCAAAACTTTATTTTTTGACTGCATAAAAGGTATCACTGTGTTTGGGAGAAATTGTATAACAAATTATAGTGTCCATTTTCTCCTATTACACCTCATGTAAATGATAGATTTGGTGCAAAAAGAGTATTTGTAATTATTTGTTTTCACATCTAAATGTTATAAAGTTTTGTGAATCCCCCTGTAGGCTCGAAATGCTGAGTACACCACTAGATTCCTTGTGTGAGTTTCTGACATCTTTACATGTTTGGGCCATGTAATAATAATAATAATACATTTTATTTCTCTAGTGCCGACATATTCCGCAGCATTTTACATTTAAGAGGGGACTTGTACAGATGATAGACATTACAGCATAACAATAATCACATAGATCATAACAGATACCAAGAGGAATGAGGGCCCTGCTCGCAAGCTTACAATCTATGAGGAAAAAAAGGAGACACGAAAGGTGGGTGATAACAATTGCCCTGATTATTTGCACCAGCCATAATGTTGTGTGTAACAGTACAGACACAGAGGGCTAATAGATGCATAAAGCATCTAGTGGGAACATGATGCAGGGAGCCTGGTATGGTAAAACTTTTGACTGTGCCACACAGGGATAGTTAGGTTAATGTGTTGAGGCGGTAGGCCAGTATGAATAAATGCGTTTTCAGGGCACGCTTAAAATTGTAGGGATTCGGGACTAATCGTATTGACCTGGGGAGTGCATTCCAAAGAATTCGCGCAGCACGTGTATAGTCTTGGAGATGGGAGTGGGAGGTTCTGATTATTGAGGATGCTAACCTCAGGTCATCAGCAGAATGGAGGGCACGGATAGGGTGGTAGACTGAAACGAGGGAGGAGATGTAGGGTGGTTCTGAGCCATGGAGTGCTTTGTGGGTGAGGGAAATAAGTTTGTACTGGATTCTTGAGTGGATGAGTAGCCAGTGTAAGGACTGACACAAGGTAGAGGCATCGGTGTAATGATTGGCGAGGAATATGATCCTGGCTGCAGCATTCAAGACAGATTGGAGGGGGGAAAGTTTGGTAAGAGGAGACCGATTAATGGAGAGTTACAATAGTCCAGACAAGAATGAATAAGAGAAACAGTAAGAGTTTTTGCGGAATCAAAAGTAAGAAAAGGTCGAATTCTAGAAATGTTTTTGAGGTGCAGATAACTAGAGCGAGCCAGTGATCGGATGTGGGGGGTGAATGAAAGTTCGGAGTCAAGTATGACCCCAAGACAGCGGGCATGTTGCTGGGGAGTAATAGTGGAACCGCACATAGAAATGGCAATGTCGGGTATAGGTACATTAGTAGAGGGAGGAAACACAAGGAGTTCACTCTTTGACAGGTTCAGTTTCAGATATAGTGAGGACATGATGTTAGACACAGCATTTAGACAATCGCTGGTGTTATCTAAAAAGGCAGGCGTGATATCAGGAGAAGCATATAATTGGGTGTCATCAGCATAGAGATGGTACTGGAAACCAAATCTACAGATTGTTTGACCAATAGGGGCATTATTCAAAGAGAAGAGGAGGGGGCCTAGGACTGATCCTTGAGGAACCCCAACAGTAAGTGGAAGATGAGAGGAGGAGGAACCAGCAAAAAATACAGTAAAGGAGCGGTAAGAGAGATAGGAGGAAAACCCGGAGAGAATGGTGTCCTTGATGCCGATGGAGCGGAGCATGGTTTGGAGGAGCTGATGATCCACAGTGTCAAATGCTGCAGAGAGATCCAAGAGAATTAGCATGGAGTAGTGACCATTAGAAGATTTAGCTGTTAGTAGATCATTAGAGACTTTAGTGAGGGCAGTTTCAGTATAGTGTAGAGAGCAGAAACCGGATTGGAGAAGGTCGAGAAGCGAGTTATCAGAGGGATTACGGATTAGACGGGAGTAGACCAGGCGTTCCAGGAGTTTAGAGATGAAGGGAAGATTAGATACAGGTCTATAGTTAGCAGCACAGTTTTGGTCGAGGGATGGTTTTTAAGTAGTGGATGAATGATGGCATGCTTAAATGAGGAGGGAAAGATACCAGAAGAGAGAGAGGTTAAATATTTTAGTTAGGTGAGTGGTGACAGCAGGGGAAAGGGACTTGAGGAGATGTGATGGAAATGGGTCACAGATGCAAGTGGTTGGGCGAGAAGATGCAAGGAGCCTGCTTACTTCTTCTGTGACTGGTTCAAAATCAGAGAGTGAGCTAGATGCAGTGGGGGAGGGAGGACAGTGCATGGTATGAGGTGAATGGGAGATAATTTCCTGTCGGATATGGTCAATTTTTTCTTTGAAGTAATTGGCCAGATCGTCAGCTCGAAGCTCCGTGGTTGGGGCCTGCACTCTTGGGTTGAGCAGGGAATGAAAAGTGTCAAAGAGACCTTTTAGGGTTATTGGATTGTAAGGTGATGAGGGTGTTGAAATAGGTTTGTTTGGAGAGGTGAAGGGCAGTGTTGTATGTTCTAAGCATAAACTTATAATGGATGAAATGTTCGTGTAGACTAGATTTTCTCCACAGACGTTCGGCGCACCTGGAGCACAGCTACACCCAAACAGCAGTTTTTGACAACATATCTGGTATCATTTCATTCTGGAGAAATTGCGTAAAAACTTATGGGGTCCGTTTTCTCCTATTATTCATTGTGAAAGTCACAAAATTTAGGCTAATACTACATTTTATCAGAAAAAAACATAATTTTTGTTATCATATCCATATTTTAAAATGTTCTGTGAAACACCTATGGGTTAAAAATGCTCAACACACCTTCAGATGCATTCTTTGATGGGTCTAGTTTCCAAAATAGCACCATTTGTGGGTTTTTTTTTGCTTTTTTGGCACCTCAGGGACTCTGTAAATAATGGTGTCTGCAATCTATTCCAACCAAATTTACACTTACTTCAAGTACTAAATGTCACTTTTTCCCTTCTGAGCACTGCTATGTTCAAACAATGGTTTTAGACCACATTGTGAGTACCAAGGTGCTGAGAATTAACTGGCTAGTAAATTGTGGGGTCATTGTAAAAGTGAAAAATTTGGGGCTAAAGCAGTTTCAATAGTTTTCTCTAAATGATTTTCTAATTTCTACCGAAATCTGTTTCTTTAATTTAGAATATAGTATGTCATTATTAATATTCCACTAAATATGTGCTGAAGTTTTATTTTTACACAATGGCTAGATAAATTAATTTTGATTATGAATATAAATTAAAGAATTGTTTAAACTGTAGCTCATCGGCTCTGCTTTGTTGTTTCATGAGTATATGGTCTTTCATAATTGAATCACATGATTAATTTAATGTTTAGCTATGAGGCTGGATTCAGTTGCAGCTGAATTTTTGTCAAGCCATTGTAATATATGTATTTATTACAATGGCATGCAAATTGATAAATAAGTTGCTGAAAATTTTGAAACAAATGTGCTATATATTAGCCATAACATGTAATTGATTTTTTTTGCCACATGTGGATTGGATTTTTAAACCACAATTCACATATATTGTATTGCACTTTGTTGTAGATTTCTCTGTACAGTCTGCATTGAAAATCTGCGAGATATATGCCATGTATAGCTAGCCTTGCTTTGCGACAATACAATCTTAGATCAACATCTCTAATTTTGCTTGGAAAATCCAGTGAACTAGACCACAAAAGGGGCATAATTTATGCAAACACCACCCGAAAGTAGGCATCTCTGAAATGTTAAATATCCTAATGTGGGGATTTGCAATACTGGCATTTATGCCACAAAAGCAGTAAGCAAATCAGGTATAAGCCATCAAGGTATTTTTCTCAAATCTATTTTAATCTGAATACAGGGAGATTCAAAATTTACGTAACATGCCTCGCTATGCCCTTTTCCAATTGGAATTTTTCTTCGGCCTGGCATTTAGTGACTTTTTGTATTTTTTATCTATGGAAAGGAGCCACATAGAATTTAAAAATGATTATTTTGCCAGGGTGAAGCTCTATTCATGTCTTCGTACACCTACATTATTTTGGCTAGTGATATATTCATATGTTTTATTTAAAATTTTTGGCTATTTATTTATTCTCAAGAATAATTTCCATTTTTGGAGGCAGAACAACATCATGATCAGAATGGCACCTCAAACGGTAACCAATCTTACCTCCTACTTGATTGACTTGATGCTTCTGCAGGTTCCTGAAATAGAGAAAATGGAGTATGATAAGAACCTTAGGGCACTTATAATTAGGCTATGGTTAGTGATTGCCCTATTTCAGTTACTTAGAAGGTTCTAAATAGAACTCAGTGGAATTGCTAATTTAGTAGAAATTAAGGGAGGATCACAACAAATGCAACATGACTTTTTGGACATTGTATTGACTAAATCTTATTAATGACAAGTCGGGTCATTGGAAAGTGCAAAACATAGTATTTGCCTTTGTTGTGAGTCTTCTGGCTACATACATTTAATTTATTAAGAAAAGTAAAATACTGGAGCTTTAATAATATATTAATAATTATGTGATGTCCAGTCAATGGTAGTTTTCTAAAACCCTGTAATTTTATAACACAAAAGGTTCATGACACTTCAGAAATAAGCTGACATTTACAGGAATGGTAATAAACCGGGCTATGAGTAGTATAATTAGTGTGTAATTTTTATATCAAGTCTATCACTTGGTATAATATTCAGTAAAATCTAACGAATGGTTAATGACCTTGTTTTCAGGGATTGGTTTTATAATATGGATAACTTAGAAAGTTAGGGGATTCTGAGATTAAACGCTTCTGTAAACTGTCGCTCTCATGCTAGCCATGTTAAGATCACATAAGATATGTTGCATGCTTGCTGTTTACTATGCAAAATGGATTACTTTCTTAAAATATTGGATTCACTAATATTGTTAAAAACTTTTGGTCGGTGTTGCCTAGTTCTACAGCCTATCATTTCTCAATGTTAGGGCTCATTCAGAGTAAAGTTTATACATATGTGTGCTGTCTGTATTAAAATTGCATAGCATGCGGATAGCGCACAGACCAATGTTATTGAAGAGGACTGTTCAGATGAGTAGCATGTTGTATTGTTTTCCATATTTTGAATGAGACTTGCCCATTTAAGTCTATGGGTGCAAAAAATAAATAAATCCCATATGCATTATCTGTAGTACATTCAGTTTTTATGGATTTGGTGAAATGATAAATATTGAAAACTATATATATATATTTATCCTGAAAATTGACCATAAAAATGTTCCATTGATGTAAAAAATTGAAAGCTGACAAATGCATGTCATATGGTTTGAATAGGTGTGACAATAAGGATAAAAAATGTCCATTTTTTCTGGAGGAAAATAGAATACATTTTCATAAGCTCCACGCATAGCAAATGATCAAACACTTCCAAAAATAACTAGTTAATTTTTGAGGAAGTATTTATTGTATTCTGTAAATATATATACATCATCTGGAATAACTTGGATTTGATAAAGTCTGTAGTATGAATTAAGTCAAATAGTGCAATTTTGATTATTATGGGATTATTTTGCTAGCTTAGAAACCTATTTGAACATACTCTATTAAAAATGTTAATTAATGAAGGTGAAGCTCTTTTGCTTAGGAACCTAACCTATTGGCAGGAATAGAGAGTGATTGCAAATCTCTTGATCTATAGGATTTGTGGTGATCTGCATTAAATACATAAAATGTCATTTTCTTGTGCATGGTTAGAATGCACAAGAGTCTCTATGTGGTTCTGCAGAGATATTAAACATTGCCAGGTTTCCCTACAGATTGCAGTTGATCATTGAACTTTCTATCAAAGGACTATTCAAACAAGAAGGAACTGTCAAAAGTAAACAGGCTCTTGAGGTGATTTTTATTATATATATTATAAACCCAAATTATTTAAAAAAAAAAAAAAGTTTGCTTACCTTTCTTTAAATTGTAGCTACTTAGTTTAGAAAAACGATATTAAAATACTAATAATGTAATCATATCTGAATTCAGTTTTTGTTTCTATATCAGTCAATACAAAGATCATTATCTGCACGTTGAGTTCGTCAACTCGCCGACAATCTAAAGTCTACCAAAGTGGATGGAACTCCATTCTGCACAGCTGCAAAAGGACAGCAAGAAATTAGACTGAGAGAAGCAGCCGAGCTGGATCTGAGAGTGACAAGGACTTAAAAGGAATGTGTCATCAGAAAATTATGAATTTTTTTTATTTCCAGAATTTTTGTTAAATGAATTTTATTTAAATTGTAATTATTTTCCTTATCACAATCTATGTTAAAAATACAGAAAACATGTAATATTCACTCTGGCTACTAAGGCTGACACTAGACTCTCACTCCTGTTCTTTACAGAAGGCTTTTCAATTGTTGGATTACACAGGTCTAAAAAAAAATTTCAGGTGCCAAGGTTTTTAGAATGTATTTAGGGTATTGGATGTGTTGAATTGAAAAATCTCATTAACTTGGCTGAATTGGCTTTAGTTTTTGAGATAATTCATCTATGGAAAGAATGCACTCCCCCAATGCGACTTGTGAGTGATAACAAATGCAATACCATTTGGCATTTTGACTCTTTAACAGTGTCTAAGGTAATTAATTATGAAAAAAGAGAAGGTTAGGGAGCACTACTAAGAGCCAGGAGAATAATTAATATTGAAAATAAATGAGGGGTGTTGCACAATGCAAAGACAAAAGCAATGATCAACAAAAGAAGAAAAAAGGGCCCAGCATATAAAGCGCACACCCAAGGCAATAAAGTATGTGACCAATACATATAAATTTTACTGATGTAAAGAAATGGTTACCATAAAGAGTAGTCCAAAATGGAAACGTCGGGTGTCAGGTCTTCCCCTGACGAAGCTGCACCCAGCAGCGATACGCGTGGGGCTCCCCACACCTCCCATGTCCCGTGACCACCTTTTCTTGACAACCTGACCCCCGACGTTCCATTTTGGACTACTCTTTATGGTGACAATTTCTTCACTTTCTACTATATACTGTGGCATTTATCTCCAATTTTTTTTTTCTCTTGCCCTCAATATTCTATTTGGGTCTAGATCTCCTAACTATCCTCATATTGGATGGTTCCCTGCTCCCTCCTATATCATGGCTATTTACAGGGCTCCTCAGATCTTATGGGGTTTTCTGGAGTGAGTGTCGGTATGATATCCCCTCTATTCTTATAATGGATGGTCACCTTGCTTATAGTACCTTTTGGTCTATCTATAAATATAAATATTTTGAGTAAATAGCTACATTTCTCTGGGGACGCCCAGATTCGGGGTTGTTGGGTCATGCTCTATGTATTATTATTATGTACATTTGGGTGAATTTTGTGTAATTTTCCATAAGAGGTCTTTGCCTATCAGCATTTAGGATTAGATCTGTTTGGGACATTTGGGGGTGTGCCTTCCTTTTTAAATATTTTTATTCTGTATACCTGTTTGTCTCTCAATAAAATTTATATGTATTGGTCACATACTTTATTGCCTTGGGTGTGCGCTTTATATGCTAGGCCCTTTTTTCTTCTTTTGTTAGGTAATTAATTATTCTGTATTTCAATTTGTAGGCTTACAATGCTATAAAAGCGGTTCCCGGTGCACTATGTCCCAGAAGTATTTTGCTGTGTTCCGGGACATAGTGCACCGGCGCATGCGCAGTAATGATTTTCGGCTTTGCCCGCAGTTGGGCAAAGCATACTGCACGTGAGCGAGGCAAGATTGCTATGCGCACGTGCGAACTATGGAGGAGAGCAACTCTAATTCTGGAAAAGATTGAGGACGGGGGCCACGGGGTGGCACATGTTAAGGAGCTGAAACTCCTAAACCCTTCATCCAGTTTTAATGTGGGTACCCTCAAATGAAAGCTGAAAGTCTGAACTTCAACTGCATCTGAATTGTTTGGTTTAAAATTCATTGTGGTAATGTCTAGAATCAAAATTAGAAAAATGTTGTCTCTGTCCAAATATATATGGACCTAACTGTATGGCTGTTTAAAGAAACCAGAAGTTTGAATCTAATATTAGCTTTACTGACCGTGCGAAAATTGCACGATTTCTCATATTTACTATGAATAGTAATACGGTAAATAAAAAAACATCAAAATATATTTAACATAAAACCTGACAAATTGCCTTTAAAATATAAAAAAAATTCCAAAATCTAAAAACGATAAACTGGATTTAAAAAGCCTATTGTTTAGAAGATTTTTGACTTGTTCTTATAAAACATACTCATTGTAAAAATGAACGTTATGCAACTTTTAAATATACAATTATATTTGTTATATTGTGTATTACAGGAGTATTTAAATTCATTCACAACGAGAAATAATCATGGAATTAATTCACAAAGTTACAGAATTCGAAGGCGTATTCACATGAAACTTCACTAAATAAGACGTCTTTACAGGCTTCTAAAAGCACATAGACATGTGGCTGAATGTACTATAGTTTTACAATTTTACAGAATCAGATTTCATAGAGGTCAAGCAAGAGCAGTATGTAACACTGCATAACCTTGATCATTCCATACAGAATGTGCTCAATAATTGGAATGTGTTATTATTGGAACCTGTCTAACACTAATCACATAAGATTTAGATATTTTAGATTAGTAATGGCATGTTTACATCAACAATTTTTCATCTCACTAATAAACAAATGATCAGAAAAATTATTAGGGAGGAATTTACGCAAACCAACAAGGAGAATCATCATGAAATTTGAATGGCTCTCTTGAGAGCTATGTGCCAGGCTAGGCTTACATACTATACATGTTGCTTTTATCGATATTTACCTTTACTAATAATGCCTTCATTTTAGTGTTTGGGTAAGCTAGATGGACTTATATTAATGAATTATCAGTTTTATTATTGTATAGAATACTAAGCAATAGCTTTGGGCAAATTTGAAATAGATGCTGCAAACTAAAAAAGATTACAAAAATAGAAATTTTAATAGATTATTTTTATCAACTTGCAAAATGGAACATGGATAAACAAAAGAGAAATCTAAATAAAATCAATATTTGGTGTGATCACCCTTTGCATTTAAAAATGCATCAAATCTTCTAGATAAGCTAGGATGTATTTTTTTAGAGGAACTCGGCAGGGACGTTATTCAAAACAACTTGGAGAACTACTCATAGATTGTCTCAGTGCTGAACTTCACTCTTCCCCCTCCTTGACTGCTTCTATTTGATTGTAATCACCGGCAGGAACAGCACCCTCTAGGAAGATATCAACCGGGACTCTACATCATTCAGTGTGGTAAGCTGAGCCCATTTTCCATTCCTTTGTTGCCACAAATCATCTCATTTGTGTATGTAGGCTTGCACAAATCCTCCTAACTCTTGACGTAATCCTAGAAAGAAAGGGTTCTTTGGGGGCCATATCATCCCAGGATCCCTTGTTCTACTTTGTGCTGAAGACAGTTCTTATTGACATTGGCTACATGTTTAGAGCCATTGTCCTACTGCAGAATAAATTCAAATGCCTCCTTGATAGTATTGCCTGATATATAAGTATATACTTGTATTTCTCAGCATTGACGAAAGCAAGAATTGGGCAATGTTGAGGACCATAGTGATTGACCAAGAAAATTTAGAACAGCAGAAGAAAGACATGCTTAATTCAACTCAAAATTATAATATGTCTTTCAGTTCCATCACATCAGCTCAGAAAAGGTAGCAGCCAGTGTGACCGAGTTACACCAATCTATTGTTTGAAGATGTCTAGCCAGAAACAGTCCTAAAAGTACCATATTTTCCGCTTTCTAAGACGCACTTTTTTCCCCCAAACTTAGGGGGAAAATGGGGGTGCGTCTTACAAAGAGGATATACCTTACCGGGTGTAGGCCGCAGGGGAGTCCAGGTGTGCGTCAGCGCTGTGGGTGTCTCCGGGTACCCAGCCTTGTCTCCGGTTCCCATCCAGGGGCTCTGCCGACATTTTGCAACAGGCCAGAGCCCTGGGGCTCCCTCTGTATTGGCTCCCTCTGTATTGGCTCCGGCAATATGGCGGCCGCCGCCAGGGGCGGCACATGCTCTGATGGTGCTCTCGGGACTGAGATCTCGAGAGATGAGATTTCAGCACTGAGATCTCATCTCTCGAGATCTCATTCCTGAGATCACCGTCAGCGCATGCACCGCCCCCGGCGGCAGCCGCCATATTGCTGGAACCAATACAGAGGGAGACAATACAGAGGGAGGCCCGGGGCTCTGGCCTGTCGCAAAATGTCGGCAGAGCCCCGGGATGGGAACCGGAGACATGGCTGGGCATGTGGAGACATGGCTGGGCACCCGGAGACACCCACAGCGCCGACGGACACCCGGACACCCCCTGCAGCCTATACCCGGTAAATGTCGGCAGAGCCCCGGGCTGCTGCACAGACCCCCCTGGCAGCAGTACAGCACCCCTGGTAGCAGCATGAGCCCCCCTGGCAGCAGCACAGACCCCTGGTAGCAGCATGAGCCCCCTGGTAGCAGCACAGACCCATGGTAGCAGCACGAGCCCCCCTGGCAGCAACACAGACCCCTGGTAGCAGCACGAGCCCCCCGGTAGCAGCACGAGCCCCCCTGGTAGCAGCATGAGCCCCCTGGCAGCAGTACAGACCCCTGGTAGCAGCACGAGCCCCCTGGAAGCAGCAAGAGCCTCCCTGGTAGCAGCATGAGCCCCCTGGCAGCAGCACAAGACCCCCTGGTAGCAGCATAAGCACCCTGGCAGCAGCACAGATCCCTGGTAGCAGCATGAGCCCCCTGGTAGCAGCACAAGCCCCCCTGGCAGCTGTCATCCCTTCCTGTGGCGTGCAGTATCACCCCACTCCTGCCTCCTCCAGCAGCGACCCTGGGACCCTGCTTCACCGCAGCCACCACCCCAGTAAGCAATAAGATGCCTGGATTATAAGAGGCACCACCGTTTTATTAAAAAAGTTTTTTCCTATTTTTCTCCTCAAAATTTGGGGTGCGTCTTTTAATCCGGAGCATCTTATAAAGCGAAAAATACGGTAATCTGCAAGTTTTTGCTATGTAATCTGAGTGCATCATGACATTGTGGAAAAGACCCTAATTCCATTGATGAGTTACTTACTGGGTTTTGTTTTTCCTGTTTCAATATAATCAGTGTTATTTTAGCAGGAGATTATCACTATGTCGTGCATTACAGTCCAATCATGTACCCACCACTGATTAGCAGCTTTCTTTAACTATAACATGTACACAGAAATCTGTGGTGTAGGTGTGGTTACACAGAGCTCAAAATCTGTGCTCCGCTACTCTGCAAAAGTAAATTATTAATCTGACATAACTGCTGCACCCAGTAAACTAAATGAAACATTGCTGGAAGAGCAGTCTCTGTCCATGACTCATGCTGCTGTCAGATTATATAGCAAAACTCTGTTGACAGATTCACTTTCATGAAAGAATTTCAGCCAAAGCATAGAACCAAGGCTAAAACATGGAACCAAGGCCAAACTAGAGTGCGCAAAATTGGCAGGAGGTGCTCTGGAATGGAGAGTCAAAAATCTAAATATTTATCTGTAACTCAAGGCAGTTTGCTTGCCAAAGGGCTAGATAATAATACAATAATGAGTGTCTGCAGGCAATGGTTAATTATGGTTTAGGCTCCTTGCAAGTTTGGGGTTGCAGTTCAGAATTTATTGAAGATTTCCTCAACTCTCAGAAATACAGGCAGATATTTATTCATCATTATTCATCATGTAGTACCATCAAGTAGACATCTGATTGGCTCCAAATCTATTTTTTTTTTTGTTTTTATTATGTTACAAATGTAACACTAAGGAACAAAGTGAAACATACAGTCATGGCTGAAAGTGTTGGCACCCTTGAAATTGTTCCAGAAAGCTATGTATTTCTCCCAGAAAATTACTGTAAATTACACATGCTTTGCTATACACATGTTTATTTCCTTTGTGTGCATTGGAACAACACAAAAACAGAGAAAAAGGCAAATTGGACATAATTTCACACAAAACCCCCAAAATAGGCCTTACAAAATTGTTGGTGTCTTCAACTTAATATTTGGTTGTACATCCTTTGGAAAAAATAACTGCAGTAAATCACTTCCTATAATCATCAAAAAGCTTCTTACACCTGTCAACTGGAATTTTGGATCACTCTTCTCTTGCAAATGTAGGGAGGAGGGCCCCCGCAGAGTGCCCGGGCCGGAATCAAGGGGGCCGCCATCTAGGTTCCTAAGGGAACTGTACCCGGGGAACAGAGGTGGAAGGTGGACGGCTGAGAGTGACAGGACAGCAAGGGGAGGGGCGAGTATAAAAGGGGCAGGGAACGCATAAGGGAGTCAGTTGGCAGAACGGCAGACACGGAGCAAGAGACTGTGGGGGCATGAGAGAGCCAGAGCGACGAACTGTGACCAGAGAGGAGACCAGCAACAGAGGGAAGATTTACAGTGGCCTTCGGGGAGGAGGCGCCGAGCTTACCGACCAGAGACTGCCGCTTCACTCCAATCCGGGGTCACGATCTGCCCACGGTCATCTGCGGCCGTTGCCGCTGTGCTCCAGCCAGTTGCGGCCTGTCCGCTGCCCCTCGCGGACGCTGCCGCCCCGCTTCAGCCAGCACATGTGGCCTGTCCATCACCGTCCACAGCCGCCATCACCCTGCTGCAGTTGGCAGTTGGGGCCTGCTCCTCACCAACAGAGAAACTCTTTGCCCAGCCCCAGGGCGTGCACGCAGCCTACCAACTGCCACTCCTAGTAACTGCGACACACCCCTGCTTGGAGACTGGAGTCTCCCTGAACCCGTTTACGAGCGGAACCCCGCTGTCTTTACAGGGGGTCATCTCATCAAATGACTCACCCAGGGCCTGTTGTGCCACAACCCCCTCCTGGGCGCTGGTGCGCCCGAAGACTACGCCAGATCTTCAGCAGCTGGTCCCAGCGGCTGTGACACCGCAGCTACATCATCTGAGACACCGAGGGACGTCAGGACGGATAAGTGATACAATAGAACTAAGGACCCGTATCAGCCATGCCGCGGCCCTATAGTAACCAACCTTTGCCGGGGTAGTCGTGTTCACCTTAATAGTGTTTGTTTGTGCTGAGTCCCTGCGAGGACAATTGCTGTTACTTTGTTTGGTTGCTTAGGATAGCCCTAGCGGCTTTTATTTATAAAAGTAATTATCCAAAGCACAAATCAGTCTTGCGTCTCGTCACTGCATCCTGCGTACCTGCTATTACCACACAAACAACTCTGGGTCTCTTATATTTGAAAGGTGCCTTCTCTCAACAGCAATTTTAAGATCTCTCCACATGTGTTCAATGGGGACTCATTGCTGTCTACTTAAGAACTCTCCAGCGCTTTTTTTCCAACCATTTTTGGGTGCATCTTGAAGTAAGTTTGGAGTCATTGGACACACGATGTAATAGTGGCTGATGAGCAGAATAGGACTTTTATTTTTAAAGATATTAGATAAAGTCCCATGGTGCTTGGAAGCCAATTTCAATGTCTTACTGTAGCATAAAATTACAGAAGCACTATCAGTAGACTATTGTGTGATATAGTAAATACGAGTAGAGGAGATGCTTTGTATGAAAGAAATAAGGTGCTGATAGCCACAAATCACAATTAACACCCTGGTCTGATGGTTGCCTTTTGTTGTTTATTTAGAATAGCTACCATATGATTAAAAAACATGTACTCCATGAATGTCACAAATATCAAAAAAGGGGCACATTGCTATAGAAGTAAGTACTTTTAGAGATGGTGGAGTAGCAAATTTTTGCAAAAAGGGTTAGGTGCTTATATTGATTAGAGAAAGCAGGGTAAGCAGTCTCTATAAGAGGTGGCAAATTGCCATGGCTGCACCGTTAGAAATAATAAAAATAGCAATGTCAGTCCAATCCTGCAGTTGCCGATGGGGTGTAGAGGGTACGTGCGTCTGGAATACACGTGGTGCCAGTAGAAAAGTCCTGTGTATTCGCACGTAGAGTCAGGACGCCGAACAGAGAAGAAACTGATGATGTACTTGTCATGATATAGGACATGGTTAATGTCCTGCTCTCTCAGGGTTAACTTTTACTGGCCTCCCTTTGGATCTGGGAGGGGTATTTATACTCACTCCAGACTAGGATTCCCTGTCAGCTATACTGTTGTTCTGGCTGTATGTCTGACCCCCTGGTGTGCATGTATATTGCATTGCTTGATTGCCTCCCGTGTATGATCTAGTCTGTCCCCTCACTCTGTTCTCTGTCTCACATTTTGGTACTATTGTCTTCTCCGGTTTTGACCCCCTGGCTTGGCTATTGATACTCCATTACAGTTTGTCCCTATTCATAGTATCATAGAATCGTAGAGTTGGAAGGGACCTCCTGGGCCATCTGGTCCAACCCCCTGCTCAAAGCAGGATTCGCTAAATCATCCCAGTCAGATGTCTGTCCAGCCTCTGTTTGAAGACTTCCATTGAAGGAGAACTCACCACTTCTCGTGGCAGCTTGTTCCACTCATTGATCACTCTAACTGTCAAAAAGTTTTTTCTAATATCTAATCTGTGTCTCCTCCCATTCAGTTTCATCCCGTTGCTTCTAGTCTTTCCTTGTGCAAATGAGAATAAAGTTGATCCTTCTACAATGTGACAGCCCTTTAGATATTTGTAGACAGCTATTAAGTCTCCTCTCAGTCTTCTCTTTTGCAAACTAAACAATCCCAAATCCTGCAACCTTTCCTCATAAGACAGGGTTTGCAGACTGGTCACCATTCTGGTTGCTCTTTTCTGAACTTGCTCCAGTTTGTTGATGTCTTTTTTAAAATGTGGTGCCCAAAACTGGACACAATATTCCAGATGAGGTCTGACCAAAGAGGAGTAGAGGGAAATAATGACTTCACGTGATCTAGACTGTATGCTTCTGTTAATACATCCTAGAATTGCATTTGCCTTTTTTGCTGCTGCATCACACTGTTGACTCATATTCAGTCTGTGATCTATTAGCATACCCAAGTCTTTTTCACATGTGCTGTTGCTTAGCCCTATTCCTCCCATTCTGTATATGCTTTTTTCATTTTTATTGCCCAGATGTAGTACTTTGCATTTTTCCTTGTTAAAAACCATTCTGTTAATTGCTGCCCACTTCTCCAGTTTATTTATATCTTTTTGAATCCTCTCTCTCTCTTCTCTAGTATTAGCTATCCCTCCTAGCTTTGTGTCATCAGCAAATTTAATCAGTTTACCCTCAATTCCTTCATCTAAATTGTTGATAAAGATGTTGAACAATACAGGCCCCAGGACAGAGCCCTGTGGTACCCCACTTGAGACATTCTTCCAACTGGATGTGCAGCCATTTACGACCACTCTTTGGGTCCAATCACTAAGCCAGTTATGAATCCACCTAACAGTTGCCTTGTCCATTCCATACTTAGTCATTTTTTCAATAAGGATTGTATGAGATACTTTGTCAAATGCTTTGCTGAAGTCAAGATATACTATATCTACAGCATTTCCACCCAATCAGTGATCCGTCATAGAAGGAAATTAAGTTAGTCTGACATGACTTATTAGTTACAAACCCATGCTGACTGTGTTTAATCACTTCATTCTTATCCAGGTACTGACATACATGTTGTTTAATAATTTGTTCAAAGATCTTTCCTGGTATAGAAGTCAGACTCACCAGCCTATAGTTGCCTGGGTCCACCTTCTTCCCCTTTTTGAAGATAGGAACAACATTTGCTCTTCTCCAGTCTTCTGGAGATTGTACAGTCTATTGCCCGTTCTAGTTTACTAATCTATTGCTATGTCCTGACTATCCATTCTGTCTAATCCTTTGGTACTGTCATGCTATCTCGTGTTTTGACCCCGGCCTGATCTGGTTTACGTCCCTGTCTATGCCCCTTGTTAATTTTGTCCCATAGTTACCCTTCTAGGAGGTTTCCTACAACTCCTAGCTCTCTGGAGCTTAGTCTACGCTCCCAGCAGTCACGTGCTTCAGGTCCTGTTTGTCTGAAGCATACATCTTCACCACTGCTGCCCCGCTCCACAGGTATCTTTGGGCACAGTTTGTTGTACTCAGGACACGTGCACTGGCTCAGTGAGCAAGTGCAGTGCGGTGTTCCTGACAGTACTGTAAACAGAATAGGTGCAGTTTTTGAGAAGAATAATGAAATTTGTAGCTATAGGCAGCAGGAGTTATGGAGAATGTCTGCCATTAACTTGTTAGTGTCGGTCCATGCTGTTCAAAGGGTTCGTAGGTACCTGCCGCTGGCTGTGGAATCTGGATGGTACACGCAGTAGAAACAATAACGGTGCTAGTAAGTGTATCTCTTTTGTCCGCTCATAGACACAAAATGCCAGGCAGGGAAGAAACAGCTGACCTGGAGGTCACATGCTGCAGACAGGGGGAGCGCGGTCCTTGAGAAAGACAGTGAATTGTGAGACACTGAGCAGTAGGAATTATAGAATATGTCCACCACTGACCTGTTAATGTCCGTCCGTACTGTTCAAAGGGTTTGTAAGTGCCTCTGGTTAAAACAGTCAGGGTGTTGATAAAAGTATGTCTTGTTTTCGCGCATAGACACAGAGCATGGACAGGGAGGAAACAGCTTACCTGAAGGTCACGTGCTGCAAACAGAAGGGAACGCGGTGTGTGAGGGGGATAGTGAAGTATATAAAACACTGAGCAGCAAGAGTGATGGGGATTGTCTGCCACTGACCTGTTGGTGTCCATCTATGATGGCCCAAAAGAATCTTTTTGCAGGTACTGCACAAAACTGTGGTGGGTAATAAAAATATATAGATAGATGGTGGATGGTTGAAGAGTCATGTGCTAAAAGCACAAAGGGCACAGTGTGTGATGGAAATAGTGAAGCATATAACAATAAACAGTGGGATACTGGGATAGGGGTTACCTGTCAGTATCCTATAACTATTTGTCCATAATGACCAGTAGGAAATGAAAGTTCAGGAGAATCACACAGGACTGTGATAGGCAGTGAAAGTAGAGACTAAACGCTGCCTCGGCCGGTGGCAAGCATAAGAAAAAATGCCGTTGGACCTTAGTGATGTTATCGCTCTTGGATAAGAGTAGTGATGTCACTCCAGTACCAAAAGGTTGGGTCTAAGAGAGCAACTAGGATGCAATTAGAATGACACCTGAGAAAATTATGGTTTCATTTATTTTGATGGTAACACTCACATGGATGTGTACATGTAGGTATGTGATGGGCACACAATATGGCTATGTCAGAGGCCACACGTGTACATACAGAAGCGGGGTACTGCATAAACTCTTTTCTAGGTGGAGCCATAATATATAAGAAGTCAGATTAGTGCTCCTCTTAGTAAGACAGCTAGATAATCAATGAGTAAGTATATTATGTAAAGTATTGCACAGACTAAATAAGAAGCAAAGAGAAAGATTTTTGTTTGGAGTTGAAACTTTTGAGAGTAGTAAATATCCTGAGATTCATATGAGGCAATTTTAGATCACCACCTATGTTGTCAACCTGCAGTGAGCTGCTGTTACTAGTGGACTTGGTGTAGTGAGCAAAAGTGGTTGAATTTTAAAACTGGTTTCAAACCATTTCAACCACTTCCTTCCTATTGCCTGTATCATGGGCAGGTATATGTTGAGATACCCTGGTTTAGGTACCTGACCTGAGCAGAACTCAGAAACTTGGCACTCAATGGGATTCCAAAGGACAATATTTTAGCTCTGAAAACAATCTAGAAAAGTTTCCTGTCTGCAAGGTTGACCTTAATCAGTCTCGGATTGCTTCAAAATTATTGCATACGCTGCATTTGGACTGCAGTGCGATGTGCAACGCTATGTGTAGAGAGTGCAGTAATTCTGAAGAAATCTGAAGACTGATGAAGGTCGACCTTACAGATCAAAATGTCTTATATTTTCTGGATTGTTTTCACAGATAAAATATCATTGTTTTGAATCACAAGCGAGTGCCAAGTTTTTTAGTACTGATTAATGTGATAGAAACCTACTTGAGCACCAATGTACCAGAAGTCCTATGCTGTGACTTTTACTTTGACCTGAGACGGTGACCGAGCAAACTTACTACTTACCAGTTGTAAGATACATTGGTAACTTTGTCACAAAACTGTTCCTGATGCCAGTGACCACCAAGTCCTCCAGCTCTGAGGTGCAGTCAACAAACTGTGTGCCATTATTCTTTTGTGTAACCACAAGCTTAATGTATCACACATACAATTTCAAAGTCCACAGTGCTTGTATCCCATTGGTTACTACACAAAGCGTCTCTTTATATACTTATATTTCTTTATTGAATCATGTAAATTCAGGACAAATTATTTTTAAAAAGTTCACGTTTTTCTAGACATAGTAGAGTTTTACAACATTTACTTGAAAAATCAGAAACCATTCAAACAATTTTCCAGCTCCCTACATTTCACACAGATTGACATATGCAATGTAGACAAACTTATTGCTTCCTATATACATATCAAGTTTTAATAAATAAGGAAAATACTAATATACTGTTTATGGAATTCAAGTGACTTACAATGTGAAATAGAGTGGTTGGAGCTCATTAGAACATTTTCCCACAGTAGTTGCTTAGTAACTGGGTAGGAATTTGGTGTCCAAAACACAGATTCAAGAAAATAACATTTCTAAATGATCCACTCTTTCTTCACAGTCAAGAAATGTGAAATGTATTGAAGAAATGTCATACTGTCACATAGTAGACCTCTTTGGTAGAAACATAAAAACATTGCAGAGAAGAAGGAGCCAATTGATTATTCTAAATAAAAGTTACATGCATGGCTGAAAATGTGTAAACAGCCCAGGCAAATCATTAGCAAGCAACCTTAGTTATTTGTCTGTGGCTATCAATTTTTTTCAATACAGTAGGGACTATGTTTAGCATTTTCCTTTAGCTTACATCAATTCTCTACAAATCTTGTCATTTTACAATAAACAGTCTTTGGAGAAAGAATAACAAAAAATGTAAATTTCAATCAGTTAGTGTAAAAACTAAATCATAGAAAATCGACTAAGACCATAACATCTTTCAAATATAACTGAAAGACCAAATTTTATATCTTTTGAATAGCTTTCTTTTGATAGTCTTTGATCATTTGGAGGTAATAAAAACTAAACCTAAAAACTTAAGCTTTCGATGATTTATCTAAAAGGAAGGTTAATTGGTAATTAATTGAGTAACCACTGACTTGCTACTAATATATTACCTCCTGTACATTATTGTACAGTAAGTTTATAAATAGAATCCACAGTGTCAGATAGCAATCTGGCTGGGACAGAAGTAATGCCTTTATTAGTGAATTCTGGTTTCAAATATTGTATTTTTCCTTTAAGACCAGTGCATTTAGTGTATTAGGTTTCACGCTGCTGTCATTAGTGTTAGAATCTGTTTAGTTTGTGACTATCCGCCATTTTCTTGTAGTGTTCTGGCTGCTGGTCTTTTACCTCTGGTGCTGGGTTTGTCTTGGGTAAGGTGATTGTATCACCCTTTATTAACCTGCACCTGTCTCCCAGTCCTTGCTGGACAACAGTGTTAATCTGCTTGAGTTCTGCCTTGGAGCTTTGCTTTGCCTTCTGTGTGTTTTATTAGTTCAGTGCTGGGACCTCTGGTTCTGCTAGTCTTAGTTCCTGTTTTCAGTTTGTTTCTGCAGCCTTCTCTTTGTTTTCTATTAAGAGGTGACCTGTTTTTGTATCAGTCCTTAGATCTCTCAGGGACCCCCTTCCCCCTATCTATAGGTCTTCGCTTGAGATTAACCTAGGATCATCGGTGGGTCTATTCACAAGGAATGGGTCGCCCACTCCATCGTAGGGTATCAGCCTAGTCATAGTGCAGAGTCAGTTTTCCCCCTTCTTCCCTAGTACTTTGCTGCAGATCCCTAACAATTAGAATGGTGTTTCTATGACTTACACTGCAATGAAACACATTGGCACTCTATACTTTTTCCCAATAAATTATAACTGACAAAACTATTAAATATGATATTTAGCATTAAAGGGAATCTGTCAGAAGGATAAAACCTCTTAAGAAATCTATATGAGCATGAAGGCCATAGAAAGATGAATAAAATGATACCTTGATATCTGTGATTCAATGCTTTATTCCAGAGTAATCCACATGTTTCTTAATATGTAGATAGTCTGTTGAGATCTATTGGCCATACACAGATCTTCCTGAGAATCTGCTTCTAGGATTTATTTTAAATGAAAGGAGGTGTCAGCAGGACAAGACATGTCGATCAGTTGAGCAGACTGTCAGTCATTACATGTATCCAGTTGATTTCTTTGCAATAAGATATTGAATCACTGGTATAAAGATATAATTTAATTCAGCAGAATTCCCATATGGCTATATTCAGAGGGTTGATCTTACTAACAGATTCCAAGTCTTTCTTCAAATTCAGATTTTTTTTTATCGCTGTCTTTGGAGGTGGTGTACCCTACAGCTTAACTAGTCCTACTGTGAAGTATCCTTAATATATAATGTATCTGCTTGCTGGTTTTCATTATTCTGACTTTCTTTAATTGTCCTTGAAAATCTATCTTTGGCAGTGGCTTGGGTTATGCTTTGGTTATTTAAACATAATCCTTCTATCAACTGACATCAAGGTTATATTGATCAGTGGCAAACTGAATCTTTAGAAAAATGTATTTCTTATTCTCATTAATGGCTTTGATTTTGCCTTTAATTTTCTACCAGAATGCTTTAGTAGTTATAAAGATCTAACGTATATATTTGTGTATAAGCCGACCTGAGTATAAGTCGAGGCACCTAATTTTGGCACAAAAAACTGGGAAAATTTATTGACTTGAGTATAAGCCGGGTATGCATTGATCCCTCATCCCTATCCTGGTATGCAAGGTTCCTCATCCCCATCCTTGTGTTCATGTCTCCTCATTCCCATCCTTGTATACATGGCTCCTTACTCCCATCCTTGTCTGAATGGCTCCTTATTCCCATCCTTGTCTGCATGGCTCCTCATCCCTGTCCTTGTTTGCATGGCTCCTTATTCCCATCCTTGTCTGCATGGCTCCTTATCCCTATCCTTGCATGCATGGTTCCTCATCCCTATCCTTATATGCATGGCCCTCATCAAAAAAGCATTAAAAAAATTCTACTTACCATCCCTGTGCGCCCTTGAAGCATCTTGTTCCATTGCCAGCAGCTCCTGTGGCTGGCCGATCACATGTCTCCGATCATTAAGGGAATGAATGTTCACTCCATGCCTATGGGAGTGGATAGAGGTGAATATTCATTACCTTATTGAGCTGGGACACGTGATTGGCTGGCCGCAGTAGCTGCTGGAACACAGCTGCAGCTTTAACTGTGCACACTATAAGAGATATGAATATTCATTGCCAGTGCAGTGAATATTTATTTCTCTTTAGCAGTAGGCACAGTTACAGCCACAGCCACAGGCTCCTCCTCTGTGACCAGCTGCTCCAGCACTTCACTTCCTCTGCCATCTTCTGTCACATGAGTTTGTCTATGACTTGTGTATAAGTTGAGGGGGGCATTTTCAGCACACAAAAAGTGCAGAAAAACTCGTCTTATACATGAATGTATATGGTATTTTATGAATCTGAGTTAAAGTAAAATGTCAGATGTGGCTAAGCCATTTATTCTGGAGGCAGGTGACTCTTCCATTGGTGCTGGACCTGTATTATACCAGAAGAATGCTAACGTTCGGAAATGGCCCTGCTTCTTCTTCGATAAGTCTTTCTCACCTGCGGAGAAGAATTATTCCACTGGGGACAGGGAGCTACTGGCCATGAAGTTGGCCTTCTCCGAATGGAGATATCTCCTGGAGGGAGCTCAATATCCCTTCCACGTGTTCATGGACCATAAGAATCTGCTCTATCTGCAGACGGCCCAACGGATAAATTGTTGCCAGGCCATGTGGTCTTCTTCTCCCGATTTAAGTTTACCATACACTTTCTCTCAGGGGAGAAGAATTTACAGGCTGACGCCTTGTCCTGTTCCATCAGCTCTTCCGAAGAAGGGGATGAGCCACGGATAATCATTCCCTTGAAGAATCTGCGAATGGTGGCTCTGGTTTCCATAGAGTCGGTGCCTCCGTGCAAGACTTTTGTACCATTGAACCTATGGCCGGAGAACCTCTCTTGTGCTCACATATGTAGGTTGGGTGGGCACTTCTGGACCAAGAGGACTACTGAGGTTCTGACAAGGTCATATTGGTGGCCACAGATGGCACATGACATTAGGGACTACGTTCAGGCCCTGGGAAATGGTCAGGATGGATTTCAATGTGGGTTTGCCCAAGTCCCGTAACAATACTGTCACCTGGGCAGTCACTGATCATTTCTCCAAGATGGTACATCTGTTTGCCCTTCTGCATGTACCATTGGCACAGGCTCTGGCCGTGCTTTTCATGAAGCATGTCTTACGTCTCCATGGGGTGCCTGATAAAAAAGTCAGTGTCCGAGGTCCCCAGTTCGCTTCTCGGTTCTGGAGAGATCTCTGTCGGCTGATCAGTATTGAGCTTAATCTCTGTTCAGCATATCATTCCGAGATGAAAAAAATTGGTGGAGAGGGCCAATCAGACTCTGGTCACGTATTTATGGCACTTTGTCTCTGCCAGGCATGATAACTGGGCATCCTTACTACCATGGGCAGAGTTTGCCCTTAATAATGCCATCGCCAATTCTACAGGACAGACACCATTCCTCCTTAATTATGGTCAGCATTCGCATGTTCCCATGCCCATTTTGTATTCCAACTCTAGGGTGGTAGACTGGGCTGTGGAGGCTTGTGACACATAGGACAGCACACAGGATGCCATTCTGGCCTCTAAGGAGAGAATGAGGGTCTCTGCTGACGCGCATCGCCGCCCCAACTCCTGTCTTCGCACCCGACGACTTGGTGTGGCTCTCAGCTTGTAACATCAGGCTGCGCGTAGAGTCCACTAAGTTTGCTCCCCGCTCTCTAGGTCCTTTCAAAGTCCTTCAGCAGGTAAATCCTGCAGTATATTGCCTGTCCCTTTGCCTCGCCTGAATATTACTGACACCTTTCATGTCTCCCTATTGAAACCAGTTCACATGTCCCGGTTTTCTGAGTCTTCTGCCGGGACTTTGGGTATGTCTTTGGATGAGTTTTAGGTAAACGTGATTGTCGGTTCCAAGGTGGTGCATGGCCAAAAAAATTTTTGGGCTGACTGGAAGGGTCATAGGCCGGAGGATAGGACCTTGGAGCTGGTTGAGCACATTCGTGCCCCCCTGCTTATTTCGGCCTTTGAGCATGATGAGATCTGAAGGGGGGGTGCTAGGAGGGGGGTAATGTTAGGGGCCGGGATTCTCCCTCTACACAGGATGGATCTCGAGTCTTATCTTCTCCTGCGGTTTCCTATTCAGTCACGACCGAAGTGGATGCTGCTCAACAAAGATGTCGGTATGGGCGTCTTGCTCAGATTCAGGCTGTGCACATGGTTACTGCTGCCTCTCCAGGTTCAGCTATGGTAACTGACAATATACAGCAGCAAGCAGTCATTCCTGAGACTAAGTCCAGGATTCAGTCTACTGAGCATGCTTGTGGGGTGGCGACCTCTCATTGGTGGTTGGTCGTCAGCTGCTCAGGTCCTGTGCCGGCTCCGGATTGGCCCATGAGCAAGGTCCTGTCTGATTGGCACAATCTATAAAAGGATCTTTGGCGCACCCTTCGGTGCACTAAGATCATTCATGTTTGCTGTGTGTGTTGGTGGGTCAGTTACCACCCTGTATGCACGTGTGCCACTCATAGCACTACGAGTGCATTTCTAGACAGGCACTTAGGGTAGAAACTCCCACTTGAGCTTAGTGTTTTCACCGGGCGTCCTCAGGCTTGGGCTCAAAAGCCACCATGTAGCAGAGCAGGTTCAATCACCAGCATTGTGGGGGGTGAGCTATAGGGACCCCACTAGCGTCATTTCCACTTTGTTCCTGTGATATCTTACAGAGCATAGCTTAAAGTGCTCTCAGTTGTTGTACTGCTCTGTGGAGGTTAAGAGAGTCAAGCGCTTTGCACTCTGTTTACACCGAGTGACGTTTAACTAGTCATGTTTATGGTGCTTACTCATGGCTACGCTCTGCCATTGTTTTCTAGCTGTGGTTTTTCCATCAATGCATGGTGGACTCTGTGTTGCGATTGCACCTTCTCTTAATCTATATTTGGTGCAATCCGCAAACCATAACATATTATTTTTGCCAAAGGTTTCTGGCTGGACATCTCTAAATTCCATGCAAATGAATATTGTGTACATCTTGATTATAAAAAGGGTCTGAAATTAGAGTGTTAGGGTTGGTGCATTGCACTAAATAAAATATAGAATAAAGTGCAATCACAACCCGGGTCCACCGTGCAGAGATGAACCTGCTGCTAGTATGAACAATGATGGAAATAAAACAGCGAGCTTTACCTTAAACACACTGTGTTAATGCCACACAGTGTGATAGGAACACTGAGTACCAAGTTCAGTTAATTTACAGAGAGGTACTGCACTAAGAAAGCTAAGTACTATACCCTGCTAGCTTCACAGAGAGGACGCATAAGAGTTGAGCTTGCTCTGTAACTGAACTGTGCTAACCGCACACATGAACGAAACAGATGCTAAGCCAGGCGGCTAGCTACCCCAGTCCTGAATCTAATGAACTTGTGCCTGACCAGCCCCCTAAGCATGTAGCAGACTAGAGGCTCAGATGTTGAGCCATGGGTACAAAACAGCATAAGTGTGCTACCTGGCTGCAACATGTACAGTCTTTGAGTATATACAGACAGACACATACAAACTTGCAGACAGAGTGATAGAGTAACCACCCCCACACACCAAAACATAAATGACACTAGCGCCACTGAGAGCCTTTTATATGCTAGGTTCCACCCCAAACACTCATGCCCAGTCGATCGAGACATCACCCGCAGGCCAATCCGGAGCTGACACATCATCAGAGCAGCTAAAGGCTGACCACCAATAAGAAGATGCTACATCAGGGACATGCTCAGTAAGGTGATCTCTGGACTTAGACTCCAGAGCGTAAGACTGCACCTGCATATCACTGATTACCATAGACTTGGCAGAAGAGCCAGCAGTAACTGCACATATACAACGAGCCTGAGCAAGATGATGGGATCGACGTCTGTGTTGAGAAGCATTTGCAGCGGCTGGACTTGAATGGGAGACCACGGTACCAGATAATGCTTGGGATCTATCCTGAACAGCGAGAGACTCGCAACGCCTAACATAGAAATGAGTAAATCATTTTGAAATTCAAATTTGCCATCACTTCACTGAATTTTTCCAACAAGTTTGTTTGGCAACAAATCACAAGCACTCCAGATCGCCTGAAAGATATGTATAACATTATGAGGTCTCTTAAGACTGTTTTCCACCAGTTTTAACATTTTCATTGCAAACACATCCTTAGTAACTTTAAATTGACCTCAACTTTTATGGCTATTGGTAAATGGATGGCAACCATTTTTCACTGCTCTTTGTCACACACACTGTTTGTATTATTTCTTTAGCATTGCATTGCTTTCTATCGCTAAAGCTAATCTATAAACTGTATTGGAATCCCATACAGGCTATGATAATCCCTCATGCTCTGCTGTACCATGAGATGTGAGAGCTGCAAGGCATTATGGTAAAGCTCACTTTCCCACGCCTGAGGTCATTTGAGCCTTCTCTCACTTGTGTAATCTTCTGAAATGTGTAAACTGGCAGTGGCATTTTTTGTTGATTCACCAAAAGTTCCAAATTGTTTGAATTCAATGAGCCCAGCAAATTCTTAATTGCATGTCAGAAATTTGATTCACATCAAATCAATTTGCTTATGTCTACTTACAATGCTTTCTGGAAGTTTTTAATTATTACTGTAAATGTATTATGAATTTTTCTAAAATTGTAAAACTTTGACTAATTTGACCAAGAAAAGTGCTTAAATTGTCCATTGGACGTTTGAGGCAGTAGAAGCTTTTGTAGCTCTCAAATTTTGCTATATTTTATTTCTAAAAGTTTTATTTCTATCCCACTGCTATTATAACCAGATTTGGAGCACTTCTTTTTTGTGGAGACTGAACAGTAAAAGATAAGGTGTGGTGCTGTACGATTTTATGTCCAACATTGGTGTTTAATTATCTTTCATAGTAATTCCTGCTCTGGTCTTTTATTATTTGCTTGATTATTTAACAAGCTAGATCCTAGCAGATTATTATATATTCAGATCTGGCTTAAGGGCCCATCACACACAGCGAGATCGCTAGCGAGATTGCTGATTTTGTGATGCATCAGCGATCTCACCAGCGATATCGCTGTGTGTGACATGCATCAGCGACCACCCCCCTGCCGGGTATCGCTGATCGTACAGGAATGTCCTGGACCATTTTTTGATCGTTGGTCTCCCGCTGGCCAGTACACATCGCGTGGCAGCGGGAGACCAACGATCAGCGAGCTCCCAGCTCTGTAAGCAGACGCTGGGAGCTGGTATCCAAGGTAAATATCGGGTAACTAAGCATGCGCGGAGCTTAGTTACCTGCTGTGTACCTTGGATATACCAGGGTGCTAGCGCTGGGAGATGGTATCCAAGGTAAACAGCGGGTAACTAAGTGCCGCGCGCTTTGTTACCCGATATTTACTTTGGATACCAGCGTCCTCGCTGGTCCTGATCGCTGGTGTGTCTGCCTGTTTTGCAGCTCACCAGTGATCATGTAGTGATGCACCAGCGATCCTGACCAGGTCGTATCATTGATGGGATCACTGGTGCATCGTTTGGTGTAATGGGACCCTTAGAGTAGCACATATCCAGGGGGGCACATTTGCAATATCTTTCTAAAGACAATATTTTCAAAGTGCATTGCAGTTTAACATGGTAGTTTGAAAGGAAATGAGACAGGTAATCTGTTCCAGATATTCAAACAAACTTGCTTTTTATTCAGTTGTACTGCATAATATAATTTCTCTTTGCTTCATCTATGTTCTAGTTGCTACTTTCTTGCACATCTACCACCCTTTCACTCATTCTGCGCACTCTCTCACCATAAGTCCCTCTATTTTCCCCTCTCCCATGTGCAATACTCAGGCTCTATTGATATTTCTGTAACACTCTAAACTATCTACTACCAACATACAGCACAAAAAACTTCCAAAAATCATTTAACCACCTGCTATTTTTCTTTTTTTTCCTTATCCTAGTCACTGGCAACATTTATCCTAACCCCTGCTCTTCTTCCTTTAGTATTTATACTTCTCTTCCTGCTGCATATAGAAACCATGCTAATCTTATTAACATTCAGTGCTTGTGTTCTCCTGTCTCTTTTAATTGTGCCTTCTGGAATGTTAGATTAGTGTGCAACAAACTCCCCTACATCCATGACTTTTTCCTTTCTAATTCTCTTAACTGAAACCTAGATCCAGCAGTGAGACACCACCTCTGCTGCTGCTCTCTCATTTTGTGGACTACAATATTCACATAACCCCAGACCTGAGAGCAGAAAAGGTGGAGGAGATGGTCTGCTCCTTTTATCACAATTTGCTTTCCAGGTTGTCCCCTGGTACCCTTGCTTATGTTTCTTTTTTTGGAGGTCCACACTGTTAGACTCTTCAAACCCTTCTTCCTGTAAGTGGTGAATGTGTATCGCCCTCCAGGCAAAACCAACAAATGCCTTGATCACTTTGCCACCTGTCTTACACACCTTCAATCCTTTGACATTCCCACTCTCATCATGGAGGACTTTAACAATCCCATTGATGATCCACTTTCCACATCTGCCACTCATCTTCTTTCTCTAAACCCCTTTGGCCATTCACAGTTTACGAACTTTTCTACACATGAAGATAGGAATACTCTGAACCTACTCCCTCTCCTGTCTAGGCTCTGGATCATAACATTGCAATAATATATTGAAGAATGTCCTGAATGAAACAACACCTGCTACAAGCAGAAAGATCCATCATCAGAAGACAGGTATGCTGGCACACACTGCAAACATGTTTTCTCCAGCATTGATCATGGTGTGTTGAGCATCTGTAGGGAAAATCGTAATTGGCAGAAGACTTTACCAACTATAAGCTAATGCTCAAAAGCTATAACTATGGTCTCCATCTGGCCAAACAATTCTACTTAACTACCTTCATCACTCATTATGTCACTCTCCAGCAATCCAAAATGACTTTTCCCACTTCCCACAAAAGTACAGGCCCCAGTCACAAACCTCTAGGCTGACAATCTGGCCACATTCTTTCTAGATAAATTCAACCATATCCATCAGGATCACAGAAGACAATACCAGTTGTTTCTTTTCACAATACAACCTGTCCCAGTGACCCTATTCCCTCACATCTCTTCCAGTAACTCTCACCTGTGGTCACTGCCTACCTAAAATATTTAACCTCTCTCTTTCCTCTGGTATCTTTCTCTCTTCATTCAAATATGAAGTAATAACTCCTTTACTAAAAAAAATCCCTCAACTAGAAACTGCTGTGCTAACAGGCCTGGTTTCAATCTCCCCTTCTGAAATGTTTGATCCACTCTCAACTAATCCACTATCTTTCAGATCACTCCCTTTTTTAGCCTATGAAATCTGACTTCTGCGCTTTACACTCTACTGAAAATGTCCTTAAGTTCCTAAAGACCTACTAACAGCAAAATCTAATCGCCACTACTCCTTGCTGATTCTACTGGAACTCTTTACAGCATACAACACTGTGTATCACCAGCTCCTCCTCACTATTATTTGTTCAATCAGCCTCAAGAACACTATTCTCTTTTGATTCCTCTCCTACATATATGACCACTCCTTTATTGTATCTTTTGACAGCTTTTACTACTCTATTATTTGCCTTAATGTGGCGGTTCCTCAAAACTCAGTCCTAGGCTCCCACTTCTCCCTAATTACTGCCCCTATTGGACAAATCATCAGCAGATTTGATTTCCAATATCATCTCTATGCTGATGATACCCAATTATACACCTCTTCTCCTGACATTTCCCCTACCTTAATACAAAATTCCAGGGGTTATCTGTCTGCTGTCTCTAAGATCATGTCCTCACTCTTTCTGTAAATGAGCATCTCCAAAACTGAATTTCTTATGTTTCCTCCCTCTAGTAACCAACTCATACCAAATATAGTTGAATCATGCAAGGTAATTGCACGCTCACTGTCTTGTGGATATATTTGACAAAAATCTTTCCTTTATTTCCCATATCAAGCCCTTAATCATGTTACCTGCATCTTAAAAACATCTCCAGAATCCAATCTTTTCTCACCTTTGAAAATGCAAAAATTCTTAAGGTCGCTCTTATTCATTGTCATCTGGACCACTGGAATTCTCTGCTGATCTGTCATCCCCTAATCAAACTTTCTCCCCTCCAATCCATTCTAAATGCAGCAGCCAAGGTTGTATTTTGGTCCAGATGCTACACTGATGTATGTACCCTGTGCTAGTAATTACACTGGTTGCCCCTTTGCTACAGAATAAAAAAAACTTATCTCCCTCACCCACCAAGTGCTCCATACTTCTGCACTACCCTATACAGTATCTCCTCCCTCAATTTAGTCTATCACCCTACCTGTGCTCTCTGCTCCACAACTGATCTAAGACTAATATCTTCCATATTCCAAACCTCCCACCTCCATCTCCAAGACTACTACTGTATCATACTACTCCAGTTTTCTGGAATTCACTACCCAGCATGATCTGACTAATTCCTGGCTCCCTTTTAAACGTGCTGTAAAAGCACATCTCATTAGACAGGTCTATCACCTCAATTCACCAACCTAACTCTCCCTTGTTCCCTTTTTCTAAATTTTACTCAGAACCTGAGCCTTCCTATTCATGTGTCCACTTACTCCTTGCACTCAACAGCACTTAGCAACTGCACCTAGATAGATACTGGCTGATGACTGGATCATTCAGTTTATTTAAAATGCCCTGTTTATTATAATGATGACTGGATCACACATGTCAAGTACTTTCTACCTATTGTCTCTCCCCTATTTCCTTATAGATTGTAAGATTGGGAACAGTGCCATCACTCCTGTAAATGCTAAACTGTGTTACTTTTTGATTTGTTAACTGTTTGTATATGTCCCCTCTTAATTGTAAAGTGCTGCAGAATATGTTGGTACTATATACATAAAGTTATTATTGTTGTTTCCCAGGGAACCGGCACTTCCACCCACCTACACACCTGTGCTTACTTATCACATATTTTCTCACATAGAAAATAATTATGACATTGGTAATTGTGAATTGTTGGTGACAAAACGGGTGTTTGAGGAGTGGCATCACTTCATGTAGGGTGCATAACATAAGATTACTATTATCATGGACCACAACATCACTTACTTAGAGTCTGCTAATTGACATAACCCATGACAAGTATGGGATTATGTCTGTTGAGTGGATTCTGGAGGAAGTGTAACAGGAACCAGATAACCGCTGCTTGTTGGTAGAAACAGACGTAGCTCAAAGTTCCCAAGACTTCACAACCTGTTCCAGTTGCGGTGCCACATTGCTGCTGCTCACCCAGTGGGCTGCAAAACTCCTGTATTGTCCATAGCTATAGTTGTTGCTCCAGGTGTCTATAGTGCAGTGAACTTTGGAGATCAAAAACAAATCAAGAGAGCAGCCTAGGTTCTCCTATATGAGAAGACAGAGAGCAGGCACCCATTTTTTGCCAGAAAAAAGGTGGTTGAGTTTCTTTCAGTGAGGCTGATGGAACACCTTCACATCTCAATAGACAGCCAACTCTGCAAAATGGTACTGCAGTGACTCACTACCAGCAACTTGTCCAAGTGAGGGTTTAGATGGCAAATTAGTGAATAACATGGAGCATGGACTGATATATTTTCCAAAGGCAAAGGAGGCCAATAGTGACCTTCATTTGGTACTTCTACAAATGCCAGCAATCCCAGTGATGCTGCTGCTAGCAGCTCTCACATATTATGACATGGTATGCATTTTTTTCTCCTACACTACCATGTACATTAACTGTAACATGTTTTGGCTTAACAAAGAAGAAAAACAAGCACATTAATTGAATACTGAATACTTTGCATGTGCCTGTGCTCACCTAAAGTATTAGAAATTACTAAAAAATATATTTATTGAAAAAATATATTTATTGAAATATATAGTGATATAAATAAATGAAACATAAAAAACACACCACAAACATATCCCCATAATAAAATAATGGTAGGGAAAGCTACTGCAGTGCTCTTGTATAATAAAGGAAGCATACCTGCTCCTAACATGGGATATTATAACAAATTGGGAGATAGGGTTGAAATCTGGATGGACAATAAACACATTAGGGTCTTATCCAGGTGAATAGAGTTGAGCGACTTTGGTCGGATCGGGTTTCATGAAACAAAATTTGTTTCAGATGAAACTGGTCCGACTAGGGCAAAAAAAAGTCAGAGTTTCGTCCGAAACCCGACCCCAATGCAAGTCAATGGGAAATAAAAGTCGGCATTGAGCAGATGACATTCATCCACTAAATGCCGACTTTTAATCCCCATTGACTTGCATTGGGGTGGGGTTTCGGACGAAACTCTGACTTTTTTTGCCCTAGTCGGACCAGTTTCATCTGAAACAAATTTTGTTTCATGAAACCCGATCCGACCAAAGTCGCTCAACTCTACAGCTGAAATGTAGAGATAGTGGGCAATGGTGCTCACCTGCTGTAAGCACAACCAGTAAAAAGGCTCAAGGCTGCTACAAACCCATGGCTTGGAGAACATCAAAGAATAGAGTGAAATTGAATAAATCGGTGCTGCCACTGTGGTTTGTCCTGATGAAGAAGTGTGGCACTTTGAATGCATTGAATATAACAACA
The DNA here is from genome assembly GCF_039654945.1 of Dendrobates tinctorius. Taxonomy (NCBI): domain Eukaryota; kingdom Metazoa; phylum Chordata; class Amphibia; order Anura; family Dendrobatidae; genus Dendrobates; species Dendrobates tinctorius. The sequence goes on from NW_027361783.1 coordinate 15,391,846, forward strand.
CATTCCTGGATTTCTGACTCCTTTTCCATCATCATTTACCAGCAGTGCAGATTTTATACATTTCACCCCACTCTTTGATGATAACAAATTGCACTAAGATAAGTATAGAAAATATATGCAATCAATGGAAATGGAGATTAACAACAATAAACAATACCACATGATAGAGAAATTAAGTGCAGATGAAGGTAAATGAGAGGGTTGCTGAGATGGAAAAACCCAACGCGTTTCACTGCTACCAAGTGCAGCTTCATTTATGATCCTCACAAATCAAATCTCAAAATGTTTGATTTTGCAGGAAACTGCAAATTTCTGAAAATTTCACTCAAAGTCGATCCTTCATTAATCAATCTACTTTCTACATGAGAATATATATTTATACACCCAGCTATGCTATACGTTGCCCTATAAAACATTTTCATTTTTTATTCTAGATTGTACCTTTCCATTAGCTCACAGTAGAAACAGAAGTGTTTTTAGTATGTCATCATATGTATAGATGTGGCAAAGATTATCATTATTACTCAAAATACACAATCTTAATAGCAATTTTAACAACTTAACAAGGTTGCCCCACTTAAAAGGATTAAGTTAGGTGTCGAATTGTACATTTTTCTGCTGTAATATCCCAGTGCTATGTTATCAGCATCAATTTGTCCTCTATTTTTGTAACTAAATGTCAGCAATGGTGCTAAGAAAATGCCATAGTTATATTATATCAATTAGATATCATAGTGTACCACCTCTGAAGGGTGTCTATTTAAGCTATAAAGGGAATCAATGAAATTATATGGTTGCTCTCTAAGAAATTATGCTCATTTGGCTTTTTTTATTTTCTTATAATAGTTTCCCATACATATGCTGTTAGTACTATGTTCTATTAGCAGCATCTCTAATAAGACAAAGACCTTGATTACGCAGGCCAAAAACAAATTATACTTTTTTTTATAAATCTGACCAATGTTTCTGAAAATAAATACTTAAATTAGGTCAGCCTAAACTTTGAAGAATTAGGCTCTGATACAGATGTACATTACTTTAAACAGTTTTTATGTTTGCAGCACAAACAAGCACCGACCTTTAGTAAAGTGGTGCCTTTCATAACTTGCCAGAACAAGGTTTATATTCGAGACAAATGATGAAATCTGGTGATAGAGTTAGAAGTCCAAGTTACTATTTTTTGTAGCAAAAACAAAAAAGTGTCATAAGTTAGAAATTGTGTGGTGATTGCTTAATTTTAATCTTAAAATTCATTGTATACTAATGGTTCAAAGTGACTTAAATTAACTAGATGAATCAAAATATCATTAGTTCATCCAGCAAACATTCAAAAACTGTTCCTTGGTTTAAAATGACACTTTATTTAAAGATTAAAACAAAATCTGTACTAGATGGCAAATACTATTTCAAAGCACCAAATACTATTTTATTTTTCTTAAATATAGTATAACATCAGCCATACTTCAGCACTAGAGAACATATCTGGCTGAAAATGAATCAATTATAGACCTCCATTTCTTTATCATACATTAATGGATATCAGTCGGGCCAGATGGTCTATTATTTTTTTTTCCGAGCTTTACTTGACAATGACAATATATAATGAAATGGTAAATGAAAAAGAAGCTCTAGAGAATTTAGAAAGAGATAGTTCATTGATTATCAGCTCTAAACTCACGTAAAGTTTATATTGAAATCCACATGTATATTAATATTAAGGCTAAAAATAATTCATGCGATGTGGAATGCTGAGTAAAATCACAATTTATATTATGGACTGTACAAACCTATACAATGTGGATAAAAGTATTACGATTACACCTATATGAGCGCTTATGACATTGCATTCCAAGTCCGTAGTCATTAGTTCAGAGCTGATCCTACCTTTCTAGCTAAAAAAAGCTTTCACTCTTCTGGGAAGGATTTCTACAATTTTTTCAGAAGAGCATTCATGAGGTGAGACTTGATGCTCGACATCAGGGCCTGAATTGCAATCTCAAAGTGTTTCATGGGGTTGAGGTCAGGGCTCCATGTGGCCAGTCATGTCATACCACACCAATCCTACCCAAGCATGACTTTATGGACCTTGTTTTGTGCCATTGGGACACAGCAGTGCTGGAGCAGAAAAGGGCCTACCCAAAACATTTCCCACAAAGATGGAAGCATTAAATTGTCAAAAAAGCATACAACTGTCCAGTTCAAGTAGAAGAAAGAGATTTTCTTCACTGGAGCTAAAGGTCTATTTCAACCTCTGAAAAGCAATCCAACTGTGCAGTCAGACTGTCAGATAGAAAGGCGTGATTCATCACTTCACAAAACATGTTTCTAATTTCTCCTGATTCCAGCCTCATAACTTACACCATCAAACACTTGACATTGTGCTTGGTGATGCAGCTGATTGGTTATGGAAAACCATGTCATGATGTTCTTGGTGAAGAATGTATATGCTGATGTTAATGCTAGAGGAGGTTTGGAGCTCTGCAGTTATTAAGTCAGCAGAGAGTTGGTGACGTTTCAGCACTAAGTGCCTCAGCAAACAGTAAGAAAAGGAAGTATGCCAAAACAGAGATCACCTAAACATACAGAAATTTTTTATCAAACAATTAAGCAACCCAAAACATTAAAAACAGATAAAATAGCCCAAAGACTATGAAATGCCAACTAGACAGGGCCATTATAGAACTGTAGCCCATCCTATCTAATCATAGAATCATAAAATCATAGAATGGCAGACTTGGAAGCGACCTCCTGGGTCATCTGGTCCAACCCTCTGCTCAAAGCAGGATTCACCTTATCATCCAAGACAAATGTCTGTCTAGCCTGTTTGAAGACTTCCATTGAAGGAGAACTCACCATCTCTCATGGCAACCTGTTCCACTCATTGATCACCATGTCACAAAATGTTTTCTAATATCTAATCTGTGTCTCCTCCCATTCAGTTTCATCCCGTTGCTTCTAGTCTTTCCTTATGCAAATGAGGATGGTCCCTCTACACTGTGACAGCCCTTGAGATATTTGTAGACAGCTATTAAGTCTCCTCTCAGTCTTCTTTTTTGCAAGCTAAACATTCCCAAATCCTGTAACCATTCCTCATAGGGCATGGCTTGCAGACCAGTCCCCATTCTCATCGCTCTTCTCTGAACTTGCTCCAGTTTGTTGATGTATTTTTTAAAATGAGGTGCCCAAAACTGGACACAGTATTCCAGATGAGGTCTGACCAAAGAGGAGTAGAGGGGGTAATTACTTTACGTGATCTAGACTGTATGCTTCTGTTAATACATCCCAGAATTGCATTTGCCTTTTTTGCTGCTGCATCACACTGTTGACTCATGTTCAGTCTGTGATCTATTAGCATACCCAAGTCTTTTTCACATGTGATGGTTAATCACTTCATTCTTATCTAGGTACTTACATACATGTTGTTTACTAATTTGTTCAAAGATCTTTCCTAGTATACAAGTCAGACTCACCAGCCTATAGTTCCCTGGGTCTGCCTTCTTCTCTTTTATGAAGATAGGAACATTTGCTCTTCTCCAGTCTTCTGGGACTTCTCCTGTACTCCAAGAATTTTCAAAGAGTATGGAGAGTGGTTCAAAAATTTCTTCTGCTATCTCCTTCAGTACTCTGTGGTGTAATTCATCTGGTCCTGGAGGCTTTAATTAATTTATGTTAGCTCAGTGTTCCCTGACCATCTCTCTGTTTATGGATAGTGTGGATTCTTTTATTCCTTCGATGGCCCCATGAAGATCAGTTGCTACATTTCCTTTCTGAGATAAAACAGATGCAAAATAGGAATTTAAAAGTTTGGCCTTCTCAGCATCCTTTCTTACCTTTTCATTATTTTCATCCTGTAAGGATCCTATAGCATTTTTGATTTTTCTTTTACTTTTGACATATCCCCAAAATCCTTTTTTATTGCTTTTGACATCTCTTGCAAGCCTTAATTCATTATCAGCTTTAGATAATCTGATTTGTGTCCTGCAGGTTCTGCAGGCTGCATTATAATCTTCTTTAGATATGCCTCCCTCTTTCATATGATAAACATTTCTTTCTTCCATTTTAGCATATGTTTAAGTTCTGTGTTCATACATCCTGGTTTCCTTAAATGCTTCCTATTCTTCCCTCTTTTTGGAATTGTTAATGACTGTGCTTTGAGAATCTCAATTTTCAAAATTTCCCATCCATCCTGGACATTTTTGTTCTTAAAGATATCCAGCCATTGGATCCCTCCGATTCTCTTTCCGAGTCCCTTAAAATCTGCCTTTCTGAAATCTAACCACTCAAAATAATCAAAACATAATAAAAAATAATCAAAACAGATTATTGAAAATCAAAATAAAAAACATAAAGAAAGATAAGAACATGCCCTGAAATCCAAATAGTGGTGGTATAGTCTAATAGAAGGAAGCAACCTGACAATACAATAAATAATAAATAAATGTAAACAATTAACAAACTTAATACACTTCCACCACAACCTAATAGCTAATCATAGTGTACCATTAGTACAAGTCAAGGCATGTTGTAGGGAACCTGCATATTAAGTAATGATGAGATTGGAAAAAGGACCACACACATATTGCACCCTTTAGCAGTTCACACTAGAAGTCAGTGAGCTCTTTCCAACATCCCATTCTTTCACAAACATTTATAAAGGGTTATCTGTTGTGAATTTGCTTTCTGGCCTGCCTCTGGTTATTACTGAAGGTAGTGGAGCTGGTCAGATTGACAGAGGGGTTGCGAGTTCTCTTTCTGGGCTCCCTCTGGTGGTTACTGGAGGTAATGGAGCTGATCTGATTAACAGAGGCTTGCCACCTGATAATGAGGATGACGATTGGAGATCTGGGGTTTCAGATTGGGATTTAAGACAGCCAACTCCTTCTATCCCTGCTGGTGATTTTCCTCTGCCTCCTGAGGTCTGCTGTTTACAGCTCAGTCCCTGCATGTTCAGCTAAGTGTTCATTTGCTATTCTGTTTGCATTTGATCTAGTTTTGTCTATCTCAGTTTTGTGTGGGTCAGCCAGCTCCGGCTGGGGCTGTGCTGAATCACCATCCACATGTTACTGCTTGTGCCAGTTTGTTTGTGTTCCTTATTAGATTGGCCTCTTTGTGCTCTGCTTTCAGAATATGCCAGAGTGCTGATATAGTGGGCGAAGTCGTGCAACTTCAGAGTTTTTTGGATCAGACGTGTTGGACTTTTTACAGGGTTTTTTGCGTGATTGCTGACAGCCTCTTTCCTTTCCTGTCTAGTCAGTGTGGGCCCCATCATTTGCTCAGTCTATTTTCCTGCCTGCATTTGCGTTTTCACCTTGTCTCACCGACAATATGTGTTTGGGGGCTATCTATTCCTTTGGGGTCCGCTCTGGGGCAGTTTAGATTTCCCCTTTCTTGCTTTAGGCTTACTTAGCTCTCTGGCTGTGCCGAGGCATCTAGGATCATCGTAGGTACGCTCCACGGCTACTGCTAGTTGTGTGGATAGGATCAGGGGTCTGCAATCCGCTTAATTACCAACCTCTCTGGTTTTCTGTGGCTTAGCTTGGGCTTGCTCTCCTCCTCGGTGACCCATTCATAACAGAATCACCAGCCTAACTGTAGACTCTAGGTACTCTAAAGTAGGAAAGAATTTAAATAAAAAAGGGTGTCAGAATTTTTTTTTTCTTGTATATTTGTTCCTCTGTTTTTATTTTGGGGGGCTGCAGGAGGAGATTTTTTTTCTTTTTCTAAATGGAGACAAAGCAATTGTTTGATCGTCTTGAGCAATTTGCTGCTGAAGTGCGGGGAATTACTGCCTATCTCGCTCAATCATCTGCTGTTGAACCAAAAATCCCTACTCCTGATGTGTTTTCTGGGGATCAGTCTAAATTTTTGAATTTTAAGAATAATTGTAAACTATTTTTTGCTTTGAAACCTAACTCATCGGGGAGCTCTGTACAGCAGGTTAAAATGGTCATCTCCCTGCTGTGTGGCGATCGCCAGGATTGAGCCTTTTCTTTGACACCCGGAGATCCTATTCTGGCTAATGTGGATGCATTTTTTCAAGCCTTGGGGTTGTTGTATGATGAACCTAATGCTATTGATCAAGCTGAGAAAACCTTATTGTCATTGAACAAGGGTCAGGATTCTGCAGAGTTATATTGTCAAAAATTCTGAAAGTGGGCGGCCCTTACTAAATGGAAAGACAATGCCCTAGCAGCTCTCTTTCGGAAGGGTTTGCCAGAAACCATAAAAGATGTTATGGTGAGATTTCCTGTTCCCTCTGGTCTAGACAACTCTATGTCATTGGCCAATCAAGTTGATTGGCGTTTATGTGAACGTAAAACTACACGAGAGGAATTGCCACCTTTCGAACGAACGTCTGAACCCATGCAATGTGATAGGGTTTTGCTTAGGGCGCAACGTCAGGAGTTAAGAAGGCGTAATAAGCTGTGTTTTTTCTGTGGGGACGCCTCTCATACTATTTCTGTCTGCCCTAAACGAGAAAAGCGTTTTGCTCACACATTTGCTGTGGGCAGTGTACAGCCTAAGTTCCTTTTGGCAATTACCCTGATCTGCTCCTTGTCTACATTTTCCGCTAAGTCTTTTGTAGATTCAGGAGCAGTTTTGAATCTGATGGATTTAGACTTTGCTAAATGTTGTGGTTTTCCTATGATACCCCTGCAGACTCCTATCCCTTTAAGGGGTATTGATGCTACTCCTTTGGTGGAGAATAAACCCCAGTTTTGGACCCAGGTGATAATGCGGGTCGCCCTGGACCACCAAGAAAATTGTACATTTTTGGTGTTGCACAATTTGAATGATACTATTGTTCTGGGGTTTCCTTGGTTGCAGACTCATAATCCTGTTTTAGATTGGAAATCTGTGTCTGTGGTGAGTTGGGGTTGTCAATGTGTTCTTAGTGACACTCCTGTTTTCTCCACCTCTCCCCAGTCTCATGATATTCCTGACTATTTGGCTGATTTTTCTGATGTGTTTAGTGAGAGTAAGTATGCGTCTTTGTCTCCTCATAGGAGTTATGACTGTGCAATTGAGTTAATGCTCGGGTGTAAATTTCCCAAGGGTCAGCTTTTCAACTTATCGGTACCCGAACATGATGCTATGCGATCCTATATCAAGGAGTCGTTGGAGAAGGGTCATATTAGACCATCCTCGTCACCCTTAGGTGCTGGGGGTTTTTTTGTGGCCAAGAAAGATGGTTCATTAAGGCCATGTATTGACTATCGTTCCCTTAACAAAATCACTATTAAATATCAGTATCAGTTACCCCTGATTTCTCATTTATTTTCCAGAGTTAAAAGTGCCTGTGGGTTTACCAAGCTTGACCTCAGGGGGCATATAATCTTATTCGCATCAAGCATGGGGATGAATGGAAGATGGCATTTAATACTCCGGAGGAACATTTTGAGTACCTGGTGATGCCATTTGGGCTCACTAATGCCCCTTCTGTCTTCCAATCTTTTATGAACGATATTTTCCGGGACTTTGTGGATACGTTTTTGATAATTTATCTGGATATTTTGATTTTTCCAGTGATTGGGATTCTTATGTGGAACATGTCCGGACTATGTTCCGGATTTTGAGGAAAAATTCTCTGTATGTTAAGGGATCGAAGTGCCTCTTTGGTGTACAGAGGATTTCATTTTTGGGATTCATTTTGTCCCCGTCTGCTATTGAAATGGACCGGCCAAGATACAGGCCATATATGATTGGGTTCAGCCCACTTCTTTGAAGGCTCTCCAGAAGTTTTTGGGTTTTGCTAATTTCTATCATAAATTTATAAGTAATTTTTCTAGTATTGTTAAACCAGTGACTGATCTGACCAAAAAGGGCGCAGATGTGGTGAATTAGTCTCCAGAGGCAGTCTCTGCATTTCAGGAGCTTAAGCGGAGATTCACTTCTGCTCTGGTTCTACGGCAACCTGATGTCTCACTCCCATTTCAGATGGAGGTAGATGCTTCTGAGATTGGTGCAGGAGCCATTTTGTCCCAAAAAGTTCCTGTGACTTCTAAGATGAATCCCTGTGCCTTCTTTTCTCGAAAATTCTCCCCATCTGAATGTAACTATGACGTAGAGTATCGGGAATTGTTGGCCATGAAATGGGCATTTGAAGAGTGGAGACATTGGTTGGAGGGAGCTAGATATCAAGTTGTGGTCCTCACCAACCACAAGAATTTGATTTATCTTGAATCAGCCAAACGCTTGAATCCTAGACAGGCTAGGTGGGCCTTGTTTTTCACACGTTTTAATTTTGTGGTCTCTTTTCTTCCAGGCACTAAGAATGTTAAGGCGGATGCCATTTTTTGAAGTTTCTTTGCAGATTCTCTTAATGTGACCGAGCCTACTACCATTCTAAATGAGGGTGTAGTTCTTTCTGCCATCTCACCCAATTTGAGACGTGCCCTGGAGGAATTTCAGGAGGACAAACCTGAACGTTGCCCTATGGGAAAATTGTATGTCCCCGACCAGTGGAGGAAGGGAGTAATGTCTGAAATTCATTCCTCCGCGTTGGCTGGTCATCCAGGTATTTTTGGTGCCAGAGATTTGGTGAGTAGGTCTTTTTGATGGCCTGCCTTATCTTGTGATGTCAGGAATTTGGTGCAGTCCTGTGGGACTCGTTCTCGGTCCAAGCCCTGTTCTCGCTCTAGTGGGTTGTTGATGCCCCTGCCGATGCCCAGGAGGCCATGGACCCATATCTCAATGGATTTTATTTCCGTTCTTCCTGTCTCTCAGAGAATGACTGTTATCTGAGTGATTTGTGATAGATTTTCTAAGATGATCCATATTGTACCACTCCCAAAATTGCCATCTTCTTCTGAGTTGGTGCCCTTGTTTTTACAACAGGTGGTTCGGTTGCTCGGGATTCCTGAGAACATTGTGCCGGACAGAGGAGTTCAGTTTGTTTCCAGATTTTGGAGAGCTTTTTGTTCCAAACTGGGAATTCAGTTATCTTTCTCCTCTGCATTTCATCCTCAGACCAATGGGCAGACTGAGAGAACAAACCAGACTTTGGAGTCCTATATGAGATGTTTCATATCTGCTGATCAGGATGACTGGGGGTACTGTTGTGAATTCGCTTTCTGGCCTCCCTCTGGTTATTACTGAAGGTAGTGGAGCTGGTCAGATTGACAGAGGGGTTGCGAGTTCCCTTTCTGGGCTCCCTCTGGTGGTTACTGGAGGTAATGGACCTGATCTGATTAACAGAGGCTTGCCACCTGATAATGAGGACAATGATTGGAGATCTGGGGTTTCAGATTGGGATTTAAGACAGCCAACTCCTTCTATCCCTGCTGGTGATTTTCCTCTGCCTCCTGAGGTCTGGTGTTTCCAGCTCAGTCCCTACATGTTCAGCTAAGTGTTCATTTGCTATTCTGTTTGCATTTGATCTAGTTTTGTCTATCTCAGTTTTTTGTGGGTCAGCCAGCTCCGCCTGGGGCTATGCTGAATCACCATCCACATGTTACTGCTTGTGCCAGTTTGTTTTTGTCCCTTATTAGATTGGCCTCTTTGTGCTCTGCTTTCAGAATATACCAGAGTGCTGGCATAGTGGGCGAAGTCGTGCGACTTCAGTGTTTTTTGGATCAGATGTGTTGGACTTTTTGCAGGGTTTTTTGCATGATTGCAGACAGTGTCTTTCCTTTCCTGTCCTGTCTAGTCAGTGTGGGCCCCATCATTTGCTCAGTCTATTTTCCTGCCTGTGTTTGTGTTTTCACCTTGTCTCAAGGACAATATATGTTTGGGGGCTATCTATTCCTTTGGGTTCTGCTCTGGGGCAGTTTAGATTTCCCCTTTCTTGCTTTAGGCTTACTTAGCTCTCTGGCTGTGCCGAGGCATCTAGGATCATCGTAGGTACACTCCACGGCTACTGCTAGTTGTGTGGCTAGGATCAGGGGTCTGCAATCAGCTTAGTTACCAACCTCTCTGGTTTTCTGTGGCTTAGCTTGGGCTTGCTCTCCTCCTCGGTGACCCATTCATAACAGTTATCCTTGCCTAAGGGAATGATTTTATTTACTCTGGCAATGGGATTGCACAAAAAGCCTAAATTCAGTCATTAAAAATTCTGTCCAAATACTTTCGTCTATTATATAGTGAACATTTTGTAATATAGACTATTTAATAGTGTAGCAACTATGGATCAATACTTAGCACTGAAATTACAGACAAAAAGGAAAAGTTGTGGAATTCTGAAAATCCACTGCTGGCAGCTCCCTTGCAACTGCTGACTAAAGACATCCCAGATGAAACAAGACAGTAGACACTGCAGGTCAAGGTAGGACATTTAGGCAATTCAGGATGCTCAGAATATCAAAAGCAACATACAGCCTGGTGAGGTCATGATGGAAATGGGTTCTATTACACGTTCACAATCCCTTAAAAAGGCCTATTTCTGGCATTGCCAATGTGGTCTCCAGATTATACTCTGTCTACTATTACATCCAAGAAAAAATCGGGATTCTTCATTGAAGAGTACAAATCTCCATTGCTGTCTTGCTGTGCACCATGATAGCCTTTCAATGTAGTGGCATGAGGTCAATGGAACACCTGTACCTGGATGTTTGGCTCATTGCCCAATGTTGTGCAAATTATAGTTTGTATACATGCTATTTGACACCTTAGACTTGCCATGTGACATCTAATTTCATTTTCACTACAGAATGGATCACTATGAGACATTATTTGAATGTGAAGAAAGCACATGTGTAAAATCATGAACATGACTTCAAGTGACAAAGTGACACCTGTCCTACTCCTGAGATTATAGTTTGGGATGACATAATTTAAGGTAGCTGGACCCCTCTAATTATAAATTCAGGTACACTATCTGCTTGGCATTACATTGATTTGTTTGTAGAAACTGTGGTACCGCCATTTTTCAAAAGAGTCCAAGGAGCTAATTTTCAAAATGACACCACATCACATGTTACTCGTGCTACTGTGAAAAGCTTGCGTGTCCTAAATGTGCTATATAGCCCATCATCGACTAATCACCAATCCCAACAGCTTTAAGCATGCCCTAAAAACGCATTTATTCAGACTGGCCTACCGCCTCAACTCATTAACCTAATTATCCCTGTGTGGCTCATTCAAAAATGTTTTTTACCATATTCAGGCTCCTCGCATCATGTTCTCAAATGCTTTATGCATTTAGTAGCCCTCTGTGTCTGTACTGTTATATACTTAGGCTGTTAACTGGTTCATGCAGCATTACAGGAACACCCGATTCTTCCTCATAGATTATTGTGAGTTTGCGAGCAGGGTCCTCATTCTTCTTGGTATCTGTTTTGATCTGTGTTTATTGTTATGCTGTAATGTCTATTGCCTGTCCAAGTCCCCTCTATAATGTAAAGTGCTGTGGAATATGTTGGCGCTATAGAAATAAAATTATTATTATTATTATTATTATTATTATTATCATGCCTTCCATAAAACAAATGCAAGATGTCCATTTGCATGCCCAAATGTTTTCAGCATGGCAGAATATTTCTCTGATAATCATTAATAATCTCATTGATAGCAGCATAGGCGTGTATTTCTGTGTTTAGCGCTTAGACTTGATAAACAATAAATCGACAATTTTTTATTAAAAAAAATATTTTTTCATCTCTTGCATATTATTAGCATGTCTATCGATCTTGTGATTTTCAAAATTCCATGACTATTCCTATATAATAAATTAAGCTATGCAGGGTTACAGTAGCTCCAATATTGGAACACTCATCCATGATGATGTCTCAGATGGAGAAATCTATAATGTGTACAAATCTTAGAAAAGTGTCTTTAGTGTTACCATTTGTTTGACTCATCAAAAATTTGTCTGAGTTCTCGAGCGATCTGTTATTTAAGGGTATGAAAAGCTTTTATTCTGGATTTGCTATTGTTAGCTTCAATCCCTCATCTAAAAGATTAAGCAGAATGTACGTAAGCTGGAAATGCATATTTGAAAAAAGTCCATGTCTATACAATGCCAAGCTTGATGAAAATATAGAAAATGTCTATTGAAGTTTCAAACAAAAATATAGCATCTGCTTGGCCTCATTTCAGTCGCTCATCATGCTTTTAATACTCAAAAATATTTCTCATACAATGCACAGTGAACACAATTTCAACGGATTATACAGTTAATTTTAAATTAAACTTACCAAAAAACAAGATGACTTGTTTGCACCAATTCTGTTATGACTAAAACACTCTTCAGCACCTATTATGTTGACTTGAAATATGCAACATTTACAGATAGGTCCATATATATTTGGACAGAGACAACATTTTTATAATTTTGGTTCTAGACATAACCACAATGAATTTTAAACAAAACAATTCAGATGCAGTTGAAGTTCAGACTTTCAGCTCTCATCTGAGGGTAACCACATTAAAATTGGATGAAGGGTTTAGGAGTTTCAGCTCCTTAACATGTGCCAACCTGTTTTTAAAGGGACCAAAAGTAATTGGACAATTGACTCCAAGGCTATTTCGTGGACAGGTGTGGGCAATCCCTTCGTTATGTCATTCTCAATTAAGCAGATAAAAGGCCTGGAGCTGATTTGAGGTGTGTTGCTTGCATTTGGAAGGTTTTGCTGTGAAGGAAACATGCGGTCAAAGGAGCTCTCCATGCAGGCATCCTTAAGCTGCAAAAACAGAAAAAACCCATCCGAGAAATTGCTACAACATTAGGAGTGGCAAAATCTACAGTTTGGTACATCCTGAGAAAGAAAGAAAGCACTGGTGAACTCACCAATGCAAAAAGACCTGAGCGCCCACGGAAGACAACAGTGGTGGATGATCGCAGAATAGTCTCCATGGTGAAGAGAAACCCCTTCACAACAGCCATCCAAGTGAACAACACTCTCCAGGAGATAGGCGTATCAATATCCAAATCTACCATAAAGAGAAGACTGCATGAAAGTAAATACAGAGGGTTCACTGCATGGTGCAAGCCACTCATAAGCATCAAGAATAAAAAGGCTAGACTGGACTTTGCTAATAAACATCTAAAAAAGCCAGCACAGTTCTGGAAGAACATTCTTTGGACAGATGAAACCAATATCAACCTCTACCAGAATGATAGAAAGAGAAAAGTATGGCGAAGGCGTGGTACAGCTCATGATCCAAAGCATACCACATCATCTGTAAAACACGGCGGAGGCAGTGTGATGGCTTGGGCATGCATGACTGCCAGTAGCACTGGGTCACTAGTGTTTATTGATGATGAGACACAGGACAGAAGCAGCCGAATGAATCCTGAGGTATTCAGAGCCATACTGTGTTCTCAGATCCAACCAAATGGAGCCAAACTGATTGGTCGTCGCTTCATACTACAGATGGACAACGACCCAAACATAAAACATAAACCAAAGCAACCCAGGAGTTTATTAAAGCAAAGAAGTGGAATATTCTTGAATGGCCAAGTCAGTCACCTGATCTCAACCCAATTGAGCATGCATTTCACATTTCACTGACTAAACTTCAGACAGAAAGGCCCACAAACAAACAGCAACTGAAAACCACTGCAGTGAAGGCCTGGCAGAGCATCAAAATGGAGGAAACACAGCATCTGGTGATGTCCATGAGTTCAAGACTTCAGGCAGTCCTTGCCAACAAAGGGTTTTCAACCAAGAACTAGAAATGAACATTTATTTACAATTATTTAATCTGTGCAATTACTTTTGGTCCCTTTAAAAACAAGGTGGCACATGTTAAGGAGCTGAAACTCCTAAACCCGTGATCCAATTTTAATGTGGATACCCTCAAATGAAAGCTGAAAGTCTGAACTTCAACTGCATTTGAATTGTTTTGTTTAAAATTCATTGTGGTAATGTCTAGAACCAAAATTAGAAAAATGTTGTCTCTGTCCAAAAATATATGGACCGAACTGTATTAATAGAAAATGAATACGAATGAGTGAACCTGAACTGTACACTTTGGAGTTCATTTCGAACCCTGAACACAGACTTTCTACTGGAAGTCAAGTTTCGGATTGGGTTTGCATGCCGAATAACATGTGATAAATGGCTGCAGTGTAGCTAATCAACAAGCTCTTAGGCTTTGTGACTTATGGAGTCATCACAGTCAGGTCAAGTATTGGCATTGCTATGATTGGTTGGTGCACCACTTGACCCAGACTGTATAAATGCTTCATGGATGCTGCCTCCATTCTGCTCTTCTTAGCATAGGAATAGGATGCAGCTGAAGTGAGGGACATTATTAGCTTTTGTGTATGCGGTTTTCTTTGTGTACTCTGCACTGCACCCATGTCTGTGGGAGTAGTATGCCTAACCAATTTGTTCTACTCTGCACGCATGTCTGTGGGACTAGTTTTCCTAACCCATATTTTATACTCTAAATGCATGTGTGGGGGAGTAGTGTGCCTAACCAATTTTTTTTCTACTCTGCACCCAAGTCTGTGGGAGTAGTGTGCGTAAAAACAAATTGCTCTACTCTGCACCTGTGTCTGTGGGAATAGTCTGAGTAAAAACAATTCTACTCTGCATGCGTGTCTGTGGAAGTAGTGAGCTTAACCAATTTTTTCTAGTATGAACACATGTGTGGTAATGTGCCTAACCAATTTTCCTACTCTGAACCCGAGTCTGTGGGAGTAGTATGCATAAAAATAAATTGCTCTACTCTGCACCTGTGTCTGTGGCAGTAGTCTGTGTAAAAATAATTTTTTCTACTCTGCACATGTATCTGTGGGAGTAGTGTGTTTAGCCAATTTTTTCTACTGTGCACGTGTGTGTGTGTAACTAGCTTGCCTAACCATTTTTTTCTACTCTGCACACGTTTTTGTAGGAGTAGTGTACGTATCCAATTTTTTCTATTCTGCACCCATGTCTGTGGGAGTAGTGTGCCTAAAATCAAATAGCTCTACTCTTCTGCACCCATGTTTGTGACAGTACTGTACGTACAAAAAAATTCTAATTTGCAACCGGTATCTGTGGGAGTAATATGCATTAAAAAATTGTTCTGCTCTTCTACACCTGTGTCTGTGATTATACTGTGCGTAAAAAAATTGTAATCTGCAAGTAATGTGGGTAAAAACAAATTTTTATACTCTTCTGCACCCATATCTGTAGGAGAACTATGCCTAAACACAATTTAAAAAAATGAGAGCGCATCAAATAGGGGACGTGGCCGTGGCCTGGTGCTGCTTGTGTAGCATGCCCATAATAAAGCCTGGAGCAGTGTGACGTGAATATAGGCTGGTGTAGCATGCTCATAAAATCCAAAAAGCTTCCCAATTTAGGCCTCATTCAGACATCCATGTTGCACGTACGTGCTCTTTCCATTTTTTTGATGAATAGAACACGTGGCCACTGTAATCTACTGTGCTATTTACATGTCCATGATTTTTTACTGACAGTGTATCTGTGCAAAACTCATGGAGACATGTCCATTTTTCTCTTATAATATGTTTTGAAATTGAAGATAGATTGCTAGCATTAGTATTGTTTCTGCTTGAAACACGTCTCCTAATTCTCACCTTTAGAACACATGCAATACACCCTGTGTATTGCATCCCACAGCTAACACAGGTGAAATATGAGTTACAATTGATCATGGACAATTTTATACTTTGTATTGTTAGCGGTGGTTCTAAACATATTTTCTACATGAGGAAAAGTGCAAGTTGCGCACATTCTATATCCACATTCAAAACAAAAAATTGTATATAACAAGGTGTTCTTTCTTTCACTTTCAAAATAACTTGGAGATAACATGTGCCCAAAACTATATGCTTTTCTTGGAATTACTCTTACAGAATTTTTTAATAGCATCAGAATTCTTTTATTGTAATTTTCCTGCCTTTTTTCATGATGGGTTTCTTGATCACCAATTCAAGACAAGATTTTATAGTGCAAATTTTCAATATGGATGCTACAAGTATTCATGGCAATACAGATTTAAAGGACAAACTTCAATATTTGTAGAAATGTTTAATCTCAGAAACAAAAAATTGTTGGGACATGACAACCGTACGCCATTAAGTTGACAAGTCTATGATCTCAAAAGGATTAAGGTTGCAAAAAAACACCCAACAACATTTATACCAATGAGTTTCTGGATGCATGGAAATCCATATAATCAGATGTGTCCTTAAAACTTATGCAACTTCTCTTTAAGTATGAAGACATCTAGATTAAATAAATGCAAGATAATATTCAACAAACTCTTTACAAGATATAAAGAATACTCCAAAGAAACATCCTTATTCCATTATTTGTAAAGTACATAGGTAATGCCTCATAAAGTCTCATTATATGGAGATGATTCTCATTTAGATTAGGAAAAAGAGGAGAACATAGAATCCAAATCCATTTCAAGCATATACATATTTATTTATCAAAAAGACACATATCAGAGATACAGGATAGTGAAAAAGCAATAAAATGGGTAATCAAATAAATGGCCCGATACCGGAAAGAACAAGTAGACAGCCTGTGATAAGCATGAATGCCCAAACAAATCCTCCAGGGAATCTTGTAGAGAAAATATATATATACTTAGTAGTAGTGCTCAAATGAGCTTCTACTACACAATATTGTATATTGCACTGAACCCAGGTAGAGACTGTATAACAATACCAATAAGTAATAGACAATAAACTAGATATAAGTAACCAGTGTTGCAATGGATTGTATAAAAACAATTTCACATACAGCACTGGCTGTGGAGTAGCGTTAGAGTAGACACTACACCATCCAAATGGCATTTAATAGATTATGTTGCTCAGAAGTCGCTCAAATGGGCTTCCCCTGAGCAATGTTATGTATTGCACTAAGTCTAGGTAAAAAGGTGACAATGCCAATTAGTAATAGGCTGGATGTAAGTCAGACAGTGTTGAGATTGATGGTGTGA
The DNA here is from genome assembly GCF_039654945.1 of Dendrobates tinctorius. NCBI lineage: Eukaryota > Metazoa > Chordata > Amphibia > Anura > Dendrobatidae > Dendrobates > Dendrobates tinctorius. The sequence continues at coordinate 15,408,694 of NW_027361783.1, forward strand.
CCCCCGTATGTTAGAAAGTAAACTGATAATTAACACAGTTGTCTATTAATATTATATTAGAGTGGGGAAAGCAACCTTTACTCACAGCACGGGCTGTGGTATAACATAAGACTGAGTCTATTCAGAACTCAGCAGTACACCATCCTAACAACATGTGATGAGGCATGTAACATGAAACCCTGGGGGATAGGAAAAGGTAAGCTTAAATAAGCTGGGTGAACATACCCATCATGTCCTGGTGTAGCAGGCGCCAACTTGTGTACCCCTATGCGCGTTTCGCGGTATGCAAGACCGCTTCCTCGTCGCCCCCCGAGGAAGCGGTCTTGCATACCGCAAAACACGCGTAGGGGTACACTAGTCGGCGACTAGTTGAGCGACTTCTGAGCAACATTTACAGATAGGTCCATATATATTTGGACAGAGACAACATTTTTATAATTTTGGTTCTAGACATAACCAAAATGAATTTTAAACAAAACAATTCAGATGCAGTTGAAGTTCAGACTTTCAGCTCTCATCTGAGGGTAACCACATTAAAATTGGATGAAGGGTTTAGGAGTTTCAGCTCCTTAACATGTGCCAACCTGTTTTTAAAGGGACCAAAAGTAATTGGACAATTGACTCCAAGGCTATTTCGTGGACAGGTGTGGGCAATCCCTTCGTTATGTCATTCTCAATTAAGCAGATAAAAGGCCTGGAGCTGATTTGAGGTGTGTTGCTTGCATTTGGAAGGTTTTGCTGTGAAGGAAACATGCGGTCAAAGGAGCTCTCCATGCAGGCATCCTTAAGCTGCAAAAACAGAAAAAACCCATCCGAGAAATTGCTACAACATTAGGAGTGTCAAAATCTACAGTTTGGTACATCCTGAGAAAGAAAGAAAGCACTGGTGAACTCACCAATGCAAAAAGACCTGAGCGTCCACGGAAGACAACAGTGGTGGATGATCGCAGAATAGTCTCCATGGTGAAGAGAAACCCCTTCACAACAGCCATCCAAGTGAACAACACTCTCCAGGAGATAGGCGTATCAATATCCAAATCTACCATAAAGAGAAGACTGCATGAAAGTAAATACAGAGGGTTCACTGCATGGTGCAAGCCACTCATAAGCATCAAGAATAAAAAGGCTAGACTGGACTTTGCTAATAAACATCTAAAAAAGCCAGCACAGTTCTGGAAGAACATTCTTTGGACAGATGAAACCAATATCAACCTCTACCAGAATGATAGAAAGAGAAAAGTATGGCGAAGGCGTGGTACAGCTCATGATCCAAAGCATACCACATCATCTGTAAAACACGGCGGAGGCAGTGTGATGGCTTGGGCATGCATGACTGCCAGTAGCACTGGGTCACTAGTGTTTATTGATGATGAGACACAGGACAGAAGCAGCCGAATGAATCCTGAGGTATTCAGAGCCATACTGTGTTCTCAGATCCAACCAAATGGAACCAAACTGATTGGTCGTCGCTTCATACTACAGATGGACAACGACCCAAACATAAAACATAAACCAAAGCAACCCAGGAGTTTATTAAAGCAAAGAAGTGGAATATTCTTGAATGGCCAAGTCAGTCACCTGATCTCAACCCAATTGAGCATGCATTTCACATTTCACTGACTAAACTTCAGACAGAAAGGCCCACAAACAAACAGCAACTGAAAACCACTGCAGTGAAGGCCTGGCAGAGCATCAAAATGGAGGAAACACAGCATCTGGTGATGTCCATGAGTTCAAGACTTCAGGCAGTCCTTGCCAACAAAGGGTTTTCAACCAAGAACTAGAAATGAACATTTATTTACAATTATTTAATCTGTGCAATTACTTTTGGTCCCTTTAAAAACAAGGTGGCACATGTTAAGGAGCTGAAACTCCTAAACCCGTGATCCAATTTTAATGTGGATACCCTCAAATGAAAGCTGAAAGTCTGAACTTCAACTGCATTTGAATTGTTTTGTTTAAAATTCATTGTGGTAATGTCTAGAACCAAAATTAGAAAAATGTAGTCTCTGTCCAAAAATATATGGACCGAACTGTATTAATAGAAAATGAATACGAATGAGTGAACCTGAACTGTACACTTTGGAGTTCATTTCGAACCCTGAACACAGACTTTCTACCGGAAGTCAAGTTTCGGATTGGGTTTGGATGCCGAATAACATGTGATAAATGGCTGCAGTGTAGCTAATCAACAAGCTCTTAGGCTTTGTGACTTATGGAGTCATCACAGTCAGGTCAAGTATTGGCATTGCTATGATTGGTTGGTGCACCACTTGACCCAGACTGTATAAATGCTTCATGGATGCTGCCTCCATTCTGCTCTTCTTAGCATAGGAATAGGATGCAGCTGAAGTGAGGGACATTATTAGCTTTTGTGTATGCGGTTTTCTTTATGTACTCTGCACTGCACCCATGTCTGTGGGAGTAGTATGCCTAACCAATTTGTTCTACTCTGCACGCATGTCTGTGGGACTAGTTTTCCTAACCCATATTTTCTACTCTATATGCATGTGTGGGGGAGTAGTGTGCCTAACCAATTTTTTTTCTACTCTGCACCCAAGTCTGTGGGAGTAGTGTGCGTAAAAACAAATTGCTCTATTCTGCACCTGTGTCTGTGGGAATAGTCTGAGTAAAAACAATTCTACTCTGCATGCGTGTCTGTGGGAGTAGTGAGCTTAACCAATTTTTTCTAGTATGAACACATGTGTGGTAATGTGCCTAACCAATTTTTCTACTCTGAACCCGAGTCTGTGGGAGTAGTATGCATAAAAATAAATTGCTCTACTCTGCACCTGTGTCTGTGGCAGTAGTCTGTGTAAAAATAATTTTTTCTACTCTGCACATGTATCTGTGGGAGTAGTGTGTTTAGCCAATTTTTTCTACTGTGCACGTGTGTGTGTGTAACTAGCTTGCCTAACCATTTTTTTCTACTCTGCACACGTTTTTGTAGGAGTAGTGTACGTATCCAATTTTTTCTATTCTGCACCCATGTCTGTGGGAGTAGTGTGCCTAAAATCAAATAGCTCTACTCTTCTGCACCCATGTTTGTGACAGTACTGTACGTACAAAAAAATTCTAATTTGCAACCGGTATCTGTGGGAGTAATATGCATTAAAAAATTGTTCTGCTCTTCTACACCTGTGTCTGTGATTATACTGTGCGTAAAAAAATTGTAATCTGCAAGTAATGTGGGTAAAAACAAATTTTTATACTCTTCTGCACCCATATCTGTAGGAGTACTATGCCTAAACACAATTTAAAAAAATGAGAGCGCATCAAATAGGGGACGTGGCCGTGGCCTGGTGCTGCTTGTGTAGCATGCCCATAATACAGCCTGGAGCAGTGTGACGTGAATATAGGCTGGTGTAGCATGCTCATATTACAGCCTGGTGGAGTGTGTACATAATGCAGGCTGGTACAGCATTCCCGTAATACATCTCTTCCACAGTCTGTTACTTGATAGCTTTTTTCCATAAACTCATTGACAGGCTCTTATGTTTCATGGTGATTTTAAGTTCATCAAAGCAGGAAAAACTATCTAATTAACTTACAATTCGCAGTTTGACTGTACCATTCATGTGTACACAGTAGTTGTGGTAGAGGGTCTCATCTTCCAAACTTTTTAAGTTCAATCCACTTCACAATCTTTTTAAATTCCGTCCAAACTTTTTTAGAGGTCAAGTCAAATTCTTGTTTTTTTGCCATCTTGTGTTTCTTTTTGTCTCATAAAGGTATCACCTGCTGGAAATGAGTGTTCAGTCTGGTCACATACATCTCTTCCACAGTCCATAACATGATAGCTTTTTTCCATACACTCATTGACAGATTCATGTTTTTTATGGTGGTCTGTAGTCATAAATTCATCAAGGCAGGCAAAATTAACTCATTGAATGACCATCCGCAGTTTGACTGTACCATCCGTGTATACTCATGTCTTTGAAGACTTTAGTGTGCGCTACTGGAGCTGGAATACCACTGCTGGTGGTACCAGATTTTCCCTCCAATAGATCCTCATTAAAGGATTTAAAGTACTTATTCCAATTATAGAGCCTCTAAATAGTTATGGATTTTTTCTTGTCTTGCTACATCATCTGGTCAGGAGTGGTAAATTTGTGTGACTGCTGACTTCCTTGAATGTATTATCCATTTCTCAGCCTTCCTCTTTGGAATCGAACCTTGATTCCCCATTACCCGTAGTTACCATGGAATGGAGTTCATATGGCATGGGGGGTCAGAAAAGAGTGCAGCTTGCTGTGCTGGTAGGTTCCGGTGCGGAAGGAGTAAGGAGAACAACTCTTGCACGGAGAAGGTGAAGTGACTGGCCTCCAGAGGACACCATGTCTGCACTGCCTCTTCAGCCACCACACCAAAGGCAATACACAGGGTCGCTCAGGAAAAGGGTGAGGCGTGGGGGCCTATGCAACACCTTTCTCGGGCTTAGATATGCCTCCGACACAGGGGTCCTTTTTTATTTTAGGTCATTTCCCTATCAACTTTTGTTTGCAGGGCAATTGTCCTGCTCTTTCCCTTATTTTACTTCCTTTGCAGCTTCCTAGCCCTTACTATAACCATTTTACGGGAATTTTAAATCACCAAAGTTCTGGTTAACATTGATCTCAATTGAATTCAGGTTTAGAGTCAAGTTTGGATGATGAAACAAACTTTGAACTACAGTTTGGCAGAACCTAACAGACCTGAAGATTCACTGGTCTGTTCATCCCTACACATGAACATTAACAACATCTATTCAGCAGATAAGCCAACAACATGCTTCGACAATGATAGCTTAATCAAGGTAAAATTGCATACAAAATGACATCCATATATACAAGAAAAATTATCCATCCCCATGGGGCTGGATCAATCATTAAAATTAATACATTTATTAAAAACATAACATGTTAGTATTTGCACAAAAAAGGAAAAGACATGCACAACAAAAGTTAAAGTGGTTATTTGGGACCTTTATTATTTTTGCATATGGATCTAAGTAAAACAGACAGGTGGTTGTTAGCGCCAAATGCACCGATCTTTACCAGCTCAGTGTAGTCACAGACCACTCCTGCTAAGAATTCTATAGCTTTCTCTGATGTCACAACAGAGCAACATCTTCTACTCCATTCTGCTCTGTTGATGGAATGTCTGTCAATATTATGCTGACTGAGGGGTCAGAAGGTGCTGCTTTGTTGATAAGAGGGGCAATAAAGCAGGAGAATAGCCGGCTGAAATTGTTGCTGTGCAGAACAATATTGTAGATCCATATATTAATGATGATAAACCAAATTGTGTCTCTGACTCAAATCTGCTAGGACAGGTTTCAGGATGAAAATCCAAAAAGCTTCCCAATTTAGGCCTCATTCAGACATCCATGTTGCACGTACGTGCTCTTTCCATTTTTTTGATGAATAGAACACGTGGCCACTGTAATCTACTGTGCTATTTACATGTCCATGATTTTTTACTGACAGTGTATCTGTGCAAAACTCATGGAGACATGTCCATTTTTCTCTTATAATATGTTTTGAAATTGAAGATAGATTGCTAGCATTAGTATTGTTTCTGCTTGAAACACGTCTCCTAATTCTCACCTTTAGAACACATGCAATACACCCTGTGTATTGCATCCCACAGCTAACACAGGTGAAATATGAGTTACAATTGATCATGGACTTAATTTTATACTTTGTATTGTTAGCGGTGGTTCTAAACATATTTTCTACATGAGGAAAAGTGCAAGTTGCGCATTTATACCAATGAGTTTCTGGATGCATGGAAATCCATATAATCAGATGTGTCCTTAAAACTTATGCAACTTCTCTTTAAGTATGAAGACATCTAGATTAAATAAATGCAAGATAATATTCAACAAACTCTTTAAAAGATATAAAGAATACTCCAAAGAAACATCCTTATTCCATTATTTGTAAAGTACATAGGTAATGCCTCATAAAGTCTCATTATATGGAGATGATTCTCATTTAGATTAGGAAAAAGAGGAGAACATAGAATCCAAATCCATTTCAAGCATATACATATTTATTTATCAAAAAGACACATATCAGAGATACAGGATAGTGAAAAAGCAATAAAATGGGTAATCAGATAAATGGCCCGATACCGGAAAGAACAAGTAGACAGCCTGTGATAAGCATGAATGCCCAAACAAATCCTCCAGGGAATCTTGTAGAGAAAATATATATATACTTAGTAGTAGTGCTCAAAAGAGCTTCTACTACACAATATTGTATATTGCACTGAACCCAGGTAGAGACTGTATAACAATACCAATAAGTAATAGACAATAAACTAGATATAAGTAACCAGTGTTGCAATGGATTGTATAAAAACAATTTCACATACAGCACTGGCTGTGGAGTAGCGTTAGAGTAGACACTACACCATCCAAATGGCATGTAATAGATTATGTTGCTCAGAAGTCGCTCAAATGGGCTTCCCCTGAGCAATGTTATGTATTGCACTAAGTCTAGGTAAAAAGGTGACAATGCCAATTAGTAATAGGCTGGATGTAAGTCAGACAGTGTTGAGATTGATGGTGTGACCCCCGTATGTTAGAAAGTAAACTGATAATTAACACAGTTGTCTATTAATATTATATTAGAGTGGGGAAAGCAACCTTTACTCACAGCACGGGCTGTGGTATAACATAAGACTGAGTCTATTCAGAACTCAGCAGTACACCATCCTAACAACATGTGATGAGGCATGTAACATGAAACCCTGGGGGATAGGAAAAGGTAAGCTTAAATAAGCTGGGTGAACATACCCATCATGTCCTGGTGTAGCAGGCGCCAACTTGTGTACCCCTATGCGCATTTCGCGGTATGCAAGACCGCTTCCTCGTCGCCCCCCGAGGAAGCGGTCTTGCATACCGCGAAACACGCGTAGGGGTACACTAGTCGGCGACTAGTTGAGCGACTTCTGAGCAACATAATCTATTACATGCCATTTGGATGGTGTAGAGTCTACTCTAACGCTACTCCACAGCCAGTGCTGTATGTGAAATTGTTTTTATACAATCCATTGCAACACTGGTTACTTATATCTAGTTTATTGTCTATTACTCATTGGTATTGTTATACAGTCTCTACCTGGGTTCAGTGCAATATACAATATTGTGTAGTAGAATCTCTTTTGAGCACTACTACTAAGTATATATATTTTTTCTCTACAAAATTCCCTGGAGGATTTGTTTGGGCATTCATGCTTATCACAGGCTGTCTACTTGTTCTTTCCAGTATCGGTCCATTTATGTGATTACCCATTTTATTGCTTTTTCACTATCCTGTATCTCTGATATGTGTCTTTTTGATAAATAAATATGTATATGCTTGAAATGGATTTGGATTCTATGTTCTCCTCTTTTTCCTAAACTCTTTACAAGAACATAAAAATGTGGACAATTAAGATCTTTTGACCCAAAAGAATGAGAGATCGTGTACGCATTGGGAGACAACTATTACATCTATTAAAAAGTCAATGTTCGAAAGAGAAAGCCAAAATTATGCCAATGACACTGTTTACACTTTGTGCAAGCACAAAAAACCTTTCACCATCCTAAATCTCTTTTGAAGACCGGGAATACTTAAGGATCCAATAAAGGTTTACTACAACATGTCACTTTTTCTTGTTCAGAATATGAGACATCAGACATTACTATTACCAATGATAATTCAAAAATAGGCCAATCTTTCAAAAGGAGGAAGAGTTATAAATCTAAACTGTCAAAAAGCGTTTTAGGAGGAGGAGAAGAAAATATATAATTTCCCATACCAAGCTAAATGAGGCACTACACACACAGTAGTCATATCTAGATGTCACCAATTTTTGTTCAACTTCAATCATGCTGAAACAATTGCAATTATTGTAATTGGGAATGGGTTTCTCAATTCTGAAAGATTTTGATTTACCGTACTCTATTCTTTAATGGATATTAATACACTTGTCACAGGACTCACCTTAAAAATACATTTTTTCAGATTGATGACACTTCCTCTAAAAAAGACAACATGCTTACATGTATGACACCTTATTCATTAGTGAAACAAAGTTTTCAAGAACAAGTCTCATTAATTACCCTCATGCAACTGTCCAATGAAGAGGAATCCTTTTTTCAAACTGTAAGAGAACAATCAAATTTCAAAACATCTAATCCATTCTTTTATCCCCTTGTACCCAGAACTGATTCTATGTACATTTTTCAGAAATTAATTGAAGATAAGTTAAAAATACTTACAAATACTTACCATTTACAAATTAAGTTACTTTCTGATACAGAAACTTATCTGGCTCTACACTGAAATCCAAATTCCAGAGAGATTTGGTTTCATTGGTGATGTATAGGTTTCATCTGGGCATTTTCAACAGAAAATAAAAAAAAATTACTGTCAATCCCCCTGTTATCTTCATCTTACACGCTTTACCAAAAGATTTACATAAGGAGGTTCATTCTCCATCAATGAGACCCATAGTTTCTAGAATAAGTTCAATTTGTGAAAAATTGGAACTTGGGTAGATTTAATGTTGCAACCTTTGATTAGTAGAGTACCAGGTGACTTATAGGACACATACACAGTGCTTAGGGCTTTATTTAAAATCTAATGGGAATAAGCGTTCAGTTGGCTCTTTGGCAACGTAGTTTCCTTTATACATTTATTCTCCTGGATATGGCCCTCAGAGCAGTTCAATTTCATATGAACATGTACAGCAATTATTCTTCAGATATCAAGCAATACATTTTACAAGTTATTTTTTTTAATAAAAAATATCTTTTTTAATTTGATCAGAAATATTCCCTGCAAATTTGAGGAGTGTTGATGAGTGCAAAATATTCCACCTCCTTGGCTAACCTTGTTATGTCTTAGTGGGAGGAACAATATATTTACACCACAAATAATCCCATTTGTGACCACATTATCTGGTATGGCAGATACATCCATGACCTGTTGTTAATATGGCAGGGTGAGGTTTCTGCTGTACCATTGTTCATTGAATATATTAACAATAATTTTTCTTGATTTATCACTTGAGGGATGGGTAAACTAAATCTTTAAAATTACGTCACATCAAAAAAATGCAGCAGGGAAAACCATCTTGAAAGGTAATAGGGCATATCCCTTCATACCATCCAAGGCATTCCATTCAGGAAACTCACACGTCTAAAATGGAATTGCAGCAAAACAGAAATTTCATTTCTTAAACATCCACGCTGAATTGTAGACTTAAAAAACATACAGTGGGGGAACTAAGTATTTGATCCCTTGCTAATTTTGTAAGTTTTCCCAATGACAAAGACATGAGCAGTCTATAATTTTAAGGGTAGGTTAATTTTAACATTGAGAGATAGAATATCAAGATAAAATCCAGAAAATCACGGTGTAAATTATATAAAGTTATTTGCATTTTGCAGTGAGAAATAAGTATTTGATCCCTCTGGCAAACAAGACTTAATACTTGGTGGCAAAACACTGGTTGGCAAGCACTGCAGTAAGACTTTTTTTGTAGGTTTGCGTAAATGTCAGGAGGAAGTTTGGTCCACTCCTCTTTGCCGATCATATTTTTATTAAGATTTTGAGGTTGTCGCTTGGCAATTCGGAGCTTCAACTCCCTCCATAGGTTTTCTATGGGATTAAGGTCTGGAGACTGGCTAGATTACTCCATGATCTTAATGTGCTTCTTTTTGAGCTACTCCTTTGTTGCCTTGGCTGTATTTTTGGGGTCATTGTCTTGCTGGAAGACCAGCCACAACCCATTTTTAATGTCCTGGTTGAGAAAAGGAGGTTGTGACTCAGGATTTTACGGTACATGGCTCCATCGATTCTCCCATTCATGTGGTGTAGAAGTCCTGTGCCCTTAGCAGAAATACTCCCCAAAAACATAATGTTTCCCCCTCCATGCTTGACAGTGGGGACAGTATTCTTTGGGTCATAGGCAGCATTTCTCTTCTTACAAACATGGTGAGTTAAGTTAATGCCAAAGACCTCAATTTTTGTCTCATCTGACCACAGCACCATCTCCCAATCACTCACAGAATCATCCAGGTGTTCATTGGCAATCTTCAGACGGGCCTGCACATATGCATTCTTGAGCAGGGGGACCTTGCAGGCACTGCTGGATTTAAAACCTTTACAACATAATGTTTTCTTGGTGACTGTGGTCCCAGCTGCCTTGAGATCATTTACAAGTTCCCATGTGTAGTATCAGGCTGATCTTTCACCTTCCTCATGATCAAGGATTCCCCACAAGGTGAGATTTTGCATGGTGCCCCAGATGGATGTCGATTGATGTCATTTTGTATTTCTTCCATTTTCTTACTATTGCACCAACAGTTGTCTCCTTCTCACCCAGTGTCTTACTTATGGTTTTGTAGCCGATTACAGCCTTATGCAAGTCTATGACCTTGTCCCTGACATCCTTATAAAGCTCTTTGGTCTTGCCCATGCTGTAGAGGTTAGAGTCTGATTGATTAATTGAGTCTGTGGACAGGAGTCTTTTATAAAGGTGACTATGTAAGACAGTTATCTTTAATGCAGGTAATGAGATGATTAGGAGCGTCTAACTGGTCTGTAGGAGCCAGAACTCTTAGTGGTTGGTAGGGGATCAAATACTTATTTCTCACTGCAAAATGTAAATAAATTTATATAATTTATAAAATGTGATTTAGACTGTTCCATGTCTTTGTCAGTGAGCAAACTTACAAAATCAGCAAGGGATCAAATACTTATTTCGCCCACTCTAACTATTCAGATCGTATGTTTAACAGGTCTTTTGATGTGATTAAAACCAAATAACCACATGATCTTCTTTTCAATAACACTTCTAATGTAAGTAAACCATACAAACCAGAATTTATAATACAATAACCAGTTTTCACACATCAAAAATATTTTTTTAAAACATTTACTGATGCTGTTTGAAGATGCCAGGTTTATCAGGTACTCAAGGAGGGCTGAAGAGTAGTGGCACGCCAAGCTTCTAGATAACAAAATATCCCACATCACTCTTCCAGTACCTGGCTTCTTCATAAAGGTTTTTTAATCCCTTTCCTACATTGGACGTAATATTCCATCCATGTGACCTGGGACCTTAGTCCCAAGGACAGAATATTGCGTCACATGCGATCAGTGGCGCTCATGGGGGGAGCGCAGCTGATCACGGCAGGGTGATTATCACAGCTGACACCCAGCACTATGTGTCAGGGGCAGTCACGGACCACTCCCGGCACATTAACCCCTGGCTCACTGCGATCAAACATGATCGCAGTGTACCGGGGGCATAAGAGAGAAGTGAGCAGGGAGGGGGCTCCCTCCGTGCTCCTCTGCGACCCCCGGAGCAACGCGATATGCTGCATCGTCCCAAGAGTCCTCCTTCCTGCAGGCCCCTGGATCCAATATGGCCACGGGGGGCCTTCGGGGTCCTGCAGGGAGTCATCTTCTTCACTGCCTGCTGAGAGCAGGCAGGAGGAAGCCTGCAGCAACTCCTGTCAGATTGCCGATCTGACACAGCGCTGTTCTAAGTGTGAGATCAGCAATATGACAAAAGACAGTGATGTCCCCCTGGGATAATATAATAAAGTACAAAAAAAAAAAACACGTGTAAAAATAATTTTAAAAAATCACAAAATAAATAAAAAAAAAATATTTCCTAATAAATTCTTTTTTTTCTAAATAAAAAAACAATAAAAGTACACATATTTAGTATCGCTGCGTCTGTAATGACCCACCCTATAAAACTATCCCACTAGTTAATCTCTATAGTGAACCCCTAAAAAAAAAAAACAAAGCAAAAAACAATGCTTTATTATCATACTGCCGAACAAAAAGTGCAATAACGCGCGATCAAAAAGACGGATAAGAATAAACATGGCACTGCTGAAAACGTCATCTTGTCCCGCAAAAAACAAGCCACCACACAGCATCATCAGCAAAAAATAATAAAGTTATAGCTCGCAGAATAAAGTGATGCAAAAATAATTATTTTTTATATAAATTTGTTTTTATTGCATAAAAGCAACAAAACGTAAAAAAAGACATAAATGAGGTATCGCTGTAATCATACTGACCGGAAGAATAAAACACCTTTATCAATTTTACCATACGCGGAACGGTGTAAACGCACCCCCCCAAAAGAAATTCATGAAATGCTGGTTTTTGTTCATTCTGCTCCCCAAAAATCGGAATAAAAAGCGATCAAAAAACTTCACATGCCTGAAAATAGTACCAATAGAAACTTCAACTCATTCCGCAAAAATTAAGACCTCACATGACTCTGTGGTTCAAAATACGGAAAAGTTATAGCTCTCAAAATGTGGTGATGCAAAAACTATTTTTAAAATAAAAAGCGTCTTTTAGCGTGTGACAGCTGCCAGACATAAAAACCCACCATAAATAGTAAATCAAACCCCCCTTTATCACCCCCTTAGTTAGTGAAAAATAATAAAATTAAAAAAATGTATTTAATTCCATTTTCCCATTAGGGTTAGGGCTAGGGGTAGGGTTAGGTCTAGGGCTGACATTAGGGTTAGGGGTGTGTTGAGGTTAGGGTTGGCGTTAGAATTGGGGGTTTCCACTGTTTGGGCACATCAGGGGCTCCCTAAACACAACATGGCATTTGATCTCAATTCCAGCCCAAAAAGTCAAATGGCGCTGCTTCCCTTCTGAGCTCTGCCATTCGCCCAAATAGTGGTTTACCCTCACATATGGGGTATAAGTGTACTCAGGACAAATTGCACAATAACTTTTGGGGTCCTGTTTCTCTTGAAAAATAAAAATTGAGGGTGAAAAGATAATTTTTGTGGAAAAAATATGATTTTTTAATTGTACGACTGTACGTTATAAACTTCTGTGAAGCCCCTGGGGGTTCAAAGTTCTCACCACACATCTAGATACATTCCTTGGGGGGTCTAGTTTCCAAAATGGGGCACTTGTGGGGGATTTTCACTGTTTAGGCACATCAGGGGCTCTCCAAATGTGACAAGGCACCCGATCTCAATTCCAGCCAATTTTGCGTTGAAAAAGTCAAACGGCGCTCATTCCCTTCTGAGCTCTGCCATGCGCTGAAACAGTGGTTCCCCCCACATATCAGGTATCAGCATACTCAGGACAATAACTTTTGCAGTCCAATTTCTCCTGTTACCCTTGGTAAAATAAAAAAAATTGGACCTGAAGCAATTTTTTTTGTGAAAAATATTTAAATGTTCATTTTTTTAAACATTCAAAAAATTCCTGTGAAGTACCTGAAGAGTTAATAAACTTCTTGAATGTGGCTTTGAGCACCTTGAGGGGTGCAGTTTTTAGAATGGTGTCACTTTTGGGTATTTTCTATCATATAGACCCCTCAAAGTGATTTCAAATGTGAAGTGGCCCCAAAAAATAAAATGGTGTTGTAAAAAGGAGAAATCGCTGGTCAACTTATAACCCTTATAACTTCCTAACAAAAAGAAATTTTGGTTCCAAAATTGTGTTAATGTAAAGTAAACATGTGGGAAATGTTACTTATTAAGTTTTTTGTGTGCCATATCTCTGTGATTTAAGGGCATAAAAATTTAAAGTTGGAAAATTGTGAAATTTTCTAAATTTTTGCCAAATTTCCATTTTTTTCAAAAATAAACGCAAGTTATATCAATGAAATTTTACCACTGACATGAAGTACAAATCTTTTCTAATTCCAGTAATTCTCAGTTCTTTCCCATATGCATTTTCATCAATTCCAATACTGATCACGTAGTTTATATCATCAAGTGCCTTGAATGCAATATTACATATATGATATTATGTATAATATACCGCAAGACCCATAAAAAAATGCATTTTGGTGCACTTGAATTACATAAATTGTACTACAGATCATCATGCTACAAATGCAGCAAAAACACTTTATTAATTGGCATACAGATAACAATATAATGCAGGTGTAGGGTTAAGCAGGTTCGCAGGATGCAGTGACGAGACACTAGACGGATGGTGGTTTGCGAAATAACTTTTATCTAACTGTAGCCACTGAGCTTGGCTGAACAAACATAAATTAAGGACAAAAACAAACAGTCCACGCGGGACTCAACAATCTTAACAAGATTATAATGCCACTTAGCCTTCCAGGGACTGCTGGTTTTGTGAGCATGGCTGCGTAGAGGTCGCTGAGGCAGCTGTCCTGAAGCCTCGCTACTCCAGGAAGGAATGGGGCTCAACAGGCCCTGAAGAAAGCGATGTCATTGGGGCGCAACAGGCCCTGAAGAAAGCGATGCCGCTGGGGCGCAACAGGCCCTGAAGAAAGCGATGCCGATGGGGCGCAACAGGCCCTGAAGAAAGCGATGCCGGTGGGGCGCAACAGGCCCTGAAGAAAGCAATGCCGGTGGGGCGCAACAGGCCCTGAAGAAAATGATGATGGTGTCGCGCGGTGATGACGCAGTTCTCCAGATGACCTGTAGCCATCCTTTATCAAGGAGTCTCTCCCAAAGCCAGGGTAGTGGGCCTTTTATCTCGCCTGTGACGAGGTGGCGTATCTTCAGGCCTGTGACGGCCGGGTCGGCGTGATGGGGGAAGGCTGGGGAGAAGTGTCCAGGCCTCTGTGACCTGGTTACGTGTACTCACGGCCACAACCTGAGGTAAAGTTCCTCTCCCATCAAGGCGGGAGGCAGCGGGGATAATTCTCTCAGAACGGGGGCGGGGAGCAGTCTCTGGTAACAGTCTCTCACGTGTCTCTTGTCGGTCAGTGTTCAGCTTTCTACTCTCAGGCTCCTCTCGGTGCCCCCGCAAGTCACCCTGCCTCCTGCCTTTTCTCTCGCTCTCTCCCAACTGCCACCGCAGCGTGCCCCCTGCTCCTTTTACCCTAGCCCCGCCCCCTGTTGCCCTGACAACTTCAGTCGCATGTCTTCCTTTGTAATCTCCTGATTTGGTTCCTTCAATAACCCTGATGGCAGTCCCCTTGATTCCGGCCCAATCACTATATGGGGGTCCTCCTCCCCACACAGGTACAAGAAATCACAAGGTATGAGTGTCAGGAATGAGGGCACATTGCGCATATGAAAAGTAACTGTATTAGGTCTCTTTAATGTATCCTTATTTTTTATTTTATATCTAATTCTCAGTGTTATTGATGAAGGTCAGATGTGACTGAAACGTTTACTTTATTGTGGATTATCTACACAAATTAAACCCATATTACATGATCTCGAGTGCCAAATTTCCTTTTCTACCTCTCTACTATGGAGGCAGAGGCACTCTGTGTGATGACACATCATGCCTATATACAGCAACGCATTACGGAAATATTCTTGGATAAATGGAAAGCATCTAGTGAAGAAAAGCTTTGCTATACAGCATAGCAATATTATTATCCATTGGATAGAGATAAGCAAATCAATCTGCGGAAATCAAGTTCGTGGTTTCATGTGAATTAAAATGTTTTGAGATTCGAATTTTGGATGGTAAAAAAATGTAAGAAACTTGCATGGAATTATTTCTTACACTGCTGAAGCATAAGAGAGCAGGTAAACTCTGTCTTATGTAGAATGTAAACCCTTATGGTCAGTAGGGTCTTCTCTTTCACCTGTAAAGTGTAAGCTCTTATGGTCAACAGGGTCCTCTCTCTCACCTATAATGTGCTATCTCTCTTACGGTCAGTGAGGTCCTCTTTGTTTCACTATTTCCTGTAAATTTCTAAGCACTTATGGTCAGTGAAGTCTTGTCTCTCTCTCTCTCCTGTAGAGGGCAAGATCTTGTTGTAAGTTGGGTCCTCTCTTTCTCAACTGTAAAATTGTAAGATATTATGGTCAGCAAGGTTCTCTCTCTCTAAAATGTTTACTTTATGGTAAATTTCAAGCTTTCTAGTATTAAAATCCACACAAATTTAGTTGACATGCATTTAATTTTTTGGGAGAAGTCGGCAAATTTGAGTTTTGAAAAATTTGCTCGTCTCTACCACTGGATTCACACTAGATTCTTAAAATCTAAAAGCAAACATAAGTACCACTGGACCTTACAAATTTTTAGGAGTGATGTATTATATTTCCCTACATGTTTAAGAAAGGAAGTTATTTCATCGATGATTACCATATTGCAGCTATTTATATGTAATGAAGGATATTATCAGTGGTACAGTCATTGAAATTTAAAAAGCTTTGATGTCACCTATGCAAATAATGCTGCCCCAATAAACAGAAAAATAAGAGCAATCTATTGTCAGACATGTTCATGTTTTATATTCAACAGTTTCCCGGGGATTCTAAGTGATAATTATGGTGCTTGCTTGTGCATGCTGACCATAGATTATTCCTACAACACTGTAGTTCTCCTGTTTCTGTCAAGTTAATTAATACATTTACCATCCGTAGTACAATTTTTACAAATTATTAAAAAATATTTTGGTATGCAGCACCATTTATCTATTTTTTGTTTTCATTCCAAATGCTTGCCAGAATTATAATTTTAAAATACATGCTAAAGAAAACATACTGCATATATAACAAAGTATACAACAAAAAATGAAAAAGAAAGAGCTAAATTCATTTTTTTAAATACTATATTTTTAAAGTGGTTGTCCGGTCCAAATCAGTAAGCCTGCAGTGCACTTGTAAGCTGTGAGGCTTCTGAACCGAGACCGAAAGGTATGTATGAGTTATGCATACTTTTGGCCAGTGGGAGCAGCCTCGCTTCATACGCTTGTATGGAGCGAGGCCACACCCACTAGACAGCCTCTGGCCGGTAGTAAGTATAATACACATGTACCCGCCGTTTCTGGCTCACAAACCAGCGAATCCCTGCAATGTACAGTGTGTGCACTGGGGTGATTCATAAGTCTGCAGTCACACAGGGTGACCGCAGACTTATCGATTTGGACCGGACCACCCCTTTAAATATTACACTTTATGTGTATGAAGAACACTATAAATATTTATGTTTATGGCTATCCTCTTGAGCAGAATATCTATTTGACAATCTTCCTTTGAGTCTTCCAATGCTTTTTTGGTCAATGTAGGTTATGTATTGCTTTATCAATTTAAGTTATACTATATATTCAAGTCAACACAAGGCTATCTTAATATAGAACTCTAGGTTTACAGTGAAATCTGAAACTGCATTGCCTTGATGACAATCTGTCATTTTTTATGATGTCCTAGTTAAGGTTCAGGTTTAAAAGGTAACTCCCATATCTAACATGAATCTTACTTATTCTTGAGAAGCGTGCTATTCCACCTTGCAGTCATTGTAAACTGTAGAATTTAACAAGGGTGGAATAATATGTTTACATACTAACTTTAAGGTTAGTGTGAATAGAACTATAGATACAAATTTTATATATCACATTAATAGATATCTGTTTCCTTCCCAACAGCACTGTGATGCAGTCTAGGTAATAGCTACAGGAGATATAGGGCAGCAATGGTGGTATGGTCCAGGTAGATATTGGATGAGGATCTCTAACTCTTCCCTGACAGATGATGTTAGGGAAGGTAAGGATTCAGCATGTCCAAATGACTGACAATCCTTTTGTTCTCTACGATATAAGCCAGTCTGTCAGCGGACCTTAATGAGGACACAGGAGCACTTTACACAGCAAGCTCCTGTTTTGGGACAGTCAGTAAGATAGCTGCCAGATGAATGACAGGCCATACCATCATACCATTCTTAAAGTGTGTGAGGTGGGCTTAATCCATTGCTCAACTTTGTGAGAATTAATATTGTAAAGTGATGATAATTTAGATTGTGAGCCCCATCGGGGACAGTGATGAAAATGTGTGAAAACTGTAAAGCGCTGCGGAATATGTTAGCGCTATATAAAAATAAAGATTATTATTATTATTATTATATTGCCTACTCTGCTTTATTTTTTCAAGCCAGAAACATAATTCTGTCTGATTTTCTAACAAAACTCCAATGGAAAAACAAACATTTTATTTGGTCCAGGAAGTTAAGCAAACACACAAGAAATCCCTTATTTAACTCAGAAGGTCTTTGATTTAAACCCTTAACATCCAATGATTAGCATAGTCCATCATTGGACACCTTCCCCTGTTTGGTAGGATTCAGGTCTGGAGAATGGTCTGCCCATGACAGGAATTTGATGTGGTGGTCTCTCAATTTTGGCCAGAGCTGTATGTGTGTCACACTGCAATGAGCACATAGTGCCAGCTAATCAAAAGAAGAGCAGGGAACACAAGCAGGTGAAGAGATTTGCACAACTCCTGTCCAGATTACAAATTACTGACTTGGCTGATGGACCAGGGTCCTGTGTATGAATTTTACCATCTTTAGTTAAGAGTCATAGTTCGCGCTGGACATTGGCCTGCGCTGATGAGAAATTTGTTGTATTAACAAAATGAAGTTAATGCCTAATGAAGGGTTTATTGGGAAATGTCACCATCTTCATAAGTAATTGTACAGATTCTCAACTGGGATGAATGGACATTACCTGCTCTTTATACACAGCTCAGTCACAATATTTTATTGTCTGACCAAATGATAACCTTATGTAACCACACAATACAATTAATTTTCTATTGATAAATAAGACTTGGGTATGGAAGTTGGTCACAAACAGACACTGAGCTATGACCTGGAAGTCAACTACCACTACTCTTGTTTGAGAGGGTGTGCTTTCAACTTTAAAATTTCCTCTACTCCTAGCCTGTTAAGTAATACAATTATAGTGTTTTGTTATATCTGGTTGCTCAACCCTTGGTGCCAATTTCCTGCAGAATCAAGGAAGTACAGTAGCTATTGAAAGTCCAGCGTTAGCAGTTGTACATTGACCCCTTTCATAGGAGTGTAGGGAGACACTAGTGTTTTAAATAGTATGATTTTAGATGTTACAATTATACTATTTACTGCTTACAATTGTACATTCTGTATATAGGAACATCTCAAATTTGTATTATAAGAATAGGACACTTAGTCCAGAAAACGTAGCGATTACCAGCAAAATGATCATTTTTATTTTTTTGCACAAAATACATAGTACACAGATTTTCTTCAGGCAGAATCTTTTATTACTGTAAAATAATGTAATTATCACTTGCTTGATAGGATTGGTGGACGCAAGAGAATCATTTTTATAGAAACTAATACCAGGCAGGAAGCATGATAATCTAGTTTAACCATATCATATTTCTTTTGGATACATTTAACTTAGCTCAAAGTATAAAGGCTTTCCTGAAGGCATGAAATGAATGCTTCCAGACCATTACTTTAACTATGGTAAATGTGTTATCCAAGAGAAATTATATTAGCAAACACTATGTAAAAAAGTGAATCTCAGTGTAAAACTAATAGAGAAGATTTCACCATTATTCATTTCTGCTGTTCAGGTCAAAGAATATATAACTTTACTCAGTATCCATGCGAAAACCTAACATTACAAATGCTTTCAAAGCGTTATCCCACAACAGAAATATCATCTACCTACAGAATGCTTGATAAATGTATGAAAGCTTGGAGTTCTATCATTATGACCTCCAGAGATGACTAGAGGTGGGGGGTCCTGCACGCCTTTCAAAAGGTGTATAACGGTGGTCACATATGACATACCACTTTATTTGCTATTGTGTATGGGACTAATAGAAATAGATTAGATCTGTACTCAGTTATTGCCATCAGTTCCATAGACTTTAAATTGAGTAGCATAGGAGATGTGTTACCATTCAGACTCCTGTTTTCATTTTTTTTTTCGAAAAATGATCACATATGGGGCTTATTTATTCATGAAATTCTGACCAATGAGGAAAAGTTACATGCATGTTATAATCCCCTACATTATAAAAATGAAACATGATTGTATAACCTGCATAATCAATAGATAATTCACCTGGTACATAGTCAAAATCAGAGTACACTGCCAGATACCACCTCCCCCATCCTTACAAACTGCGGCCTGTCCATCAGGTAGTCGCTTATCCAGTTCACCATCCCCTCATCCACTGCCATATCAGTCAACTTATTTCGTAATAAGAGCGGCTGTAAGGTATTGAAAGCACTAGAGAAGTCAAAGAACATGGCACGCACTGCAGTTACATCATTGTCCAACAATAAATAAATAGAATGCAAACACTTATTACAGTAATAATCCATTATACATTAATAGATAAATATATATATACTCAGATTCAATTGTAAAAACTATCATGCTACCACACAACATAATTCCAGGAAGATTACCATGATGGCTTGCCCTCATGAATGACGTTTCATGGCGTTGTCAGTATGGTCTTGTCAGATTTGAAGAATGACATTTAGTGATCCATTCCATACTAAAGTGAAATTAGACTTAACAAACCAAGTCTAAGGTGACAAACTGTGTATACACCAGGGATGGAAAAATTAAATAGACAAAGGGCCCAAATTAAAAACTTGGACAAGATCTGGGAGTCCCTCACTTTATCCATTAGTACTGAGCCACTCATTTATGCTGAATTCCAGCATGGTCTTTTAAACCTGTTTATGTGAAATGGAAGGAAATTGAAAAACTTTGGTTTGCCTCAGCCCACCCTAACTTTCTGATATAATAATTATCTTTTTTTTATATAGCACCAACATATTCCATAGCGCTTTACAGTTTAACAGTTTCAAACACAACAGTCATAAGTAACAACGTTAACAATAATACAATGATTAAAGCAAAATAAAACAATATGGAATGGTTCTTATAATCCTCTTTCAAACTAACTCCTGGGCCCAATCATTCTCACTAAAAACATTTGGCAGGCTTGCTCTAAAAAATTCAAGTTGTCATCCACAAGCTCCCTTCTTCCATCCTTTCTATTCCATTCAAATATCCCTGAAAACTTGACTCTCTCAATAATAGGAAAATAGGCTCACACTGGTCTGTTTAATTTTACAGACACTTATTAACTATAAAACAAGGAGTTTGCTCCCTGAACATTGACTCTTGTGTATTAATCTGTGGAATGCCTGCTGATTATGTATTGAATCAGCTCCCTGCGACTTAATAGTCTACACATCTTGAAGGACAAATTTGTAGGTTAAATGAACAATCGAACAATGAGGGATTACCTCCTCCCCACCTTCCCTCAATCCTGTGGGAGAATGCCCTGAATGAGAGTTGTGGAATATCCACAGGGAAACTTTACAGGATAAGCCCAAAGGACCATGGCTCCAGCTAGTGGAATACATATCTGCTCCACTTCCCATTACTGAATTCACAAAGATGATTCGAGAAACATAGTTGGGACTGCATAATATGTTGTTGACCAACAGAGCTCAAAATATATGCTACAGTCGATTAATCCATCATCTGGAGGAGCATGAGCTGCAACTGTAGACTATACTGGTGGTAGATACAAAAGCTATGGGCTAGCCAAAAGTTGGACAACAATGGGTTTCACCTGGTGGAACTACTGGACCTGGGTTGGAATCTTGTGGACTGGGGTTATTGCATTGTGGCCATCTACCCGGAATTGCTGTAAGACCGTGGACAGCATAAATAAAGCTAATTGCATCGTTAACATGCCTAGGTGATTATTACATCCCACAACCTCAGATCCTCACACCTTCCACACAGTATAACTGCTCCTTATAGTCCTCTATACAGTAAAATGGGCCCTGCATTGACTTCCATACAAAATGGCCCCACATAGTTCTTGATACAGTAAAATGGACCCTACATTGCCTTTCTCACAGAAATATATGCCAACATAGTCCTCCACTCAGTATAATGAGCCCTGCATTGCCTTACATACAGTATAATGGCCCCATATAGCCCTCCATACTATATAACGAATGAATAGCCCTCCAAACAATATAATGGGCCCCATATAGTCCTGCATACAGTATAATGGGCTCTGCATTGCCTTCCATACAGTATGAAAGCCCCATATAGTCCTCCATGCAATAAAATGGGCCTCATAGTGCTCCATACAGCATAATAGCCCCACATAGTTATTCATACAGTATAATACGCCCTGCATTGATTTCCATACAGTATAATGGGCACTGCATTGCCGTCCATACAGTATAATGGCTCCATATAGCCCTTAATACAATATAATTAGCCCGCACAGTTCTCCATACAGTAAATTGAACCCTGAATTGCCTTCCACATAGAATAATGGGTCCACATAGTCCTCCATACAGTATAATAAGAGCTGCATTAACTTACATACAGTATAATGGGCCATGCATTGCCTTTCATTTAGTATAATAGCTCCACATAGTCCTCTTACAGTATAATAGATTCCACAAAGTCCTCCATACAGTATAATATGCCCCAAATAGTCATTCATGTGCACTGCCAAGGATACAATATAATAGCCCGACAAAGTCCTCCTTACAGTTTGAGATCTGCATTAGCTTACATAGGGTACAATGCCCCCTGCATTGCCTTTCATTTAGTATAATGACCCCACATAGTCCTCCATACAGTATAATGGGCCCCATATAATTCTTCATACAGTATAATGGGCCCTGCATAGCTTTCCATACAGTATAATAGCCCCACATTGTCCTTGATACAGTGTAGTTGGCCATGCACTGCCTTAAATAAAGTATACTACATTAAAAAAAATAAATACACACTCAACTCTTTCCGGTCCCCCACTGCTATGATCTTGGCAGCGAGTATTCTGAATCTCTGCACTGCTAGGCACAGTGGATGCATAGTGGAGATGCCATCATGCCCGCTGCACTGAGAAGTCAGATGTAGAAGGAGAATGATGGTGGAAAAAGTCAGCTGATGGCTCCCTCATTCACCTGCCACCTGATGAAGATGGATGTTATCCGTCGAAATGCGTAGTGGAGCTTAATAAAGAAGATAACCTTTCAAGCTTCTCCCTTTCCTTTCTACTCCCCTGCGATTGGGTTACCCTGCTTCCCATGAAAACTACTTTTGAGGCACAGTGCAAAGCTCAGAAGGGAAGAAGTGCCATATTGGAGTTCACATTTTGCTGGACTGCTTTAAGATTGCCATGTCACATTGGCAGAGACCCTGAGGTGCCAGAACAGCAGAATCCCACATAAGATACCACATTTTACAAACTACACCTATCCATGAATTCATCTAGGGGTGATCATATTGACACCACAGGTGGAAAACAGAATTTCATACCATTGTGCACTGAAGAAAAAATAATTACAGTTTTACCACCAAAATTTGGTTTTAGCCCCAGATTTTACATTTTTTTCACTGGGAAATGGGTAAAAATGTTAACAAAATTTGTCCCACAATTTCTGCTGAATGTAGAAATACACCATATGTGGCTGTACAGTACTGCTTAGCCACGCGGTGAGACTCGGGAGGGATGGAGCGCTATTGGCAAATAGAGCTCCGTCCCTCCTGAGATTCACCATATGGCTAAGCAGTACTGTTAGAGAGTAGCCTTCCTGGAGCTCAGAATTTTCTATAACAGTTTGTGGACTCCATATACAGAGC
The DNA here is from genome assembly GCF_039654945.1 of Dendrobates tinctorius. NCBI lineage: Eukaryota > Metazoa > Chordata > Amphibia > Anura > Dendrobatidae > Dendrobates > Dendrobates tinctorius. Next base: position 15,432,091 of record NW_027361783.1, read on the forward strand.
CCTTAAGTGCAGAATTCCCCATGTGACTCCATTTGGGAAATGATACCCTTTTGGAATTTAACTACAGGTGTCGTGACGATTTTGACTCCATGAGTGTTTTCCAGAAACAAGCACCAGTAGATGTTGCTGAGAGAAAAATTGTAAACTGTAGTTGTAGTGTCCAGTATGTTGTAGAGAACAGTATGTTGTAGTGACCAGTACGTTATAGTGCCCGTAGATTGTGCCCTGCTCATGCATCTGTAAATTAGGCTGGCTCTCATCGCTACATAAATGTCAAACATGTGGACACTAACTGCAGTTTAGGCACATTGGGGCTCAGAAGGGAGGGGGATATTTGGATTTAGGAGCAAAGAATTTGCTGAATTTCTTTTGGGAGGAGATTTCTGTTAACAGATGATAGATCTAAGTGGGGACTTGATTTTTTTGTGGACTGAGTTGAAGCTTTTATTGGGAACATTTTACATAACATTTTGGATCACATTTATCCAGACTTTAACGCTGGGCACTTACATCAGGATTTCACTTTAAGGCCGGGGTCACACTAGAGAGAAATACGGTTGAGTGAGAGGCATAAAAACGATGCATTGCACACGGACCAATGATTCTCTATGGGGTAGCTCCCATCAGCTGTATATTTCTCGCACGTATTTTACGGTTCGTGTCAATCACAGCATGCTGCGATTGTCAGCGTATTCCACCTGCAATACGTCAATACAAGTCTATGGGTGCGCAAAAACAACGCATTACACATGGACCACATGTGTGACTTGCGAGAAATATGCACAAATTTGGCAGGTGACAGGAAATGGTCCAAGCAATTATCAGGAAGCTTAGACATGCTAATTAGCTCAAAACGAGATCCAGACATTCAGGAAGTATGCCTCCATGGAGTACAGCATCATGGCACCCTACCTGAATCTGAATGTGGAGATGCTAGTTGTTCTTGTGCAGGATCACCCGGAAATATGGGACCAATGGGATGCACATTATGCAGACCGGGCCAGAAAGGAGGCTAAATGGAGGTGCATATGTCGACAAATGTTCCCTGATTTTGGTGATTGGCCACAAGAGGAGAAGCAGCCCATGAGTAAGTGCCCCTAAATTATGTATGTCAAATTACCTGCCATCAAAAAATGATTTTACAAGTAGGCCTCCCCATCCTTGATATTGGCCTCTTGTGGCCTGTTGATTATTTTTGGACCCACTGTTTGACCTTGAGAGAATTGTTCCCTGTCCCCAAGCTCCTCATAATTCCTAGTCAAACCAGTGTAAGAGTTGATACGTGCCCCCTGAGCTACTGGGACCATGTGCATATGGCCTGGTTGCAGCAATGATATATGACACCCTGGGTAGAACTCACACCCTAGTAGGCCACATGATTTTGATACTCATTCCAAAACTAGTTTGAACATAATTTTAAATTTTCATTATTTTATATCACATTGCAGTCGAAGATGTGATGAGACGCTGGCGCAGCATCCGTGACCAGTATCGCCGTGAGCGGCAGTGAAAGGCAAGAAGTGGCTCTGCGGCCCCCACAAAGCGGAAATATGTTTATTTCGACCATTTCTCTTTCCTCGTTCCAATTATGGATCTCAGACCATAAGTATACAAAAAACACCACATGACACAAATGCTTTATAGGGCCCGATCTAAATTTGCCTTTTTCTCCATTTTATATTTAATAACAGAACTCAGTCTAACCTCACTGAAAGGGAGACAGGGTCTGATTCAGAGACCATCCTCGATCCTGTGGGTGGAGGGGTTGAGGTGTCTGGGCCATCTTGTGACCCTCCAAGGAGCCAGGCCCAAGTGAGTTCTCCTGCTTGACCTGAGCCTGCCCTAGAACCTGGCCCACCACCAGAAACACCACCATCAGGAGCAGAGTCAATCCAAGGACCGTCAGCTGCAGCACCATCGGACATCCAGGATGAACAGGGCAACAGCAGAAGCCCAACTGTTCACCTAGTGGGCTCCCCCCAGCCTGCTCTGCCATCCTGGCTAGGTAGACGAAGGCGCCATATCCCTGCCACTGATACCAGGACCAATGTGGACACAGGGGTCCTAAATTATCTATCTAGAGTTGTCAATGATGATGGGGAGGAGGCATACTCACGCAGCCTTGCCCATTATGTTCATTCCCTTCCCCGTGAAGTACGGCTACATGTGCGAGGATCCATTCAGATCCTAATTGACACAAGCACACCCCTCAATACCCCTTATGAGGTGTTTGAGTTTCTGGAGAGGTGGCAGCTGTCACCCAGGAATCTCATGCGTCTTAACCCCCACCCCCGTGCTTGCTCAATCAGGGTCTGAGGATTCTCCTACACGTGGGCCTACACCTCACCCCCTTCCCCCCTACCCAACATTGGCAACATCGTCCTCAAATGTCAGGGTATAACCCAGCACACCAATATGGCCACTTGTTCCCAGCCAGTGATGGAGGCTGGTCCCAATCTGGTTGGGGACGACATGGCCATTTTGGTGGTTTAGACTCAAGGCCCAACCAGCCCCAACAGGAGAGTCATCTCCAATATCAAAGTGCCCAGTATCCACCTCAATTCCATGAGCCGGCCCACTACCTCCATCATGGGCAAGAGTATGCCCCCACACAGGCCGAGGGACAAGTTAGCCAAATTAGCCAGCAGGCAACACAGGCTGGGCTGCCGCCTTCTCCCCCCTACATACCACAATTTATAATTTTGTTTGCTTTATTTGTTGTTAATGGTGTAATGTACCATTTCTACATTTTTTTCTGTTCAAAGGCCAATTATGGCCATTTTGCCAACTACCATATGCTTAGAATATGGTTTCACAAGGCCTTAAAAAAGTCTACATAAACATTTGAAAATTTCAATTGTTGGTGTGTTTTTCAATTATGCACTTACATCACGACATGCTGCCATATGCATACACAGTTATTTAGAAACAGAGACAGACATAAGGGGTTGTAATACATAAATTTTCACAAAGACAAAAAAGAAAAAATTACAACATAGAAACAGCATGCTCTTGCCATGAAGTTTCCCCCTCAGGTGACCTAAAATAATTGGTGCAAATATCAACCACTTTGAGACCAGAGAGTGGACGAAGGGTAGGGTTGACCTGTGCTCTCTCCCTGCGCACATTGTCTGTCACACGCACCACACCATCAGAGGCAGAGCAATCATGAATCCTGGTGAAATTATGTAGGACCACACATGCTTTGATTACCTCATTGACATTTTGTTCTCTCAGCTGTATGGCTGACTGGAGAACATGCCATTTGGCACAAAGAATACCAATGGCACATTCCACCAGTCGCTGGGCACGTGATAGACACAAGTTAAATATCCTGCGCCGGTGGTCCATGTTGCGCCAGGGATATGGCCTCATTACATTGCACGTTAATTGAAAGGCCTCATCGGTCACAAGGACATAAGGGACAGACTGTTGATTTGAGCCTGGTAGCTGCCGTGATGGGGTAGATCCACCTGGTTGGTGCATAGCCGCTGACCCATAATGGAAGTATTGAAGACTCTAGAGTCTCCCGTCCTTCCATAGGCCCCAATATCTACAATAATAAACTTGTATTCAGTGTTGTCCAAAGCCAACAAAAAAACAGAAAAGTATTGCTTATAATTGAAGAATTGTGAGCCTGAGTTTGGCGGCTTACGCACCCGGATATGTTTCCCATCCAGTACCCCAATACGATTTTGAAACTGGCATTGCTCCTCAAAAGCCCTTGAGATCCTCAACCAGTCTTCCATCCTGGGCTCGGGCATGATGACTTGATGTAGTCTTGACCATATTTCACTACATGTAGACCTAACTATGCCCGAAATGGTAGATCTTCCAATGAGAAACTCATGATGGAGTGCGGCATATGACAGGCCAGTGGACAGGAAGCTGAATAACTACAAAAGGTGAAAAAAAGGTATGAAAACAATTGATAAATAAGAGCTATATCAATAAAACACAGTATCACTTTAAATCTGTTAAAAAACACCTTTTTTGAATACTAATGCCTATATGCTAGACATTTAATACTAACCATAACAATCTTGTATGAAATGTAAAATATATCTGGCCAAAGATAAGGGCAACAAATGTAATAAAATAATAAAAGAAACATACTTTGAGCGTAACATCAGGAACATAGAGAATGTGGTTGAGTAATACATACCGTAATGTAAGTAGAAGTCGCTTCTCAGCAGAAATAGCTTTGCGCATCATGGTGTCCTGAAAGGTAATCCCAGGGTGCACTGTCTCCAAAAGTAGATCAAAGGTGTCCAGGCTCATGCGACAATATTGGAAGAATTCTTCCGGATGAGTCCGCAGAGAAGAATAGAGCCGGTGGAAATGACCTTTTGTGAGGCATTGCCTCAAAAGCGGATGGACCCACATTCATCTCCTCCTCCTGGGATCCACAATCACAGGGTATGGTTGCCCAAAGCGTTGTGACAAAAGCCAGTTGAAGAGAACCTGCTCAGCAGGGTTGAGTGTGTCTGTCATGTTGGCCAAACAACCACAACACACCAAGACAAGGCAAGGTCAAAAATGGACAGATTGGAGGCAGGCACCTGTTACTAAGCCAATAAATAGAATGTAGGCTGAATTTGCAGGCCTCAAAACCGCTAAATGTCCATTTTGCAAGCCTGCGAGAAAATCTCACCGTACGGATGCCATACGGATAACATACGGATGCATACATATGCAAAATGCGTGACCACACCTTGATTACGGATGACATATGGAGCACTATTTAGGGGACATTTCTCCATATTACGCATGGAAAATATGGACCGTATTTCTCGTTGGTTAGTGTGACCCCAGCCTAAATCTCCGAGTGACGAAATTCAGATGAAACACCCAAGGGATTAATTCACTATAAAAAGGCAGCAGAGTTACTCTGGACGCTGTCTGGCCTCTGTTCTCAAACTGTGGCAGACTGCATTTTTAGGAACACCGCCGGATCATGTCAGATGGGGTCCACAGTGCCTCCATCTGTCTCATTATAGGGAATCTTACACCTGTGATTCCATATGAATCATGTATTTCAGAGATTTACGCGAAACTCCGGTGTAAGCACTCAATGCAGAGTGCAGGATAAATGAGAGCCGAGCCTTACTGTAATCTTTGGAAGGCAGAATGAACAAATCAACAGCAGTTGAACAGTTGGTTTTATTTACTTTTTACGCCTTTCTTCGTGCGGTATAAGTGATTAGATGACTTTATTCTTTAGGTGGGTGCGATTACAGTGCTAACAGATTTATATAGTTTTAAAATGTTTGGCTGCTGTCACACACTAAAAGATGCTTTATTTTTTTCAAAACAAAGTTTTTTCATAGTCATATTTTTAGAGCTATAATTTTTTCATATTTCTGCTGACAAAGTCATGTGAGGGCTTGTTTTTTGCAGGACGTGATTATGCTTTTATTGGTACCATTTTCAGGCTCATGACATTTTTTATGGCTTTCTATTCTGATTTTTAGGAGGCAGAATAAACAAAAACCAACAATTCAGGAATTGTTTTTATTTTTTTAATGCTGTTCACCATGTGGTACTGTTCAACTGTAAAGCGCTGCGGAATATGTTGGCGCTATATAAAGATTATTATTATTATTATTATGTGGTAAAATTGATAAGGCAGCTTTATTCATAAGGTCAGTTCGATTACAGCGATACCCCATTTATAGTTTTGTTATGTTTTGGTGCTTTTACACAATAAAAACTATCGTATTTTATATAAAAAGTAATTATTTTGCATTGCTTTATTCTGAAACCTATAATTTTTTTATTTTTCAACTGATGGAGCGATATGGTGACTTGTTTTTTGAGGAACAAGATGATATTTTCAGCAATACCATTTTTATTTACATTCGTCATTTTGATCACATTTTATTTCACTTTTTATTTGGCGGTATAATGATAAGGTTTCTGCCTCATTTTTTAAATTTTTTGAATGGTATTTACAAAGGGGGTTAACTAGTGGGACAAAATATGTGTACTTTTATTATTTTTTTCATAATAATATTTATTTATGGGTACAGTATGTACATGTGTAGCTTGTTACCCATGTGTCGATGGTGCTGATCGCTGGTGAAGCTGCCTGTTTGGCAGCTCACCAGCGATCATGTAGCAACACACCAGCGATCCTGACAAGGTCATATCATTGTCGGGATCGCTGGTGCGTCGCTATGTGTGACGGGGCCCTTACAGCAACAGCCTAATTCAAATGACCTTTATTTCCAACAAGATGGGGCCCCTCCACATTATTCAAGAGTAGTCCGTGAGTATCTTGATGAAACATTTCCTAATAAATGGATTGGCCGAAGAGACCTACTTGATTGGCCAGCACGTTCACCAGACTTGACCCCAATGGATTTTTTCTTTTGGAGAGTACTCAAGGACAAAGTTTATAGTCAAAAACCAAAAAGTGTCAGTGATTTGAAAAATTACATAGGAGATGCATTTCAAATAATTAATACCCAAAGAGACGTGTGCAAAAATGTTTGTCAAAGCGTAAGAAGCAGACTTCAAAGCTGTGCAAATTGTGATAAAATTTAAGGGCTTTTGTAGTATTGTTCAGAATAAAATTTAATTGTCATGTTATGCTTGTGTTAGTAAATATAATTTTATATTTAAATCAAAATAAATGTTATTATTTTCTGTCCATATACTTTTGGACCACCCTGTATATCTAACAAAATTGTAGAAGGAACAGCATCCAGTCTGGGTGAAAAATTCAATTCCTTTAATCTGCCATCAATACATCAGTACAACGTTTCGACCATACAAGGTCTTTTTCTAGCACTTGAAGTACAATTTTGTTGCTACTATTGTTCCTCATGGGTCCTGGGACTTTGGATCGTGCATCCAACTGAATAATCTGTGTGCTGAACCTTTGTGCTACACCCTGTATATCTATTCTATCTATTCTATTCTAATCTGTCGATGCTGCGATTTTTTTTCCAGTCTGATCGTGATCTGATCTGAGCTGGAAAAAAACTCAGATGAAGACACAATCATAGAATAACTTTGGTCCGAATTCAATTTTTTCGTCGGATTGCATTCATCCGATTTCATTGATTATTCTCAAGAGTGGACATTTATTAATGTAAAGAAGTTGCAAATTATGGTATACGCCCTTTGTACACCATAACCTGTAAATTTTTAAGTTTTTCTCTGCTACTCCAACCACTTTTTAAAATGTGTGTGAACATTAGCTGAAACCTCATTGTCACGATAATGTGAATATGATCTATGGTTTCCCTTATTAACACACCTTCCGGAATCTTCCATTCACTACACTTTTCTAGAACGATCCAAGGCTTGCACACACACATGCTGCAGCTGTGACCCCCCGTTCCAGGGGAGATCTCTTCACTCGCAGTCTGTAACACTATACTCCCTCCTCCCTCCTCCTTCAGGAATGTAGCAATTTGCAGAATGCAATCCTTTGTCTTCCAACATATGCTTTGGATTTCAGATAGCATAGATTTAGAATCTAACCATTCAGCATAACTCGGGCCCAATCAGTGACAGAAATATGAAAATTACATATCTGGGACATACTTCAACAAAGCCGCAGCCTGTGTTTTTCCAGACTCCAGCGCCAGCAGAATCCGAGAAATGGATTTCTCCTGAACCGAGTTGAATAGACAATCCGTGTTTAGAGTCGATAGGAAGCTAATTCCAAGACAAGATGAGTGATGGTTCTGCCATTATTCTGCTAGGTTCTCCAGCCCATTTGTTTAACCAAGAAGTTTTCTTAACAAAAGTTGCAACTCAGAGAAAAGGGCAGGACACCAGTAACTCAGCCCCTTTAGTGATGTCATGACCCAGAAATATAAGTTACTGTCCCTCAGTCTGCAGTCAGTCGTGTCTGAGGAAACTGAGATACAGAGCTACTCTGTAATGCATTGCGATGTATGGCTCCTCCTATCAGCCTGGTCTGCCTGAGATGATCTAAGCAACATGTGAGTGTTTCTTTCCTTTAATTCCTGTTTCTTTGCAATTGCTTTGTACATAATTTAATTGTCTCATATTGTAAAATCTTTTTATACCTTCTGTAAACACTGCCTACCTTTTTGGAGTAAAATATAAAATTACTAGATTCATTTTCTTCCTGCTCTTTAACAAATTTGCACATGCTTGAAGTGAATTACGCTACTAATTTGGGTTGGCTTCGGACCCCCTTTATTAATTTAGAAATATTAATAGAGAAATCGGAGCTGGTGGCAGCAAAGTGTGTTCTGGGTTAGTTGGGTAATGCTGGCAGTGACGGAAAGGGTTTGATAAGCTTATTGTCTGGCTGTGGCCAGAGCATTTATAAATCCCTTGCTGCAGGTTGCCTAATAGCCAGTATACGTACAAGCGGCCCGACCGGCGACTAATTATAATAGGTGCAGTTCCCTGACTGACCTGAGGGTAAGGGGGGCTCCGGAGAGCAGCAAGTTACAAAGCGGAACTAGAAAGTGGGATATACATAAATCCCTGCAGTTTGGAACATATTGCTGGCAGGCAACAGTGGGATAACTAAAATAAGCCCCTTCGGTAAATTGATAGGTCAATAGCCTTGTTTGCTGTTTTTCATCACATTAGTGGCAGCAGTGGGATAATTAAGATAAACCCCCCTGCGCATGTGATAGCCGTGTGCCGGCCAAAGGTCTCCTTCCCTGACACTCATGAATGGCATAAATGTGACGTAATTCTGGCATTTTGAATTTTTTTTGACTACACTGTTTAGCGATCAGGTTAATCCTTTTTTGTTGATAGATCGGGCTTCTCTGAATGTGGCAATACCAAATATGTGTATTTTTTTATTGTTTTATTTTGAATGGGGTGAAAGGGGGGTGATTTAACCCCTTCATGACCCAGCCTATTTTGACCTTAATGACCTGGCCATTTTTTGCAATTCTGACCAGTGTCCCTTTATGAGGTAATAACTCAGGAACACTTCAACGGATCCTAGCAATTCTGAGATTGTTTTTTCGTGACATATTGGGCTTCATGTTAGTGGTAAATTTAGGTCGATAATTTTTGTGTTTATTTGTGAAAAAATCAGAAATTTGGTAAAAATTTTGAAAATTTCACAATTTTCACATTTTGAATTTGTATTCTGTTAAACCAGAGAGTTATGTGACACAAAGTGGTTACTAAATAACATTTCCCACATGTCTACTTTACATCAGCACAATTTTGGAAACAAATTTTTTTTTGTTAGGAAGTTATAAGGGTTAAAAGTTGACCAGCGATTTCTCATTTTTACAACAAAATTTACAAAACCATTTTTTTAGGGACCACCTCACATTTGAAGTCACTTTGAGGGGTCTATGTTGGGAGTTCATTTTCCCCTTCACAACTGAGGCCCGAGGAACTCCCTCTTCTGGTAAAGAAAGGTAGTGAGCCTGATTATCAAACACCTGAGTGTTGTGAGTTAATTTCCCCCTTCACTACTGAGGCCCGAGGAACTCCCTCTTCTGGTGAAGAAAGGTAGTGAGCCTGATTATCAAACACCTGAGCCTGATGATGAGGACAGGCTGAGTGGAGTTACTGACTGGATATAAGGCTGCCGACGCCCTTCTGCCCTGCGGGTGATTTCTCTGTGGGATCCTTGGAGACCAGTCTGAATTCCTGCTCTTCTAAAGCTAAGTTTTCTGCTCGGCTTTTTGCATTTGTGCTTTGACTTTGTTTTGCTTTGTTTTTCTGGATTTCTGCCATTCCCTGCTGGGGTGAGCTGAATTCCTTTAGCTCTGTCTTCTGAAAATACCTGAGTGCTGATTTAGTTTTTGAAGCCTAGCTGCTTCAGGGTCTTTTTTCATATCAGCTTGTTGGCTTATGTCTTTGATAGGGTTTTGGCAGATTGCAGACAGCAACCTTCCTTTCCTGTTCTGTTTAGTTAGCTTGGGCCCCATCGTTTGCTCAGCCTATCTTTCTATCTGTGTGTGTTTTTTCATCTTGCTTCACCGTCATTATATGTTGGGGGCTGCCTTTTACTTTGGGGTCTGCTCTGGGGCAGTTTAGATTTCCTTTTCTGTCTTTAGGCTATTTAGCTCTCCAGCTGTGATCGAGGGGTCTAGGGCACCGTAGGAACCCCCCACGGCTACTGCTAGTTGTGCTGATAGGTTCAGGGGTCTGCAATCTGATAGTTGCCAACTTCTCTGGTTTTCTGGATGTCGCTTCTATTTTTGTGTCTGCCTCCTATGGTGACTCAATCATAACACCTGAGCCTAATGATGATGACTGGCTGAGTGGAGTTACTGACTGGATATAAGGCTGCCAACGCCCTTCTGCCCTGCGGGTGATTTCTCTGTGGGATCCTTGAGACCAGTCTGAATTCCTGCTCTTCTAAAGCTAAGTTTTCTGCTCGGCTTTTTGCATTTTTGCTTTGACTTTGTTTTGCTTTGTTTTTCTGGATTTCTGCCATTCCCTGCTGGGGTGAGCTGAATTCCTTTAGCTCTGTCTTCTGAAAATACCTGAGTGCTGATTTAGTTTTTGAAGCCTAGCTGCTTCAGGGTCTTTTTCCATATCAGCTTGTTGGCTTATGTTTTTGATAGGGTTTTGGCAGATTGCAGACAGCCACCTTCCTTTCCTGTTCTGTTTAGTTAGCTTGGGCCCCATCGTTTGCTCAGCCTATCTTTCTATCTGTGTGAGTGTTTTTTCATCTTGCTTCACCATCATTATATGTTGGGGGCTGTCTTTTACTTTGGGGTCTGCTCTGGGGCAGTTTAGATTTCCTTTTCTGTCTCTAGGCTATCTAGCTCTCCGGCTGTGATCGAGGGGTCTAGGGCACCGTAGGAACCCCCACGGCTACTGCTAGTTGTGTTGATAGGTTCAGGGGTCTGCAATCTGATAGTTGCCAACTTCTCTGGTTTTCTGGACGTAGCTTCTATTTTTGTGTCTGCCTCCTACGGTGACTCAATCATAACAGGTCTATATGGCAGAAAATACCCAAAAGTGACACCATTCTAAAAACTGCACCCCTCAAGCTACTCAAAACTACATTCTAGAAGATTATTAACCCTTCAGGTGTGTCGCAGGAACTAAAGCAACGTGGAAAGAAAACATGGACATTTTAATTTTTACAACAAAAATTTTCTTTTAGCATCATTTTTTTCATTTTCACATGGGCAACAGGATAAAATGGATCCTAAAATTTGTTGGGCAATTTTTCCTGAGTACACTGATACCTCATATGTGGTCATAAACCACTGTTTGGGTGCACGGCAGGGCTCAGAAGGGAAGGAGCGCCATTTGACTTTTGAATGGAAAACATGCTGGAATATTTAGCGGACACCACGTCACGTTTGGAGAGCCTCTGTGTGCCTAAACATTGGAACTCCCCACAAGTGACCCCATTTTGGAAACTAGACCCCCCAAGGAACTTATCTACATGCATAGTGATCACTTTGAACCCCCAGGTGCTTCACAAATTGATCGGTAAAAAAAAAGTACTTTTTTTTCACAAAAATTTTCTTTTAGCCTCAGTTTTTTCATTTTCACTTGGGCAACAGGATAAAATGGATCCTAAAATTTGTTGGGCAATTTCTCCTGAATTCATCGATACCTCATATGTCATCATAAACCACTGTTTGGGCGCACGACAGGGTCCGTAAGTTAAGGAGCGCTATTTGACTTTTTGAATGGAAAATTAGCTCCAATCGTTATCGGACACCATGTCGCGTTTGGAGAGCCCCTGTGTGCCTAAACAGTGAAAACCCCCACAAGTGACCCCATTTTGGAAACTAGACCCCTTATGGAGCTTACCTAGATGTGTAGTGAGCACTTTGAACCTCCAGGAGCTTCACAGAAGTTTATAATGCAGAGCAGTGAAAATAAAAAATCATTTTTTTCCTCAAAAATGATTTTTTAGCACGCTATTTTTTATTTTCGCAAGGGTAACAGGAGAAATTGGACCACAAAATTTGTTGTGCAATGTGTTATGAGTACACCGATACCCCATATGTGGGGGGGAACCACTGTTTGGGCGCACGGCAGGGCTGAGAAGGGAAGGAGCACCATTTGACTTTTTGAAATTAAAATTACCTCTAATCGTTAGCGGACACCATGTCGTGTTTGGAGAGCCCCTGTGTGCCTAAACATTGGAGCTTCCCCATAAATAACCCCATTTTGGAAACTAGACCCCCTAAGGAACTTTTCTAGATGCATAGTGAGCACTTAGAGCCCCCAAGTGCTTCACAAAAGTTTATAACGCAGTGCCGTGAAAATAAAAAATATTTTTTTAACTCAAAAAATTATTTTTTAGTGCACAATTTTTTCATTTTCACAAGGGTACCAGGAGAAACTGGACCCGAAAAGTTGTTGTCCAGTTTGTCCTGAGTACGCTGGTACCCCATATGTGAGTGGGGGCCACTGTTTGGGCACACGTCGGGCTCGGAAGGGAAGTAGTGACGTTTTGGAATGCAGACTTTGATGGAATGGTCTGCAGGCATCATGTTACATTTGCAGAGCCCCTGATGTACCTAAACTGTGGAAACTCCCCACAAATGACCCCAGTTTGGAAACTAGACCCCCCCATGGAACTTATCTAGATGTTTGGTGAGCACTTTGAACCCCAAGTGCTTCACAGAAGTTTATAACGCAGAGCCGTGAAAACAAAAAATCATTTTTTTTGCTAAAAAAAATGATTTTTAGCAAGCAATTTTTTTTCCACAATGGTAACAGGATAAATTGGACCCCAAAAGTTGTTGTCCAGTTGGTCCTGAGTACGCTGACACCCCATATGTGGGTGTGGACCACTGTTTGGGCACACGTCGTGGCTCGGAAGGGAAGTAGTGGCATTATGAAATGCTGACTTTGATAGAATGGTCTGCGGGCATCATGTTACATTTGCAGAGCCCCTGATGTGCCTAAACTGTGGAAACCCCCCACAAGTGACCCCATTTTGGAAACTAGACCCCCCAAGGAACTTATCTAGATGTGTGGTGAGCACTTTGAACCCCAAAGTGCTTCACAAAAGTTTATAACGCAGTGCCGTGAAAATAAAAAATATTTTTTTTAACTCAAAAAATTATTTTTTAGTGCACAATTTTTTATTTTCACAAGGGTACCATGAGAAACTGGACCCCAAAAGTTGTTGTCCAGTTTGTCCTGAGTACGCTGGTACCCCATATGTGGGTGGGGACCACTGTTTGGGCACACGTCGGGGCTCGGAAGGAAAGTAGTGACATTATGAAATGCTGACTTTGATGGAATGGTCTGCGGGCGTCATGTTACATTTGCAGAGCCCCTGATGTACCTAAACTGTGGAAACCCCCCATAAGTGACCGCATTTTGGAAACTAGACCCCCCAAGGAACTAATCTAGATGTATGGTGAGGACCTTGAACCCCCCAAGTGCTTCACAGAAGTTTATAACGCAGAGCCGTGAAAATAAAAAATCATTTTTTTTCCTCAAAAAAAAAGATTTTTAGCTCACAATTTTTTTTTTCACAAGGGTAACAGGATAAACTGGACCCCAAAAGTTGTTGTCCAGTTTGTTCTGAGTACGCTGATACCCCATATGTGGGGAGGAACCATTGTTTGGGCGCACGTAAGGGCTGAGAATGGAAGTAGTGACATTTTGAAATGCAGACTTTGATGGAAAGGTCTGCGGTCGTCGTTATGTTTGCAGAGCCCCTGATGTGCCTAAACAGTAGAAACCCCCACAAGTGACCTCATTTTGGAAACTAGACCTTCCAAGGAACTTATCTAGATGTCTGGTGAGCACTTGGAACCCTCAAGTGCTTCACAGACGTTTATAATGCAGAGACGTGAAAATAAAAAAATAATTTCTTTTCCAAAAAAATAATTTTTTAGCCCCCATTTTTTTTATTTTCCCAAGGGTAACAGGAGAAATTAGACCACCAAAGTTGTTGTGCAATTTTTCCTGAGTACGCTGATACCCCATATGTTGGGGTAAACCACTGTTTGGGCACACGTCGGGGCTTGGAAAGGAGGGAGCACCGTTTGACTTTTTGAACGCAAAATTGGCTGGTATCAATGGTTGCCCCATGTCGCGTTTAGAGACCCCCTGATGTGCCTAAACAGTGGAAACCCCTTAACTCTAACTCCAACCCTAACCCCAACACACCCCTAACCACAACCCTAACCCCAACACATCCCTAACCCTAATCCCAACCCTAACCATAACCCTAACCCCAACACACCCCTAACCCTATCCATAACCCTAATTCCAACCCTAACCCTAATTCCAACCCTAACCCTAGTTCTAACCCTAACCCTAATTGCACTCTAACCCTAATTCCATCCCTAACCTTAATTCCAACCCTAACCCTAATTCCAACCCTAACCCTCTTTCCAACCCTAACCCTCTTTCCAACCCTAACCCTAACCCTCTTTCCAACCCTAACCCTAACCCTAACCCTCTTTCCAACCCTAACCCTAACCCTAATGGAAAAATAAAAATAAAAATAATTTCTTTATTTTATTAGTTGATCCTGCCTATGGGGGTGATAAACGGGGGATTTTTGTTTACTTTTCATTCTATTTTGATCACTGTGAGAGTTTATCACAGTGATCATAATAGAATGAAGGGAAATTGCGCATGTGCCCGCCATTTTCAAGATGGCGGTGCCCATGGTCCGGGACCACGGGACACCGGGAGGTGGAAGGGGACATCCGGGGTACCGGGGGGGTCGGAAGGTGGGGGGAGCACAGAGAAGGGGGAGGGGAGCCGATGATGACGGCGGCGGCACGTTGCCACCGTCAGTCGGTATCGGGGGCCGATCGGCCCCATGAGCCGGTGGGGGGTCGGATCATGGTCTCCAGCCATGTCCGATGCTACTGCAGCATCGGCCATGGCTGGATTGTAATATTTCATCAATTTTCATTGATGAAATATTACTCTCTGATTGGCTGTTTCACTTTTAACAGCCAATCAGAGCGATCGTAGCCACGTGGGTGTGAAGCCACACCCCCTGTGGTGAAGAACAACGCCCCCTGTATCTGCGGGTCGGGTGACCTTTCAGTGACCTAGGTCACCCGACCCGCAGGGGGGCTTTAAAGTCATGACGCCACATAGGCGTTATGGGTCGTTCTGGCACGACTTTTCATGACGCCTACATGGCGTCAAAGGTCGTGAAGGGGTTAAACGTTTAAATTTTTTAAATATTTTTAAAAACTTTTTTTTACTTTTGGCATGCTTCAATAGTCTCCATTGGAGACTAGAAGCTGCCATAACCCGATCGGCTCTGCTACATACAGGCAATGATCAAATCACCTGCATATAGCAGAATTCCTCACTTGTTATGAGTGCCGACCACCGGGCGGCACTCACAGCAAGCCGGCAGCGACAACCATAGAGGTCTCCAGGAGACCTCTGGCTGTCATGCCAACCCACAGGTGACCCACGATCATGTGACGGGTCACCGGTGGGCAGATTTTCGGTCTGATGGCCGGAAGCATGCAATAAATGCCACTGTCAGCGTTTGACAGGGGTTAATAGCCGCGGGTGGATCACAATTCTACCTGCAGCTGTTCTGGGCACATGTTAGCTGTTCAAAACAGCTGATATGTGCAGGAAAAGATTTGGGCTCACCGCCGGAGCCCACATCAAAGGGAGAGAAGTGACCTGCACAGTACTAGTACGGCACAGGTCACGATGAGGTTAATGTGTCGCTGCATCTTTTTCAAGAGATCAAACGCAATTGTACAGTTATCTCAAAAGTTCTTTAATGGGCTGCATGGGTTATTCCCTCATTAATCCATCATCAGTTAAGAAGGTAAAAGATATGGAGCTGATTCTAGATGTGGCATTTGCATTTGGAAGTTGTTGCTGTGAACTCATAACATGCGGTCAAAGGAGCTATCAATGGAAGAGAAAAAGACCATCATTAGGCTGAAAAAAGAAATCTATTAGGAGAAATGATAGCAGAGGTAACAGAAATGTTAGGTGTGGCAAAATGAACAGTTTGGTACATTCTGCAAAAAAAAGAGTTAATTGATGAGCTTAGGAACTCAAAAATACCTGGAAATCCATGGAAGAAAATAGTGGTGGATGATCACAGAAACGGTTCCATGGTGAAGAGAAACCTGTTCACAATATCCACTTAGGTGAAGAACATGCTCAATATCAAAATCTATCATAAAGGAAACACTTCAAGAGATCAAATATAGAGGTTTGACCACAAGGTGCAAACCATTAATCAGCCTTAAAAAATAGAAAACCCACATAAGACTTTGCCAAAAAAACATCTAAAGGCAGTCCAGCATTATTTGAACAGATGAAGCAAAGATATACTTGCATCAGAATGATGAGAAGAAGATAGTATGGAGAAGGCTTGGAATGGCTCATGATACAAAGCACACAACATCCTTTGTAAAATATTATGGAGGCAGTATAATGGCATGGGCATGACTGACTTCCAATGGCACTGTGTCACCAGTGATTATTGATGTTATGACTAAAGATAGAAGCAGCCATATGAATTCTGAAGTGTACAGAGTGATTCTTTCTGCTCAGAGTCAACCAAATGCAGCAAGGTTGATTGGACCTAAAAATACTGTAAAGGCAAACCAAGAGTTTTAAGGAAAATAAGTGGAATATTCTGCAATGGCCAAGTCAATCACCACATCTGAACCACATTCATCTATCATGTGTTTCACATGCTTAAAACAAAACTTAAGGCAAGAAGATCCACAAAGAAGCAACTATTGATGTCAAATGCAATAAAGGCCTGGCAAAGCTTAGCAAAAAAGGAAACCCAGTTTTTGGTGACATCCATGGCTTCCAGACTTTAGGCAGTCAATTTGCCTGCAAATGATTCTCTACAAAGTATTACAAATGAACATTTTATTTAAGGTAAAGTTAATTTGACCAATTACTTTTTAGCCCCTGAAATGAGGAGGCTTTGCAGAAAAAAGATTACAATTCCTAAACAAATCACAGAATATTTTTGTTCAACCTCTTTAATTAAACTTTAAAACCTACATTTCAATTACATTTCACTCATTTCATTTTAATTAAAAAAATAGTGGTATGCAGAGGCTAGATCATGAAGATCCAGTCACTGTCCAAATATTTCAGGACCTAACTGTATAGATTAATTAATCAGAATCACAAATTAGACAATGTCTAATAATTTACTTTTTATTTGAGTGGTATTATTAATAGAGATGAGCAAACTTGTTTGGAAAACGTTTGCCAGTGTCAAGTTTGGCATGAATGTAGCTCATTTGGATTCGTGTTCGGATTCCTGAGCATTTTTCCTAAAAATCAGCAAAAGTTGGCCAAAGTTTGCTAAATGACCAAGTTCGTAAGGGCTTTTTCAGAAGTTAGTGTTTCCAGTAGAAGCACGGGTTGCAAAATGTCCTGCACAAGTGAACACTGATGACACTCTGATGACAACCCTATGTCATCAGTGTGACACGTACGGGTGACTGGGAATCAATAGTATTGTTTGCACTGTTCATCTGCACCAGGTGCTGAAGTGAAGACAGCTCACATCACGATCCCCCTCTCATGCTGGGACAATGTTAAGAGCTGTGTTAACAGTGAGAGCAGGCAGTGGCTGATGAGAATATTCATCAGACACTGGCTGCACTATAAATAGATAATTTTAAATAATGATATAGGATCCCCAGTATTTTTGATAACCAGTCAGGCGAAACTGACTGCTGCGCCCTGCAACGCTCATCTGTCAGCTTCAGCAAGGCATATTTTTTAATTATTTAATTAAATAATTTAAAAAACACAGTGTGTGGTGCCCCTCATATTTGACAACCAGCCAAGCTACAGCAGGCAGCTGGGGACTTGTTTTTCCAGGCTAGTAAGGGGCCTTGGATATTAGCCAGCCCAGCCTAAATATAGCAACTACAGCCACCTCAGAAAAGATGCATCTAATAGATGCAACAATTTTAGCCCTTTGCCAGGTTCTTCCCACTTTCCCTATGGTGGTGGCAAGTGGGGTTCATATTTGTGGGGTTGATGTCAACATGTCTGGTGACATCAAGCCCATGGGTTAGTAATAGAGAGGCGTCTATAAGACTGTGGTATTATGGAATATAGTATAAGATATTGGACCATCGCAGGTTCAAGTCCCTTAAGGGAACTAAAAACATTGAAAAGTTTAAAAATATATATATACAAAAAATAATATATTTATTTTGTATCACCAAGTTAATACAAATTATGATCCATCAAAATATAAATTTAAATAACCTGATCGGTAAACATTGTAATGGAAAAAGAATAAAAAAGGCAGAAAAGTGGGGGGTTGTTTTGGTTACCACTCCTAACTAAAAAAATGCAATAAAAGCATAAAAATGATAAATATTGCTAAAAATGCTATCAATTAAGCCAAAATCTCTTCAAACAAATAAAAAACCCTGACAAATTACAATCCACACAAAAACAAAAATCTTCCAGGTCTGGGAAAATAATGACACAAACCCCAATTTTATTTTATTTTTACAAATTTCTGGATTTTTCTCTCTACTAAAAATACAAAAAAAAATGTATAAAAGTTTAGTACCGCAGTAATTGTGATGACCAGGAGAATCATATTTCAAAGTTACCTTTTCCATAAAATTTACTCTATAAAAGAAAATCTTAAAAAATCCATGGTAAAATTGCATTTTTTCTCTATTTCACCATAAATTTTCAGTACATTCAATGGTAAATTAATGACATCTTTCAAAACTACAACTTGTCCTGCAAAAAAAGCTGTCATACAGCTATGTGGATGTCACGATCGTGGTTTGTGGAACCACTGTACTACGGACTGCGGAGAGCCTGGAGGGGTGTGACTAAGCAATCACCTGACTATTCACTAGAGCCTCTGATGGTGAGGTTAGACTTGGCTCCCAATGAACACCAGGTGCCACTCCAGGGCAGACCAGCGGTCACAAAGCAGCTGGACCCAAAGGACAGACTGGATGGAGCAGCAGGCAGAGCTTGTATCAGGTGCAGCTGATTAAGTTCGCATCAGAGTGTAGCAGACAGAGTTTGTCTCAGAGACAGAGATTGTGCCAGAGAGCAGCCAGCAAGTTTTGCTTCAGAGTGCCGCAAGCAGGATTTGCTTCAGAGTGCAGTAAGTGGGATTTTCTTCAGTGTGCAGCAAGCAGGATTTGCTTCTGAGTGCAGCAGCCAGTATTTGCTTCAGAGTGCAGCAAGCAGGATTTGCAGAGTACAGCAGGCAAGATTTGTACTTGGAGCACTATGGTCAGGATTTGTACTTAGTGTACAACAGGCAGGACTTGCACTGGTATGCAACCTTACACAACATAAACTGAAACGGGAAGGTTGCTCAGGAACCTCCCCAGTGCATAGGAAGCAATATATACATAATGCCTCAAAACCATTGGCTGGGGAGGAAATAGCAAGTGTACGCGGTGGCTCTTTAAGAGGGCAGGAGCACGCGCATGCCCTTAGAACATAGCCTGAGACCCGGCTGGAAGTGCTGCTTGGAACATGCGGAGCATGAGGAAGAGAGGGACCAACTGCAGCGCGGGTAAGTGAACTGACACGCTGGGAAGCCGGCGTGGTGCTAACAGTGGACAGAAAAATAAAAAAGATATGGTTCTTGTCAGCAGTGAAGGGAAAATCAAAGTACAAAAATGAAAATTGATTAGGAAGGAACGAGTTAAGCACACAACCAAGACAAGTAAAAACAGCCTATTATTTGTATCTGTTGCTTTCTTACTATTAAAAAGAAACTAACATCTGCCTTCAGCAATGTATCTTCCAAGTCTCTTTGTGACTGATTCGACAATGGGACAGTATTTTTTAATAACATTCAAGACCTAATTATATGTGAATGTACAGGATATTTTGAAAGGTATTACATTAGCAGAAGCTGTAAAAATGATATTTTTGGGTTAACCATTCTATAAAATTCTGAACCATCATATCCATAGTCATATTCATCCTGTTATTATGATCCACAATCCTCCAAGCTCTCATTATTTGGCTATATGACAAAGACTTCATTATTTTTTTTCAGGTGACAGCTATCAAAACCCAAGAGTGTGTTTTATTCTGCACTTTTATTATATAATTCAGTATGTATTTCTATAATTATCAATTCCTGTATCAAAGTGCTGGAAACTTGCCTACTGATAAGGTTGAAACTTTTAAAGAGTGTTTGTAAGAGCCCAGATGTCCAATCAGGCTGGACCTGTGGAGTTTTCTCCAGATGTCACCCATACTCTGTGGTTACTTGGCTATTTAGCTGGCAGGCAATGAGCAGAACATTTCCAGTTGTACAGTAGCCATGCTCTGTGGTGTGTTTTCTCAGTGTTCTGATTTTCTGATATTTGTTCCTGGACCTTGTATTTGCCTTTTGACTACTCGATTGTATCACTCTTTTTGCCTTCAAGGCACTCTGACCTTAGTTACCTGACTCCAGACTTAACTCTGACTATTCATTTGTCTTTGACGTATAATCCTGGCTTTTGACCATGAACTCCTTGACTTTCCTGCATCACAACATGACTGTGATTAGTGACTCAACATCACAAATAGTAATTAAACTTTTGAATAATTTTATATTTTATAGGCCCCTAAATTCAGTGCAGATTGGTCCTGAATCCTCCATCCTCCACTCAAAGACCTCTTTTAATCCCTTACTGACATTTGACATACCAGTACGTCATATGCCAGTTCCCTTATTTTGATTCAGACTCGCAAGCCAAGTTTTCATCATTTCCTACACATGACGGCTAATTTAATCAGGCATCATGTGCCTTTAACAGCTGCAGGTAGAGTGGACTTCTGCCAGCATCTGTTAACCTGTTAAATTGTCCTGTCATTCTCTGACACATTATCATGCCTTGGCGGAGGGCACATCATTCTACCCCCCCCACTGACATGTCCATGACGTGATCGCAGGGTGTGATGGGTTGTTATGTTACCCAGGCCTGTCAAACTGTGACCAGCGTTCATAGAATTTCATGATTTAACTGTTATGCTAAGCACAAGCAAAAATACGATCGCAGCTTTGGGTCCCTTAAAAAGGCTATTGAACACAGTAAATAGTAAAAAAAATGTTATTAAAAATATGCAAAAAAATTCTGCCCCATTAAAAATAAAACAATAAAAATATACTCATATTTGGTATTGCTGCATTCGTAAAAGTTCAAGCTATTAAAGGATAAAGTAAATTAGTCTGTTTACGAAGGGCTGCTGAAAAGTCTTTGGCTTTGTGATTTTTTTTGTTTCTATGGTAACAAATGTTACATCACATGAAAGCCTTATTTGTCTAATACGGTATAAGTTTTCAAAATTTTGTGTTTTTAGCTTATGGCAACAGTGTTCTACGCACACGGGAAAACAAAATGGTAGAGTCTAATGCGATATTCACAGCAAATGAGAGCAGAGGAGTGATAGAATTCTTGTTTCTGCAAGGAAAGTCTGTGAAGGATATTCATGGTGATATGTTGCAGACATTGGGGGATCAATGCCCTTCATATTCTACAGTTAAGAACTGGGTTGCCAAATTTAAAATGTTCCACTTCAGCACCAACGATGAGGAATGTCCTGGATGACAGAGAGTGGTTGTTGTTCCGGAGATTTTCAATGCTGTGCACAACCTCATACTGGAGAATCAGCGAATTTCAGCTAAAGCAATAGTAGACATCATGGGGATTTCCTGTGAATGTGTTTGTGTAATTATCCTTTTACATTTGGACATGAAGAAGCTATCTGCAAAGTGGGTACCCAAATATTTGACAACAGATCAGAAAAGCATGCGAGTGAAAACTTCCCGGTCCATTTGTCAGCATTTCTAGACTGAAAAGAACTTCCTGGATGGACTGGTCACTATGGACAAGACCTGGATTTATTTGTATGACCCTGAAGCCAAGTAGCAGTCAAACGAGTGGAGGCACAGTAGTTCTCCTCATCCAAAGAAGTTCAGGGTGCAAAAATCAGCCACTAAGGTGATGGCATCTGTGTTCTGGGATAAGGAGGGCGTGCTGCTAGTGGACTATATTCAAAAGGGTTCCACCATCAATGCAAGGCATTACATTGAACTTTTGGATCAAATGAAGGCAGCTCTGAAGGCCAAAAAGCATGACAAGCTGTCCAAAGGAATCTTGTTGCTGTAAGACAATGTTTCCGCTCACACTGCACAAGCGACCAAGGCAAAACTGGCGGAGCTGGGCTTCCACCTGGTTGACCACCCACCTTATTCACCAGATCTAGCTCCCTCTGACTATGTTCTGTTTCCAAACCTGAAGAAACACCTCAAGGGAACCAAATTTCACACCATTTCTAATGTCATGGCTGTTACGGATGCCTGGTTTGAGGCAAAACCGAAATCCTTCTTTTTGCAAGGCTTACAGAACTTGGAATACCTATGTAAGAAGTGTGTTGACATCATTGGAGAGTTTGTGGAATAAATTTAAAGTTTCATCTCCCTATCTTGTTTCTTTCTGGGTAAAGTCAAAGACTTATCAGCAGCCCCTCGTAGTTAATGTCGCAATGAGAAAGAAAATCAAAATTTCAGAATTACATTTTTTTTGGTCACCACAACACTGCAATAAAATGCTTTAAGAGGTGATCAAAACATTGTATCTGCCCCAATATTATATCATTAAAAACATCTTCTCGTGGAGCAAAAATTAAGCCATCACACAGTGTCATATACCGGAAAATGGAAACATTACCGATCTTGGAAAATGGCGACACAGCGATTGTGTTTTTACAGAATTTTGAACTTTTTTCACTTCTTAAATAAAAAAGTATGCTTGTTTAGTCTCTACATTCTTGTACTGACCTGGAGAATCATATTGCCAGTTTAGTTTTACCATGTAGGGAACATAGTAAATAAAAAAGCGAAAAAACAATTATGAAATTGCACTTTTCTTGCAATTTTAACGCACTTTCCATTGCACCACATGATAAAATTAATTGTCATTCAAAAGTACAACTTCTCCCACAAAAAAACAAGCCATTATATGGCAATATTGATTGGAAGAAAGCTATTGCTCCTGGAAGAGGGGGAGACCAAAACGAAAAAGAAAAAATGAAAATGGCCATGGCATGAAGGGGTTAAGAGTGCAGCTCAAGAGGCAGGAGCAAAGCTATTTATCTTTTTTTCTAATACTTCAATTAAGATATATATTCTATAATTACATTTACTTCTGATAACCCTCTGTAGTTATTTTTATTCTTTATTATCCCCCTTCCCCTTGTTTATTTTTTTAATACTTCTATTAGGAATTATACTCTATAATTACATTTACTTCTGATAACCCTCTAGAGTTATGGAGTATAAAACTTTCCAACAACATTGCAACTGATATACCCCTGTTTCTTCAAACCTTACCTCTAATTCCCCCTTTGGTATTAATGTGCAGTCAGTCTTTGACTTTTCAACATCTTTCCATTGCATAGATGGTACATCCTGGTCCCCTTCTAATGCTAGTGGGCAAATAGTGCGCATGGGCTTCAGTGCCCTGGTCTTCTGCAAGCACCTGCATCTTGATGTGGTGCAGGACCTTTGGTCACATGTTTCTCAAGTTATGGCCATTCCTGGGCAACCAACCATGTGACCCCTCATGTGACCAGATTGCCTTCAATGCAAGACACAGCACGCCGGCCGACTTCCAGCCTGCTCTGTCCGCGCATGTGCCATCAGCATCCACTCACTCCCATTGGCAGGCACTATATACAGTACTTAAACATCGCCTTTGGAGTCTATGGCCACTCCCTGATTGAGGAAGCACTGAAACGCACGTCAAGGTGAGTGCCACACAGCCTGCTGGACATCACATGCTACAGGTAATCTCCATTTCCTCCTTTTCATTCACTCAATAGATCATTGCAGCAGTTTCCATATACAGTGGTGATGGACTTTGCACTTTTGATGTTTGGGATATGTGCAATTCTAGCACTATAATTATTGATATGATGCCTAGTTAGGCACAAGGGTATGTTCAAAAACATCTGTTTACATTTGCTATATGCAAAAGGCACCGTCTCACATAGCGAGATCGCTAGCGAGATCGCTGATGTGTCACCGATTTTGTGACGCAACAGCGATTTCACTAGCGATCTCGCTACATGTGACACATAGCAGCAACCGCCCCCTCCCCCCGCTGGATATTGCTGATTGTGCTCGAATGTCCTGGGCCATTTTTTCATCGTCTGCGTCCCGCTGGCCAGCATGCATCGCTGTGTTTGATGCTCATGAGCGACTTCGTTGGCGATGCAGAACTCAGGGACGCAGGCTGGAATCGTTCAGAATAGATGCTTTGTCACAATGCACCAGCGATCCCTACCAGGTCATATCGTTGTCGGAATTGCTGGTGCGTCGTTGAAGAGATCTGCCTGTTTGGCAGCTTACTAGCGACCATGTAGCGATGCAACAGCGATCCCTGCCAGGTCGTATCGTTGTTGGGATCGCTACAAGGTCACTGGTGAGATGTCAAACAGCCAGATCTCATCAGCGATGCAGCAGCGATCCAGAACGATACGACGGTCGTTGGGACTAGGGTCTCTCAAACCTGCAGTATTGAGGTCATTTGTCGCTGTCCCTGTCAAACACAGCAATGCATGCTGGCCAGCAGGACACCAGCGATCAAAAAATGTCCCAGCACATTCGAGCACGATCAGCGACATCACAGCAGGGGTCCGATCGCCGCTATGTGTCACACGTAGCGAGTTCGCAGACGAGATCGCTGTTGTCTCACAAAACAGGTGACGCAACAGCGATCTCGCTATGTGAGATGGGGGCTTTACTCTGTTGCATCTTATTATCTTATCTGAGAGTGAGACATATACAATTAATCATATTAGGTTAGATCTAATGGTCTTGTGTTAAACACACAAGTATCTTTCTATTTACAATTTGTATGTGTTGTCCAGCAGTTTCATACTGTTTAATAGAACTACACTTGTCATTTTATACTGTTTGCTATGTGTGATTACTATTTTCTTCTGTACCACCAAGTACCATATTGTACACAAATAAAGGCTGCTTTATTTCAGCATCACTATCTGATCATTTAATCGGGGTAATCTCTGTTGGTTTCCTCAATTTCCCTATTGGTCGCTCCAATCTATCCAGGCAGAGATGCATGTATTCACTATGTGGGTGATTCCGTTTAAATAGTTACCTAAGACAACATGTATATTAGCTGCATCTTCTTTGGTTTATCTGTTTTAAGGTACTGTCACACTTAGCGATGCACCAGCGATCCCGGCCAGCGATATGATGCGGTCAGGATCGCTGGTGCATCGCTAAGTGGTCACTAGTGAGCTGCCACACAGGCAGCTCCCCAGCGAAATAGCAGGGGTCAGGGGTGTTAGGGCTGGCGGAATGCACCAAATTATAAAATGATAGTAGGTGCGTTCACAGCCTGGGGTCCACCGTGCAGAGGTGGTACACTGCTGCTAAGTAATGGCGGAAGAACTAAGCGGTGTGAAACCAGTCACACGTGGGTTACGTCACCCAATGTGAACAGGGGCAAACTCTGTTAATGCACAGAGCTGCACAACCACTGAATGTTGAGCTCAGAGAGCCCGGCCAAAAGAGCGCACAGTGTACGGCCACAGAACTCTACCCCAAGGACACGGGGTTAGAGTCCTTCTAGGCCCACTGAAAGCGCGGCGTCGCTATCGCAAACTCGCTATAGACGCTTGCTATGGAGCACATGCACTGAGGCGTGCCGAGTCCCTGGTGAGGACTGATGCCTGACTCAACCTCTGTCCTACCTACGTCTAAGCCTGGGTGCTAGCAGACTAGGCTGCACAACACATGGGTACCAAGGGTAGGGGTTTCTTAATGAGTCATTCACCAGAGACATTCATGCATGCATACATCACTCACTCCACATAGTCTGTAAATAGTCTTATCCTAGCTCATGGCCGAGCGGCCATGCGAACCTTTTATAGCCGCGAGCGTCTGGGACCTTCCTGGCTTCTCGGATGGGCCAATCCGAACAGGAGCAGGACCTGAGCACGTGACCTTCTATCTCCAATGGGAGATCACTCCACGGGCATGCTCAGTGGCCCAACAAGGGGACTTAGTCCCTGGAGAATCTCGCTGCTGAGCAGCATGTATTGTCATAGCTGTGCCAGAGGTGGCAGCAGCAAGCAAACCCACGGAGCTGGTCAGGGCAGAGCGCCTGGACCAACGAGTTTGCTGAGCAACCTCCTCTGCGGCTCGAGAGGAATGGGAGGCCGCTGGTAGTAAGGCTCGGGATTCTCGCTGTGCAGCGACAGAAATCTGACGCCTAACATGGGGTCGCTACTTCCCTGTCAGACGAGGCGATCCTGACGTTCTCTCATCGGCGCCGCAGGAAGCTGACGACGAGAAATGGCCCAGGACGTTCTTGCATGATCTGCGATAACCAGTGGGGGAGCGGTCGGAGGTAAGTATCAGACATAGCGATATCGCTAGCAATATTGCTATAACATCACAAAAACCAGTGACGTTATAGCGATATCGCTTAGTGTGACAGGGCCTTAACAAGTGGAATACAGGTCCATTGGAAAACCAAAGTCTTTTTCTTTAACTTTGTTTGCTGTTAAATATTAATGACCTATGATTAGAGATGTGGGAACCCGAACTTAAAAGTTTAGGGTTCGCACCAGACTGTTAGTGTCCGGTGCTAAAAGTCGAACAATGACTTCATTCAAACTCACTTCTCAGAGGTGTGTTGCAATGTTCGGAGTTCCAGGGAGAGGAGATGTTTTCTAGCTCAAAAGTTCGGGTCCCAATTATTTCAATGGTTTTTGGGTTCTGGTTCAAGTTTGGGTACAGTTCTGGTACCCGAATTGAACTTTGGAATAAATTTTGAGTCGGGTACTAGAATAAAACACCCCTAGTTATAACAATAACAAATTTGCATTTATTTTGTTTTGCTACTTTTAAAAAAATATATACTTTTTTATATAATTATAATTACAATTTAATAATTACAATCTATATATATAATCGTCTTATCATGTCTATCTGTAACCGAAATCCCGCGTTGCTGATTGGTTGAGCCCAGCCGGCTGCGACCAATCAGTGATGCAGGATTTCCATGACAAACAGACAGACAGGTACTGTATGATAATGGGTATGGCACCAGAGATCGCGGCGCCATACTTACATACTTACCTTATCGGGAGAAGCGTTGCCGGGGCGCTTGTCTTCTTACGGTGACCGGGGCAGGAGGCTGGGAGAGGAGTGTGGCACTGACGCCGGAGTACGCACATGCGCATAGCGCTATCCGGCGCCATTTTCCAGAAGACACATTTGCAGTGTGTCTTCAGAAAAATGGCACTGGACAGCGCGGTGTGGGCATGCGCGTATTCCGGCACCAGTGCCACACTCCTCCCCCAGCCTCTGGCAGAATGGGACAGTGCTGGACCACAGGAAAGATGGGTGAGTATAAATGTTTTTTTTGCATGTGTGCAGTTTCCTAGGGGCGAGGGGGACCATACATACCAGGAAAGGGGAGTGAGGGGTACCATGCATACCACGAAAGGGGGGGTGAGGGGTACCATGCATACCATGAAAGGGGGTGAGGGGACCATGCATACCATGAAAGGGGGGTGAGGGGATCATGCATACAATGAAAGGGGAGTGGGAGGACCATGCATACCACGAAAGGGGGTGAGGGGACCATGCACACCACGAAAGAGGGGTGAGAGGTACCATGCATACCACGAAAGTGGGGTGAGGGGACTATGCATACCACGAAAGGGGGGTGAGGGGACCATGCATACCAGCAAATGGGGGTGAGGGGACCATGCACACCAGGAAAGGGGGGTGAGGGGTACCATGCATACCACGAAAGGGGGGTGAGGGGACCATGCATACCACAAAAGGGGGGTGATGGGACCATGCATACCAGGAAAGGGGGGTGAGGGGTACCATGCATACCACGAAAGGGGGAGAGGGGACCATGCATACCATGAAAGGGGAGTGATGGGACCATGCATACCAGCAAAGGGGGGGTGATGGGACCATGCATACCAGGAAAGAGGGTGAGGGGTACCATGCATACCAAGAAAGGGGGGTGAGAGGACCATGCATACCACAAAAGGGGGGTGAGGGGACCATGCATACCAGCAAAGGGGGTGAGGGGACCATGCATACCAGGAAAGGGGGGTGAGGGGGACCATGCATACCAGGATAGGGGGGTGAGGGGGACCATGCATACCAGGATAGGGGGGGTGAGGTGGACCATGCATACCAGGAAATAGGGGGGGTGAGGGGGGTGAGGGGGACCATGCAAACCAGGAAATGGGGGTGAGAGGACCATGCATACCAGGATAGGGGAGGTGAGGGGGACCTAGCATACCAGAAAAGGGGGGTGAGGGGTCCATGCATACCAGGAAAGGGGGGTGATGGGACCATGCATACCAGGAAAGGGGGGTGAGGGGGACAATGCATGCCAGGAAAAGGGGGGAGAGGGGACCATGCATTCCAGGAAAGGGGGGTGAGAGTGACCATGCATACCAGGAAAGGGAGGTGAGGGGGACCATGCATACCAGGAAAGGGGGGGTGACGGGACCATGCATACCAGCAAAGGGGGGTGAGAGGACCATGCATACCAGGATTGGGGGGTGAGGGGTAGCATGAATATCAGGATTGTGGGTGAGAGGACCATGCATACCAGGATTGGGGGGTGCATTATTGCATTATTATTAAATCTTCATAAAGAAACTACATACATATTCTAGAATACCCGATGCGTTAGAATCGGGCCACCATCTAGTTACATTATAATTGATTTGTAGATTGTGAGCCCTCGCAGGCAGGGTCCTCCCTCCTCCTGTACCAGTCGTGACTAGTAATGTTTAAGATTATTGTACTTGTTTTTTATTATGCATACCCCTCCTCACATGTAAAGCACCATGGAATAAATGGCGCTATAATAATAAATAATAATAATAATTTGATTATCAACAGCAATATTACCATTATCCAATACACAACTCATTTTTTAGAAGACCAATTTAACAATGGCTGAATACATTGCAATTAAATTGTTGCTTGCATACAATGAGCATTTGTGTAGGACATTATTTGATAAAAATGCAAATCATTTAATTAAATATTTTGGTGATAAAAAAGCAACACAATTATGGTTGACATTTAGTATAAGTAATGGCTCAGTAACAAGTGCCTTGTTGATAAACTGAACAGTCCAGCATGACTCACACTCTACAGAAAATCAATGCACCACTTAATAATAAATGCTATGAAGAAATTGAAGAAAACTGATAAGGAGAAAGTCCGAAATCATGGAATATTTGCATACAGTTTTGCAAAACTTGGCATATCTATATGCAATTTAATTTTAATTAATTAATTACTTAGTGTTAAAGTTAAAATATTATCCTGATGCAAGCATCTACCTGTCACTATAAATTATATAAGATCTGCTGTAGTCATACGTCTGCCAGTTTCATCGAAATAATATCAGCTGTAAAGAGTAACCATCATTTTACATTTACGCTGAGTCGTTTTCCTTTTTGGAGTGGACCCTCTGGGCCGTGGCACCCACCCACCTAGGGCGAGCTGACCTAGTGAGAATCCACCACCTATACAGGGAGTGTCAGGGGCAAGACCAAGGGGGTGAGCCACCACAGCAGCTGGACCAGACATCCGGCTCAGGAAAACACTATTGAGTGTCTGGTAACAGGACGGACAGGATACGAAACACAAAGTGAAGTCACAGGGCTTTGTTATGAGCTCATTTTCTCCTTCACCTTTGATGTCCGATAAACTCCCTCTGCTGGTGAAAGGAGGTAGTGAAATTGATTTGGATGGGAAAAACCTGTCATCTGAACAGGTGGAGTGTGATTGGACATCCGGAATCTCTGTGTAGTGAAACCTCCACCAGGGGGAGCTGGTGAGGGAAGAGAGGTTATATACTAAGAGCAGCAACCCTGAGCCACAGCACAGGTGCCACAGGTAACGAGAGAGAATAGTCAGACGAACCGAGTCAGAAACTAACAGGAGCAGACGTACCAGAAGGAGCAGCAATACACGTAGTCAAAATACCTAAGCCGAGAGTCAGAAAGCCAGAACATGAGCACGGGGTCCAAGACGTGAGACGAAATACGTGGTCGGGGTACAAGCCAGGGAGTCAGATGCCAGAGAGGGAATGTAACAGCAGATACGAATACCAAGAGACGGGGTCAGAAATCAGTCCGGGTCATACACGTGAATATCAGTCAAAGGCAGGAGGATCACCAGGGTACAAGGGTCAGCGGCTCTAAACTGCAAGCATGAGCTATCATTAACACTGGTCAGCAGGCTGTGAGGGATTGAAATAGCCCAGCTAGCTCCAGAACGAGGCTGAGGAGATTAACCCCCGCATGACCATTCCGGAGTAAAGACAGCAGAAGATAAACTCCGGACTGGACCATGACAGTACCCCCCTCTCAATGGGGGGCCACTGGACCCCCAGGCTTCCCTGGATGACGAGCGTGAAAGGCCCGGACCAACCGATCCGCATGGACCGAACGCGCCGGCACCCATGACCGATCCTCAGGACCGTATCCTTTCCAATGGACCAAGTACTGAAGTGAACGACGGAGCATACGAGAATCCACCACCTGTTCCACCTCGTACTCGGTCTGCCCATCTACCATAACAGGCGGCGGGTGCGAGGGAGACTCGTCAGAGGGAGGCACCGATGGCTTCAGAAGCACTTTATGGAACACATTAGGAATCCGTAATGACGGAGGCAACCGCAGGCGAAAGACCACAGGATTAATCACCTCTAAAATCTCATACGGACCAATAAACTTGGGACCCAACTTAGCAGAGGGAATTCTCAGCCTTATGTTTTTGGTGGATAACCATACCTTATCCCCCACCTGATATGTCGGCCCCACCGAGTGTCGTTTATCTGCAAAAAACTTATATTTGCCCTGAGCCTCCCCAATGTTTCTCTGAACTTCCCTCCAAACCTCCTCCAACCGCAAAAAGGCTGAATCAGCCCCTGGACACTCCGAATCTAGTCTGGAGAATTCACCAAAATGAGGGTGAAACCCATAGTTGCAGAAGAAAGGAGAAGTACCAGTAGACTGACTGACACGATTATTGAAGGCGAATTCCGCCATAGGTATCATAGCGCACCAATCATCCTGTCTGGAAGTGACAAGACACCGCAGGATCTGCTCTAAAGACTGATTGGTCCTTTCAGTCTGACCATTGGTCTCGGGATGGTAGGCCGATGAAAAGGTCAGACTGATGCCCAGCCTTTTACAAAAAGCTCTCCAGAATTTAGACACGAATTGCACCACTCTATCAGACACCACACTGACAGGCACACCATGCAACCGAATCACATGCTCAATGAATAGCTTAGATAGAGTCTCAGCATTAGGAAGGCCCGTTAAGGGTACAAAATGTGCTTGTTTACTGAACCTATCCACAACTACCCAGATCACGGTTTTGCCATTAGAGGGTGGGAGATCAGTGATAAAATCCATGGACAGGTGAGTCCACGGTCTATCCGGAATTGGCAGTGGCACCATTCCCCGGCCGGCCGGTTGTGGGAGGCTTTAGCGCGGGCACAAGTTTCACAGGAGGACACAAAACCAGTGACGTCAGAAGTCATCGAGGGCCACCAGAACAGCCTAGTGATGGCTTTATGAGTGGCCGAGATTCCTGGATGCCCACTCAGAGATGAGTCGTGGAACTCCCGAAGCACTCTTAACCGATACTGGACAGGCACAAAGAGCTTATTTTCAGGTATGGACGGGGGAGCAAGAGATTGGGCCTCCCGAATCTCCTGCTCCAATCTCTGGGACATCAAAGCCACCACCACCCCGCGCTGAAGAATGGAGGAAGGAGGCTCCTGAGGCGATACCGGATCTAGGCTGCGAGACAAGGCATCCGCCTTCACATTCTTGGAACCTGGTCTGAAAGTGATGGAAAACTGAAATCGGGAAAAAAAAGTGACCACCTTGCCTGTCTCGGAGTCAGACGTTTGGCGGATTCGATGTAAGACAGATTCTTGTGATCTGTAATGACAGTGATACGATGGACAGCCCCCTCCAAAAAATGCCTCCATTCTTCAAAAGCCAATTTAATGGCCAACAACTCTCGGTTACCCACATCATAATTCCTTTCAGCAGAGGAAAATTTTTTAGAAAAGAAGGCACAGGGTCTTAAGTTAGTTAATGTGGTGGGCCCCTGGGACAACACAGCCCCCCACTCCCACCTCAGAGGCATCCACTTCTACGATGAATGGTTTAGACAAGTCAGGTTGCACCAGTACCGGAGCAGTCATGAAACGTTCTTTTAACAAAGAAAACGCCGCCACAGCTGGAGCTGACCAGTTTTTAAGATCTGCTCCCTTTTGGGTGAGGTCAGTGAGGGGTTTGACCACTTGAGAGAACCCCTTGATGAATTTGCTATAATAATTGGCGAAACCCAGAAATCGCTGAAGACCCTTGAGATCTCTGGGTTTCACCCAATCCACAATGGCCTGTACCTTCCTAGGGTCCATACGAAACCTCTCAGTGGACAGGATGACCCCTAGAAAGGACACTTCTTGAGTAAAAAGTGAACACTTCTCCAATTTGGCAAAGAGTGAGTTCTCCCTGAGCCTCTGGAGAACCGCATGAAGATGACCCATATGACTTTGTCTATCAGAAGAATATATCAGTATATCGTCAAGATAAACAACTACAAAACGTCCAATAAAATCAGAAAAAACATGGTTAATGAAATTCTGGAATACCGCTGGTGCGGTAGTCAAACCGAAGGGCATAACCAAATTTTCAAACAGACCCTCAGAGGTGAGAAACGCAGTTTTCCATTCATCCCCCTCCCACATACGGATGAGATTGTATGCTCCCCTGAGTCCAACTTAGAGAACCACCTGGCCCCCGACAATTGATTGTACAAATCAGGTATCAGTGGGAGAGGGTAGGCGTTTCTTATGGTTATTTTATTCAGTTCTCGAAAATCGAGTCATAGGCGTAAACCACCATCCTTTTTTTTTACAAAAAAGAACCCCGCTGCATCGGGAGAGACAGATGGCCGTATATGCCCTTTACGGAGGCTCTCAGAGATATACTCCTTCATAGCAGCCCGCTCAGGGCCGGAGAGATTGTACAGCCGGGCTTTGGGCAATTTGGCACCGGGAACAAGATCCATGGCACAATCGAATGGGCGGTGTGGTGGTAGAACCTCAGCCTCCTTTTCGGAGAACACATCCTTAAAACCCTTTAGGTACTCCAGAATACCCTCCAGGTTGACGGATGACATAGACACAGTAGCAAGACAATTTTCAGAACACCCAGGTCCCCATTTAACAATATCCCGGGACCCCCAGTCAATAACTGGGTTATGCCATTGCAACCAGAGAAACCCTAACACCAGGCCAGCAGGGAGGTTATCCAAAACAAAGCATGACATGCGCTCCTGGTGTAGGGCCCCCACCCTGAGGTTAAATTCTTTAGAACTGAAATGGAGACCATCCTTAGTGAGAGGTGTAGAATCAATAGCCACAATTTTTAAGGGAGTCCCCAACCTAACTGTCCCTAATCTACAGCGAGCCACCAGCTTAGAGTCTATCAGGTTCAGGGATGACCCACAGTCTACAAAAGCCGAAGTATGGAAAAAGCCGTTCTCAACACCAAGTTCCACCTTTAGCAGTACTCTTGAAAAGGAAGAAAAAGGTACCTGAGAGTCTGGGCGACCTCCACGATTATCACCCAGACTCAGCCGCTTGTTAGTCGGAGGACAGGAGGGGCAGTCTTTTTTCCAATGTCCGGGATCTCCGCAGTAAAAACACAATTTTCCATCACGTCGCCGTCTCCTCTCTTTCTCCTGGGGGTTGGTGGCTCCCACCTCCATAGGTTCAGATGGAAGCAAAACATCAGAGTTAGCAGGGAAAAACGGAACCCCTCGCTGAGTAACACCTCTCTCCCGCAGTCTTCGATCCATACGGATAGCCTGACTCAAAGCCTCCTCCAATGAACTGGGAGGTGGATGGAGAGCCAGAGCGTCCTTCAAGCAATCCGACAGTCCCTTTCTGAACAGACATCTCAGTGCAGAGTCGTCCCAGGACACCTCAGTGGACCATCGATGGAATTCGGAGCTGTACCATTCGGCTGAGTGCCTCCCTTGCCCCAGACCCAAAATAGTGTCCTCTGCCACACTAACACTGTCCGGTTCATCATAGATAAGTCCTAGGGCCTCAAAGAACCTATCTACCGACATCCGTTCAGGGGCAGTAGGGGGCAACGAAAAAGCCCAGGATTGGGGACCCTCCCTAAGTAAGGAGATAACAATCCCCACCCGCTGAGTCTCATCCCCAGACGATCGGGTTCTAAGAGAAAACCATAATTTACAACTCTCCTTGAATATATGAAATTTATCTTTTTCGCCAGAAAATGTGTCAGGAAGTTTAACTGAGGGTTCAAGAGAGTGCAAAATAACATCTACAGAGTCACCTGGTGGACAAACAATATGAGAGGTGTTTCCCTGCATGGTCTTAATAGTCTCAGTCAGTTCTTTCTGTAAGTGGGTCTGAGACATGACAAGGGACTGATGATTCACAGAAAAGTCCTGCGCCATCTGCATCAAACTGGACACTTGATCTGCCAGGTTATGCAGCAGATCCATGGCCAAAG
This sequence comes from Dendrobates tinctorius, assembly GCF_039654945.1. NCBI lineage: Eukaryota > Metazoa > Chordata > Amphibia > Anura > Dendrobatidae > Dendrobates > Dendrobates tinctorius. The sequence goes on from NW_027361783.1 coordinate 15,466,642, forward strand.
AAAAAAAAATGCAAAATCCCGTTTAAATGTGAAGTTAGTGATAATGTAGTGAAACCTCCACCAGTGGGAGCTGGTGAGGGAAGAGAGGTTATATACTAAGAGCAGCAACCCTGAGCCACAGCACAGGTGCCACAGGTAACGAGAGAGAATAGTCAAACGAACCGAGTCAGAAACTAACAGGAGCAGACGTACCAGAAGGAGCAGCAATACACGTAGTCGAAATACCTAAGCCGAGAGTCAGAAAGCCAGAACATGAGAACGGGGTCCAAAACGTGAGACGAAATACTTGGTCGGGGTACAAGCCAGGGAGTCAGATGCCAGAGAGGGAACGTAACAGCAGAGACGAATACCAAGAGACGGGGTCAGAAATCAGTCCGGGTCATACACGTGAATATCAGTCAAAGGCAGGAGGATCACCAGGGTACAAGGGTCAGCGGCTCTAAACTGCAAGCTTGAGCTATCACTAACACTGGTCAGCAGGCTGTGAGGGATTGAAATAGCCCAGCTAGCTCCAGAACGAGGCTGAGGAGATTAACCCCCGCATGACCATTCCGGAGTAAAGACAGCAGAAGATAAACTCCGGACTGGACCATGACACTCTGAGTGGATATAAGGCCACCGACGCCCTGCTGGGTTGCTGGTGATCCTCTCTGCTCTGAGCTCTGGCCTCCAGTTTAGTCCTGTCTACTAAAGCTAAGTTTTTGCTCTGCTATTGTTCCATGAGATTTTGTCTGTTTACTTAGTGTTTGTGTTCAGCCAGCCCTGGTTGGGACTGGCTGAACTCCATTTTTTTCTCTGATCAGTTGATCTCTTTGCTCTGTTTTCAGAATATACCTGAGTGCTGATATAGTGATTTTGAAGTCTAGTGACTTCAGGGCCTTTTCTATCAGACGTTTTGGACATTATTTTTGGCAGGGTTTTTGCGTGATTGCAGACAGTTGCTTTTCTTTCCTGTCCTATCTAGTTAGTGAGGGCCCCATCATTTGCTCAGCCTGTCTTTCTGTCTGTGTTTGTGTTTTCATCTGTTTTCACCGTCAATACATGTTGGGGGCTGTCTATTGCTTTGGGGTCTGCTCTGGGGCAGTTTAGATTTCCCCTTTCTTTCTTTAGGTTTATTTAGTTCTCCGGCTGTGAACGAGGTGTCTAGGACCACCGTAGGAACACCCCACTGCTACTGTTAGTTGTTGTGAATAGGATCAGGGGTCTGCAATCCGCTAGCTACCAACCTCTCCGGTTTTCTGGACTTAGCTTGTATTTTTGTTTTTTCCTCCTCCGGTGACTCATTCATAACAGAATCACCAGCCATACCGCAGAATCTAGGGTACTCAATAGTAGGAAAGAATTGTAAAAAAAAAAAGTGTCAGAATTTTTTTTATGTATATTTTTTCCTCTTTTTCTCTGGGGCCATAGGAGGAATTTTCTTAATGGAGATTAAGCAATTGTCTGATTGTGTGGAGCAGCTGGCTGCTGAAGTGCGAGGAATTTCCGCCTATCTTGCTCATTCACATGCTGCTGAACCAAAGATTCCTACTCCTGATGTGTTTTTTGGGGATCGGTCTAAATTTTTGAATTTTAAGAATAATTGTAAATTATTTCTTGCCTTGAAGCCTATCTCATCGGGGAGCTCTGTGCAGCAGGTTAAAATTGTCATCTCTTTGCTGCACGGCGATCCCCAGGATTGGGCGTTTTCTTTGACACCTGATGATCCTATTCTAACTAATGTGGATGCATTTTTTCAAGCCTTGGGGTTGTTGTATGATGAACCTAATGTTATTGATCAAGCTGAGAAAGCCCTGTTGGCATTGAGCCAGGGTCAGGATTCTGCAGAGTTATACTGTCAAAAATTCCGAAAGTGGGTGGTCCTTACTACCTGGAATGATGGTGCCTTGGCAGCTCTCTTTCGGAAGGGTTTGTCAGAAACCGTAAAAGATACTATGGTGGGATTTCCTGTTCCCTCTGGTCTTGACGATTATATGTCATTAGCCATTCAGGTTGATCGGCGTTTACGTGAACGTAAAAGTACACGAGAAATGTTGCCACCTGTTGAACAAATGTCTGAACCTATGCAATGTGATAGAGTTTTGTCTAGGGCGCAACGTCAGGAGTTCAGAAGGTGTAATAAGCTGTATTTTTTCTGTGGAGATGCCTCTCACATGATTTCTGTCTGCCCTAAACGAGAGAAACATTTTGCACACACATTTGCTGTCGGTGGTGTTCAACCTAAGTTTCTTCTGGCAATTACTCTGATCTGCTCCCTGTCCACATTTTCCGCTAAGGCTTTTGTGGATTCGGGAACGGCTCTGAACCTGATGGACTTGGATTTTGCTAAACGTTGTGGGTTTGCTATGACACCTCTGCGGACGCCTATCCCTTTGAGGGGTATTGATGCTACTCCTTTGGTGAAGAATAAACCTCAGTTTTGGACCCAGGTGGTAATGCGGGTCGCCCCAGACCATCAAGAAAATTGCAGATTTTTGGTGTTGCATTATTTGCATGATACCATTGTTCTGGGATTTCCCTGGTTGCAAATCCATAATCCAGTTTTGGATTGGAAATCTGTGTCTGTGGTGAGTTGGGGTTGTCGGTGTGCTCTTGGTGACGCTCCTGTTTTCTCCACCTCTCCCCAGTCGCATGATGTTCCTGACTATTTGGCTGATTTTTATGATGCATTTAGTGAGAGCAAGTCTGCGTCTTTGCCGCCTCATAGGAGTTATGACTGTGCAATTGAGTTGAGCCCTGGGTGTAAATTTCCCATGGGTCGACTTTTCAATTTATCTGTACCCGAGCACGAGGCTATGCGATCTTATATTAAGGAGTCGTTGGAGAAGGGTCATATTAGACCATCCTCTTCACCCTTGGATGCTGAGTTTTTTTTCGTGGCCAAGAAAGATGGTTCATTAAGGCCTTGTATTGACTATCGTTCCCTCAACAAAATTACTGTTAAATATCAGTATCCATTACCCCTGATTTCTGATCTATTCTCCAGAGTTAAAGGTGCTTGCTGGTTTACCAAGCTTGACCTCAGGGGCGCGGATAATCTTATTCGCATTAAGCAGGGGGATGAATGGAAGACGGCATTTAATACTCCGGAGCGACATTTTGAGTACCTGGTGATGTCTTTTGGGCTCACTAATGCCCCTTCTGTCTTCCAGTGCTTCATGAGTGATATTTTCTGGGACTTTGTGGATAAATTTTTGATCATCTATCTGGATGATATTTTGATCTTTTCCAGGGATTGGGACTCTCATGTGGAACATGTTCGGACTGTGTTCCAGATTTTGAGGGAGAATTCCCTGTATGTTAAGGGATCGAAATGCCTTTTTGATGTACAGAGGATTTCATTTTTGGGATTTATTTTGTCTCCGTCAACTATTGAAATGGACCCGGCCAAGGTACAGGCCATTTATGATTGGATTCAGTCCACTTCTTTGAAGGCCCTCCAGAAGTTTTTGGGTTTTGCTAATTTTTATCGTAAATTTATAGCTAATTTTTCTGGTATTGCCAAACCATTGACTGATTTGACTAAGAAGGGTGCTGATGTGCTGAATTGGTCTCCAGAGGCTGTTTCTTCCTTTCAGGAGCTGAAGCGGAGGTTCACTTCTGCTCCGACTTTGCGGCAACCTGATGTCTCACTCCCGTTTCAGGTAGAGGTGGACGCTTCTGAGATTGTTGCAGGAGCTGTTTTGTCCCAAAAAGATCTGGTAACATCTAAAATGAATCCCTGTGCTTTCTTTTCCCGAAAGTTCTCCCCATACGAACGCAACTATGATGTGGGGAATCGGGAACTGTTAGTCATGAAATGGGCATTTGAGGAGTGGAGACATTGGTTGGAGGGAGCTAAACATCAAGTCGTGGTCCTTACTGACCACAAGAATTTGATTTACCTTGAGTCGGCAAAACGCTTGAATCCTAGACAGGCTAGGTGGGCCTTGTTTTTCACATGTTTTGATTTTGTGGTCTCTTTTCTTCCGGGCACTAAGAATGTCAAGGCAGACGCCCTCTCTTGGAGTTTCTATGCTGATTCTTCTATTGTGACCAAGCCTGCTACCATCTTAGGTGAGGGGGTAGTTCTTTCTGCCATCTCGCCCGATTTGAGACGTGCCCTGGAAGAGTTTCAGAAGGACAAACCTGAGCGTTGTCCCATTGGAAAATTGTATGTTCCTGACCAGTGGAGGAAGAGAGTAATGTCTGAAGTTCATTGCTCCGCATTGGCTGGTCATCCAGGTATTTTTGGTACTAGAGATTTGGTGAGTCGGTCTTTTTGGTGGCCCGCCTTGTCTCGTGATGTCAGGAATTTTGTGCAGTCCTGTAGGACTTGCTCTCGGTCTAAACCTTGTTCTCGCTCTAGTGGGTTGTTGATGCCTTTGCAGGAGGCCATGGACCCATATTTCAATGGATTTTATTTCTGACATGCCTGTCTCTCAGAGAATGACTGTTATTTGGGTGATTTGTGATAGATTCTCTAAGATGGTCCATCTTGTACCACTCCCTAAGTTGCCATCTTCCTCAGAGTTGGTGCCCTTGTTTTTGTAACAGGTGGTTCGCTTGCATGGGATTCCAGAGAACATTGTGTCTGACAGAGGAGTTCAGTTTGTTTCTAGATTTTGGAGGACTTTTTGTTCCAAGCTGGGAATTCAGTTGTCCTTCTCCTCAGCGTTTCACCCTCAGACCAATGGGCAGAACGAGAGAACACACCAGACTTTGGAGTCTTATTTGAGATGTTTTATTTCTGCTGATCAGGATGATTGGGTTTCATTTTTGCCCTTGGCCGAATTTGCTTTAAATAATAGAGCTAGTTCTGCCACTTTGATGTCACCTTTTTTTTGTAACTTTGGGTTTCATCCTCGATTCTCTTCAGGGCAGGTGGAGTCTTCTGCCTGCCCAGGTGTTGACACTGTGGTGGAGAGAATGCACCAGATCTGGGACCAAGTGGTGGATAAGTTGTCTCTCTCCCAGGAAAAGGCCCAGCGGCTTTCCAACCGGCATAGGACCATTGGTCCCCAGTTTAAGGTGGGTGATATGGTTTGGTTGTCATCAAAGAATATCTCTATGAAAGTGGCTTCTCCAAAGTTTAAACCTATATTTATTGGACCTTACAAGATTTTGGAGATTCTTAATCCGGTCTCTTTTCGATTGGCTCTTCCTGATACATTCAAGATCCATAACGTGTTTCATAAGTCTCTGTTAAAGAGGTTTGTTGAGCCAGTAGTTCCTGTGGTGGCACCTCCTGACCCTGTATTGGTTGAAGGTAATGTGGAATATGAGATTGAGAAGATACTGGATTCTCGTCTGGCTAGACGGAGACTCCAGTATTTGGTTAAGTGGAAGGGTTATGGCCAGGAGGATAATTCTTGGGTTTCTGCATCCGATATTCATGCCAAAAGATTGGTTCATGCTTTTTATCGGGCCCATCCTGATCGCTCTGGTGGCGTGGATGAGGGTTCGGTGATCCCTCCTCAAGGGGGAGGTACTGTTATGAGCTCATTTTCTCCTTCACCTTTGATGTCCGATGAACTCCCTCTGCTGGTGAAAGGAGGTAGTGAAATTGATTTGGATGGGAAAAACCTGTCATCTGAACAGGTAGAGTGTGAATGGACATCCGGAATCTCTGAGTGGATATAAGGCCGCCGACACCCTGCTGGGTTGCTGGTGATCCTCTCTGCTCTGAGCTCTGGCCTCCAGTTTAGTCCTGTCTACTAAAGCTAAGTTTTTGCTCTGCTATTGTTCCATAAGATTTTGTCTGTTTACTTAGTGTTTGTGTTCAGCCAGCCCTGGTTGGGACTGGCTGAACTCCATTTTTGTCTCTGATCAGTTGATCTCTTTGCTCTGTTTTCAGAATATACCTGAATGCTGATATAGTGATTTTGAAGTCTAGTGACTTCAGGGCCTTTTCTATCAGACGTTTTGGACATTATTTTTGGCAGGGTTTTTGCGTGATTGCAGACAGCTGCTTTTCTTTCCTGTCCTATCTAGTTAGTGAGGGCCCCATCGTTTGCTCAGCCTGTCTTTCTGTCTGTGTTTGTGTTTTCATCTGTTTTCACCATCAATACATGTTGGGGGCTGTCTATTGCTTTGGGGTCTGCTCTGGGGCAGTTTATATTTCCCCTTTCTTTCTTTAGGTTTATTTAGTTCTCCAGCTGTAAACGAGGTGTCTAGGACCACCGTAGGAACACCCCACGGCTACTGTTAGTTGTTGTGAATAGGATCAGGGGTCTGCAATCTGCTAGCTACCAACCTCTCCGGTTTTCTGGACTTAGCTTGTATTTTTGTTTTTTCCTCCTCCGGTGACTCATTCATAACAGGGTTTCTTCTGCAAAACGTGGTTACACACTTTATTCAGGTGCAAGGCATAAGCAAGGAATCAGCTGCAGGTCACAAACAGTGAAACACGGCAAGGTGCGTGCACGGGCACGCCAAATGTTCCAGACATAACACGTGCCCGAAAACATACCAGGGTCCAGGGTAGGGTACGTGTTAGGGATCACACAAGAGTTCCTAGAAGGGATGCGTGCTAGGACACGCCAGAGTCCAAGACAAGGTGCGCACCGAGAGACACGCCAGAGTCCAAGACAGGGTGCGTGCAAGGACACGCCAGGATCCAAGACGGGGTGCGATGGCATCGGACTCCGGACTACTGGCAACGACTGACAGGGTCCAGGCATCAGGCTGCGGACATCAGCTCCGGACATCAGGCCACAATCATCTGGTTCCGGACCTCTGGCAGCGGTCGGCAGGTTTCAGAAATCCGGCAGGCAAGCCAGGGTTCAAGTCAGGGTGTGTGCTTGGAGCCACGCCAGGGATCAAGGCAGGGTGCGTGCTTGGAGACACGCCAGGATCAGGTTCACAGGACGGAGGCCTGCACATGCCGAGGGGCATTCCAGGGACAGGTGTTATGAATGGGTCACCGAGGAGGAAAAAGCAAAACAAGCTAAGCCACAGAAAACCAGAGTAGTTGGTAACTATGCAGATCCCTGATCTTACCACACAACTAGCAGTAGCCGTGGAGCGTGCCTACGATGAACCTAGATGCCTCATCACGGCCGGAGGACTACATAAGCCTAAAGCAAGAAAAGGGAAAACTAACTGCCCCAGAGCAGACCCCAAAGGAATAGATAGCCCCCACACATGTATTGATGGTGAAACAAGATGAAGGCACAAACACAGGCAGGTAAATAGGCTGAGAAAATGAAGGGGCCCAAACTAACTAGACAGGAAAGGAAAGAGAAGACACCGTCTGCAACCTGCAAAAAACCCTACAAAAATAATGTCCAACACTTCTGATAGCAAAATTAACCCTTAAGTCACTAGACTTCTCCCACTATATCAGCACTCTGAAATATTCTGAGAGCAAAAAGAGACCAAACTAGTAAGGGACAAAAAGCCAATTGGTAAAATACTGATAAATAAGAGTGGAAATTCAGCTCAGCCCCCAGCCGGGGCTGGCAGACCAAAAAAAAAAGCTGAATAGACCAACAAAATCAAGTGTGAACATTAGCAGAAAAACTTAGCTTTAGATGACTGGAACAGAGCTGAAAACCAAGAGCTGACAAGCCAGAAGGAATCACCAGCAACTGAATAGGGCGTCGGCTGTCTTAAATCCAGTCTGAGAATCCAGAGATCCAATCGTCATCTTCATTCTCAGGTGGCAGATCTCCACCGATCAAACCAGCTGCACCACCTCCCGTCACCACCAGAGGGAGTCCAGAAGGGGAACTCACAACTGGTGAACCAGAGAATGAACTCACAACAGTACCCCCCCTTGAGGAGAGGTCACCGAACCCTCATCCACGCCACCAGGCAGATCAGGATGGGCCCGGTGAAAAGCACAAACCAATCTATTGGCATGAATATTGGAGGTAGAGACCCAAGAATTATCCTCCTGACCATAACCCTTCCATTTGACCAAATACTGGAGTCTCCGTCTAACCAAACGAGAATCCAATATTTTCTTTACCTCATATTCCACATTGCCTTCGACCAACACAGGGTCAGGAGGTGCTGCCATAGGAACCACTGGCTCAACAAACCTCTTCAACAGAGATTTGTGAAATACGTTATGGATCTTGAACGCAACTGGAAGAGCCAATCGAAACGAAACAGGATTAAGAATTTCCAAAATCTTATAAGGACCAATAAATCTTGGCTTAAATTTAGGAGATGCAACCTTCATAGGAATATTTTTAGACGACAACCAAACCATATCACCCACTTTAAACCGGGGACCAATGGTCCTATGCCGGTTGGAAAATCGCTGGGCCTTTTCCTGAGAGAGTGACAACTTATCCACCACTTGGTCTCATATCTGCTGCATTCTCTTAACCACAGTGTCCACACCTGGGCAGGATGAAGATTCCACTTGCCCTGAAGAGAATCGATGATGAAACCCAAAATTACAGAAAAAGGGTGACATCAAAGTGGCAGAACTAGCTCTATTGTTCAGTGCGAATTCGGCCAAGGGCAAAAATGAGACCCAATCATCCTGATCAGCAGATATAAAACATCTCAAATAAGACTCCAAGGTCTGTTTTTTTCTCTCAGTCTGTCCATTGGTCTGGGGATGAAACGCGGAGGAGAAGGATAACTGAATTCCCAGATTGGAACAAAATGCTTTCCAGAATCTGGAAACAAACTGGACTCCTCTATCGGACACAAGACACAATGTTCTCAGGAATCCCATGTAACCGAACCACCTGTTGTAAAAACAAGGGCACCAACTCAGCAGAAGATGGCAACTTTGGGAGTGCTACAAGATGGACCATCTTCAAAAATCTATCACAAATCACCCAGATAACAGTCATTCTCTGAGAGACAGGAAGATCAGAAATAAAATCCATTGAGATATGGGTCCATGGCCTCTTGGGCACCGGCAGGGGCATCAGCAACCCACTAGATTGAGAACAGGGTTTAGACCGAGAACAAGTCCCACAGGACTGTACAAAATTCCTGACATCACGAGGTAAGGCAGGCCACCAAAAGGACCTACTCACCAAATCTCTGGTACCAAAAATACCTGGATGACCAGCCAATGCGGAGCAATGAACTTCAGACATCACTCTCTTCCTCCACTGGTCAGGAACACACAATTTTCCCTTAAGACAACGCTCAGGTTTATCCTCCTGAAATTCCTCCAGGGCACGTCTCAAATCGGGCGAAATGGCAGAAAGAACTACCCCTTCACCTAGGATGGTAGTAGGCTCGGTCACACTAAGAGAATCGGCAAAGAAACTCCTAGAAACGGCGTCTGCCTTAACATTCTTAGTGCCCGGAAGAAAAGAGACCACAAAATTAAAACGCATGAAAAACAAGGCCCATCTAGCCTGTCTAGGATTCAAGCGTTTGGCCGACTCCAGATACATCAAATTCTTGTGATCGGTGAGGACCACAACTTGATGTCTAGCTCCCTCCAGCCAATGTCTCCGCTCCTCAAATGTCCACTTCATGGCCAACAATTCCCGATTCCCCACGTCATAGTTACGTTCAGATGGGGAGAACTTTCGAGAAAAGATGGCACAGGGATTCATCTTAGAAGTCACAGGGTCTTTTTGGGACAAAACAGCTCCTGCACCAATCTCAGAAGCATCTACCTCCACCTGAAATGGAAGTGAGACATCAGGTTGCCGTAAAACTGGAGCTGAAGTAAATCTCTGCTTAAGCTCCTGAAATGCTGAGATAGCCTCAGGAGACCAATTCAGCACATCAGCGCCCTTCTTGGTCAGATCAGTCAGTGGTTTGACAATACCAGAAAAATTACCTATAAATTTATGATAGAAATTAGCAAAACCCAAAAACTTCTGGAGGACCTTCAAAGAAGTAGGCTGAACCCAATCATAAATGGCCTGTACCTTGGCCGGGTCCATTTCAATAGTCAATGGAGATAAGATAAATCCCAAAAATGAGATCCTCTGTACACCAAAGAGGCATTTCTATCCCTTAACAAGCAGGGAATTCTCCCTCAAAATCCGGAACACAGTCCGGACATGTTCAGCATGAGAATTCCAATCACTAGAAATGATCAAAATATCATCCAGATAGATGATCAAAAACTTATCCACAAAGTCACAGAAAATATCATTCATAAAGGACTGGAAGACAGAAGGGGCATTAGTGAGCCCAAAAGGCATCAACATGTACTCAAAATGTCCCTCCGGAGTATTAAACGCCGTCTTCCATTCATCCCCGTGCTTGATGCGAATAAGATTATACGCAACCCTGAGGTCAAGCTTAGTAAACCAGCAGGCACTCTTAACTCTGGAGAATTAATCAGTCATCAGAGGTCCTGATATTTAACCGTCATCTTGTTAAGGGAACGATAATCAATACACGGTCTTAATGAACCATCTTTCTTGGCCACAAAAAAACCCCCAGCACCTAAAGGTGACGAGGATGGTCTAATATGACCCTTCTCCAATGACTTTTTAATATAGGATCGCATAGCATCATGTTCGGGTACAGATAAGTTGAAAAGCCGACTCTTGGGAAATTTACACCCAGGCATCAACTCAATTGCACAGTCATAACTCCTATGAGGAGGCAAAGACGCAGACTTGCTCTCACTAAATACATCAGAAAAATCGGCTAGATAATCAGGAATATCATGAGACTGAGGAGAGGTGGAGAAAACAGGAGTGCCCCTAAGAACACACTGACAAGCCCAACTCACCACAGACCCAGATTTCCAATCCAAAACTGGATTATGAGTTTGCAACCAAGGAAAACCCAGAACAATAGTATCATGCAAATTATGCAGCACCAAAAATTTACAATTTTCTTGGTGGTCTGGGACAACCCGCATCGTCACCTGGGTCCAAAACTGAGGTTTATTCTCCGCCTAAGGATTAGTATCAATACCCCTCAAAGGAATAGGCGTCCGCAGAGGCGTCATGGAAAAATCACAATGTTTAGCAAAGTCCAAATCCATCAGATTCAAGGCTGCTCCTGAATCCACAAAAGCCTTTGTGGAAAATGTGGATAAGGAGCAGATCAGAGTAATTGCCAAAAGAAACTTAGGTTGTATACTGCCCACAGCAAATGTGTGTGCAAAACGTTGCTCTCATTTTGGGCAGACAGAAATAGTATGAGAGATGTCTCCACAGAAAAAACACAGCTTATTACGCCTTCTAAACTCCTGATGTTGCGCCCTAGACAAAACTCTATCACATTGCATAGGTTCAGACATTTGTCCAAAAGGTGGCAACTCCTCTCGTGTAGTTTTGCGTTCACGTAAACGCCGATCAATTTGAATGGCTAATGACATAGAATCATCAAGACCAGAGGGAACAGGAAATCTCACCATAGTATCTTTTACGGTTTCTGACAAACCCTTCCGAAAGAGAGCTGCCAAGGCACCATCATTCCAAGTAGTAAGGACCGCCCAATTTTGGAATTTTTGACAGTATAACTCTGCAGAATCCTGACCCTGATCTAATGCCAATAGGGCTTTCTCAGCTTGATCAATAGCATTAGGTTCATCATACAACAACCCCAAGGCTTGAAAAAATGCATCCACATTAGTCAGAATAGGATCTTCAGGTGTCAAAGAAAACGCCCAATCCTGGGGATGGCCGCGCAGCAAAGAGATGACAATTTTAACCTGCTGCGCAGAGCTCCCCGATGAATTAGGCTTCAAGGCAAGAAATAATTTACAATTATTCTTAAAATTCAAAAGTTTAGACCGATCCCCAAAAAACACATCATGAGTAGGGATCCTTGGTTCAACAGCATGTAAATGAGCGAGATAGGCGGAAATTCCCCGCACTTCAGCAGTGAGCTGCTCCACATGATCAGACAATTGCTTAATCTCCATTAAAAAAAAAAAATCCTCCTACGGCCCCAGAGAAAAAGAGGAAAAAGTATACATAAAAAAAAAATTCTGACACTTTTTTTTCTTTTTACAATTCTTTCCTGCTTTTGAGTACCCTAGAATCTGCGGTATGGCTGGTGATTCTGTTATGAATGGGTCACCGAGGAGGAAAATGCAAAACAAGCTATGCCACAGAAAACCAGAGTGGTTGGTAACTATGCAGATTGCAGATCCCTGATCTTACCACACAACTAGCAGTAGCCGTGGAGCGTTTCTGAGATGAACCTAGACGCCTCGTCACGGCCGGAGGACTACATAAGCCTAAGGCTATGTGCACACGTAACGGAACTCTCGCGGAAATTACCGCGAGAATTCCGGAATTCCATTCCGCGGGAAAATCGCATTTTAAATTCCTGTGATTTTCCCGCGGAAAAACTAGCATTTTGCAAGCGTAATTAGCTTGCAGAATGCTATTGTTTTCCAAGCGATCTGTAGCATCGGTTGGAGAACTGATTGACAGGTTGGTCACACTCGTCAAACATAGTGTTTGACAAGTGTGACCAACTTTTTACTACTGAGGCCGCCTATGCAGCATCAGTAGTAAAAGATAAAATGTAAAAAAAAAAAAAATGGTGTTATTCTTACCCTCCGACGTCCCGCGCATCCGTTCCCAGTAATCCTTTGCGAAAATGCCCGCGATGGCGTCCGTTCTCGCGGGATCGCGGCGTCTCGCGGTAATTCGCGATGACGTCACGCGAATGACCGTGAGACTTCACGATCCCGCGAGAACGGACACCATCGCGGGCATTTTCGCAAAGGATTACTGGGAACGAGATCGTGGAGAGAGGCGGGAAGGCTGCGCGGGACATCGGAAGGTGAGAATAACAATATTTTTTATTTTAAATTCTATTTTTTACAGGGATATGGTACCCAAAGCCCGGAGGACAGTCTCCTCTCCTCCGGACCGTGGGTACCATCCGCAATTGTTCTGCTTACTTTCCGCATGGTGTGCACAGCCACATGCGGGAAGTAAGCGGGACAATACATTGCTATGGGTGCGGGATCGCCGCGATTCCGCAAAATTAATGAGCATGCTGCGTTTTTTACCGCGAAGCGATTCCGCCGCGGTAAAAAACGCAGCATTAGCACAGCATTGCGGAATCCCATAGGAATGCATGGGATGCTTATTTTTCGCGTTTTCGCGGCAAAATCGCGCGGTTAAAACCGCCGTGGAAACGCAAAAAAACGCCACGTGTGAACTCAGCCTAAAGCAAGAAAAGGGAAAACTAACTGCCCCAGAGCAGACCCCAAAGGAATAGATAGCCCCCACACATGTATTGACGGTGAAACAAGATGAAGGCACAAACACAGACAGGAAAATAGGCTGAGCAAATGGTGGGGCCCAAACTAACTAGACAGGAAAGGAAAGAGAAGACACTGTCTGCAACCTGCAAAAAACCCTACAAAAATAATGTCCAACACTTCTGATAGCAAAATTAACCCTGAAGTCACTAGACTTCTCCCACTATATCAGCACTCTGAAATATTCTGAGACAGAGCAAAAAGAGACCGAACTAGAAAGGGACAAAAAGCCAATTGGCAAAATACTGATAAATAAGAGTGGAAATTCAGCTCAGCCCCCAGCCGGGGCTGGCAGACCACACAAAAAACTGAATAGACCAACAAAATCAAGTGTGAAAATTAGCAGAAAAGCTTAGCTTTAGATGACTGGAACAGAGCTGAAAACCAAGAGCTGACAAGCCAGAAGGAATCACCAGCAACTGAATAGGGCGTCGGCTGTCTTAAATCCAATCTGAGAATCCTGAGATCCAATCATCATCCTCATTCTCAGGTGGCAGATCTCCACCGATCAAACCAGCCGCACCACCTCCCGTCATCACCAGAGGGAGTCCAGAAGGGGAACTCACAACTGGTGAACCAGAGAATGAACTCACAACAGACAGGTACAAGGACGGTGGCCTGCGCGTGCGAGGACACACCAGGGACAGAGTATGAGAACAGGGTTAGGGCCTGTGTGTGCAAGAGGGCATGACAGGATACATGGCAAAACCTGCATGTACTTTTATAGAAGCACGGAGAGGTATGCCAAGGGCAGGCGAGGACCTGCGAGTGCTATAGAGAGCACGTAGAGCATAGTGCAGAAACAGCGTGAGGTGCAAGGGAGCAAAGAGAGCATGGCTGGGGCACTGGATAGCTGATCGGACTGCGGCACTGACAGACGGGCAAGACTCCAGCAAATCCGGCTGAGGCATGGCAGGCGACACAGCTGTCACTGACCGACGAGCACGGCTGAGGCACAGGCAGGTGGGCATGGCTAGGGCGGGCATGGCTGAGGCACAAACAGGAGGCTAGGAAGGCCAGGTGCATGCAAAGGGCACACGGAGCAACAAGGCAAAGTAAGGGACGAAACTAGGCGGAGCTTAGGCAGAGTACGGAACCAGGAACAGAAGCATAGGCAGAAACACGGAATCAGGTCAGAGCAAGAACAGAGCTAGCAGCGGAGTGTAGGCCGAAGCCCAGAGCCAGGCCAAGGCAGAGCCTTGGGACTAGCCTAGAAACGTGCAAGAGAGCACAATAGGACAGAGTCTAGCAGCGGCGCGTAGGCCGAAGCCCAGAGCCGGGCCAAGGCAGAGCCTTGGGACTAGACATGGAAAAGAGCACAAAAGGTAAGCGAGGAGGAATAGTGTGTGTGCCAGGGAGCACTACAGAGCACCATAGGAGAGAGCGAGGTAGAGCAAACAAAGGCAGAGACCATAGGGAGGAACCAGGCAGAGCAAGGCAAGGTACTGAACAAGGAACAGGAGCTAGACTGAAGCACAGAACGGAATCAGAGCAAGGAAGAACTAGAAGGCAAATCAGAGCAGAGACAAAACATGGCACGAAGGACAAACATAAGACAAGGCATGGGACAAGAGACGGAGTACAAGCATGGAGCGTGTGCAGAGACGCATGACAGAGCAAAGTGCAGGGGCACAGAATAGAGGGAGCGACCCAGCAGACAAAGCAGCCATGCAGGGAAGCAACACAATACTCAGGATCTGAGCATAGGAAGGGGCGGTCTGATATAGGGCATAGCACCTCCACTTCCGGGTCAGGACTTGGGGAGAACTTCCAGTTCAGTCCTCCAGGACCACAGGGAGCAGTCACATGATCAGGATTCCAGACATGCAGGGATGATTGCAGAACCTGTGCTGAAACTTAGGCAGGTCACATGATCAGAATTCCAGACATGCAGAGATGATAGCAGAACCAGTGCTGAAACCTAGGCAGGTTAAATGATCAGAGTTCCAGACATGCAGAGATGAATGCAGAACCAGCCTCTGCTGGAACATAGGAAGGACACATGATCATGGATTCGAGACATGACGAGACGATCACAGAAGGCAGAGCAGAAACGCAGGCATCCTGCAGCTCAACAGTCATGAGGTGAGTGTGCACACTGCTCTAGGGAACATGCAGGATAGCAGACATGAGATGCGCATACACACCGCTCCAGGGGTCATGAGGCAAAACAGACTTGGCAGACATGACAGACATGGCGAGTATGACATACATTTTATTCAAAAAATCAATAGTACATGTGAAAATAAGCAACTTTGTAAAATATCCTATCAGAGAAAGCTGCTCTTTCGGCCACCAGGACTGATTGATCATTCATTCTCCTTCTGGACTGGTCATTTATTCTCAAATTTCTCAATTCACATGAAAATCTGTATTCAGTGAGGGCAGACTTTCCCATTACTGAGATTGGGGATAACAATTACTAATTATAACGTGCTAGATTCTATGTTGCCAAAAGGTGGAAGGAGGGAGGAGCTCTACCTTCACCTTCTCCCTCCTCTTCCTCCCCTCCCTCCTCTCTTAATAGAATTTTCTGAGCACCGACTGTCTCAATAATGTAAAAATCTGTCTCATTGCATACAGATTTTACTTTTTTAATTTTTTTCTGATAAAATATATTGCAGTTTCTTATTTTGCATGTGCTATTGATTTATGTAATAAAAATTTAAAAATTGGTGACTCTTAACGTCAAATGTTGCATGAAAATATAAAATGTAGAAATTGCTAAATGTGATTGCCATCATGTCTCACGACAAAGCTACAAACAACAAATCGGAGACAATTTCTCCAAGAGTTCAGAGTCCTCTCAAAGTAGTTCCATAAACTGTGCCTTTCCATTCAGGCTCACAGACAGGGGCAATCTGAACGAAATATCCGTATTTTGTTTGTATACATTTGTAAATGATTTAATTGTTTGCCTATGTTGATATGTTATTAATAAAACTTTTTTTTATTATTGATCTGATATGGTTGTACACTGCTTTTATCTGTGCAGCTTTTTTTCTACGTATACATTTATTTTTTTGCACAGATCAGTAGCATCCTTCTCATATATTATTGATGTTCCCACTGTTCTTAGTTTCTTGTTATATCCAGACTTAATCTACTGACATATCCAACTACTTTGGATACTGTTAACACTATGACTTAAAATTACAATGATATTAATCAAGACTGCAATATTACTCTAGTTATGAAAAAACACAAGAGAAAATAAAATAAATAAAAAAAGATATACTGTATAAAGCCGGTCATGCATGAAGAAATTAACAGCAATTAATAAAGTTTATTAAGTTATTTAGTGCAAATATTTTATGTGGCAATAATTGGATTAAAGCATCTGAAAACCACATAGTAGCATAAAATTAAACACAAAATTAACCAAAACACCATGATCAGTGTGAAACGTGGACGTGGGATAGCCATGAGAGGAGAGGTGCAGCAACAATTAGCAGATACACACAAAGATTAGAAAATATAATATGAATATTTACTAACCAGTTTATAAAACAAAGGAAAGGATGGTAGGTAAACAGTGTATAAGTAAGAAATACAATGACAGCAGTTACTCTCGATAACACCGACTAAGAGCATACACTTAAACAAAATTAACAGTTATATGTGAGCAAAATACAATGTGAATAACCCTTTCTATGCCATCAATAAAATGACAGTATTATGCCAGCACTTGAGTAATTGCCTAATCAGAGCAGTTTGTGAAGTGTCACAGAAGAGGCCTTCTCTCCTAACTAAATGGACCGCTATATAGGGGCACACATATTCAGATGCAAAATGGTACCGGTTCATCCTGAAACTGAAGTAGAAGGGTCCTTGCTGGACTGAATACTGAATAATCAAAAACACTATCTTGAAGCTCTTAGGGAATGCCGATCTGTCCAACACAGGGCTTCTCTAAAACTTTAGCTACAGAAACGCAATCTTAAATCTCTTAGGGAATGATGATCTCTCCAACGCAGGGCTTTCCTAAGTATTTAGAGATAGAAACACTGTCTTGAAGCTCTTAGGGATTGCCTTAGACATATCGCCTCACGTGGCTTAGCTCAAGATGCTGTGTACTAGCTTGCCCCCTCCGAGTCGACCCATGTCAACCGAACAATGCGTCCCTGTCACCAACAACAGATCCACCCTATCTCGACTTTCTCCAATGATCTGCAGCTTCATGTCCACTCGGATTCTCATTCCACTCCCCTCAACTGCCCACCAACCGCCAAAAAACCCTGCTCTCCAATGCCAGCCTCTTGCCACTGCCCTCTATTGGCTAGATCATACATTACATCACAGATCTCCAACAATACAGTAAACTGTGATTAACCCTTACAAGTTTTGTGGTAAAAATGACCCCTCTCTCATTATTATAACATGGCAAACATGCTAGCATAGAAAGCACAGCATACAGCATACTGTGAAAAGTGCCAAGTCCAAAGAAAATCTGTGCAATGTATGAAGCTCCAAAGTAATAAATAAACCGAATAAAATATACAAATAAATGATACAACAATAAATGAATCTGAAAAAAATTATACATATTACCAAAGTGAATACTATAAATAAGTGAAGGAGGACTGCTGACGGAGAATTTGGGGAATGTGGTAAACACATGCATATCACCACAAATGTGACTTCCTCAAAAGATTATTTGTTCTAATTCACCTAATAAACTATATTAGTTCTTATTCAGTGTGCACTTTATTTTCTTTGTTGTTAAAGTAGCATTGTTTACTACATGGGTTTGTAGCACCTATTATATCTTTACTACATGGGTGTTTTTTTCTATTACTGTAGCTATGAAGATGAACAGGCCAGGTAGATTTCACTCGGTCACTACTTATAGAGGACCATTCACCAATTTTTACATATTGAACTGGACACTCAATAGAATTGTGTATGCTTAGATAAAACATTTTTTATTTTATTTCGCCTCTCCGTTGTGAAAATGTTAGCAAATAAAGTATTTGGCACCTAATGAATTTACTTTTTAAGTTCAAGTGGATGTTATCAGATAGTTTTCACTGGGGAAGTGTACATCTTAACCTGCATGATGTTGACCATAAGCATGCAGCAACATTCAAAAGAAAGAAGAACACACCCCATTGTAGCTTAGGACAGGTTTCGCACTGTGTGAGATATATGATAACTCTGATCTCCTGGTGTAATCGGCACATGATTAGAAAACACAGATGACTAACGCTTTCAGATAATGTCCCTGTGAGGGGAGGTGCAGTACAGCTCTCCTTCTCTCCTAGGACTGTCACCTATGCTATACTGACCCTCCCACGTGGAGGAATTCACCTGTTGCTAATACAGCACCTAAGTCATATTACAAGACTCGTTAACGGGTTGATTGTGACTTGTAGGATCGCTACTAACAACAGGTGGCGCTACAGAGTTCAAGTCCTCTTCCTCTCTGAAGAGGCAATTTGCATAATACAGCGCCATACACTACTATCTCTATACAACTAGGCAATCAGTCTGATGATGATCTGTAATTCAAGACTGAAATGTTACTTTTTGGATTGCATTACAAATAAAATATTTATATCCTCTGGATATACTACCTGGAGTGCCAGATTAACTTTCTTAATATTGGAGTTATGAAGTGGTATCCTATCTGTGAACCCGCTCACACATATTAACATATATCATGTATTATAATATAATATTAGAATAAGAACATTAAAAGCACAAGTAAAAAGGTCTGTCTTAATATTAGCTACATTTAGTAGAATCTATTTGTGCAGTTTATTGGTTTAATGGCTTATCTAGTTCCGGTGAGAATCCTTTCTCTATCTTTTAACTAGATCTACTTACTTTGAGCATATAAACTATAAGTTAAAAAAGAAACATTACATTGTTTGATTTATCTTTTTCTGTATACTACAGAGCTGAAATCTTCTATGATCCGTCGCTTATTCGGTGTCTGGTAATTTGTACTTTGTATAGTCATTACAATATCATTTCTGTAACAAAATATAATATACTAGAAACTAACTCTAACACAGTATTGCAAACTCTCAACTAAACTATACAATTAGTTCATAAGTCTGCTAATCATTTCCAATAAGATCCAGCAGAAGTGAGAATACAGCTCTGGGCTGTAACAAAAGCTGCAGTTCTGATTAATAAGTAACATAATGTAGTTACAACGTTACTTACCATGTAATAACATATATATTACCTGCAAAATTTTGGTCAATGTTATACATATACATGCATTTTTAAACAGGTAATGTTTCATTTAAAGTAAAACTGTATTTTGCCTAGTGTGGGGTCTCATGGGGCACTGCATAATACAGAGATCAAAAGCACATTGAGGCAGATTTACAAAATCTTATTAATTTTATTGATATTGTAATCTTAAATTAATCTTAAACTAATCACCCCCACACAGTTTGATCCTTCCCACAGTCCCTCTCACACATTTGATGGCCACCAATGCTCCTCAGACTTTATGATGCCCCCACTTTATGATGTCCCCACATCCACATACACAGAATGCTCCAGAATTACAACCCCATACAAGTACTCATTGATAAAAGAAAAGAAAAAGAAAACTACTTATCGTGTCCCATTTAGTGCATTTTTATGCTATTAGTTGTCTTACTTTGTGCCAGAAATCTTCCCCAAATTATGGTAAAAATTGTACCCATTGTGTTTACATGAAGCTGTGTTCCACTCTCCAAGATTCTATTTTCTGTGAAATTTTGCTCCTTTGTTGTGTATGTCAGAGAAATGCATAAAACACATAATATATGTGGAGCAAGCCTTTTATGATGTGTTGCAAAAGTCTCCCTCAGTGTATACATTTTTAGTATTTCTCTAAAGGGTTTAGAGCACATTATTGAAATTCATTTCTTTGGAAAGGCCATCAATATTCAAGCAGTAGGTGTCCAACTGTTGACTTGAATACCAATCAGCTGTTTGAACAGGTTTTACTTGGAGAAAAAACTCTGCCTCTTAGAATACTCAACAGTCTTGGCAGCACATGAAACAAAAACTAATTATTGTACAATCTCAGGCTGGTGGTTTGTCAGGCTTATGACTGGTGAGAGTGTCAGAGCCAAAATGTTTTTTCTTTATAATGGATGAATCAAAGAGAGTCTGTCAACATAGAATGACTCTTCAAGCCAATAACAGGTGCCTGGTTGACCCCTGTTGTGGGTAAGCAGTTTTGTACACCATCCAATGTTCCATTTGTCTATGCCTTTCTTAAACCCTTAACAATCAGGGGTATTTTTGGTTTTGCATTTTCATTTTTGCTCCCCTTCTTCCCAGAGCCATATTTTTTATAATTTTTAGTTAAAATGACCATGTGAGGGCTTGTTTTTTGCGGGACAATTTGTACTTTTGAACAACACCATTGGTTTTACCAGGTCGTGTAATAAAAAACAGGGAAAAAAATTCCAAGTGCGGTGAAATTGCAAAAAAGTGCAATCCCACACTTGTTTTTTGTTCAGCTTATTTACTAGGTTCATTAAATGCTAAAACTGACCTGCCATTATGATTCTCTAAATCATTGCCAGTTCATTGACACCAAACATCTAAAGGTTATTTTTTATCTAAGTGGTGAGAAAAAATTACAAAGTTTGTTAAAAAAAGTTGCCATTTTCCAAGACCCGTAGCGTCTCCATTTTCGGGATCTGGGTCTAGGTGAGGGCTTATTTTTTGAGCGCCGATCTCACGTTTTTAGTGATATCATTTTGGTGCAGATACGATCACTTGATATTGCATTTTATTACAATGTTGGTTTTTTTATTATTTTATTTTGATTGGGGCAAAAGGGGGTGGTTTGAACTATTATATTTTTTATTTTTTTAATATTTTTAAAACTTTTTTTACTTGCTTCAATAGTCTCCATGGGAGCAGATATGATCACTTGCTATGAGCGCCGACCACCAGGCGGTGCTCATAGCGATCCAGCAATGACAACCACAGGGGTCTCCTGCTAACCCTGGGTTGTGATGCTAACTAGTGATGAGCGAACATGCTCACCACTACTCATTACTCGTCCAAGTATCACGGTACTTGGTGTACTCAGCGAGCACCGAGCATTTCCAGGATTACTGGGTGGGAACTTGGGTCTCTATCCAGCTTTTTTGGTGGATTTTACAGACCCAATCATGATGCAGGGATTGTCTTCCAGGCAATGAAACGCAGCAGCCATCTTTGTTGTGGTTGTGCAGTGATTGGCTGGCCTCACAGCATCATCAGGGGTATAAGAGACTGGATGCCGCCCGGCTCGGCGCATTCAGTTCGGATTGAGATAGTGTAGGGAGAGCTGCTGCTGAGATAGGGTCAGAATTGGGGATTTATTAGTTAGTGTTGAGTCTGCCATTCTAAACTACTCAAATCCAGCTAAACCAACAGTCCTTCTAAGGATTAATTCCAGAGTATATAGGTTTCAGTGTTAGGTAGGCAGGGTAGTGTACGTTGCTCTATACACATCAGTGCAAGGCCTGCAAGCACTGTATGTGTGTATATAGATCATTGCATACATCAAGAGGGTCCATTCCCTTCCTTCCATTCCCTGTTCATGTTCTGGTGCTGCTGCTGCTACCTGTAGGATATATTGGCTGTACATAGCTAGCCCCAGTTGTAATTTCAATACAGGCCACACATTTTTTGGTGTGGTATCTCCATGCAAGTTCATATCTGTACATGCTCAAAGTTTTTGACCAGTTTACGGCAGTTTTCTTTTTTGTCTTGGGTGTCACTGTACTTATATACAGCAGTATTTACCACCCCAAAAGGGAAAAAAAACACACATTTGTCATAGTGTTATCTCCATGCCAGCTCATATCTGTGTGTGCTCAAAGTTTGGCCAGTTTAGGCTAAAACATTGTATTTTTTTTGCAGTCTGTTAATGTAATTATTAAATCTGATAAGGCCAAAAACATTTTTACCTAAAGTCCAGATAGGTTAAAGTGTGGCTTTCAAGCAGACGTATCACATACAAGTTGTCTCCCAAATCACCCTTTTGTAGTGAACATGTATAATATTTTAATCCAATTACAAGGTGCAAGGCGCGTGGCAAGGGACGGGGAAATGGACGTGATGGTGATGGTGCAGGCCGAGGCCGTGGGCAAGCTGAAATTGGCCAACCAAAAACACCCACATCTTCTCGCTGGACCTTAGTGTCCAAAGTCCTAGGGGACCGCAGCAAGACACCACTATTGAAGCCCGAACAGTGTGAAAAGGTTGTTGGTTGGAAAGAGGATGATACTTCCAGTTACTTATCCACCACCAACAGCACCCTGTCTTCAACATGGTCAAGTCACAGTAGCCGTGAATCTGGACCACATATTCCTTACCCTGATCATGCTGAGTGCCCTGAGACAACTGATCCCACACTTGGACACTCTGAAGAGCTGTTCAGTTTTCCATTTGGAGATTCGTGCCTCTCGCCTGGTCCACTGGGCAAGATGATATTACATGTAGCGATGCACAAATCTTTGAGCAGCTACGGTCACAAGAGGTGGACGGTGATGAGACACAATTGCTGGAAAGTTGGGAGGAGGACCAGGGTGGGGAAGTGGAAGAAGAGGTGGTGGATGATGTAGTAACAGCCAACCTAGCAGGAGGACATGCAGAGCAAGGACAGCAGCACACAGGGGGAGGTAGGTGTCACACCACTTCAGGCAGGAAGAAGCAGTGTGGTGGCTGCAGACAGAAGTTGTGCATCTGTTCCCCCTAACACCAACCTGATGGAAGTTGCCAGTCCAACTGTTAGGTTTTCTTGAGTCTGATTATTTTTTAAAGACTCTGCCGATAACCCCAAACAGGCCATTTGCAACACCTGTCATGCCAGCATCAGCAGGGGTAGCAAAACTACCAGCCTTACCACCACCAGCATGATCAGGCACATGGCAGCAAAGCACCTGACTTTGTTGGCCCAACCCCAGGTTCCAGGAACAGTGTCTGCGGGTGACACCACTGCTTCTTCCACTGTTGTGCATGCAAGCCAATCCCCTGTCCATGGGGCATATGAAGATGCTTCCTGCCCTGCGTCCCAGTGCAGCCTTCAGCTGCTCATACCCCAGTCATTGGAATGTAAGCGGAAATATGCAGCCAATGCCCCACAGGCCACAGTACTCAATTCTCATATTTATCATCTGCTTGTGGTCGAAATGTTGCCTTTTAGGCTCGAGGAGACAGAAGCTTTCCACAACCTGATTGCGGTGACCGTCCCAAGGTACTCTGTCCCCAGCCGCCACTATTTCTCCCACTGTGCAGTCCCAGCATTACAAAAGCACGTGTCCTACAACATTACCCGAGCCATCAATAATGCAGTAATTGGGAAAGTACACCTAACCACGGACACCCGCAGGGACCCCAGTCAGACCTTGGGATGGAACACATCATCCCGACGCCAAGGATTGCAGGCCCTACTTCAATCAGGGTTGCCCCCACTGTGTACAGGTCCTTCACCTCCTCCTCCTCCTAAGCCTCCATGTCAGAAATGAGCACATCAGTCACAAACTGGAAGCACTGCAGCACTGCTAAAGCAAAGCGGCAACAGGCTGTGCTGAAGCTAATTTGCTTAAGTGACTAACGGCACAATGCTGACAGCTCTGAAATAGCAGGCAGATGTGTGGCTGACACCACTGAATCTCCAGCCAGGCATGGTTGTGCGTGACAATGGCAGAAACCTGGTGGCTGCTTTGAAGCGAGGCGAACTGACACACGTACCATGCCTTGCCCATGTGCTGAACTTCGTTGTTCAACGTTTTCTAAAAAGCTATCTGGAGCTGCCGGATCTGCTGGTGAAAGTACGCTGCCTGTGTGCACATTTTCGAAAGTCAGTTACAGCTTCAACCGCCCTTGCCATGCTTTAGCAATGATTGCAGATTTCGGCTCACCGACTGGTGTGTGATGTCCCCACGTGTTGGAACTCTACACTGCATATGTTAGAAAGGATTTGTGAGCAGATGCGGACAGTTGTTGAATACCAGCAACAACAAGGCCGTCGTTTTTCAGGTTGACTCCACACATAAGACCTCAGGAGTGGACATGGATGTCAGACATATGTAGCATCCTCCAAAACTTTGAGGAGTCCACCAAGATGGTGAGCGGCGATGAAGCCATAATTAGCATCACCATCCCACTCATCTGCATTCTGAAAAGATCTCTGCTCACAAAGAAAGAGGAGACATTGCAGGTGGAGCACAAGGACATGGATCAAGGAACCATACATGGTGATTACACACAGCCCAGCCTCGTGTCATCCCAATGTGGATTGGTTGACAATGTGGAAGATAAGGAGGAAGAACAGGAGCTACTTTCATGTGCTATAGATGGGACTACAACCACAACTGCCATACCATCTGTTCAGCGTGGATGGCCTGAGGACAGGGAAGAAGAGGAAGAGTAGGAGGACACCATGATTAGTTGTCCTGTTGGTGAGGACACAGAAGGCTTGCTTGTTACCAGTCTTGCACGCATGGCTGACTTTAGGCTGCGCTGCCTTTCCTGTGACCCTCGTATTGACAAAATATTGGGTACCAGTCATTAATGGCTAGTGACACTTTTGGACCCACTGTACAATGATAACTTTCAATCTCTTTTTTCAGAGGCAGACAGGTGTACCAAAATGGTGCAGTACCATAGGGCCATTGTTGCTGAATTATTAAAAAAGTTCCCATCTCAAAACACTGGTGGCAGAGATAAAAGTTCGTTGGCTAACCAAGCAGGACAGGTGAGAAATACACAAGTCCACTCCAGCAGAGGCAGGGGAACACTCCCATCACCCATGCACTGAGGAACGGGGTAATCTCACAAGGAATGCAATCTTCTCTAAGATGCTGAGGGAGTTCCTTGCTGACCGTACCAACATCCTCCGTGATTCCTCTGTGCCTTTTAATTATTGGGTATCCAAGCTGGACACGTTGCATGAGCTGGCTCTTTATGCCTTGGAGGTCCTGGCCTGCCCTGCCGCTAACGTTTTATCCAAGCGGGTTTTTAGTGCTGCTAGTTGCATTATTACAGATAAGCGCATTCTCCTTTCTGTGGAAAATGCAGACAGGCTGACTCTTATAAAAATGAACAAGGATTGGGCCTGACTTCTCGACAACACCAAATGATGACAGCGAAGCATAAACTCCAATGTAGTGTTTTTTGGGAGGTCTGTTCCCATGCACCTCTTCACAACCAAACATGGATATAAGCTTCCTGATTTTGGTTATTTGGTGTCCTCCTCCTTCTCCCCATCCTCACCATCCACCACCACTTCAACACCAGGGTGAATGTATTCAGTCATGCTCTGGCCACTCTATGTTTTGGCAAGGGTGTTATGATACCGTCACCAAAATACAAAAAAATTGTACACCGCCACAGGGGAAATGTTTGCCAGCCCATACACACGGTTTTTGGTCATTCCAATTCTAGGAGACCCACTCCTAGAAATTGGGCCTATTTTTTAATCAGGCCTTCCTCCACGTCTGATCATCCACCGCCATTAGATCAAAAGGGTTTACGTGTTCCATGCAGCTACAGCCAGTTTTGCATTATTAACAAGGGTGGGTGGTTAGGCTGTGCGTAAAAGACTTGTTATGAAACAGATTGAGGTGTTATGAAACAGATTGTGGGAAATGTTTGCCAACCCATACACTAAGTGTAAGGGCATTCCAAGTCTAGGAGACCCGCTCCTTTTTAATGGGACATTTTTTGTTAAGAGGCCCTCCTCCCTGTTTCTTCCAAGGGGGATTGGAGTTATTGTGTTACATATGACTTTGTAGCATGGCAGACATTGCAGTCAATGCATAAGAAAACAGAATGGGAGTACAAAATGAATAATGTGAAGTGGATTTTCCTGTGCCCATCCAGTGCCTGGGTTCAAAGGCTTATTGGGGTGCATATGACCTTGTAGAAGGGCAGGTCTTGCAGTCAATGCATAAGAAAAGTGTATGGGAGTACAAAATGAATATTGTGAAGTGGATTTTCCTAGGCCCATCCAGTACCTGGGTTCAAAGGCTTATTGGGGTGCATATGACTTGGTAGCAGGGCAGTCCTTGCATTCAATGCAACATTTTTTATGGAAGCCCTCCTGGACATCTCGTGAAAAGTGTATTGGGGTGCGTCGTAATTCTTGGCAGCCCATCCACTCACTGCATAGGCTATAACAGTTTCGGAGACCCACTGTTTAATAATGACTTTTTAAGCAGATTAATGCTGCCTGATGCTCCTGTAAAAATAGGCTCTGTTACTTTAATAGTCCCTCCTTCATAAATGAAACGATATGTCTGCTTATGTGTCACACACCACATGGCCAGCTAGGGTTGATAAATGTTACAATGACATTTCCCAGTGAATGCATTTGTTTTGCTTGAAAGCAATGTTAAAGTTGAAAAACGCTTCAAAAACTCTATGTCTGAACATAGCCCAAGTGGCGGAGGAACATTTTGGACTGGGGTTATTTATTTTGCCTTATATACAAGTCATTAATCTGGAAAGGATGTACCTTAACATATTTCCCAGCAAAATCAGTTTTGGTTTCGTTTTGGCATGTTTTTAGTGCAGCGGTAAAAATGGCATGGTACTCTGACTTCATTGTTTAAAGCTGTGAACTAGGAGTCGGGAATGCTTCCAGGGGTGATTCCCATGATGTCCCCGTGTCATTTGAGCAGTGTTTCCATTATTTTCAGACATTTTTAGACCTTAAAAGGACCCCCGGGGGATGGCAGTAAAAATGCTCAGATCTCCCATAAACTTACATTGGGTTCGTTGCACTGTCTGAGTACCCGAGTATTCCAATACGCTTGACCCAAGCAATGAGCACCCGAGCATTTTAGTGCTCGCCCATCACTAATGCAAACCCATGAGCGACCTATGGTCATTTGTCACGGGCACCAATGTGAGGAGGTAATAACGCGCTTCCTGCATGTGACGTTAAATGACGTTGTCAGCGTTTGACAGCGGCATTTAGCATGTTAACAGACGCAGGTGAAATGTGATGCCACCTGCAGCTGTTCCGAGCACATGTCAGCTAACCAGATCAGCTATCTTGTGCCAGAAAAGGTGCAGGGGAGGTGTCCAATGATGGACTCTGTCCGTCATGGAATGTTAAATGGTTAATTGAGAGCCTTTAATTTACAGGATCCAGAAAAAAGGCAAATATGCCTAGTTTGAACAGTCATTTTGTGCTGACAGACTCACTTTAAAAAAATAAAGCTTGATATTATTGTAGCTGTGTACTATGTTGTATTGTTCGGTGTATTTGTTCAGTTTCCCTGCACCCATTCATTTTTTTATTATGACCATAAAACTAATAGGATATATTCACATTCATGTTGAGCAATGTTGCTGTAAAAATTTATTTTACTGTCTCATTCATCGCAATGGGGCTTGCAGAAATCCACGAACTACAACATGCAATAGCATTCAGATGGCAGCAATGGATTTTTTAGTCACATAAATTTATGCAACTAATCCACCATATGTGAATATAAAACAAATCCGAAAAAGACTCCAAACACCTCCACAGTATCCTCCATATTTCCATAATCTCTTGGATAAAACCTAGGTATGAGTCAGTTTCCTCTACACATTATAGAAATGTACTTTAGCTCGTATGTACCTTGTTTTCTTATTGAAAATGAAAAGAGCGTCTCATGATGAAAGCTTTATGATGCATAATTTCCTTTAAATAGAGGCCCATGCTCAGTAATTATTTCTCATTCAACACGATTTGGCATTTTTCATTATGTAATTACCATGTTTCGTGGGTTCAGAATTTTTTCTTAATTAGTCTCGGTAATATTTATTTTATCTTACTAGAGAGACTTACAGTTAATCATTTTACACTCTGGTGCAATGTAACATCTAGACGGAAAAAGTATCTTGTCTTGTCCTACACATTAGCTTAATTGAAAATGATAACGAGGGATCTAGTCAATTACATTTACATGTATTTGCTGCATCTATGATGCATTTTCGCCTTTCAGCACATAGCCTTGCTGAAATACCGTATGTAAATGATAGCTGTACTGTAAAACAGGTAAGAACAAATGTTTGCACACTGTAATAACTTTCCCTGTAGCTATCATATTTCCATTCACTGGGATTTTTTTAACCATCGCAAAAGAACATTCCTGTTATGGTCAGGTATCTAGTATGCGGTCTGAAAACCTAGCTCCCTTTAGCAAAGAAATATAACTATTTACACTTCTTCGTGTGACTATCAGTTTGTAAAGTGTTCTCTAGATTTGTGCAAGTAGCATTGATTATTTAATAATTCAATAGCAACACTTAAGAATTGTTATTATAAGAATTGTCTTAATCATTTGTTCATTTCATGTAACCGCAGAAATGAATGAAAGACAAGAGGTGAAGACTACAGAAAATGTTAGAGGAAATTTTTTCCAATTTTCTGGTATATTTCCTTGGAAAAGAAGAATGGTATTAAGTATCACATTATTTTTACAAAGCTTTATACCATTTTTTCTAATATCTTCA
This sequence comes from Dendrobates tinctorius, assembly GCF_039654945.1. NCBI lineage: Eukaryota > Metazoa > Chordata > Amphibia > Anura > Dendrobatidae > Dendrobates > Dendrobates tinctorius. The sequence continues at coordinate 15,495,272 of NW_027361783.1, forward strand.
ATATGTGTTTATCTGTCACAAAAACATAGGTATGGACCTAGCATAGTTTACGTGACCATAAGGCTGGAGTCACACACAACCATTAAAAAATCGGTCCCATTTTAACGGTACGAAATCGCACAAAGATTTCTTGTCCAGGGATCCGTCTGTCATCCGAATTTCCGGTGATGAACCGATTTTATTCGCATCTTATCATCAAATTGACATCCAATGCCAATGCCTGATGCTCTTTCCTGTTGACCTGGAGAAGTCTTGCGATTTAATCGCAAGTCACACGTGTGGTGCGTTTTCAATGCGATTTTTAATCGCATCCATAGACTTGCATTGGCGAATCCGATCCGAAAATCGGTAACAATCGCAGCATTTTGCGTTTGTCTCGGTCCGAGGAACGGATCCGATAAAAAAACGGATGATGGGAGCAGCACCATAGAATAACATAGGGACGACTGCAATGTGATTTTTTATCGCATTGCATTCGTCCGATTTAATCGCCAGTGTGACTCCGGCCTAATAGTCACATTCACATATCATGACTTAAAGAGAACTCTGACATCTAATACATGTGGACCACATGAGAGACTAGTTGGGCAGTCAGGTCCCTAGTGGCTTCTCCCAACTGGCTGCCCTGGAGCGACAGGCTTCTAGCTGGACCTGCATGCATGAAGAGACCTGTCAGTCACTATCACTGGGACAGGAGAAGCCACCAGAAACCCATCTGCCTGTGGATCGGACAGCATGTATCAGCTCTAACATAGTTCATATTATATTGTAAACATATATTGTTGGCAGAACATCATTAATAAACATGCCTAATTGTGACAGTAACCTAATCTGGTGCATTTAGAGAATACAGTGGAGAGCGGAAGCCATAAGGGGCTCTTAAAATCAGCTTTCACTTGGGATGAGAATATTAGGGTATGTACACATGTTGACTGTTTGCAGTAGTTTTTCTGGCACTAAAAACCTGTGTGTTGGCACTAAAGATGCTGCTTAAAATAATTAGCATTTTTGATGCGTATTTTCCCATTCATTTCAATGGGTGAAAAACGCTGAAAGAATCGACATGCTGCAGATTTTTAAAAAAATCACTTTGATTCAAATCCACAAAAAAAAAAAAATCCGAAGCATGTGCATGATATTTAAGAAATCTAATTTGCTTTGCTGGTACTTTAAAGTGGAGCTTTTCTTAACTTTGTAAAACAAGTGGAAAAAAGCGGCAAAAATGCAGCATTTAAACTAGTCATTAGACCTGTGTAATATCAGGATCATAGAATGGGACCATATATGGTTATATTGTAGACTAAGAAATCTCAGCTTTTTTTTGAGAATCAGGCAAATATTTTAAAGGACATGCATGATTTAATGTGTGGCCTATTATACGGGTGGGGTCTAATGTGCCACCTTTTTTTAAAGTCACTAAATAGACAGTCACACTCAAAAAAGACTTGGTCTTATTGAAGAATCTTTGTAATTTTTGTAATTTTTATTTTTTGTTGTTCAATTCAACAAATAGTGTAACACCGCAATAAATCCCCGAAGTGTACTTTATATGGTTACGTTTCGACCCGACCATAGGTCTTTTTCAAACCATATTCAGATAGAAGTTTCAGAGTGGGAGATAAGTAAATTATTTTCAGAGTCCCTGTTAGGGGCTGGTGGCTTGTGGGAAGCAGGGAAATGCGGTGACCTTTTTTTTAAAGGCATCGGCACATATAACTGTTGGTTTTTCATTGGATCTTCACTTTAGTTTCATCCTGAAGAAGAAGTTCTTGATTTCTTCATCTCCTGAGAAGAGATGGGCGAACTTGAACAGTAAAGTTCGGAGTCCATACCAAACACCTACTGTTTGGGCAAGGACACCGAACACGGAGTCCATGTTACTGCTCGGGTTTGGCTGCCCGTACACCGGGTGTTTGTCACGCTGTCATGTGCATCACGACCTGAACACACTGGACCCGAACATCTAGGTGTCCACCCATCTTTACTCCTGTGTCCATTCAAGGTAATCTGACAGCAGTGCAAGGAAAACTGCTTCAATCTCTACAACATTTCATTGTATCATGAATTCACAGATGTATTGTTCTATATTGAAAGAGAAGATGCTCCCATTCCTCTGTGCTCTTGTTAGACATAAACTTTTCTAAGGCATTTAACTCACGCTTCCAGCCATGGGGCCAGAAATCTTCCCACTGATGACCCTCTCATGTGATCGCGGGTCACCGGTTTGTTGGCATGATGACCTGAGGTCTCCTGGAGACCTCTATGGTTGTCACTGCCATCTTGCTGTGAGCGCCACCCGATGGTCAACGATCATAGCAAGTGAGTAATTTTTCTACATAGAGGCGATCTGATCATCGCCTGTATATAGCAGAGCCAATTGGGTTGTGGTAGCTTACAGTCTCCCATGGAGACTATTGAAGCATGCCAAGAGTAAAAAAAAATGTTTTTAAAAATATAAAAAATGAAAAAAATAAAAGTTCAAATCACTCCCCTTTCGCCCCATTCAAAATAAAACAATAAAAAAATCAAACAAACACATAGATGGTATCCTTGTGTTAAGAATCACCTGATCTATCTACAAAAAAACGATTAACCTGATCGTTAAACAGCGTAACGAGAAAAAAAGTCAAAACGCCAGAATTGCTTTTTTTGGTCGTGGCGAACAATAGATTGTATCTGCACCAAAATGGTATAATTAAAAACATCAGCTCGGTGCGCAAAAATCAAGCCCTCGCCCAACCCAAGATCACGAGAAATGGAGACGTTACAAATATTGGAAAATGGTACCTTTTTTTTTACATAGTTTGGAATTTTTTTCACCACTTAGATAAAAAAGAATCTAGACATGTTTGACAGGTGTCAGAGACCTGGAGGATCATAATGGCAGGTCAGTTTTAGCATTTAGTGAATCTAGTAAAAAAGCCAAACAAAAAACAAGTGTGAGATTGCACTTTTTTTGCAATTTCACCACACTTTGGCTCCGTTCAAAAGTACAACTCATCCTGCAAAAAACAAGCTCTCACACGGCCATATTAAATTAAAAAAGTTATGGCTCTGAGAAGAAGGGGAGTAAAAAACGAAAACACAAAACCAAAAATACCTCTGATCATGAAGGGGTTAAGATGCTGTCCAGAAGTAATCACTCACATTGTATGAAAAATAAAATTCAACATTCACTAACACTTATTGACAGATGTTTTGCATATTTTGCATATTTACAATAGTAGAAGCAAAATGGCGCATGCATTTACTGTAAATTTGAAGTCATATATTCTTTTAGTTAAAGAATTATTGGACAATGACTCTGCAATGGAAGTAAGTACTTGTCATAATAATATTTTACATTTTGAATAATAATTGGTACTGGTATCTTATTCCTCAAGTGTTCTTTTGTCCTTAGGCTTAATAGTAGGTCTGGATTCCTTAAAGGGAAGGTGCCATCCAAAAAAATTTTTTTTTAGCAATTGAAAAAATGTAAAGAATTAATGTTTACATTTTCTTAAAAAATATTATCATTTGTTTTTAATTTTGCAAAATATGAAAAATAATTTTAAAAAGTTTGGCATTTCCACTTGTTAACACTAGGGGGAGCAGCTACTGAAATCTGGCATAAAAACCTATGACATCTAGGAACACAGAGAGCAGCCATTTTGATGGGGCCTGCAAAGTTACTGACTGTCTTTGCATGTAAACTCTGGATCAGAACGGCCATCAATCAGCCTGATCCAGACTTTGCAGGCAAAGACCCCATTCCCCTCCTCAGATCCTGTCCTGGCGATGTGTGAAAGCGAGGCGACAGGCGCAGTCCGGGGTGACGCTGGGAAGCAGGATGGGGGAAATGTAGCCATACAGTAACGATAAAAATGAGACCCCTCTCTTCGGCTGCCTCACCAGCCCTCCCCTGACTGCACCTATTACCCCTGACCTGTGTGCAGGTGCTCAGCCAGAACCACCCTAGAATGGGTCCCCTTTTAGCAGATAATACTGCCATAGTGTTCTCACATAATACCGCCATATAGATCATACACAATACCGCCATATAGATCATACACAATACCACCATGTAGATCTCACACAAAACCAGCAGGGTGACAGCAGCACAGAGTATTTCAGGAGAGCAGTATCACACGGGATAGGATTAGATACACGGCTCAGCAGGCAGCATCACACAGGAGAGGATTAGATACACGGCTCAGCAGTCAGTATCACACAGGATAGGATTAGATACACGGCTCAGCAGTCAGCATCACACAGGATAGGATTAGCTACACGGCTCAGCAGGCAGCATCACACAGGAGAGGATTAGATACACGGCTCAGCAGTCAGTATCACACAGGATAGGATTAGATACACGGCTCAGCAGTCAGTATCACACAGGAGAGGATTAGATACACGGCTCAGCAGATAGTATCACACAGGATAGGATTAGATACACAGCTCAGCAGTCAGTATCACACAGGATAGGATTAGATGCACGGCTCAGCAGACAGCATCACAAAGGATAGGATTAGATACACGGCTCAGCAGTCAGTATCACACAGGATAGGATTAGATGCACGGCTCAGCAGACAGCATCACACAGGATAGGATTAGATACACGGCTCAGCAGTCAGTATCACACAGGATAGGATTAGATACACAGCTCAGCAGTCAATATCACACAGGAGAGGATTAGATACACGGCTCAGCAGTCAGTATCACACAGGATAGGATTAGATACACGGCTCAGCAGTCAGTATGACACAGGGGAGGATTAGATACATGGCTCAGCAGTCAGTATCACACAGGAGAGGATTAGATACACAGCTCAGCAGTCAGTATCACACAGGAGAGGATTAGATACACGGCTCAGCAGTCAGTATCACACAGGATAGGATTAGATACACGGCTCAGCAGACAGTATCACACAGGATAGGATTAGATACATGGCTCAGCAGTCAGTATCACACAGGGGAGGATTAGATACACGGCTCAGCAGTCAGTATCACACAGGAGAGGATTAGATACACGGTTCAGCAGTCAGTAACACACAGGATATGATTAGATACATAGCTCAGCAGTCAGTATCACACAGGATAGGATTAGATACACAGCTCAGCAGTCAGTATCACACAGGGGAGGATTAGATACACGGCTCAGCAGACTGTTTCACACGAGACAGTATTACAGATATGCCCACACTGGTGAAACTTCCATCCCCCCCCCATACACTAGACTATGGGCTGTATATGTCACTGTCCTCAGACAGCCATAAAAGCTCTCATAAAAGGGAAGGTGTCAGATTACCAGAGATCACTGGGGCTGTGTGTGAGTGAGGAGGCGGAGACAGAGCAGAAGAACACAGTAGAGCAGGAAGCACAGGGCCGAGCCTGGAGTAAGCAGGACAGAGGAGCATAGAGGAAAGTCACCCGCACTCACCACTCTCCATCCTCCGGCTCCAGTGAGCGCTTCTCTCCTCTGCTGACCACCTTCTCCATATCTTCAGCCTCTCCTCACAACACAGGACCCGTTATGCCACAAGTAGTCCTGTGATAGAGGGTAAGTGGAGCTCAGTAGATAGCACTGGGCTACAGTAAAATGGCGCCCAGCCACACCTACAGCAGTGAATGGTGCAGCCCACAGGGGCGTGCCCAGTTCACTGCTAATGAGGCTGCAATGTGGGGTCGGGAGCCGACCGCAGTCTCCTATGTCCATGGATGGCCATATTTGCAGATTGTATGAGTCCTCCACAGATCTGCAAATCAAGATGTCAGCGCCCAGTGGCTACATTAAAACATTATTACAAACAAGCCATAAATCCTGGTTAGTACAACATTTGCTGAAACAACATGTTTTGTTACTTACTATTTTTTTGCAAATTATATAAAATTGCGGCACCTTCCCTTTAACCTCTTAGCCCCAAAGGTGGTTTGTACATTAATGACCAGGCCAATTTTTAAATTCTGAACACTGTCAATTTATGTGGCTATAAATTTGGAATGCTTCAACAGATCCCTGAGAATGTTTTTTCGTGACATATTGTACTTCATGATAGTGGTAAAATTTCTTCAATATGACGTGTGTTTATTTTTGAAAAAAACAGCAATTTGGTGAAAATTTTGAAAATATAGCAGTTTTCAAAATGTGAATTTTCATGCCCTTAAATCACAGAGCTATGTCACACAAAATAGTTAATAAATAAAATTTTCCACATGTCTACTTTACATCAGCACAATTTTGGAACCAATTTTCTTTGTCAGGAAGTTACAAGGGTTAAAAGTTGAACAGTTTACAAAACAATATTTTTTCATATCACATCACATTTGAAGTCATTTTGAGGGGTCTATATGACAGAAAATACCCCAAAGTGATGCCATTCTAAAACTTTACCCTTCAAGGTGCTAAAAACAACATTTAAGAAGTTTATTAACCCTTCAGATGCTTCACAGGAATTTTTGGAATGTGGGAAAAAAGGAACATTTAACTTTTTTCACAAAAAAATTATTTCAGATCCCAATTTTTTGACAAGGGAAACCAGAAAAAATTGACTTCAAAATTTGTTGCTTAACTTCTTCTCAGCATGCCGATACCCCACATGAGGGAGAGAACCACTGCTTGGGCACATGGCAGAGCTTGGAAGGGAAAGAGCGGCATTTGACATTTTGAATGAAAAATTTGCTGGAACAACTGGCGGACGACATGTAGCATTTGGAGAGCCTGTGATGTGATTAAACAGTGAAAATCCCTGGCAAGTGACACCATTTTGGAAAGTATACTCCTCAGGGAACTGATCAAGATGTGTCATGAGCACATTGAGCCCTCAGGTGCTTTCCAAAAATGTATAATGTTGAGCCGTGGAAATAAAAAAAATCCCATTTTCCCCACAAATATATATTTAGCAAAAAATGTTGCATTTTCATAAGGGTAAAAGGAGAAATTGCACCATACAATTTGTAGTGCAATTTTTCCTGAATATTTCAATACCCCATATGAGGGAGAAAACTACTGCTTAGGTGCATGGCATCGATCGGAAGGTAAGGAGCGTCATTTGACTTTCTGAATGAAAAATTTCCTGGAATCATTAGCGGATGCCATGTCCTGTTTAGAGAGCCACTGATGTGCCTAAATGGTAGAAAACCCCAACAAGTGACCACATTTTGGAAACTAGACCCCTCAAAGAATGTATCTAGATATGTGGTGAGCACCTTGAACCCCCAGGTGTCTAACAGAAGTTTATAATGTTGAGCCCTGATAATAATAATTTTCCCACAAATGTTTTTAGCCCCATATTTTGCATTTTAATAAGGGTAGCAGGAGAAATTGTACAAATAACTTGTGCAATTTCTTCTGAGTACAATGACATCTCACATGTGGGGGAATACTACTTTTGAGGCACAGTGCAAAGCTCAGAAGGGAAGAGACACCATATTGGAGTTGAGATTTAGCTGGAATGGTTATAGGGTTCCATGTCACATTCACAGAGCCCCTGAGGTGCTAGAACAACAGAAACCCCTTATATGTGAACTCATTTTGCAAGCTACACTCTTCAATGAATTAATCTAGGGGTGCGGTGATCATATTGACACCACATGTACCTCTCACAATTTTACACCATTGAGCAGTGAAGAAGGATTAAATTACATTTTACCAATAAAATGCTTTTTTAGCCCCAAGTTTTATTTTTTCTCATTGCTAATAGCATATTTTTAAAACATACTGAGGTTAATTTTTTCCTAGGGGTGCAGTGCTCTTATTGATACCAGAAGTCTGTCACAGAATTTTATACAATTGGGCAGTGAAGAAAAAAAACTGCATTTTTAACAACAAAATTTAGTTTTAGCCTCAGATTTTACATTTACACACAAGAAGTGGGTTTGTCCCACAATTTCTACTGAATGTGCCAATACCCCATACGTGGCTGTACAGTACTAATTAGCCATACGGAGAGACTCGGGAGGAATGGAGCACTATTTGCCTCCTGGAATGCATATTTTCCTAGAACAGTTTCTGGACTCCATACACAGAGCCCTTTATTGCTAGAAGAGCAGAACCCCCTCCTCAAATTACACCATTTAGGAAATTATACCCTTTGGAAATTTAATTTTGAAAATTAGTGAAAATTACAAATTGCCATTGTAGTGACCAGTACACTGTAATGACAAGTACAATGCAGTCACCAGTAACTTATGCCCAGCCCGTGCTTCTGTAAGCATGCACCGTGGGTTAGGCAGGCTCTCATCGCTTCAAATATGCAAAACATGTGGACATTGTATGTGTTTTAGGCCGGGGTCACACTTGCAAGTGCAATGCGGGAAACTCAAGCAAGTCTCTCGCCTCAATATCAGGCACTGCCGCCGCCACTCGGGACCAGAGTTTGCGGCTGCATGTCTTTCTATGCAGCTGAACACTCCGGTCTGAACCACCAGTGACAGCGTCGGGTATTGAGGTGAGAGATTCGTAAGAGTTTCTTGTATTGCACTCGCAAGTGTGACCCCGGCCTTAGGCACACTGTGGTGCTCAGAAGGGAGGGGGTCATTTGGATTTGGGAGCAGATAATTTGCTGAATTTCTTTTGGAGGGTGACAAGTCATTTTGTTTTTCCAGATCCTTTGTACTTTTTTTGTGGATTGAGTTGAAGCTTTTATTGGGAACATTTTACATAACTTTTGGGATCACATTTATCCTGCACTCTATGCTGAGCACTTACTTTGGAGTTTCTATCTAAATCTCTGAGTGACACGATTCAGATGAAACTCCCAAGTGATCCATTCACTATAATGAGGCAGCAAAGTTACTCTGGACTCTAGCCTCTGTTCAGTCGTGCCCTACTTTTCAAAGTGCACAAAACTGTGGCCAACGATACTTTTATGCAATCCTAAAAAGACGGACTCCACCGGATCACAGGTGAGAAAGCGTCCAGAGTGCCTCCATCTGCCTCATTATAAGGAAACCCCAGTGTAAGCACTCAGCACAGAGTGCAGGATAAATGCGCACCAAGCCTTACTGGGATCTTAGGGAGGCATTCCTCAGGCGGTATAAGTTATTAGGTACTTTATTTTTCAGGTCGGTGTGATTACACCAACACTTTAGGTCGGGTTTCTATATATGGCTGGTGTCACATGCTAAAAGACACTTTTTATTGCAAAAACTAGTTTTTTACATCACCATATTTTGAAAGCAATAATTTTTCCATATTTTGGCCCACAAACTCATGTGTGAGTTTGTTTTTTGAGGGACAAGTTGACATTTTTATGGATACCATTTTGAGACACATGACTTTTTTTGATGGCTTTCTATTCTGATTTTTGGAAGCCAGCAATTCAGGATTTCTTTTGGGGGGTTATGTCATTCCGTGTGTGGTAAACTTGATAAGGCAATTTTATTCTTTGGGTCAGTACTATTACAGCGATACCTCATTTATACAGTTTTATGTTTTGGTACTTTTCGAGAGTTTTAACTTTTTTATTTTTCCACTGATCGAGCTGTATGGTGGCTTGTTTTTTGCGGGACAAGATGAAGCTTTCAGCTGTACCATGTTTATTTTTATCTGTCTTTTTGATCGCATTTCATTCCATTTTTTGATCAGCGGCACGATGATAAAGCATTGTTTCTTGACTTTTTTAATTTTTTTATGAAGTTCACGAGTTTAACGAGTGGGACAGTTTTATAGGCAAGGTCGATCTGGACGCGCCGATAACAAATATGTGCACTTTTTTTGTTTATTCTTTTCATACATTTATTTATGGGTGCACTATCATTTGATTTTTATTATTATTATTATTATTATTATTATTAATATTATATATACAGCTCTGGCAAAAATTAAGAGACCACCACATCAAAACCCTGTCATTGGCAGCCCATTCTCCAGACCTGAACCCCATTGAAATCCTCTGGAATGTAAAGAGGATGATAGATAGTCACAAGCCATCAAACAAAGAAGAACTGCTTAAATTCTTGCACTGGAAGCAGTGTGAAAGACAGGTGGCAAGCATGCCAAGACACATGAAAGCTGTTTTTAGAAATCATGGCTATTCCACAAAATATTGATTTCTGAACTCTTCCCGAGTTAAAACATTAGTATTGTTGTTTCTAATTTATTATGAACTTGTTTTCTTTGCATTATTTGAGGTTTGAAAGCACTGAGTTTTATTTTAATTTTTACCATTTCTCCTTTTCAGAAAAAAAACAAACAAAACTTATTGCTTGGAAATTCAGAGACATGTTGTTAGAAGTTTGTAGACTAAAAGAACAATTTACATTTTACTCAAAAATATATCTATAGAGAGAAAAATCAGACAAACTGAACATTTGGAAGTGGTCTAAAATTTTTTGCCAGAGCTATATATTTATATATATACTGTATATATTTATTTACAATTATTTTAAAAAAGTTTTTACTTTCTTTTAACTTCTTTACTTTGTTCCTCTAATAGACTATCATTTTTTACAGGCTGATCGCTTGTATACCATGGGGATGGAGCTACAGTGGGTACGGAAAGTATTCAGACACCTTTAAAATTTTCACTCTTTTTTTCTTTGCAGCTATTTGGTAAATTCAAAAAAGTTCAATTTTTTCTCATAAATGTACACTCTGCACCCCATCTTGACTGAAAAAAACAGAAAAATAGAAATGTTTGCAAATTTATTAAAAAAGAATAACTTTTCTTTTCATAAGTATTCAGACCCTTTGCTCAGTAATGCGTAGAAGCACCCTTTTGCACTAGAACAGCCATGAGTCTTCTTGGGAATGATGCAACAAGTTTTTGACACCTGGATTTAAGGATCCTCTGCCATTCTTCCTTGCAGATTCTCTCCAGTTCCGTCAGGTTGGATGGTGAACGTTGTGGACAGCCATTTTCAGGTCTCTCCAGAGATGCTTAAATGGGTTTGGGTCAGGGCTCTGGCTGGGCCAGTCAAGAATTGTCACAGAGTTGTTCTGAAGCCACTACTTTGTTATTTTAGCTGTGTGCTTAGGGTCATTGTCTTGTTGGAAGGTGAACCTTCAGCCAAGTCTGAGGTCGAGAGCACTCTGGAAGAGATTTTCATCCAGGATATCTCTGTAATTGGCCACATCAATGTTTCCTTCAATTGAAACCAGTCATTCTGTCTTTGCAGCTGAAAAACACCCCCATAGCATGATGCAGCCACCACCATGTTTCACTGTTGAAATTGTATTGGGCAGGTGATGAGCAGTGCCTGGTTTTCTTCACACATACCACTTACAATTATCACCAAAAAGTTCTATCTTTGTCTCATCAGACTACAGAATGCTATGTCTCAAAGTCTGGGAGTCCTTCAAATTTTTTTTAGCAAACTCTATGCGGGCTTTCATATGTCAGGCATTGAGAAGAGGCTTCAATCGGGCCACTCTGCCATAAAGGCCCGACTAGTGGAGGGCTGCAGTGATAGTTGACTTTGTGGAACTTTCTCCCATTTCCCTACTGCACCACTGCAGCTCAGCCACAGTGATCTTGGGGTTCTTCTTTATCTCTCTCACCAAGGCTCTTCTCCCATGATTGCTCAGTTTGGCTGGATGGCCAGGTCTAGGAAGACTTCTGGTGGTCCCAAACTTCTTCCATTTAAGGATTATGGAGGCCACTGTGCTCTTAGGAACCTTGAGTACTGCAAAAATTATTTTGTAACCTTGGCCAGATGTGTGCCTTGCCACAATTCTGTCTCTGAGTTCCTAGACCAGTTCCTTTGACATCGTGATTCTCATTTGATCTGACATGTCCTATCCTTTATGTCTAATACAAGGTGTATCAGAATCCCTCTTCCTTCTCATTTTTGGCAGTTCTTGGATTGTTTGCATAAACTTTTTGAGTTTCAGAGTCCCTCCTTCATAAATTAAACAGGATGTGTCTCATGTCACAAGCCACTGTGCTCTTAGGAACCTTGAGTACTGCAGAAATTATTTTGCAACCTTGGCCAGATCTGTCTCTCAGCTCCTTGGCAAGTTCCTTTGAGATCATGATTCTCATTTGGTCTGACATGCACTGTGAACTGTGAGGTCTTATATAGACATGTTTGTGCCTTTACAAATCAAGTCCTCTCACTTTAATTGAACACTGCTGGACTCCAATGAAGGATTAGAACCATCTCAAGGATGATCACAAGGAAATGGACAGCATGTGACTTTAGTATGAGTGTCTGAGCAAAGGGTCTGAATACTTATGACTAGTGTTGAGCATTCCGATACCGCAAGTATCGGGTATCGGCCGATACTTGCTGTATCGGAATTCCGATACCGGCTTCCGATATTTTTTCAATATCGGAAGTCGGCATCGGAATCGGAAGTTCAAAGTTGATTGACAGCCTGACGTCATCATGATGCGCGGTGTGTGCGCATCATGATGCGCCGTCATTTCGGGCCTTCCGGGGGTCTCTGCCGGCCTGCCGGGGGGCTGTGCCGGCCTGCCGGGGGGCTGTGTGGACTGCCCGGGGTCTGTACCGGCCTGCCGGGGGGCTGTGCCGGCCTGCCGGTGGTCTGTGCACCCTGTGGGGGTCTGTACCGGCCTGCCGGGGGGCTGTGCCGGCCTGCCAGGGGGGCTGTGCAGGCTCCGGTGGGCTGTGCCGGCCTGCCGGGGGGCTGTGCCGGCCTGCCGGTGGTCTGTGCACCCTGTGGGGGGCTGTGCCGGCCTGCCGGGGGGCTGTGCCGGCCTGCCGGGGGGCTGTGCTGATGTCCGGGGGTCTGTGCAAGCATCGTCCGATGGGACTACAAGTCCCATCTGGCGATGCCTGCTACCATGACAGTGATTGACACATTAGCCAATGATGGGACAGTAGTAGTCCCATCATCCGGCTAATGTGTTAAATGTTAAAAAAAAAAAAAAAAATACTACATACATACTACATGCATGCTACATACATACTACATGCTACATACATACTACATACATACTACATACATACTACATACATAACACATATATACTACATACATACTACATACATACTACATACATACTACATATATACTACATGCATGCTACATACATACTACATGCTACATACATACAACATATATACTACATACATACTACATACATACTACATACATACTACATGCATGCTACATACATACTACATGCTACATACATACTACATATATACTACATGCATGCTACATACATACTACATGCTACATACATACTACATATATACTACATACATACTACATACATACTACATGCATGCTACATACATACTACATGCTACATACATACTACATATATACTACATGCATGCTACATACATACTACATGCTACATACATACTACATATATACTACATACATACTACATATATACTACATGCATGCTACATACATACTACATGCTACATACATACTACATATATGCTACATACATACTACATATATACTACATGCATGCTACATACATACTGCATGCTACATACATTCTACATGCTACATACATACCACATATATACTACATACATACTACATGCATGCTACATGCTACATACATACCACATACATACTACATACATACTACATACATACTACATGCTACATACATACTACATATATACTACATGCATGCTACATACATACTGCATGCTACATACATACTACATGCTACATACATACCACATATATACTACATACATACTACATGCATGCTACATGCTACATACATACCACATACATACTACATACATACTACATACATACTACATGCTACATACATACTACATATATACTACATGCATGCTACATACATACTACATGCTACATACATACTACATATATACTACATGCATGCTACATACATACTGCATGCTACATGCATGCTACATACATACTACATACATACTACATGCTACATACATACCACATATATACTACATACATACTACATACAATACATTCATACAATACATACATAGACATACAGTACATATAACATAGAGTAACATACTTACCAATACTTGTCACATTGTTCCCCGAAGCCATTGTCTTTTACGGAATAAATATTAACATAACAAACCACAAAAATACTCACCCACGATCCGAAGCAGTCCACGAGTGTGTCCCACGACGATCTTGGGTAGAGAACTGCAGCATCAGCTGTTGCTGCCGTTCTCTACGGGCTGCAGGAATCCAATGACGGAAGGTAGGTATCCTTCCGCAATGTATTCCTCTGCCACTTAAAAAAAAAAGAAGTCCCTAGTCTCACTTTATGCCATTGCTGCGTGGGAATTTCCCACACAGCAATGGCATAAAGTGAGACTAGGGACTTTTTTTTTTTTTAAGTGGCGGAGGAATACAGTGCGGAAGGATACCTAACTTCCGTCATTGGATTCCTGCAGCCCGTAGAGAACGGCAGCAACAGCTGATGCTGCAGTTCTCTACCCAAGATCGTCGTGGGACACACTCGTGGACTGCTTCGGATCGTGGGTGAGTATTTTTGTGGTTTGTTATGTTAATATTTATTCCGTAAAAGACAATGGCTTCGGGGAACAATGTGACAAGTATTGGTAAGTATGTTACTCTATGTTATATGTACTGTATGTCTATGTATGTATTGTATGAATGTATTGTATGTAGTATGTATGTAGTATATATGTGGTATGTATGTAGCATGTAGTATGTATGTAGTATGTATGTAGCATGCATGTAGTATATATGTAGTATGTATGTAGCATGTAGTATGTATGTAGCATGCATGTAGTATATATGTAGTATGTATGTAGCATGTAGTATGTATGTAGCATGCATGTAGTATATATGTAGTATGTATGTAGCATGTAGTATGTATGTAGTATGTATGTAGTATGTATGTGGTATGTATGTAGCATGTAGCATGCATGTAGTATGTATGTAGTATATATGTGGAATGTATGTAGCATGTAGTATGTATGTAGCATGCAGTATGTATGTAGCATGCATGTAGTATATATGTAGTATGTATGTAGCATGTAGTATGTATGTAGTATGTATGTAGTATGTATGTGGTATGTATGTAGCATGTAGCATGCATGTAGTATGTATGTAGTATATATGTGGTATGTATGTAGCATGTAGTATGTATGTAGCATGCAGTATGTATGTAGCATGCATGTAGTATATATGTAGTATGTATGTAGCATATATGTAGTATGTATGTAGCATGTAGTATGTATGTAGCATGCATGTAGTATATATGTAGTATGTATGTAGTATATATGTAGCATGCAGTATGTATGTAGCATGCATGTAGTATATATGTAGTATGTATGTAGCATATATGTAGTATGTATGTAGCATGTAGTATGTATGTAGTATGTATGTAGTATGTATGTAGTATGTATGTAGCATGTAGTATGTATGTAGCATGCATGTAGTATGTATGTAGTATTTTTTTTTTTTTTTTTTTTTTAACATTTAACACATTAGCCGGATGATGGGACTACTACTGTCCCATCATTGGCTAATGTGTCAATCACTGTCATGGTAGCAGGCATCGCCAGATGGGACTTGTAGTCCCATCGGACGATGCTTGCACAGACCCCCGGACATCAGCACAGCCCCCCGGCAGGCCGGCACAGCCCCCCGGCAGGCCGGCACAGCCCCCCACAGGGTGCACAGACCACCGGCAGGCCGGCACAGCCCCCCGGCAGGCCGGCACAGCCCACCGGAGCCTGCACAGCCCCCCTGGCAGGCCGGCACAGCCCCCCGGCAGGCCGGCACAGACCACCGGAGCCTGCACAGACCCCCTGGCAGGCCGGCACAGCCCCCCGAAAGGCCCGTACAGACCCCAGAGAGGCTGTACAAGGGAAAAACAGGATTTTTCTTATTCCGATACCGGAAGTCCCATAGACTTGAATGGGACTTCCGGTATCGGAATCGGCGATACCGATACTTTTTTTTAAGATCGGCCGATCCATTCCGATCCGATACTTTGAAGTATCGGACGGTATCGCTCAACTCTACTTATGAC
Organism: Dendrobates tinctorius; assembly: GCF_039654945.1. Classification (NCBI taxonomy): domain Eukaryota; kingdom Metazoa; phylum Chordata; class Amphibia; order Anura; family Dendrobatidae; genus Dendrobates; species Dendrobates tinctorius. Next base: position 15,511,197 of record NW_027361783.1, read on the forward strand.
CATGTCATATTTCAGTTTTTCTTTTTTAATAAATTTGCAAAAATGTCTTCATTTCTGTTTGTTTTCAGTCAAGATGGGGTGCAAAGTGTACCTTAATGAGAAAAAAATAAACTTTTTTGAATTTACCAAATGGCTGCAATGAAACAAAGCGTGAAAAATTTAAAGGGGTCTGAATACTTTCTGTACCCACTGTATGCAAACTGTCAGCTCTGCACTGACAGTGAAAGTTGCTGATCATGATCTAAGCATGATCTATCAAATTTACAAGCTCTGGTGAAATGAATGTCGTCATGACAACATCCGGTTGCTATGGCAATGATCGGGACCCCGTGTCACACTGCGGCATCTCCGATCCAAGGGCAGAGGGGATGTAATCCCTTTGCCTGCTCCTGGAATGCTGTGATTGCATTCTATCACAGCATTTAGGGTTTTAAAGTGCTGGGAGTGGTGCATGACTGCTCCTGGCACCGAGTGCCGGGTGTCAGCTGTCAGAATCAGCTGAAACCTGGAGATGATTTTGCACACACAGCCTGTGTATGCACACAATCACGATGTAGTAATAATACTTTCTTGGTCAATAAGGCCCAAGAAGTGGGACATATTATCACTGCAAACGTCGGAAAGGGGTTAAAGGGGTTGTCAGAAGTGAAAGTAAATTTCATTCTAAATTCCTATTTATTTAGTGCCATAATCTAAGCAAATTTCTAATATACTTGCACCAAAAATTCCTTATTGTTCCCTAACTACACTATTCATCTGCTGTTCTATTTTTTCCCCCTACTTCCTTGATGACACTTCTTTTGAGAATCCCCATGCATGCTAGAATATTCAAACAAAGCATCACCAGGGTTCAGAGACTGCAGTCACTGCTGAAGCTTCTGCCCCCTCCCTGAAATGAAGCGTCATCAGTGATGTGATATGCACAAATACAGAGTGCGCTATTTTCTTGTCAGATTAGCAGTAATGAACCAGCAACAATACGGAGAAACAATACCCGGCATGCAGAGACCATCACCGGGTATTCTGACACCACTCTGCTGATCTGAGACAGCAGAGTAAGAGCAGTTATTGTCCACATTCCACAGACAGAGCTGGGACAGCACTGACCCTTAAACAAGTCTCACTGATGGTGATTCACTTCAGGGGGGGTCCTAGTCCAAATCTTTAACTGGGGCCCATCAAACTCTAGTTACGCCACTGGTGAAAGTGAAAAGTTCCACGAAGAAACAAGTGATCTCAACTCTGCGTTTTATGGTTGAGACAAGAATAACTCTGTCAATGTAACAACTATCTGGGGCTCTGAAAATAACCAAGAGGGCTGCACCACAATGTTTCCAAAATTCCTTTTCACTTCTGTTGTAGTTATAGGAACAGAGTTTTGCAGCTAGCTCAGCTGTTTACAGAGTCCCACACTCCTGTGGTTGGCATAAATACACGGTTATTCCTCACTTTGTCATAAGCCTCTTTTATGTGGCTCTATTAAAGGGGTTGAATTCGCCTTGTTCATTGAATAATGCTTGTTCCATACTGTAGAAATACTTTTCTTTTTATTACACTTGGATGAGTAGTAGGAAATAAAGCAATGATATCTCACACACAGAAACATAATCCATAATACTGTTATCTATTGTTCAGACAGAACAACATCTGGCAATCATATTTCATAGGTCTACGTTAAAATGAGAAAACAGACTGTATGAGATATGGTGAATCACTAAACTAGAGTGTCTCACGACAATTTCAAAGACAGTTGATCAATTCTGGGAGTTTTAAGGTATGTCAGTTGACCATCTAATGTATGCAGAGGCCTCAATAGCTGTTTAGGTCGTGTATTATATTCCATGATGCTCGATGCTTTGCTCCCATGCAAGATAATCCCATTTCAAATGGGTCATGAACACTGAGATCTAATTATTAGATATTACATAACATATATACAAAATAACAAGATTATGCTTCCATCATAAAAATGTTAATGGTCATTTAGGTTAGCAAGAATACGACCAGATAAAGAAAGCATTTCCTTTCATTTCTTCAGACCAATTCGGTGGTGGATTTAAAACCTTTCTATCCAATTTAACAGTATATTTTGTCATCGCATAGCTACATTTAATGCCTGCTTTCGGATATCTATTTTGAAAGCAGGATTGTTTCCGATCATGTGAATGTATTATTTATCTTGAAAGTAATCTTCAAGTCAAAGTTATCATTGCTTAAAAACATGAGTAAATGACTACAGTAGTTGTGCCAAGAAAGCAAGGTTTCATTCTGCTTGTTCTTTTCACCTTCTATAGCTGTGGTGGGCATGTTGCATAGTTAAAAAGACTGCAGTAAGACACTGGTTCTGTAATAATCCTCTGGGGATAATGTGTTCACCAGCCAAACGTTGCCTCATTATACTCTTAATCACACTGGACTAATGCACAGGAAAATTCTAGCTTGAAACAAGGCCATTATCTTGAAAATCCCTACAGACAAGATCTTTACTAAGTACATTACTTTAAGAAGAATAACCTTAAACTGGGTGGCTATATTTGCATTTCCTTATAATTAACACAGTAATGGCATTACCAGTGAATAGCAATATATTATAAAAAAGAAGTATAAGATGTTTCATTAGATGCAGGCAAAATGAAGAAAGCTAAGTAGATTTTAATTTATTTCAGGTATATAATCTGCATTATTCTGGTCTTCATCCACTTTTAGTCTGTATTTATAGCGATTTAAGCTTTTATTTAGAACCAGCTGAAGAGCCCGGCGCTGCCCGGGCATAGTAACTAACTGTGGGCAGTTATAGCAAATTTTAATTATCCTCCATCCTATAGTCCGGTGCCCTTATACCCATCATACATATCCACGATCCCATAGGCCCGTGCCCATATACCCATCATACATATCCTCCGTCCCATAGTCGAGTGCCCATATACCCATCATACATCCTCCATCCCATAGTCCCATGCCCATATACCCATCACACATCCTCCATCCCATAGTCCCATGCCCATATACCCATCATACATATTCGCCATCCCATAGTCCCATGCCCATATACCCATCATATACATGTATATTCGCCATCCCATAGTCGAGTGCCCATATACCCATCACACTTCCTTCATCTCACAGTCCCATGCCCATATACAGCGTCAGACTGGAACACCTTGGGCCCACCAGAGAAAATCATTCTTGGGGCCCACTATGTAGCTACATAGAGTTAAATACCAGACCACCAATTGTGCGGTAAAACACGCTAATATCCGGGTATAATATCAGGTTGTACATGTCTTAATTATGTAGCAGGAGTTGGGGTAGCCCCCTCATAGAATATAAAGCAGCCCCCTCATAGAATATAATGTAGACCCCTCATAGAATATAATGCAGCCATCTCATAGAATATAATGCAGCCATCTCATAGAATATAATACTGCCCCCCTCATAGGGTATAATGCACCCCCTCATAGGGTATAATGCAACCCCTCATAGGGTATAATACTGCCCCCCTCATAGGGTATAATACTGCCCCCCTCATAGGGAATAATGCACCCCCTCATAGGGTTTAATGCACCCCCTCATAGGGTATAATGCACCCCCTCATAGGGTATAATACTGCCCCCCTCATAGGGAATAATGCACCCCCTCATAGGGAATAATGCACCCCCTCATAGGGTATAATACTGCCCCCCTCATAGGGTATAATACTGCCCCCCTCATAGGGAATAATGCACCCCGTCATAGGGAATAATGCTGCCCTCCTCGTAGGGTATAATGCTGCCTCCTCATAGGGTATAATACTGCCCCCCTCATAGGGAATAATGCTGCCTCCTCATAGGGTATAATGCTGCCCCCTCATAGGGTATAATGCTGCCCCCCTCATAGGGAATAATGCTGCCTCCTCATAGGGTATAATGCTGCCCCCTCATAGGGTATAATACTGCCCCCCTCATAGGGAATAATGCGCCCCCTCATAGGGTATAATGCTGCCTCCTCATAGGGTATAATACTGCCCCCCTCATAGGGAATAATGCTGCCTCCTCATAGGGTATAATACTGCCCCCCTCATAGGGTATAATGCTGCCTCCTCATAGGGTATAATACTGCCCCCCTCATAGGGTATAATGCTGCCCCCTCATAGGGTATAATACTGCCCCCCTCATAGGGAATAATGCGCCCCCTCATAGGGTATAATGCTGCCTCCTCATAGGGTATAATACTGCCCCCCTCATAGGGTATAATGCTGCCTCCTCATAGGGTATAATACTGCCCCCCTCATAGGGTATAATGCTGCCTCCTCATAGGGTATAATACTGCCCCCCTCATAGGGTATAATACTGCCCCCCTCATAGGGAATAATGCACCCCCTCATAGGGTATAATGCTATATAGATATAGAGTTAGATAGATATAGATAGAAAGATAGATGTAGAAATAGATAGATATAGAGATAGATAGTAGATAATGGATAGAAAGTAGATAATGGATAGATATAGATAGAAAGATTCATAGAGATAGATAGAGATAGATAGAGATAGATATAAAGATAGATATAGAAAGAAATATAGATAGATAGATAGATAGATCGATAGGTAGATATATATAGAGATAGATAGAAAATAGATAATGGATAGATAGATAGATATAGAGATACATAGCTATAGATAGAAAGATATAGAGAGATAGATATATAGATAGAGATAGATAATAGATAGAGATAGATAATAGATAGAGATATACAGATATAATAATAATAATAATAATAATAATAATAATAATATAGACATATATAGATAGATATAGAGATAAATATATATAGATAGATGGCTATAAATAAAAATAGATATAGAGATATATATAGAGATAGATAGATATAGAGATAATAGATAGAGATAGATAGATATAGAGATAGATATAGAGACAGATAGATATAGAAAGATAGATATAGAGATAGATATAGAGATAATAGCTAGATATAGAGATATGTATAGAGATAGACAGATATAGAGTTAGAAAGATAGATAGATATAGAGAGAGATATAGAGATAGATAGAGATAGCTAGATAGATGGATAGATAGATATAGATAATAGAGATAATAGATAGATGTAATAGATAGATATAGAGATAGATGGATAGATCAATAGATAGATAAAGAGAGAGAGATAGAGATAGATAGATAATGAGATATAGAGATAGATATAGAGATATAGTGTTAGATAGAAAGATAGATATAGAGATAGATAGATAGATATAGAGATAGATAGATAGATATAGAGATAGATATGGATATAGAGATAACAGATAGATATAGAGATAGATAGATAGATATAGAGATAGATAGATAGATATAGAGATAATAGATAGATAGATATAGAGATAATATATAGATAGCTATAGAGAGAGAGATATAGAGATAGATATAGAGAGAAACAGATATAGATATAGAGATAGATATAGAGATAGATAGATAGATATAGAGATAATAGATAGATATAGAGATAGATAGATATAGATATAAAGATAGATAGAGATAGAGAGAGCGGTAGATAGAGAGAGAGATAGATATAGAGAGAGATAGATACAGAGATCGATAAATAGATAGAGAGATAGATGTAGATATAGATAATAGATAGAGATAGATAGATAAAGATAGATAATAAATATAGAGATAGAGTAAGATAGAAAGATATAGAGATAGGTAGATATAGATAATAGAGATAGCTAGATAGATAGACATAATAGATAGATATAGATATAGATAGATATAGAGATAGATAGAAAGATAGATATAGAGATAGATGTAGAGATAGAAAGATAGATATAGAGATAGAGCGATAGATAGATAGAGATATATATAGATAATAGATAGAGATAAATAGATAGATAGATAGATAAAGATAGATAGATATAGAGATAGATATAGAGATAGAAAGATAGATATACAGAGAGATAGATATAGAGATAGAGATAAATAGATAGATATAGAGAGAGATATAGAGAGAAATAGATATAGATAAAGAGATAATAGATATATATATAGAGATAGATATAGATAGAGATAGATACAGAGAAAAGATATAGAGATAAATAGAGAAAGATAGATAGATATATAGATATAGAGATAGAAAGATAGATATAGAGATAGAGCGATAGATAGATATACAGAGAGATAGATATAGAGATAGATAGAGATATATAGATAGATAGCTATAGAGAGAGATAGAGATAGATATAGAGAGAAATAGATATAGATATAGAGATAGATATAGAGATAGATAGAGATAGATATATAGATATAGATATAAAGATAGATATAGAGATAGATATAGAGATAGAGCGATAGATAGCGAGAGATATAGAGATAGATAGATACAGAGAAAAGATATAGAGATAGATAACGGATAGATAAATAGATAGATAGGTATAGAGATAGATAGATATAGATATTAGATAGAGATATATATATATAGATAAAGATAGATAGATATAGATGGTAGCTAGATAGATAATAAATATAGAGATAATAGATATAGAGATAGATAGACATAATAGAAAGATAGATAGATAGATAGTTAGATATAGAGATAGATGTAGAGATAGAAAGATAGATATAAAGATAGAGCGATAGATAGATAGAGATAGAAATAGATAGATATAGATAATAGATAGAGATAGATAGATATAGATAATAGATAGAGATAGAAAGATAGATAGATATAAGAGAGATAGAGATATATAGAGAGAGATAGATAGATAGATAGATAGAGAGAGAGAGTGAGAGAGATATAAAAAAAAAAAACACAATACTCACCTCTCCTCCTCGCTCCCACGCTGATCCCGGCTTCAGTGTCAGGAGCTGCCCCCTCTGCCAGACACACAGCGGGTGCGCGATGTAGTGACGTCATCGCGCACTGGCTGTGAGTCAGGAGCAGAGAGGACTGAGGGCGGCGCCGGCCCTGATTTACAGCTGTAGTCTGCAGAGCGGCTTACTGGGCTGGGGGCGGGGCCTCTGGGGGGGTGGAGACCTGAAATGATATTCACTGCTTCGCAGTGAATATTCATTTCTCTTTAGCAGCGGGGACAGGGGCTCCTGCCTCCTGACACCCGCTGCTGCTCCGCTGGCACGGGCCCCCATAGCAGCTGCATGGTGTGCGACACACCACTGGCTGGGGGCCCCTGGAGCAGCGGGGGGCCCGAGGCAACTGCTGGCCCTGTATGCCAGCAGGTGCCAGGGCCCACTAGATGCCAGGGCCCACCGGAGAATCCTCCGGTTCTCCGGTGGGCCAGTCCGACGCTGCCCATATACCCATCATACATATCCTCCATCCCATAGTCACGTGCCCATATACCCATCATACATATCCTTCATCCCATAGCCCCGTGCCCATATACCTGTCATACATATCCTCCATCCCATAGTCCAGTGCCCATATACTCATCACACATCCTCCATCCCATAGCCCCGTGCCCATATACCCATTATTCAAAGAGGAGATCCCAAAAGGGAAAAAAAACCACCTGGTTCCCGCGCTGCTATACTTCAACCCTCAAATCCAGTCGATTCTAGGAGTAGGTTCCAATATCAATGCTTTATTTCATGGTACATACAAAGACAACGCGTTTCGAGGTCTATTCCATGACCTCTTCCTCAGGTCGGATGTACAAGAATGAAGACAAATCAAAGGTTGACGGTTTATATCATATCGGGGTTAATTACCCCGCTGCTCACAAAGAGGAAGCTGTGGGGTGGAGTAACCAAATGCAAATACATAGACATTTCATTACAAAATGAACCAATATTAAAAGACACAATAACTTACTCCCCATAAATCACAAATTGGACTAGATTAAAAACAAAAAAATTTTTTTTTTTAGTATTTAAAGAAAGAAAAAAACACTTCTCATACCAGAATCAAACCTATAAGGTTGTGGGACTAAAAGTATGTATGTGAGCTAAAATCATCCACTTTAACTGGTAGTGCTGTAGGCACACTATTATATTGGACTAAAAATAGCCATCTATTTAAGCTAAAAAGTGAACATTATACACAGAAAACCAAGACGGTGAATAACCAGACTAGTTTTCCACTTACAGTACTAACATAAGAGGTCAGGAAAACTTTTCAGAGTGACAGAAAAATAAACGCATCTGAGAAGAAATTTCACTCGAAAATATCGCAAACCTCATTGAGGCCATTTGGATTTATGGTATTCAACCTATAATTCCAGTAGATTTCTCTTCTACACAAAACCTGGAATCTGTTAGGGGTATTAGAATCAACCCGGTCAATAGGTAAAAACCGCAAACCCGAAAAATCCCGTCCATGTGTGATAGCGCAGTGTCTGGACAGGCCGTGCTTCATAAAGCCTTTTTTGACATTGTGACGATGTGCATTAATTCTCTTTCTTAATGTTTGTGTTGTCCGCCCTATATACTGCTTATTGCAGCTGCACTGTATCAAATAAATGACAAAGTCCGACTCGCAGGACAACCTTTCACGTATGGGAAAGGATTCATTGGTGGAGGTAGAGCTGAAAGAGGGCATATTATGAGTGATGCCTTTACAACATTGGCATTTCAATTTCCCACACCGAAACACTCCAACATTACTAGCTATTTTAATATTCACAGAGGGATTCAGGGTTTTTTCCTTCAAACGACTGGGGGCTAATATATTTCTGTTCACTTAATGTTCACTTTTTAGCTTAAATAGATGGCTCTTTTTAGCCCAATATAATAGTGTGCCTACATTCGGTTAAAGTGGATGATTTTAGTTCACATACATACTTTTAGTCCCACAACCTTATAGGTTTGATTCTGGTATGAGAAGTGTTTTTTTTTCTTTTTTTCATTAAAAATTTAAAAAATTTTTTTTTTTTTTTTTTTGTTTTTTGTTTTTAATCTAGTCCAATTTGTTATTTATGGGGAGTAAGTTATTGTGTCTTTTAATATTGGTTCGTTTTGTAATGAAATGTCTATGTATTTGCATTTGGTTACTCCACCCCACAGCTTCCTCTTTGTGAGCAACAGGGTAATTAACCCCAATATGATATAAACCGTCAACCTTTGATTTGTCTTCATTCTTGTCTTTGTATGTACCATGAAATAAAGCATTGATATTGGAACCTACTCCTAGATTCGAGTGGATTTCCTCCATTTGAGGGTTGACGTATAGCAGCGCTGGAACCAGGTGTTTTTTTTCCCTTTTGGGATCTCCTCTTTGATTAATGGAAGCAGACGCTGTCTGTCTACACCCTCCTGCTGCAGCTTCATTATATGGGATTGAGCATATTTAGTAGTTGTGGCATTACACAACCTCTGAGGGTGAGTACCCTGAACAATTCAATTTTTACTTATTATATCTGGTAAAGCCCTATGGGTGCGCTTTTGTGGTTTCTTTTATCTTCATATACCCATTATGACATCATCACCATGGCAACTGTTATAACATAACCGTCACCATTGCAACCTATGATGAATCAGCGTCGCCATGGCAACAATTGTGACATCATAATGAAGGGCGGGGCTTGATGCACACACACTTTTCTCCATTATGTAGATAGGGGCAAAATTGTTTGGTGATTTGGAACACGCGCGATTAAAATTTCACCTCACAACATAGCCTAGGACACTGTCGGGGTCCAGACGTGTGACTGTGCCAAATTTTGTGGCTGTAGCTGCGACGGTTCGGATGCCAATCCCGGACATACATACATACATACATACACACACTTGAGCTTTATATATTAGATAACTAGCTGAAGAGCCCGGCGCTGTCTGGGCATAGTAACTAACTGAAGTTAGTTATAGCAAATTATAATTATCCTCCATCCCATAGTCCCATGCCCATATACCCATCATACATATCCATGATCCCATAGGCCCGTGCCCATATACCCATCATACATATCCTCCATCCCATAGTCGAGTGCCCATATACCATCACACATCCTCCATCCCATAGTCCCATGCCCATATACCCATCACACATCCTCAATCCCATAGTCCCATGCCCATATACCCATCATACATATTCACCATCCCATAGTCGAGTGCCCATATGCCCATCACACATCATTCATCTCATAGTCCGATACCCATATACCCATCATACATATTCTCCATCCCATAGTCCCGTGCCCATATACCCATCATACATATCTGCCATCCCATAGTCCCATGCCCATATACCCATCATACATATCCTCCATCCCATAGTCCAGTGCCCATATACCCATCACATATCCTCCATCCCATAGTTCCGTGCCCATATACCTGTCATACATATCCTCCATCCCATAGTCCAGTGCCCATATACCCATCACACATCCTCCATCCCATAGTCAACCATTATAACATCATAATGAGTGGCGGGGCTTGCAACCTATGATGACATCAGCGTCACCATGGCAACCATTATGACATCATAATGAGGGGCGGGGCTTGATACACACACTTTTTCCCCATTATGTAGATAGGGGCAAAATTGTTTGGTGAATTGGAACGCGCGGGGTTAAAATTTCGCCTCACAACATAGCTTTGGATACTCTCAGGGTCCAGACGTGTGACTGTGCCAAATTTTGTGGCTGTAGCTGCGACGGTGCGGATGCCTATCCTGGACATACACACATACACACACTTGAGCTTTATATATTAGATTATCACCTCCTTTGTGTTTTATAAAGCATGCAATAAAAAGAACAAGAAGAAGTTAATTTAAGAAAATGCATACCACATAGATGATAACTCTAAGGGTCCATGTAGACACGCCAACCGTTAAGTGACTGTTGAGTCACTAATGGCAGGCTGAACGACAGTCATTAAGTGGTCTGGTTAGACAGGCTGACCACACATCTATGATCACAGAACAATTTGTAATATTATGGTTCTGTGCGCCTAGAATGTCATTAGTCTCGGTAGCACACATCATGCTTACACATGACGATTTGCTACTGAGAATGATTATCTATAAGCCTGATTAAAAATTATCACTATCCACCAAACAAGTGTTTGGCCTGTTTTTTTGACGTGATTGGCAGCCTCTCTAAATGGGTTTTTACGTCTCTTCATGAGTAGTCACTTTCTTAAAGTCTAGTCATATGCATTGGATAACTATTGGCCAAGCTCTCATTTAGTTGTCAGCGTTTCCCTTTAGTCCCCTATACATATGCATGCTTACAAGGTGGAAAGTGAAGGTTTAATCAACAGGGAGAGGGAAGTAAAAAGTTTCCAGTCACATATGGTGGCAAAATATCTCCTAGGAAAAAGCAAGGATTGGGCATGTGGATTGACACTTTTTACCCCCAAACCTGTCAATGGGGATAAATTAGAAAATCCCTGTTGGCTCTTTTTGTTTGCACAGTATTTTAGATTTGCTTTATTTACTGTCACTGAACATTGAAACTATAGTCAGTCAGTCAGTGAGTCACCATAAAGACTAGGGAAAACACTGGGGGGCTTTATTATTAAGACTATTCCAGCTTTGTAGCATAAAAAATCACATACAATGGAGGACACCATGTTTATACCATAATGCATTACTTCTTTTTTTCATTCCTTCCAGCACTTTCTGAGTAAAATGAAAAAAAAAAGAAGGTAAAGCTTAGCAAAATGGGTGTGGCCATGTGCTAAGACAGATTCACTCTAATCTATGTAAAGTGGCATAAATTATGTTGCAACTCTACCATGGCATGTGCCTCTTCTTAAATCAGTAAAGTATGAACATCTTAACTCAGCAGGCTTTTTATTATGACTTTAGTAAAGCACGTTGATCTTTATAAATTAACCACTTTTTAGTCATGTAAGCATAAAGCATATCAATACCACATCCTTCAAATTAGCACACATTGGTGGCTACTACTTCTCTCTATTCTTGATTAGCCACTGACTCCTGAGTGGCCACTTGCTATACACTTTCCCAGGAGAGAGAGGTAACCTTGTACTTTTGATGAGCTGATGAGTGCTTTCTCCCAGGAGGAATCTAAACCCCTTCATGACTGGAGGTATTTTCATTTTTGCGTTACCATTTTTGGCTCCCCTTCTTCCCAGCATCAATGGCATAGGTAAAGGGGAAAAGAAAAATAGTCAGCTCACCAGTCTTCTGCAGGTTTCTCTGACTGAGCACGCACGGAGCCGCCTTGATTAGAGGCGTGGTTCACAATGAAAAATGGAAGAGGAAAAAAAAATTCTCCAGCGTGTAATCCAATAAAATCAATTCTTTTATTAAAGACATGTTAAAATGTATGTATCAAAAATGCAGATGAACAAAGGAAAGGAAGGATGGGGTCCCCATAACAACCAACGCGTTTCAACCTCTTGCGGTCTTAGTCAGCAGTGAAAAAATAAAAAAGTTATAGCTGTCAGAATAAAGCGATGCAAAAACAATTATTTTTTCTATAAAATAGTTTTTATTATATAAAAGCGCCAAAAATAAAAAAGATATAAATGTGATATCGCTGTAATCGTACTGACCTGAAGAATAAAACTGCCTTATCAATTTTACCACACATGGAACAGTATAAATGCCCCACCAAAAGAAATTCATGAAATGCTGGTTTTTGCTCATTCTATCTCTCAAAAATCAGAATAGACAGTGATCAAAAAATGTCACGAAAAACAAGACCGCACATGACTGTGGGCCAAAATATGGAAACATTTTAGCTCTCAAAAGTCCCCCAGGCCACTGGCTTCTTCTTCCAGGAGAAAATGGCGGGCACATGTGCAGTGCTCCTGCCGAGTTTTGCCGGCCAGCACCCGGCAACTATAGGACATTTTTCCATATTGGTTCATTTTGATCACTGTGATAGACCCTATAACAGTGATCAAAATAAAAAATAGTAAATCAAGCCCCCTTTATCACCCCCTTAGGGAAAAATAATGAAATAGAAAAATGTATTTATTTCCATTTACCAATTAGGGTTAGAGTTGGGCTAAAGTGAGTTGGGCTAAAGTTAGGGTTAGGGTTGTGACTAAAGTTAGGGTTAGAGTTGGGTCTAAAGTTAGGGTTAGGGTTGGGGCTAAAGTTAGGGTTAGGGTTTGGGCTAAAGTTAGGGTTAGGGTTGGGGCTAAAGTTAAGGTTAGGGTTGGGGCTAAAGTTAGGGTTTGGGTTGGGGCTAGAGTTGTGGTTAGGTCTTGGATTACGGTTATGTTTGGGATTAGGTTTAGGGTTGAGATTAGTGTTGGGGTGTGTTAGGTTTAGGTTTGTGGTTAGGCTTATGGTTGTGGGTGGAATTAGGGTTAGGGGTGTGTTAGCATTAGGTTTGTGGTTATGGTTATGGTTAGGGGTGTATTGAGGTTAGGGTTGGAGTTAGAATTGGGGGATTTCCTCTGTTTAGGCACATCAGGGGTTCTTCAAACATGTCATGGCTTCCGATTTCAATTCCAGCCAAATCTGCATTGAAAATGTCAAATGGTGCTCCTTCCCTTCCGATCTCTGCTGTGCACCCAAACAGTAATTTACCCCCTCATATGGGGTATCATCATACAAATTGGACAACTTTTGGCAACCAATTTCTCCTGTTAACCTTGTGAAAATAAAACATTGGGGGCGAAAACATCATTTTTGTGACAAAAATATGATTTTTTATTTTTATGGCTCTACCTTATAAACTTCTGTGAAGCACTTGGGGGTTCAAAGTGCTCACCACACATCTAGATAAGTTCCTTAGGGGGTCTACTTTCCATAGCGGTGTCACTTGTTGGGGTTTTCCACTTTTTAGGCACATCAGGGGCTCTCCAAATGCGACATGGCGTCCGATCTCAATTCCGGCCAATTTTGCATTGAAAAGTCAAATGGCACTCCTTCCCTTCTGAGCTCTGCCAGCTCCCAAACAGTGGCTTACCTGAATATATGGGGCATCAGCGTACTCAGGCCAAATTGGACAACAACTTTTGGGTCCAATTTCTCCTGTTACCCTTGGGAAAAGAAAAAAAATTGGATCTGAAGTAAATTTTTTGTGAAAAATGTTAAATGTTGATTTTTTTTAAACATTCCAAAAATTCCTGTGAAGCAACTAAAAGGTTTATAATTTTCTTGAATGTGGTTTTGAGCCCATTGAGGGGAGCAATTTTTAGAATGGTGTCACTTTGGGTTTTTTTCTATCATATAGACCCCTCAAAGTGACTTCAAATGTGATGTGGTCTCTAAAATATGGTGTTGTAAAAATGAGAAATCGCTGTTTAACTTTTAACCCTTATAACTTCCTAACAAAAAAAATTAGGTTCCAAAATTGTGCTGATGCAAAGTAAACATGTGGGAAATGTTACTTATTAAGTATTTTATTTGACATATCTCTGTTAATTAAAGGCATGAAAATTCAAATTTGGAAAATTGCAACATTTTCAAAATTTTTGCCAAATTTCCATTTTTTTCACAAATAAACGCATCATATCAAAGAAATTTTACCACTGTCATGAAGTACAATATGTCTCGAGACAAAATAGTCAGAATCACTGAGATCCATAGAAGCATTCCAGAGTTATTACCTCATAAAGGGACAGTGGTCAGAATTGTAAAAATTGGCCTGGCCATTAACATGCAAACCTGCCTTGGAGGCAAAAGGGTTAAAAACATGTCATAAAACAATACATAATAGTGTTACAGTGCTTCTTCATCTTTGACAAAATGTAAAGGCTGCAGCCAATCAGAAAAAAATAAATTGATGCCAGTAGACCAATGGGAAACATGATGCCAAATAGGAAGAAGCAGCACCAGTCCGAAAGTCAAGTATCTATATTTTTATTTTTCCACCACATTGAGGACATTCAAAAGAGGTTATCCCTTACTTAACAAAATGGGTTGTTAAGTAATGGACAACACCTTTAATAAATACTTTTGAAAGAATTATAAAAGTGCCATTATTCATAGTGTGAAAATTTCATGAAATTTAGATTGCAGGATGGATGTTAAAATTACACTGGAAAGCGATATTTTACATATTCTGTATTTTACCTGATTGAGCTAGCCCTGATACACAGCTGGGCTACAGTTACCAAATTTTAGTCAATTTTTGAGAGCACATGTGTTCTTTACTCAAGAAAATGAGATAACCTGCACATGAATAAATATTAAAGATGAGGGCAACTTCTGAAATTTGAACTTGACAGCCTTGCTAAAATTTTTCACAAAATTGAAAAGACGTAAATTGAAAGTATCACAAGTCCTCCATCTGTCCTTAAAAGACATGTATGACATACTAAAGTCTCTTAGGAATGTAATCAACCCATTTAAATCTTTTTAACACAAACATGGCTTCAGTAATATCAAAATGACCTCAATGTATATAATTATGAATTAATGCATGGTAAATATTCTTCAATCCTGGCCTGCCAAATACAATATTTGTACAATTTATTAAGAGTTTTTGCTTTATTTCCCAATTTATATGGCTAAATTCTGAGATAAGACATTTTATCAATATCCAGATTCAACAAAAAATGGTTATTACATTTCCTACTTCTGCTTGTATACAGGTTAAGATAGTATAGCACTGTCATGGACTATGGGATGTGATTACAGAAAGGCATTAAAGTGACGCCCTGCCACACTTGGTTGCGTGCCACATTTTTGGTATTTCTTGTGAAGCGAATCGCAAATTGTTCAAATTCACTGGGTTCAATGAGCTCCTAAAAATTCAGTGCATATAAACCAAATCAAATGGCTAAATTACAAAACTCTAATACTATGTGATAGCAGAAAAATTAACCAAACAATATCCAGGAAATACTAATTTACTGTACACATAAATTCCTTAGACCATTTCATGTAGCAAAGTAGACTATAAAATTTTAAAACCATTGAACATTTTCCATTTCTTTCCACCTCAGAGAAACTGAAGCAATATCCACGGCGGCTGAGTTTCTGCATTCTAAACATGCACCATCTTCTTTGATAGATGTGTTTCTAGTAATAATGAGAAGACGCTCGAGTATCCATTACACCTTAATAAGGAAACAAATAACAGGTACCTCACAATTGAATTTGTTGCCTAGATTCAGATATCAACATTTTACCAGAGAAAAATCCTAATATACTGGATTGATTGCAGAAACAGGGAAATTGTATTTGCATCTTTTGTCATTTAACAATCACATAGTAAATATGCAAGTCATCATTACATGTTAGTAATCAACTAATATGGCCAACTTCAGCCCTCATGCACATAACAGAAGATCGAACAATAGCCATGTACAATAGCTTCCAGAATTCTTATGGTTGCATGATAGCAAGCTCTAAGCCTCCAGGAAGTAAGTATCATGCATCTGGGTTTGAACTCTTGAGTCTGTGCTTTGTGGTCGGCATCTCTGTCTGCCAAGTCCAGCAGATACACTTTTTTTCTGGGTGTTTAGTTTCTATTTTTTTTGCTTCAGTCTTTTTGGGACAAAAGGTGTTTTCATTTATTCCCTTTTCTGCCCTATCACCTTTCAGGTGCGATTTTATATACTTTCCCCTGCTGGTATTTCTTTCAAGTGAAAGTCTAATTTGGATGTCCAGTTATACTGCTGTAGTTTAAGCCAGTCAGTGAAAGACTGGCAAGAGTTTATGTCTTTGCTGTTTATGTTCTTTACCTTGCACCTATCTTCTGCTTCTTTTTAGGAAGTAGGTGGCATATTTTCTAACAGTATGTATTATTCCTTTATTTTCTATTTTGTTTTACTCACTCTGGGATCTCTTTCTATTTCAGCAAACTTTCCCTTCTGTAGGTAATTTACACTCTGCTCTGCCCTCTGGTTCTTTAGGAGCAACGTGAAGCACTCAATAGTCTGTAAGGCAGCGTAGGTTCATGTTGCCGCCATCTAGTATGTGGTTAGGGCTATCTCTGCTCATGTAGGAACCACTAGGGATTGCAGGGTCTGCATCTGTTGTCTGCTCAAAGAACCAGCAGGGTCAGTTGCAGTTTCAGTGTGTTACGTATTTTCCAGAGTGAGTTGCTACACTATCGTAACAGGAAGTTATGGAAGTATTGTACATTGGAAGCACAAATATTTAATATTACTGCATCTAATAAGACGTGTCAATTTTATGTCTGAATCCACATAAATCCAAAAGTAGACACCTTCATATGTCTGCTTCATATGAAATATGATGTTTGGAACAGCGAAACTGAGAGAGATGAAAGCCGTATTTTTTGACACTTTTATAATGGCTAATTCTATAATTCTATGATGACTCAGAACAAGCACACAACTGAAATATAGCAGTTTGACAAAGCAGAGACCCTGCATCAAAACTATACTTAAAAAAATATTTTGTAATGTATTGTACACATGGCTTAAAACCCACAATTAAAAGCATCACAATTAAATAGGAACTGAAAAGCACAAAAATAAAACAAATATTGTTAGGGAATGTGCACACAAAGTCTTATATATGCTGACGTACTTGCATAGTTTTTGAAGCACTTCAGAAAAATGCCATTGGGGATGGGGGGCTTCCCAAAGTGTGTTCTTTGCCATCTTTGTAGTCATTTTGGAGCAGCTTTTTTACACTTCTGTTATTTTTTAAAATTTTATTTATATAATAGTAACAACTTCCACATTAAGGCCGACTGTTGTGAGTTCATTTTTCCCTTCACCATTGAGGTGTGATGAACTCCCTCCTCTGGTGAAGGAAGGTAGTGAGGCTGATTACCAAACACCTGGGCAGCTAGATGATGACTGGGTGGCTGGAATTGAGGACTGGATATAAGGCTGCCGACGCCCTTCTTCCTGGCTGGTGATTTTCCTGCTGGATTCTTGGAGACCAGTCTGATTCCTGCATCTCAAAGCTAAGTTTTTCTGCTCTTCTTTGTACTCTTCAGTTTTGTTTTTGTTTTGCCTTGTTTTTTGGGAGTTCTGCCATCCCCGGCCGGGGGTGAGCTGAACTCCATTTTTTTCTCTGATCTGTTGATATTTTGCTCTGTCTTCAGAATATACATGAGTGCTGATATAGTCTTTTGAAGCCTAGCGACTTCAGGGCCTGTTTTTCCTATCAGTCGGTTGGCTCATTTTGATAGGGTTTTTGCGGATGGCAGACAACAGCTTTCCTATCCTGTCCTATGTAGTTAGCTTGGGCCCCATCATTTGCTCAACCTATCTTTCTATCTGTGTTAGTGTTTTCATCTTGCTTCACCGTCATTATATGTTGGGGGCTGCCTATTGCTTTGGGGTCTGCTCTGGGGCAGTTTAGTTTTTCCCCTTTCTGTCTTTAGGCTATATAGTTCTCCGGCTGTGATCGAGGGGTCTAGGGCACTGTAGGAACCCCCCACGGCTACTGCTAGTTGTTGTGGATAGGTTCAGGGGTCTGCAATCCGATAGCTGCCAACCTCTCTGGTTTTTCTGGACTTAGCTGGTATTTTGTTTTTTCCTCCTTCGGTGACTCATCATAACAGCCGACTGAAGAATGGGTAGCTCACTTCTTTTAGTCACCTCACATATTCACTATTTTATTTTAATGTTTTTTGAATGCTTTTTCATGCAGTTTCCAGACATCATGTGTGCATATCTTTATAATGGTTTAGTGAAGGCTAATTAATTTTAAACTGCATGTGGCATAACTTCAAGGGAACTATACTTTCAAGTAATTTTTCAGAATTAGTTGTAGTGTGTGTGCATGACAAAAAAACACTATCATTGGTCATGATATGACTTGTATCCTACATTTTTCACCAGTTTTCCCCCAGCAGGCTCTTTCTCTGTTTCCAATTGTCTCTGAGCTAGTGGATGGAGCCTAGTTATTTTGGTGTCTCCCATAGACTAATCTAACAGAAAGAGGGTTCTCTGCTCTTTTTTCCTTTAGTAGCAGACGGACAGAAACAACAAAGATATGAAGGAAATTATACAGCGATACTGCAGTGTAGCTGTGAATCCAGCATTGTGATAAACTAGCTAGAATCTGCATGATCTGTTTATCTGCCTCTCACTGTTCTTCCCCACTCTTTGTATACTTCAACATATGTAATCTGATATTCTATTGTGCTGGCTGTCTATTTTGCCTTGAGCAATGCTCATTTGAGATGGTTTTGAGAGTGAATGTGAGTTCAGAAGGCAAGGATTAGAAGTTACTCATGAGTGAAGAAAAAAGCAGATTCTCTGATGAGATACATTACAAAGTTTAGTATATTCTCTTGCACTACCGTTCTATGCAAGGTTTGTTGAAGTTTCATGAAAATTTGTATACATCTTTAATGAAAATGTGTAAACAATAGTGTTGGGCGAGCGTGCTCGCCAATGCTCCATATGCGATTGAGCATCAGGGTGCTTGGGTAAGCTTGTTACTCGATTGAGTATCGCGGGTGCTCGAGCGCCATGTTTGAGTCCATGCCCCACGACCAATAATATGAGGATTGCCTGCCATACACTGTAATGCTGTAGCCATTATATAAGACCCAGTGACTCAATGCTTGCACACTCTCCTCTGCAAGCAGTTCAGAGAGAGTTGATCTAGGTGGGAGAGTTTAGATTAGAGCAGACATACTGTATAAGCAGTGTTTAATTATTGAAGTGCTTGTATACCGCTGCTGCACCATTAAAACAAATGTCCTTTTTAGGGCAACATACTGTTCTTTCTCTAGTAAAAGTGTGGTTTCCTGCTTTTTTTGCATATAGTCCTTCTATAGGTATACTGCTGCTGCAACCTAAAAACAAAAGTCCCTTTCAGAGCTACATAATTTCTTTTCCATATTTCCCAGAAAGTTTGCAGGCATAGATTAAATACTGAATTTGAAATGTGCAAGGCAATAAGGGATGGGGAAGTGGACAGGCTGCTGATGGTGCACGCAGAAGCTGAGGCCATGGGCCAAGTGCAACTGTGCCTGCTGCTGGAGCACTACAAACATGCCCATCCACAAGAACTTCCTGTTCCACTTGGCAGGGGGGCACAGGACACCACTCTTGAAGTCAGAAAAGTGTGAACAAGTGGTTGGTTGGATGGCAAGTAATGCTTCTAGTATGTTTCCCAGCACCATTCTATCTTCCACATGGTCTAATCTGTTTTCTGTGGCCCTCCTCTATGTAGGGTGTAGTGCAGTCCCTTCTTCTACTTTTTACAAGCCCTTGCACTTAGTGCATAAACATTATGAGTTTAGGAATCCCACTACCTAACAAATGTAATACAATGTGCATGAGGCCATCGTTTATGCCTAATACAAGGTGTATCAGAATCCCTCTTCCTTCTAATTTTTGGCAGTTCTTGCACTGTTTGCATATACTTTTTGAGTTTCAGCGTCCCTACTTCATAAATTAAACAGGATGTATCTTTTGTCACAGGCCACTGTGCTCTTAGGAAACTTGAGTACTGCAGAAATTATTTTGTAACCTTGGCCAGATATGTGCCTTGCCACAATTCTGTCTCTGAGCTCCTTGGCCAATTCCTTTGACCTCATGATTCTCAATTGGTCTGACATGCACTGTGAGCTGTGAGGTCTTATATAGACAGGTGTGTGCCTTTACAAATAAAGTCCTATCAGTTTTATTAAACACAGCTGGACTCCAATGAAGGAGTAGAACTATCTCAAGGAGGATCATGAGGAAATTGGCATCAAGTGACTTTAATATGAGTGTCTGAGCAAAGGGTCTGAATACTTATGACAATCTGATATTCAAGTTTTTCTTTTTTAATAAATTTGCAAAACTTTCTACATTTCTGTTTTTTTTCAGTAAAGATGGGGTGCAGAGTGTACGTTTAATGAGAAAAAAAATGAACTTTTTTGAATTTACCAAATGGCTGCAATGAAACAAAGAGTGAAAAATTTAAAGGGGTCTGAATACTTTCTGTATTCACCGTATCTTTTCAAGGTCACAATGGTTTTAGGTTTTAATGTGTAACAAAAAAATCTTCTATTAAGTAAACTACACATTTCGGATATGAGACATTAAGGACTATAACAGCAAAATTACATAAATGTGTTTACTAAGCTTTGAGATATTCATCAAATATTTCAAGAAACATTTCCATTTTAATAAATCTAAATAATTTATTAAAACTGTCTGACTAAAAACAGGCCTTGCTGTCCTTGGCAACCAAAGTGCAGTTGACATATTTTTCTGAACAGTTTAAGTAGTACATCTTGAGGTTAATTAGTAGTACGGGACTACAAGAATATTCTTGCTTTTAGGCTTCATTTACAAATCCTTTAACCCCTTCCCGACATGCACCGTACCAGTACTGCTCTGCAGGAACTGCGTTCCCGCAAACAGCAGTATTAGTATTGCAGCCTCACGCTGAGCGCAGCGGTGATCGCGTGCGGGTGTCAGCTGTATGTGACAGCTGACACCCCACAGCAATGCCCATGATCGGTGCTAGCACTGATCATGGGCATTTAACCCCTCTGATGCCGCTGTCAGTAGTGACAGCGGCATAGAGAAGTATCGCGCAGGGAGGGTGCTCCCTGCGCACTCCAACCGGAACAATGCGATGTGATCACGTTGTTCTGGTGTACTCCATGGAGACCCCTGGCACCAAGAAATTTTATCACTATCACAAAGTACAATGTCACGAGAAAACAATCTCAGAATCAGCAGGATCCGCTGAAGCGTTCTAGAGTTATGACCTCATAAAGTGACAGTGGTCAGAATTGTAAAAATTGGCCTGGTCAGGAAGGTGAAAACAGGCTTCGGGGTGAAGGGGTTAAACATGGTTTGGGTATGGACCACGATGCACAAACTTGTCGCGGGGTGCCAATTTTGGGTTAGGAAACCTGTGGCTAGTCCATTTATCACGGTTCATACTAAGATTGTGATGCATAAATGTTTGAATGAGGCATTAAATAATTTTTTGTATATAAAAAACAGAATTAGAAAGTGATTTTGGTGCAATTTTACACAAAATGGGTACAGAATAGATGTTGTGTGTATGGTTGTCAAATTGTACCAGTAAAAAAGTTGTGCGAAAACAGACATGCACAGTTAAATGTCAATACTTTTTTTCACATTTTTTTTCACAAAATTCAACCCCCTTTCCTAACATGATGTGATGCTAGGTAGGTACAGTACGTGTCTAAAAGTCAATCACCTGCAATAGGGTGCTGTATTGGTGTGGAGTTCACAGATGTAGAATTTGACCAGGTAAATAGATGTGCAAAAAAATTGTTTGAGACTTGCAGTTAAATATCTCAATTTGTGGGAATTTTCTTTTATATTTAAAAAAAAAAAACAATTATTCCTCCTTCACAAAAATGATTGCACAGGAAGTGCAAAAATCCACTAGAGACAAGTAAGTGCATGGTCTGTGACATTAATTTCAGATTTTTTCACTTAAAAAATATTGTGCTGCCTTGCTCCGGTGGCTTTTTTTTGCCTCCCCGCCTAACCACACATGAGCTGATTAGCATGGGAAAGTTTATGAACATTTTCCCACACTGTCAGTTCACCGCAGGTCAGGCTGGGAGTCAGCGCAGCCTCAGTGACATCAGCGGTAGTCATTGAGGCTGCGCAGACTCCCCACCTTACCCGCGGTGAACTGACAGCATGGGAAAATGTTCAGAAACTTTCCCACATCAATCAGTTAATCTCCGGTCAGACGGGGAGGCTGACATATATATATATATATAGAGAGACTGTATATATGTTTTCACGAATATTTGAGGCTATGTCCATTTTGCAAGCAGGCGAGAAAATCTCACCATACGGATGCCATACGGATGTCACACGGATACTTTGATGTGAGGAAATTGCATCCTCACATTGCACATGGATGACATATGGATCACTGTTCATGAAACATTTGTGCAATTCTTGTCCTTGAAAAACAGACTGATATTTTACACGTCTAGTGTGACTCCAGCCTTACTCACAGACTGCTACACTCACTGCAGTTGTGCAACACAAAACTATCTGGTGTACTTTCAAATCTTCTAGGTCTTTCTTTTCCTATCGCTATTGTTTAGCTATGATCACTGAAATTCTCTTACTATCCTAAATCACCCTAAAATGGCTGTTGAATTCCCTGATTAGGCTTTTATATAGGCTATAATACCCCTTTTTGTTTGGTTGTGCCCAACCATACGGTTTGATAGCTGCAAGGCATTCTACCGAAGCCCCACATGGTCACATCTAAGGTCATGGTGCTGATGCAGTCTTTAGCAACATATCAAAAGGTGGTGTGCATTTTCTGATAATTCATGCAACTTGAATTGCAAATTAATCAAATGTGCTCGGACTTCAAAATTTCAAAAAATTCAATTTGAATTTGATTCAGATTGAATTGATGCACTTATCTCTAGTGGTTACTATTATCACATATTGCAGATCTTTTTTTGGGTTGGACTGATCTTTATCATTAGTTATTAAAACTAACTTTTAATCTTGTGTATGCTGACTGATATTTTTACTGGAAGACAGGGTTTCAAGTTTTTTATTGAAGGCAGTGACATGTGAAAATGACCCTAGGGGAACAAAGAAAACAGCATTGCATAAATTCAAAATAAAAAGATTAGTTCATATCATATAGATTCAAGTTCTGAAATCAGAAAATGGAGTTTGGACCATATCATGTATTTATGTACATAATATCCTCACTAGATCTGTATCAACTAAATATTTAAAACGCTTCGGATCAACCGCATGCCAAAGCTTTCTTATTTTTTTCATTTTGTGCAATAAGATGCTAATGTGACTTTACATTAAATATGCCATTATTATTACAATATTGAGGATTATGATGCCAGTGTTTGAATAAATCTAATGTCACGCTCTTTAATAACTTATTTACAAGAAGTAAAATTGAAATTGAAATAAGTATTTACATGTACAAAAAGCTAGGAATGGGAACACTGTAATAGATTAATATTTTTATTTTGCAGTCGCATTGTCTAACTCATCCCATAAATTCCATCTATTTGATAGCTTTTCATCCGTAATTAAACATTGAACATATTTCAAAATCTAATGTCCTGATGGCCAATATCTAGTTCACATGGAAAATCTTGATTTGACTTTTATTTAAAAAATGTATTAAATGATTTGATGAATCTTTTTTTTCGGAGTGTTGTTTTACATTATTTTGCACATATGTAATTTGCTCTTGACGTAGAGTACGTTATATAATCCTGATGAAAGTTCTGACAATTTATTACAATATAGAACCGATGACAGAAAAGCAGAATAAATTCTGACCTGTAGTGAACCATTAAACACAGAAAATCTAAACTACTACCTTGAACAAAATGTTGATTGTACTTTGTCCCATTGCTAGGACCCTCATTGATGAGTTTTAATTTGCAATGAAACCCAGCAGCAAGTATGTAATCCCCTTGTAATGTATCCACAGGTCATCTAGAACATTATAAAATGTTCAATGAAATCAATTGGCTGCCTGTTTGCCGGAGTAATAATGAACAGCTCAATAATGGATCACTCTTTTTTATTCCTTAATATGATATTTAAAGAGTGTCTTTACTTATTAAATGGAGTGCACCACCCACATTTTTTAAAATGAATAAAAACTAAAACCAAATACTGATTTTTCAAAAAAAATTCTGATTGAAGGTTTCTTATTCTATCATCTGGAAAGGCTTATAACAATGACCATCTTGCTTGTGCTGCTGCATTCTGTGATATGTTTTACATTTGCCACATGGACCACAGGAATAAAGAAAGGTCAATATGTTCAATGGCATCTATAGGAGAGTTCTGTGATCTGCGCAGAGGTCACTTTGAGGAGAGAGGGAGAGGGAATGAGCTATAACCTTTACTTATTGTGAAAATGGATCTTGTGTCTTCTGTGTGTAGATATTGTCATCGAAATCTTTCCTTTGCAAAAAATGACAATAGTGAAAAGTGATCTTTACAAAACAGGAAGTTTAAAGCGAACCTGTCACAAGGTTTGACTGTTATGAGATACAGTTTAACAATTATGTAGGTACTAAGGAATCTGATAGCGTGGGATAAAACCAGTCTGAGAACAAAGCTGCAGCAAAAAGATGTATTTAAACAAAACAGAAATGCAAACAGAACTAACACAAATATTCCTGCAATTGAAATGAGGTGCTAAGCACAATATAGTAAATAACAGCAAACTGAATAGTGGGACGCGACCGCTAATATGAAACCAGTCAAGCAAGGATATCATGCAGGAGACACGTAAATGAGGAAGTCCATTAAAGATATCAGTGGGAATGCATATAGTACTTAAATGTGGGTGTCCAGCAAGGGGGTAGTGGAAATGCATACAGTACTTAAACGAGGGAGTCCAGCAATAACTTGATCGCATGTGCATATGGCACTTGTTTGTGGAAGTCCAATAATACGTAGAAGAAGTGTAGACAGGGGATGGTCTCTAAAGGTACCTTTAAGGCCGACAAGTCCCGCTCAAGTCCAACACCACAGCCCAAACAGACGTAATCCAGAAGATATAAAGAAGTGATACTTCTTACTGACCGCAACAGCTTCTGAGGTGAGAGACAGTACCCAAGTATTCTGGTCAATAGGCAACCTCGGTCAGGATCCAGGAGAACACAGAAAATGGAAGCCAGCTGAACGAGGCAAGGCAGACCACCTCAACAGGGCAGAAAAGTATGCCTGTGCAGGAGACTGGCCAGAATGTGTAGATGACATAGGAATGCATCTTCCACACGAAGCAAGAAGAAGACGGCATCAGGAGATCACAAGAGCCTGAGAGGCACAGGACCAAGACCAGCAACATCCTTCAGACCCAACCAAGCCCACCAGGTGAGTATGTTAAAAGCTGTTTTTTGTCTTTCAGTTTTGGTTTGGGGAAAATATACAGCATTATAGAATGAGGTATATCAGCCCTAAAAGGTGGTGGCGGTATCTCATATATTTTAAACCTGGTGACAGGTTCCCTTTAATTCTAAAATAGGCTTAATGATGAGTGTGAAAGTACAAGATTTCAGGATTTATTTTTAAACACAACCCAAACATGACAACCTGACAATCTTACAACACCAACATGGCGGCCTAATGTTTTTCTATAGTCCTGTCCAAGAGCTGGATTGATAAAATATTGCATCCAACAAAGAGTCCTTGGACTCGTACCTGAACCTGGTTAGAATACTTTTTAAGAGAACAATTGCATAGGAAACACCGGATGGAAAAACAAAATGGAGGTACTTTGTATGTACATAAACCCTAATAGGTGTTCTTTAATGATGGCTTCATTTACATTATTATGAAATATTGTGTTAATTACAGACCTGCAGTATTATAGATTGTATTGTCAGCATCTATGCTCATATTGTGCTTGCGTTATTTTCATATTGATTTTTGTAAGCTCTGTGTCAGAGTTCTATTTTTCTCACTGTATTCCAGCTATATTTTCTCTAATTTGCCAAGTATAAATGTTGATGTGAGTGTAAATTTGTAAGAAAATACAAATTAGAAGGTTGGACACGTGTTCATGTGTTATTAACCTTAGATTTAATATAAAAAACAATGTGTCTGACTATATAATTACATTGATTAATGCTAGATTTGGGACACCTTCTGAGCAGAGAAATACAGACATGATATATAGTTGAATAAATAAGTTCTTGGAATTTTGACAAAAAAGATTTCCAGTAAGAAAAATCTATTTAATAACATAATGATACCAAAAGACTATCATGAAAAACAATGGACACCTTTAACATCGAAAATATATTAGTTGTTATCTTTAGTTAAACCAAAGTTTCACTCCATTTCAGTTTATCTCCATTGCTTAATTTGTTTTCCGATCACATGACGCAATTTATAACCTTCTCCTAGTTTGGACTTTTGTTGGTGAGCCTATCCCAGTAATACATGCTGAATTTCAGACCTGTATATTTAGGATACTGCTGTCTTCACCAGTTCTCATGCACCAGCACTGCTTCCTCTCTGGAGTAATTTTCAGATCTCAAGAAGGATTATGTGTAATTCTCCCCATTTACATTGTGTGTGAGATGCCTTCTGTGAATGTTCTCCCCCCCGCTTAGGACAGAATGGTCCCATTGAGCAGATTATCCTTTTATTTTAAGATTGGAAATATTGAAGTCATTGACTGCAACTGGAAAATCTCCTGTAAATGTACGGTGTTTATGATTAGGTCACCGAGGAGGATAGCCGGGGAATAAGCTAGGCAACCAGAAAACCAGAAAGGTTGGTATCTTAGCGGATTACAGACCCCTAAAACTAACAACACAACTAGAATTAGCTGTGGGATGTACCTACGATGCCCTAGACGCCTCGGCACAGCCAAAGAGTTAACTAATCCTAAAGCAAGAAAGGGAAAAGCTAAACTGCCCCGGAGTAGAACCCCAAAGGAACAGATAGCCCCCAAACATATATTGCCGGTGAGACAAGATGAGGCACAGACACAGGTAGAAAATAGAGTAAGCAAATGATTGGGCCCTTACTGTGTAGATAGAACAGGACAGGAAAGATACTGTCTGCAATCACGCAAAAAACCCTAAGAAAAATCCAACACATCTGATATGCAAAAATACTGAGGTCACACGACCTCTCCCCCACTAGATTAGAATTCTGGTGTGAACTGGAAGCAAAACAAAATATACTGATATAACAGGGGGCTAGCAATACTGAACAGAATGACATAAGCTGTGGCATATGGAACGGGGTCCAGCACAGGTCCCAGCAGGGAACAATGCTGAACCCACACAGCAAAGCAGAAAGCAGAGACAGGTAAAAACTGGATCAAATGCAAAAAGATTACAGCAAACAACTTATCTGAACGATGCAGGACTAAGCAGGGGGCAAGCGGACTTCAAAATGCACAGGAAGAGAGCCAAATCACCAGCAACAACTGAGAGAAGCCTGCTCACTTAAATCTTCACAGTCTGTAACACCTCACCCTCTTCAGGTGATTGACTTCTGTCAATTCGACCAGCTCCATTACCCACAGCAACCACCAGAGGGAGCCCAAACTCAGAAGTCAAGTCACAAGTGTTCACAACAGTACGGTTTTACAGACACAATACAAAAGATCCTGGTCTTCAGAGCTTTACCCATAGAATATATTAGAATGCAAGTAACCTGAGTGCCATGGTTATAGTGGGGATCAACTGTCATGCATCCGTCCCTGAACCCCTATGTAAGGCAATGTACAGTAGTACATACATAAAGAGAGAGAGAGTGGCTCCCGTCTACCACAAGAATGAGAGCCTCTGTTTGCTATTGGATCTTCACCTTGGCTCATAAAGTGAGGACATCTTTTATTAACAGCAATAAATCATGCTGTTCTCATGGAAACACCCCTTTAGGATGAAAGAGGAAAGTCAATGTTTTTTTATGTTTTTTTACTTCACTTCAAACTGTAGATGGGAAATCCCACATAATTTGAAATGGACAAAACAGCTTCAAAGGATACACAGAAGGCATCATTAAGCATATGCAGTTAGCACTGCAGAGTCCTGATGCTAAATCCATTTTTTGTGACCTGGGTGATCTTTTCTATTAAGGAAGACATAAAGAAAAAAAAGGCATCACCCCTGTAACAATAAAGCCTGTGAGTCACTGATTTTCACAGCAGATGAAATAATTCACTTCATTCTGTCATCAGCTCATCCTGAGTGTACTCCACAGTTGATTTTATGGCACTGAATCCAGTAATGTAGTTTCCATCTAACGTGTTACAATAGGTCAGTAATTCTCCAGCCTGAATTGCTCACAGGCACATGGTAAGAAAAAGCACATCAGTCTCAATGGAGGAATATCTGTCTGGGGCTAATTAAAAGCATTCAGCTTATAGGACTTTTTATTGCCCCGCTGACATTTAAAATGTCATTAGCCACCCACATTCCTTGGTATGACATAGCATAAAATCTTCTGCTTAGATTAGCTTGTCTTAAAAATTAATCTCTCAAATAATAAAAATTTAAGACACATCACATTATCATGGCATTATTTGTACTAGTTATGAAAAAAAATAGTACCATTAATATTTTACCGTGCAAGCGTTGGGTTGCCTATATACATTTTGCTAGTTTTTCATAGTGAGCAATATCTCTTTCTTCAGTTGGCTTTCCTCTCCTGGAAATATTTGCATAAATAAATGGGAAAACTTTGAAAAAATGCAGTCAGGTCTTTGCATTTTGGTAGAATAGTTTTCTGTATTATCACTGATAAATCTTATTTTTCTACAGGGATGAAAAGCCCATAGTGGACCAAAAAGTTGTCCACCAATGGAAACTGAATGGATGAGCAATTTATGAAAGCCACTCTTGGGGTCATTATTTCAGATTAGGCCATTATTGATTCTACATAATAACAGCTAAAAGCATTTAATCAGGTTTCCACATTAAAACAATTTTATTACACCATTGGTTTAGTTTATTCACAGATTATCGTTAATTAAACATATAATTCTTCACTGAAAGAAATGGTGATCAATTACAGTATTTTAAGAGAAGCACACAATGATAAGCCTGAAAGTAGAAGAAACTCTTCCCAGCCTGTACACAGTATTAACTGCATTTCTCTATACATTTTCCATTCTTATATAATCCTTTCATTTTTCCTTACAAAATGAAAATACACAAATAGCAAGAACCTTGCTCTAATTGTTGCAAAAAACATGGTTCACTTATGATGTTACAGATAAAGGGCAAAATTTTAAAAAAATGTTAGCGTTTGGTGAATGAGTCTCCAAAATATAGAGCAAAACAA
Organism: Dendrobates tinctorius; assembly: GCF_039654945.1. NCBI lineage: Eukaryota > Metazoa > Chordata > Amphibia > Anura > Dendrobatidae > Dendrobates > Dendrobates tinctorius. Next base: position 15,540,767 of record NW_027361783.1, read on the forward strand.
AGCAAAACAGCCAAAAGTTAGTGAGTAAGGTCAGCAATAAATCAAGCACATATCTCATTGAACATGTCCAAGAGCAAAAAAGCATTGTTTGAGTCCTTCGATCAAGGTCTATGATCATGAACATACTGCATTGGCAGTAGCTGACACATCTTCCAAACTACCTCAAAGCTCACATTTATAAGCCTTTCTTCAACTGTTTTGTTTGCATTTATTACATTTATTTTTCATGCTACTGATTTAATATTTATATTCTAAGTAGAACCACATAATTAAAGATAATTAACTAATTAATTATCAAAATAAGTACCGTATTTGTGGATACTATACTGTGCTTCCAATAGTTACATTAAACTCAAAGTCTAGCATCAGCCTTAGAATGGGGACAAACCAACAAACCAGACCACAAAAAAACACAAAAAAACATAGACAGGCAATTTTTGCAGTATGACAAGTCCCCATATCACACCTAAAATCATTCATTTTAGTGATAAGAGATCCCGTAAAGATCCAAGCTACTTGAGGAATTTTCATTTTCTGAGTGACTCTGGCTTATCTGACACAGTTTGGGGACGGGATTCATTATTTGACAGGAGTTCTCTCGATAACGCAGGTGCTAGACTATGCCTCCAGCCTGCTGTTGCCTGTCTGTTGGCATCTTCCAGTCCAACTCTGATGTTTAATCATTCAGCCATGTGCCCAAGATAAGATAACCATCACAGCATTAGTGTCTACCTTTTCACTTCAGAAAAACATGTTCATCCCTCATCCATTGTTTATGGGCTGGCTTTAAGTCGATGACTATAACAGAAGTAGACAGGTTGCGCATAATACTTGGCCATTAGATTAATACAATAAACAACGACTAAAAAAACAATATATGTGGATAAGTATTAGTGCATATATATATACACATATATACTCTTCTACTTTATTCATAGCATATCACAATAAAAGACAACTAAGAAACAACATATGTGTGTATATGTATATGTTTGTGCATATATATGCATATATATAAACACATAAATATTCGATTATACTTAATTCATAACATATCACAATAAGCAACTAAAAAGCTATATGTGTATAAATGTGTGTGTATACATGTTATATATTTACTGTATATATTTATACATATATACGTATATTCTCTTCTACTTTATTCATGGTGTATCACAATAAAAAACAACTAAGAATCAACATATGTGTATATGTGTGTGTGTATATACATCAATGTAAAGGCTATATGTGTATAAGTGTGTGTGTGCATATATGTTATATATATATATATATATCGTCTGTCCTTCTTTATAGCATCACTCCCATACATGACCAGTGATGTGTCTTACTTTGAGGATCAGACAAATATGAAGTTGAGTGGGTTTGGGAGAAGCAGTTGGGGGTGATTGTGAATGTTACAACATTCAACTCAATGATCAATCGTATTAACCTCCAATTCAATTTTAATATTCCGCATCCTTTCTACTTCTTCCAATGTTAATCCACTCTTTTCATCAGTTAATCCTCATAATGCAAGGTAACAAATAGCATTCCGTTATCCACTGTAAAGAACTCCCATGTGGGTACATTCCTCAGACTGTGCTTAATCCACTCAGGAACTGATGTCCACAGCAACACAGGGCAAAGCTACAGAAGTGTCTGGCAAGGTTATTCCTCTGAATCCCAACCAGATAATCAGTTTGTTGTGCTTGACATTAGGATGCAATGTAAGACTTAAGGGCAACATTACAGCGCTCCATACATACACAGCAAGTGAAGCCAGATCTACGGTCACAATCGGAGGGGAACGTCTTCTTTTCCGCCCCCATGGATATCAGAGCAATTGCTGGCTAAATGCAGATGATCTCAATACTGCTGTACACAAATCATCCGCTCCTCATTCCTCCCTAAGGAATATACAGTAATAGCTAAAGATAGTACAGTAGCCGCCTGTCACACAAAACTATACAGCACAATCCAGCAAAAAAAAGCAGCAAAAAATGCACATAGTGCGGAATTGTCACTTACCCCAAGCTTTTTGCTTCTGATTTTTACATAGCCTTGCTTTACAATATCATTGAAGTTGGATGCCATAGTGAATAGTGTTGGCTTCCTCTAAGTACCCTGCTTGCTCAGTCTCTTTAGCTGGATTACAGATTGTGTCATACACCCTCCCCAAGCTTCTGCAAGTGTTTGACAAGGCAGCAATAACAGCAGTAGCAGTAGATGACAGGATGGCTGTAGTAAGGAATCCAGCCTTAGACTAGCTGAGCTGTCTATGAGCCCAACAGCATCACTAGCTGCCTGGTTGAGCTGTCTCTGTCTATGAGCCCAACAGCATCACTAGCTGCCTGGCTGAGCTGTCTCTGTGCCTATGTGCCCAACAGCAGGAGCTCTCTGCAAAAGCAGCCACTCAGTGTCAGCGCTCGACCCCCTCCTCTCCCCCAAGCATGCTTTACTGAATATCTAAATTGCAAAAAACAAGGCAATGTAAAATAGGTGATTATCTAGAAAAGGCAAGTAAAGCCTATTGTGAGCAATGCAAGGCGCATTTCTTAATTGAATGTGAATAAGATATTTTCATAACAACTTCCATTATATATTCTTTGCTTTCATTGTTCCAGAGATGGCAATTCTTTGTAACCCAGTATAATCTGCTCTATAATAACGTAGCCTATATTATCCCGTGACTGCTTCCACAATTATACGCCTGTTGCTCATAATATCACTCATTTAATAGAGAAAAGCAAAATAAAAAAGGAAAATAATGTGAATATCCAGAATAGCTATTACTCAAATGTTTTCATACCTTTGTACACTAATCATGACTGTTATCAACCCCTTAACCCCAGAGCTTTTTTCGGCTTTGCGTTTTCGTTTTTCGTTCCCCTTCTTCTCAGAGTAATATTTTTTTTTATTTTTCTGTCAATATGGCCATGTGAGCATTTGTTTTTTGCGGGATGAGTTGTACTTTTGAACAACACCATTGGTTTTACCATTTCGTGTACTAGAAAACGGGAAAAAAATTCTAAGTGCAGTGAAATTGCAAAAAAAGTGCAATCCCGCAGTTGTTTTTTGTTTGGCTTCTTTACTAGATTCACTAAATTCTAAAACTGACCTGCCATTATGATCCTCCAGGTCATTACGAGTCCATAGACACCAAACATGTCAGGGTTCTTTTTTATCTAAGTGGTGAAAAAAAATTGCGCCATTTTTCGATACCCGTAGCATCTCCATTATTCGTGATCTCGGGTTGAGTAACATAACATAGTAACATAGCTTTGAAGGCTGAAGGAAGACCTTATGTCCATCTAGTTCAGCCTATTTTTAGTGCAGCTGTTCTGCATTGTTGATCCTGGGGAAGGCAAAAAACCCACAGAGTAGAAGCCAATTTTCTCCATAGGGAAAAAAATTCCTTCCCCTAAGCTGGGTCAACCATCTACCTATAATATTATGTTATTCGTAACCTTCTATACTGTTACTCACAAGAAAAGCATCCATTCCTTTCTTAAATTCATTCAGTGAGTTGGCCATCACCACTTCCTCAGGAAGAGAATTCCAGAGCCTCACTGCTCTTACCATGAAGAACCCTCTTCTATACTGGTGCAGAAATTGTCTTTCCTCCAAACGAAGAGAATGCCCCCTTGTTCTTGTCACAGTCCTTGGTACAAACAGTTCATTGGAGAGATCTCTGTATTGCCCTCTGATATACTTGTACATATATATTAGGTCTCCCCTAAGCCTTCTCTTTTCTAGAGTAAATAGACCTAATTTTGATAACCTTTCTGGGTATTGTAGTGAACCAACTCCATTTATCATTTTAGTAGCCCGCCTTTGAACCCTTTCAAGTTCAGTAATGTCTTTCTTGAGCAACGGCGTCCAAAATTGCACACAATACTCCAAGTGTGGTCTGACGAGTGATTTGTACAGAGGGAGAATTATGTTTTCATCTCGTGTCCCCAGACCTCTTCTAATGCATCCCATGACCCTATTTGCTTTGGTGGCAGCTGCCTGACACTGGGCACTCCAATTTAGCTTCTTATTGACTAAGATGCCTAAGTCTTTTTCCATGTCTGATTTCCCCAGCAGTTTCCCATTTAGTAAGTAATTGTAGCATCTGTTTCTCCTTCCCATGTGCATAACCTTACACTTATCTGTGTTAAACCTCATTTGCCATTTTTCAGCCCAATTCTCCAATTTACTCAAATCTGTCTGTAGTTGCAAACTGTCCTCCTTTGTGTTAACTACCTTACACAGTTTTGTATCATCTGCAAATACTGATATTTTACTGTGTAAGCCATCCACTAGATCATTAATTAATATATTAAATAGTAGGGGGCCCAATACAGAACCCTGTGGTGCCCCACTAGTAACCCTGGCCCAATCTCAGTATGCACCATTAATAACCACTCTTTGTTTTCTATCACTAAGCCAGCTACCTACCCATCTACACAAAGCCCAAGCTTTCTCATCTTACTTACCAATCTTTTATGTGGGACAGTGTCAAATGCTTTAGAGAAGTCGAGATAAATGACATCCAATGATTCTCCTTGGTCCATTTGAGAGCTTACAACCTCATAGAAGCTGATCAGGTTAGTTTGACAGGATCGATCCTTCATAAATCCATGTTGATATGGAGTTAAACATTTATTAACATTGAGATATTCCATAATGGTATCCCTTAGAAACCCTTCAAAAAATTTACCCACAACAGAAGTTAAGCTTACCAGCCTATAGTTTCCAGGTTCCCTTTTACACCCCTTTTTGAATATTGGTGCCACATTTGCTTGCCGCCAATCAAAAGGAACAGATGCTGTTTCTATAGAGTCTTTAAATATAAGGACTAGAGGCCTGTCTATCACATTACTTACCTCCCTTAATACCTGAGGGTGAATGTCAATTTTAATCTTACTAAGGCGGTTCTGGACTTCTTCCTGGGTTAGGCAGGTAATACTTAATGGGGAGTTTACATTATCACTCTGCATTTCCCCTGGCAAATCCTTTTCCTGTGTGAACACTGTTGAGAAAAAAGTATTTAAAACATTTGCTTTTCCCACATCGCTCTCTATGATTTCACCCTCATTGTTCTTTAAAGGGCCGACACCTTCAATTTTAATAATTTTACTGTTTATATAATTAAAGAATAGTTTGGGGTTTGTTTTACTTTCCTTAGCAATGAGTCTCTCAGTTTCCACTTTTGCTAAATGTATTTGTTTTTTTACACATTTTATTTTTTCTCTATAACTTTTTAATGCTTCTTCATTGCCTTCTTGTTTTAACTTCTTAAATGCCTTGTTCTTGTTATTTAGCCACATTGGTGTTCTCCTGTTCCTAGCCCTTTTATTTCTGTACGGTATGGCTAGCTCGCAGTGGGTGTGTAAAACTGATTTAAATATTTCCTGCCACGACTGCAGCCGCAGACGTGGCCCAGCAGGCGCCTCTACGCCGACGGAGAGGGGGTGGGCATCCCCCGGGGATGCAATATGGACCTTCTATACCACATAGGAGGACCCGGGCCTACCCGAACTAGGGAAGGGCAGCGACCAGGATTCTGTGGCAGCTGAGCATGTGGAAAAGGACACGTACGACTTGATGACACGGCACATCTTCAGGTATAAATAAAGTAAAGTTTACTTAAAATAAAGTCACAGTACATAGACAAAACCAGGACACACGAGGTCATCAGGACACACGAAGTCATCAGGACATCAGGACACACGAGGTCATCAGGACATCAGGACCCACGAGGTCATCAGGACATCAGGACATCAGAGTCACCGGCAGACATCAGACGGGAGTCATTTGGTTCCGGACATCCAACACGACCTATAGGCACCATTGCAGTCATCCAGCTCCAGGCTCCAGGCAGCGGTCATCAGGTTCCAGACTGCGGTCGACAGGCTCCGGGCATCGGACCTAGCAAGGAACTCAAGCGTGATGGTGCTAACACCGCAGGATTGCTGGGCCTGCATGGAGCTAGCACCGCATGGTAGTCAGAGCACAGCATAGTAGATGTTCAGCAGGAACACCGGTTACAAGAGTCTCAGAGTCACTGGGTGTGGGGCTCCAAACACAGAGGGATTCCAGGAACATAACACAGCAGACAGTTCAGACATAGTCAGGTAAGTGATAGGTACAGGATCAAGGATTCAAGCCTGGATACACCGCCTCCAGGCCAGGGTGAATTTAGACAGGGTCAGGTACATGACAGGTACAGGATCAGGGATTCAGGCCCGGATACACCGCCTCCGGGGCAGGGCGAGGGTACAGGACAAAGCAGGAATCAAGGCAGGGACTTTGGTACCATAACCGAGACAGACGAGGTCCACAGACACGAGACACACATGGCACAGTCCAGGAGCTTTGTGAGTAGCTCTGGCCCCGCCCATAGGGCAGGGTAAGTTTATAAAGGGGCTGCCCCTCAGCAATTGGCTGGGGACAGCATTTTAAGCACACACACTAACCCTGATAAAAGCAGGGAAGGTGTGCCTGTGCACATCCTAAGCACACACAGAAACCATTGCAGCACAATCAGTGCAGGAACTGCAGCTTAGAGCACCTGGCATTGTCTGCAAGCATAGACACACGTGGAAAGTCATGCACCAGCTCAAATGACCTCACAACCCGCAGACAGCTTCCACAGCGGCGACCAGGGACCACACATGTGGATAATCCAGCAGCAGAGCAAAGACCTAACACCACATGTGCAGCTACGCAGCAGAGCAGGGAACTGAGCAGGCTCCATACAGGTAACAGCCAGCAGTATCCCAGCTCAATTAGGGGGGAAAGGAGTAAGGGGTTAAAGCAAACACATGAATTTTCACGCCGACAAGCAGATACAGACAGAACGGCGTGACATTTCCCATTTATTTTCTGTGCTCCTATTTTTGAGGACATTGCCTCAGTCAATTCAGTGAAGGTCCTCTCTAAGCTGGTCAAACTTTGCTTTCCTGAAATTCAGCGTTTTTGTAACCCCCTTCCAGGGCACCTTACTGAAGGACAAGTGGAATTGTATTATATTGTGGTCACTGTTCCCTAGGCGCCCTTCGACTCGTACTTCTGTTATTCTATCTGGCCTGTTGCTTAAAATTAAGTCCAGAAGAGCTGTCCCTCTAGTTGGGCCCTGCACAAGTTGTGACAGATAATTATCCTTGGTCACTGACAGAAATTGGTTTCCTTTCTGAGATACGCAGGTTTCAGTTTCCCAGTCTATGTCGGGGTAGTTGAAGTCCCCCATAATAATCACCTCATTGTAATTTGCTGCTTTGTCTATTTGTTTCAATAATACATTTTCAGTGGCTTCTGTTATATTTGGTGGCTTATTTTTTGCATTGCAGAGCTAATGTTTTTAATTATACCATTTTGGTGCAGATGCAATCTTTTGATCGCCCGTCATTGCATTTTAATGCAATGTCACAGCAACCTAAAAAACATAATTCTGGCAATTTGACTTTTTTTCTCACTATGCCATTTAGTGATCAGGTTAATACTTTTTTTTATTGATAGACTAGGCGATTCTAAACTTGTTGATACCAAATATGTGTATGCTTGATTTTATTTTTATTGTTTTATTTGAATGGGGCAATAGGGGGGTGATTTGAACTTTTATTTTTTTTTATCTATATATAGAAAAATGAGTGTATGTATGTGTCTATGTGTGTGTGTGTGTCAAGCCACACTCACTCCGCAGAGTCGATGACACCTGCAACCAGGAGCTGCATCTGATGCTCTGAGGGAGCATATAACAGTAGCATGAGTCTCCTGAGGAACTCCTATTATGGGAGGAAAATGCGTCGGCAACACCGGGCTCTTTAGCTAGTTTTTTTTATATTTTTAAAAACATTTTCTTTTTGGCATGCTTCAATAGTCTCAATGGGAGACTAGAAGCTGCCACAACCCGATCGGGTCTGCTACATAGAGGCGATGATCAGATCGTCTCTATATAGCAGATTTACTCACTTGCTATGAGCCACTAGGTAGCGCTCACAGCAAGCTGGCACTGACAACCATAGAGGTCTCCAGGAGACCTCTGGTTGTCATGCCAACTCATTGGTGACCCACGATCACATGACCTGGTCACCGCTGGGCCGATTTCCGGTCTAATGGCTGGAAGCGCATGCTAAATGCCACTGTCAGAGTTTGACAGTGGCATTTAACTAGTTGATAGCCAAGGTCGATTTCACCCACGGCTGTTCCGGGCACAAGTCAGCTGTTCAAAAGAGCTGACCTGTCCTGGGAAAGATGTGGGCTCACCGCTGGAGCCCACATCAAAGGAAAGGAGTCTGATATCGGTATAAATGCGTGCCCGATGTCGGAAAGGGGTTAATTTAAATTATGAAATGGGACTTTTCTTATTACATTCTTGTACTTGATTCCACTGACTTAATCAAGGCTTCAGTTTATTTGAAGGTATTATTTAATTATTTTTTTTTCAGAAAACCTACCAACATTTACAAAATAAAAAAAAAATGTAATCTAATTACTATTGCAATTAATCTTCAGTTTCCATCCATTTTTCTCCATTTGTCTACTATGGTCAGTACTAGAACATAATGATGTTGTTCCAATAGTGACATGTCTCATGACTACATCCTCCAATGGCTGTAGGATGCAGTGACGCTGTGTCCATATAACAATATAACACCCACTATGTGATAATATAGTCTGTTAAGTTTTTACCACCTAATCTGAGAGCAATGGGCTTCTTGTTGTAGCTTTGATAAAATTTCTGATTGACAGTTTTTTGCCTATACAATGAGGTATGCAAAAAACTGTTTACATAAGGTTATACAGAGCTCAGCATTGAGTCTTTGGAACGGGATTATACAGAGCTCAATATTCACTGTGCACTTGGGTATACAGAGCTCAGCATTCAGTGTGGGTAAAGCTATTCAGAGCTCAGCATTCAGTGTGGGCAGGGTTATACAGAGCTCAGCATTCTGTGTGGGTGAGGTTAGACAGAGCTCAGCATTCAGTGTGGGCAGGGTTATACAGAGTTCAGAATTGAGAATACTAGATCTGCAGCAGTTAAAACAGTGAATTTAAGCAATATGTAAGTTTATTTCTGCTTTTTAAATCCCTTTTATTTGTATTTGCTTTGTACATGTTCTAATTGTCTAATTTTGTAAAATCCTTTTTATATCTCTGTAAACACTGCCTACTTTTGGAGTAAATATAAAATTTATAAGTTCCATCTCCTTGCTCTGTGACGAATTCATACGTGCCTGAAGATAATTACGCTACTAGTTTGGGTTGGCTTCGTACCCCTTTATTAATTTTAAATATTAATAGAGAGAACGGAAGCTGGTGGCAGCGAAGTGTGTTTTTGCAGGGGGGTAGTGCAGGCAGTGACTGAGCAGGTTTTATAAGCTGATTGTGTGGCTGCGGCCAAAGCATTCATAACTCCCTCACTGCAAGCGGGCATAATAGCCATAGCACAATAAGTAGCACGTCCGGTGACTAATTATCCTAGGTGCAGTTCTCTGACTGACCTGAGGGTAAGGGGGGCGCTGGCGAGCTGCGAGTTCCAAAGTGGAACTGGAAAGTGGGATATACATAAATCCCGGCAGCTTGTGATACAGTGTGGCAGCGGTGGGATAACCAAAATAAGCCCCCCTGAGGTTAATTGTTAGGGCAAGACTAGCTTGCTGCTTTCATCACATTGTTGGCAGCGGTGGGATAACTAAGATAATCCCCTCTGTACATGTGATAGCCGTGCGCTGGCCAAAGGTCACACCCCTAATCATGACAAATGTATAATAATAATAATTGTCGCCAGGCGCCGCTGTATTCACTCTGCGTGCAGAGCTGGTGATAGAGTTGTCAGAACCAGAAGCTCTAGAAGGCGTTCTTTGCTCATCACTAAGGTTACAGTGGCTGGAACCTGTACTACAGTCCAGTGTGACAGTTTGGGTGTGTAATTGTAAGCCATGGACCAGGTGCGCTCCCCAGGATACAGATAAGCAGTGAACAAGAAAAGCAGTGAACATTAAATCTGTCAAATTAACTTTTGCTGTTAAACTCAGACTAATTACGCTTCCACCAACCAACAAATTGTAACAGGTTCATCTCCACACACCCAGTCACAACTGACCAGGACCACTGTGCTGCGTCACTCAGTAGGCATGAAAATGTTGACTACACTACCCAGCTGTGCACACTCCTAGTGCGGCTGCCGAGCATTTACCTGGAAAACTGGAACAATCAAATGATTGTCAGGGTTGGCCTATTGGTGATGCAGCACAGCAGCTTACAAATGTAAGAAGATGGCTATAAACCCCCTATGTAGAACCCAGTTATTGAACTATACACCATTGTGTTCACCTCGCTCCTCGGATCATCTCTGTATACTACAGTAGTTCCCATTTAATACTGTAGTCTCTATAAGTTTTACTGAGTCTAATGGGCACTGATGCAATAAAGTGCCTGTATCTGCCTGTCTCACTTTGGCATAAAACTAACTGTGTGACATCATGCATGCTTCCTCCGTAATCCTTGTGGTGGGCCTGAGCTCAGGACTTACCAACCTGTGTCTGGTCACTGTGTCATTGCAGAAATAAGCCCACCTGGGCAATGGCTGTTTGGCCAATGTATGATGTGTTTCTAACCAGTGCGTGGTACCACAGCTGATTTGCTGGAGGGCCCTTCCTAGGGATGGAGATCAAAACGTCTTCCTCCTTCCATATCGCACCAAGCTCTTTCAAGATGGCCACCGAACCAACCCTTTCCTGTCAGGCACTTCCTCTCTATTGCTTGCACTGCCCACTTGCGTGAAGCTCTGCCTGGTTCTGTTCAAACTGCAATTCAAACCAGCAGAACAGAGTCCATTTCACATAACACCAGTCTCTGCCAACAGAATTGCTGTTCTTATTTCTCCTCACAGATGTGGGGTAACTCTTCTGATTAAAAAAAACCCTGCACAAACCAGTTTCAGCCAGAGTCATCAAGCAGTTGCAGGGGAAACAGTGGCCTCCTGTGGCTGGTGATTAGTACTGCAGCTAATAATATTGTCAATTCTATATTATTAATAGAATAGAACAGCAGCTGCAAATTACATGCAAACACTTAATGGTAGGTGACAGTCAGCGGCATATTCCCCATAACCTCACACTCTGTCCAGCTACTAAGGTTAGAGTGGCTTGGACTTTTAGTGCAGTCCAGTGTGACAGTTTTGGGGGGTGTGCTGTCCAGCTAAAGTTATCAGCTCCCTGCTCCAGCCAATTGGAGAGGTCTACACCTTATGCCAGTTATATTGTTCCCCTGGCTAGATGTGCTTCTTCTGCTCCTGTTATGTTTAGTGTATTCCTGTTTTACCCCGGCTTATTTCTGACTATTCTTACAGATCCTAATTTTCTCCTTGAAGTGACCTCTCGACTCTTGAAGTGACCCTGCTTGGAAACCATTCCTTCCCCTGGATGTCAGCTCTTTCATGGTAGAATTCCACTGGCTCCTATTTAAAACTCGATACCTGCACAGATACTGGGATTTCCCTGGAGTCTGGAGTTTCCATGTGCAAAGGAGAATAAGGATGGTCCCTATTTACTGTGACACCCCCTCAGATATTTGTATACAGCAATTAAGTCTCATCTTAGTATTCTTTTTTTGCAAGTTAACCCCTTCCTGACATCCGACGTACTATCCCGTCCACGGTACCCGGGCCCGCATGACCGTGGACGGGATAGTACGTCGGGCCCTTTAATGCGATACCACGACTAAAGTCGCGGTGATCGCATTAAAATTCTGACGCCATCTCACCTTAGAAAAGATGGCGTCGGCATCCCGGGCTGCGATCCCGCCCCCCCGGCATCCAGAGCGCTGTGATTGGCTGTTCAATTCTGAACAGCCAATCGCAGCATTTCTCATTGTTTCAGCCAATCAGCTTGGCTGAAACAATGATGTCCTAGGCTGGGATCAGGTACCGATGTACTCGATCCTAGAGCCGGTGCCTGGCAACGCCAGGCACCGGCAAAAAGCACCCGGATTGGCGCGATCGACGATCTGATCGATCTCGCCAATCGCAGTGCACAGCGGCGCTATATCGCCGCTGTGCCCTGCCAGTACCGGCCAGGATCGGTGCTATATTAGCACCGATCGTGCTGGAGCCTGCAGGAGTTGGCTGGCGCGATCGATTAGATTGGCGATCGCGCCAACCACAGGGCACAGCTGCGGTCACCACGTGACCGCTCTGTGCCCTGCTGGTGACCTGGGCATGACCTGCCTAGTAATCGGAGCTGTGAACTCCGATTCTAGGCAGTTGCCATGGTCACCAGGCAGATCAGGGATTGGTGGGATCGATGTAATCATTCGAGCCCACCAATGACAGGTCACAGCAGCGATGTGACCTCTCTGTGACCTGCCCCCTGACCTGCCTCTGACCTGTCTGACCTGTCTGCAGGGGTCCTCACTCTAGCTGAGGATTCCTGCAGAGAGGTCGGATGCAGCAAGAGCTCCTGTGCTGGGTATTGTGGTGCCACAGCTTGTAGCATCACAATCCCTGCAGAAGAAAGAAGAAGAAGAAGAAAGAAAACTACAATTGTAAGTGTTAATTGATCCCTGATCCCCTGCCCAATCTATCTACACCCCCCCAATCTATCTTCATCCCCCATCCCCCCTCCACCCCCCTCTTACCCCCCTTCACCCCCTTTTACCCCCCTCCACCCCACTTTTGCGCCACCTCCGTGCGCAGCCGGCGAGCGTTGATCGGTGACGCAGTTCACCGATCAACACTCGCGCTCGCTTTTTTTTCCTTAGCCCCCTTTGCGCCACTTCCGTACACACATCCCGCAGCCGCAAAAGTTGGATAAGTGACACACGTCACTTATCCAAGCTTGTGCCTGCCGTTTTTCATTTTTTTCACCCCCCTTTGTGCCACCTAACTACAACCCTAACTGTTGATCCCTGCCTAATCTCTCTTCATCCACCCCAATCCCCCCATCCCCCTTCCCCCTATTTTTACCCCCCTCCACCCCACTTTTGTGCCACCTCCGTGCGCAGCCACCGAGCGTTGATTGGTGACGCAGTTCACCGATCAACACTTGAGCTCGCTTTTTTTTCCTTAGCCCCTCCGTACACACATCCCACAGCTGCGAAACTTGGATAAGTGGCACAGTTCACTTATCAGAGTTTGCCGTTTTCCTTTTTTTTTTTTTCCACCCCCCCCTTGCGCCACCCCGTGCGCACATCCAGCAGCCTAGTTTTGATAAGTGACACTTATCAGCTAGGGCCTGCTGTTTTAGACTTTTTTCCACAGCTTTTTCTTTACAGAAAGTTTACACCAATCACTCCCCCCCCTCACGTACACATACAGTTTTCAATAAAGTGTACACCCAAGCACCATATTTACACAAAAATGTCATCAAATTCATCCCAACAGCACTATACAATGGAGGAGGCATATGCTATACTTGCCTCCGACACTGATAGCGATTTGGATGACGATCCGACTTTTCTTTATTTTTCGGATTCTTCATCCTCTTCTTCTTCCTCTTCCCCCTCCTCATCTTCCTCCTCGGGTAATGCGGAACCGCCACGCAGACGCTCCAGGACAGAAGATGAGGCAGCGCCCACCATGCCCGCAGCTGACCCAGTGCTCCCCGTATGGACCTCGCCCCCCGAAAATTACGAGCCACTGATTCCTGATTTTGTGGCAGAATCAGGAATCAAGTTTGACACCACCGGCCTCACAGAAATTGACTTTTTCAAAGTCTTTTTCTCTGAGGATTTTGTTAACCTCATGGTGGAGCAAACTAATTTGTACGCTCGTCAATTTTTGGAGCAAAACCCGAGTTCAACATTTTCAAACTGGTCTCCTGTAGACGCAGTTGAAATGACGCAGTTTTGGGGCCTGGTCCTCCATATGGGGATACTGAAGAAGCCGGAAATTCGGCAATATTGGAGTGTTGATATTATATACAACACTCCAGTGTTCTGAATGGTCATGGCCCGGACGCGTTTTGAGGCCATCCACAAGTTTCTGCATTATACTGATAATGCAGAGTGTCCCGCACAAGATGACCCCAACTTTGACCGTCTGTTCAAAGTTCGGCTGGTCATCGAACACTTCAACAAAAAGTTTGCTGAAGTGTACGTGCCCCAAAGGGACTTCTGCGTGGATGAGTCCTTGGTTCACTTCAAGGGAAGGCTGCGATTCCGTCAATACCTGCCCAGTAAGAGGGCCAGGTATGGAATCAAACTCTATAAGTTGTGTGAGAGTACCTCAGGGTACACCCACAAGTTTAGAGTTTACGAAGGGAAGGACACCCGGATTGAACCCCCTGAGTGTCCTCCTTTCCTGGGAGTGAGTGGGAAAATTGTGTGGGATTTGGTGCACCCACTGCTGGATAAAGGTTATCACCTCTACACTGATAACTTTTATACCAGCATCCCACTCTACAAATCCCTCTCTGAGCGACGTACCGCAGCCTGCGGTACTGTCCGCAAAAATCAGAGAGGCCTCCTGAAGACGCTACTTGGGCAGATGCTCCGAAAAGGTGAGAGCAGAGCCCAAAGTAGCGACCACCTGCTGGTGGTCAAGTACAAGGACAAGAGAGATGTCCATCTCTTGACCACCATACACGGTGATGGCAGTACCCTCTGCACTGTACGGGGTACCTCTACACAGGTCCTCTAACCGACATGTGTAGTGGGGTACAACAAAAAAATGGGGGGAGTTGATCTCTCCGATCAACTCCTCCAACCGTACAATGCATTGAGGAAGGCCAAGGTGTGGTACAAAAAGCTGGCCGTGCACATCGTCCAAATGGTAATGCTCAACGCATTCCTGCTGTCACAATGTGCATGCCCCAGCGATACGACGTACCTTCAGTTCCAGGAGGTAGTGGTTAAGGCCATGATGTTTGGCGCTCAGGAAGGAGTGGGCCCCAGTACTTCAGGAACTGAAGGTGCTCGTATTGTCCCAGGTCAGCATTTTCCGGGGGTGGTCCCGCCAACCCCAAGAAAAGGTAAGCCGCAAAAAAGGTGTCGAGTGTGTTACAAAAAAGGAATACGCAGGGACACCATTTACCAGTGCGACACCTGCCCTGAAAAACCTGGCCTGTGCATGAAGGATTGCTTCAAATTGTACCACACCTCCATGCACTACTAATTTACATTAGATTAGTTGGGGGCACATCTAGATTTGTTCATTGGGGGTCTAGTATCCAAAATGATGTCATATGTGGGTTTTTTTCCTGTTTAGGCACATCAGGGACTCTGCAAATGGAACATGACGCCAGCAGACCATCAAAGTCTGCATTCCAAAACAACACTACTTCCCTTTCGAGCCCCAATGTGTGCCTAAACAGTTTTTTCCCACATGGGGGGTACCAGAGTACCCAGGACAAATTGGACAACGACTTTTGGGGTCCAATTTCTCCTGTTACTCTTGGGAAAATTAAAAATTGGGGACTAAATGATCATTTATGTGGGAACAAAACAGGATTTTATATTTTCACGCCTGGGCATTATAATCTTTAGTGAAACACTTGGGGGTTCAAAGTGCTCACCACACATCTAGATAAGTTCCATAGGGGGTATAGTTTCCAAAATGGGGTCACTTGTGGGGGGTTTCCACTGTTTAGGCACATCAGACGCTCGTCAAACATGACATGGCGTCCGATCTCAATTCCAGCCAATTTTAGGTTGAAAAAGTCAAACGGGGCTCCTTCCCTTCTGAGCCCTGCCATGTGCCTAAACAGTGGTTCCCCCCACATATTGGGTATCAGCGTACTCAGGACAAATTTGACAACAACCTTTGGGGTCCAATTTCTCCTGTTACCCTTGGGAAAACAAAATATTGGGGACTAAATTATCATGTTTGTGGAAAAAATATGATTTTTTATTTTCACGCCCAGGTGTTATAAACTTCTGTGAAGCCCTTGGGGGTTCAAAGTGGTCACCACACATCTAGATAAGTTCCTTAGGGGGTCTAGTTTCCAAAATGGGGTCACTTGTGGGGGGTTTCCACTGTTTATGCACATCAGACGCTCGTCAAATGTGACATGGCGTCCGATCTCAATTCCAGCCAATTTTAGGTTGAAAAAGTCAAACGGGGCTCCTTCCCTTCTGAGCCCTGCCATGTGCCTAAACAGTGGTTCCCCCCCACATATTGGGTATCAGCGTACTCAGGACAAATTTGGCAACAACCTTTGTGGTCCAATTTCTCCTGTTACCCTTGGGAAAATAAAATATTGGGGACTAAATTATCATGTTTGTGGAAAAAATATGATTTTTTATTTTCACGCCCGGGTGTTATAAACTTCTGTGAAGCCCTTGGGGGTTCAAAGTGGTCACCACACATCTAGATAAGTTCCTTAGGGGGTCTAGTTTCCAAAATGGGGTCACTTGTGGGGGGTTTCCACTGTTTAGGCACATCAGACGCTCGTCAAACGTGACATGGCGTCCGATCTCAATTCCAGCCAATTTTAGGTTGAAAAAGTCAAACGGGGCTCCTTCCCTTTTGAGCCCTGCCATGTGCCTAAACAGTGGTTCCCCCCCACATATTGGGTATCAGCGTACTCAGGACAAATTTGACAACAACCTTTGGAGTCCAATTTCTCCTGTTACCCTTGGGAAAACAAAATATTGGGGACTAAATGATCATGTTTGTGGAAAAAATATGATTTTTTATTTTCACGCCCGGGTGTTATAAACTTCTGTGAAGCCCTTGGGGGTTCAAAGTGGTCACCACACATCTAGATAAGTTCCTTAGGGGGTCTAGTTTCCAAAATGGGGTCACTTGTGGGGGGTTTCCACTGTTTAGGCACATCAGACACTCGTCAAACGCGACATGGCGTCCGATCTCAATTCCAGCCAATTTTAGGTTGAAAAAGTCAAACGGGGCTCCTTCCCTTCTGAGCCCTGCCATGTGCCCAAACAGTGGTTCCCCCCCATATATTGGGTATCAGCGTACTCAGGACAAATTTGACAACAACTTTTGGGGTCCAATTTCTCCTGTTACCCTTGGGAAAATAAAAAAATTGTTGCTAAAATATTATTTTTGTGACTAAAAAGTTAAATGTTCATTTTTTCCTTCCACGTTGCTTCTGCTCCTGTGAAGCACCTGAAGGGTTAATAATCTTCTTGAATGTAGTTTTGAGTAGCTTGAGGGGTGCAGTTTTTAGAATGGTGTCACTTTTGGGTATTTTCTGCCATATAGACCCCTCAAAGTGACTTCAAATGTGAGGTGGTCCCTAAAAAAAATGGTTTTGTAAGTTTTGTTGTAAAAATTAGAAATCGCTTGTCAAATTTTAACCCTTATAACTTCCTAACAAAAAAAAATGTTGTTTCCCAAATTGTGCTGATGTAAAGTAGACATGTGGGAAATGTTATTTAGTAACTATTTTGTGTCACATATTTCTCTGTTTTAAGGGCATACAAATTCAAAGTTTGAAAATTGCAAAATTTTCAAAATTTTTGCCATATTTCTGTTTTTTCATAAATAAACGCAAGTTATAGTGAAAAATGTTTACCACTAAAGTGAAGTACAATATGTCACGAGAAAACAATCTCAGAATCGCCTAGATCTGTTGAAGCGTTCCCGAGTTATAACCTCATAAAGGGACAGTGGTCAGAATTGTAAAAATTGGCTCGGTCATGAACGTGCAAACCACCCTTGGGGGTGAAGGGGTTAAACATTCCCAGATCCTTTAACTGTTCTCGTAGAACATACTTTGCAGTCCGCTCACCATCTTGGTAGCTCTTCTCTGAACGTGTTTAGTTTTTCAATGTCTTTTTAAAATGTGGTGCCCAGAACTGGAAACAGTATTCCAGAGGAGGCCTGACCAACAAGGAGTAGAGGGAGATTATTTCTTAATGTGATCTTGACTCTATACTTCTCTTAATACATCCTAGAACTGTTTTGCCTTTTTAGATGCTGCATTACACTGTTGACTCATCTGCAGTCTGTGATCTATTAGTATACTCAAGTCTTTTTCACACTTGCCATTGCTTATTTCTTTTCCTCCCTTTCTGTCGATGTAATTTTTGTTTTTCTTGCCAGATGTAGAATCTTGCATTTCTCACTGGTAAAATATCATTCTATTAGTTGTTTATCTTGATCCTTCTGATAGTCAATCATATCTTCTCTCTAATGAAGCTATCAGTAGTTTCATTCATGAAAATACAGGGTTCATAGTCTATAGGGATGTCCTTAAAATTAAAGACAAAGGATCCAGCAAAGAACCCTGGTTCACAGGACAAATAACATAAAAATCACTCGGGTGGATGAAAATAAAAAAAATCCCACCTGTCCTAGTATACACTGGGGATAGATAACATGTTTGGGATCTTCCAAGCAGTATTTGTATTCATAGAAAGAACTGAACAATGCACCAACCTATTTTTTCAACCTAACTATGAGCTTGTTGAAGCCCTACATTTTTATGATCTGTATAGAGCAAGGTTTCCCAACCAGGGTTTTGATAGGTTTCTTAAGCCCTACATCAAGCCTCACTGAGGCAGAATTATAATTAAGGTTTCTGCATCAGTTAAAACTTTTTTGGGGGGTTCCATTCTTTTAATAAGATTGGTATAACTGGTATAAATAGTGATTTGATTTCAAAACAGAATTTCTCAAGGGTTGTGTAGAGCAAAAGCCCATGTAGGCACTATAAGACAGTGAATAAATGCTATACATAAGACAAAAGATCTCTGTAGACAAGGAAGATGTTAATCAGTTACACAAAAAGACTATAATTTGCAATGTCATGAAACATCCCATGTATGAAATGTTGGAAGGTACCCCTTCAGTTGAAATTTGTAAAAAAATTAATCAGTGTATCAGTTTAGATACGAGTTTAAGAGGATAAGGATATTTCACTGTGACCTTGTTTAGCTGTCTACATTCAATGCAGAGTCTCAAAGATCTGTCCTTCTTCATTAAGAAAAAGCTCCAACTATGGATGAGAATTTATGAATAATTAACATCCTTTGTAAGGCTGCCTATTTATTTTAGGACATAGTTTCTTTCTACAGAAATTAAATGGTGTAAACTCAACCCCAAAGTGACAGAAGATTTGATGTTCACTTAAAAATGGCCGATAATCTGTACATGTCATGATCAAAACACTGGTATCTTGAAAAAGTTCAGGAGAAGGACTTGGCAAGTAAAGGGACTGAGACATAGAAGGAGCAAAAAGTTGTATGAATTTATAGAAACAGAAAGACTACTGCTAAAGAAGTTGTCCCGTTATTGAATCAAAACTGATACCAACGATATAGTAGAAAAGGCGTAATATGGTAGAACCAAAAAGGTGCTCTACATCTGACTACTTTAGTACTTTACCAGAGCATCTTAAACAGGAAAGCCATTTATTATTAAAGAGGTATGGATGAAAAATCCTTTGGATAAGTCAGCGGTATTAGATCGGAAGGGTTCTGACACCCAGCAGCCCCATTGATCAGCTGCTATCAGCTCCAGGTGTAGACAGATGAAACCATTGTATGGTAACAGAAAAACATACTGTAGCTCATTGCTTAGTGGCCACTACCGGGTACTGTAGGTTAGCTTCTGTTCATTTTATTAAGCCGTTTAACACATCCTGATATTACTGGAACTGGAAAAACCAGTACCAAATCATCCATGTGCCATATCAGTGTGACATATACCAGTGCCTGGGAAAAGCAGTACAGTTAGAGCTGTTCCCAGGTGCTGCATGCTAAATGCAGCTCTGCGATCAGCAAGACCAGGCGACGTTGATAGGAGTTGTGGTTGGAGTCAGCACCCGCTGTGTCTGTGTATCGCTTGTATTAAACAATTAATTAAACTAAAAAAGCATGGGGTCCCTCTTCATTTTCCTAACCAGCTGAGGGGAAGCCAATGGCTGGGAGCTGATGTTAATATTCTGGGAAGGCGCCGATAGCCGTAGAGGTTCCCAGGCTATTAATAACAGCTCACAGCAGTTTGCTTGAGCTTTACTGGTTATTATAGGGGAGACCCCAAAAATGAAGTGGGGTCACCCATATATTTATTAGCCAGCAAAGGCTAAACAGACAGCTGCAAGATTATATTAATTGCCTTAGAAGGGGCCATGGATTTTACCCCCCTTCCAGACTAAGAACATCAGCCTTCAGCCACCCCAGAAATGGTGCATCCATTAGATGTGCCAAATTTGTTGCTTAGCCTCCACTCTTACCACTTGCCCTGGTGCGGTCGCAAGTAGGGTAATAGTTTTGGGGTTGATGTCAACTATACAATGCCAAGGCCAAACTTACAATGGCCCCCACATTAACTCCCAAACTGTATACCCACCAACACAGTCTGATCCACCAACTGTGACCCCCATACAGTATAAAGGACATCTATTCAGTATAATGGCCTACATACAGTATAATGACCCGACACCTCTCCATACTGTATAATGGCCTGCACTATCCCTCCAACCAGTATAATCGCCCCCACACAGCCCTCAACACAATATGATGGACCTTATACAAACCTTTACACTGTATAACTGCTTGCATGCAGTGTAATTGCCCCCCACATAGCCCTCCATAAAGTATAAAGGTTTCCACATAGTCCGCCAAATATTCTAATGGCCCCCACAAAGCCTTCCATATATTATAATGGACCTCATAGACCTCCATATAGTACAGTAGGCCCCTCATTGCCTCCCATAGTTCTCAATACTGTAAAATAAACATTGCATAGTCCTCCATACAGTATACTGTCCTCCCTGTTGTCATCCATATAGTGCACTGCACTCGCCAGAGTCTTCCATACAGTATACTTCACTCCCCATAGTGCTCTATACAGTATACTGCTGTCTCCATAGTCCTCCATACAGTATATTGAACTCTCCATAGTCCCCAATACAGTATAATGCACTCCCCATAGTCCCTCATACAATATACTACACTCCCCATACTGCATACAATATTAGGGCCACCAATTTTTAAAAAAAATTACAATACTCACCTCTCCTCCTCGTTCCTCTGTTGCTCTGGTCTCTGCAGTGAGCATTTTGAATCGCTGTACATCTCAGCACAGCAGGTACCACATAGTGACGTCATAGCACCCGCTGCGCTAAGATGTTAGATGCTGAAGAAAAATCATGGAGATGGAAGCGTGAAACCCATGGGCCCCTTAGTGGCCACGTGGCCTGTCACCATTGGTAGTATGCTACTATGTGGGGTTTAACTGCACTGGCAAGCTGCACATGCTGATACAGTTAAGGGTAGCGTAGCTCCGGGTGGGCCCCTTTGAACACGGGACCACATTGTGGTTTTTGGGAATAACATTTAAACGTTAAGAATAAAGTAAATTATATAGATCTTTGTCATTACAGCCTGGAGCAAGTGCAAGAACTAAGTGAGTATATTCATTTTAAAGTCTGCATATCTGGCAAACGTTGCAGCAGGACTTGATGATTATGGATGAACAGCTCCTGGAGAGGCAAGAAAAGGTTGAAAGATTACCCAAACCACATTTATATATATTCCAACAATTTTGAAGTATGACTTGGCAGAGAGTTCTATAATATTTCCATGTAGTAACATTTATACATAAAATAGCTTTACTGTATTGTACCGTGTGCATACTATGCATTCATGCTGCGTATTTTAGGTTGGTTGTTTAGATAAAGATAGTCATTTACTTTGATATTTTTCTGGCACACCTTATTAGTAACATTTCTATTTAGATTGCATTTGCACAATTTGTGACTTTTCAAATAAATGTCTTTCCTCAATTATATCTCAGTAATAAAGAATGTTGAAGCAGAGTCTAAAAGCATGGATAATGAAGAGGAGCTAAAATCTCAAAGCAGAACTCAGTTTATCTCAAATTGGATTCCATCAATGAATCAGGACTTTGAATGCCATGTAAGAATCTTTAACAGCAGATATACAGATGCAGCAGAGCGAAGTCATATATTTTTTCATCATGATAAGTTTACATGTGGTCTTATGGAAATTGATTATTATTATTATTTACAGGGGTTACAAGAGTTTGCTGTGAATACATTACATTTCCATAGGCTTCTAGCTGTTATAAATAAAAAGTTCAGCTATACTCAGTGTCACCGGCTGCATGATGTCACAACTGCAGCCCACATGACCGTTGTGGACTGTCACTGACTTCAGTGACTCTGTTGATGTAGACTGCACAAGTTGCTGAGTCAGTGATTGGCTGTGGCAAAAATTGAAGATGGCATGTTGAGGCGGGCTGCGCTGCAGGAATGAAGAGCCTTGGGATTCCAAAACGGTTTTAATTAATACCAACGCGTTTCAGTACCAGACTGGCCCCTTTCTCTGGGTATGAAAGCCAGGTGATTGGCCGTACCTTCTCAGTGATTGGCTATAGCAGTATCTTTACTTTTAATCATGATGTCACAATAGCAGTCTGTCAATAAAGACTAGAGCAGTGGATAGGGTTGCTAACCATTCATAAGTACAAATATAGGAAACTTTTGTCCTCTGTCCATAAAAAAAAATTATGCGTCCATGATTTTCTTGAAAAAAAATAATCAAATTCATAACCCTGGCAGTGGCGTGGATTAGTAAAGTTGACTCTACAGGAAAAAAAAATTGGGGCAATCCTTTGTAACTACCAGTAAGACCAACCCTCTCCCTCCCCATACCCAGGAAAATAAAGAAATATTTATAAATCTTAAATGGATTGTTTTATATAAAGCTGTAATGCTAAGACAATACTTAGTAGAACTATATTGTAAAAAGTCATGTGTAAGGACTAGCTTCTTCAAAATACACCATACAGTGAAGGAAATAATTATTTGATCCCTTGCTGATTTTGTAAGCTTGCCCACTGACAAAGACATGAACAGTCTATACTTTTAAGGGTAGGTTAATTTTAACATCAAAAATAAAATCCAGAAAATCACATTGTATAAATTATATAAATTTATTTGCTTTTTGCAGTGAGAGATACAGTGGGGCAAAAAAGTATTTAGTCAGTCAGCAATAGTGTAAGTTCCACCACTTAAAAAGATGAGAGGCGTCTGTAATTTACATCATAGGTAGACCTCAACTATGGGAGACAAACTGAGAAAAAAAAATCCAGAAAATCACATTGTCTGTTTTTTTTTTCATTTTATTTGCATATTATGGTGGAAAAGAAGTATTTGGTCAGAAACAAAATTTCATCTCAATACTTTGTGATATATCCTTTGTTGGCAATGACAGAGGTCAAACGTTTTCTGTAAGTCTTCACAAGGTTGCCACACACTGTTGTTGGTATGTTGGCCCATTCCTCCATGCAGATCTCCTCTAGAGCAGTGATGTTTTTGGCTTTTCGCTTGGCAACACGGACTTTCAACTCCCTCCAAAGGTTTTCTATAGGGTTGAGATCTGGAGACTGGCTAGGCCACTCCAGGACCTTGAAATGCTTCTTACGAAGCCACTCCTTTGTTGCCCTGGCGGCGTGCTTTGGATCATTGTCATGTTGAAAGACCCAGCCACGTTTCATCTGCAATGCCCTTGCTGATGGAAGGAGGTTTGCACTCAAAATCTCACGATACATGGCCCCATTCATTCTTTCATGTACCCGGATCAGTCGTCCTGGCCCCTTTGCAGAGAAACAGCCCCAAAGCATGATGTTTCCACCACCATGCTTTACAGTAGGTATGGTGTTTGATGGATGCAACTCAGTATTCTTTTTCCTCCAAACACGACAAGTTGTGTTTCTACCAAACAGTTCCAGTTTGGTTTCATCAGACCATAGGACATTCTCCCAAAACTCCTCTGGATCATCCAAATGCTCTCTAGCAAACTTCAGACGGGCCCGAACATGTACAGGCTTAAGCAGTGGGACACGTCTGGCATTGCAGGATCTGAGTCCATGGTGGCGTAGTGTGTTACTTATGGTAGGCCTTGTTACATTGGTCCCAGCTCTCTGCAGTTCATTCACTAGGTCCCCCCGCGTGGTTCTGGGATTTTTGCTCACCGTTCTTGTGATCATTCTGACCCCACGGGGTGGGATTTTGCGCGGAGCACCAGATCGAGGGAGATTATCAGTGGTCTTGTATGTCTTCCATTTTCTAATTATTGCTCCCACAGTTGATTTCTTCACTCCAAGCTGGTTGGCTATTGCAGATTCAGTCTTCCCAGCCTGGTGCAGGGCTACAATTTTGTTTCTGGTGTCCTTTGACAGCTCTTTGGTCTTCACCATAGTGGAGTTTGGAGTCAGACTGTTTGAGGGTGTGCACAGGTGTCTTTTTATACTGATAACAAGTTTAAACAGGTGCCATTACTACAGGTAATGAGTGGAGGAAAGAGGAGACTCTTAAAGAAGAAGTTACAGGTCTGTGAGAGCCAGAAATCTTGATT
Source organism: Dendrobates tinctorius (assembly GCF_039654945.1). Taxonomy (NCBI): domain Eukaryota; kingdom Metazoa; phylum Chordata; class Amphibia; order Anura; family Dendrobatidae; genus Dendrobates; species Dendrobates tinctorius. The sequence continues at coordinate 15,565,049 of NW_027361783.1, forward strand.
GCTTGTTTCTGACCAAATACTTATTTTCCACCATAATATGCAAATAAAATGAAAAAAAAACAGACATTGTGATTTTCTGGATTTTTTTTCTCAGTTTGTCTCCCATAGTTGAGCTCTACCTATGATGTAAATTACAGACGCCTCTCATCTTTTTAAGTGGTGGAACTTGCACTATTGCTGACTGACTAAATACTTTTTTGCCCCACTGTAATTATTTGACCCCTCTGGCAAATAAGACTTGGTTGCAAAACCCTTTTGGCAAACACAGCAGTCAGATGTTTTTTGTAGTTGATGGTGAGATTTGCGCACATGTCAGGAGGAATGTTGGTCCACTCCTCTTTGCAGATCATCTCTAAATCAATAAGAATTTGAGGCTGTCACTTGGCAACTTGGAGCTTCAACTCCCTTCATAAGTTTTCTATGGGATTAAGGTCTGGAGACTGGCTAGGCCACTCTATGACCTTAATGTGCTTCTTTTTGAGCCACTCCTTTGTTACCTTGGCTGTATGTTTTGGGTCATTGTCTTGCTGGAAGACCCAGCCACAACCCATTTTTAATGTCCTTGCGGAGGGAAGGAGGGTGTCATTCAGGATTTAACGGTACATGGCACCATCCATTCTCTCATTGATGAGGTGAAGTAGTCCTGTGCCCTTAGCAGAGAAACACCCCCAAAATATAATGTTTCCACCTCCATGCTTGACAGTGGGGACGGTGTTCTTTTGGTCATAGGCAGCATTTCTCTTCCTCCAAACACGGCGAGTTGATTTAATGCTAAAGAGCTAAATTTTTGTCTCATCTGATCACAGCACCTGCCAATCACACACAGAATTATCCAGGTGGTCATTGGCAAATTTCAGATGGGCCTTCACATGTACCTTCTTGAGCAGGGGGACCTTACAGGCACTGCAGGATTTAAAACCTTTACAGCGTAATGTGTTACCAATGATACAGGAGGTAATCACTCCTGCATTGTATCACTGCACTGCCATGAGAGTTCACCGTAGTTCATGTATTTTTACTTACGGCTCCACTGAGTGGGAAAGTTCTCACACAGCGGTAGTGTTGCAAGTGAGATCTCATGAACTCCGGTGAACTCTCTTTGCAGTGCAGTGATACACTGCAACAGTGATTACCTCCTGTCAGTGTATCGCCGCAGGCAGGTAGAGCAGTCACATCTCCCGATGTGACTGTTCTACACATGAGATCATCGTGGGACACTTGTTAAATGAACTACCTCAGACAGGGTGTATTTATGTTGGTTTATTATTTTACTTACAGGAGATTGAGGGCTTTGCTGGGATTAGGCATTGAAATAAAAATGGAAAACTGTGTTTATGCTTATTTCAAATAAAGGACTTTATTCTGGCTGTGTCTATACTTACCATATAACTACAGGATTAGTAATGGATAGGTGTCTTATAGATGTCTCTCCATTACTAAGCTGTGGTCTTGATGTCATCAGACAATACAAAGGTGACAATATATCAACCCCCCAAGTATTACACCACTTGCCACCACTACAGGGCAAGTGGGAAGAGCAAGGCTAAGTGTCAGAATTGGCGCATCTTAGAGATGTGCCTTTTCTTGGGTGGCTGGGAGCTGATGTATAGCCTTTGCTTGTTATTAATTATAGGGGGACCCCACATTTTTTTGTGGGGGACCCCCATTTTAATAGCCAGTAAAGGCTAAGTATACAGTTGTGAGCTGATATTAATAGCCTGAGAAGCTCCAGGGGTATCACCCCCTTCCCAGGCTATAAACATCGGCCCACAGTCATCTGCTTTCCCTCTGCTTGTTACAAAAATTGCGTGGGAGCCCACGCCATTTTTTTCTAAAAAAATAATCTTTTAATAATTAAATACATGTGCAGTAAGCTGCACACACACTGTACTATTGTGTGACGCTTAGGAGCCGGCAACATCCAAGAGTGGACCCTCTGGGTCGCGGATCTGGAGCCCCTGGGCCGAGCGCACCAGGTGATGACGGACCCCTGTACAGGGACCGTTAGGGGCAAGACCACAGAGGTCAGAACCGCAACAGCCGGTACCAAGAGGGACGGCTCGACGGACAAGCTAGGCAAAAGGCAGGACAGGGATAACGGACAGCGTCAAGGGTACCAGAGCAGAGGGTATTAGAGCAGGAAGGAACCAGGCAGCAATACCCGTAGGGGCAGCAGGAGAAGGGCAAGAAGGCGAGAGAGTGTAGACGAGGAACCCCAGGGGGAAATGTATCAAAGGACGGGCAGAGGACCGGAACCCCAGGAAACGAAGGGGATGGACCAGGGGACACGTACACCAGACGGTAGGCAGGGAGAACACAGAGTGGGAAGTACAGACAGAAGGAGGCCGAGGCAGACAGGGAGGACGGCGAGAGAACAGAAACAAGGACGGACACCAGATAAGAGCGCTATAGAGGAACTATACGGGCCAGAACAGTGCGGCAGTGCCACACAATCACCAGGCGTCTTCCGCATAGGGAGGACGCCTGAAATACCTTACTGCCAGGAAGTGCGTCCCAAGCCCTGCCCTTCAGTGACGCCCACCGCCAGATGAAGAGAGAGGCCGGGCGCGCGCCCGCGACCTAAGGCCGGGGCGCGTGGTCACAGCAGGACGGAAGACCGGGTGGGAGAGCGTGTGGATGGAGGAGCGCAGTTGAGGAGAGGCTGCGGCGGGTGCCACTGCTGATGGAGCATCGGCGGGCACGGCCGCCGATGTCACATATTGTATATGTAACAAACATCTATATATCTACCTATTCTCTTTGTATTTACTGTATGAAATCCACCTCTTCTATACTGTTGGCTCCTGCAGTGATTTTACACTATCTGGCTGCTGATTTGCCGGCTTTTCCTCTATCTATCTGTCTATCTATCTATCTATCTATCTATCTATCTATCTGTCTGTCTGTCTGTCTGTCTATCTATCTATCTATCTATCTATCTGTGTTTTGAAGAATATTTCCCTTGAAAACTATGTGTAAATGACTTAGAGAATTTCTCTATGTAAAAGCTCATGTTAAAATCGCATTGCAGTCGGATAGCAATCACACTGCATTCGGATGTAAATCGGATGCTAGGTGTGAAAAATTGGATTATACTCGCATAAAAACACATGACACTTGCATTGCACTCATCCGACTCTCATCCATCAAAATCGGACTGATTTTAAAATCGCTTGTGTGTTTCCAGCCTTACAAAAAGATTGCTGGGACTGTGTGTGCGAGTGGGGGAGGCAGTGATATGAACTGAGCAGGAGAAGGGCGCAGTGGACCAGCAAGGCATTGTGTAAGGAGGAAAGGATGTCTGATCAGAACCCACCATGTAGTGCCTGAAGTAGTTGGATGGAGGAGCAGTGAGTAATGTCAGCCGAACTCACTGCTATCTGTTCCCCTGTAACAGTGAGCACATCTCTTCTCACACTGATAAATGTGCTCATTGCCTGTTAAGCACCTCCATCAGTCAGAGAATGGAAGAATTTTTTTGTAATAATCATCAATTCATATAGTGCCCCCATCATCTGTTGTGAGACGATGCCCTAGGCAGGCATCTACCCCACCTGTCCCTCGTCCCAGCCCTAGAATTTTCCACATCAGAAATCGCTATTAATTTGCAGATATGATGGTTAATCTGAAGTTTAATAGAGTTCTACAGAAGTGCATCCATTGCACTGAAAGCTCAGCTACCAGCAGGAGGAAATTAACTTTATTACTCTCTACAGCCTTGGGTTTTCAGTCATAGATGCACAGCCAGTGAAGCTTTAGGCTTGAGTACATAATTACCTGCACTGTACTGCTGAACCAGCTGTCAGTTAGTGCGGGGCTTGGTTACAACTGCTGCTCACTATATGCTCAGGCTGTGCCAGGCACACCTCTATAGCAGAAAGCCGGAGGCTGCTCACAGCAGCCAAGCTTTCAGTGCGGTGGCTAGGCAGTTTTAGAATGCCACGTGCGGATTAACCCCATATATGCAGGTTAATAGTGTTTTGTGACATGGCAAGTTTCCTTTAAGGCCCTAGCTCAGAATGTCTTTACTGGACAGATTCTGGTTTTTAAACCTTCCAAAAACTTAAATCTAATTTTTCCGCTGGTCTTGTCCTACACCATCTTGATATTGATAGATAGTTCTTCTTTGAAGTTGATTCCTCTGCTTTTGGTGTAAGATCAGTTCCTTCCCCAAATTCATTTGAATCTAGAAATTTTCTGTGTGGATTCTTCTTCATGAAATTTCGCCAAGCAGAACAAAATAATTCCACTGGTAATCATGAGCTCTCAGCTATAAAACTGTTTTTTTAGAAATGGTAACATCTATTTGAAAGAGCTAAGTTTTTGGTCACAAGTTATAGTAACTACAACAATCTGGAATACCTGCAGTTGACCAAAAGGCTGAATCCTCACTAATGGTCACTTTTCTTCTTTTAGTTTGACTTATTATGCACCTACTGTCCAGATAAGAAAAACTATAGAGCTCATGCCATATCCATGTCCTTTGATCTGTGTGTCCTCACATGCAATTGGACCAGAGAGTATCCTTGCTGCAATCACTTTTTCCTTTTATTCTCCACCTAGGGGATGCTCTTCACTCAAAATTTCTCTGTTAGAAAACCCTATCTTAGGCAAACTCTCCTTTTCACTCTGGTCAACCAGCAAATCAACAAACTGCTGAACTCCTTTCTCATTTCTTCTGGTGGCCCAAATAAAGACAAAGCATTAAAGAATTTGTAGTATCTTACCCTCAGTGTGTCCAGTTCAAATCCTCATGTCAAGTGCCTCTTGATCCTCTTCAGCTTTCTATATACCACAAAAGCCATGGGCTGAAATTTTTATGAAGTTTGTTACAGATCTCCATGAGACCCAAGGTTTAACTACTATTTGGGCAATAAAGGATTACTTCTCCAAGTTATTTGCCTTGTTGCATTATCAGGACATCCATATACTTTACCATTGGCACAAATGGTTTTGAAATAAATAACTGGTTCCACGGTCTCCCAGCCTTCAAAGTCTATGACCATGTTGTGCAATTTGTTTACTGACTTTGGTGGGCACTCTGCAAGATATGGAAAATTTCCTTGGACTACTCCTCATCCTATCATCCACAAAGTCATGGCCAACCTGGGAGAATCAATCAGTGCATAAATATCATGACATTACAGTTCGTGGTCACCTGGCAGTTCTAAAGTTAGTTTCCATCTTTTCAGGCACATGTCAGCTGTTTTGAACAGCTGACATGTGCCTCTGACCGCTGTGGGTGAAATCGCGATTCACCCGTGGCTGTTAACTAGTTAAGTGCCACTGTCAAATTCTGACAGCGGCATTTAACACACGCTCCTAGCAAGCGCGCCGGAAATTCCACCCATTGGCACCCGTGTCACATGACCGCAGGTTGCCGATGGGTTGGTATGACAGCTAGATGTCTCCAGCAGACCTCTATGGCTGTCCCTGACAGATTGCTATAAAAAAGTCAAACATACTGTACACATATTTGGATTGATGCATTCAGAATCGGACATCTATCAATTTAAAAAAGAATTAACCCAATTGCTTAACGGCGTAACGAGAAAAAAAGTCAAAATGACAGAATTACATTTTTATGGTCGCCTCAACATTGCATTAAAATGTAAAAGCAGGAGATAAAAAGATCGTATCTACACCAAAATGGTATCATTAAAAAACGTCAGTTCGGCACTCAAAGAATAAGACCTCACCCAACCCGAGATCACGAAAAATGGAGACGCTACAGGTAACGGAAATTGGCCCAATGTTTTATTTTTTTTACATTTGGATGTTTTTTCACCACTTAGATAATAAAGAACCTAGACATATTTGATGTCTATGAACTCATAATGACCTGGACAATAATAATGGCAGGTTAGTTTTAGCATTTAGTGAACATGGTAAAAAATAAAAAATAAAACAACTGTAGGATTGCACTTTTTTTGCAATTTCACCACACTTTGAATTTTTTTCCTGTTTTCCAGTACAAGATATGTTAAAACCAATGGTGTTATTCAAAAGTACAACTCGCCCCACTAAAAACAAGCCCTCAAATGGACACATTGGCCAAACAATAAAAAAGTTATGGCTCTGGGAATAAGGGGAGCAAAAAAACAAAAACGCAAAAATGAAAATACCTCCGGGGGTTAAGGGCATAAAAATTAAAAGTTTGAAAATTAAGACATTTTCACAAATTTTTTCCAAATTTACAATATCTTTATAAATAAATGCAAGTTATATCAAACAAGTTTTACCACAATCATGAAGCACAATATGTCCCAAAAAACCTGTTTCAGAATCAGTGGGATTCTTTGAAGCATTCCAGAGTTATTACGTGAAGTGACACTGTTCAGAATTAAAAAAATTGGCCTGATCATGTAAACAAAAACATGTTCTGGCGCCAAAGGGTTAAAAATCATTGGAATTGAGACTTGATATTTTTGTAACATGATATTGCATAAATCTTTTAACTATTGTATATTGGCAGTTCATTCCTAAGAAGAATTGCTGAACTAGAGTTGACTTCTGAATCAAGTCACCATCACTACACAATCCTCTAGATTGGATGCAACTTCTAGTTTGGTAAAACACTATACTAGACAGAGTACACACTGAAATGTTATATACATATTAGCAAATCAACATTTATAATGGAAATGTAAGAGTTCTGGTTTGTACAAAAGTAGCTATAAAAAACCTCACAATGATAAATAATAGTAGAGAGGTCAAGGAAAGAAGGATTGGCATTACTAATCAAGTTTGGAATGTATCCACACTTCTTGATAATCACTGTAGTTATTGTCTATGCTATGTGGGAGTCTGATTGAACCGTTGCAAATAAAAGTAGAGACTGTGAAGATTAGATATTCATAATCAGGTAAAGCATTTAGGTTGTTTGGAATTGAGCAGAGAAGCAAGGTCAGGCAGTAAAAAAGAAAAAGAAAGCTAAAGAATTGCTGCATTTACACCTGAAAGATAATTACATGTTCTTAGGTAGGAATACTTTTCTCACGATTATTTTGCTGTGTAAACATGCCGATCACCCTATGAACAAGAAAAACTCTTGTCATTGAATGAAATCATCTTTTGTGCAGCATAAATGATCATTGTTCTCAGCGTTGCATCATCCTGTGTACTGTAGAAGACAGTTGCAACTTACAGTGGGTGCAGAAAGTGTTCAGAACCCTTTAAATTTTTCACTGTATGTTTCATTGCAGTCATTTGGTAAATTCAAAAAGTTAATTTTTTTTCTCATTAATGTACACTCTGAACCCCATCTTGACTGAAAAAGAGCAAATGTTGAAATTTTTTAAATAAATTTAACAAATTTATTAAAAAAGAAAAACTTCAATATCACATGGTCATAAGTATTCAGACCTTTTGCTCAGACACGCATATTTAAGTCACATGTTGTCCATTTCCTTGTGATCCTCCTTGAGATGGTTCTACTCCTTCATTGGAGTCCAGCTGTGTTTAATTAAACTGATAGGACTTTGATTTGTAAAGGCACACACCTGTCTATATAAGACCTCACAGCTCACAGTGCATGTCAGATCAAATGAGAATCATGAGGTCAAAAGAACTGACCAAGGAGCTCAGAGACAGAACTGTGTCAAGGCACAGATCTGGCCAAGGTTTCTGCAGTATTCAAGGTTCCTAAGAGCAAAGTGGCCTCCATAATCCTTAAATGGAAGAAGTTATGGACCACCAGAAGTCTTCCTAGACCTGGCCATCCAGCCAAACTGTGCAATCATGGGAGAAGAGCCTTGGTGAGAGAGGTAAAGAAGAACCCCCAAGATTACTGTGGCTGAGCTCCACAGATGCAGTAGGGAGCTGGGAGAAAATTCCAGAAAGTCAACTATCACTGCAGCCCTCCACCAGTCAGGCCTTTATGGCAGAGTGGCCCGATGGAAACCTCTCCTCAGTACAAGACATATGAAAGCCGTCATAGAGTTTGTTAAAAAAACACTCCCAGACTATGAGAAATAAGATTCTCTGGTATGATGAGACGAAGATAGAACTTTTAGGTGATAATTCTCAGTGGTATGTGTGGAGAAAACCAGGCACTGCTCATCACCTGCCCAATACAATCCCAACAGTGAAACATGGAGGTGGCAGAATTATGCTATGGGGGTGTTTTTCATCTGCAGGAACAGAATGACTGGTTGCAATTGAAGGAAACATGAATGCGGCCAAGTATAGAGATATGCTGGATGAAAACCTCTTCCAGAGTGCTTTGGACCTCAGACTTGGACGAAGGTTCACCTTCCAACAAGACATTGACCATTGACCCTAAACACACAGCAAAAATAACAAAGGAGTGGCTTCAGAACAACTCTGTGACCATTCTTGATTGTCCAGCCAGAGCCCTGACCTAAACCCCATTGAGCATCTCTGGAGATACCTGAAATTGGCTGTTCACCAACGTTCACCATCCAACCTGGCGAAAGTGGAGAGGAAGAATGGAAGAGGATCCCCAAATCCAGGTGTGAAAAACTTGTTACATCATTCCCAAGAAGACTCATGGCTGTACTAGCTCAAAAGGGTGCTTCTACTCAATACTGAGCAAAGGGTCTGAATACTTATGACCATGTGATATTTCAGATGTTTATTTATCCTTCAGATGCTTCACAGGAACTAAAGCAATTTTGATGTGCAATTTCTTCTGGGTATGTATATATCCCATATGTGGTGGAAAACTACTGTCTGGCAGCACGGCAGGGCTTGGAGGGAAAGGAGCACCACTTGACTTTTGAAATTCAAAATTAGCTGGAATTGAGAGTGTGCGCTATGTCGCGTTTAGAGAATTCCTGTGGGGCGTAAACAGTGGAAACCCCCAACAGGTGACCCTATTTTGGAAACTAGATCCAACAAGGAATTTATCTAGATGTGTGGTGAGCACCTTGAACCCCCAGAGGCTTCACAGAATTTTATAATGTTGAGCCACGAAATTTAAAAAACACATTTTTCCCACAAAAATGCTATTTTAGCCCCAATTTTTTATTTACACAAGTGTAGCAAGAAAAAAAATGGACCCTAAAATTTATTGTGCAATTTTTCCTGAGTACACCGATATGTGGTGGAAAACTACTGTCTGAGAGCACCATTTGACTTTTGAAATATAAAATGGGCTGGAATCGATAGCGAAAGCCATTTCGCGTTAGGAGAACCCCTGAGCTGCATAAACAGTGCATATTTTTAGGTGACCAAATACTTATTTTCCACCATAATTTCCAAAACAAATCATGCCAAATCAGACATGGTGGTTTTCTGGATTTGTTTTCTCATTTTGACTCTCACAGTTGTGGTCTACCTATGATGTCTATTACAGGCCTCTCATCTTTTTAAGTGAGAGAACTTGCACAGTTGGCTTACTAAATACTTTTTCCCCAATTTACATAGGGTAAATAGACTAGAAAAATGTTATCCTACAGCAATAATAAAATGTACAACTTCCCTGAATATGTCACAAGCAAATTGAACCACTAATGTATTGGAGGGGTTAATACATGATAATGAACTGTGTAGTCAATAGTATAGATTAAAAAAAGCTCTTAAATATACATCATATTGCTGTCAATGAACATTATATAGAAGGGATTGGGTACATATGTACACTGCAGCAATGACGCCAACGTGATTGTGAAATGCAATACAAAGGCTGAAAACATAAGACCATTGTGGAAAGAATAGAAATCTGAGTACAACCTGTGTGGCGGCCACAAAAGCACCCTTTTACACACATTTCACATGCTGCTTCTTCCAACCCTAATTTTAAGCCTAACCCTAACTTTAAGCCTAAGGCCGGGGTCACACTTAGGCTGGTTTCACATTCGCGCTTTTTAAGCGCACGCACGGCCGGGGGTAGCTCCGCCCCCGAGCCGGCTCTCTGCCCGGCGTGCCCGCCCCTTCCTTGTAGCGCCGCCTCCTAGCGCACAGCGGCGCCTGCGATCGGCGCACCCTATCTTTAGCATAGGGTGCGCAGATCGTGCGCAGGCCGTGCGCTAGTTGCGCTTTGACCTGCGCTGCGCACTTTTGACGGTGCGCCGCAAAATCAAACTTTTCGGATTTTGGCGCGCACGGCGCACCGTCAAAAGTGTGCAGCGCAGGTCAAAGCGCAACTAGCGCACGGCCTGCGCACGATCTGCGCACCCTATGCTAAAGATAGGGTGCGCCGATCGCAGGCGCCGCTGTGCGCTAGGAGGCGGCGCTACAAGGAAGGGGCGGGCACGCCGGGCAGAGAGCCGGCTCGGGGGCGGAGCTACCCCCGGCCGTGCGTGCGCTTAAAAAGCGCGAATGTGAAACCAGCCTAACCGACGCAAAATACGGTCCGTAGTTTACATGCATAATACGGATGAATGACCCCTAAATAGTGCTCCATATGTCATCCGTAACCAAGGTGTGGTTGCGTGTTTTGCACATGTCTGCATCCGTATGTAATCCGTATGGCATCCGTATGCAATCCGTATGGCGAGATTTTCTAGCCGCCTTGCAAAATGGACATATAATGGAGCCATATGACAAGGTTTCTAACAGAAATGAAATAATAGATATAGACACATAGAATGCATATATATATATATATATACACACAAGTCATTGAGACAAATATATATATATATATATATATATATTTATTTTTCACAGAGTTCTTCATAGCAGAATAGCTGCTAATTAAATTGCCGGCTTCTATCAAATCATTCCCCAACCCGACATGAAATGACACATGGTTTACATTCAGTAAAGCATTTCATTTCATGTTATTTATTATGTCCCTGATTAATAATTAGATGAGGGTTTGTGTGCAAAATTTGGGAGTTGTAGTTGTTATTTTAAGGGGTTAATTCGTTCTTAAAAAATGTGTCTGCTTCCCATTGCCCTGTAGCGGTGGCGAATGGGTTAATCTATCAAAGGGTTAATGTCACCTTACAATCGAATGGGAAGAGTCTTCAGGAGATCATTTGCATATTCACAGTGCCTTCTGGGATAAGTGAAGAGTCTCCGCGAGCTCAACGATCACTGGGTTTTGTCCGTTGCAGCTGAAAAGAGGAAATCGGAAAACCAGGGGAAGAGTCTTGAGGAGATCATTTACATATTCACAGTGCCTTCTGGGATAAGTGAAGAGTCTCCGCGAGCTCAACGATCACTGGGTTTTGGCCGTTGCAGCTGAAAAGAGGAAATCGGAAAACCAGGGGAAGAGTCTTGAGGAGATCATTTGCATATTCACAGTGCATTCTGGGATAAGTGAAGAGTCTCCGCGAGCTCAACGATCACTGGGTTTTGGCCGTTGCAGCTGAAAAGAGGAAATCGGAAAAACCGTGCGCCGATCTTTCATCGTTTTTAAGAAATCTCAAGATGGAAGAGGCCAGGAGCCATTTGGTGAGCTGCATTTCTTGCTACATGTTCACAGATTTACCAGTGGAAAAGCCAAACTTCACATGCCACAAATGCAAGCTTGTGACCCTGTTGGAGGAAAAGTTGCAAAATCTCGAAGAGAGGTTAGCTACGTTGAAGATCATTAAGGAAGGTGAAGAGTTCTTGGACAGAGCAGAATTATCTCTTCATGTTACAGAAAGAGAAGAAATTCGAAGTGCACCTGAAGAAACAGAGGAATGGAGACAAGTGACCCAGAGAAGCAGGAGGATCAGGAGGCAGTCAGCACCCATACTGCTCAGAAACCAGTACCAGGCTCTCACGCAGGAAAACGATGAAGAAATACATCAGGATAAGACTTTGCCAACAAACAGCAACCTTGTACGCCTTCAGAGTCCTCCTGGATGGAGAAAGAAAAATGTTGTGAAGAAGAAACGGAGAGTGGTGGTCATGGGGGATTCCCTGTTGAGAGGAACAGAGGCCGCTATCTGCAGACCGGATATAACTTCAAGAGAAATGTGCTGTCTTCCAGGTGCAAAAATTAAAGATGTGTCTGACAGGATATCAGGACTCTTCAGACCTACAGATGACTACCCATTCCTGCTACTACATGTGGGGACAAATGACACCGCAAGAAACGACCTGGAAACCATCTGCAGAGACTTTGAAGACTTAGGCAAGAAAGTGAAAGAACTGGGAGCGCAGGTGGTCTTCTCTTCCATCCTCCCAGTGGATGGCCATGGAACAAGGAGGTGGAATAAGATTCTGCAGGTGAACAACTGGCTACGTCGATGGTGCCGTCAGCAACGATTTGGATTTCTGGATCACGGAGTGAACTACTTATACGATGGACTACTTGCTAGAGATGGGGTGCACCTTACGAAGACTGGAAAGCAGGTATTTGGAAGTCGCCTTGCTACACTTGTAAGGAGAGCTTTAAACTAGAACAACATGGGAAGGGAAGCAAAAGACCAGAAAAAGCCATACACCTGACAAATGCTATTGAGAACTCTGCTATTAGAAGTGGAAAGGAAGAACAAAGACGAAAGAATCTAATTAATAAAAATATTGGAGAAAGAGAAACCAATCACAAACTAAAATGTTTCTATACTAATGCACAAAGCATGGGCAACAAACAAGGAGAATTGGAACTACTAACACAGGAAAAGAAATATGATGTCATTGGAATCACTGAAACTTGGTGGGACAATACACATGACTGGAATACAAGACTAGAAGGATACAACTTATTTGCAAGAAACAGACTTGATAAACGAGGAGGGGGTGTCGCATTGTATGTTAGAAATGCGTATATCTGCACAGAGATTGAAGCTTCAGAGACTGGGAGTTCTGTGGAAACTGTTTGGGTAAGAATACAAGGACAGAACAATGGAAAGGACACCATTGTAGGCATTTACTACAGGCCGCCTGTGCAAGCTGTAGATATGGATGAACTCTTTATGCATCAAATGGCCAAGTTCTCCAAAAAATATGACATAGTTGTCATGGGAGATTTCAACTATCCAGACATTTGTTGGGAATCTCTCTCAGGCAAAACTAACAGGTCAAGGAAATTCTTATCCTCTCTTGCTGACAACTTTATCTTCCAAAAGGTAAAGGAGAAAACAAGGGGAACTGCTACCTTGGATCTAATCCTTATAAACAGGGAGGAAATGGTTGAGGAGGTAAAAGTGGCTGGGACTCTAGGAGGTAGCGACCATGCTATTTTAGAATTTTGGATAACTAGAGGCGGAAGACCTGTGAAGACTCAGACGTCAAGGTTAGATTTCAGAAAGGCAGATTTTAAGGGATTCAGAAAGAGAATTCGAGGGATCCAATGGCTGGATATCCTTAAAGACAAAAATGTCCAGGAAGGATGGGAAATCTTGAAAAATGAAATTCTCAAAGCACAGTTGTTAACAATTCCGAAAAGAGGGAAGAATAGGAAGCATTTAAGGAAACCAGGATGGATGAACACAGAACTTAAGCACATGCTAAAAAGGAAGAAAAAAATGTTTATAAAATGGAAAGAGGGAGGCATATCTAAAGAAGAATATAATGCTGTCTGCAGAACCTGCAGGGCACAAATCAGATTATCTAAAGCTGAAAATGAATTGAGACTTGCAAGAGATGTCAAAAGCAATAATAAAGGATTTTGGGGATATGTCAAAAGTAAAAGAAAAGTCAAAGATGCTATAGGATTTTTACAGGATGAAAATGATGAAATGGTAAGACAGGATGTTGAGAAGGCTGAACTTTTAAATTCCTATTTTGCATCTGTTTTCTCTCAGAAAGGAAATGTAACATCAACTGTTATTCACTGTCCTATTAAGGGAATAGAAGAATCCAGGATATTTATAAACAGAAAGATAGTGAGGAAACACTTAGCTAACCTAAATGAATTCAAGTCTCCAGGTCCAGATGAATTACACCCCAGAGTACTGAAGGAGATAGCAGAAGAAATTTTTGAACCCCTCTCCATAATCTTTGAAAATTCTTGGAGAACAGGAGAAGTGCCAGAAGACTGGAGAAGAGCAAATGTTGTTCCAATCTTCAAAAAGGGGAAGAAGGTGGACCCAGGCAACTATAGGCCGGTGAGTCTGACTTCTATACCAGGAAAGATCTTTGAACAAATTATTAAACAACATGTATGTCAATACTTGGATAAGAATGAAGTGATTAAACAGAGTCAGCATGGGTTTGTAACTAATAAGTCATGTCAGACTAATTTAATTTCCTTCTATGACGGTATTACTGATTGGGTGGATCAAGGAAATGCTGTAGATATAGTATATCTTGACTTCAGCAAAGCATTTGACAAAGTCTCTCATACAATCCTTATTGAAAAAATGACTAAGTATGGAATGGACAAGGCAACTGTTAGGTGGATTCATAACTGGCTTAGTGATCGGACCCAAAGAGTGGTCGTAAATGGCTGCACATCCAGTTGGAAGAATGTCTCAAGTGGGGTACCACAGGGCTCTGTCCTGGGCCCTGTATTGTTCAACATCTTTATCAACGATTTAGATGAAGGAATTGAGGGTAAACTGATTAAATTTGCTGATGACACAAAGCTAGGAGGGATAGCTAATACTAGAGAAGAGAGAGAGAGGATTCAAAAAGATTTAAATAAACTGGAGAAGTGGGCAGCAACTAACAGAATGGTTTTTAACAGGGAGAAATGCAAAGTACTACATCTGGGCAATAAAAATGAAAAAAGCATATATAGAATGGGAGGAATAGGGCTAAGTGACAGCACATGTGAAAAAGACTTGGGTATACTAATAGATCACAGACTGAATATGAGTCAACAGTGTGATGCAGCAGCAAAAAAGGCAAATGCAATTCTAGGATGTATTAACAGAAGCATACAGTCTAGATCACGTGAAGTAATTATTTCCCTCTACTCCTCTTTGGTCAGACCTCATCTGGAATATTGTGTCCAATTTTGGGCACCACATTTTAAAAAAGACATCAACAAACTGGAGCAAGTTCAGAAAAGAGCGACCAGAATGGTGACCGGTCTGCAAACCCTGTCTTATGAGGAAAGGTTGCAGGATTTGGGAATGTTTAGTTTGCAAAAGAGAAGACTGAGAGGAGACTTAATAGCTGTCTACAAATATCTAAAGGGCTGTCACATTGTAGAAGGATCAACTTTATTCTCATTTGCACAAGGAAAGACTAGAAGCAATGGGATGAAGCTGAATGGGAGGAGACACAGATTAGATATTAGAAAAAACTTTTTGACAGTTAGAGTGATCAATGAGTGGAACAGGCTGCCACGAGAAGTGGTGAGTTCTCCTTCAATGGAAGTCTTCAAACAGAGGCTGGACAGACATCTAACTGGGATGATTTAGCGAATCCTGCTTTGAGCAGGGGGTTGGACCAGATGGCCCAGGAGGTCCCTTCCAACTCTACGATTCTATGATTCTATGATTCTATGATTCTATGATTCTAACCCACTCGCCACCACTATAGGGCAATGGGAAGCCCACGCATTTTTTAACAACGAATTAACCCTTTAAATGACAACTACAACTCCCAAATTTTGCACACAAACGCTCATCAAATTATTAGTCAGGGACATAATAAATAACATGAAATGAAATGCTTTACTGAATGTAAACCATGTGTCATTTCATGTCGGGTTGGGGAATGATTTGATAGAAGCCGGCAATTTAATTAGCGGCTATTCTGCTATGAAGAACTCTGTGAAATATAAATATATATATATGTTTGTCACAATGACATGTATGTATATATATATATGTATTCTATGTGTATATATCTATTCTTTCTTTTCTTTATTAAACCTGTCAGTGTGAGTTTACTGTATAGCGCACTGAATTGCCGGCTTTTCTAAAAGACACCGGGTGCGTATTTCTCGCAAGTCACATGTGTGGTCCGTGTGTAATGCATATTTTTAGCGCACCCATAGACTTTCATTGGTGTACTACGGGCGTAGTGCGCTGACAATCGCAGCATGCTGCGATTGGCACGGACCGTAGAATACAGATGAGAAATATACGGCTGTTGGGAGCAAACCCATAGAGAATAATTTGTCCGTGTGTAATGCGTGCTTTTAACGCCTCTCACTCGTCCGTATTCCTCTCTAGTGTGACCCCGGCCATACACTGACAATCGCAGCATGCTACTATTGGCACGGACCGTAGAATACAGATGAGAAATATACGGCTGATGGGAGCTGCCCCATAGAGAATCATTTGTCCGTGTGTAATGCGTGCTTTTAACGCCTCTCACTCGTCTGTATTCCTCTCTAGTGTGACCCCGGCCTAACCCTAAACCTAACTTTAAAAAGAAGGCTAACCCTAACTTTAACTCTAACCCTATTTTTAAGCTATTGCTTTGTCTGTTTTTTTACTATATGAGAAGATCGCTGACTGACACAGCTGTGATCAGTAGCACTGTTTCTCCTCTGATCCCTCACTGACAGAACAGAGGAGAAACAGCATTTATGAGGCCAATCACCTGGGAAAGTTTACTACTACAACAAATTTTCCCAGTCGTGTTTCTCATTTGCTAGCACGACGTCGCCATCATCATTACCAGTACCAATAAGATCTCGATGAGGTCAAGGGTTCCAGACAGTGTTCTGGTATGTGGGGGTTCCAATCAGAGAAAAATTGCGGACTGTAGACAAATGTTGGCGCTGCACAAAGCCATACAAACACTGACGATTGTCTACCATCGGCGGTCGTGAAGCGGTTAAAGCGTAGCCTGAACACAATCTGATGGGTTAACATTTCAACTTGGTTGTCAGTCATTTTACTTCTTGTTTCAACTTGCCATTATTGAATAAGAATCTGACCTAACTATGCAAGTGTGAATCAAGCCTTATGTTATAAATGGGGTTTAACTTTGCATCATCTTTATTAAATAGCTTTTCAATACAACTGTATGGACAATACAATTATTCAGCTCTGTGATTTTATAAACTCCATAAGCATATAGATCTATACTGTACATCTGAGCCATACTTATAGTCCATTGTTTCAAACAGCTCAGATGAACAAAATGACATGATATTAGCATAAAGGTTCATTCACATGTCTAGAACTCGCATCTAGTATGGTTTATGGGGCTGTTCACATGTCTGATTTTTTTTTCTGCTTACTGAATGTCTACTCAAAATTTGCAATGCAAGTCTATAGGTCTGTAAAAGAAAGTGAGAGCACTCCGTAGCCACCCATATGCTCTCTGTAGGGAGAGGTACTTTTTTGGTAGAGAAACTTTTTTTAATTTCCTCAGCCGAGAAAAAGTGATGAAACTCTGCTCAAACTTGAGGACACTCTGATGAAAATCTGATGAAACTGTAAACTAAAATCATTAATGACATTAGGAATATTTTTCTCGTGCATGAAAAAAATGGACATCTGAAGATGCCCTGATACAGATTCTGGAAAATTACAAGCACATTGTGCTTTCTTTTATACCTACTTTTGTTTAAGCCACACCCATGAAATTTTATGATTATGATAAATAGACATGAGGGATTGGTAGGTAGAGAAATGAGGGATTGGTAGGCACAAGTGTTTTTTTTGTCATCTGTTATTAGACAAAGACAGCTGCTTAGGGAAACTTATTTTATTATGGTGCAAAGGCCAACAATTGTGGTGAGTAATAACATAGAAGATAGAAAGGCAGCACTCATCGTTTCCTTTCTGTTTAAAAGTCCTGTATTTGAACTTACGTGGACATCCACTAAGCGGTGCGGCAGCATATGGAGGGAGACATGCAGGGAGACAGGTGGACGACGGCTGTTTCGCGCTTGGATAACGCTTCTATGGAGAGAAGCTTTTACGGTGTAATTTTTTTTTTAATTTGTTGGATCTTCTCAGCCACATCCCCTTCCAACTAAGCCCCTACCAACTTTTCAAAAAGCGGGCAAGGCTTGTGTAAAGACAGAAAAAGTTGCAATTTTTTAGCAACTAGGAGTTTTGTAAAAATGTTGTGATTAGTGTTGAGCGATACCATCTGATATAGAGAAATATCGGATTGGATTGGATCGGCCCGATACCCAAAAAGTATCGGGTATCGACGATTCCGATACCGGAAGTCCCATTCAAGTCAATGGGACAGAAATATTGGAATTAAAAAAAACCTTTCTTTCCTTGTACATCCAGATCGGGAGGGAGGAAGAGTGTGGGCGGTGCTTGGGCGGACACTGTGCGTGTCTGTGTGTGCGGGCAGGGTCTGTGCGGGCCTGTCGGGGGTCTGTGCGGGCCTGCCGGGGGTCTGTACAGGCCTGCCGGGGGCCTGTGCCGGCTGTCGGGGGCCTGTGCTGGCTGTCGGGGGTCTGTACGGGCCTGCCGGGGGTCTGTACAGGCCTGTCGGGGGCCTGTGCCGGCTGTCGGGATTCTGTGCCGACTGCGGGGGGCCTGTGCCAACTGTCTGGGGTCTGTATGAGCCTGCTGGGGGTCTGTATGGGCCTGCCGGGGGCCTGTGCCAGCTGTCGGGGGTCTATGCCGACTGCGGGGGGCCTGTGCCGACTGTCGGGGGTCTGTACAGGCCTGCCGGGGGTCTGTATGGGCCTGCCGGGGGCCTGTGCCGGCTGTCGGGGGTCTTGTGTGTGTGCAGGTATCGTCCGATGGGACTACAAGTCCCATCGGGCTATGCCTGCTACAATGACAGTTATTGACACATTAGCCAATGATGGGACAGTAGTAGTCCCATCATCCGGCTAATGTGTTGAATGTAAAAAAAAACAAAAGAAAACATACTACATACATACTACATATATACAACATACATACATACTACATACATACTACATATATACAACATTCATACAACATACATACATACTACATACATACTACACTCATACAGCATACATACATACTACATAGTACATACATACTACATACATACTACATTCATACAACATACATACATACTACATACATACTACATATATACAACATTCATACAACATACATACATACTACATACACTCACTGGCCACTTTATTAGGTACACCTGTCCAACTGTGTGTTAAGACTTAATTTCTAATCAGCCAATCACATGGCGGCAACTCAGTGCATTTAGGCATGTAGACATGGTCAAGACAATCTCCTGCAGTTCAAACCGAGCATCAGTATGGGGAAGAAAGGTGATTTGAGTGCCTTTGAACGTGGCATGATTGTTGGTGCCAGAAGGGCTGGTCTGAGTATTTCAGAAACTGCTGATCTACTGGGATTTTCACGCACAACCATCTCTAGGGTTTACAGAGAATGGTCCGAAAAAGAAAAAAAATCCAGTGAGCGGCAGTTCTGTGGCCGGAAATGCCTTGTTGATGCCAGAGGTCAGAGGAGAATGGGCATACTGGTTCGAGCTGATAGAAAGGCAACAGTGACTCAAATTGCCACCCGTTACAACCAAGGTAGGCAGAAGAGCATCTCTGAACGCACAGTGCGTCGAACTTTGAGGCAGATGGGCTACAGCAGCAGAAGACCACACTGGGTACCACTCCTCTCAGCTAAGAACAGGCATCTGATGGCTACTTTCAGCAGGATAATGCGCCATGTCATAAAGCTCGAATCATCTCAGATTGGTTTCTTGAACATGACAATGAGTTCACTGTACTCAAATGGCCTCCTCAGTCACCAGATCTCAATCCAATAGAGCATCTTTGGGATGTGGTGGAACGGGAGATTCGCATCAGGGATGTGCAGCCGACAAATCTGCGCCAACTGTATGATGCCATCATGTCAATATGGTCCAAAATCTCTGAGGAATGCTTCCAGCACCTTGTTGAATCTCTGCCACGAAGAATTGAGGCAGTTCTGAAGGCAAAAGGGGGTCCAACCCGTTACTAGCATGGTGTACCTAATAAAGTGGCCAGTGAGTGTATATACTACATTCATACAGCATACATACATACATACTACATAATACATACATACTACATATATACTACATTCATACAACATGCATACATACTACATACAGTCATATGTAAAAGTTTGGGCACCCCTATTAATGTTAACCTTTTTTCTTTATAACAATTTTGGTTTTTGCAACAGGTATTTCAGTTTCATATATCTAATAACTGATGGACTCAGTTATATTTCTGGATTCAAATGAGGTTTATTGTACTAACAGAAAATGTGCAATCTGAATTTAAACAAAATTTGACCGGTGCAAAAGTATGGGCACCCTTATCATTTTCTTGATTTGAACACTCCTAACTACTTTTTACTGACTTCCTGAAGCACTAAATTGGTTTTGTAACCTCATTGATCTTTGAACTTCATAGCCAGGTGTATCAAATCATGAGAAAAGGTATTTAAAGTGGCCACTTGCAAGTAGTTCTCCTATTTGATTCTCCTATGAAGAGTGGCATCATGGGCTCCTCAAAACAACTCTCAAATGATCTGAAAACAAAGATTATTCAACATAGCTTTTCAGGGGAAGGATACAAAAAGTTGTTTCAGAGATTTAACCTGTCAGTTTCCACTGTGAGGAACATAGTAAGGAAATGGAAGAACACAGGTACAGTTCTTGTTAAGCCCAGAAGTGGCAGGCCAAGAAAAATATCAGAAAGGCAGAGAAGAAGAATGGTGAGAACAGTCAAGAACAATCCACAGACCACCTCCAAAGACCTGCAGCATCATCTTGCTGCAGATGGTGTCACTGTGCATCGGTCAACAATACAGCGCATGGATAACGCCTTTTTGTATGACCAAACAACTCAATCTTTGTTTCATCAGTCCACAGGACCTTCTTCCAAAATGTAACTGGCTTGTCCAAATGTGCTTTTGCATACCTCAGGCGACTCTGTTTGTGGCGTGCTTGCAGAAACGGCTTCTTTCGCATCACTCTCCCATACAGCTTCTCCTTGTGCAAAGTGCGCTGTATTGTTGACCGATGCACAGTGACACCATCTGCAGCAAGATGATGCTGCAGGTCTTTGGAGGTGGTCTGTGGATTGTCCTTGACTGTTCTCACCATTCTTCTTCTCTGCCTTTCTGATATTTTTCTTGGCCTGCCACTTCTGGGCTTAACAAGAACTGTACCTGTGTTCTTCCATTTCCTTACTATGTTCCTCACAGTGGAAACTGACAGGTTAAATCTCTGAGACAACTTTTTGTATCCTTCCCCTGAAAAGCTATGTTGAATAATCTTTGTTTTCAGATCATTTGAGAGTTGTTTTGAGGAGCCCATGATGCCACTCTTCATAGGAGAATCAAATAGGAGAACTACTTGCAAGTGGCCACTTTAAATACCTTTTCTCATGATTTGATACACCTGGCTATGAAGTTCAAAGATCAATGAGGTTACAAAACCAATTTAGTGCTTCAGGAAGTCAGTAAAAAGTAGTTAGGAGTGTTCAAATCAAGAAAATGATAAGGGTGTCCATACTTTTGCACCGGTCAAATTTTGTTTAAATGCAGATTGCACATTTTCTGTTAGTACAATAAACCTCATTTGAATCCAGAAATATAACTGAGTCCATCAGTTATTAGATATATGAAACTGAAATACCTGTTGCAAAAACCAAAATTGTTATAAAGAAAAAAGGTTAACATTAATAGGGGTGCCCAAACTTTTACATATGACTGTATATACAACATTCATACAACAAACATACATACTACATATATACTACATTCATACAGCATACATACATACTACATATATACTACATTCATACAGCATACATACATACTACATATATACAAAATTCATACAACATACATACATGCTACATATATACTACATTCATACAGCATACATACCCGTGTTTCCCCGAAAGTAAGACCCTGTCTTACATTAATTTTACCCCAAAAAGTCCCACCCTGTCTTACTTTCGGGGGAGGTCTTACATTAGCCGAAAAAAAATGACAATTTCTTTTTAACCAATAAATTAACATTTATTAACATGCTGTTATACCCCATAACAGTGCCGTATCCCACTGCACACAGCCCCACACCCCATAACAGTGCCGTATCCCACTGCACACAGCCCCACACCCCATAACAGTGCCGTATCCCACTGCACACAGCCCCACACCCCATAACAGTGCCGTATCCCACTGCACACAGCCCCACACCCCATAACAGTGCCGTATCCCACTGCACACAGCCCCACACCCCATAACAGTGCCGTATCCCACTGCACACAGCCCCATACCCTATACAGTACATGTTTCCCTACTTGGTTTTTAAATGCTGGACGTTTTCCTCTGCGGTGCGGCTGTGGGTGCGGAAGGCCTGTGCTGCAGGGAACGCTGTGCCAATCAGCAGGGAAACAGCGGTGACGTGGGGCTGGGGAGGCCAATTACAGCCCAAGCTGCTGGACCAATCAGTGCTCGAGCCGGGGGCCGGCGGTGACGTGGGGAACAGGGGCGGCCAATGAGCTGTTGAGCTGCGCGGATTGCGGGGTTAACACGGCGAGTTAACCCCATGAGCGCTGGACCCGCCCAGCTGCACCTGAGGACACCTCTGGAGCCTGGGGACCCAATGGGGGACAGCGGCGGCCCAAAGGTAAGGGCCTTACATTTCACAGCGGCCCCCAACCCTGCCTTACATTCGGGGGAGGCCTTACATTGAAGGACCCCCCCGTAACCCCCACCCTGTCTTACTTTCGGGGGGGTCCTACTTTCGGGGAAACAGGGTACATACATACTACATATATACAACATTCATACAACATACATACTACATATATACTACATTCATACAGCATACATACATACATACATACTACATAATACATGCATACTACATTCATACAACATACATACATACTACATACATATTACATATATACAACATTCATACAACATACATACATACTACATACATACTTAATATATACTACATTCATACAACATACATACTACATACATACTACATATATACTACATTCATACAACATACATACATAGTACATACTACATACATACAACATGCGTATGTAACATAGAGTACATACTCACCATTACTTGTCACTTTGTTGTCAGAGAGTGGTCGCATCAGCTGATGCTGCTGTTCTCCACGGAAAATCGGCGTGGGACCCTCGTGGATTTCTGCGGATCAGGGAGTATATCGCTTGTTTGTTATTTTCTAATTTTTTGCATAGATGACACTGGCTTCGGGGATCAAAGTGACAAGTAATGGTGAGTATGTACTCTATGTTATATGTACTGTATGTCTATATGTATGTATTGTATGAATGTATTGTATGCAGTATGTATGTAGTATGTATGTAGTATGTAGTATGTATGTATGTATGTTGTATGTCTGTAGCATGTTGTATGTATGTAGTATTTACTATGTATGTATGTTGTATGAATGTAGTATGTATGTAGTATGTATGTATGTTGTATGAATGTAGTATATATGTAGTATGTATGTATGTTGTATGAATGTAGTATATATGTAGTATGTATGTAGTATGTCTATAGCATGTTGTATGTATGTAGTATGTATCTAGTATGTCTATAGCATGTTGTATGTATGTAGTATATATGTAGTATGTAGTATGTATGTATGTTGTATGAATGTAGTATATATGTATGTAGTATGTATGTATGTATTTTGTATGAATGTAGTATATATGTAGTATATATGTAGTATGTATGTAGTATGTATGTATGTTGTATGAATGTAGAATATATGTAGTATGTATGTATGTTGTAGGAATGTAGTATATATGTAGTATGTATGTAGTATGTAGTATGTATGTATGTTGTATGAATGTTGCATATATATGTAGTATGTATGTAGTATGTATGTTTTTTTTTTTTTTTTTTTACATTCAACAAATTAGCCGGATGATGGGACTACTACTGTCCCATCATTGGCTAATGTGTCAATCACTGTCATTGTAGCAGGCATAGCCTGATGGAACTTGTAGTCCCATCGGACGATGCCTGCACACACACAAGACCCCCGACAGCCGGCACAGGCCCCCCACAGTCGGCACAGACCCCCAACAGCTGGCACAGGCCCCCGGCAGGCCCGTACAGACCCCCGGCAGGCCCGTACAGACCCCCGACAGTCGGCACAGGCCGCGCATCATGATGCGCACAGACCGCACATCATGATGACATCATTTCAGCAGCCAATCACAGCCACAACAGTGACTCATAGCATTATGGGAACTTCCGATTCCGGTATCCGATATTGAAAAAATATCGGTACTCGGTATCGGAATTCAGATACAGCGAATATCGGCCGATACCCGATATTTGCAGTATCAGAATGCTCAACACTAGTTGTGATGTTTCAAATAGTTTTATGCAAGATTGATGACATAAAACTGTTTTGTGGATTGTACTCTAAGAGTTCAGTATAGACAGATCTTGTGCCTGAAATTTACAAATTATTTTGCCTGTGGCTGGAATTGGAGGGAAAAATACTTTGTTACAGGTCAACATGACTTCAATTGCACCATAACCAATAGGTTGGGTTCTTGAAGATGGTTTATAAATAACCCAAAAAATGAATTCCTTATAAATTAATGACAGAGGTCTATATAACTGGGGAGGTGGTATATTAGAATCGTATATTAGAATATGCAATATTTGGTAGCAAGTTGCTAAAGTTGCAAGGTCATCACTTACTAAAATTTGACATTTTTACAATGATGTTACTTGTAAAAAGAGTTGTCCAACATTAGGAAAAATGACCTGTTTTTGATTCAGAAAAAACAGCATTCTTGCCAATGGTGTTATATCCAGTACTGCAATGCAGTCCAATAAATATAGATTAGGTTAAATACCAGGAGGAATAGTCGAAAGACAAACCATTTAATAGATGAACACTGTTCACCCTCATTTGAAGAGATAGAAGGAATTGCGGCACATCCATTTGTTGACTAAAAAAATCTTTAACTTTATTAGTAATTCATTAAAATAAGAAAAGAGAAAAAAAGAAGCAGGAAATGTTAAAAAGCTGACATGTTTTTGGCTGTGTACTGCCCTTAGTCATGTTATAATGAGAATGGCATCAGAAACAAGTTTAAATAAAAATATGGACCCAATCACAAACAAGAAAATAGCAGCCAATCATGGACGAGAAGTTGAGTCATCACAAATATCAAATGAATATATCAACAAATCAAAGAATAATAAATTGTATGGAGACATCAATAAATGTAAAACAGATCCTTTTTAAAGTTCATACCAGTGGAGAACTCAGTGTTTAGGATAAGCATCCAAAAAGCTTCCGTTTGGTAAGATATCTCTGCCAATTACCTTCTCTGCTTGGACACTTGACTTTCTCCATTCCAACAGGAAATATCACCCTGATGTACATTAACAACATGTTTTACGGCCCCTGAATAGGAGCTGTTTTTATTTTTAGTGTTGGTAAAATGTTTGGCAATACGTCTTTCAAGTTTTTTAGTGGTGCATCCCATGTAACGCAATTGACAAGTGGTACACTCAACAGTAAACAATATAGTGCTTGTCACAATTAATAAAAACATTAATTCTGTGACTAGCACCAGTAAGCAATCAGAATGAAGTTTATTTAGTTGATGGCTAAGTTGCAGACTTTGCAGAGTTTGAAAAAGCCTTTTTGAGAGAACTAGATGAGTGCTCTCTAAAAGACTTGGAGAGCGTCTCCTAAAGTGTGACCCTGTTGGGCAACATACCAACACCCATTATTTAATATGTTTCTCAAGATATCATCCTCATTTATTTTCTAAATATTTGAGGATTTTACAGAGGTGATGTGATTCTGAAGAATAACCTCGGAACTGGTTCACATAAAAAATACAATTGGCCCCACAGCAAATAAGTGGTCTATACGAGCTTTTCTCCAAGAAATCAATCAGTGGCCTACAGGCTACTGCTTTAGAATGGGACAAAGATTGAAAGCTGCTATAAAACATTCCATAGACTGATGATTGACTGGAAGAAAAGCTATAGAGAATTTTTATTACCCAGCTGTACTACTGTTTTATCGTACTGCTCCAACTGCTGAAGGTAGCTTTCAGAATGTTACGGTAAGGGTTATTATTAAAACTATTCCCTTATTAGAAATTATTTTGTTGTTCAGCATTTCAGTATACATATTTTTTAATAAATCTAGTCTTACGTATGAAGCCTTACTTATACATCAGAATGTTGTTTTTTTTCTGGAAACAAACATTATAAGATTAATATAATTTCAAGCATGCCCTGGAAACACAGAAAGATTTGGTACTGCATTCACATCATAAATGCATAAATATAAATACAGACGCAACAAGCACATCAAACAAAACAACTGAAATTGGAGACATTTATGAAGCTAAAACACAGAAAACTGCAAAGAAAAATGTCAGTTATCGAATGATTGGTTGCTATGGTTTACTTTGCCGTCTCTATTCCCAACTTTCAAATAAATTCGTTAAAGCAAAGTCCATAAATATATTTCTAAATGAAAACAATGTCAGCAGCCAAAATCGGGCAAAAAATACGGAGCAAATATATTTAGTAGAAAAGTAGTTGCCCAACTAACAAATAGAAAACAAAAAAGGCAATTTTCCATAATTATAAAAAGTGGCACAAGCAAACAATCAAATAATATATGTATGCCCAGATAGTGTAGCATCTACAGAACTGAACGTAACAGACTAATAAAATCCACCATTGGAAATAAAAAAAAAGCACAAGATCCTTCTGTTTCCATCAAATGATAATTCAATCCTGCTGGCTACAAAAAGACAGCCGACAGCACAGCAGGGATATTGGGGATGCATGCTCCAAGTTCAGGAACGCAGATGAACACAGAAATCCATGTAGACAAAGGAGAGAGCAGCATCCAATCCAGGTGAAAAAAGTGACCAAAAATTTATTCTGCCATTACCAAATACAATGTTTCATAATATTTGTGATATGACAAGTGGGATTTTTGTAATATATTGTCCTTTGTAATTTACATATATCTGATGGATGTAATTTTGTATTCTATGTATGTATATGTGATGGGTGTTACCTTAATGGTGATTGGCTGTGCCACTCGATAAAAGGTCACCATTTGTGCTACATGTTGTACTTGAAAAAGGCAACAATATGGCCGAAATGTTGTATTTGGTAATGGCAGAATACATTCATTTTTGGTCACTTTTTTCACCCGGATTGGATGCTGCTCTCCCCTTTGTCTACGTGAATTCCATCCTGCTGGTCTTGAAATTTTACTCCAAGGTTCCAGTGAATGCCAAATTAATAGGATTGTAGTTAATCAATGCGCTTCAATCTATTGTAGATGGACTGGAGGGTGAATTGACACGTCTGTATCTTGCAAGCTAGCAGTTGTGAATAAGCTTCCTCGTAGTCTAGGATGTTTTAGGGGTTATTCAATACATTCTTGGTTGACTAAGGCTGGTTTCACATTTGTGTTTTTTAGCGCTGGAAAAAAACGCATACCTGCGCATGCATTTTTTCCCCTATATTTAACATGGGTGCGCATACCTGCGCGCTGGTAAGCGCATGTATGCGATTTTCATGCACTGCGTTTTTTTGGGGTGTGCGTTTGGATTTTCCAGACGCAGCATGTTGCATTTTTTGGCCCTGCAAAAAAGCGCATGCGCACATATGCGCACGTTTTGCGCTAAAAATGGCCATTATAGCCTATGGATGTGCATACATGCGCACTGGCATGCTCATGTATGCGTTTTTTTGCACATGCGTTTTTTTTTTTGACCATGGAATTTAGGGGTTTAGGGTTAGGGTCAGGGTCAGGGTTAGGGTTGGGGTTAGGGTCAGGGTTAGGGTTAAGTATGGTTTGGTTAAGGGTCAGGGTCAGGGTTAGGGTTGGGGTTAGGGTCAGGGTTAGGGTTAAGTATGGTTTGGTTAAGGGTTAGGGTCAGGGTTAGGGTTAGGGTTAGGGTCAGGGTTAGGGTTAAGTATGGTTTGGTTAAGGGTTAGGGTCAGGGTTAGGGTTAGGGTTAGGGTTAAGTATGGTTTGGTTAAGGGTTAGGGTCAGGGTTAGGGTTAGGGTTAGGGTCAGGGTTAGGGTTAAGTATGGTTTGGTTAAGGGTTAGGGTCAGGGTTAGGGTTAGGGTTAGGGTCAGGGTTAGGGTCAGGGTTAGGGTTAAGTATGGTTTGGTTAAGGGTTAGGGTCAGGGTTAGGGTTAGGTTAGGGTCAGTGTTAGGGTTAAGTATGGTTTGGTTAAGGGTTAGGGTCAGGGTTAGGGTTAGGGTTAGGGTCAGGGTTAGGGTTAAGTATGGTTTGGTTAAGGGTTAGGGTCAGGGTTAGGGTTAGGGTCAGGGTTAGGGTCAGGGTTAGGGTTAAGTATGGTTTGGTTAAGGGTTAGGGTCAGGGTTAGGGTTAGGGTTAGGGTCAGTGTTAGGGTTAAGTATGGTTTGGTTAAGGGTTAGGGTCAGGGTTAGGGTTAGGGTTAGGGTCAGGGTTAGGGTCAGGGTCAGGGTTAGGGTTAGGGTTAGGGTTAGGGTTAGTTAGGGTTTAGGGTTTGGGTTAGGGTTAAGTATGGTTTGGTTAAGGGTTAGGGTCAGGGTTAGGGTTAGGGTTAGGGTCAGGGTTAGGGTTAGGGTTAGGGTCAGGGTTAGGGTTAGCAAAGTCATGGTTTGGGTTAGTGTGAGGGGCCAACTAATGTTGGAAAAAAACGCAAACGCGGTAAAAACGCACTAAAAACGCATACAAACGCATAAAAACGCTGCGTTTTTTTCATGCATGCTCATAAAAATGCTTGAAAAAAACGCAGCAGTTGTATGCTTTTGTATGCGTTTTTTCAATGCGTTTTTTTGCGGGAAAAACGCGCTGCAAAAAAAAGCAAGTGTGAAACTAGCCTAAGGTGGTTAACTGGTCATGGAGTTTTTTCCAGGCTTTTGCATTTGCCATCAAAGTTTCGTTTGGGCTCTGAGACTTTACTGTAAGAAGTGCGTGACCTATTCTGTTTACCCAAGCAAAGCATTCATGCATATGATTGAGACTGTGCCTGATACTGCAGCTCAGTCCCTTTAAAGGGGTTATGCAATCTCAAACTATAAGTCTGCAGCCACTCTTTGTGACTGTAGGCTTGTGAATCATCACAATGCGCGCACTGCGTGCTGTGATGATTCTCTGATCTCGGTCATGTGACCGCAAGTATGTGATATCCATACTCCTGATCACGTTCTGACTAGAGTGTGGCCAGAAACAGTCTAGTTGGAAGGTGACCGGGAGTATGAATATTGCATACTTGCAGTGACATGAATGCACCACTTACATATGCACCACTTACATATATTTTCAGTTGCATTCAATGTAATATTACTAAAGAGACTACTAGTATTATGAAGTTTAGTTAATAGATATGACATGCAATTTGATTTTTCAAGCTGTACAAACTGTGTATATTGTATGCTTTATAATATTTTTTCTTTATGATATTATTACATTTCCTAATAGATAAGACGATCTAGTAAATAATCACTCACATCAAAGTTTTTATCCTCTTAATATAAATTTGACTTGCAACTATT
This sequence comes from Dendrobates tinctorius, assembly GCF_039654945.1. Classification (NCBI taxonomy): domain Eukaryota; kingdom Metazoa; phylum Chordata; class Amphibia; order Anura; family Dendrobatidae; genus Dendrobates; species Dendrobates tinctorius. The sequence goes on from NW_027361783.1 coordinate 15,594,355, forward strand.
TATCATATTATTAGTTATGCAGATTCCTGTCATGTCACTGCATTGTTACTGCTTTGCTCCTGGTGGTGGAAAAATCTTTTTCTTCCTATATACTACAGATTAAAATATGTTCTTACATTCTCTAAAGCTCAGTGTGTTATTAGGTTAATTCTCAGGTCACCAGTTCGAAAAGAGGAGGAGCCATGAAGAAGATTTCACAAGAAAACAGAAGCAGAATCATCCAGCTCATCGATAGCGGTTTCTTGGCTAAGAAAATTGCCAAGCTGCATCATGTGAGTGCCATGAAAGTTGGAAGAATACAAAATGAAGTAAGTGTACACATTCAAAAACCAAGTGGACGTCCAGGTAAAACATAAAAGTCAACAAGTCGGCTCATCACAATATTTATCAGTTATGGCGTGACAACATGGTAGTGGAGGTGGCTTGCATGATTCATAATAGTGAGATCACAGATGTCCAGTCGAGCACCATGTGATGCATGCTCCACAAGTCTGGAATGGTAGCCCGAAGAAAGGCCCATATTACCCTCAACTCCAATATGTACGTAAGAAGTGTCAGCTCAGCTTTGCAAATAGTATGAAAAGTAGACAAGATTGGAAACAGGTGATTTGGAACAATGAGATGAAAGTCAATAGACTAGGCTTTGATGAGTCCAAATGGGTGTAGAAGAAAAAAGGGGGCTAACAGATAGAGAAATTGAAGGAACTGTCAAGTTCGGTGGAGGATGCATGAGGATATGGTTTTGTTTCACAGTCAAAGGTATTGATACTTGACCAGAATCAATGGTGGTCTCAATGCTGAGCAATTTGTGAGTTTACTACAAGACAAATTACTTCATACACTAGAATACTATGGGTATATAAAGGATGACATAGTTTTCCAGCATGACAATGACAAAATGCATACATCGAGAAATGGTTCAATGACAATGAATTAGAGGTGCTGGATTGGCCTCCACAGTCCCCAGACCTCAACTCAATCGAACACTTGTGAGTAGAGTTGAAGAAAAAGCTGTATACTTACCCAAGTGAGTCTTCAAGTACGCACCAACTTTGGGAATGCGTAGAAGAGACCTGGGATCATATTTTGGTCGAGAAATGCATGAATATAATGGATAGTATGCCCAGAACGATTCAAGCAGTGTTGAAAGCCAAAGGTGGATTTACAAAATATTAGCAAAATAATAAAAATTTAAATTTAGATTTTTAGGAGCAGTAACAATCCAGTGACATGACAAGAATCTGCATAACTAATCATATGCAATATAGTTGCAAGTCAAATTTATGTATGGGATAGCCAAGATGATTTTCTAAATAATGATGGTAGTCTCACAATTGAAGTAGTAGTGGATGATGAGATATGGAGACTGAAAGTCAGAAGTTCAAAACATTGTTACTCTTTTGCTCATCTGTGTATTTCAATCATCAACTTGCAATTGCTCATTTGCCTTTTAAACCAGTAAATTCTTCCCTTTGCTCTATGTATAAACATGATGTCTTTTTCCCTGCATAAATCATTCCCCTCTTCAACTCCTGACCCAGCTGCTCCTTCCTCCCCGTGTCAGGGACTTTTGCAGTGACTCACGTTTACAGGAAAAAATTGACCTACTGCTTCTATATAATGTAAAGCTTATAAGGATTCATCTAGTCAGTTTTCAATCACATGATGTCATGGACCTAATTGAAAACAGAAGAATTAACAGGGTAGATGGGCGAAATGAGCAATTGCAAGTAGACAGTGTCATGTAATATGATGTTTGCAACTTTGATGGGAGTGTCATTTTAAGCTGCAATGGGTTGAGCACTGAATGGACTGAGATGGGGGTGTCATGTCCCACGACTTGGGAAATCATTTAATATTTGCATTGCTTGTGTTGCATCATCTGTTGCTAGGCAGAAGTTTGCCTTTCCCTGTATTTTGTCCCAACTCTCTCCCTGTAGTCCTGTGATGTATGTTTGTTCCCTCCCTTATTCTCCATTTTGTGATCGTACCTCCATCTGTATGCATCCTGTTACATGTGCTCTGAAGAATATTCCTTTTTACCTGCTGCTTTCATCATAATACAAGAATTTCAGTTAAAGCATCCCTCTTTTCCTGGAGTCTTCTTACATGAGATCGTGGCTGAGTTAAGCTGTCTGATTAATCGGTATGAACGTGAGTACAGGTCGATACGGAAAGGGCCCAGAAAGAGAGGTCTATCCAGGCACCATACGTTCTACATATCCATGAGTCAGAATAGTAAAAAGGAATAACCTGCCTTCAGAGACAGTAACTCAAGGTCTGTGCTGAATCTCAGTGGAAAAGGACATTTTCCAGATAGACTGTAACCCAGTTCCAGCCAGACCCCAGCGTGCATAGAAGCCACACTGCAGCTGAACAGAGAGGAATATAACTCCCATCATTACACAGGACCCTGCAGCTGCTCCAGCATTAGATACAAAGTATCAACTCTGTGCAGAGTCTGTGTATTTCCTGTTGCTGAACAGTGAGAAGTATAACCCTCATCATCCACTCTTCCTGCCTGCAATCTAATCATGTCTGAAGCAAGGAATACAATGTCCCTACCAGACTTACAAGCAGAGGAAAGAGACCCAGACCCCCATCCACCATCTAGCGAAAGGGGAAAACGTACAGTCAAACCCACATGGAAAGTCATGGAGAATTTAGAGACTGCAAAATGTGAATTATATAGTGATGTGTCTTCAGTATGGAAGAAAGTGCTGAGTCATATAGACACTGCATCAAGGCCTGCTTCTCATGAGTTACGACCAGAGGGAGTTCTAGAACAATTATGCACAGCATACCAAATGTACATGCAGAAGAGTGACCAATATATTATTCTCATGAAGAAACTGAATCTCCCAGAGACTTTAAACGAATTGCAAGGTTTCCAGCAGCTTAATTCTGAAAGAGACTGCACTGTACGTGACATTAAAGCCAAGATAGAGGCTAGAATCGCACGGACACCAGATGCATCAACTCACTCATCCAAATCGTGTAAGCACTCAAAACGTTCATCTAGGTCAAGTTCATCAAAATATTCTACTCTTACTGAGCAACTTATAAGAGCACGTGCTAAGGCTGAAACTACTAAGGTACAAGCTGCCTTTGCACAAAAAAGAGCAGAAATGGACGCAGCTGCTGCACAAAAGAGAGCAGAAATGGATGCAGAAGTGGCACGCATAAAAGCGGAAAAGGAAGCTCTAGAGAAGGAATGTGAGCATGCAACAGCCATGGCAGAATTAAAGGTACTCGAGCAGGCTATCAGTGGGAGTCAAAGAGACAGCGTCAGTTTGTGTGAAATGGAGGCAGAAGACCCTATTGAACGCACAAGAGACTATGTGCTAAGCCAAGATGGCGAACCGCAGATCATCACTAACACACCTGATGGTGTTGACGCTTCTCCAGAGCACCAGGATGCCGATCCACTTACAGAATCCTGCATTCAAGGTCAGTACAATGCTCCCAAACTTGAACTTCCTTCATATTCCAGTATGCGCCAAAACCCTGCATCTCACCAAACTCCACAGGCTAATACCTACATGCAACCCAATATGCCGGCAGGTCATTATACCCTCGACAACCACACAGTGCCACCTCCACATGTAGCAGAAACTATACCCACCAAACCAGTTGCTGGACTAAATGCATATGCCACTCCATACTTCCCCACGTTTCAAGGCCAAGACGTCTCCACCCCTATGTACAACACCGCTCAGCCTACAATTGTGCATCCTAAGTCAGAAAGAACAGACATGTCTGACTTCGCAAGGTATATGATTCGCCGTGAACTTACTAAAACCGGTCTCACAAGGTTCGACGACCAACCTGAACATTACAGAGGTTGGAAAAGTGCCTTTAGAACCGTAACTAGTGACCTCGGCATCACTGCTGCGGAAGAGCTGGACCTGCTGATCAGATGGTTAGGACCACAATCCACAGAGCGTGTCAAGAGACTCAGGTCTCAAGAGCAACAAGGGTGAAAAGATAGAGAACCCAAATCGTGAGTGTCCCATCCACAAGAAGCCACATCCCTTAAAAAAGTGCATCGGCTTCAGGAAGAAACCGCTCCAAGAACGCAAGGAACTTCTAAAGAAGTTCGGGGTATGCTACAGATGTTGTGCTTCTACTGAACACCTTGCTAAAGACTGTAAAACTACAATTAAGTGTATGGAGTGTGACAGTGAGGATCACGTACAAGCACTCCACCCATACCGTCCTGACTCTACACGTACTCCTTCCCCCACCACGAGCCATGACGGGGAGGACGCAGCTCAAACTGCAAGTCATACCACAATATCTTCTTCATGCACAGAAGTCTGCGGAGAAGGTCTCTGGGACAAGTCCTGTGCGAAGATTTGCCTGGTGAACGTATATCCCAATGGTCACCCAGAGAAAGCCGTGAAGGTGTACGTCCTCTTGGATGATCAGAGCAACCGATCACTTGCAAGGTCAGAACTCTTTGATATGTTTAACTTAAAGGGAAATGCTTACCCTTACACCTTAGGTACCTGCAGCGGTGTTACAGAGGTCTCTGGGAGAAGGGCCAGTGGTCTTATAGCGACATCCCTTGACAACACCGTGGAGATACCCTTACCTACACTTGTCGAGTGCAACCAGATTCCATCCAATCGAGAAGAGATCCCAACGCCAGAGGCTGCTCTTCATCACCCACATCTCAAGGGGATAGCAAACAAGATACCAGCCCTCAACAACAGCGCAGATATCCTGATTCTGCTTGGCAGAGACATTCTCCGGCTGCACAAGGTACGTCAGCAAATTAACGGACCACACGACGCACCATTTGCCCAACGCTTTGATCTAGGCTGGGTAATTATAGGCAATGTTTGCATACTCAAGATGAAGAGACCTAATAACATCTCCTCTTACAAAACACACATCTTGCCAAATGGTCGCAGCACTCATTTTCAGCCATGCCCACATCATTACTGGGTGAAAGAGAAAGTGAGCAACACCAAGAGGCAACAGGAATCCTTCAACAACATGAACATGCTCCAGCCCTGGGACGAAAACCTCGGGTCAACAGTGTTCGATTCCACAAGTGAAGACAACAAGTTAGCACCCACAAGGGAAGATAAAGAATTCATAAAGGTTATGGACAAAGAATTTGTTCAAGATGACTCCAACAGTTGGGTAGCTCCTTTACCCTTTCGTTTCCCAATTGCGAGGTTGCCAAACAACCTGCAGCAAGCAACTGCAAGGTTCTCATCCTTAAAACGTACCCTAAAGTGGAAACCAGAGATGGAGAAGCATTTCATTGACTTTATGCAGAACGTCTTTGACAAAGATCATGCTGAACCTGCGCCACCACTGAAGGAAGGAGAAGAATGTTGGTACCTTCCATCCTTTGGCGTCTATCACCCTCGCAAGCCTAACCAGATCAGGCCTGTTTCACACTTGCTTTTTTTTGCAGCACGTTTTTCCCGCAAAAAAACGCATTGAAAAACGCATACAAAAGCATACAACTGCTGCGTTTTTTTCAAGCATTTTTATGAGCATGCATGAAAAAACGCAGCGTTTTTAAGCGTTTGTATGCGTTTTTAGTGCGTTTTTACCGCGTTTGCGGTTTTTTCCAACATTAGGTGGCCACTCACACTAACCCAAACCATGACTTTACTAACCCTAACCCTGACCCTAACCCTAACCCTGACCCTTAACCAAACCATACTTAACCCTAACCCTGACCCTAACCCTGACCCTAACCCTAACCCTAACCCTAACCCTGACCCTAACCCTTAACCAAACCATACTTAACCCTAACCCTAACCCTGACCCTAACACTAACCCTAACCCTGACCCTAACCCTTAACCAAACCATACTTAACCCTAACCCTGACCCTAACCCTGACCCTAACCCTAACCCTAACCCTGACCCTAACCCTAACCCTGACCCTAACCCTTAACCAAACCATACTTAACCCTAACCCTGACCCTAACCCTGACCCTAACCCTAACCCTAACCCTAACCCTGACCCTAACCCTTAACCAAACCATACTTAACCCTAACCCTGACCCTAACCCTGACCCTAACCCTAACCCTAACCCTAACCCTGACCCTAACCCTTAACCAAACCATACTTAACCCTAACCCTAACCCTGACCCTAACCCTAACCCTAACCCTGACCCTAACCCTTAACCAAACCATACTTAACCCTAACCCTAACCCTGACCCTAACCCTAACCCTAACCCTGACCCTAACCCTTAACCAAACCATACTTAACCCTAACCCTGACCCTAACCCTGACCCTAACCCTAACCCTGACCCTAACCCTTAACCAAACCATACTTAACCCTAACCCTGACCCTAACCCTAACCCTAACCCTGACCCTAACCCTAACCCTAAACCCCCTTAACTAACCCTAACTTTACCCAAACCCCTAAATTCCATTGTCTAAACTAATGGTAAAAAAAAAACGCATGTGCAAAAAAACGCATACATAAGCATGCCAATGCGCACATATGCTCACCATAGACTTATAATGGGTGTCTTGCTGTAAAAAAACGCATTGCGCGCGCATGCGTTTTTTTGAGGCAAATTGGACGCACAAAAAATGCAACAAGTTGCATTTTGTGCGCCCGAGCGCATACCGCAAAAAAACGCATGCGCGGTAAAACGCATACAAACGCATGTGTATGCGCACATAAGCGCATCCCATGCAAAGTATAGGAAAAAAAAACGCATGCGCTAAATTACCGCGAAAAAAAACGCAAATGTGAAACCAGCCTCAGAGTGGTGTTTGACTCCAGTGCTCAGTATGAACGCCTCTCTCTCAACAACCTGCTACTAACTGGACCCAACCTGAACAACAGCCTCCTTGGAGTATTGATCCGCTTCAGACAAGAACCTGTTGCTATAATGGCCGACATCCAGCAGATGTTTCATTGCTTCATCATGAAGGAAGACAGCAGAAACTATTTAAGGTTCCTATGGCACAAAGACAACAATGTCAACAATCAAGTCATAGACTACCGGATGAAGGTCCATGTCTTCGGCAACCGTCCTTCACCTGCTGTGGCGATCTACGGACTGAGACGGACAGCCCAGGAAGGTGAGAGAGAGTACGGATCCGATGCTCGTCAATTCGTAGAGAAGAACTTCTACGTAGACAACGGGCTCAAGTCCTTGCCCACAAGTGAAGAGGCAATTGACCTACTCTCCAGGACACAGGAAATGCTATCCACATCAAACCTCAGACTCCACAAGATCATCTCTAACAGTCAAGAAGTAATGAGCGCGTTTCCATCCGAGGACCATGCCACGAACCTAAAGGACCTCAACCTAGGTTCTGATGTTCCTCCCACACAGCGCAGCCTTGGTCTACTGTGGGATATCAAACAGGACACCTTCACCTTCCAAGTGTCGCCCTGTGACAAACCCTTTACCAAACGAGGAGTCCTATCTGTCATAAACAGCATCTACGATCCTCTCGGGTTTGTAGCATCCATCACTATTCAAGGCAAGATACTGTTAAGCCAGCTCACTGCCGAGAACACTGATTGGGACACCCCGCTTCTGACTCAGAAACAGCAAAGGTGGGAGACATGGAAGAAGTCCTTGAAGTTCTAAGAGCAACTCCAAGTCCCACGTTGTTATTCTCCAATGATTCTTACCTCAGCTACACTTCTTACAAAGAAGATTGGAGCTGCTACAGTTCCTCCCGGGAATTTCGATAACAAGGACATTTACAAACGTCAGTGGAAGCAAGTACAACACATAGCCAACGTGTTTTGGCACCGTTGGAAGACTGAATACTTGCATCTGCTTCAAAACCGTCACAAATGGCAGACACCCAGTCCCAATCTCCAAGAAGGAGACCTTGTTCTCTTAAAAGACAAAGAGGCACATCGTAACGACTGGCCAATGGGTCTTATCACCAAGGTCATGCCCAGCAAGGACGGAAAGACTCGTAAGACAGAAGATAAGGTGACAAAAGGGGGCTCTACCCGAACCTTCTTCCGTCCGGTCACTGATCTCGTGCTGCTTCTACCAAAGGAGGACGTCACATGAACTGAACATTGCTCCTGGACATTGCTCACGGCGCGGAGCATACCTACTCATTCCCCAGTTTTATTGAACATTGACATTTTCCATTGGATTGAACTTTGAACATTGCCATTGGATTGCTGGGTTGGTGGAAGAGTTGGCATGTTCGCGGCTTCCCCAATCCGAAGATGGGTTTAATAGACTTGGACTTATCTTCCGGTGTGATCTACGGGTCAACAACAACGAGTTGGACTTTAAAAATGTTTATTATTGCATGCATGTTTTTCTTTTCTCTTGTTTTTCAGGTTCGAACGACTTCGAAGAATTAAGGACATCGTGAAATCCAAGGATTTCAGACGGGGAGTGTCATGTCCCACGACTTGGGAAATCATTTAATATTTGCATTGCTTGTGTTACATCATCTGTTGCTAGGCATAAGTTTGCCTTTCCCTGTATTTTGTCCCAACTCTCTCCCTGTAGTCCTGTGATGTATGTTTGTTCCCTCCCTTATTCTCCATTTTGTGATCGTCCCTCCATCTGTATGCATCCTGTTACATGTGCTCTGAAGAATATTCCTTTTTACCTGCTGCTTTCATCATAATACAAGAATTTCAGTTAAAGCATCCCTCTTTTCCTGGAGTCTTCTTACATGAGATCGTGGCTGAGTTAAGCTGTCTGATTAATCGGTATGAACGTGAGTACAGGTCGATACGGAAAGGGCCCAGAAAGAGAGGTCTATCCAGGCACCATACGTTCTACATATCCATGAGTCAGAATAGGGGGAGTTTAAGGGATTTCCCCATTCTTGTTTTAACAGAAGCTAGGCAGTATGGACTTTACCAACTGGATTCTTAGAATACAAACCCCGGAACAATCATTGATTTGCAGAAGGTGTATTGAAGGAAGTTATGCATGCTTAAAAATAAAAACAAGAGTCATCTTCAGGAAAGAGGTGTGACAGTGACAAACCAGAGGATAATTATGCAAATTGTCTCTTCAGAGAGGAAGAGGACTAGAACTCTAGTGCCACCTATTGGAGGTAGCAATCCTAAAAGTCAATGTTGACCCTTTAACGAGCCTAGTTACATGACTTAGGATAAAAGCCAAGCCAGAATCTCCATTTGCAGACACTGTGTTTCGGGGTACTGCCCCTCATCAGTGCAAAGTGGGAGAAGATCTGGTTTGGCTGTGAGAGAGGCGTCTGACCGATATCCAAGAAGTATCATTTCTCCTTGCGGAGAATGACATGCTAAGCATGATACAAATAAATAATGAGGTGCTAGTGTGGCTCCCCTGAGGCTCAGTCGCCACAGAGGAACTGCACCTTCTCCTAAGGTGTTGTGCCCCACCAACTAGGTAAGTTGGGAACTCCTTTCCACACTCCAACACCTGCATCCCACACACAGGATAGTTCAGTAGGTCCACCTAGCAGCTTCAGGCTGGGGGTAGCAGAGCACCCTTTGTGGAACCCTGCTTCGTAACACGAGATGTGCTGGGAGGTGGGTGGAGTTAGTATAAAAGAGGGGGAAAGTGAAGAATTGTAGGTCAGTCTGACAGGAAGTCAGTCTGGGGTGAGTCCCAGAAAAGTTCAGTTCTGAAGTTAGTTTGAGTTCAGTTTGAGTTTAGTTTAGAAAGAGTGCTGCAGCTGCCTCAGTGATCTGAGCCAGCTGGCACAGGAAAGAGAAGAAGGACGTAGACCTGCAACCTAAGCTTCCATAAGGGAGAGAAGGAACAGCGTGGAACGAAGGAGTAAGAGAACAGAGAGGAGTTGTGGGTTGGAAGAGGAACCCTGCCTATAGGTTCTCAGCACAAGGCCGGGGCCCGGTCCCCGAGGTTGTATGGACACTTATGGTTCTGCAGCAGACACCGGCGGAGTAGTTGGCTGTAAATGCACTACTCCCATCCAAGACTTGGGACACAACAGCAACTGATTCGCGAGCCAGGACTCTGAGAGGAGTCCCCGATAGAGGCTACAGCTGTCTGTCATACAAGTGAGGTTCTAGGAACTTCTGACAGGAGGAATTCCAGAGAACTATGGTACTTTAGTTCTTCACAGTAAAAGGCGCAATAGAGGAGTCGTTCAGGAAAGGCACATGTTGGCGGAGTGTTGGAGGGGAGCACCCTGACTTGCCCGGGAGGTTGACTGAGCCTCTGTCCTGGAGGACACGGCATGGAAGCGGGCACCAGTGGTTACCAAGAACTGTGAGTATAGCTTTGAAACTGCAAGCACTGGTGTCCTCCATTCATTCGCCGTTAACACCTCCAGCACCGCTACATCTGGGTACCAGCATCTATACTATTCTGCGCCTCTCATCCATTGAACCTACACTGCCCTGGGACTACAGCTCCACCTGTGGGGAGCTATACCATCTTTGCTGCACCACACCATCAGTCCCAGTGGATCTGCATGCAGTGTTGGCTTACCATCTCCCTTGCCAAACACCACGGGTGGCGTCACGAACTATTCAAATAAACTTTAACACCATTAACACCACCGCCATTGATATTGGGCACCAAGGGCCACGGACCGGGTCACTGCTGCTGTGACACATCCCCCTGACACCGGCCCGGTACCTAGTACCCCGCTGCCCTGGGTGTGAGGGGCGACCCGATTTTGGAATCACAAACAGGATGACGAGACCCGATGCCATCGGGTTCTGTGCGCCTGAAATTTGTGAGACTTTGTACTTTTGAAAATGTGCAGAAGACCAAATTTAATAGACTGTGACATGAATCTCAAAAATGGCCGCTGGCGCGGAGAAGAAGGGCGTGAAGAGATGGGAGGTCCTAAGAAAAGACCACGAAGAGTATTGGGCCTTCCCTCCCTGAATTACGATGTGACAGATACATAGCCCACCCCTGAGGGGTTCGTATACTGGCTTGGTATGGAGGCGCTGGAAGAAGACGCCGCCCCCGGAAAGAGGGGCAGAAGAAGCCAGTGGTGGGAAAGAGGCCGAGGCAGGAAGAAGAACGCGAGAACGCCATTTTGGAGAGTGAGGGAAGGAGGCCTGCAGAGCGCGGAGAAACAGATCTCCCTGGCGCCATGGCTGACGGCTCCAACCCAAACTCCGGAATGAACCGCCAGCAACTAGAAGCTGAAATAGCTGAATTGACAGCAAATCTGTAGCTAAGGAAGGATGCCTTAGAGAAGCTGAGACGGCAGCGTGCCCCAGCGGGGCCTACACCAGCGGTACCCTCTCCATCGGTACCTGCCGCTACCACACCGGACTGTCCCTGGGCAGCATTGATCTACACATCTACTCTGACTGTGCGGCTAGATGCCGCCTGCCCGAAGAAATTACCGGAGGACCCGGGAGTGGAAGCGGAGCTCCCGCCCGGACCTGACGCGGCTGCGCAGGTCCTCACAGAGACCTGTTATGAATGAGTCACCGTAGGAGGCAAAAACAGAAATACTAGCTAAGTCCAGAAAACCAGAGAAGTTGGCAGCTATCGGATTGCAGACCCCTGAACCTAACAACAACAACTAGCAGTAGCCGTGGGGGGTTCCTACGGTGCCCTAGAACCCTCGATCACAGCCGGAGAACTACATAGCCTAAAGACAGAAAGGGAAATCTAAACTGCCCCAGAGCAGACCCCAAAGCAATAGGCAGCCCCCAACATATAATGACGGTGAAGCAAGATGAAAAAACACTCACACAGATAGAAAGATAGGCTGAGCAAATGATGGGGCCCAAGCTAACTAAATAGGACAGAATAGAAAAGCTGCTGTGTGCAATCCGCCAAAACCCTCTCAAAAACAAGAGCCAACAGACTGATAGGGAAAAAAGCCCTGAAGACGCAAGGCTTCAAAAAGACTATATCAGTACTCAGGTATTATCTGAAGACAGAGCAAAAGGGAATTCAGCTCACCCAGCAGGGAAAGGCAGAAATCCAGAAAAACAAGGCAAAACAAAACCAAAACACAAATGCAAAAAGTAGAGCAGAAAACTTAGCTTTTGAGGAGCAGGAATCAGACTGGTCTCCAAGAATCCCTCAGAGTAATCACCCGCAAGGCAGAAGAGCGTCGGCTGCCTTATATCCAGTCAGCAATCCCAGTCACCCAGTCATCATCATTCTGCTCAGGTGCTTTGTAATCAGCCTCACTACCTTCCTTCACCAGAAGAGGGAGTTCATCAGACCTCAATGGTGAAGGGGAAAATGAACTCACAACAGAGACCCCTGCGGATCCGGAACCGCCATCCGCTATATCAACACCTGCACTGGAGCAGAGGCCGCACCGCCAGGAGGCGCGAGGTATGTCAGATGTTCCTCCACCTGGGAAGGCCCTGGGGTGTACCGCAGTTGCAGCGGCTGGCCAGGTCATCCTGGATCTGGTCTGGGACCGGGATGCTATTGCCGTGGGTGAGAGCAGGTCCCGGGAAGAGCAGAAGGAGGAAGAGAGTTGGGCAGGATGTCAGGACACCATTCGACAGCTGGCAGCGGAATATCGGGAGAGGGAGCAGAGAAAGAAGGCTGTGCTTGGCCCGGATCTGGCCCGGACGGAGAGGGCCCGTGCTGGGCATCATGGTCCCCGGGATGCAGCTGGATGGGGGCAGGTGCTGAATGCAAACCGAGAGAAGGGGTTCGGATTTATTGTGGACCCCAAAAGAATCAATGACCTGTTCTTTAACCGGCAGGACGTGGAGCCCCATCTGTGGAGGGGGCATCCTGATAGAGACCTGCAGCCTGGGGAGTATGTGACCTTCACCCGGCATGAGGGACTCTGGGGGTGGTACGCCCTGAATATCTGCCGTATTCCGGAGGAGTTTATCGAAAGGTACAAGCCAAAGAGACCTGTTGCTGCCCCTCCATCCACTGGTACCACTCAGACTGCTGAGGTACTTGCTTCCAAGGACCAGGCTGCTCTTGCATCACCTCCAGTTCAGCAGCCCAAACCAAAAAGTCCTGGCTTAACACCATGAGAAGAGGAGTACTTAAGGATTGCCAACGACTACTTTGAATCTGGTAACAGTTCCAGTTCTTCCAGAACCCCAGGAGGGGATCAGCACTAAGAATTACACTTGTCAAATCTCGTTACTCAGGAGGGTTTTGTTTGCACCAGTTGTGCCTGGTTTTGCTATCATGTTTTTTTTTGTTGGTAGCACTTTTGTTGCCTAAGTTTTTGCAATGGCAGCGTTTTCCCAATTTGAACTAGCGATCATGAACTTGGAGTGATCCAAAAACTTTTATTGTAAATAGTTGCACCTCTTTAGGTGCCCTTTCTTGGTTTTACATATATAGAGACACTTTGCGAAGATAATGTTTTTGCATGGACACTTTTCGAAGATGATGTCTACCTCAAAGGACACTGCAAGAGATCACGGCTGGGAGCGGTGCCCAGCACCTTACAAGAATAACTGTTGAATGTTTTACTATGAAGTATTTGATAATGTGTTTTATGAGTATTAGTATATGAATAAAGAATTGAAAGTAGACAGGTGACGGACCAGGTACTTGCGGTCAGCGTCTTGAGTCTAGAAGAGACAGTGAAAGTAGAAAAATAAATGTGTACTAGAGAAGAAAATGAGAGAAAATGTGTTACAGAGAATTGCACTTTGAATTGAGAATTGCACTTAGAATTAAAAATTTTAGATAGAATCTAAGATAGAATTGTTTGTAACGTTCAAGATGAGTACCTCCTATACTAGGAAGATTAGTATAAGAAAAGTTTGTTATGCATTATAAAATTTTTGTCTGTTTCTTTGCTGTCTACTTTGTTATCTTGCAGCCCGCGAACGTGCTGTGTTTAACGGGGGTATGTGGCGCCCCTGAGGCTCGGTTGCCACAGAGGTACTGCACCTTCTCCTAAGGTGTAGTGCCCCACCAACTAGGTAAGTTGGGAACTCCTTTCCACACTCCAACACCTGCATCCCACACACAGGATAGTTCAGTAGGTCCACCTAGCAGCTTCAGGCTGGGGGTAGCAGAGCACCCTTCATGGAACCCTGCTTCGTAACACGAGATGTGCTGGGAGGTGGGTGGAGTTAGTATAAACGAGGGGGAAAGTGAAGAATTGTCGGTCAGTCTGACAGGAAGTCAGTCTGGGGTAAGTCCCAGAGTAGTTCAGTTCTGAAGTTAGTTTGAGTTCAGTTTGAGTTTAGTTTAGAAAGAGTGCTGCAGCTGCCTCAGTGATCTGAGCCAGCTGGCACGGGAAAGAGAAGAGAAGGACGTAGACCTGCAACCTAAGCTTCCATAAGAGAGAGAAGGAACATCGCGGAACAAAGGAGTAAGAGAACAGAGAGGAGTTGTGGGTTGGAAGAGGAACCCTGCCCGGTCCCCGAGGTTGTATGGACACTTATGGTTCTGCAGCAGACACCGATGGAGTAGTTGGCTGTAAATGCACTACTCCCATCCAAGACTTGGGACACAACAGCAACCGATTCGCGAGCCAGGACTCTGAGAGGAGTCCCCGATAGAAGCTACAGCTGTCTGTCATACAAGTGAGGTTCTAGGAACTTCTGACAGGAGGAATTCCAGAGAACTACGGTACTGGAGTTCTTCACACTAAAAGGCGCAATAGAGGAGTCAATCAGGAAAGGCACATGTTGGCGGAGTGTTGGAGAGGAGCACCCTGACTTGCCCGGGAGGTTGATTGAGTCTCTGTCCCGGAGGACACGGCATGGAAGCGGGCACCAGTGGTTACCAAGAACTGTGAGTATAGCTTTGAAACTGCAAGCCCTGGTGTCCTCCATTCATTCGCCGTTAACACCTCCAGCACCGCTACATCTGGGTTCCAGCATCTATACTATTCTGCGCCTCTCCTCATCCATTGCACCTACACTGCCCTGGGACTACAGCTCCACCTGTGGGGAGCTATACCATCTTTGCTGCACCACACCATCAGTCCCAGCAGATCTGCATGCAGCGTTGGCTTACCATCTCCCTTGCCAAACACCACGGGTGGTGTCACAAACTATTCAAATAAACTTTAACACCATTAACATCACTGCCATTGATATTGGGAGCCCAGGACCACGGACCGGGTCACTGCTGCTGTGACACATCCCCCTGACACCGGCCCGGTACCGAGTACCCCGCTGCCCTGGGTGTGAGGGGCGACCCACTAGCTCTGCATATAAGGATAAGCATCAGTAGAACAAAATTTGATAATAGGCCCCAGTATCACTGCTCTAAACAAGGATATTGCACAATCATGGATCATGCACTTATGACTCTCCTCTACCAGACTACTCTCACAATGCAATGACTTCAGCTTGATGAAGGCCTCTTAGCACGTCCAAAACATTTCATTGTTGACTGTTCTGATAACAATAGGCGGTAGAAATAAATACTATTAAGTAGAGTTGGGAGGATCGATCCGCAGAGGATTAACTTTGAGTTGAATTTTCTGAAATTTGCAGTTCCATAAGAATTCAAAAACTCTGACATTTCATTCAAGAGGATTGCAAACAAACTTGTCCGGCATGATTTCCCATACTGCTGAAGCATCAGAAAGCGGGCTAATGATGCTTTTCTTGGCAGCAGCTACTTCCACAAAATGTCTTACAGGTATGACATAATCTATTTCATTTTGTCATGAGCAGTATCATACCTTGTACTGTAGTGGCAAGTAACTGAGTTATCAGACATCATTGAATCCCAATGGAACACAGAAAATACAGGTCATATTGAAATAATATCTACCTCTTCTTACAAAAAAAAACTAGGAGTGTTGAATTTAAGCTCTTCTTGTGGAATGTAGATTACATAGAAATCCTGAGCAGAGGGACTTTAGGGACCACCTCAACAAAGGAGTACTGTCATCCACTTTGAAAAACTAATTTACGTCCTCCAAAAAAATGTTGCAATTGTGTACACAAAAGAGTAACATCTGAAAATGAATTTGGCAATAGATAATGACTTATTCTTTTTAGGTTAAATGTCTTTTCACAAGTAATGAGGATGGAGAATGAGGTGAGCAGTGACCATCACTTATAATGAGTGGTGGGACTTATGTTATTTACTGTATACAGATTTTACCTTTCATTACAATTCCTGTCTGTGATGATAATAAAACCGCTGAAAAGTCAAATGAACAGAACAGGAAGTATAAATCTGATATTGAGTATAAAGTGGCAAGTGTGAAAATTGCAAGATTTTTTATATTCACACATACACCATATATTATATAAAATTACTTGAAAACCTTGTATAAACACACTCTTTTTAATTAATATCATCTGCTCAGTATGCAAACTTAATGAGTTTTTGTTTTGTTTTTTTTTTACTACATTAGTGACTCAGCCTGTTTGGGACCTTAACATGCAGCCCCATTTTTCAAATCTGGCATGTGGCATTTTATGTGACATTTCACTTACCTGTAAAGCCTTTTGGATCCTCACATGATATATCAGGTCACCACAAGGCTTGAATCTAAAAACAGACTTCTTTTGTATTTTGCCCATATAATGAATTCAGGTCATATTATTTATATGTTGAGGATTTAAATTAAATCTCATGATATTTATTTCACTCCTGCTTTCAATCAGTTTTGTGTCTGTGAGACTAATTAGCTATGACTAAGAACCATCAGAAATGCATGATTAAAGGTTTGGATATGTACACAGCGTTTCTAATATTGAAATAAAGTTGAACTGTTTCTGAACTCAACAGATGCTGGAGATTTTAATGTATTTTTCCTACTCTTCATATTACATGGAGACCTTCACATCATATACTGTATATCGCCTTGCACCGAGTCAAGGTGCCTATATGTCAGGGGACATGCCTATTCTTCTCTGTGTGTATATCATATATATTCTACTTTGTAGCTGCGGGACTACCAGGGGTCAAAATCTGAATTACGACAACAGGCGCCATTGAAAAAGTCCTGGTCACAATTATCTCTGGAAGCAGAAATCAAGAACAATATTATCATGGGAATGCATGTATAGGGAACCAGTCATGTTGGATAATGCTCTTAATCTGCACCTAATTTGTCGGTCAATAGTGTTAGAAAGGTGTCCGTCCAGCATACTTAAACTGCTGCTCTTGGGAGAAAATTTACTTTAATCCTCCTGGGAGGCACCAGCTTTCAGTTATACAGGAATGCCCAGGGCAATTCCAGTAATTACTCAGTTCACAGTGGGTGACTAATGTAAACACACCCCAGAATTTGACTGACAGCCAGTTTTGCATTGTTGCACTGCAAAGCCTGCTGTCAGTCAAAGTGATGGTGAGTGCTTACAGCTGCTGCTCACAGTGCTGCAAGCGGAGACTGCAGCCAAAAATTGAGTATTGTCACCCATACAGTTGAACGTACTGTGTGTAAAATTGCATTGGTTTTAAATTTTTAAAAACTGCTTGGCCTTCTAGAGGTCACAATATTTTTTTCTTTCAAAAATTGACTATTGTCATCCATACAGCTTATCGTGCTTTGTGTAAAATTACGGTGGTTTACATTTTTTTTACAACCGCTTGTCCTGCTATAGTTCGCAACATTTTTTTGTTCCAAAAATTGACCATTCTCATTCATACAGTTCAACGTACTTTGTTTAAAATTACAGTGGATTAACATTTTTAAACACCTCTTGGCCTGCTAGAGTTTGCAACATATTTTTTGTTCCAAAAATTGAGTACTGTCATCCATACAGTTTAACATGCTTTGTGTAAAATGACGGTGGCTTAATATTTGTTATAACCGTTTGGCCTTCCACAGTTCACAAAATATTTTTGTTAAAAAATTGACTATTGTCATCCATATAATTTAACGTGCTTTGTTTAGAATTAAGGTGGTTTGAAATTTTGGAAAACCATTTGGCCTGCTACAGGTGATAACTAGAGTTGAGCGAAACGGGTCGAAAAAATTCAAAAGTCGCCGACTTTTGGCAAAGTCGGGTTTCATGAAACGAAACCCGACCCTAGGATGAGGTCGGCCACGAGGTCGGCGACTTACGCGCCAAAGTCGCGTTTCAAAAGTTTGTTTTGCGCTCTTTTTCAGCCAATCAGGATCCACGGACACTGTGGGCAACGTGATGACATAGGCACGGGTCACCAACATCTTTCAGAAGGGCATGCAAGTGATTGGCTTGCTTTGGTGGGCGTCACAGGGGGTATAAAAGGGCGTGCACGCCGACCGCCTTCTTACTTCTGCCGATCTCAGTATAGGGAGAGGTTGCTGCTGATTCTGTAGGGAGAGCGTTAGGCAGGGAAGAAGACCAAAAAACTGCTTCTGCTGCTAGCGATTTGGCCTGCACAACACACCAGTCACTGTGTGTGCAGTGCAAGGGGAGGCTATATAGTGGTGTATCAGTGGTGTTGGTTGTTGGGCTGCCTTCTAAGGCTTCCTGACAGGCTGGCATTGCTGTTTACCCACTGCTCCGCAAACTGCTTTTTTAAAAGCAATCCAATCTCCCTTATCCTCTAGTCACTTTGGTCACAGCTGTGCCATCGAGCCTGTCACATAGCGCTCAGATATTCATTGGGCCTCAAACTGCTTTTTTAAAAGCAATCCCAATTTTTTTTTTTTGTCCTGCTGAGAAGAAAAAAAAACTGCTTCTGCTGCTGATAGCAATTTGGCCTGCACAACACACCAGTCACTGTGTGCAGTGCAAGGGGAGGCTATATAGTGGTGTATCAGTGGTGTTGGTTGTTGGGCTGCCTTTTAAGGCTTCCTGACAGGCTGGCATTGCTGTTTACCCACTGCTCCGCAAACTGCTTTTTTAAAAGCAATCCAATCTCCCTTATCCTCTAGTCACTTAGGTCACAGCTGTGCCATCGAGCTTGTCACATAGCGCTCAGATATTCATTGGGCCTCACACAATCCAAAAGTGTCCAGTGTCCAAAAGTGTGTGCAGAGATTCAAACTCTCACTTATCCTCTAGTCACTTAGGTCACAGCTGTGCCATCGAGCTTGTCACATAGCGCTCAGATATTCATTGGGCCTCACACAATCCAAAAGTGTCCAGTGTCCAAATGTGTGTGCAGAGATTCAAACTCTCACTTATCCTCTAGTCACTTAGGTCACAGCTGTGCCATCGAGCTTGTCACATAGCGCTCAGATATTCATTGGGCCTCACACAATCCAAAAGTGTCCAGTGTCCAAAAGTGTGTGCAGAGATTCAAACTCTCACTTATCCTCTAGTCACTTAGGTCACAGCTGTGCCATCGAGCTTGTCACATTGCGCTCAGATATTCATTGGGCCTCACACAATCCAAAAGTGTCCAGTGTCCAAAAGTGTGTGCAGAGATTCAAACTCTCACTTATCCTCTAGTCACTTAGGTCACAGCTGTGCCATCGAGCTTGTCACATAGCGCTCAGATATTCATTGGGCCTCACACAATCCAAAAGTGTCCAGTGTCCAAAAGTGTGTGCAGAGATTCAAAATCTCACTTATTCTCTAGTCACTTAGGTCACAGCTGTGCCATCGAGCTTGTCACATAGCGCTCAGATATTCATTGGGCCTCACACAATCCAAAAGTGTCCAGTGTCCAAAAGTGTGTGCAGAGATTCAAACTCTCACTTATCCTCTAGTCACTTAGGTCACAGCTGTGCCATCGATCTTGTCACATAGCGCTCAGATATTCATTGGGCCTCACACAATCCAAAAGTGTCCAGTGTCCAAAAGTGTGTGCAGAGATTCAAACTCTCACTTATCCTCTAGTCACTTAGGTCACAGCTGTGCCATCGAGCTTGTCACATAGCGCTCAGATATTCATTGGGCCTCACACAATCCAAAAGTGTCCAGTGTCCAAAAGTGTGTGCAGAGATTCAAACTCTCACTTATCCTCTAGTCACTTAGGTCACAGCTGTGCCATCGAGCTTGTCACATAGCGCTCAGATATTCATTGGGCCTCACACAATCCAAAAGTGTCCAGTGTCCAAAAGTGTGTGCAGAGATTCAAACTCTCACTTATCCTCTAGTCACTTAGGTCACAGCTGTGCCATCGAGCTTGTCACATAGCGCTCAGATATTCATTGGGCCTCACACAATGCAAAAGTGTCCAGTGTCCAAAAGTGTGTGCAGATTCAAAATCTCACTTATTCTCTAGTCACTTAGGTCACAGCTGTGCCATCGAGCCTGTCACATAGCGCTCAGATATCAGTGGGCCTCACACAATCCAAAAGTGTCCAGTGTCCAAAAGTGTGTGCAGAGATTCAAAATCTCACTTATTCTCTAGTCACTTAGGTCACAGCTGTGCCATCGAGCCTGTCACATAGCGCTCAGATATCAGTGGGCCTCACACAATCCAAAAGTGTCCAGTGTCCAAAAGTGTGTGCAGAAATTCAAAATCTCCCCTGTCCTATAGACACCTTGTTTTACATACTATATAGTTTGTTGGATTTTGTCTACATTTCTACTAAAAATGAGGAAGGCTGGTGGAAGAGGCCGTGGAATTGGGCGGGGGTTGGCAGCTGGTAATGATGGTGTTGGTGGTGGATCTGATGGTAGTGGCAAGAGCAAAATAGGACCGAATGCAGGAGGTGTTGAGCCTGCGTCATCGTCTGGCTACATAAGGCCTCGAACGCTTAGTTTTCTAGGAGTTGGCAAACCGCTTTTAAAGCCAGAGCATCAGGAAAAAGTTTTGTCTTACATTGCTGACTCAGCCTCCAGCTCTATCGCCTCCTCTTCTTCAGTTGTAAAAAGTAAAAGCACTGAGTCGTCATTGGAGGCTCATGTTCATGAACCACACCTTTCCTTGTGTCCTTCACCCCAACCAAGATTGAAGGATGACGCAGGCCATACTACTGATTACTCCATGGAGCTGTTTTCACATACCATGCCTGGATTATCAAGTGAAATGGTGAATTACCCAGGCCAAGATGAATCTGACATGGAGTGCACTGATGCACAGCCGCTGATGGATGATTCTGCTGGTACATTCACTCAGAGCACTACATTGTCCTCGCAGTGTACAGAGCCAGATTCTGACCCTGATGAGACTCAGGTGCCCCTTCCCGCACACTATACCACCATACACGGTGACACAGAGGAAGGTGCACATGACATAGAAGAGGAGGTGATGGATGACCCAGTTGTTGACCCAGATTGGCATCCATTGGGGGAAGAGGGTGCTGCTTCCAATAGCTCAGATGAGGAGCATCCACAGCAGACATCGACATCGCAACAGCTGTTATCTGGCAGGCCCGGAGCACTCCAAAGACAGGTTCCAAACATCAAAAGAGTTGCTGGACAGCTTGTCCAGAGGGTCAAAAGATCACAGCGTGCTAGGCCGCAAAATGTCTGCCAAAGTAGGAAGAGTGCAGTGTGGCACTTTTTTGAACAAAATCCTCATGATCAGGCCAAGGTTATCTGTAAGAAGTGCGCAAAGACCTTTAGCCGAGGGAAAAATCTGAAAAATTTGAATACCAGTTGCATGCTTAGACCTTTAACCAGCATGCACTTGCAAGCGTGGACACAACACCAAACCTCAAGTGCCACATGTGCAACTGATCACAACGAAGGTAGTCAGCAACGCTACATTGTTTCCCCCACTGTAAGCCCACCGGTTAGCACAGCAGCAAATGTTGAGGTGTCGTTGCAAGGCCACAGCAGTCAGGGAATCCCACTGTTATATCAACGAAAGACTGAGTCTAGGCCATCAGAAAGAACACCAACTCCATCACCATCATCAACCCTCTCTCAGTCCGCCCTGTCCACCGCTACTTCCACCATATGCAGCTCTCAAGTCCAGCTCACCCTCCCAGACACTATGAGTAGGTCAAGAAAGTACTCAGTCTCTCATCCGCGTACACTGGGTTTGAACGCCCACATTGCCAAACTAATCTCGTTTGAGATGATGCCCTTTCGGTTGGTGGAAAGCACAGCTTTCCGCGAACTCATGGCCTATGCAGTACCACGCTATGACCTACCCAGTCGCCACTTCTTCTCTCGCAAAGCCATCCCAGCCCTCCACCATCATGTGAAAGACCGCATTGTCCATGCACTCAAGCAGTCAGTGAGCGGAAAGGTGCACCTCACAACTGATGCATGGTCCAGTCGGCATGGCCAGGGCCGTTACGTGTCCATCACTGCGCACTTGGTTAATGTGGTGGATGCAGGGTCCACAGGGGACAGCGGTGGTGGGACAGTGCTGCCTAGCCCACGGTATAGGAAACAGTTGGCTGTAGGCGTTCCACCCTCCTACTCCTCCTCCTCCTCCTCCTCCTCCAGAAGCGAAAGCTCGTCCACAGAGCACAGTCGTACGAGCACTCCATCTGCAGCTGCCACTGTTGCACACGATGTGTCCCCCTATCGAGCAGCTAGTGGAAAGCGTCAGCAGGCTGTGTTGCAGATGATGTGTTTGGGCGACAGACACACCGCCGAGGTGCTGGCCGAGTACTTGAAGCGACAAACTGAGTCATGGCTGGGTAGTGTACATCTTGAGGCAGGCAAGGTAGTTAGTGATAACGGCCGTAATTTTGTGGCAGCCATAGCCCTTTCAAAACTCAGCCACATACCTTGCTTGGCTCACACCTTGAACCTGGTGGTGCAGTGCTTCCTCAAAAATTATCCGGAGTTAACAGCCCTGCTCCAGAAGGTGCGAAGACTGTGCGCGCACATCCGCCGGTCGCCTGTACATTCCGTTCGTATGCAGAAGCTGCAGCGATTGCTCCACCTTCCCAACCACCGCCTCATTATCGACATTACAACAAGGTGGAACTCCACCCTGCACATGGTGGAGCGGCTGTGCGAGCAGAGGCAGGCCATAATGCATTTGTGGGAGGATACACGGCCAGGCACTTTGAGAGCAGACATGGAGTTGACAGGTGTGCAGTGGTCGAAGCTGAAAGACCTTTGTAAAGTCCTTCAGTGTTTTGAGGAATGCACACGGCTGGTAAGCGCAGACGACACCATCCTAAGCATGAGCATCCCACTTATGCGTCTGCTCATGCAAACTTTGACGCACCTTAAGGAGCAGGCGTCTGCAGCCAATGTTGATGAGGAGGAAGAGGAGGAGGGAATCCTTGATGACATTCAGCCATTGTCTGCTCAGGGACCTCTCCTGGATGAGGTGGAGGAAGAAGAGGAGGAGGAGGAGGATGATGGGGATGATTACTTAGGGGAGGAGGATGCATCTCGTGGGGCAAGTGAAAATGTTGGCGTGGCAAGGTCTGGTACAGGGTTTGTGCGTGACTGGAGGGATGTGGATTTGCCAGAAAGTGCTCCTCCACCCAGCACTCGCAGTGCATCATTGACACCAGGAACATTGGCCCACATGTCAGATTATGCCTTGCAGATCCTAAAAAGGGACCCCCGCATTGCAAAAATGATAAACGATGACGACTACTGGTTGGCCAGCATCCTGGATCCACGCTATAAAGGCAAATTACAAAACATCATGCCACAGGAGAACCTTGACCTAATATTGGCTAATAAACAAGCAACTCTGGTAAATCGGTTGCTTGAGGCATTCCCAGCACACAGCAGCGGTGATGGTTCTCACACGAGCCGTACGGGCCAGGGGCAGCTTGGCAGAGGTGTTCGTGGTGCACACAGCAGAAGTGGCGTTGGAGACAGGGGTTTCATGACAATGTTGTGGACTGATTTTTCAAATACCGCTCACACAACTGGTAATACTGCATCGATGGAAAGTGACAGGAGACAGCAGTTGTCAACTATGGTTACAAACTACTTTTCCTCCCATATCGATGTTCTCCCACACAGGTCATTCCCCTTTGACTATTGGGCCGCTAAACTGGACACCTGGCCTGAATTGGCACAATATGCCTTACAGGAGCTCGCTTGCCCAGCTGCAAGTGTGCTATCGGAAAGAGTCTTCAGTGCAGCTGGATCAATCCTGACAGAAAAAAGGACCCGTCTGTCAACCCAAAATGTGGATGATCTAACCTTCATTAAAATGAACCACGCATGGGTTTCCAAGGATTTTGTCCCACCTTCCCCTGATGACACATAGGGTGACAGAAAAATGGCTTGCTTTGGTCCACCTCTTCCTGGTACTTCACCTATTTTGCCTTTTGCATCAGCTGAATGTCCAACATCAACATATGCCACTTTCTAAAACTCCCTAACTGTGCTGCCTCCCCCCCATGGCCGGGGTCACCACCTACCGCACGACACCGTGCGAGTGCCGTTGCCCTGGACAGGTGGGTAGGCCGACTCTTGGGCGCGGGCACTGGCACAGGGTCCCTCATAGTGCAATCAAGTGTCTCTGACGGTGGTGGTGCACACCCGCCGTCAGACACACCGCTGTACTATGAGGGGCCCAGTGCCAGTACCGACGCCCACGAGTGGGCCCCCCTTGCTTGGGCAGGGCCCCAGCATTTGCAATCTTTACCTCTCCCTGCTCCTCCGCTGTGTAATCTGGGCCGTCAAATCCATACTGTGCCTGACACCGTCTGAGCCTGCCTCCTGAGACATATATTTTGAATGTGTACGCTATCCATACATGTTATCCAGGGATACGGTACCCTTTCTAACCTTTGTGCAATCACGTGCAATCCATACTGGGCCTAACACCGTATGAGCCTGCCTCATGCTGTATAGACATATATTTTGAATGTGTACGCTATCCATACATGTTATCCGGGGATACGGTACCCTTTCTAACCTTTGTGCAATCACGTGCAATCCATACTGGGCCTAACACCGTCTGAGCCTGCCTCCTGAGACATATATTTTGAATGTGTACGCTATCCATACATGTTATCCAGGGATACGGTACCCTTTCTAACCTTTGTGCAATCACGTGCAATCCATACTGGGCCTAACACCGTCTGAGCCTGCCTCATGCTGTATAGACATATATTTTGAATGTGTACGCTATCCATACATGTTATCCGGGGATACGGTACCCTTTCTAACCTTTGTGCAATCACGTGCAATCCATACTGGGCCTAACACCGTCTGAGCCTGCCTCATGCTGTATAGACATATATTTTGAATGTGTACACTATCCATACATGTTATCCGGGGATACGGTACCCTTTCTAACCTTTGTGCAATCACGTGCAATCCATACTGGGCCTAACACCGTCTGAGCCTGCCTCCTGAGACATATATTTTGAATGTGTACGCTATCCATACATGTTATCTGGGGATACGGTACCCTTTCTCACCTTTGTGCAATCACGTGTAATCCATACTGGGCGTGAGAACGGCTGGCGAGCTGTTAAGCAAGCTACAGCACCTGTCCAGACAAGTACAGGGATTCCCTAGCGAGGAGACTTATTTGATTGTTTTCAATGTTGGGACAGCAATTTTTGGGGAGCACTATACTCTGGAGAATGATAGATGGGCCCACCATACACTGGAACATTCCAAAGGTGGACATCAGACACTGGAGCAGCATTTACAGGGCCCATTATACACTAGAGCATTAGAAATGGGGCCCATTATGTTTGGAGCATTATTTGGGCCCATAAGACAGTGGAGCTTCATCCATGGGGACTAACATATACTGTAGCATTATGTGGAGCTCATCATATACTGTTTCAAACATTATATGGGACCAATGATTCTGTATGGAGAAATAGATGGGCCTCGTCATGAGATGTAAAAAGTGAGGTATTTTTCATTGTACTATACCGCTATTTCTCTGCCGTATCGGAGCATGATGAGTTGTGGTATGTGTTAAAGGGGCGCTCTTTCGCCCAGGGCACATGAAAACCTGGAGCCAGCCCTCCCCCCCCACAGTTTGTAGCCAAATAACCCCCATTTTTCAGTGCGTAACTTGTATTATGAAGTTAATTAAGGTTGACAAGCTTAAGAAAGAAGAATTGATGCTTTTGGCATTCAAATGGGCACTGTAGGTGTGTTTCCTGTCCTCCTCTCACTGCCGACTTTTATTCCCCATTGACTTACATTGGGTTTCGTGTTTCGGGACGACCCCGACTTTTCCCTATAATCGGACGATCTTGCTCGACCCGACTTTTGGAAAAGTCGGGATTCACGAAACGAAATGCGACCCTAAAAAACCAAAAGTCGCTCAACTCTAGTGATAACATTTTGTTGCTCAAAAAAATTGACTGTCATTTATGCAGTTTAACGTGCTTTATGTGAAATTACAATGGTTAGAAAATTTTTAAAAACCGCTTGGCCTGGTACAAGTGACAACATTTTTTGCTCCAAAAATTGACTATTGTCATTCATGCAGTTTAACATGCTTTGTGTGAAAGTACGGTGGTTTGAGATTTTTAAAAACCGCTGGCCCGCTAGAGGTGACAACATTTTTTGTTAAAAAACTGACTATTGTCATTCATACAGTGCTTTGTGTGAAATCATGGTGGATTGAAATTTAAAAAAAACTGCTTTAGCTGCTACTGATGACAAAATATTTATTGTTCCAAAAATTTACTATTTTCATTCATACAGTTAACGTGCTTTGTGAGAAATTAAGGTGGTTTCCAAATTTTTTTTTAATTAAAAAAACTTAGTTTCAATCAATGAAGTAAATTTGGATTCCAGAGACTTTTCAATTACAAAATGTGTAAGGCATGCGGTAAGGGATGGGGAAGTACTGACAATGGTGCAGGCAGATGGCAAGGACGTAGGGCAGGTGTGACTGCGCCTGTTCCTGGAGCACAAGCAACAAGTCCATCCACGACATATAGCTTCCTGTCCCACTTTGCAGGGAGACACCACTTCTGAAGCCACACCAGTGCGAACAGGTGGTTGGTTGGATAGCAGATAATGCTTAAAGCATGCTTGCCAGCATCACCCAGTCTTTCACATGGTCTAGTTGCACCTCCCAAGAGTCAGTTAATCCTCACTCTGATCCTCTTTTCTCACACCATGTTGAGTCCCAGAAGACCAATGATCCTACACTAGGACACTCTGAGGAGCCCTTTACATCATTATTTTTTGATTGTAGCCTGTCAACCTGCATGTTCCAAGAGTGACAGCAGGACATGCTGTTTAATGATGCAAAAAACTTAGAAAAGTCACGATCACAAGATTATGGTGGGGAACTACAAATGAGATACAGTTGCCAATAAGTCAGGTTGTTTTTAAGTCAGCAAGTCAGGAGGACCAAGGTGGAAGATGAGGTGGTGGATGATGAAGTCACAGACCCAACCTGGGAAACTGGCCTGCAGGGCAAGGCCAGAAGTGGTGAAGGGGGAGATATCGGCAACACGAAAACAGGCAGGAAGAGGCAGTGGGGTGATCAGAGGAAGAAGGCTGGCAACTGTTCTACAGAACATTGGCACTTGTAATTTACAACCTGTGCCCTGCCAAGCTCAACAGAGTCCTGACCACTAAGAGTCTAACCACTATCAACATGATCATGCTCATGTAATCTAAGCATCCAACTTGGTGGGCTGAATGCCTGTGTCTACAATTGGTGCCAGCGGGTGACACCACTGCCTCTTCCCCTGTGCTAGGTGCTTGCCAATCCCCTGTCCATGACACTGGCGCAGATGTCTCCCACCCTACACCTGTTATTCCACATTCTGAAGCAACATCAGGTACTTCCAAATCCTTGTACCAGCACAGCATTCAGCTGCCTCTATCTCAGGCCTTGGAATTAAAAGTAAAGTTCCCAGCCACACACCCACAGCCCTAAACGCTAAACGGGCACATTTACAGGCTGTTTGCCGTGGAGATGTTGCCATTTAGGCTTGTAGACAAGGAAGATCTCAGCAGTACTCAGTCCCCAGCCGCCACTATATCTCCCAGTGTGGCATCCCCACCTTGTACCAGCAAGTGTCCAGGAACATCACCCATGCCCTTACCAATGCAGCTACTAGTATTATCAACTGACATATGGACAAGCGCTTGCGGCCAAAGATGCTAAATTTCATTGATGGCACACTGAGTGAACATTGTGGAGGCCGGGGTCGAGTCCCACCCTGGAATGGCACTTGTGCTATCGACACCAAGGATTGCTGGTCCTACTTCTATCAGGGTTTTCTCCACATCCTACAGCAGTTCATGCTGCTCCTCCTCATCCTCCATCTCTGATGTGTTATCTCAGAGCACGTAGTCCACATCGGCCGGAAGCTGGAAGCTCTGCAGCGCTGCCTCACTGAAGCGACAACAGGCTCTGCTGAAGCTAGTTTGTCTAGGAGACAAACCGCATACTGCAGCAGAATTATTGAAAGGAATAACAGACGAGACAGATCTGTGGCCCCCATCACTGAACACACAACCAGACATGGTCGAGTGTGTTAATGGCTGTATCTGGTGGTGGCTGTGAAGCTTAGCAAGCTCACACGTTTCGTTCTGGGCCCATGTGCCCAAATTGGTAGTTCAGCGGTGTCTGAAAACCTACCCACATTTCTCAGAGGTCCTGGTCAGGGTACGCCACGTCAGCGACCATTTCCGTAAGTCAGCTACAGCTGCCGCCACCCTGGCACTACTTCAGCAGCGTATGCAAGTACCAACTCACCAAATGGTGCGCGATGTCATCATGTGATGGATGTCCACATTGCACATGATGGCAGGGCTTTGTGACCAGCAGAAGACAGTTGTGGAATACCAGCTCCAACATGTCCTTCAATATTCTGGTCAGCCTCCGCACATAACAACTGAATGTACATAACAACTGAAGAGTGGGCTTGGAGGTCTGACATTTAGTTTTCCAAGACTTTGAGAACTCCACAAACATGGGAAGCGGTGAGGACACCATAATCAGTGCAACGATCTTGCTTTTGTGCCTACTTAAACAGTCGCTGCTGACAATTAAGCATGATGCTTTGCATGCGAACCAGGTAGAGATGAAGGTAGACATTAGCCAGAGAGATACTACCCAGCCCAGCCTCATCTCATCTTCTCAGAGCAGATTAGGTAACAATGAGAAGGAGGCTAAGGAGGAGGAAAAGGAGGAACAGGAGCTGGTTGCCATTGCAACAGAGGCTAGTATGAACATACGCTTCATGCTGTCTCTCCTACATGGATGGGCTGAAGAGGGGAATAAGAAAGAAGAAAGGGATGAGGAAGAGATGGAAGAGGAAATGGAGGGCCATCATCATGGTGGAGACAGGGAAGTGTTGACTGTAGGGACCTTGGCACATATGGCCGATTTTATGTACCGCTGCCTTTCCCATTACCCTCTTGATATATTCATCTTGGGCAAAAAAAAGTTCTAGATCCACACTACAAAGAGAACCATCCATATTTCCTTCCTGAGGCGGAGAGGTCTACTAAAATGGTGGTATACCAGAAGGCCAATGTGGAAAAATATTGATAAAATTCCCATCAGATAATGCTAGCATTAATTTTCTTGCCCAACCAAGGAGGGGAGAGGAGGGAGACACAAACCAGGTACAGCAGAGGAAGGGGTACATTGTCAAGGGCCTGGACCTTTGAGGACACCCTACCAGCATCCAGGCACTGATGACCAGGTATTTTTGACAAGGAGGGAAAAGTTTTTAAAGATAGTCAAGCAATACCTGGCTGACCAAACCAGTGTACTCCCTTATGCCTCTACAATCTTCAACTTTTGGGTCTCATAGGTGGAAATCTGGCATGAGCTGTCCGTTTATGCCTTTAAGGTGTTGTGCTACCCTACCACTAACATCTTATCTGAGCAGGTTTTTAGTGCTGCCGGGAAAGAGGGGTCAATACAGACAGGCATTTTTGCCTGTCAAGAGAAAATGCTGACAGGCGCACTCTGATAAAATTGATCAAAGACTAGATTAGACCAACTTTTCCACACCACCACATAACAGCAGCATATAAAGTGTTTTTAATCTTCAATATTTGAATGAGGCCTTCCAGTTGTTGCCTTTAAAGGTCTATGGAAGACCCACCTTATAATTTTTTTCTGACATTGCACTGTGTACAGAGAGTTTATGAGTGTAGAAGTACCACAACTATAGTTTCTTAATTTTTTTTTGAGGCCCTCCAGTTGGTGCCTTTAAGAGTGTGCGAATGACTCCTCCTTTGAATTTTTTTCTTGTTTTGCACTGTGTGCAGAGACTTTTTGAGTGTAGAAGTACCACAATAATGCTTTCATTATATTTTAATGAAGCACTCCAGTTGATGCCTTCAAGGGTGTATGGATCACTCTCATTAGAATTTTTAATGGCTTTGCACTATGTGCAGACACTTTATATGTGTATAAGTACCACAACTACATGCTCTTAATTTTTTATGAGGCACTCCAGTTGGTGCCTTCAAGGGTGTATAAATGACCCTCCTTAGATTATTTTCTGGCTTTGCACTATGTGAAGAGCCTTTATCAGTGTATAAGTACCAAAACTACATTTTCTTAATATTTGAATGAGGCACACCATTTGGTGCCTTCAAGGGTGTATGGGTGGCCTTGCTTGTTATTTTTGGTAGTGTGGAGACATGAGGGCCTGTGGGAGCTCTTGTCCACTGGCCCGGACCGAATGGACTGGGCTCATCCCACTGAACACCCACACTCCTTTCCCTGTAGGCATAATACTAGTCAGACAACACAGGGTGAGGGTAAAAACAGTGTGGCATTACTTTATTGAATCACCAGGCAGACAATAACAACAACCCAAGATGGTGCAAAATTACCGAGTCTCACCCTTCCGGTAACTCACCAGGACTAGAGCAGCTGTAACTTTGGGACTTCCTAGGCCAACTATCCCTAATAGTAATGACAAGCTTAGGAAGCTGACACTCCAGTGAAGCACGAGGACAGATGAACAGAGGGTCCCAACTTGGCTTCTCTGAACGTTTCAATGGAGCCAGGTGACCGGAGGGTTCCAACCTGGTTTCTCTGAATGTCTCTATGGAACCAGGTGACCAAATGAACCTGGCATCTCCAAATGTCTCCATGGGGGACAGGTGACCAGAGTGTCCTAGCCAGGTTTTCCCAAATGTATTCATGGGTTCAGTGATGGTCAATGGAGCAGAAATGTATTCTTCCAACCAGGGCTGTGGTTGCCTAAGCTGGCATCCTGTAGAATTGACAAATCTGTATCCTTCTTGATGGAGCCATGGTGTCCTGGCAGCTATCCTGTAGAATGTTCCTGGCTGTGGTTTTGTAAATTTACTCCCCTTGATGGAACCATGGTGTCCTGGCAGATATCCTGTTGAGTGTTCCTGACTGTGGTTTTGTAAAGAGTTCCTTTTTTATTTGCAGAAGTCTATAAATCCCTTTTTTTAACTATTTCCTGCCGGCACCGACATCAGAGACTTATCTACAGCATTCTGTAATGCTGTAGATAAGCCCTCGAAGTAACCTGAAAGATAAGAAAAAGGAGTTATATTATACTCACCCGGGGCGCGGTCCGGTCCAATGGGTGTCGCAGTCCGGTCTGGTGCCTCCCATCTTCATACGATGCTGTCCTCTTCTTTCCTTCCTGTCGTGGCTCCGGTGCAGGCGCACTGCTCTGCCCTGTTGAGGGCAGAGCAGAATACTGCAGTGCGCAGGTGCCGGACCTCTCTGACCTCTCCTGGCGCCTGCAGGACTCTGCTATGCCCTCAACAGTGCACCTGCGCAGGAGCCATGACAGGAAGAAAAGAAGAGGACTGCATCGTATGAAGATGGGAGGCGCCGGACTGGACACGACACCCATCGGACTGGACTGCCCAACCAGGTGAGTATAATCTAACTTGCTTTTCTTATCTTTCAGGTTACATCAGGGGCTTATCTACAGCATTATAGAATGCTGTAGATAAGCCCCTGATATCAGTGCCATCAGCAAATAGTCAAAAATAAGGGTGACAGATTCCCTTTAACTCCCATTGTTTGAGTATTTAATCAATTTGCATAGTTCATCCTCTGCTTTGTAGGTCAACAAACTAGCTTCTTGAAGGACATATATAATGGGTAATCAACATATTAGCAAACATCCATTGTTCAATTACCCTATGTCCCTATTATTCAAAGATAGCAAACAATAAGCTGTAGCAAACAACAACTCAAAGTCCACATTCAAACAATAGTGTATGATTCATACTGTATGACAACAGTTTATATTTTTTGACTGACCAAAGAAAAACACATAAATTCAATAGTCAACATTCAAACAATAGCCTATTTATCCTTGCCTCTTGAAAATAGACATCTGGTTAATTAAGATTACATGCTCTGTCATCACAGGTGGGTTTTGAACTGTGTGAAGAGCTTTTATGAGTATAGGAGTACTACAACTATACTTTGTTCACAATATTTGAATGAGGCACCACAGTTGCTGCTTTCAAGGGCATATGGATGTCCCTGCTTGTAATTTTTGGCAGGCTTTGTACTTATGCATAGTCTTTATGAGTCTAGGAGTACCACTAAATGACAATTTGAGCATAAATGTGAATGATAGCCTACTTTATGCCGAATACACGATGTATCTGAGTCCCTCTTCCATCAAATTTTTGGCAGTTCTTGCTTCCTTCATAAATTACACTGAAATTTCCAATTTTTCAATAAAAATTAAAATTTTGGCTTACTTAAATTATAATTTTTTTTAAATCCTTTTTCAATTTTGCCTTATATACAGGAAAGAATGTATTTTAAAAAATTTTTTTCCTATAAACTCCAATTTCTATTCGATTTTGATTTTATTGTCAGTCCTTAAAGAAGAGTAAAAGTGTGACACCATTGTTCACAGCAACGATTTTGGAGTCAGAGATGCTTTCAAGGGTCTTCCTCATGCTGTTCTCCTTCTATTCAGCACTTTTTCCATCCATTTCATAGAATCATAGAATCATAGAATCGTAGAGTTGGAAGGGACCTCCTGGGCCATCTGGTCCAACCCCCTGCTCAAAGCAGGATTCACTAAATCATCCCAGTTAGATGTCTGTCCAGCCTCTGTTTGAAGGCTTCCATTGAAGGAGAACTCACCACTTCTCGTGGCAGCCTGTTCCACTCATTGATCACTCTAACTGTCAAAAAGTTTTTTCTAATATCTAATCTGTGTCTCCTCCCATTCAGCTTCATCCCATTGCTTCTAGTCTTTCCTTGTGCAAATGAGAATAAAGTTGATCCTTCTACAATGTGACAGCCCTTTAAATATTTGTAGACAGCTATTAAGTCTCCTCTCAGTCTTCTCTTTTGCAAACTAAACATTCCCAAATCCTGCAACCTTTCCTCATAAGACAGGGTTTGCAGACCGGTCACCATTCTGGTCGCTCTTTTCTGAACTTGCTCCAGTTTGTTGATGTCTTTTTTAAAATGTGGTGCCCAAATTTGGACACAATATTCCAGATGAGGTCTGACCAAAGAGGAGTAGAGGGAAATAATTACTTCACGTGATCTAGACTGTATGCTTCTGTTAATACATCCTAGAATTGCATTTGCCTTTTTTGCTGCTGCATCACACTGTTGACTCATATTCAGTCTGCGATCTATTAGTATACCCAAGTCTTTTTCACATGTGCTGTCGCTTAGCCCTATTCCTCCCATTCTATATATGCTTTTTTCATTTTTATTGCCCAGATGTAGTACTTTGCATGGTTAGTTGCTGCCCACTTCTCCAGTTTATTTAAATCTTTTTGAATCCTCTCTCTCTCTTCTCTAGTATTAACTATCCCTCCTAGCTTTGTGTCATCAGCAAATTTAATCAGTTTACCCTCAATTCCTTCATCTAAATCGTTGATAAAGATGTTGAACAATACAGGGCCCAGGACAGAGCCCTGTGGTACCCCACTTGAGACATTCTTCCAACTGGATGTGCAGCCATTTACGACCACTCTTTGGGTCCGATCACTAAGCCAGTTATGAATCCACCTAACAGTTGCCTTGTCCATTCCATACTTAGTCATTTTTTCAATAAGGATTGTATGAGAAAAATTATCACTGCCACCCAGACCTCCTTGTAGGGTCTGCCGGAAAAATGTTCTAATTTTCCATTGACTCCAATTATACTTGTTACTCAAAACGAGCATTTAAGCATTAGAAATTGCTCAGTTCGAGTAACGAGCATCCGAGCACTTTAGTGCTCGCTCATCCCTAGTCTTATTGCTTTTATCAACTGGAGTGCAGCTTTTCTTTCCTAAATTGTACTGAAAAACTCTAGTTGCTATGAGCACTAAGGACACATCTATTCTGAGACAGTTCCGGTACATAAAGTATAAGATGTATTAATAGAGCACTATGAATCACGTCACTACAAGTAATTTATAACAATGTACATGAAATATGATTTACTCAATAAAGAAGAAAGAACAATATCAAATATCAAATAGCTGAAATAATAAAGTTATCTTCTCTAACTTGCTAACGTGTATGCACATTTTTATATTATTATTCTGGGATGAGTCAGTGAATTGAGTACAAAGTTGAATAAACTCTGCAGACAAGAATATAATAATAGCTGTCATAATACTGCTCCTTAGTGGGGCACATAGTCATTATGTTCCTATCAATTTACCAACTATATTGTAAAATATGTGTGGTGGGTGAAGCTTTTTCCATTCCCTCTCAGAATGCTGAGATGGCGCATATGATGCTTACACTGCTGGATGGACAATTGGTTTTCCATAAATCACAATTACATTGTTCATTGATTTGAAATGGTTCTTGATTTTGTATAAATAAAATTTCAATTTTAGCCCCTGTCAGTGAAAGTGAATTGTGTATTTTGAAGGCAGTTTACCAGATATTTTCTTGGATAAATAGATAAAGTGCTAAATTATTACTTGTACAAACTGTGAGGTTAAATAATACCACAGACCACTTTTATTTTTATGATCTTTCGTATAGAGAAATAATAGCCAATTTATTCAAATACAAAATACAGTTCTGCAAGTTTTACAACCATGTTTACTAAGAAATGCCCTGAAATGCTTCCTCCCATCTCATAAAGCGATTGCTTGGCTATGTCATTACATTATGATACATGGGGGCTCAAACTCTGGACACCTCGTTGATTCTAAGCTGAGTTGATTCCTTAGGTCTGTATGGTAGTGCATGGAGGCCATAAGGATTGTATGTATGAAGTTATTCTCTCATAGAAGTGGAAAATATCTTTGCATATAGAGCCTGATGGTGTATACCATGATTGTGAGATTTGTGCATGTTTCACCAGCAATAAACCCCAAATAATAAAGGAGGCTTATAGTGGTACAGATAAGGGCGCATGCACTGCTATTACCACCCTACTATGGCTCAGTACGTTTAAACCACAATTCCTTGTGCATGTATCCAAGCTGTCTCCCTGAAATATGGCACTGTAGGCCAACTTATATCCATTAGAAAAGAACAAATCACTTAGAGACAAATTGAATTTGCCTTGAATTTAAAATTTTGATCCTCCAGAATCTAAATTTTTCTGATTGATTTCAAGCAAATTCAGCACGATGTCAACTGAGGGTTGAGACCAGTATGAAAAAAATCCATATCTGTTTTGCCTCCACAGCTCCATCCAGTCTTCTTCACAGCATTCTTTGAGCACCAGAAGTTCAAAAAAACAGTGACAAAGTAAAAAAAAAGTATGTAGGAAGCTGCAGGGAGGACCAGACAGAAAGTGAGGGCTGCGATAGCAAAATAGGGGAGTGGCGAGGTGCGTATTGTTTATTTTTCACCCTTCCTTTATTATGTTCTGGGGTTTGGAGAGACTCCATAGCATAATAATAATAATAATAATAATAATTATAATAAGCAACATTTAAAGAATAATATGGAACATTTAATTTACATAGAATAAATTTAACGTGAATTGAATTTCTTGGCCACATTGAAGCGGACTGCAAATTTAAATTTCTACAGATCTGCTTATCATTAATATTTATTCTTCAGGGTCTATATTTGATTTTTTACTTAACATTAAAAGCATGTTGTTTTGATACATTTGTCCAATTTGTCCAAACTGAGATCAAATGAGATGCAATAAAACACATGTTATGTAACTTTTTTTTCAAAATTGGTCAACTTGCTTTAGTAGGTAATCAGTCTATGACACAATTTTATTATTTTGTTTCAAATTAATTAGGAAGGAAAAACAATTAGTAAGATTTGCAAGTACTTTGGTGGGTTTTAATTAGTTAACTATGCAATTTGTGTCTTTAGAGAACAAAAGGACTAGAACTCTAGTGCCATCTATTGGAAGTAGTAGGAGTTCTAGTCATCTTCCTCTCTGAAGACATAATTTGCATATTTAATAACTGCATGGCCTTTAAGTCTCCATATATTGGCATGTCAGGCAAGTCACTCTCCACAAGGAGTAATGTAGTTACCCCTTAAAATTAACTGTAATATTATAAACATGCACATCTTATAGTTTCTTATATTCCACAAGCAGAATCTTTGTAAAATATTAATATTACATGAGTCAATGAATCAGGCTTTGCTTTGTGATACTTCATTTTGTGGCTATTTTTCATTTCTTCCTTTTTCTTATTCCTTGGGAACAACTTTTGCCTCCAGGACAGATGAGCGCTAGTTCCCCCTGCAAGGCTCTCAGAGATTTTCAATTTTGTAGATTGTGACCTTCATGCTGTGAAATGCAGATATTAGATAAAGGTAACCGCAGACACGAAGAAACATTAACTTCACACATTTTGATTACAAATGTACTTTTGACCAAACCGTATTTATATCTGTTCATCAAAAAAAGACATTTTTGCATTTGATTGAAAAATGCTTGATAACATATACAAAAGGAAAATCCAGAAGCAGTGAAAAATTTTAAACAGGAAGAAATCGAAAACATTTGATAAGTATGCTTACATCATTTTTATCTTATTTTTCTTTATATTGATGCCCAAAGAAATTACTAAGAGTCAGATTACTGGAGGCTGAAAATAAAGACAGCAAAACGGTAGAGTTTGGACAGAAAACAATTAGATGGTAAATAAATTGAGCAGCAAAGTAACATACATAATCCAAGTGAACCCATCAGAAATTATCCTAACAACTCAAAAACAAACTAAACATACCTCTTCTCATTGTGCTGTCCCGTCTTATTTTATCTGCCTATTTATTATGTATTACCTTTATCCCTGAGCCACTCAGCCACAACCCTGGTTTACTCTCAAAACAGCTGAATATAGATATCCAATCCATTGTAGAATCCACTTTACTTGAAATATTACTTTTTTCAATTTATGACCTCAGTCACTAGACTGGTTAATGGCTAAATGATATGTAAATAAATGAGAGAAACTTCGACATGGCATGGTACAAAGAGACAGGGAGGCAGGACTACCTACAGTAGTTGAATATGGAGGTTACCAGTCCCTTACCTCAGATTATTAATAGGGTTGTCTATGCTATTTTGTAATATTGACTACATTAAGGGCCTACGGAATTGTATTGGTCAAATACACTAAATAGCCAATTAATAAATGGAGCCTATTGGTACAGAAATTAGATATGTGAGCCCAGGGTGCACCTTAAAATCAAGTGAGCAAGTTTTCCATGGATCAGATCAGTATGAATCCACCATTAGAATGGGAAAACGAAGGTCATGAATTGCTATTATGCGCTAATTGATTGCTTACCTCAATAGGACATAATAGAATGACCTTAAAAAAGAACCTGAACACCCACCTCTTCCGACAAGCCTACAACCTGCAGTGATCTTCATTCTACTGAACCGCCGAACGACCAGCTCTATCCTCTCCTAGTGTATCCTCACCCATGCCCTGTAGACTGTGAGCCCTTGCGGGCATGGTCCTCTCTCCTTCTGTACTTGTGTGTCTTGTAGTGCTCATGTTTATTGTACTTGTCTATACTTACCCCTTTTCACATGTAAAGCAAAATGGAATAAATGGCGCCATATAAATGTATAATAATAATAATAATAATAGAATGTCCAGAGGGCATCATAGATGTTAGCACTATGGCCATGCCATGTGAAGCAGGTGCGGGCTTTATATTCAGTCAATATCTCTCCCAAACAAACAGCTCTTGAACCACTTGAGAGCCATGATCAATACAAACACTAAATCTAAGGAATTCAAAATAGAATGGGGACTCCATTAGTTAGCCCATAAATCTCCCCCAATGTGATTCCATTGCTGCAAATGAACCCGTAAGCTCACAGATATATTTCAGAATATGTTTATTGCTGTAACTAACATCTTCCACTTTCATGCTGTAAGCTCCGTAAAATTAACAGTCACATGCCTGCTGGTAAAGCGTATGTAAATCAAAAAGTAAATTTGCCCTCGTGCCAAAACCAATAGTCCCTTCCACCCCCTGCGCCGGGCGTCATTGAGAGTAAATGACAGCATAGGAATAAATGAAAATC
Source organism: Dendrobates tinctorius (assembly GCF_039654945.1). Lineage (NCBI taxonomy): Eukaryota > Metazoa > Chordata > Amphibia > Anura > Dendrobatidae > Dendrobates > Dendrobates tinctorius. Next base: position 15,632,376 of record NW_027361783.1, read on the forward strand.
TGCATGCACAGACCTAGGGAGGCATCTCGCATGGGCAAGATTTTTACTATCACTGTTGCCGGCGCAGAGGGATGGTAGAGATGACGGGTGTCGGTAGAGTGCAAAGTTTACTTTTGACTTACATACACTTGACTAGCCAGCGCAAATGTGAATTCTATGGAGCTTACAGCAAGAATACCGGAAAAGCTACAGCAATAAACGTTACATATTCTGAAAGTGCTGCCCAAGCCCTATTTTAAGATTCTATTAGTATCCTTCAAAAAACTACTTGACAGGTTCCCTTTAAAAACAATGTTTTATTAGAGATCCACTAAAAAACAGTTAACGTAATAAGGACAATGTGAGAATAGGAGATAAAGATTCTAGAAAACACTTATTATAAAATCAATGGCAAGAAATTACCTTGCAAAAAGAGAACAATAATGGAAAATAATTGGAGTATGATTGAAAAATAGTGCTAAGTTGGCCCTATCAGACCCTAAAACCACTATTGGACCCTAATTCTGACCATGCCTACCAGTTGCATAAAGGCAATCCCACTCAAAAATGGCTTGTCTTAACACATCCTAGTTAGCATTAAATATTAGGGACTGTCCTGTACATATACCCGTAGAGAAATAAGATGCTGTAATAATGAAAAAGAGGACTACTTTTTCCATTCTTCTTATAAAATGTTATCAAGTGAAACAATAAACTATATATACTCCAAAATGACGGAAAGAAAACTAGAACTCATTCCACAAAAAAAACAAGCTCTTAAGTAATTTTGAGCAAAATTTTTTTTTTCAATAAAACATTTTTATTCAACAAAAACACAAAGACAAAAAAAATGACTATATACACGTACATATTCCATAAGATTTGCAACCTTACGAGCAAGGTTTGCATTTGTGTTGAAATGTATGCAAATATAATCACTTTTGCAAATACTTGCCGCACTTGGTGACTTTCCATTTTTAAATGAAAGGAATGTAACATTAAATGTCAGAATATGAAAGCCCAGATAAGCCATGCTGAACACAGAGCGGGAATCTGCACAAAACTAATATTAACATTTGATAAAGTAAACAAGAATATCTTTTGCGTATATAAGAGTTGGCCGCTGACAGTGATAATGACTGTTTTATATTTGTAGCATCTTCCATTATGCATTTGTTTAAGAAAAAGCAATTCGGGTGAGTTGCCATTTCATATCATCAGCATAAAAATAGTTGCGCATATCAAGGCTACATAACATGGCTATCAGGGATAACAGGACACCATTTTCTTTTACACAGCGCTTATGCAATATATATATTGTTCTTAGAATACATTTCTATGTAGGTAAGCAAAATGTACTCTATGGCACAGAATGATTATGTTCTCATTGTGGCTGATAGTTCAGCATAAGATAATATGGGGAATATTAAAGAAGCACTCCATCAATTTACTTGCACAAGTAATGCTAACTAGTGTTGAGCATTCCGATACCGCAAGTATCGGGTATCGGCCGATACTTGCTGTATCGGAATTCCGATACCGACTTCCGATATTTTTTCAATATCGGAATTCGGCATCGGAATCGGAAGTTCAGTTGATTGACGGCCTGACGTCATCATGATGCGCGGTGTGTGCGCATCATGATGCGCCGTCATTTCGGGCCTTCCGGGGGTCTCTGCCGGCCTGCCGGGGGGCTGTGCCGGCCTGCCGGGGGGCTGTGTGGACTGCCCGGGGTCTGTACCGGACTGCCGGGGGGCTGTGCCGGCCTGCCGGTGGTCTGTGCACCCTGTGGGGGTCTGTACCGGCCTGCCGGGGGGTTGTGCCGGCCTGCCGGGGGGCTGTGCTGATGTCCGGGGGTCTGTGCAAGCATCGTCCAATGGGACTACAAGTCCCATCGGGCGATGCCTGCTACCATGACAGTGATTGACACATTAGCCAATGATGGGACAGTAGTAGTCCCATCATCCGGCTAATGTGTTAAATGTTAAAAAAAAAAAAAAAAAATACTACATACATACTACATGCATGCTACATACATACTACATGCATGCTACATACATACTACATATATACTACATACATACTACATACATGCTACATACATACTGCATGCTACATACATACTACATACATACTACATGCATGCTACATACATACTACATATATACTACATACATACTACATACATGCTACATACATACTGCATGCTACATACATACATACTACATACATACTACATGCATGCTACATACATACTACATATATACTACATACATGCTGCATGCTACATACATACTACATACATACTACATACATGCTACATGCATGCTACATACATACTACATATATACTACATGCATGCTACATACATACTACATATATACTACATACATACTACATACATGCTACATACATACTGCATGCTACATACATGCTACATACATACTACATACATACTACATACATACTACATGCATGCTACATACATACTACATGCATGCTACATACATACTACATGCATGCTACATACATACCACATACATACTACATGCTACATACATACCACATATATACTACATACATACAATACATTCATACAATACATACATAGACATACAGTACATATAACATAGAGTAACATACTTACCAATACTTGTCACATTGTTCCCCGAAGCCATTGTCTATTCCGGGATAAATATTAACATAACAAACCACAAAAATACTCACCCACGATCCGAAGCAGTCCACGAGTGTGTCCCACGACGATCTTGGGTAGAGAACTGCAGCATCAGATGATGCTGCCGTTCTCTACGGGCTGCAGGAATCCAATGACGGAAGGTAGGTATCCTTCCGCACTGTATTCCTCCGCCACTTAAAAAAAAAAAGTCCCTAGTCTCACTTTATGCCATTGCTGTGTGGGAAATTCCCACACAGCAATGGCATAAAGTGAGACTAGGGACTTTTTTTTTTTAAGTGGCGGAGGAATACAGTGCGGAAGGATACCTACCTTCCGTCATTGGATTCCTGCAGCCCGTAGAGAACGGCAGCATCATCTGATGCTGCAGTTCTCTACCCAAGATCGTCGTGGGACACACTCGTGGACTGCTTCGGATCGTGGGTGAGTATTTTTGTGGTTTGTTATGTTAATATTTATCCCGGAAAAGACAATGGCTTCGGGGAACAATGTGACAAGTATTGGTAAGTATGTTACTCTATGTTATATGTACTGTATGTCTATGTATGTATTGTATGAATGTATTGTATGTATGTAGTATATATGTGGTATGCATGTAGTATGTATGTAGTATGTATGTAGTATGTATGTAGCATGCATGTAGTATGTATGTAGTATGTATGTAGTATATATGTAGTATGTAGTATGAATGTAGTATATATGTAGTATGTATGTAGCATGTAGTATGTAGCATGCATGTAGTATATATGTAGTATGTATGTAGCATGTAGTATGTAGCATGCATGTAGTATATATGTAGTATGTATGTAGCATGTAGTATGTAGCATGCATGTAGTATATATGTAGTATGTATGTAGCATGTAGTATGTATGTAGCATGCATGTAGTATATATGTAGTATGTATGTAGCATGTAGTATGTATGTAGCATGCATGTAGTATATATGTAGTATGTAGCATGTAGTATGTATGTAGCATGCATGTAGTATGTAGCATGTAGTATGTATGTAGCATGCATGTAGTATATATGTAGTATGTATGTAGTATGTATGTAGCATGCATGTAGTATATATGTAGTATGTAGCATGTAGTATGTATGTAGCATGCATGTAGTATATATGTAGTATGTATGTAGTATGTATGTAGCATGCATGTAGTATATATGTAGTATGTAGCATGCAGTATGTATGTAGCATGCATGTAGTATATATGTAGTATGTATGTAGCATGTATGTAGTATGTAGTATGAATGTAGCATATATGTAGTATGCATGTTGTATGTATGTAGCATGTAATTTTTTTTTTTTTTTTTTTTTTTACATTTAACACATTAGCCGGATGATGGGACTACTACTGTCCCATCATTGGCTAATGTGTCAATCACTGTCATGGTAGCAGGCATCGCCCGATGGGACTTGTAGTCCCATCGGACGATGCCTGCACAGACCCCCGGAGCCTGCACAGCCCCCCGGCAGGCCGGCACAGCCCCCCGGCAGGCCGGCACAGCCCCCCGGAGCCTGCACAGCCCCCCGGCAGGCCGGCACAGCCCCCCGGCAGGCCGGCACAGCCCCCCGGCAGGCCGGCACAGCCCCCCGGAGCCTGCACAGACCACCGGCAGGCCGGCACAGACCACCGGAGCCTGCACAGACCCCCTGGCAGGCCGGCACAGCCCCCCGAAAGGCCCGTACAGACCCCAGAGAGGCTGTACAAGGGCAGGAAAGGGTTTTTCTTATTCCGATACCGGAAGTCCCATAGACTTGAATGGGACTTCCGGTATCGGAATCGGCGATACCGATACTTTTTTTAAAGATCGGCCGATACCATCCGATACGATACTTTGAAGTATCGGACGGTATCGCTCAACTCTAATGCTAACACATCAAAAAGGTAATTTGTGTCATCCCATCTCGGTTACATCCACACATCTTAAAGGAGTTGTCCAGGACTGAGAAACCATTGCCTAATGCAATGAGACTGACAAGAGGAGTGACTTTGTAATTTATTGTATTCATCTTTTCTGAACTGTTTATGAATGTTGCATGAAATTTCATAGCTTCTGCTGATATTCTGTACATACTACTAAAGTACGTCAGCTTCCCGCGCAATGCATTTGGGAGCGTCAATCTGCCAGTGATCAGTGTAGAGAAGAAGGTGGTTCTTTATCATGTGTCGGCATTGAAGGATAGGATCCCACGCAGGCTCTAACAATGTCGCAAATGTGCATGTAAAGCTAGAGTGACACCGGCGTATTTTCTCTTATCCGAGAGACTCAAGACGATTATGCTAATCACACTCTTGTCAAACTCTGATGTGATTTTACTTTCTCGGCTAAGAAGATGTTTAAAAAATGTCTCCATCTTCTCCATTCTGTCAGTCCTGGAAAATTGGACTGCACTCATATGTCATTCGAATGCAGTCCGATATTTCCCAAGGACTCACTGACTTGCCTGGTCTTGTGTAATCTGATAATTGGATCCATTTGGGTATGCTGCAATTTTTTTACAAAGATGTGCACGACCCTATAGTATAACATTGGTCTGAGAGTGATCCAGTGTTTTGTCGGATCGCATTTAGACAGATTATATGGTCATGTTGAAACGTTTAACTGTATGTAGCAGAATAAAAAGATTTTTTACACTTTGTATTTGAGGGAGAGAGTGCTTGTCTAGGCTTGTGTGCACAGTACTGTATAATGAATCAGAGGCCTGTAGTGTTGATACTGGAGCTGAAGCTTAGCCTTCATACTAACAGCCCTTCTAAGGGCTAATCGTTTGCAGCATAGACAATCTGCATTTAGCCTATGGGGGGAAAGAGAGATGCAGTAGCAGGGGGAGTAACATAATCCAGCCTGTAGACAGAGACTAGACCTGTGCAGTCTGTTGTCAAATATATAGCTGAAGCCTTTTATGCAGGGGCTGAAAAAATTTAATATATTTTGATCCATTGAGTATTACGATATTTTGATCCATTGAGTATTACGTGCTTTAAGGTCTTTTTGTATTATATAAACACCCAAAACATAAAATTGGGATAAGAAAGAAGATGATGATGATGCACAGTTGCCGCTAAGTCTTGTTGTTAACTCATGAAGTCAGGAGGACCAGGGTGTGGTGGTGGTGGTGGATGAAATAGTCATCGACCCAACCTGGGAAGTTGGCATGCAGAGTGAGGCCAGCAGCTCTGAGGGGGAGAGATTGGCAGCACCGAAACATACAGGAAGAGGCTGTGGGGTGACCAGAGACAAAAGGCGGGCAACTGTTCACTGAGCACTGACACTGCTGAATTTCTCGGTGAAAGAGTTAGATGTTCCCCAGTCTGGGACTTTTTTAAAGAGAGTTCTAAGATAAATAAAATGGCCTTTTGCAACCTGTGCCATGCAAAGATCAGCAGGGGCCTGACCACTAAGAATCTAACCACCACCAGCATGATCAGGCACATGACATCTAAGCACCTGACTCGGTGGGCCAAACGCTTGGGTCCACAATTGATGCCATCAGGTGACACCCCTGGCCTTTCCCCTGTGCTAGGTGCTTCCCATTCTCCTATACAAAACACTGGCGCAGATGCCTCCTGCTCTGCACCTATTCTGACTTCCCATCATCAGGCACTTCCAAATCCTTGTCCTATCTCAGCAGAAATGTTGCGGATTAGGCTGGTAGACTTGGGGGATTTCCACCAACACATGGTGGCAGCCATCCCTTGGTACTCGTTCCGCAACCGCCAATTTTTGTCCTGGTGTGGCATCCATGCCTTGTGCCGGCACATGTCCAGGAACATCACCCATGCCCTTACCAATGCACTTACTGGCATTGTCCATTTAATAACTGACATGTGGGCAAGTGCTTGTGGACAGGGATGTTACATTTCCCTCACTGCACACTGGATGAACATTTTGAAGGCTGGGGCCGAGTCACACCCTGGCATGGCACATGTGCTCCCGACGCTGAGGATTTCTGTCCCTACTTCTACCAGGGGGTCCTCCACCTCCTACATCAGTTCCTGCACCCCCTCCTGCTCCTTCTCATCTTCCATCTCTGATGTTCCACCTCAGAGTACATTGTTCACATCAGCTGGAAGCTCTGCAGCACTGCCTCAGCGAAGCTGCTACAGGCTCTGCTGAAGCTAAATTGACTAGGAGACAAACTACCCCCGCGTCAGAATTACTTAAAGGAACAGCAGACCATACAGATCAATGTTTTTTGCCTCTAAACCTCCAACCAGGCATGGTTTGTGTATGATAATGTCTGTAACCTGGTTGCTGTGAAGCTTGGCAAGCTCACACAGGTACAAAACTTGGCACATGTGTGCAACTTGGTAGTTCAGCGGTTTATGAAAACACACCTAGAATTGCCAGAATTTCTGGCCAAGATACACTGCATCAGTGCCTATTTACGCAAGTCAGCTACAGTTGCCACCGCTCTGGCAGTGCTGCAGCAGCACATGCAAGTGCCAGCTCACCAACTGGTGTTTGACATCACCACGCACTGGAACTATACACTGCACATGCTGGCAAGACTTTATGAGCAAAAGAGGCCAGTAGTTTTGTACCAGCTTCAAAATGTCCATTGGTATTCTGGTCAGGGCCCTGGAACCAATGGCAGACACCGTGTTCTGGTATGGCAGGAGATACCGCTATCCACCACCGATAAAGAGCTGTGCCCTGGTCCTGGATCTAGGTCCTCATTAAATATAGTGCCACCCGCAATACCAAATCTAATAGCCCACGGATGTGACTCATGACATTTTTATCAAATTAACGGATCTCATTGGGACCTTACACATTTACATTCCAGAAGTCCAAATTTCTGGTTATCTCCCATGTGATGTTTATACAGACACCTCAAGAGCAGTTGATGTATTGAGAAAGGTCAGATGTATTGACCGAAACGTTTACCCATGACTGCGAATAAAAATCAGCTATTTTCCAAGTTGAGTGCCAAAGATTTCTTTTACTAGTATTCTGGTGTGGGGTCCTTCTTTGAGCACCTTCACAGCTGTGCCACGCTATATATTTACATAACGCCAAGAAACACCTGTCCACAGACTCAGCAAAAAGCGCAAACTTGCTCCTCATCATAGAGACAGACTGTTTGTCCTTCGAGTCTTGGTTTCTCTGGCTTAGAACAGTAAGATAAGAATCTGCCTACAGTCCTGCTCCGGATCATGGGCACATAATTAAATGAAAACTTCTAACACTGATTACACAAGAACTACAAGACAGATTCCTTCACCCCAGGTATCATGTTAATCAATATAGCAGTGGCAACATGACAATGTCTGTAGTTTACTTAGCAAAATTCTGCTGACATATTCGCTTTAAAGTGGAGTAAAAGTGTGACACCGTTGTTCTCAGCCGTGATCAGGGAGTCAGAGATGCTTCCAGGGTTCTTCCCCATGATGCTCTCCTTCCATTCAACACTTTTCACATCCATTTGAACATTTTCTTTGCCTCTCAGACCTCTTTGTAGTATCTGCAAGAAAAAATCTCAGCTTTCCAATTAACTCCCATTTCACTCGAAATGAGCATGCGAGTATTAGGAATTGCTCAGCACAAGCAATGAGCACCCAAACATTTTAGTGCACTCTCACATCTCTAATGATAATAAAGAATTTTGGTCTATTTAAGGGACCATGAGTGTAGCGATATAGCAGATGATTTCCTACAAATATTATCTGTATAATTATAAAACACTTTATCTGCTGTTCAGGGAGTGCAGTGAATGCCCATGAGATGCATGTTCTCACTGCTTTTCATACCTCCTGCTTGTGATTCATTTCTCATTGTCAGCTTATGAACAAAAGGCGGGTAAATTATTGTGAAGCTGAATCTAATATGAGCAAATCTGTGATTCTGCAGTGTGAGTTAGTTAACAAGAACAGTGGAGGTCAGGATAAGGTCTGGAAGACCAAATAAACTGTCAGTGAGATCTGCTCGTAGTATTGCTAGAGAGACAAATCAGGACCTCTGCTTCACTGAAAAACACCTCCAGAAAGATTTAGCAGACTCTGGAGACACCTGCATAAAAGAGTCACCAGAAGAAAGCCTCTCCTGTGTTCTCACCATAAAATTCAAGAGTCCAAAATATGCAAAACAACATCTAAAAAAGCCTGATGGATTTTGGAAACAAGTTTTGTGGACCGATGAGGTTAAAATAGAACTCTTTGGCCAAAACGATCAAAGGTATGTGATGAGAAAAAAAGGGCACATAATTTTAGGAAAAGAACATATCGTCAACCATTAAGCATGTGGGTGAAACAATCATGCTTTGGGGTTGTGTTGCAGCCAATGGCATGGGGTAACATTTCATGAGTAGAGGAAAAAACAGATTCAACAAATTATTGGTGCAAGCATTACACTATCTGTAAAAAAAAACTGAAATTAGAAAGAGGATGGCTTCTACAAATGGATAATGGTAGTTCCTAAACACTTGTCAAAATCCACAACAAACTCCCTCAAAAGATGCAAGTTGAAGGTTTTACAATGGCCCTCACTGTCCCCTGATCTGAACATGATTGCAAATCTGTGGCTAGAGCTCAAAATAGAAGTGTATGCAATACAACCCAAGAGTCTCACAGAACTGGAAGAATTTTCTAAGGAAGAATGGATTAATATCTCTCAAACAAGAATTGAAAAACTCTTGTCTGGCTACAAAAAGCATTTAACAAGCTGTGAAAGGGGTTGCTACTAGGTACTAACCCTGCAGGGTGGCCAAACTTTTGATTTTACACTATTATTACTGTATTTGCATATAGACATAGCTGTGACTATGAACAGTCATGGCTCAAGTTTAAACTGCCGATAGTGGAGGCTTGAGGCCTTGTGATTTTGCAGGACTGATAATAAGGTAAGAACTGGCAGGGATGGGAGGAGGTGAGCAGCTAATTGCTCCATAGAAATGTATAGACAGAGGAGAGGTGACTAGTTTCTCATGAACTAACTCCTCAGCCTGGAAAGTAGCTACTGCACATAGTTGGAGCGCCCTCACACGCCAGGGCAGTGGGGTACTCGGTACCGGGCCGGTTGATCTTCTCAACGGGAGTTGTCATGGCAGCGGTGACCCGGTCCGTGGCCCTGGGGCTCCATTGTAAAAGGGGTTGTTTCAGTGTGCTTATGGTGATGAAAGTTTGTAAGTGATTTGTGACGCCACCTGTGGTGTTCAGAAATGAAGATGTTAAGTCGACGCTGCAGACAGATCCTCTGGGACAGATGGTGGGGTGCAGCAGTGATGTTATAGCCCTCCACAGGCAGGGCTGTAGTCCCAGGGCAGTGTAGGTGAAGTGACACATAGATGGTGTAGTGTCAGATGCAGGGGATGTAGTAGTGCTGAGTAGGTTGGCACAGGAATAAGTGGAGGACACCAGGGCATGTAGTTCCAAAGCTTTACTCACAGTCTGTTGTGGTACAAGTGCCCGCATCCGTGTCCTCCGGGTCAGGAGCTCAGTCAACCTCCAGGCAAGATGACGTACTCCCTTCCAACACTCCGCCAACATGTGCCTTTTCTGAACGTCTCCTCTTATAGCGCCTATAAAATGAAGTACTCCAGCACTGACACTGAGTTACACTGGGCTTCCTCCTGTCCGATATTCTTATGAACTCTACTTGTACGGCAGACATCTGTAGCCTGCTTCGGGGACTCCTTGCTACTAATTCCTGGCTCAATATCGTTGTTGTTGTGCCCCCAAGTCTTGTGTGGGAATAAAGTGGTGACTACTTCTATTCCTCCGGTGTCTGCTGCAGGACCATTAGTATCCATACAACCTCGGGGACCGGACCCCGGCCTTGCGCTGTGAACTTGGGAAGGGTTCTCCTCTAACCCTAATCCTTAGTCCTCCTTTTCTCCTTACGTTCCGAACAATCCTTTCTTTCATATGGACAATCAGGCTTTTGTTCTAATGTCTCTTCCCTGTGCCAGCGGACCCAGATCACTGAGGTCGACTGCAGCACTTCCTTCATCCATCCTTCTCAGGGGATCTTCTCTCTCTTCCCTGTCAGACTGACTGACTGACTAAATCCTAAACTCTTCCTGCTCTTTTGAGTGCAAACTAAACTCCACCCACCTCCCAGCATGCTTCGTGCTCCAAGCAGGGAGCCACCAAAGAGTGCTTTGCTACACTACTATGTTGTGTGGGATGCAGGTGTTGGAGCGTGGTCAGGTGTCTCCACCTTACCTGGATGGTGGGATACCACACCTCAGGAGGAGGTGCAGTACCTCTGTGGTGACTGAACCCTCAGGGGTGCCACATACTGGGCCAAGTTCTGATGGCCAATCTTCATGGCAAAAAGCTGTGCACGAGGTAAGAAAAAAATCTCTCATAAAAAGAGAATGACAACAGATAGAAAAAGCTAGTCAGTTGCAAACTTGATTATTTTCAAACTATCTAAATCATCTAAATAACTGTAACAATTTCATAAGTGGATGTGTTTGTATGACAAGCTACTTTTATGGATTCTACTAGAGAATAAGGTTTTGTATCTTGCAAGTAATAATTAAATGCATTTGGGGTAAACACTAATGAGGAGTGGATCTACCTAAATTATAATGTCAAAAATCATTTGACTTTTGCCATAAAATTTTATTTGCATTGAATTTATTTGATGTGATTTCAATGTCACTTACTCTGCTCTGGAGTCTCTCTGGACCCAGCACATAGTAAAATAGGGTAAAAAAAAATTAATACTGGATGTCGTCTCCTTCTCAACAAGGGTCCTAAGTGCCTCAGACACCTAAAGGCCTCACCTGAGGTCTGGTCAGTTCTGGAGTGTGTAAAAGACCTGAAGCCTGTGAATAAAAGCAGAATCAAATGATGAAGCGATAAAAGGTGAAGTCCAGAGAGAGGCGAGTATTAATATTGCTAAGAAATGCAAATTTTTAGTGAAGTCCCAAGCCAATTAAATCTTCCTCGAAGTGATTTACTCATCTCCAGTGATCACAGCTCAATAACAACTTTCAGAAGGAGACCATCAAATCTGAACAACTTGCGTTTCTGAAGTTCAGACTGCAATGGCAGTTTCTTTTAAGTTGGTGAAGATTACGGTATTGGAAATTCGAAGTATTGTTTTCTACTTTGTGTTTTAATTTACATAAAACACTTCTGCAAAAAATATCACATTTAATAAATCGTCTCTTTTTTATCATCAAGATCCATACATTTGATTGCGTTTGTAGCTCTGGGCATTATCACATTGTCAATGGGGGTCTTTGCATATTATTCACTGTTTTATCAGAAGTTATTTTTACTTCTCTTTCGGCTTCGCAGACAGGATTTTGTATCTGAGAATCACTTTACTGAAACTAACAGTCAACAAATTGAAGTGAACTTGAGATGAAACGTCTATCCATATATAGTTGAATTCCCCAAGTTATAATTCACAGAATAACAGCGTTTACCAGTTGATGCTCTGCTGAACCGTAATATGTCTTGTGCTGTCATGCTAGACACCCTGAGTTCTCTTTACAACAATATAAGCTTTCTTGGACTTCTAAAAGATGTGAGGCAAATACAAATTGATTATTGCACTTTACAAAGCATACATGAATACTTAACAAGCTACAGCTCCAAAGAATCCATTTCTTCTAAAATATTTATTGTATGAACTGTTGTGTAGGACAAAGTAATCAAAATTACAATTCCTAAGGAGAACATAGGTAATGACTAGTGTTGAGCATTCCGATACCGCAAGTATCGGGTATCGGCCGATACTTGCTGTATCGGAATTCCGATACCGACTTCCGATATTTTTTCAATATCGGAATTCGGCATCGGAATCGGAAGTTCAGTTGATTGACGGCCTGACGTCATCATGATGCGCGGTGTGTGCGCATCATGATGCGCCGTCATTTCGGGCCTTCCGGGGGTCTCTGCCGGCCTGCCGGGGGGCTGTGCCGGCCTGCCGGGGGGCTGTGCCGGCCTGCCGGGGGGCTGTGTGGACTGCCCGGGGTCTGTACCGGCCTGCCGGGGGGCTGTGCCGGCCTGCCGGTGGTCTGTGCACCCTGTGGGGGTCTGTACCGGCCTGCCGGGGGGCTGTGCCGGCCTGCCGGGGGGCTGTGCTGATGTCCGGGGGTCTGTGCAAGCATCGTCCGATGGGACTACAAGTCCCATCGGGCGATGCCTGCTACCATGACAGTGATTGACACATTAGCCAATGATGGGACAGTAGTAGTCCCATCATCCGGCTAATGTGTTAAATGTTAAAAAAAAAAAAAAAAAAAAAAAAATACTACATGCATGCTACATACATACTACATGCATGCTACATATATACTACATACATACTACATACATGCTACATACATACTGCATGCTACATACATACTACATACATACTACATACATACTACATATATACTACATACATACTACATACATGCTACATACATACTGCATGCTACATACATACTACATACATACATACTACATACATACTACATACATACTACATATATACTACATACATACTACATACATGCTACATACATACTGCATGCTACATACATACTACATACATACTACATGCATGCTACATACATACTACATATATACTACATACATACTACATACATGCTACATACATACTGCATGCTACATACATACTACATACATACTACATGCATGCTACATACATACTACATATATACTACATACATACTACATACATGCTGCATGCTACATACATACTACATACATACTACATACATGCTACATGCATGCTACATACATACTACATATATACTACATGCATGCTACATACATACTACATACTACATATATACTACATACATACTACATACATGCTACATACATACTGCATGCTACATACATGCTACATACATACTACATACATACTACATACATACTACATGCATGCTACATGCATGCTACATGCATGCTACATGCATGCTACATACATACTACATGCATGCTACATACATACCACATACATACTACATGCTACATACATACCACATATATACTACATACATACAATACATTCATACAATACATACATAGACATACAGTACATATAACATAGAGTAACATACTTACCAATACTTGTCACATTGTTCCCCGAAGCCATTGTCTATTCCGGGATAAATATTAACATAACAAACCACAAAAATACTCACCCACGATCCGAAGCAGTCCACGAGTGTGTCCCACGACGATCTTGGGTAGAGAACTGCAGCATCAGATGATGCTGCCGTTCTCTACGGGCTGCAGGAATCCAATGACGGAAGGTAGGTATCCTTCCGCACTGTATTCCTCCGCCACTTAAAAAAAAAAAGTCCCTAGTCTCACTTTATGCCATTGCTGTGTGGGAATTTCCCACACAGCAATGGCATAAAGTGAGACTAGGGACTTTTTTTTTTTTAAGTGGCGGAGGAATACAGTGCGGAAGGATACCTACCTTCCGTCATTGGATTCCTGCAGCCCGTAGAGAACGGCAGCATCATCTGATGCTGCAGTCCTCTACCCAAGATCGTCGTGGGACACACTCGTGGACTGCTTCGGATCGTGGGTGAGTATTTTTGTGGTTTGTTATGTTAATATTTATCCCGGAATAGACAATGGCTTCGGGGAACAATGTGACAAGTATTGGTAAGTATGTTACTCTATGTTATATGTACTGTATGTCTATGTATGTATTGTATGAATGTATTGTATGTATGTAGTATATATGTGGTATGTATGTAGCATGTAGTATGTATGTGGTATGTATGTAGCATGCATGTAGTATGTATGTAGAATGCATGTAGTATGTATGTAGTATGTATGTAGTATGTATGTAGTATATATGTAGTATGTAGTATGAATGTAGTATATATGTAGTATGTATGTAGCATGTAGTATGTAGCATGCATGTAGTATATATGTAGTATGTATGTAGCATGTAGTATGTATGTAGCATGCATGTAGTATATATGTAGTATGTAGCATGTAGTATGTATGTAGCATGCATGTAGTATGTAGCATGTAGTATGTATGTAGCATGCATGTAGTATATATGTAGTATGTATGTAGTATGTATGTAGCATGCATGTAGTATATATGTAGTATGTAGCATGTAGTATGTATGTAGCATGCATGTAGTATGTAGCATGTAGTATGTATGTAGCATGCATGTAGTATATATGTGTTATGTATGTAGCATGTAGCATGCATGTAGCATGCATGTAGTATGTATGTAGTATATATGTGGTATGTATGTAGCATGCAGTATGTATGTAGCATGCATGTAGTATATATGTAGTATGTACACTCACTGGCCACTTTATTAGGTACACCATGCTAGTAAGGGGTTGGACCCCCTTTTGCCTTCAGAACTGCCTCAATTCTTCGTGGCAGAGATTCAACAAGGTGCTGGAAGCATTCCTCAGAGATTTTGGACCATATTGACATGATGGCATCACACAGTTGGCGCAGATTTGTCGGCTGCACATCCCTGATGCGAATCTCCCGTTCCACCACATCCCAAAGATGCTCTATTGGATTGAGATCTGGTGACTGAGGAGGCCATTTGAGGACAGTGAACTCATTGTCATGTTCAAGAAACCAATCTGAGATGATTCGAGCTTTATGACATGGCGCATTATCCTGCTGAAAGTAGCCATCAGATGTTGGGTACATTGTGGTCATAAAGGGATGGACATGGTCAGCAACAATACTCAGGTAGGCTGTGGCGTTGCAACGATGCTCAATTGGTACCAAGGGGCCCAAAGAGTGCCCAGAAAAAATTCCCCACACCATGACACCACCACCACCAGCCTGAACCGTTGATACAAGGCAGGATGGATCCATGCTTTCATGTTGTTTACGCCAAATTCTGACCCTACCATCCGAATGTCGCAGCAGAAATCGAGACTCATCAGACCAGGCAACGTTTTTCCAATCTTCTACTGTCCAATTTCGATGAGCTTGTGCAAATTGTAGCCTCAGTTTCCTGTTCTTAGCTGAGAGGAGTGGTACCCAGTGTGGTCTTCTGCTGCTGTAGCCCATCTGCCTCAAAGTTCGACGCACTGTGCGTTCAGAGATGCTCTTCTGCCTACCTTGGTTGTAACGGGTGGCAATTTGAGTCACTGTTGCCTTTCTATCAGCTCGAACCAGTCTGCCCATTCTCCTCTGACCTCTGGCATCAACATTGCATTTCCGGCCACAGAACTGCCGCTCACTGGATTTTTTTTCTTTTTCGGACCATTCTCTGTAAACCCTAGAGATGGTTGTGCGTGAAAATCCCAGTAGATCAGCAGTTTCTGAAATTCTCAGACCAGCCCTTCTGGCACCAACAATCATGCCACGTTCAAAGGCACTCAAATCACCTTTCTTCCCCATACTGATGCCCGGTTTGAACTGCAGGAGATTGTCTTGACCATGTCTACATGCCTAAATGCACTGAGTTGCCGCCATGTGATTGGCTGATTAGAAATTAAGTCTTAACACACAGTTGGACAGGTGTACCTAATAAAGTGGCCAGTGAGTGTATGTTGCATGTAGTATTTATGTAGTATGAATGTAGCATGTATGTAGTATGTAGTATGAATGTAGCATGTATGTAGTATGCATGTTGTATGTATGTAGCATGTAATTTTTTTTTTTTTTTTTTTTTTACATTTAACACATTAGCCGGATGATGGGACTACTACTGTCCCATCATTGGCTAATGTGTCAATCACTGTCATGGTAGCAGGCATCGCCCGATGGGACTTGTAGTCCCATCGGACGATGCCTGCACAGACCCCCGGAGCCTGCACAGACCACCGGCAGGCCGGCACAGCCCCCCGGCAGGCCGGCACAGCCCCCCGGCAGGCCGGCACAGCCCCCCGGAGCCTGCACAGCCCCCCGGCAGGCCGGCACAGCCCCCCGGCAGGCCGGCACAGCCCCCCGGAGCCTGCACAGACCACCGGCAGGCCGGCACAGACCACCGGAGCCTGCACAGACCCCCTGGCAGGCCGGCACAGCCCCCCGAAAGGCCCGTACAGACCCCAGAGAGGCTGTACAAGGGCAGGAAAGGGTTTTTCTTATTCCGATACCGGAAGTCCCATAGACTTGAATGGGACTTCCGGTATCGGAATCGGCGATACCGATACTTTTTTTAAAGATCGGCCGATACCATCCGATACGATACTTTGAAGTATCGGACGGTATCGCTCAACTCTAGTAATGACTTAAATAAATAACTACTGTAAAGGACAAAGTACAGGCAATATATGATCGCTGTCAAATGAGAAGACTGAGAGGAGACTTAATAGCTGTCTACAAATATCTCAAGGGCTGTCACATTGTAGAAGGATCATCTTTATTCTCATTTGCACAAGGAAAGACTAGAAGCAATGGGATGAAACTGAATGGGAGGAGACACAGATTAGATATTAGAACAAACTTTTTGACAGTGAGGGAGATCAATGAGTGGAACAGGCTGCCACGAGAGGTGGTCAGTTCTCCTTCAATAGAAGTCTTCAAACAGAGGCTGGACAGACATCTGTCTGGGATGATTTAGTGAATCCTGCTTTGAGCAGGGGGTTGGACCAGATGGCCCAGGAGGTCCCTTCCAACTCTACGATTCTATGATTCTATGATTCTAATTATGGGGCAATATATGTATGTGTTCTCTTACATTTCACCATGCAACTTTTTATTTTATTTTATTTTGCTTATCAGAGTGTGCATTTTATACAGGAAAAAAATATATGTATACATAACATCTTGTGCAGTGAGTTTTAGTAAGTAGTATTATTGTATAGATACAAATGGTGGTATTAAACGAATTATTAGAATTGTATATTTAGATTAAAGGGGTTGTCCACTACTAGGATAGCCCCTTCTCGATATGAATGTTTAGCCCTGTTAAAATAAAAACACCTATACTGACAGTATAGGAGCCAACCGCAGCTCCAACTTCCGCTTGATTGCTTACATGTCCGAAAGCAGGGACAGCAACACCAGCGCTGATTGGACGCCGGGCTCACATGACGTAACAACCTCACATGAACCACAGAAAAGTGAGTGCAGACACCGCTCGAAGGGCGCTGGCACCTGAGGTGAGTATAGTTGTTTTACTTAAACAAGGCCAAACATTCAGATCGAAAAGGGGTTGTCCTAGTTTTGGACAACCCCTTTAACAATTTCATTCTAAAAATAAAAATACAATAAAAAATAAAAATGTTCTACAAACCTACTTTAATTCCTGTGTAAAATGTAAAAAAGCAAGAATGGAATAATTTGGAAATCTCCTATAGCCATATTCTATTCACAATACAACATGAAACACATATCAGAAACTGAAAGTAATTTTTCCATTTCAATGTAAAAAAATAACTCATTTGGAAACTGAAAATCACAGAATTGATAGACATTATAATGATATGCAATTCATGAAAAAATGAAAACAACAATTTCAAACCATCTTGATTTTTTCAGTATCAAGTGTTAAGAAATGCAGAATTACATGCACTAATACGCAATGGCATGCTATCAATATGGTTATGAATGGTTGTCTGAGGCTTGTTCTGCTACACTGAATGCACTAGGGTATGCAAATCCTCAACATTTGTTGCTGGCAGATCGTGCTACAATTACCAACCAATGATGTCCCAGACGTGCTCAATTGGAGACAAATTCGGAGAAGCTGTATGCCATGGAAGCATGATAAGGGTGAATTTGGGCAGTGTGTAAAATCAGTGTTATGCCCTGTGCTTGTTGTGTATCCAGAGGAGGTGAAGAAGGAGAAAAATAACTATAGCCTGTGTGAGGCAGTGACAACTTTTACAGCTAGGGGGCACTGTATGTGCTCCTCAGGAGACGCATGGAGGCGTAATGGTGTTAATGAGACAGTGACCGGCATCATTGTGAATGGTCAGTATGTGTCGCAGAGGAGATCCTCTGCGCTGTAAGCCAGCAATGTTGCTCTGGGACCTGTAGTCCTACAAGCTTTGTTTTTGTGTGTTTACTTATAAAGGAGGCTTAAAGGGTTAGTTGAAGAGCTGGGCGGGACTGACTAACCACACATACACTGCCCACTTGTGGGGGGTCGTTACAGCTACATACTGTGGCCAGGGTTTGGATCACACGCTCCGATTGTATGGACCTGAATGGTCAGTGTGTATGGTCCCGGAAGGCCTCTATGTTGGAAGGTCCTGTGTGTGTGGACCGGATTCCTGACTGTATTGAGAGAAGCCGCACCCCACCTAGTGACGCTGCCGTCCAAGTGTACGGAGCGAGGCTGTGCCCGCTAGAAGGACTCTGGTCGAGAGTTTGTATAACACATATATACCCGCTGGTCCAGGCTCAGAAACTGGCGAATCCTCACAGCGCACAATTTTTCATGATCTCAGTGCGGGTTTGACTTGCACACGTGGGGTTAATGTCTGGAACCAGTGCTGATGACTGGCATTTCTGGGGTTAAAGGTTGTGATCCCAGTGCAGGCTTACCTGCACACCTGGGGCTTATGATTGTGGCCTCTCCCTGGTTCTGGGAAAGCTTCTTATAGCCTCAGGACGCTCCAATCCCCGTCAGTTATACTTTCGCCCTTGGCATAGTATGGTGACCCCTGAGTGCGTTTGTGCTGTGTTCTTGTTTATCTGATACTCTGTGTACGACTCGGTCTGTTCTCTGGATACTGCTTGGTATCTTCTATGTCTGTTTGGTTTTGATCTCTGCTTGGCCCCGACTCTGTTCTGTCTCATCCCTGGTACTTTACTGTTATCTCTGTGTATGACCCGTTTTGTCTGACTTTGAGAATTCCTGTATTAGTGTTCTGCCTATCTCTGACAGCAGGATGCTAAGCCCTGCCTCCTTGTGGTCACATGACCATAGGTCCTTCACTGCTCACTGACTTTAGCTTCTCCTGGTCCTGTTTGCTTGAACTATCCAGCTGTGTCTGACCCCGAGCCCCTCTGCAGTGTGGGTGAGTGTTTGCTTAGCGGTGGCCGCACGCCGACTTTAACAAGACCGTGACATTATAACTGACCGTTGTTTTTTTTTCTCTGCTGTGAAATATGGATCCCATACAATCTCTGGCTGAACAAATGAAAAATCTCAGGCAGATGTTTCAGTGTTTATTTCTGGAGCAGCAAGCTGTGGCTCGTCGTTAGCAGCTGGTTTCTGAGACGAGTGCGAGGGGCTTTAGCTGCTGGGTCTCTGGGGGCTGGGGCGAGTGATGTTGTTTTGGTGTCCCCAGAACCACCTGTTAAACTGCCTGATTTCTTTTCTGGGAACAAAAAGGAGTTCAGGGTCTACATGGAGGGTTGCAAACTCTTCTTTAGTTTGAGGCCACGTTCCTCTGGGGACGAAAGTCAGAAGGTTGGGGTCATTATGTCTTTATTAAGAGGGTCCCCACAAGCTTGGGCTTTCTCCCTTCCTCCCACTGCCCCTGAGAGACTGTCTGTGAATGCGTTTTTTGAGGCCCTCGGGCACATATATGATGAGCCGGACTGAGTGCGATTGGCAAAGGACATGGTGATGAGTGTCTGTCAGGGGAAACACTCGGCTGAGTGGTTTTGTACAGAATTCCACCACTGGGCCGCAGAGGTCTCTTGGGACGACGCCACATTTTGAGGACTCTTTCGCAGAGGCTTGTCCGAGTGGTTACAGGATGCCTTGGCATTACATCCCCCACCTAACTCACTCGAGGAAGCCATGACCCAGGCCGTCCAGATGGACCGCAGGCTGTGGGCCAGGGAGGTGATGCAGGCGGAGACTCCATTGTTCCCTAGTGGAAAAGAGACTGTTTCTGTATCCATGGACATAGGGGCTCTCTCACTGAAGGAAAAGGAGAGAAAACGCCGGAGAGAAAAGCAGTTATGCTTCTACTGTGGTAAAACGGGACATTGGAAAAGGGAGTGTCCTGATTGTCCATCCTCAACCGGGTCGACGGGAAACGACTAGGTCTGGGTAGTCAGCGGGGAGACTACTCAGACCCTCAGGTACCCTTTTCCTCCTTTTCTAAGGTGTTGCTTCATGTGGAACTGTTAGTGGACGGTTGTTTTTTTCCCTCTACAGCTTTCGTGGACTGCAGATAATCCATCAATCTTATTGACTCCCAATTGGTCACATGCTGTAAGATAGGGACAGTTAGACTTAAGGTTCCAATCAAAGTGGTGGCCATTGATTCCTCCCCCCTCACTAAAGGGGGAATTCTCTTTATGTCTGACTTGTTTTCGCTCAAAGTGGGCGCTACCCATGTGGAAAACTTAAGCTGTTTGGTTCTGGACAATCTACCTGCAGGATTGGTGTTGGGCATGACCTGGTTACAACGCCATAACCCAGTCATTAACTGGAAAACGGAGGAGATTGTTCAGTAGGGGTTTAATGATTCGATGTTATGTGATAAGTCTGCACTATTGGTTGAACCTGTTAAATCTGTATCTGTGTCATCTGTCGAGCTGGAAGGTATTCCGGAGTACCTGAAAGAATTTGAAGATGTCTTCTATGAAAGCGAGGCCGAGATGTTGCCGCCACATAGACCCTTTGACTGCGCTATCGAGTTTGTCCCGGGGGCTAAATTGCATAAAGCCTGTATGTTTAATTTGTCTGGCCCTGAGCGCTTGGCCATGAAAGATTACATTGCTGAGAGTCTTCGCAAAGGACACATACGTCCCTCAGTCTCACCTGTGGCGGCAGGGGTTTTTTTTGTAAAGAAAAAAGATGGCGGTTTACGTCCCTGCCTCAATTTTCGTGAGCTCAACAAGATTACTGTATGAAATATGTACTCCCTTCCGTTGATTCCTGATTTGTGTAACCAACTTTCAGGGGCAAAATGGTTCTCCAAACTGGATCTTCGGGGGGGCATATAATTTGATATGGGTCCGGGAGGGGGATGAATGGAAAACCGCGTTCCTCACGACCGAGGGACTGTTTGAAAATTTAGTCATGCTGTTTGGTCTTACCAATGCTCCAGCCATATTTCAGAATTTCATCAACGTGGTATTCTCGGATCTCATTGGTCATTTTGTTGTCATTTACTTAGACAATATTCTGATATACTCTCCCGACAGTCAATCTCATCTGAATCATGTATGAACCATTCTCCAAAGACTGAGGGAAAATCATCTGTATGGCAAATTGGAGAAATGTGTGTTTTTTGTTCAAGAATTATCTTTTTTGGGATTAATTGTGTCCTGTGAGGTTTTTCGCATGGACCCCAAGAAGGTGCAGGCCATTGCGGATTGGGTGCAACCCCGAGACCTTAAGGATCCTCAGCGCTTCTTGTGGTTCGCCAATTATTACCGCAAATTTATTCGGGGGTTTTCACAGGTGGTCAAACCACTCACAGATCTTACGTGTAAAGGTGCGGATGTGGGAAACTGGTCCTCGCTCACAAAAGATGCCTTTGCGACCCTGAAAAGAAGCTTTATGTCTGCTCCCATGTTAGTACAGCCAGATCCGTCTAAACCATTCGTCGTGGAAGTGGACACCTCTGAGGTGGGTGTGGGGGCGGTATTGTCCCAAGGGCCTGCCACTCTAACCAACCTCAGGCCATGTGCTTTCTTTTCCAAGAAGTTCTCTGCTGCGGAAAGAAATTACGACGTAGGCAATAGAGAGCTTCTTGCGGTCAAATTGGCATTTGAAGAATGGAGGCACTTTTTGGTGGGGGCCAATCACCCGGTTACGGTGATCACGGATCACAAAAATTTGTCATACATTGAGTCTGCTAAAAGACTAACGCCCAGACATTTCCCATTTTCAGTTTCATTTCGTCCAGGGTCTAAGAATGTCAAGGCTGACGCCTTATCGCGCAGTTTTCAGCCGGTGTCTCCCCCTGAGTCACCATCCTCCATTCTTCACCCTGGGGTTATGATAGCAGAGGTCTCGTCTGAATTGGAACGGGAGATTCAGGGGGTCCAGTCGCGAGCCCCGGCGGCCAAGCCGGAGGGGAAGTTGTTTGTCCCAGAGCAACTTCGCCTGAAACTCTTGCAGGAGTTCCATGACTCCAAGCTGAGTGCTCACCCTGGTATTTCAGCCATGCGTCTGGCGGTGGCTAGGATCTTTTGGTGGCCTACCCTTGGTTCGGACATAAAAAAATTCATTGCTGGTTGTGGGGTCTGCGCTCGTTCCAAAAGCTCTCATAGCTTCTCCAGGTCCTGTTTGCTTGAACTATCCGGCCGTGTATGACCCCAGGCCCCTCTGCAGTGTGGGTGAGTCCTTACTCAGCGGTGGCTGCACGCCGACTTTAACAGGACAGTGACACAATTCACACAGAATGACTGCAGACTTATCAATTTAGGCTGAACAACCCATTTAATGTATGACAAAAACTAATTTGTTGTATTACTTTACTTTAATAACTATGTTACTATGTTACTTTACTCACCATTTCTTTCAAGCTTTAAAACCACTTGTAAGCTCTCTATCTTCAATGAGCAAAAAGAATAAGGGTGGTGTGTGGAATCAATGCTGTAACCTGTGCATGTTGAGTATTGGGTCATATCTGTTGTGTAGGATCGGAGGTTTATGATGAGACAGGAACTGTGGAAACAGTTGTAGCTCACAGACCCGTAGTCTTCACCATATGTCCCAGTTATGGTGGCGCATCAATACTGTTGCTGCTCCAAGTGTCTATGGTGCAGTGCACTTTGGAGCTCAAAGGTAAATTCAAAGAGCTGCCTAGATTTTCTTGAATGTGAGAGCTGAGAGTGGGCATCATTTTCTGTGAGAAATAATGGTTGTTGAGTATCTTCGATTGA
Organism: Dendrobates tinctorius; assembly: GCF_039654945.1. Taxonomy (NCBI): domain Eukaryota; kingdom Metazoa; phylum Chordata; class Amphibia; order Anura; family Dendrobatidae; genus Dendrobates; species Dendrobates tinctorius. The sequence continues at coordinate 15,655,727 of NW_027361783.1, forward strand.
GGCTGAGTGCGCACAATCATTTCTTGAAAGGCAGCCAACTCCACAAGATGCTACGCCAGTGAAAGCACCAGCAGCAACATGACCTAGTGAGAGTTTAGTTGGCAAACCAGTGGATGACTTGAAGTGTACACCTGTATCATGGATGGATATTTGCTAGTGTGACAAAGAAGAAGGCGTACTATGAGTACGACGAGCAGTAGTGGTGGAAGACAATGATGGTGATGATGACACTGATCTGGTACTTTTTGACAAGGTGGCCTTTCTAATAGAAAAATGAGTGTGAAGAAAACATTGAAATTTTGGGTTCACGGTCTGGAAACTCCCCAGATTTCCATCCTATTGGGAACCTGTAGTCAATCCTCAAACAGCAGGTGGACAAACCAAAACACAGAAAATGTGGTAATCTCCAAGTACTGATTAGGCAATAATGGGTTTACTTCAGTCAGAATTTGGCCCAGAAGCTGATAGCCAGCTGCCAAGGCAAAATGCAGAATTTTAAGAAATAAGGGTCAACAATATAAATAAAGTCTTTACATATTACATCGATACATTGTTGCATGGGTTGAAAAAAGGCCTAGGTCCATCAAGTTCAAACTTTCTCCATCAATTATACATTTGGTCACTACCTTATCTACAATCCACAATGTTATGTGTATAGAGGAAATCATCCAGCCATTTTTTAAAATCTGTTATAGTGTCTGCCAGTACTACCTAAGGCAGTTGACATTCTGACTGCTCTAACTGTAAAGAATTCTTTTCTATTTAGCTGTCAGAATCTTCTTTCTTCCACCCGTAATGAGTGCCCCCTGGTTCTTAGTATGATCCTTGGAAGGAATAAGTCATGTGCCAGTCCTTTGTACTAACCAAACATACTATATCAGTGCCACATCAGCCATCCTCCAATCCTGTGGCACCACCCCTGTTAAAAGAGTCTAAGAATAAACTTGAAGTTTTTAACAGTAAAGTTTATGAACTTATGAAACGCTTATAATTGCACTTCCATAACAATAGAAACATCTGACTAAAATATCTAAAAACATTCAAGCTGCAAACTTTGTGAAAACCAAAATTCGTGCTAGTCTCAATGCTTTTGGCCATTGAATTTATACTTGGCATACAAGAGAGGAAAAGTATGAAAACACAGATCTATCACCCCTCCATGTAAAGGGATTGTGTCATACTGTTTATTTTTGTTTTAATTATTATTAGTTACATAATCATTTATTATTAAAATAAAAGAAAATGTACTGTTAACGTATATTTTTTGTATATTTTTTTCTGGAGGCTGCCATTTTTATTTGCTGGTGTGTAAGTGTCTGTGCACATACTTTCATATAGCAAATATGGCAGCCCCTAGCCATAGGAGGCTGTGGTTGTAGTCCAACCTGATTTCATATTCTGTGGCTACCTCAGCTAAGAAATGAGCATGTCCCCTGGGATGCCTCCAGTTCACAGCTATAGGTGGAGCCAGGCAGCATTTTATTGCAGCCTGCACTGTGCGCATGGGCATCCAGTACTCCCATTGTGGTCTCATTGGATTTGACCTGGAGGCCTATAAATCCTATAGAGCACTGAGAAGCCAACCCCTCCCATTGCATCTTAAAGTCCTCATCCTCAATAGAGAAGGAAGGTAACACAATAGAGATGGAAGGCTTACAGTGAACAGTGGGGGAATTTGGTGACAAAAGACTTATAGTGAATAGGAATGATCGAATAGCTTCAGATAAGTGCTTATCTGCTTATCCGAATAGCTATAGCACTTACCGAATAGCTGCATCAGAACCCGGATACCTGTAATGCTCCCGATAATGAATTGCTTGGCGCCGCAGCTGAATGTGTAGCGGCTGCTTCACAGTCACAACACATGCATGAATAGCCCAACAAACAGGCTCTCCATGCATGTGTTGTGACTGTCACACAACCGCGACACATGCAGCTGCGGCGCCGAACATCTGATCATAGGGAGAGCTCCAGGTATTCGGGTTCCCGATGCAGCTGTTCAGTAAGAACTATAGCTATTCGGATAAACAGATAAGCACTTAACTGAAGCTATTCGATCATTCCTAGTCACTATAAGCCTCTTGTCACCATATTCCCCCACTGTTCACTATAAACCTCTTGTCATCTCCCCATCTATGATCCCCCAGTATCTTGGGGTAAAAAACTTCAACCATCCATACATTCCCTCGTGGAATCGCTTCTTTCGTCTTCTTCCCGGGCCTGGGCACTTTCTAAATGATGCCGGCACAAGTGGCATCACACTGCATAAGAATGCTTGCATCGTACAGACAGAGTCAGGCAGGAAGCTGAGGACGTATTCCTGTGGCTCCGCTGCCACTCACTAAGGGCAGCAGAGCTGCAGGATCTCTCCATGCCCGGCATGCCTCTAATGATGAGGAAAATCTTGCCTGGGCCCCCTTGGAGCCTTGGGAGCCAATCAACTGCCATTAACTGCCCATACAAAGGCTCCCCTCCACCATCCGCCTCTGGACTCTTTATGTAATCTCTGACAAACTTGATGTCAAAATCAGGGCTCTGCATAGGCCATATCTTAACTTTCAGGATGACTTAGTAACATAGTAACAGAGTAACATAGTAACATACAGAGTAGTTAGCAAGGCCAAAAAAAGACATTTGTCCATCCAGTTCAGTCCTATATTCCATCAGAATAAATCTCCAGATCTACGTCCTTCAAAAGAACCTAATAACTGTAAGATACAATATTGTTACGTTCCAGGAAGACATCCAGACTTGTTCTTCTTTATGCTGAAGATAGTTTTTTAATGACATTGGTTGTATGTTGTGGTCATTGACGTGCTGCAGAATAAATTTGAAGCAATTTCGATGCCTCTCTGACGTCAGCACTGATGAAGGCACTTAATTAAATCATAGGGCATTTTGAAATAGTATAACAGTTGAAGAAACCAAATGCAGCCTGGAGCAAAGAAATATGTCACAATTATGACTCACAAATTGCTTGCTCTGATTCTAATGCAGATGGCTACAGACAGGAGGCCCAATTAGGTGCTTGCTCAAAGCAAAAGCAATAATTTAGTATTTGATCAATCCTTGAAATTTTGGTACAAATCAAATTTTGAAAATTGTATTAATTTTTAGAAAAAGAGGAGCATGGGATCATGGCAAAAATGGAGATAAAGGAAATATTCCCACCACATGGTTATTCTATTATTTTTTTAATCAGGTTATTTAGTTTGCCTTTAAAATTGCATTACCCCTTTGTAGGTTAATGACCAGGCCTTAATTTTGAAATCTGACCACTGTCAATTTATGTTGTTATAACTCTGGAAACCTTCAACGGATCCCACTGATTCTGAGAATGTTTTTTTGTGACACATTGTACTTCATGTTAGTGGTAAAATTTCTTTGATATGACATGCATTTATTTATGAAAAAAATGAAAATATGGTGAAAAGTTTTAATATTTTGTCATTTTCAAACTTTTAATTTTTATGCCATTAAATCAGAGAGATATGTCACACAAAATACTTAATAAATTACATTTCCCATTTGTCTACTTTACATCAGCACAATTTTGAAAACAAATTTTGTTTGTTAGGAAGTTATAAGGGTTAATATCTGACCAGCAATTGAAGCATCATTGTCAGAAGCTCCCTGTCTTCTCCAACAGCAGCAGGAACCTTTCCTTGCAACCAGAAAAAATGTAAAACCTGTCTATTTATAATGACCACGGACACATGGGAAGAAGGAATCAATATCACCATTACACACTGAATGGTAAACCACTGGGTAAATCTGACATGGAGAAGGACTTGATCAGTTTCTATGAGGATGTAAGCTCTCAAATGGATCAAGGAGAATCATTGGATGTCATTTATCTCAACTTCTCTAAAGCATTTGACACTGTCCCACATAAAAGATTGGTAAGTAAGATGAGAATGCTTGGGTTACGGGAAAATGTGTGTAGATGGGTAGGTAGCTGGCTTAGTGATAGAAAACAAAGAGTGGTTATTAATGGTGCATACTCAGATTGGGTCAGGGTTACTAGTGGGGTACCACAGGGTTCTGTATTGGGCCCCCTACTATTTAATATATTTATTAATGATCTAGTGGATGGCTTACACAGTAAAATATCAGTATTTGCAGATGATACAAAACTATGTAAGGTAGTTAACACAAAGGAGGACAGTTTGCAACTACAGACAGATTTGAGTAAATTGGAGAATTGGGCTGAAAAATGGCAAATGAGGTTTAACACAGATAAGGGTAAGGTTATGCACATGGGAAGGAGAAACAGATGCTATAATTACGTACTAAATGGGAAACTGCTGAGGAAATCAGACATGGAGAAAGACTTAGGCATCTTAGTCAATAAGAAGCTAAATTGGAGTGCCCAGTGTCAGGCAGCTGCCACCAAAGCAAATAGGGTCATGGGATGCATTAGAAGAGGTCTGGGCACACAAGATGAAAACATAATTCTCCCTCTGTACAAATCACTCGTCAGACCACACTTGGAGTATTGTGTGCAATTTTGGACGCCGGTGCTCAAGAAAGACATTACTGAACTTGAAAGGGTTCAAAGGCGGGCTACTAAAATGATAAATGGAGTTGGTTCACTACAATACCCAGAAAGGTTATCAAAATTAGGTCTATTTACTCTAGAAAGAGAAGACTTAGGGGAGACTTAATATATATGTACAAGTATATCAGAGGGCAATACAGAGATCTCTCCAATGAACTGTTTGTACCAAGGACTGTGACAAGAACAAGGGGGCATTCTCTTCGTTTGGAGGAAAGACAATTTCTGCACCAGCATAGAAGAGGGTTCTTCAAGGTAAGAGCAGTGAGGCTCTGGAATTCTCTTCCTGAGGAAGTGGTGATGGCCAACTCACTGAATGAATTTAAGAAAGGAATGGATGCTTTTCTTGTGAGTAACAGTATAGAAGGTTACGAATAACAGAATATTATAGGTAGATGGTTGACCCAGCTTAGGGGAAGGAATTTTTTTCCCTATGGAGAAAATTGGCTTCTACTCTGTTGGTTTTTGCCTTCCCCAGGTTCAACAATGCAGAACAGCTGCACTAAAAATAGGCTGAACTGGATGGACATAAGGTCTTCCTTCAGCCTTCAAAACTATGTTACTATGTTACTATGACTTGGGTATCCTAGCTAATGAGAAACTTACCTGGAGCAGCCTGTGCCAGGCAGCGGCTGCCAAGGCAAACAGGATCGTGGGGTGCATTAAAAGAGGTCTGGATACACATGATGAGAGCATTATACTGCTTCTGTACAAATCTCTGGTTAGACCGCACATGGAGTACTGTGTACAGTTTTGGGCACCGGTGCTCAGGAAGGATATAATGGAACTAGAGCGGGTACAAAGGAGGGCAACAAAATTAATAAAGGGGAACTACAATACCCAGAGAGATTAGCAAAATTAGGATTATTTAGTCTAGAAAAAAGACGACTGAGGCACGATCTAATAACCATGCATAAGTTTATAAGGGGACAATACAAATATCTCTCCGAGGATCTGTTTATACCAAGGAAGGTGACGGTCACAAGGGGGCATTCTCTGCATGTGGAGGAGAAAAGGTTTTCCCACCAACATAGAAGAGGATTCTTTACTGTTAGGGCAGTGAGAATCTGGAATTCCCTGCCTGAGGAGGTGGTGATGGCGAACTCAGTCGAAGTGTTCAAGAGAGGCCTGGATGTCTTCCTAGAGCGTAACAATATTGTATCTTACAGTTATTGTTAGGTTCTTTAGAAGGACGTAGATCTGGGGATTTATTCTGACAGAATTTTATAGGCTGAACTGGATGGACTAATGTCTTTTTTCGGCCTTACTAACTGTGCTACTATGTTACTATGTAAGATAAAGATCCCCAATTCACATCAGGACTACAAGATCTCAGGTACTTTCAGCTGCATCACATCTAATGTGGTGTACTTAATTATTTGTACTAAATGTCCAACTGGGGGTCTGTATGTGGGGCAGACAGGGCAAAAGCTTAGAACAAGGATGAATTCTCATAGTCACACAATAAGAGAAAAAAGAATGGATCTACCTGTGGCAAAACATTTTTGTATGCCTGATCACAACACCATGGATATGAAATTACTGGTATTGAAAAGTAACATCACATCTCAGAGAGAGAGAAGAGTCTGGGAGTACAAGCTCATGATGACCTTTGACACTCAATGCTGGAATGAATGTGTCGCATGGATTTATGTCTTTTACATCAATTAAGGAATTTGCTTCTAAGACCTTGTGGGGGCATCACAACACATTAGGAGACCCCAATCAGAGGACAATAAAACATCCAGACTCCTTATCTATGAACTGGTCCAATATTTATGTTTCTCCCTCTCCCATAATCACTTGTCTTATCTATTGCATTTTTCCTGTGCTGTGTTGTGCATAAATATGTGACTTTTCAGGTTTTGTATTAGTCAATGCCTGATGAAGAGACCTGAGTAGTCTCAAAAGCTTGCAATGTGTTACCATCTTTTCAGTTAACCATTAAAAGGTATCAACCAGTCCTCAATTCTGAATATTTTTCATTTTTTCAGCAAAATTTACAAAACCATTTTTTTAGAGACCACCTCACATTTGAACTCACTTTGAGGAGTCAATATGACAGAAAATACCCAAAAGTGTCACCATTCTAAAAACTGCACCCCTCAAGGTTCTCAAAATCACATTCAAGAAGCTTATTAACCCTTCAGGTGCTTCACAAGAATTGAAGCAATTTGGAAGGAAAAAATGAACATTTAACTTTTTTTCACAAAAATTTTACTCCGGATACATTTTTTTTATTTTGTCAAGGGTATCAGGAGAAAATGAACAACAATATTTGTTGTGCAATTTCTCTTGAGTACACCAATACCCCATGTGTGGAGGAAGAACACTTTTTAGGCACACGGCAGGGCTTGGAAGGGAAGGAGCGTCGTTTGAGATTTTGAACGTAAAATTGGATGGAATCGAGATCGGACGCCATGTCACGTTTGGAGAGCCCTTGATGTGCCTAAACAGTGGAAACCCCCCACAAGTGACACCATTTTGGAAACTTGACCCACTAAGGAACTTATCTGGCTGTGTGGGGAGCACTTTGAACTCCCAAGTGCTTCACAGAAGTTAATAATGTAGAGCTTTGAAAATTAAAAATCATATTTTTTCCAAAAAAATGATCTTTTTGCCCCCAAATTTTTATTTTCACAAGGGTAACAGGAGAAATTAGACCCCAAAAGTTGTTGTGCAACTTGTCCTGAGTATGCTGATACCTGATATGCGGGGGTAAACCACTGTGATCACCTTACTGCGATCTTTGGGAAGCCGAATGAACAAATCCACAAAAGGTGAAGAATTGGTTTTATTTTTTATGCCGTTCCTCGTGTGGTATAAGTGATTAGACAACTTTATTCTTTGGGCCGGTGCAATTACAGCGATACCAGATTTACATACTTTTTCATGTTTAGGTTCTGTAAGGGTGGTTTCACATTAGCGTTTCAGGGTGCAGCGACGGCCTGCGCACGGCCGCCACTAAGCCCTACCCCCTGCCGCGCCTCCTCCGGTAGCTCCGCCTATGGGCGCATGACACTGCATGCGTCCTGCGTCCCCTATCTTTATCACTGGGGATGCAGGCCGCGCGCAGTATGCATTTGGCGGCGCATGCGTCCTTTTGACGGTGCGCCGAGCGCAACCAAATTGCAACAGGTTGCGTTTGGCGCTGGTCGGCGCACCGTCAAAAGGACGCATGCGCCGCCAAACGCATACTACGCACGGCCTGCGTCCCCAGTGATAAAGATAGGGGACGCAGGTCGCATGCAGTGTCATGTGCCCGTAGGCGGAGCTAACGGAGTAGGCGGGGCTTAGCGGCGGCCGTGCGCAGGCCATCGCTGCGCCCTGAATTGCTAATGTGAAACCACCCTAAGACACTAAAAGACGCTTTTTTTGTAAGAATTTTTTGTAAGAAGTTTTTGCATCACGACATTTTGAGAGCTATAATTTTTCCATATTTCAGCTGACAGAGTCATGTGAGGGCTTGTTTTTTGCAGGACGAGCTGACGTTTTTATTGATACTATTTTCGAGCACATGACTTTTTTGATCACTTTCTATTCCGATTTTTGTGGGGGCAGAATGAACAAAATCCAGCAAATCAGGAATTGTTTCTTTTCTCCATTCCGCATATGGTAAAATTGGTAAGGCAGCTTTATTCTTCGGGTCACTACAATTTCAGCCATACCTCATTTATATAGTTTTTTATGTTTTGGCGTTTTTACACAATAAAAACTTTTATAGAAAAAATAATTATTTTTGCATTGCTTTATTCTGTGAGCTAAAACTTTTTTATTTTTCTGCTGATTGAGCTGTATGGCAGCTTGCTTTTTGTGGGACAAGATGGCACTTTCAGTGATACTATTTTTATTGCCATTCATTTTTTTATCATGTTTATTCCACTTTTTCCAAGCGGTATGATGATACCGCCTTGAAAAAGTATAATTTGCTACTTTTTTATGTGTTTTTTTCTTACGGCGTTCACTGAAGGGGTTAACTAGTGTGACACTTTTATAGATTTGATTTTTATGGACGTGGTGACACCAAACGTGTACTTTTTTGTTTATTTAATTTTTTTTACATAAAAATGTTTATTTATTAGGGGCTTTTTTATTATTTTTATTATTTTTTTACATATTTTTTTTTAAATTTCCTTTTTTACCTAGTCCCTTTATGGGACTTTCACTTTTTTCACTTTTGTTGCAGGTATAATACATTACAATGCACTAGCATTGCAATGCATTATGCCTATATTGAAATTTTCTGAGACCATGCTGTCAGATGCTTTCTGTAGCTGGATGACTCGGTGGTAATCATGATGACCCCGGATCATCATGGCAGAGATCGGGCCCCGCGATGATGTTGTGGGGATTCCAATCAGAAGACAGAGAGAGCTCTCGTCCCTCTACCTACCCCCTGAATGCTGCGATCGCGCTTGATTGCAGCAACTAGGGGGTTAATAGCCAGGGAAGGCACGGACGCCACTCCTGGCTGCTAGTGCAGAAGCTCAGCCACTGGCACTGCTGAGCTCCTGCACTGACCGGGCAGGAAGTGCTGATATTTCAGCCTCTACTGAGCAGTCATGCTGTGATTGGTCAGCCAGATTGACTGACCAATCACAGCGATCTGGGTACAGGGACCTATGGCATGGGTCCCTGCACTCGTTGCCGTGCCTCTCAGCTGCCATAGACAGCTGTCAGCACTGAACTACCTGGTAGTTTAAATGCATGACAGGCATAGTCCATCATGGTGCGGGAACTGACACCCGGCCATGACAGGGTTTCCCTGTCAATGGATGTTAAGGGGTTAAAAGTGATATCAGTGACTTTCAAAAACAAAAATTCCTAATTACTAACAGGCAGGTATTTGCTACCTACTTGCCTGTTGTGCTCGGTAACACTCTTCACCGACACAGAGTGGTCACAGACTTTGGCTGCCGGTGATACAGCTGCTTCTGCTGACATCATGTCGACAGAGCTGATCAGTGCTTAGACACTTTTTTTCCTACAAAGTCCTGGATATCCCATTAAACCCTCATATTTAAATGGAATCTGTCACCTCGTTTTTAGCTATTATACTGGTCCCAGTTTGCTGTTAGTGAAACATTGTGCATCACTAACATGTTTTTGTCAAATTAAAGCTCCAAGTATTATGTTTAAAAAACACTTTATACAATTAGAGGATTCCCTCCCTTTCAGTCATAGGGGTGTTGATGGATTACTCAGTGTAATCATGAAATTATGCTCGCACAGAGCATTGCATTTGATTTGAGCCAGTCACGGCAACCACATATTAAATCCCGTGTATGTGCACACTACCCATGTGCTCCTCGGGCATGCGCACTGACTCTGAGTATACAGCCCAAGCTACATGTCAGATGTGCACATGCGCTGGAGCCGCTCTGAGTCAGTAGTAACATGATGTGTGAGTGGGTATGCTATGCGCATTACTGTGTCCCCTCCACTCTGCCCTCCGGAAGGAGAAGAAGCGAAATCAGGAACTCCATTTTCAGACACATGTTTTGGGGTGTTTGATGAAATGAGAGGCCTCTGAGATGGAATGTAAGGGGGAACATTTCTCCTTGTGGAGAGTTTCAACACATGAAAATATCAAACTTTACAATATATATCATTACAGAAATCCCCTTATTTATCCGCATAGACTGATCATTCATTCTCAAAATTCTCAATTTGCAGGTAAAACCTGTTTTCATTTAATACAGATTTTCATCCATGGAGAACTGCAACTGTCCTTTCAGAAGAACTTACAGCAGAATGTCAGTGTCGGCCTCCAGCTCCTCCCTCTCCATAAAATATTAGAGGCACCAACGGCCATCTCTTATCTCAGCAATGAGAAAGTCTGACTTCACTGAATACAGATATTACCCATGAATTATAAGTCAATGAATAGAAAGTAACAGTTTTCTCAGATCAATTGTATTGAAAAATTGCTTATTTTCATATGTACTTTTGGATTATGAGATAAAAAATAAAACAAAGGTTACTCTTTAAAAATGTAAATACCCTCACATAGGAATTCTATACAATCTTGCATTGTCAATCTTCTGAAGATATTATTATTATTTATTTATATTGCACTATTGATTCCATGGTGCTGTACATAAGTAGGGGTTAAATACAAATTATAGATATCACTTACAGTAAACAAACTAACAATGACAGACTGATACAGAGGGGAGAGGACCCTGCCCTTTCGGGCTTACATGCTACAGGATGGTAGGGAAGGAGACAGTAGGGTGGTGGGTTGCAAAAGTTTGGTTGAGGTGATATCTCCGGTAGAGGTGAGGAGGTAGTGGGGTCATTGCAGGATGTAGGTTTTCTTGAAGAGGTGGGTTTTCAGGTTCCGTCTGAAGGATCCGAATGTAGTTGATAGTCGGACATGATGGGGCAAAGAATTCCAGAGGATGGGGGCTATTCAGGAGAAGTCTTGGAGGCAGTGGGGTGAGGAGTGAATAAGTGTGGGCAGCACGGTGGCTCAGTGGATAGCCTTGCAGCGCTGGAGTCCTGAGTTCGAATCCCACCCATGACAACATCTGCAAGGAGTTTGTATGCTCTCCCCGTGTTTGCGTGGGTTTCCTCCGGGTACTCCGGTTTCCTCCCACATTCCAAAATACATACTGATAGGGAATTTAGATTGTGAGCCCCATTGGGAACAGTGATGATAATGTGTGCAAACTGTAAAGCGCTGCGGAATATGTTAGCGCTATATAAAGATTAAATAAAAAATTAAATAAATAAAGTGTGGAGGAGAGAAGGAGGTCTTGGGATGACCAGAGATGACGTGAGGGAAGGAATCGGGAGATTATTTCAGAGACATATGGGGAGACAGGTTATAGATGGCCTTGTAGGTCAGTATTAGTAATTTGAACTGGATACACTGAGGGAATGGAAGTCAGTGAAGAGATTTGTGGAGGAGTAGTGAGGAGAGAGATGAATTAGTCGGGCAGCAGAGTTAAGGATGGACTGGAGAGGTGCGAGGGTGTTAGCAGGGAGACCACAGAAAAGGATGTTGCAGTAGTCAAGGTGAGAGATGATGAGGGCATGCACAAGCATTTTAGTAGATTGAGGAAAGGATGGATTCTGGAAATATTTTTGAGCTGGAGGCTACAGGAGGTGGAAAGAGCTTGGATGTGTGGTTTGAAGGACAGGGCAGAATCTAGGGTTATTCCGAGGCAGCAGACTTCCGGTACTGGGGAAAGTGTGATGTCATTAATTGTGATAGATAGGTCAGGTAAGGAAGATCTGTGAGATGGAGGAAAGATGATGAGTTCAGATTTGTCCACATTGAGCTTGAGGAAGCGAGAGGAGAAGAAGGAGGATATGGCTGATAGACACTCTGGGATTCTGGACAGCAGAGAGGTGACGTCTGGGCCAAGATAAAATGGCTAGGGATGACCCACCATGTACTAATGATACAGGAAAGATGTATATCTTTGTACCGTGTTAGCCAGTAGATAGAAAAATATTCAGGATTGAGAGTCCTCAGTAGTTGATACCTTTTAATGGCTAACTGAAAAGATGGTAACACATTGCAAGCTTTCGAGACTACTCAGGTCTCTTCATCAGGCTAGACTAATACAAAATCTGAAGTCACATATTTATGCACAATACAGCCTAGAAAAAATGCAATAGATAAGACAAGTGACGTGAAGCAGAACTATCAATATGGGAGAGGGAGAAACATAAATATTGGACCAGTACATAGATAAGGAGTCCGGATGTTTTATGGTCCTCTGATTGGGGTCTAGTTCTGTGTTGTGATGCCCCCACGAGGTTTTAAAAGGATATTCCTTAGTTGATGTAAAAAGACATAAATCCATGCGACACATTCATTCCAGCACTGAGAGTGTCAAAGAGATTAATTTTTTGGACACCATCATTAAGCTAAAAAACAATGAAATAGAGACATCCCTGTATCAGAAGCCAATCGACCGTCCAACATACCTTAAATGGGACAGTTTCCATCCAACACACATAAAGAACTCTATTATCTATAGCCAAGCCATCAGATACAATCGTATATGTTCCAACCCCATGGATAGAGACAAACACCTTGGTCGCCTCAAAAAGACCTTTTTGAATCAGGGTTACCATCCAAGAACAATTGAAAACCAAATTACAAGAGCCACCAGATTGTCAAGGAATCACCTGCTACATTACAAAGCTAAAGAAGAAAATAACCGAGTGCCTCTAGTAGTCACCTACAACCCAAATCTGGAGGTGCTAAGGGGAGCTGCACGGAAATTACAACCTTTACTACAAAAAGATGCCCGATTAAAATCCATTTTTCCAGACCCCCCACTGCTGTGTTTTAGGCAGCCCCCAAATTTAAGAAGCATCATTGTCAGAAGCTCCCTGTCCTCTCCAACAGCTGCAGGAACCTTTCCTTGCAACCAGAAAAAATGTAAAACCTGTCCATTTATAATGACCACAGACAAGATAAAGATTCCCAACTCACATCAGGACTACAAGATCCCAGGTACTTTCACCTGCATTACATCTAATGTGTTGTACTTAATCATTTGTACTAAATGTCCAACTGGGGGTCTGTATGTGGGGGAGACAGGGCAAAAGCTTAGAACAAGGATGAATGCTCATCGTCACACAATAAGAGAAAAAAGAATGGATCTACCTGTGGCAAAACATTTCTGTATCCCTGATCACAGCAACGTGGATATGAAATTACTGGTATTGAAAGGTAAATTCAATTCTCAGAGAGAGAGACGAGTTTGGGAGTACAAATTTATGACGAACTTTGACACTCTCAGTGCTGGAATGAATGTGTCGAATGGATTTATGTCTTTTTACATCAACTAAGGAATTTCCTTTTAAAACCTTGTGGGGGCATCACAACACAGAACTAGACCCCAATCAGAGGACCATAAAACATCCGGACTCCTTATCTATGTACTGGTCCAATATTTATGTTTCTCCCTCTCCCATATTGATAGTTCTGCTTCACGTCACTTGTCTTATCTATTGCATTTTTTCTAGGCTGTATTGTGCATAAATATGTGACTTCAGATTTTGTATTAGTCTAGCCTGATGAAGAGACCTGAGTAGTCTGGAAAGCTTGCAATGTGTTACCATCTTTTCAGTTAGCCATTAAAAGGTATCAACTACTGAGGACTCTCAATCCTGAATATTTTTCCATGTACTAATGGACATCAATCAAGCCAGAATAGGCAGGATACGGGCATGGCAGTAACTAGTATATGGACCATGCTGAGATTAAAGTTCTATTTTTCTTAACAATAAAACAGTATTTTGCTTGGCTAATAAGGACATCTTATTAAAGTATAAGACAAGAACTAGTGGTTGTGGTTTGTGGACTAAAATAATTCTGACAGATTTCCTATTAGTATAAACCTTAAAATGTCAAGAGAACATACTGTAGGTGAGATGTACTATTGATTCTATATTATTGACTCTAGATTTTCAGAAATGTACAAAACCTAACAATGTCTTGTTTCAGTAATTCTGTCCTCACTTTATTGCCTGAGAGTAGTAATCTGGTAGAATTCGGGATGATCCTGAGAGAAAAGGCAGATCGAGATATTTCCTTTTATAATATCAATTGTTTCATCGGTTGTGAGTGGCTCACATAAACCTGTTACCTGGCATTTGTCCACTTGTCACTATTACTAATTTCATTAAATAATTGACAAACATGCTTTGTCAGATTAAATTCTAAATGATCCTTGTCTGTTTAGTTTATGCCTCACAGAAACATGTATGCGCTAAGAATTTAACATTTAGACTTAAATAAAAGATCAGTTTTAGCTGAAGCTTGTTAACCTTGTATGAAGAGCACCGTTACTATAGAACAGATTTGGAATAAAAGAAGGGTAAGGGATAAAACAAATCTTATTTCTGCACCGAAAAAAAAATCAAATTTCTATTTCAAACCCAGTCTGTATTACTAAGCTGCAGATTGGAGAACTTGGGCATACTGAGCCTGTGAACTTACCTGAACGTATAAGCTCCTGGCGCATAAGTTAATATTTCCGTATATCTTCAGGGCTTGAGTAGTTATTTTAGAATATGTCTGGCACATGTCTGAATCTGCAGTCCCGACTCCCTACGTATTCATGATCAAATTTCAGCTATCAAAATATCACTGTCTTAGAAAACTCCGACAAATATAGCAAAAACAATATTCGACTCCGATCGTATTCAGAACTGAATCCGAACAAATTCGCTCATCTCTATCCAGCACTTATCATAGCACCTGATAACACATGCGGCAGCATGGTGGCTCAGTGGTTAGCACTGTTGCTCTGCAGCGCTGGGGTCCTGGGTTAAAATCGCCCCAAAGATAACATCTGTAAGTAGTCTGTATGTTCCCCCCATCTTTGCATGGGTTTCTTACAGTTACTCTTGTTTCTTCACATACTCCAAAGAGATTGCAATAAATTTAGTTGTGCGTTCCAATGGCAATAGTGATCATAATGTTGGTAGAGCATTGTGGATCTTAATGGTGCTATATAAGCAAGTAAAATAAATATACTCTAGTCCTTGACTGGAATACACTTCTTATGTTTGTGTCAAACGGAATTTAGATTGTGAGCCCCACTGGGGACAGCAATGATAATGTGTGTAAAGCGCTGCGGAATTAGATAGTGCAATATAAGCAAAGCATAATAAATAAATAAAGGCAAATAAAATAAATAACAAAAGCATTAGGAAAACATCTTAACCATTGACTTCAGGCTGTTCATTCAATTCAATAACCACAGGCACGGCCATCATCAGGGCATTACTTCCCTTACTGCCCTATACCACTATAGGGCTGCATTATACTACTATGGGGCAGCATTATACTACTATGGGGCTGCTTTATAGTACTATGGAAACCAACCATTCACAAAGCATATAAGAATATTCCCTGAAAATAATATTATACCTACTTAAATAAGTGAATAAACCAAAAAGTCCAAAGGTATAGAGACTTTGAAATAATTTATTCATGACATAATTTTTTTAAAAAAAACAAAGGGAGAACCAGCAAATATTAGACATAATAATCTCTCACACAGCCAAACCAGATCACACACTTTGCACTGACGAGGGGCAGTACCCTGAAACACAGTGTCTGCAAATTGAGATCCTGGTTTGGCTTTTATCCTAAGTCATGTGACAAGGCTCATTAAAGGGTCAACATTGACTTTTTAGGATTGCTACTTCCAATAGGTGGCACTAGAGTTCTAGTCCTCTACCTCTCTGAAGAGACAATTTAAATATTTAAGCCAAGAAAGGAATTATATATATGTCATTAAATACATACACATCCCCAGGACAAAGCCAAGTGCGAAACGCGCATCGGGGTGCCTGCCGTTCTCAGGTATAGATTTTAATCCATGCTAACATATGTTTTGCTTCTAGTAATTCTGGCATTAACCCCATAAATACTTATTGGCACTTAGTGCTCATGTTGCACATGCACTTTATATAGGGATTACCCCTTGATAGATTCACCATTAATATCTGTTGGTACTTATTATTAGGTCATACATGCACTTTGCGTAAGACTTTAATGCAGAGACTATTCACTATTTAATGAGATATATATATAATTCCTTTCTTGGCTTAAATGTATGCTATATTATTATTCTTTTCGGGAAGCATTTAATTTGCCCCTTATACTCTTGATTGATATGCACTTTTTTTATTGCGCCTTTTTAATATTTGGAATTATACCTTGTACTACTTGTGAACTTCTTTTGTGCAATGGATGTATACTACCTTTATTCTATACCATAAATATTTTGCGGCTTTTATCTGTATTGTTGTCCCTGTTAACAATTTTTTGCACTATTGCTCTATATGGATTAAAATAAAATTTTGGAATTTTTATGGTGAAAAACTTCTGCTTTTTCTTTTGGATTCGTATTATATGGAAGTGCCATTTGTTAGGCAAATATTTAATCTGATATATTTCAAGCAAATTGATTGAAACTTGATAGTTTTTATAGCCAGATTTAAGTGACTGAAACCTGCACAGATATTTTTGCTTACATGATCAGTATCATTGTGTAGCCATAACCTTATTCCATAGCCAATTTGATATTACTAAAAACTAATATTTTTGCATAGTTTTTGCTTACTGTTTTCACTGTGCTGGTTAAACAGCATAATATGTATACAGGGGAGATCGAAACGAAAATCAGCTTTACAAAATATATGTAGTTTATTTCATGTTTAGCATAATAAAGCTTTCTTTTTTCTTTGATTATTTCTATTTTTTATATACAGTTTATATGTATATGTAGTTTATTTGATGTTAAATATACCGCAATAAAGCACTCTTTGCCATCGGTGCCAGGGGCTTTGTTTGATATTACCAGTATTTGTGGAATTTGGAGATCAAATTGTCCATAGAGAATTATCTGTTTTGGATTTGGAAACTAGAAAATCACCATCTGTGGTCAATCAGTCTGATCATTTTGTTATTAACAATTCTTCATTTTACCCTGTATAATCTAGATCTGGGGCTATGGATACATTTCAGAAGTTAGTACAGGATGATCTAATTATATTACATAAAACTATTGACCGAACTGCTTTACGCAATTTATCCCATCAACCAAGACGGGCTTTATATTGGACAAAAAAACTCAACCTGATTGATGGCGCGCTCTGCAGAAAAGGGTGGATCAGAGGTAATTCTCAACACATCTTCATATGTATCACTAAATAATGCTATTATAAACGACATATCAAAAAGTAAACAGGTGATACCACTCTTGTTTTTATGAAGAAATACTTATAGGATGAAGGTCTTGCTCTGTTAGCTATCCATAAGAAACAATATGATTATATTTTTGTACCACATCTTGTAGTCCTGATTTTTCATTCGTTACCTAAGGTGCACAAAAACCGACTCCCACCATGCATGAAATCCATTGTGGCTGAAATTGGTTCTTTGAACGAGAATCTATGCCATTGGGTTGATTCACTTTTACAACCTTTATTGCCCCTATGCCCAGGTTTTTTGAGAGACACCAAACATGTTTTGAATATTTTGAAATCGATCTTTTGGCAATCTAATTATTCATGGCTTAGTTGTGATGGGGAATCACTGTATTACTGTATACAGCACAAACAGGGTCTATCAGCTATCTCTAAATTTTTAGATAAGTACTCATTATATAGCCAGGATCTGATACAGTTCATTATTGTGGCATTAGAATATTTATTATCTCAAAATTATTTTTTAGTTGCAGGTTATTATTCACAGTTGATTGGTGTACCAATGGGGTCCAAACATGCCTCCATCTTTTGCAAATTTTTCCCCAGAAAATCCTGTTTATCAATATGTGGTGTTGCATGGTCGCTATATTGATGCCTGAATTTTACTATGGTCAGGTGATCAAGCAACCATACCACACTTTGTGCAATATTTGAATGACAATCAATACAATCTTAAATTTACCTATCATTGGCAAGAGCATACTGTTTGTTTTTTTGGATTTAACTTTATCTTCCAAAGATACTCATACTTATTGCAAAGAAGTATTGAGCAACACCATTGTAAATGCCAATTCATGCAACTCTAGGAATATCATCAAGGGTATGCCCATAGGTGAGATAACCCATGCACTTAGGAATTGTACTGACAATTAGAGATGAGCGAATTTGTTCGGATTTTGGCCCTGAATCTGATTTTGACATATTCATACCATATTTGAACACGTTTCGTACCGAATGTATGTTTGATGATCGGTTCCGAACATATTCAGTAATTTCTACTCCAATTGACTCTAATAACGTTCGGCTTTGTTCGACGAATATTGCAAAAACAATATTCAAATCTGATCGCATTTTGAATCGATTCTGAATAAATTTGCTCATCTCTAATGACAATGATGTTTTCCATCAGGAGAAAATATCCAAATGTTGAAGATTAAAGAAAAGGCAGGGTGTACCACTCGCAAGTTAAAACAAAGACTCAGAAAGCATGTCAGAGACGCTTCTGACCCCAATGCATCAAACCAGTCTAATTTGTCTAAGCACTTTTTACAGACACATGTGGGTGATTTAACTCCTTTAATTCTTTCTGTGCCGTAGAGAGGGTTAACAGGCCGGGTATAATGCTGATAAGTTGAATGCACGATGCGAGGGAAGAGGCGCTTGCACCAGGCCCAATTGACTCACAGGCCCTATGGTGGCCACATAGTATACTGCTGTTAGTGGCACACCACGGGCTGGGGGCCCCTGGGGAAGTGGGGGCCCTAGGTAGATGCCTAGTCTGCCTGCCTCTAATGCCAACCCTGATGGCTATGTTAACAGATAAATTAAAAAATGATGGCTCTTGGAAGAAGGGGAAAAATAAAATGAAAGTGTAAAAAATTGAAAATCGCTTGGTCAAGAAGGGTTAGTAATGTAAGGAAAGTTGTAATAAATTAATAGGAAAGAGAAAACAAAGGAGGATATTTATTACAATTAACAAGAAAACTCGTTTGTTGATTATACCTAGTAATTAGTATTTAAATAGTAAAGCTTTCTTTCTTGTACTGCTCATAAAAAATGAAAAATGTGTTGTGATTGGTCGCTATGAGCAGTGAATGTAATTTTTCTTTTATTCAGTTTTCTCACATTTCTCTATTGTGCCTGCTCTATGAAATGTTGTCACAATTAACTTTTTTAAAATTTGTGATGGACGCCGCTCCTCCTGACAATATCTGTTGTCTGCCAGGGGTTAGAACTACCTACAGGGTTTAATATCTATGAGACAATAAGACGTGTGAAATTCAAAGAATAAAATGCTGCAAATGACATTTCAGAGCTAAGTCGTGAAGGACACAAGATGGATTCTACAAAATACGGCATTCAAACTTCATGTCAAAATTTACACATCAATAACTAATAGAATAAAAACTGCAAAATAAAAATTCTAAATTTGATAAATGTACAAAAATCCCTCAAAAGGTGTCTCCTACTATAGCCATCAAGGCTAAAATATAACTTTTATATAATATGAAAGACAATCCTGTAGAATCTGCATAAAAATTCATTAAAAAAATAACAGAAAAATTACTGTTTTATGTGCCGGACATATCAAAATAAAAAAAAGGTCATTTACAATGTGAGAGCATAATCCAATGTTAGCTTGTGCATGGTGAAACTCTGAGCAATCACTGGCTTGACTAGTTGATATCATATTCACATGACCAGGAATAGCAGACTTTGATTCCTACAGAAGACAAGGGTCAAGCTAAATATTGCACGCAATGTCAAGCATATCCAGCTCTTCTGTTCCACACTGTTTCAAATGATGTCTAGCATATCCAGCTCTACTGCTCCACATGGTTTCACATGACATCTAGCATATCCAGCTCTACTGTTCCACACTGCTCTTCATGACGTCTAGCATATCCAGCTCCCCTGCTCTGCACCATTCCAGGTTCATATCCTGCTCTGCTCTTTCACGTGTAGTCTGGATTATCTTTCTCTGATATATCTCACTGCACCAACACCCCTCTGGTCCTTGCCTTCCATCCAGACTTGTGGCTTAGCAGAGCCATAGCAGGTGAGCCATAGCTTAGAGCAATAGATGTTGAACCTGGAAAGGTGGCCACTGGCCACTGAGTATTTGAGAATCTAACTGGGATATGTGAAAAAGCAAGCAGATGAAAGAAAAAAATTTTTAAAAAAATGTATAAAGGAGGAAGGAGTTGAGGAAGAGGGTGATGATTAATAGATAATTTTATAAATGAGCAATTGAAAAATAATTTTGGATATTTCATTCAAACCATCCGGCAAAAGAGTCCTTTGCCTGTGCAGTGTATCCCCTAGGATTCTTTCGTCTTGATGGCTTCAAATCTTCAAGTAGAGAGCTTAGAGGGATTATATTGATGAGAGTGAAATCTAGAAACACTAAATTCACCTGTGGTGTCAGGGAAAATAAAAGTGTTGATATTTGCTTTTCAATCTATTATGCAATTGTTGGATCATTCTATCTATTTACTGAGGTTTATGCTTGAAGTCTGTTAAATAAAGGACAGTATCAGATGACAGGTTGAAAAATATTAAATAGCAAATTCTTCTTCTGCAAATTTTGATTTGAAAGATTGTTATAACTATTGGATTTGTATCATGACAATGTATTTGTTGTTACTCTTCTATGCTTATGGAGATTAATATTTACCTCTAAGCAATATCTCTGAGAGATTTACTACATACAGACCCCGATTCATCAAGACCGGAGATTCTTTTGCCGGTCTTGATGAGGGGACATGTTGGAGCAGATGGTCGTGATTCATTTAAAAGGTTGTCCACTATTTTCACATTGATGGCCTATCCTTTGGTGTTCCACAGGTGTTAAATGAGATTTAGATCCAAACTCATTGCTAGCCACTTAGGAGCTCTACACTGCTTTGTTTCCACCCATATCTGGGTGTTTTTTTAAGTATTTTGGGGGTAATTGTACTGGAAGACCCAAGACACAAACCCAGCTTTCTGACTACATTGTGGCTAAAATCCTTGGCAATCTTCAGATTTCATGATGCTATGCACACAGTCAAGGCACCCAGTACCAGAGGCAGCAAAACAACCCCAAAACATCTTTGAACCTCTACCATATTTGACTGTAGGCACTGTGTTCTTTTCCTTGTAGGGCTCATTCCATTTTCGGTAAACAGTAGAATGATGTGCTTTACCAGAAAGCGCTTTCTCAGTCTCATCCGTCCATAATACGCTTTCCCAGAAGGACTTTGGCTTACTCATGTACATTTTTGCAAACTGCAGTCCAGATTTTTTATGTCTTTGTGTCAGCAGTGGGGACCTCCTGGGTCTCCTGTCATAGTGTTTCATTTAATTCAAATGCCGATGGATAGATCGCGCTGACACTGATGCACCCTTAGTCTGCATGACAGCTTGAATTTTTTTGGAACTTAATTGGGGTTGCTTATCCACCATTCGAATTATCCTGTGTTGCAACCTTTCATCAATTTTTCTCTGCTGTACACATCCAAGGTGATTAGCTACAATGCCAAGAGTTCTAAACTCCTTGATTATGTTGAGCACCATGGACAAAGAAACATCAAGATCTCCTGAGATAACCAAAATTGTTGAAACATATCAGCAATCTCAAGGTTATCAAGTCCTCAGACAGTTCTCTTTTCCTCTTTCTGTTCCATGCACACACAGACACACAATGCAAAGATTGAGTCAACTTCCCACCTTTTTTAACTGGTTTCATGTGTGATTTTCATATTGCCCACACCTGTTACTTGCCACAAGTGAGTTTGAATGAACATCACATGTTTGAAACAAAGTTGTTTGTGCACAATTTTGGAAAGGTAACAACAATTTGGTCCAATTACTTTTTTGGTGTTTTGTGCGAAATTATATCCAATTTGCCTTTTTTCCCCTGTTTTTTAAGTTGTTCCAAAACACACTAAATAAATAAATGTGTATAACAAAATATGTGTAACTGCAGTAATTTTCTGGACTAAATCATTTTCTAAAACAATTTAAATGGTGCCAACACTTTTGACCATGACTGTATGTGTGAATTTTTATTTCACTAAATGTTGCGACATTTTAGCTGCATAAAACAGTTAAAGAAAAAAGAAACAACATTTTTTTTATTTTTTGTAAAATTCATGAACGATGTCTGCGAATTTGAGGAATTTGGCATCAAAACATTAACCGATACCACAAAATAAAAAAAGAGGAAAGTGACATAAAAAATGCACATGATGAAATGAGCCCAAGAGTTCCATATTTTAGACAGAAAATGGTTTTCTCTTTGAATGAGAACAAGAGACTGTATCTCCACATGTAACCAGCTGCGTTATAGGTGTCACTTGAACACAATTTAATATTTTATAAAATGTCTGAAAATCTCTTTTTTACAGTGCATATATTCCTGAACATTAACATACTATTGCATTCTTTTTGTACTAGCTTAGTTAAAAATAAAAGTCTAGCAACATTAATAAATCACAGAAAACAGTTCAAAAACTTCTAGAGATGACAAAAAGTGTTTCAGACAAGCGATTTGAGTAATTATTACATTAATTGAATCTTAATTCTATTGAGGCTTCTGCCCTTGAGCTTTCTCAACTTTAAAGACTTGAAGGGTAGAGTATGTTGAAACGCTTTTTATCACTTAATTTTCTTCCATGACACCACTTAATTAATCAAATATACAAGTTCACCAATAGAGTTTTAGTTATTTGGTTTTATGCAGTGAATTTCAAAATTATGGGGCATCGTATAGTGTATTTATTGCGCTATATTGCTATCACAAAGCATAGTAATGTGTTTTCATTACCTTCCCTATTCAGAAAATGTCAGAATGAATAATTTCCCAAGAAATGTTCGCAATATCCCTTTTTTCTATTACAACATATGGAGAATGACAATACATTAGGGAAATGATTCCGACTGGGATGAAAATTCCCTTCTATCACAAAGCTGAAAAATTTCATCTTGCTCTGTGTGGCGGCGTTCTTCTTGTTAGATTATATAAGCGGTATTTGACAGAGACCAGGATCTCTCATTTTGTTGTGATAATCTTTGATATTCTAAAGTCTTATAATTCAGTCAGTAAAAAATAAGTGACTTCCTTCAGCACATTAATTTGTACAACCATGCACGGCAAGTAAACACATAAAATATTTATTTCCATTTTAGCAGAAGTAAATGAACAACTTTTGCCATATGTATGTGAATATGGCATCTAGGAAATAGCGACCACAATATTGTACAGTTTCACGTGTCTTTCGCTAGGGGGACATGTCAGGATGTCACAAAAACACTGAAATTTCGGAAGGCAAAGTCTGACCAGCTTAGAGATGCCCTTAATCTGGTTGACTGGGACAATGTCCTCAGAAATAAGAATACAGAAAATAAATGGGAAATGTTTAAGAACATCTTTAATAGGCACTGTAAGCGGTTTATACCTTGTGGGAATAAAAGGACAAGAAAGAGGAAAAACCCAATGTGGCTAAACAAAGAAGTAAGCGGGGCAATTAACAGTAAAATGAAAGCATTTAAACTACTAAAGCAGGATGGCAGCGTTGAAACTCTAAAAAACTATAAGGAGAAAAATTCTTTATCTAAAAAAATAATTAAAGCAGCCAAAAAGGAAACAGAGAAGCATATTGCTAAGGAGAGTAAAACTAATCCCAAGCTGTTCTTCAACTATATCAATAGCAAAAGAATCAAAAGTGAAAATGTAGGCCCATTAAAAAATTGTGAGGAAAGTATGGTTGTAGATGATGAGGAAAAAGCTAATATATTAAACACCTTCTTCTCCACGGTATTCACGGTGGAAAATGAAATGCTAGGTGAAATGCCGAGAGACAAAGAAAACCCTATATTAAGGGTCACCAATCTAACCCAAGAAGAGGTGCAAAACCGGCTAAATAAGATTAAAATAGATAAATCTCCGGGTCCGGATGGCATACACCCACGAGTACTAAGAGAACTTAGTAATGTAATAGACAAATCATTATTTCTTATATTTAGAGACTCTATAGCGACGGGGTCTGTTCCACAGGACTGACGCATAGCAAATGTGGTACCAATATTCAAAAAGGGCTCTAAAAGTGAACCTGGAAATTATAGGCCAGTAAGTCTAACCTCTATTGTTGGTAAAATATTTGAAGGGTTTCTGAGGGATGTTATTCTGGATTATCTCAATGAGACTAACTGTTTTATGCCATATCAGCATGGGTTTATTATTATTATTATTATGCATTTATATAGCGCCATTTATTCCATGGCGCTTTACATGTGAAAAGGGGAAAAATAGACAAGTATAATAAACATGTGTAAGACAAGGGACACACAAGTACATAAGGAGAGGGGACCCTGCCCGCGAGGGCTCACAGTCTACAGGGATGGGTGAGGATACAGTAGGAGAGGGTAGAGCAGGTCTTGCTGTGGTTCAGTAGACCGAGGATCATTGCAGGCTGTAGGCTTGTCGGAACAGGTGGGTCTTCAGGTTCTTCTTGAAGGTTTCCGTTGATGGTGAGAGTCTGATGTGTTGTGGCAGGGAGTTCCAGAGTATGGGGAAGCACGGGAGAAGTCTTGTATGCGGCTGTGGGAAGAAGAGATAAGGGGGTAGTAGAGAAGGAGATCTTGAGATGATCAAAGGTTGCGTGCGGGTAGGTACCTAGAGACCATGTCACAGATGTATGGAGGAGACAGGTTTTGGATGGCTTTGTATGTCATGGTTAGGGTTTTGAATTGTAGCCTCTGGGCAATAGGAAGCCAGTAAAGGGCCTGGCATAGGGGAGAGGCTGGGGAATAGTGGGGAGACAGGTGGATTAGTCAGGCAGCAGAGTGTAGGATGGACTGGAGCAGAGCCAGAGTGCTAGAGGGGAGGCCAGAGAGTAGGAGGTTGCAGTAGTCAAGGCAGGAGATGATAAGAGCATGCACTAGTGTTTTTGTGGTTGAGTAATGAGCGGATCCGGGAAATATTTTTGAGTTTGAGGTGGCAGGAGGAGGCGAGGCCTTGGATATGTGGTTTGAAAGAGAGCGCAGAGTCGAGGATCACCCCAAGGCACCGAGCGTGTGGGACTGGGGAAAGAGAGCAGCCCTTGACATTGATGGATAGGTCTGGTGGAGGGGTAGAGTGAGATGGGGAAAGATTATGAATTCTGTTTTGTCCATGTTCAGTTTGAGAAAGCGAGCAGAGAAGAAGGCTGAGATAGCAGACAGACATTGTGGGATTTCAGTCAGTAAGGAGGTGAGGTCGGGTCCAGATAGGTAGATCTGCGTGTCATCGGCATAGAGGTGATACTGCAGACCATGGGATTCTATGAGCTGTCCCAAGCCAAAGGTATAGATGGAGAATAGTAGGGGTCCTAGGACAGAGCCTTGGGGAACACCGACAGACAGGGGGCGAGGTGAGGAGGTGGTGTGTGAGAGGGAGACACTAAATGTTTGGTCTGTTAGGTATGGTGAGATCCAGGAAAGGGCCACGTCTGTGATGCCAAGAGATGAGAGAGTCTGTAGCAGGAGGGAATGGCCTATGGTGTTGAAGGCAGAGGACAGGTCCAGGAGAAGGACGACAGAGTAGTGTCGCTTGCTCTTGGCGGTTACTAAGTCGTTAGTGACTTTAGTTAGGGCAGTTTCAGTTGAGTGATGCGGTCGGAAGCCAGATTGTAACTGGTCAAAGAGGGAACAGGAGGAAAGGTGGGAGGACAGTTCAATATATACATGCTGTTCCAGTAGTTTTGAGGCGTAAGGGAGAAGAGATATTGGGCGATAGTTAGACACAGAGGATTGGTCAAGGCAGGGCTTTTTGAGGATGGGTGTGATTGAGGCATGTTTGAAGGATGAGGGAAAGACACCATTTGTAAGTGGAAGGTTGAAAAGGTGTGTTAGAGATGGGATGAGGACTGTGGCCAAGTTAGGGATGAGGTGAGACGGAAGTGGGTCGAGGGCACAAGTGGTGAGGTGTGATCTTGACAGAAGGGTGGAAAGCTGATCTTCTGTCATGGTGGAGAAACTGGCTTTTGCAGAACAGGGCTGAGCAGCTAAGAGGGGCATTGGGGGCTGCGGGCCAAAGTTTTGTCTGATCGTGTCGATCTTCTGCTTAAAGAAGGAGGCAAAGTCTTCAGCAGAAATGAGAGGAGGGGGAGGAGGTGTTGTGGGACGGAGTAGAGAATTGAAAGTGTTGAAGAGCTGTTTAGGGTTGTGAGACAGGGAGGATATGAGAGATGCGAAGTAAGTTTGTTTTGCGGCAGAGAGCGTGGACTTAAAGCTGACAAAGGACTGCTTGTATGCGTTGAAGTGCTCAGTAGAATGGGTTCTCTTCCATCTCCGCTCAGCGGCCCTGGAAACCCATCTCAGTTCTTTGGTCAGGCTGGTCAGCCAGGGCTGCCTGTTGATTGTTCAAGTTTTGCTCTGTGTGAGGGGGGCAGCCGAATCAAGTGTTGCTGTTATTGTGGTGTTATAAAAAGTGGCAGCAGCATCTGTGTCATGAAGGGAAGCTATGTCTGTAAGAGGGAGAAGGGACTTAGAGAGTGATTGTAAATTGAGGTGTTTGAGATTCCTGCAAGGGTGAGCGAGTTTATGGAGTGGGGGTTGCTCAGTAGGAGAGGAGAGGGAAGAGAATGTCAGTATGTTGTGGTCAGACAGGGGGCGGGGTGAGATATTGAGATTAGTGAGGGAACAGAGACGAGTGAAGATAAGGTCCAGTGTGTGACCATCTTTGTGAGTGGCCGCAGAGGACCATTGAGTGAGGCCGAGGGAAGCCGTGAGCGATGGAAGTTTAGAGGCAGCCGGGGTGGAAGTGTGAATGGGGATGTTGAAGTCGCTCATGATGATGGTGGGGATGTCAGCAGAAAGGAAATGGAGTAGCCAGGTGGTGAAGTGGTCGAGAAAGGTGGAGATGGCTAGTTCTGGAGGGCAGTAGATGACAGCCAGTTGGAGGTTGGAGGGGGAATAGATGCGGACGGAGTGCACCTCGAACGAGGGAAGAGTAGCGGAGGGTGGCAGAGGAATTGGGGTAAAGGAGCAGGTATCAAACAGGAGCAAGCCAACTCCTCCACCACGTTTGTTGCTGGGGCAAGGGATGTGAGAGAGATGGAATCCATCATAGGAAAGGGCAGCTGGAGAGGCTGTGTCAGAGGGAGTGAGCCAGGTTTCAGTGATGGCGAGGAAGGAGAGTTTGTTGGTGATAAAGAGGTCATGGATAAATGATAGCTTGTTGCAGACAGAGCCTGCGTTCCATAGGGCTCCAGGTAAGGGGGTTGAGGGAGTGGGGGCTGGATGAATGGGTATGAGGCTATCATGGTTGCAAGGACATGTAGAGGATCGTGGCAGGGTCGTAGAAGTGAGTGTAGGGATGTGTTGAGGAGGGCCAGGATTTGGGGATACGTCGCCAGCAATAAGGAGTAGTAGACAGAGCATTAGAAGGTGGGAGCAGGATAGGACATGATGTGGCCGTGTGTGTCTGGAGAAAAAGGATTGTATGTGGAGGAACAGTTGTGAGGAGAAGGTTAGGTGGCTGGGGAGAATGGAGGGGGAGATGAATAGTTCCTTACTAGGAGGGGGGATTGCAGGAGTTAGGTAGAAATAGAGTAGTATGGGGGTGACAGTAAAAAGAATGTGAAACATTGTTGTGGTGTTATAGGCTGTTACCTTGCAGTCGAATTCCAGTCCAATTCTAGTCTAATTCAGAGTACTTAAAAATCAGTACTTTGAAATAAGGAGTTTGAAATTGATGGAGCCGACTACGTCTGGAGCAGACCCAAGGTGCTGAATATATGTGCAGCTAAAGACAATCAGGTGTGAGTGAAAGTGGGGTGTGACTGCCCAGGCCAAATGCACAGGGTTAAGCAGAGGTCATAAAAGGGGGAAGGGGTTATACAGACCACTTAGATGTGTGGCAAAGATAACAAGATGGAGTACAATTATGGATACAAGAAGATGGGTAAGCTATGCATACCATATAAAATACAATGCAGTTCACATGGGGCATACAGGAGCATGGGAAAGTGGTGGATATTCAGCAATGCATACCATATAAAATACAATGCAGTTCACATGGGGCATACAGGAGCATGGGAAAGTGGTGGATATTCAGCAATGCATACCTGTGGGAACAGAACATCTCAGTCAGATGGTGATGATGACAATACTGTAGGAGTCATGAGTGGCCAAAAGCATTCTAGAATTCTAGTCTAATTCAGAGTACTTAGAAATCAGTACTTTGAAATAAGGATTTTGAAATTGATGGAGCCGACTACGTCTGGAGCAGACCCATGGTGCTGAATATGTGAGGAATCGCTCCTGTCAAATCAATCTAATTAGTTTTTATGAAGAGGTAAGCTATAGACTGGACCAAGGTGAGTCATTGGATGTGGTATATCTTGATTTTTCCAAAGTGTTTGATACCGTGCCACACAAGAGGTTGGTACACAAAATGAGAATGCTGGGTCTGGGGGAAAATGTGTGTAAATGGGTAAGTAACTGGCTTAGTGATAGAAAGCAGAGGGTGGTTATAAATGGTATATTCTCTAACTGGGTCGCTGTGACCAGTGGGGTACCGCAGAGGTCGGTGTTGGGACCTATTCTCTTCAGCATATTTATTAATGATCTAGTAGAAGGTTTGCACAGTAAAATATCGATATTTGCAGATGATACAAAACTATGTAAAGCAGTCAATACAAGAGAAGATAGTATTCTGCTACAGAGTAAGTTGGGAACTTGGGCCGAAAGGTGGCAGATGCAGTTTAACAATGATAAATGTAAGGTTATACACATGGGAAGAAGGAATCAATATCACCGTTACACACTGAACGGTAAACCACTGGGTAAATCTGACATGGAGAAGGACTTGGGGATCCGAGTTAATGATAAACTTACCTGGAGCAGCCAGTGCCAGGCAGCGGCTGCCAAGGCAAACAGGATCATGGGGTGCATTAAAAGAGGTCTGGATACACATGATGAGAGCAATATACTGCCTCTGTACAAATCTCTGGTTAGACCGCACATGGAGTACTGTGTACAGTTTTGGGCACCGGTGCTCAGGAAGGATATAATGGAACTAGAGCAGGTACAACAGAGGGCAACAAAATTAATAAAGGGGATGGGGGAACTACAATACCCAGAGAGATTAGCAAAATTAGGATTATTTAGTTTAGAAAAAAGACGACTGAGTGGCGATCTAATAACCATTGTGAGGTAGTGCTGTCATTCAGTTAGGGGATCCTCGCTAGGCAGCAAACAAATCACATCCGGCACCGTGTTTTCATAAATCATAACATAGTCCATGCGGTTTATTCCTCCATCATAAACCGACAGAAGCAACATAAACGGCATATAACAGCATAACAGTCTTAATCGGGCCTACTGCCTGGCCTGAGTCTGACTCATTCAGGGTCTCACAGGAACTACGGTCTCTCAACGTCGTATCGCCCGTTGAACTGCCACTTGCTGACATTCTTCGACCATCTGCCCTGTCACTTCTTGGAGGAACCCTTTGGGTCCTTACATCTTGGGTTGAAGGCGGCCGCCACCTGGTATTCCGTACTTCTTTATTGATTCGCCAACGGTCCAGCCTCAACTGCTCAATCTCTTGCAGATACCCCACTCGATACTCCAAGAGCATCCGAAAGTTTCTCAGGCTTTCCACGGAGCCAACCACCAGGACGGGAATCCTACCCTCTTCACTGGATACCTGGTCTTCATCATCAGGAGGGATCCTCACCCTCACCACACCGAAGCTATTTACAAGGTCTTGCATTACCTTCCCAAATCTTCCACTGATTCTCCCAATCAGAGCTTTGGGTACCGGAACCACATATTTCTGCAAACCCATTCGATTCATAGCCTCCCTTGCTAACTCTAGGCGTTGAGCAGCCTTCGCATTACTCCGCCTAACCAGCTGTTTGGTGTGAAGACATTGCAGATGCATGTTTTTCAGGACAGCCACCCGCTTTGCTGTGTCTTCCCTGGCTGATATTATCACCAACTGCTGAGTCTCAGGCGCCCAGTGCACCTTACACGCTTTGACCGCCTCTTTGAAAGCCTCATGCACACCTTCCTCAGCACAGGCTTCTAGCATGTCTTCTGGCACATCAATCACAAACTCGAAGGTCGTGGCCTGGCTCTCTTCCAGACCCGGAGGCTCTGGGTTTACCACGGACACTTCCCTCACTACAGTTGACCCTACCGGGTGACTGTCTTCTTCAGTTCTCAGCTCCTCAACCGCACGAGATCTCATCTCTTCACGACCGTCTGCCAAGATGGGCACCGGCAGCTCCGTTCCACCACTAGTCGGACCCGGCCGCTGTTCATCACTGTCCAAGTTCTTCTCCCGCAGAAGACCACTTACAGTTTCTTTGAGCTCCAAGACTTCTTTCTCGAGCTCCTCAACCCTGTGCTCGGCCATTTGTCTCAGGACTCTTTCTCGTTTGACAAGTTCTTCCACTTCTTCCCTAAGCGTCTTGTTCACGTTTTGCCACATTGACAGGTGACCTCTGAGCTCAGAGACTTCCTTCTCTAGCCCTTCCATTCTGTGCTCTCTTTCTCTCTCAGAGCCACAGTCACCCCCAGAGTCTGAGTCACCTCGGCCTGTCGAGTAATCCTTCCAGTTACCCACTAACCGTGTTTTTCCCCCAGTCGTCTCATCTCCCAGCCCACCATCCGTCATATCACGAGACATCAGGTCCGTAAGTTGGGCAGATGTACTTCTTCTTCTGCTCAGTTCTACCTCTGACCTGTCCACGTCAGGAGCCGTCACTGTCTCAGTGTCTGCTGGCCCCACAGTCGAAACGTCTCCATCGTCCGACCATACATCATCAAACAAAACAAAGTCCCGGCCCCTCTCCAAGGCATAGACTAAGTCCCGTGTTATCCCGCCCCCTTGGCACTCACCACCTTTGGTCCCCTCAAACATTACTCTGTCTACTGCATAGTTCACCATGACCCCATGTTTACAGCGAACCCTGGCGTTTTTCTCTGTCAGAGATAAAACGAGAGGAGTTCCTGTCAGAGTCACCTGACTCTCTGAGTCCAATCTACAAAAGACTCCTTCCTGGTGCAGCATCACGGTACACACCTGTGGCCCATCATTATCCGGAAAATACATGCCGCACTCCTCAAAACTCATACAGACACACTGCGGTTCCGCAGACATACCCACTGAGGCTACCAGTGCTGCCATTTCCTGAACCACCCCAATTTGGGTTGCCACCCCCTCCCGGGACTCCACCCCTTTTTGGGTTACCACGCCAATTTGGGTCACTGCCCCCTTTTGGGACTCCACCCCCTTTTGGGCTACCACCCCAATTTGAGTCACCGCCCCCTTTTGGGACTCCACCCCCTTTTGGGTTACCACTCCAATTTGGGTCACCGCGCTCTTTTGGGACTCCACCCCCTTTTGGGCTACCATCCCGATTTTGGCCACCGCCCCCTTTCGGGATTTCCCCATGTCCGTTATACTGGTCTTCTCAGACCACAGTTCACACAACACAGTTTGTCTCTTTTAACGATACCACACAAGTCCTTGCTGGCACCACCACAGCTCCTGCTGTCACCGATCACCAACACCACACCAGTTCCTTCTGGCGCTGTCTTCATGGACCCGACGTTCCCCTGGAAGCCGCTTGTCCCCTTCGTAACCCCGCCGAGTTACCGGAAGCCGCTTGTCACCTTCTTGACTCCCACTGAGCCACCGCAGGCTGAGTTGCAAAAAGAAGAAAAAAAAACACCACACAAAAAAATCACGTGTCCTTTCTGTGTGCTATCCAGGACGTTCGTCTCCGCCTGAGACCGTCCAACACACAGGGTGCACCGGGTGCTATTCAGGGAGCGGCCCTCCTCCCAGAGTTTCCCAACACACCGGCCACACCAGGTCCAGGGACTTAGGCTACTTTCACACATCAGTTTTTGTGCATCAGGCGCGATGCGGCGAAAAGTGTAAAAACCGGATCCGGCGCCTGTTGCCACCGGATCCGTTTTTTTCCCCATAGAGTTTCATTATAGCCGCATCGCGCCTGATGCCTATGCGGCGTATCCGGTTTTTGCCAGATCCGGCAAAAACAGCCGGTCCGGCGTCTGGAAAAAACATTCTCTGCAACGTTTTTTCTCAGCGCCGGACCGGCTTTTTCCACAGCGCATGCCCGGACTCTGTGAATGTTAACCCCACAAGTGCCCGGTGAGAGAGAGATCTCT
This sequence comes from Dendrobates tinctorius, assembly GCF_039654945.1. NCBI lineage: Eukaryota > Metazoa > Chordata > Amphibia > Anura > Dendrobatidae > Dendrobates > Dendrobates tinctorius. The sequence continues at coordinate 15,687,933 of NW_027361783.1, forward strand.
CTCTGTCACCCAGACACTTGTGAGAGATCTCTCTCGCCGGGCACTTGTGGGGTTAACACTCACAGTGTCTGGGTGAGAGAGAGAGATCTCTCTGTGGGGTTAACCCCACAAGTGCCCGGCAAGAGAAAGAGATTCTCTCGCCCGGACACTGAGTGTTAACCCCACATGTCTCTCTCTCTCTCCAACCCCCTCTCCTCTCCCCTCCCCTCTCCTCTCCCCTCCCCTCTCCTCTCCTACCCTCCCCTCACCTCCCTTTCAGCAGCTGTCTCTCTCAGCGGCTGTCTCTGTCCAGCTCCTGCTGCGGCTCCTTTAAATCACGTCTGAGCCGTATCAGACGCCGCACACACATCCGGTGTCACGGCTGCAGGCCGGATCCGGCGGCCCGGCTTTTCGCCGCACGCCGCCGGACCCCACACACCGGATGTGTGAAAGTAGCCTTAGCGGGTGCTCTTCAGGACATCCATATCCTCCTGAGACTGCCCAACACTCACGCCTCACCAAGTCCAAGGTCACAGCACATGTTCCAGGGATCCGATTCTTCTCATTGAATCTCCCAACACTGACCCTCCAGGACCTTGATCACTGAACCCTCCAGGTACACAGTCTTACCCACTGACCCAGGTCAGTACAACACGAACACCTGTCCATTACCTGTGTCAGCCACACTGGTCCTTGGATACCTCTTCTCCACAGAGGCACCCTATAGCCATCACCAGTCTCTTTCTCACTGACCCCGGTCAGTACTACACGGTTTTCACGACCGTCATCTGCTGGCCGCGCAGGTTCTCGGACCCCTCTACCGCAGAGGTATCCTATAAGTCTTTTCCACTGACTCCATTCAGCATATCACACGGCTTTCCATACCGTCAGCCCTCCTGGCTCAGCGTTGCCCTTAGCAACTGACTTTGCAGTCCTCTTCCATTGCTCCCAGCAACAAGGCTGCAACAATGTCCATAGCTTTCTCCACCAAATGTGAGGTAGCGCTGTTATTCAGTTAGGGGATCCTCGCTAGGCAGCGAACAAAACACATCCGGCACCGTGTTTTCATAAATCATAACATAGTCCATGCGGTTTATTCCTCCATCATAAACCCACAGAAGCAACATAAACGGCATATAACAGCATAGCGTCCATTATAGCTTCACTCTGGTAGCAATGTCCAGCATACACAGGCTCTTCAGCCTCATAATTATCTCACCCAAGTCAGGGTTTCCTCATGGCTGTTTCCCCACGCTGCAGACATCCACTCTCTTCTCTGGGACACTCAGACGCTGGCAGCCATTACACCTAGCCACACACAGGCTGTTAGCCAGGAGACAACTCTCCTCACGGGACCTTCCGCTCTGGACCAACCAGGTCCCTGCATACACCTCATGTGACCTACCCTGGCCACATTATATGGTCCATAGCCACGCCCACCGGGTCACATGACCATGACCTCATCACAGGTCCTTCACACACTCACATAGTATTTTACAATAGGGTTCTTAAACACACCCCCTTGGTGGGTTTGTAGGTAACTAGTTCCTGACACATTGAACCAGCACCTCAGCAGTATCACTGCTGATTAACACACACCTAAATCTTCATCTCAAGGCCACTCACCTTGCGATACATAACGGTCATTCCGTATTTCGCCATTCATCCACTCTCCTGGGACATCCATACAGCGTCACCTAACGGGAACAGTGGTTACTACACCACACCATGTATAAGTATATAAGGGAACAATACAAATATCTCTCCGAGGATCTGTTTATACCAAGGAAGGTGACGGTCACAAGGGGGCATTCTCTGCTTCTGGAGGAGAGGTTTTTCCACCAACATAGAAGAGGATTCTTTACTGTTAGGGCAGTGAGAATCTGGAATTCTCTGCCTGAGGAAGTGGTGATGGTGAACTCAGTCGAAGGGTTCAAGAGAGGCCTGGATGTCTTCCTGGAGCGTAACAATATTGTATCTTACAGTTATTGTTAGGTTCTTTAGAAGGACGTAGATCTGGGGATTTATTCTGACAGAATTTTATAGGCTGAACTGGATGGACTAATGTCTTTTTTCGGCCTTACTAACTATGTTACTATGTTAATATGTGAGACACCAATAAATGTTTGTTCACAGTGCATTTTTAGCAGAGTTTTTTTTCTTCATGAAAAATGCAGGTTTTGGAAGGTAATTTATTGTGTACTTTACGTGTATTTTTCATTGTTATTTGATGCGTTTTGTGTTTTTGTTGCATTTTTTAGTTATTCTTTTGAAAGGGTACAAAACGCTGTTAAAACGCCAACGCAATCAATATACAGTGCTTTGGCTAAAACACAGAAAGGCTCCAAATAAGCATGGAAATAAAAATAATGCAGTGTGTGTATAAGATTTCAGAAATTGTATTGAATTTGCTGGAACTGTAAAATTCTACATATTTTATTAATTATGCTGAGCAAAATCCAAAACAAAATCAATGCAATTGCACCATGTGTCTTACTGTCATTATACCGTATTTTTTGGACTATAAGACGCACCCCTAATTTTCAGAAGGAAAATAGGGAAAAAAATAATAATGTGTCAAATGGGGGTTCATCTTACAGTCTGAATTCAGCTTACCTGGGAAGGGATCTGGCACATGTGGAGGAGTGGTCACAGGGGTCATTCAGTGGTCCAGGCTGGTGCGGTGGCGGCAGCTCTGTGCTGGGGCAGGTGGGCTGTGCTGGGGAAGGTTGGTTGTGCTGGGGCAGCTGGGCTGTGCTGAGCTGGGGCAGCTGGGCTGGGCTGTGCTGGGGCAGCTGGGCTAGGTGGGCTGGGGCAGCTGGGCTAGGTGGGCTGGGCTGTGCTGGGGCAGCTGGGCTGTGCTGGGGCAGATAGGCTGTGCTGGAGAAGCTGTGCTGTGCTGGGGCAGCTGTGCTGGGCTGGGGCAGCTGTGCTGGGCTGGGGCAGGTGGGCTGTGCTAGGGCAGCTGTGCTGGGCTGGGGCAGGTGGGCTGTGCTGGGGCAGCTGTGCTGGGCTGGGGCAGGTGGGCTGTGCTGGGGCAGGTGGGCTGTGCTGGGGCAGCTGTGCTGGGCTGGGGCAAGTGGGCTGTGCTGGGGCAGCTGTGCTAGGCTGGGGTAGGTGGGCTGTGCTGGTGCAGCTGTGCTGGGCTGAGGCAGGTGGGCTCTGTGGTGTGGTGGTGGCGGCGGGCTGTGCTCCGGTTCAGGGGCGGCAGCTCCGATGCAGGAGCAGCGGCTCCGCCGGCATTTCCTCGAAGCCCGGAGGCCCCCGCACATCTGTTGCTGGCTGCCGCCATGTTGCGGTGGCCTCCGGGAACATGGACGCCGGGAAGATGGCCACCGATTCGGGGACGGCGCATGCTCAGGTTCAGATCTCATCCCGAGATCTCGGGAGACAAGATTCAAATCTCGGCGACGAGATCTCGTCCTGAGATCTCAGGATGAGATCTGAACCTGATCATGTGCCGTTCCCCGGACCGGCGGCCATCTTCCCGGCATCCATGTTCCCGGAGGCCACCGCAACATGGCTGCAGCCAGCAAAGGATGTGCAGGGGCCTCCGGGCTTCGAGGAAATGCTGGCAGAGCCCCCCCATGGAGCACAGAGAGCCGCTACCCCTGCCCTGGAGCACAGCCCGCTGCCACCACTGCACCACAGCGCCCCACGGCACCCGCACCAGCCACCAACCATGGTCGCAAGTAAGTATATTGCGACCATAAGACGCACCCCCCACTTTCCCCAAAAATTTTTGGGGAAGAAGTGCGTCTTATGGTCCCAAAAATACGGTATTTGTTTTTTATCCTTAAAGGGGATTTCCACTACTTGAACAACCCCTTCTCAATCACAATGTTTTTCCCAAGTAAAAGCACCTCCAGTGAGGGTGCTGTCCCATTGATGTTGGACCTGGCTCTCCTGGGGTTCATGTGACATTATGTCATGCGAAACCTACAACTAATCAGTGTACGCCACACTGGCACCATCTTCAGACATTGGGAGGTACCCATAGATGCAGCTGTTCCCTCACACCTTCCTTATGTCAATCTTCGTCCGAAGGAGGGGTCATTGAAGTGGCTGCTGATTGATCGGAGGTATCGCGTGATATAAACTCATGAAAGTCTCAGGAGAGCAAGTGCTGACACGGCTGGAAATGATTGTAGAACAGAATCCGGCACTCCAATGTCAAAGACAATCTTGATTTATTATGTACAGTCCAGTAATGTGCAAAATCTTGTGACGTTATGGTCAATATGACTTCCTAATCATGCACAAAGTTACTGGGACTTAGAGCGTGGATTATGCTGTGAGACACTACAGAAATACCACTGTCGTATTAGAAAATACACTATACGACAGCGACCTTGGTCACATTTCTGTAGCTCTCCACAGCATAATCCATACTCTAAGTCCCAGCAAATTTGTACATGTTTGAAAAAGGTCATAGAGAATGAAACATCACAACATTTTTGAACATAACTGGACTGCACATATCAAGATCTTCTTGGACGTTGGAGTGACGGATTCTTTTCTACAAGTACTACGCGGTGGGACCCTATCTGAGCACCTTACACACCTTGGAGTCCTGTACCCATACTTACCTATTGAATACCACTGGAATGGTATTATTATTTTACTGGGGTGAAATATAGTGATTGAAAAGGAGTTGTCTGTGTAGTGGACAACCGCTTTAGTAAAAGGTATTTTTATAGTCCAGTAAATGCAATAAAACCCTAAGGACAAATTAGAATTTCAGATAATCTATCATATATTTAAGACATACATATACAATTTTTATTCTTGTTTGTTTCATGTACAAAAACACAAATTTAGTGAAAACAGTTTTTATCCAATTCATCCAAGTCAGTATTGGCCTTTTAAAGATTCCCATTTTCAAATCTGATGTGTAACTTTATGGGGTAATACATTTTGAATGTTAATACTAATCCAAGAGATTCTCGGCTTGTTTTTTGTGACACTTTGCACTTTATATTAGTGGTTTATCTAGTTCACCTCTGGTCACAGAGGCATTGGCTGATGAGAGAGTAAGACTCCCATTAGCCTACCCCTGCTGCCGCTAATAACAGCGAGAGCAAGCGCTGGCTGATGAGAGTATTTATCAGCAGGCAACTACACTATAAATAAATAATAATAAAAAAATGATGTATGGTCTATTTTTGATAACCAGCATGGCAAAACTGAAAGCTGCAGGCTGCAATCCTCAACTGTCCACTTTATCATGGCTTGCTATGAAGAAGAGAGGGGTTCCCACTTCGTTTTTTTAATTATTTAAAAAAATAAGTTAAAAAATAGCATGCTTTCTTCTCATTTTTGACCACCATCCAAGCTAAAGCAGACAGTTGGGGGCTGGTATTCTCAAGCTGGTTAGGGACCATGGATATTGGCCCCCAGCCTAAAGATAGCAACTAGCCGCTGCCCCAGAAAAGACGCATCTATTAGATGTGCCATTTCTGGCGCTTTGCCCTGCTCTTCCCACTTGCTCTGTGGTGGTCGCAAGTGGGGTTCATATTTGTGGGGTTGATGTTGTGACACCTCAGAGTCCGATTATCACAGTGACATTGCCTCCCTCTAAGGAGTAAAGTCATGCCTGGAGGCAGGAGGGGGGCCCCCATGCCAGGTAACATAGATTAAATGACAATTCCTGCTGCAAGTCAGAAAGGGGAGCTGTCTTATAAATTCTGGCCAGCAGATGGGGCTAGTGAGTCAGCAAGGAGTCAGCTGAGAGAGTGAACAAGGGAGTTGTCATGAAGACGAGACAAGACAGAGACAAGACAAGACAGTTAAGCCTGAGGTAAAGGATCTTTCTGGAAGATCCAGTCAGTTGGTGAGGGGGAGCTAATCTGTGAAGAGGGACAGGACACAAGCAGAGACAGAGAGGCTCTGGGGAAGCTAAAAACTGCATATAGCAGACCCCAGAGCGAAGCGCTAGTTGAGAGAAAGGGACGTCAGAGTCCTGGGTGGGCAGGAGCTGTATGTCCTGACCTCAGAATCTGGAAGTATAGGGGACTGCAAGTTCCTGAGTGACATTGAACACCTGAGGGCACGGCAGCGGATCAGGAGCCCGGGGCTGAGGGTGAAAAGGACAGTACCCGTGGAATAGGCTCACGCTGACAGCCATACAGGTTAGAGAAACCATCACACACTAGAGGGTTGCAGCTTAGTTACAAACAGCAGAGACCCACACACAAAGCGCAGAAGGAAGGTCCCAAACCCCGACCTGGCAGGATGGATCCCCTGAATGCCTCCAGGCGAGCCGGACTCAATCCATCACCTGTATGTGGTACCCTGGATTACAACCACTTGCCAGTAAAAGGTAAAGAAACTGCACCTCTCTGTGTCCTTCTCTTATTTCTCTGCACCCCAACGTTCACCGCCATCTGAACTATTAATCAAATATATTTACCCTGGGGCTCCCTCTCTACCCGTGGGGAGCTGAACCATCTTGGCTGCGTCACCATTAGCCCCAGGAGACCAAAAACCGCAGCATCGGCCATTAATTGCCGAATACCACGGGTGGCGTCACACTTAAATACCACACAACTTTCCCCTATTTTATTACTGGACGCCTCAGGGCCACGGACCGGGTCACCACCGCCGCGACATTCCCCATTGAAGTCAATGGGCCCGATACCGAGTACCCTAAGGCCATGCGGGGCACTCCAGATGTCACCTTTGTATTTTCAAGTGACATCAAGCCCAGCAGTTAGTAATGGAGAGGTGTCTATAAGACATCTTTCCATAAATAGCCTCATAGTGATGCTGTCAGTAAAATACACCCAGAATAAAGTCTTTTATTTGAAATAAAAATACACATCATTTTACAAATTTATTTAAAAATAGCAAACACAGTTATACTCACCTTACTTCTATTCCATTAAAACCCTGGCTCCCCTGTAAAACACAGAAAATAATAAACAACAAAAATACTCACCTAATGCCCATTCTATTAAAGCCCTGGTCTACTGTAAAAAATAAAAATAAAAAGCAAAAATATCCCTCACCTGTCAGACATACTGTACCACGCCGTAATCCGTGTCTGCAATAATTGGTTTTCAGCCGAGATGAGAACATCCAGGCTGAAAACCAAGGGAGAATGAGCTGCTGTGAGTGCAGCGACTAGCGGTGACATCATCGAGGTTACCGCAGGTCACTGAGGCTGCATTGCCAGCTCACTTCAGACTTTCTCACGGTGATAGCGGTGATCATACTGTGGTCACGGGGGCACCAGTCTGAAGAGGCCTCTCCCAGCCTAATTAATTGTGCGATTGCTATCGGATGCAAAATTTAGATGGTTAAACAGTCAGGGGCTGTTATCGTTTTCGTTTTTTGCTTCCCTTCTTCATAGAGCAATAACTTTATTTTTCCATCAATTTAGCCATATGAGGGCTTGTTTTTTTACAGAACGAGTAGTACTTTTGAACGACACCAATGATTTTACCATATAGTGTACTGGAAAATGGGGAAAAAAATCCAAGTGCAGTGAAATTGCAGAAAAATTGTTTTTTTGGGGGTTTTTATTTACCGTGTTCACTATTGCAAAAATTGACCTGCTTATATGATTCTCCAGGTCAGTATGAGTATGAGTGAGGAGACTGCAGGCACGTAGGATGCAGTAACAGACTGTACACAGACCAAGGGTGAAAGGTGTTTATTATACAGGAGAAACTCCACGCAGGGAGAAAACAGAGGAACAGTATTCCCTAATACAGCAAAAGGCTAATGGGGATAACTTAAGGAACAGGGACAAGAAAAGCCAACCATACATTAAAATATAACTTATCACTCAGGCGTCAGTCACGGTTGAACTTCTGTCTGTGACTGGTGCTGCCTAGATTGCTTCGCAGTGGGGGTCTATCACAATCCTGAGGTTAATGATCTCCCAATAGTGTCCCAACACTACGAAGATTTGCAGCACTGCCCAAACACAGTTTACAATGGGCAGCCCGGTTCACTGTGCCGAATCGACATACACCTAAGTCCCGTTTACAGGACCTTATCTCTCATGGTCAGTACTGTCAGCAGGGGCGGCTGTGGCAGCATTGTTGGCTGTGTCAGCGGTCTCAACGAGGGCAGTGATGTCGGCTGGGATAGCGGTGTCTGAGCAGTACTCAGTCAACAGTCTCCTGTCAAAGCGCTCTGCCGTCCCAAGCTCCGCTCAGCCCAGATGCCTCTCAGCTGATTTTACCTCACAGGCATCCCGTGCACCTGAAGTTCCTTCCCAAACTGTCTGGTCTCTCGCGCGCTGCAGCTCTGTCCGCTTAGCCATGCACCCTTTTCTCAAACACAGAGTACAGTCTGGAGTCTCAAGCTTTCTACCCCGCAATATAGGTGACAGCCCTGATGGTTCTGGACCCTTCATGGAGGAGATATGCCTAGCTAGTTCCTTCCCCTTACATGTGTGCCAAATATATGTAGGTTCTTTTTTCATAACAGATCAGCTATCATGTGCAGTGAAAGATGTGGGCTCAGTGTCAAAGCCCGCATCAAATGTAGAGACATGACTGATGGTGTACCTATGCATCATTGGTTGTGAAGGGGTTAAGAAAAGAAGAGGACTTGAACTTATTTATTGGGGTAGAAATCTTAATAGCCAATATTGACCCTTTAACAATATTTACCACATGATTTAGGAAGAGAACTCAGACACTCCATTTGCAGTGGTCTGTTTCGGGGTGTTTGCCCATCATCACTGCATAGAAGGAACTCTGATTTGACTAGGTGAGAGGCCACCACTGACAGGGTATCTAAGGGGGAATGTTTCACAGATACAGCATGTACCCAATACAATCTATGGATCTGTTCACAATAGTGTTGAGCGATACCATCCGATACCCTAAAATATCGGATCGGATGGTATCGGCCCGATACGAAAAAAGTATCGGGTATCGCCGATTCCGATACCAGAAGTCCCATTCAAGTCTATGGGACTTCCGGTATTGGAATAAGAAAAACCCTTTTCTGCCCTTGTACAGACTCTCGGGGGGGTGTACAGACCTTCCTGGGGTCTGTGCCGACTGCCCGGGGGTCTGTACCGGCCTGCCGGGGGGCTGTGCCGGCCTGCCGGTGGTCTGTACCGACTGTCCGGGGGTCTGTGCAGGCTGCGGGGGTCTGTGCAGGATCGTCCGATGGGACTACAAGTCCCATCGGGCGATGCCTGCTACCATGACGGTGATTGACACATTAGCCAATGATGGGACAATAGTAGTCCCATCATCCGACTAATGTGTTGATGTTGAATGTACAAAAAAAAACATACTACATACATACTACATACATACTACATACATGCTACATACATACATACTACATGCTACATACATACTACATACATGCTACATACATACTACATATATACTACATGCATGCAACATACATAATACATATATACTACATACATACTACATATATACTACATGCATGCAACATGCATACTACATATATACTACATACATGCTACATACATACTACATATATACTACATGCAACATACATACTACATATATACCACATATATACTACATGCATGCAACATACATATATACTACATATATACTACATGCATGCAACATACATACTACATACATGCTACATATATACTACATGCATACTACATATATACCACATGCATGCAACATACATACAACAAATATACTACATGCATGCAACATGCATACTACATATATACCACATATATACTACATGCATGCAACATACATATATACTACATATATACTAAATGTAACATGCATATTACATATATACTACATGCATGCAACATATATACCACATACATACTACATATATACCACATGCATGCAACATACATATATACTACATGCATGCAACATGCATACTACATATATACAACATATATACTACATGCATACTACATATATGCCACATGCATGCAACATACATGCATACTACATATATACCACATATATACTACATGCATGCAACATACATATATACTACATATATACTACATGCAGCACACATACTACATATATACTACATGCATGCAACATACATACTGCATACATAATACATATATACTACATGCATACTACATATATACCACATGCATGCAACATACATACATCCAACATATATGCTACATGCATGCAACATGCATACTACATATACCACATATATACTACATGCATGCAGCATAGATACATACAACATATATACTACATGCACGCAACATGCATACTACATATATACCACATATATACTACATGCATGCAACATACATATATACTACATGCAACATGCATACTACATATATACTACATGCATGCAACATACATACTACATATATACCACATGCATGCAACATGCATACTACATATATACCACATGCGTGCAACATATATACTACATGCATGCAACATACATACTACATATATATACCACATATATACTACATGCATACTACATATATACCACATGCATGCAACATACATATATACTACATGCATACTACATATATACCAAATATATACTACATGCATGCAACATACATATATACTACATATATACTACATGCAACATACATACTACATACACTCACTGGCCACTTTATTAGGTACACCATGCTAGTAACGGGTTGGACCCCCTTTTGCCTTCAGAACTGCCTCAATTCTTCGTGGCAGAGATTCAACAAGGTGCTGGAAGCATTCCTCAGAGATTTTGGACCATATTGACATGATGGCATCACACAGTTGGCGCAGATTTGTCGGCTGCACATCCCTGATGCGAATCTCCCGTTCCACCACATCCCAAAGATGCTCTATTGGATTGAGATCTGGTGACTGAGGAGGCCATTTGAGTACAGTGAACTCATTGTCATGTTCAAGAAACCAATCTGAGATGATTCGAGCTTTATGACATGGCGCATTATCCTGCTGAAAGTAGCCATCAGATGCCTGTTCTTAGCTGAGAGGAGTGGTACCCAGTGTGGTCTTCTGCTGCTGTAGCCCATCTGCCTCAAAGTTCGACGCACTGTGCGTTCAGAGATGCTCTTCTGCCTACCTTGGTTGTAACGGGTGGCAATTTGAGTCACTGTTGCCTTTCTATCAGCTCGAACCAGTATGCCCATTCTCCTCTGACCTCTGGCATCAACAAGGCATTTCCGGCCACAGAACTGCCGCTCACTGGATTTTTTTTCTTTTTCGGACCATTCTCTGTAAACCCTAGAGATGGTTGTGCGTGAAAATCCCAGTAGATCAGCAGTTTCTGAAATACTCAGACCAGCCCTTCTGGCACCAACAATCATGCCACGTTCAAAGGCACTCAAATCACCTTTCTTCCCCATACTGATGCTCGGTTTGAACTGCAGGAGATTGTCTTGACCATGTCTACATGCCTAAATGCACTGAGTTGCCGCCATGTGATTGGCTGATTAGAAATTAAGTCTTAACACACAGTTGGACAGGTGTACCTAATAAAGTGGCCAGTGAGTGTATATACTACATGCATGCAACATACATACTACATACATACTACATGCATACTACATATATACCACATGCATGCAACATACAGTACATACATACAACATATATACTACATGCATGCAACATGCATACTACATATATACCACATATATACTACATGCATGCAACATACATACATACAACATATATACTACATGCATGCAACATGCATACTACACATATACTACATGCATGCAACATGCATACTACATATATACCACATATATACTACATGCATGCAACATACATATATACTACATATATACTACATGCAACATGCATACTACATATATACTACAGGCATGCAACATACATACTACATATATACCGCATGCAACATACATACTACATATATACCACATGCATGCATGACCACATGACTGGACGGAAACAACACCATTAATAAACCAGTCAGAGATCCGGTGTGTCCTACACAGCCATACTCATTACAAGGTATATACACCCAAGATATATATAAAAAAAAAAAATGACCTCACTTACAATCAGCAGCTGGAATATTCAGGGTCTCAACACCTCGGCCTTTGGATGTAAAACAAATGACCCTGACTTTATACAAAGACTGAGAAATATAGACATTCAGATCCTCCTGGAAACATGGACCAGAGCCGAAGACGAATCTCTGGTGCCCATCGGATACAGGGAAATCTCTGTCCCTGCCCTGAAAAATAAAAACATCAAACAGGGCCGGAGCTCAGGAGGAATACTGATCTGGCATAAAGAGGAGCTCCACCAGTACATCAAACCGGTGAAGAGAGGAGGCAGCCACATATGGATCAGGATCAGCAGCTCCATCCTCACCTCTCAGTCTGATGTCTATCTCTGCGCCACCTATATACCACAGCCAGAGTCACCCTACTTCAATCCAGACTGCTTCGAGATCTTACAAAGAGAAGCCGCCCACTATCAGGGCCTGGGCAAAGTTCTCATCTTTGGAGACCTCAATGCAAGAACAGGGAGAGAAAACGACTTCCTGACCACGGATGGGAACATCTACATATTTGGAGCAGAGAATAACGGCCAAGACTCAGTAGTCACAGAGAGAAACAGCTATGACAGTACAGTCAACAAAAGTGGTAAAAAGCTCCTGAACGTATGCAGAAGTTTAGGACTTCATATTCTTAACGGACGAACCAAAGGAGACTCCTTAGGCTACTTTCACACTTCAGGTTTTCGGCGTCAGGCGCGATCCGGCGTCGTGCCGGAACGCCGGATCCGGCAAATGTTTGGTAAAACCGGATGTGACGGATCCGGTTTTCTGCCAGATCCGTCTTTTTCTTGACAGACAAAACCGGATCCGTCTCATCCGGTTCATCCGTTTTTCTATCCGTTTTTCGACGGATTACGCCGGATCCGGTTTTTAAAATTGACCCTTGTGGCCTTCCGAACGGGATTGGCTACTGGAAAACTATATATAGCATGTTCCTACAGCCCTTCTTTGACAGGTTGTAGAGGAGAAAGTGCAGGTTGGAGAGAAGAGCAAGTTACTGGCGAAGATGGATGTTGTCATTGGAAATATTTTGAAGAATTTGGCGGATTTTATAGCGGAGGCGAATCGTTTGAGGGTGATTGTTCTGGAGAAGGAGAGAGCGAGACAGCAGCGCATCAGGCATCGTAGACGACGTTTGTGGATCCACCCCATCACAGCCAAGAGAATGACGCGTGGGGTCTATTCTACACTCTGCATGGACCTTCGACGAAACCCGGATACATTTTTTGGATATGTTAGGATGAAAATGGAGAATTTTGATTACTTGGTGGAGCGCATTGCACACCTCATAAGAAAAGCGGACACCTATTGCCGCTTCTCTGTTTCACCCGCAGAGCGTCTGATGGTGACTTTAAGGTAAGCCACATTTATTGGATGTGATCGCATCAGAGCACACTTTCACTGCAATCTTGTTGGTGGTAGTTTGTATCGCCAAGTGTTATAGCTCAGTTTTGGTATGTAATGCTGTGATTTAAAACTAATTTATTGTTTTTTAATTCCCCACAGATTTCTTGCAACTGGAGAATCCCTTTCGTCACTGCATTTCCAGTACAGACTCGGGATTTCCACCATATCTGGAATAGTGAAGTACACATGCCGTGCACTGTGGGACTCCTTAGCTGAAGAGTTTTTACCAGAGCCCACAACAGAGAGGTGGATTGAAATTGCTGACAAGTTTCAACAGATATGTCAGTTTCCCAACTGCTTGGGCGCTGTGGACGGGAAACATATCCGCATTGTAAAGCCAGCTGGATCGGGATCGGAATATTTCAATTACAAGAAATATTTTTCAATTGTCCTCATGGCCATCGCTGACGCGGAATACAAATTTATTGCGGTTGATATTGGGGCCTATGGCCGCTCCAATGACTCTCAAGTTTTCAAACTGTCTGCCATGGGGCGTAAACTGTATGGAAACACCTTCCAGTTCCCACCACCTAGACCGCTGCCGCAAACATCTGGTCCACCTATGCCATTTGTCTGTGTAGGGGATGAAGCCTTCCAGCTGTCAGAACACCTTTTGAAACCGTACTCTAGCAGAGGATTGACAAGACCAAAACGCATTTTTAATTACCGCCTCACAAGAGCAAGAAGAATGGTTGAATGTACCTTTGGTATTCTGACAGCCAAATGGCAGGTCCTATTGACTGCGATCAACCTCAAGACAGAAACTGTGGACGAGGTGATCAAAGCGTGCGTGGTACTCCACAATTTTGTTATCTGCAAGGAACCCATTTCCATTGAGGACACCTCTGAAGAAACCACCTTGCAAGATTACCATGACATTACCACTAGAAGTTCTGTGACGGTTTCAGTAATGAGGGACAATTTTGCACTATACTTTATGTCACCTCAAGGCAGAGTACACTGGCAGGATGACAGAGTGTGAAAGATTTGTGCCCAACCAAACTTGTGTGCCTTCTGTACCAACAGTATATACCTTTGCCAACCAAAGTTGGCTATCTTGTCATGGTCTCTATTTTTAGCTTTAGGCCACAGGTGTGTACCTGGTTGTGTTTTATGCAAAGTATTTCACCTTTTAACAAAAGTTGTGTACATTGTTATGAAATCACCAACAATAAACACAATTTTTTAGGTGAAATACTTTGCTTCAAACACAACCAGGAACACAACTGTGGCAAAAAGCTAAAATTTACCCACAGTTATATACCTAGTTTTGAATACCATTTCACCTTTTAAATACCCTGTATTTAACCTTTTTCGCCGCAGAAAGAAATGACAGACAACCAGTGTAAAATAATTTAACTTTTATTGAAAAATGTTTTTTTTAGTAAACTTTTTTAAAATTGTAATAAACTTGTTTAATAAAGCTTTGAAACCATAAAACTGGTCATTTTTATTTAAATACACACATTATAAATCTGTGTAGTGTGTGGTGGAAATACTGCCTTAGGGGCTGCGGGACACTTCGACACTGGGAGTGTGGAGAGAGGACTGGGATCGTGGTGGGGAAGGAACAGTTAGAGGTGAAGGTGTGGAAAAAACTACAGAATGGGTGGACATGTGGGAAGCAGAAGAGGTGGTGGGTGGTGGAGTGGAGGGTTGGGCAGGGACTGTAGGAGCAGATGATGTTGATGGCAAGTTGTATGGGGAAGGAGTTTGGTACGGGGCAGGTTGCTGGAAGTGGGGAGATGTCTGGTACGGGGCAGGTTGCTGGAAGTGGGGAGATGTCTGGTACGGGGCAGGTTGCTGGAAGTGGGGAGATGTCTGGTACTGGGGAGGTTGCTGGTACTGGGGAGTTTGCAGGTACTGGGGAGGTTGCTGGTACTGGGGAGGTTGCTGGTACTGGGGAGGTTGCTGGTACTGGGGAGGTTGCTGGTGCTGGGGAGGTTGCTGGTGCTGGGGAGGTGGATGGTGCTGGGGAGGTGGATGGTGCTGGGGAGGTGGATGGTATGTAATAGGAGGGGGAGGATGGAAAGTGGCTGGAGGGGGTGTAGATGTAATAGGAGGGGGAGGATGGAAAGTGGATGGAGGGGGTGTAGATGTAATAGGAGGGGGAGGATGGAAAGTGGCTGGAGGGGGTGCAGGTGGAGGAACTACTGTGGTGGGTGGAGGAGGTTGGGAGGTAACTTGCTGGAGAGCAGCGTGGCATGGATGCATTACATGCATCTGCTGGGCAGGAGAGAGCGTTTCCATGCGCTCCACAACAGACCTGAAAAAGGTGTGGTTTGGCGAAGATCTTGTTTCTGAATGCATGGTTTGCAGAAGTGTCTTCACCTCCAGAATGCTGGAGTTGATCTGCTGATAGCCTGCGGAGATTTGCTCTGACAAGACTTTTAGACAGTTCTGGAAAGATGCATTCAGATGCAAGAACTCTGGCGCATAAGTCTTTTCCTGACCCCTCTGCCGCTGCCGCCCAGTACCCGCAGGTGTACTAGAGGTGGCAGGGGCAGAAGGGTGGGGTAAAGGGAAAGCGATCTCCTCACCAGCAGCTTCATGTAATGTAGGCGGCCACGATGCTCCTGTGCTGGTGGATGGGACAGATGGGTCGAATGTGTGGGAAGGCTGGGAAGGTGCAAATGTACCGGGGCGGTCGAAGTGTCCCTCGGTGCCGGTCTCCTCAGGGATCGCCTCAGAAGGGTCCAATCGTGCAGGCTCCCGAGTGCTGCTCACCGTGCTGTGGAATAAAGAGAAAAAAAAACAATTAAAATAGTGACATGGTATGGCCCTGGCTGAAAAAAAAAAGTTACATCTAAACATTTTTTTGTCACATGTGGTGTGTAATATTTACCTTCTGGTGAGCATTGTCTCCCGGAGGAACGACAGGGCTCGTGCGTACTTGTACTTGCTCCTGCGTCCTCCAGATCCACTCGGGGCCCGCATCTCTTTATTGAACTCCTTCTTGAAACGATCCCTCACAGACCGCCACCGCTTCACAATTCTCTCCCCTGAAACGAGAAAGGACAAAGTGGTTAGTATACAACATCAGTGTTTCCCAAACTCCAGTCCTCATGGTCCCCAGGGGTCATGTTTTCAGGATTTCCAAAGTAAATAGAAATCCTGAACACATGATCCGTGGGGACCACGAGGACTGGAGTTCGGGAAACACTGGTTTAAATCAAGCAACCGGTACTGTATATACTTAAGCTCTTTAATCTGGGCCCGAGCTTCGAGGTCCTCCCAGCGGTCCACAAGGAGCGAACAGATTTCCTCCCAGAGTCGTCAGGTAACGATCAGGTCAGCGTGGCGTCGGTCAGCCATATTCCAGAGCGGCTCCCTTTCTCTGACGAGATCGATGAGGCGGTCCACATCAATCCCTCCATCCTCACCGTCAGAGTTGGGAGCACGCTGTGAAGGCTGTTAAAGAAAAAGACAAAAATAACATAATTAGCCTCCACAAAAGAAATGAAATAAAAAGTGCAAAAAAAACAAAGCAAAAATATTTATACTTACACGCTGGTGACCGCCGCGTTGCTGTCGCCGACGACCCTGGGAGGCACTGCGAGGACCTCTTGGCCGAGCACCAGATTGGGAAGACTAGAGAAGAAAACAAAAAATGTTATGTCTTTGGATGTAGGCATTTGTTTGCTGTGTGTGGTCTGCAGAACATTGTTTTCTATGTGTTGTGTGTAGTGTGATGTTGTGTTTCTGCGTTTGATGCAAAAAACTTACCAATTGTGAGCCCACTCCAAGTGTCTGTCCACCCCTTCCTTCTTCTTCTGGGAGCTCCTCTTCATCTTGTGATTCCTGTTTTGAAATAAAAGGCAATGAATACACATATATTACAGAGATGATGGATTTTGGAAATAAAAACTTACCGTCAAACGCTGACGATGCGAGGGAGGGCTCCCAGAAGATGTGCTGTCTTCCTCATGGCCAGACTCCATGGCTGTGGGTGGTGTTTCTGCTGCTGCCATTGCTGCTGCTGCTGCTGCATCTATTGGGCGGCTGTTGAATAAAGAGAAACAAAGGGCCAATGAATATCTTGATATTCCATAGCCCTAGTTTGGAGGAATGTGGGATTTGATAATTACCGTCTCTCATCTGCTGCTGGACTCCCCTCCCGTTGTTCAGCATGCTGCTCCATTTGGGGTGGTGCTGATGGTGCTGCTGCTGCAGATGTCTGCTGCCTTCTCCTGCTCCTGGTTCTTGGCTTGGGTGGCATGTTGGGTGTGGCTGAGGGTCCCATTGTCTTGCTTTTATATATGTCCTGTGGGCAGAGCTACTGAGCATGCTCAGACCAAAGAAACCGGATCCGGCCGCATTGCGGCTGTCGCCGGATCCGGCGCATTGCGGCGCTCATAGGCTTTCATTGTATGAAAAAGCCGGACACGCCGGATCCGGCGTGTCCGGCTTTTTTGACGGATACAAAAAACGTTACAGTCACCGTTTTTTCCAGACGCCGGATCGCGTCACATTGCCGGATCCGGCGAAAATCGGATGAAACGCATGGCCATCCGGCTCGATCCGGCTCTAATGCAAGTCAATGGGGGGGAAACCGGATCCGGCATTGCATTTCGACGGATCCGGTTTTAGTCAAAAGCGCCGGATCGCGCCTGAAGCAGAAAACCTGATGTGTGAAAGAGGCCTTAGGGAGGTGCACACTAAACTCCCATGTAGGGAGGAGTGTAGTAGATTATGCCATTACAGATATGATCCTGGCAAATATCAGCGCCTTCATAGTCTCCCCACAAACGCACCTGTCAGACCACAACCAACTTCTTCTGTACCTGAAATCTACAGAGAAACCATCCACTCAAAAGCAACAGCAGAGCGGCCTTTTCACCCGGCCTCCATCCTATAAATGCCACAAAACGTCGACATTAAAGTATAAAGAGGTTCCCAGCAGACCTGAAATACAGCGGATGCTCCACCACTTCTACAACTACGAGTACCAGCCTAACCCAAAGGGAGTGAGTCAAGCTGCAAAAGACCTCAACAATATATTCTATGCAATGGCCAGACTGTCCGACCTTAAAAAAGTCAACTACAAGAGACCAAAAGAAAAACTGATCAATGGATGGTTTGACAGAGAATGTAAAGCCGTACGGAAGACCCTGAGAACAGCCTCAAACAAGAAACACAGAGACCCCAACCACCCGGGTCTGAGGGAAGCCTATGAAACCATACAAAGGCAGTACAAAACCATCCTCAGGAGGAAGAAGCAGAGTTACATCTCCACCAAACTTAACCAACTCCAAGACTCCCTCCAAGACAACTCCTTCTGGGAACTATGGAACCACATGGGCACAAAAGACAAGAAAAACAACATCCATATCCAAAATGGCAACATCTGGCTCCAGTACTTCAGAGACCTCTATAAAGACATTCCAAAGGAAGAACTAAGCCAAGAACAGGAAAACATAATGGCAAAACTAAAAGCAATGGAGCAAAAAGTAAAAAATTTCCAAAACCCCGTGGATGCACCTATTACATTACAGGAAGTAGCAGAGAGAATCTCTTCCATAAGATGTAGAAAAGCCGGTGGCCTGGATGGAATCCTACCAGAAATGCTGAAGTACAGCCCACCAGAAATACAGGCCGCAATGGTTAAACTCTTCAATATTGTGCTAAGTGCCGGCTACTTCCCTCGTACCTGGAATCAAGGCCTCATCACACCCATCCACAAGAATGGGGACAGGTATAACCCAGCCAACTACAGAGGAATATGTGTCAGCAGCAACCTGGGAAAACTGTTCAACAGCATCCTGAACAAGAGGATCCTCAGTTTCCTCACCGAGCACAACGTCCTCAGCAAGAGCCAAGCAGGCTTCATGCCAAACCACCGCACTACTGACCACATCAACACCCTGCACAGCCTCATTCAGAGCCACGTCCACAATACAAAGAACGGGAAGATATACGCCTGTTTCGTGGACTTTAAAAAGGCCTTTGATTCGGTGTGGCATCCAGGCTTATTCCTGAAACTGCTGGAGAGCGGAATAGGAGGAAAGACCTACGATGTTATCAAAAGCTCCTACACCGAGAACCTCTGCAGTGTGAGTGTGAACGGCAGAAGAACGGCTTATTTCCAGCAGAGCCGGGGAGTCAGACAAGGCTGCAGCCTAAGCCCAACGCTCTTCAACATTTACATCAATGAGCTGGCTACCGCTCTGGAATCTTCCACAGCACCAGGTCTCACCCTCCACGACGTGCAGGTGAAATTCCTGCTGTATGCAGATGACTTGCTGCTTCTGTCACCAACCGAGAAAGGCCTCCAAGACAACCTGAAAATCTTAGAGAAATTCAGCTCCACCTGGGCTCTACCGGTCAACCTAAAGAAAACCAACATCATGGTGTTCCAGAAGAGAAAGAGAAAATCAGACCAGCACCCTTCATTTATCCTCAACAACTGCGCCCTTACAGGAACGGACAAATATACCTATCTGGGCCTAGAGATTCACCGATCAGGGAGCTTCAAACAAGCCATAGAGACCCTGAAAGACAAGGCATGCAAAACCTTCTATGCCATCCGAAGGAAACTCTACCATCTAAAGCCACCAGTGAGGGTCTGGTTAAAAATCTTCGATTCTATCATCGCCCCAATCCTCCTGTATGGCAGCGAAGTCTGGGGTCCTCACACCTACCCAGACTGGTCAAGGTGGGATTCAAGCCCAACAGAAATATTCCACCTGGAATTCTGCAAGCACCTTCTCCAAGTTCATCGGAGCACCTCCAACAGTGCTTGCTGGGCCGAGCTGGGCAGATTCCCTCTACACCTAACGGTTCTAAAGAGTGCACTGTCATTCCGGGCTCACCTACGTAGGAGCAATCCAAGCTCCCATCACCATAAAGCCCTGACACATGTAGGGGAAACAGAAAAACCAGGACCCTCGGAACAGCTCACCCAAACCCAACCTGACCAGAAAACCAATCACAACAACCTGACAAAAGCCGGAATCAGGAAGATGGTAGACGAAGGCCAGGAGAGGTACGTAAGTGACTGGAAGAACGACATCATCAGCTCACAGAAACTGACCATGTACCGGAGTCTACAGAGAGACTACAGACTGGCCCCATACCTGGAGAAACTCCCGGACCCCAAAGACCGCAAGATCCTGAGCCGGTATAGACTCAGTGCCCACAGTCTGGCCATCGAATCCGGCCGACACAGGCAGAGCTACAAGCCCAGGGAGGAAAGAGTATGCCAACACTGTGACCAGGAGGCCCTGGAGGATGAGACCCACTTCCTGCTACACTGCTCCAAGTACTCAGCAGTGAGGGACACTCACTTCAGGAGACTCTCACATCTCTTCCCGGATTTCACCACCATGAAGGAGGAAGAGAAAACATACATCCTGCTGGGGAAAGAAGAGAGAGCAGTGGAGATAGCAGCGCAATATGTGAGTGAATGCCATAGACTGCGAGAAAGAGAACTATGATATGCCATGGACTTCTATAGCCTCATCCTGGATATGCCCCAATCCCCCATCCACCTTCCCTATGCCATGGACTTTTATAGCCCCATCCTGGATCTGCCCCATCCACCTTCCCTACAGTCCCTATCCCAATTCCCTTCTGTACACCTGCTTTGGCAAAACTAATGTATATTTAGTCCTGCCAATAAAGCTTCTTTGAATCTTGAATCTTGAATCATGCAACATACAAACAACATATATACTACATGCATGCAACATGCATACTACATATATACTACATGCATGCAACATACATATATACTACATGCAAGATACATACTACATATATACTACATGCATGCAACATACATATATACTACATATATACTACATGCAACATACATACTACATATATACTACATGCATGCAACATACATACATACTACATACATACTATATATATATACTACATGCATACTACATATATACCACATGCATGCAACATACATATATTCAACATATATACTACATGCATTCAACATGCATACTACAGATATACCACATATATACTACATGCATGCAACATACATATATACTACATATATACTACATGCAACATGCATACTACATATATACTACATTTATGCTACATGCGTGCAACATGCATACTACATATATACTACATGCATGCAACATACATACTACATATATACCACATATATACTACATGCATACTACATATATACCACATGCATGCATCATACATATATACAACATATATACTACATGCATGCAACATACATATATACTACATATATACTACATGCAACATGCATACTACATATATACTACATTTATGCTACATGCGTGCAACATGCATACTACATCTATACTACATGCATGCAACATGCATACTACATATATACCACATATATGCTACATGCATGCAACATAAAAGAAAAAGTCCCTAGTCTCATTTTGCAGCTTTTGCCATAAAGTGAGACTAGGGACTTTTTTTTACAGTGGCGGAGGAATACAGTGCGGAAGGATACCTACCTCCCGTCATTGGTTTCCTGGAGCCCGTAGAGAACGGTAGCATCAGCTGATGCTGCTGTTCTCCATGCAAGATCGTCGTGGGACATGCGTGGACTTCTGCAGATCAGGGGTAAGTATATTGGTGGTTTGTTAATTTAATATTTATTCCACAGACAACAATGGCTTTGGGGATCAAAGTGACAGGTGATGGTGAGTATGTACTCTATGTTATATGTACTGTATGTCTATATGTATGTATTGTATAAATGTATTGTATGTAGTATATATGTATGTTGCATGCATGTAGTATATATGTAGTATGCATGTTGCATGCATGTGGTATATATGTAGTATGTATGTTGCATGCATGTAGTATATATGTATATTGCATGCATGTAGTATATATGTAGTATGCATGTTTCATGCATGTGGTATATATGTAGTATGTATGTTGCATGTAGTATATATGTATGTTGCATGCATGTATTATATATGTTGTATATATGTAGTATGCATGTTGCATGCATGTAGTATATATGTTGTATGTTGCATGCATGCAGTATATGTGGTATATATGTAGTATGCATGTTGCATGCATGTGGTATATATGTAGTATGTATGTATGTTGCATGCATGTAGTATATATGTAGTATGCATGTTGCATGTAGTATATATGTAGTATATATGTATATTTCATGCATGTAGTATATATGTGGTATATATGTAGTATGCATGTTCCATGCATGTGGTATATATGTAGTATATATGTAGTATGCATGTTGCATGCATGTGGTATATATGTAGTATGTATGTTGCATGCATGTAGTATATATGTGGTATATACAGTATGTAGTATGCATGTAGTATATATGTATATTGCATGCATGTAGTATATATGTAGTATATATGTAGTATGCATGTTGCATGCATGTGGTATATATGCAGTATGTATGTTGCATGTAGTATATACACTCACTGGCCACTTTATTAGGTACACCTGTCCAACTGTGTGTTAAGACTTAATTTCTAATCAGCCAATCACATGGCGGCAACTCAGTGCATTTAGGCATGTAGACATGGTCAAGACAATCTCCTGCAGTTCAAACCGAGCATCAGTATGGGGAAGAAAGGTGATTTGAGTGCCTTTGAACGTGGCATGATTATTGGTGCCAGAAGGGCTGGTCTGAGAATTTCAGAAACTGCTGATCTACTGGGATTTTCACGCACAACCATCTCTAGGGTTTACAGAGAATGGTCCAAAAAAGAAAAAAAATCCAGTGAGCGGCAGTTCTGTGGCCGGAAATGCCTTGTTGATGCCAGAGGTCAGAGGAGAATGGGCATACTGGTTCGAGCTGATAGAAAGGCAACAGTGACTCAAATTGCCACCCGTTACAACCAAGGTAGGCAGAAGAGCATCTCTGAACGCACAGTGCGTCGAACTTTGAGGCAGATGGGCTACAGCAGCAGAAGACCACACTGGGTACCACTCCTCTCAGCTAAGAACAGGCATCTGATGGCTACTTTCAGCAGGATAATGCGCCATGTCATAAAGCTCGAATCATCTCAGATTGGTTTCTTGAACATGACAATGAGTTCACTGTACTCAAATGGCCTCCTCAGTCACCAGATCTCAATCCAATAGAGCATCTTTGGGATGTGGTGGAACGGGAGATTCGCATCAGGGATGTGCAGCCGACAAATCTGCGCCAACTGTGTGATGCCATCATGTCAATATGGTCCAAAATCTCTGAGGAATGCTTCCAGCACCTTGTTGAATCTCTGCCACGAAGAATTGAGGCAGTTCTGAAGGCAAAAGGGGGTCCAACCCGTTACTAGCATGGTGTACCTAATAAAGTGGCCAGTGAGTGTATGTAGTATATATGTATGTTGCGTGCAGGTAGTATATATGTTGTATATATGTAGTATGCATGTTGCATGCATGTAGTATGCATGTTGTATGTATGTATCTTGCATGCATGTAGTATATATGTGGTATATATGTAGTATGCATGTTGCATGCATGTGGTATATATGTAGTATATATGTAGTATGCATGTTGCATGCATGTGGTAAATATGTAGTATGCATGTTGCATGCATGTAGTATGCATGTTGCATGCATGTGGTATATGTAGTATGTATGTAGTATGTATGTTGCATGTAGTATATATGTTGTATATATGTATGTTGCATGCATGTAGTTTATATGTGGTATATATGTAGTATGCATGTTGCATGCATGTAGTATATATGTAGTATGCATGTTGAATGTAGTATATATGTAGTATATATGTTGCATGCATGTAGTATATATGTGGTATATATGTAGTATGCATGTAGTATATATGTATATAATATTGCATGCATGTAGTATATATATGTATATTGCATGCATGTAGTATATATGTAGTATGCATGTTGCATGCATGTAGTATATATGTATATTGCATGCATGTAGTATATATATATAGCCCCATCCTGGATCTGCCCCATCCACCTTTCCTACAGCCCCTTCCCAACATCCCTACAGTCCCTATCCCTATTCCCTTCTGTACACCTGCTTTGGCAAAACTAATGTGTATTTAGTCCTGCCAATAAAGCTTCTTTGATTGATTGATTGATTGCATGCATGTGGTATATGTAGTATGTATGTTGCATGTAGTATATATGTAGTATATATGTATGTTGCATGCATGTAGTATATATGTTGTCTATATCTAGTATATATGTTGCATGCATGTAGTATATATGTTGTATGTATGTTGCATGCATGTAGTATATATGTGGTATGCATGTTGCATGCATGTGGTATATATGTAGTATGTATGTTGCATGCATGTAGTATGCATGTTGCATGCAGTATATATGTAGTATATATGTATGCTGTATGCATGTAGTATATATGTAGTATGTATGTTGCATGTAGTATATATGTATGTTGCATGCATGTAGTATATATGTAGTATGCATGTAGTATATATGTGGTATATATGTAGTATGTATGTTGCATGCATGTAGTATATATGTAGTATATATGTAGCATACATGTTGCATGCATGTGGTATATATGTAGTATGCATGTTGCATGTAGTATATATGTAGTATATATGTTGCATGCATGTAGTATATATGTGGTATATATGTAGTATGCATGTTGCATGCATGTAGTATGTATGTTGTATGTATGTTGCATGCATGTAGTATATATGTGGTATATATGTAGTATGCCTGTTGCATGCATGTAGTATATATGTTGTATATATAGTATATATGTTGCATGCATGTGGTATATACTGTATGTTGTATGTATGTTGCATGCATGTAGTATATATGTGGTATGCATGTTGCATGCATGTGGTATATATGTAGTATGTATGTATGTTGCATGCATGTAGTATGCATGTTGCATGCAGTATATATGTAGTATATATGTATGCTGTATGCATGTAGTATATATGTAGTATGTAAGATTCAAGATTCAAGATTCAAAGAAGCATTATTGGCAGGACTAAATACACATTAGTTTTGCCAAAGCAAGTGTACAGAAGGGAATAGGGATAGGGACTGTAGGGATGTTGGGAAGGGGCTGTAGGAAAGGTGGATGGGGCAGATCCAGGATGGGGCTATAGAAGTCCATGGCATAGGGAAGGTGGATGGCGGCATGGGGGCAGATACAGGATGAGGCTATAGAAGTCCATGGCATAGGGAAGGTGGATGGGGGATTGGGGCATATCCAGGGTGGGTGCCATAGAAGTCCATGGCATATCAGAGTTCTCTTTCTCGCAGTCTATGGCATTCGTTCACATATTATGCTGCTATCTCCACTGCTCTCTCTTCTTCCCCCAGCAGGATGTATATTTTCTCTTCCTCCTTCATGGTGGTGAAATCCGGGAAGAGATGTGAGAGTCTCCTGAAGTGAGTGTCCCTCACTGCTGAGTACTTGGAGCAGTGTAGCAGGAAGTGGGTCTCATCCTCCAGGGCCTCCTGGTCACAGTGTTGGCACAGTCTTTCCTCCCTGGGCTTGTAGCTCTGCCTGTGTCGGCCGGATTCGATGGCCAGACTGTGGGCACTGAGTCTATATATGTATGTTGCATGTTGCATATATGTTGTATATATGTATGTTTCATGCATGTGGTATATATGTAATATGCATGTAGTATATATGTGGTATATATGTAGTATGTATGTTGCATGCATGTAGTATACATGCTGCATGCATGTGGTATATATGTAGTATGCATGTTGCATGTAGTATATATGTAGTATATATGTTGCATGCATGTAGTATATATGTGGTATATATGTAGTATGCATGTAGTATATATGTTGTATGTATGTATGTTGCATGCATGTAGCATATATGTGGTATATATGTAGTATGCATGTTGCATGCATGTAGTATATATGTTGTATATATGTATGTTGCATGCAGGTGGTATATGTGTAGTATGCATGTAGTATATATGTAGTATGTATGTAGTATGTATGTTGCATGCATGTAGTATATATGTAGTATGTATGTTGCATGTAGTATATATGTATGTTGCATGCATGTAGTATATATGTAGTATGTATGTTGCATGTAGTATATATGTTGTACATATATGTTGCATGCATGTGGTATATATGTGGTATATATGTAGTATGCATGTGGTATATATGTAGTATGCATGTTTCATGTAGTATATGTGTAGTATATATGTATGCTGCATGCATGTAGTATATATGTGGTATATATGTATTACATATGTATGTTGAATGCATGTAGTATATATGTGGTATATATGTAGTATGTATGCATGTTGCATGCATGTAGTAAAGATGTAGTATGTATGTTGCATGTAGTATATAAATGTATGTTGCATGCATGTGGTATATATGTAGTATGCATGTAGTATATATGTGGTATATATGTAGTATGTATGTTGGATGCATGTAGTATATATGTAGTATATATGTACTATATATGTATGTTGCATGCATGTAGTATATATGTGGTATATATGTAGCATGCATGTTGCATGCATGTAGTATATATGTAGTATATATGTAGTATGCATGTAGTATATATGTATATTGCATGCATGTATTATATATGTTGTATATATGTAGTATGCATGTTGCATGCATGTGGTATATATGTAGTATGTATGTTGCATGTAGTATATATGTAGTATATATGTATGTTGCATGCATGTAGTATATATGTTGTATATATGTAGTATGCATGTTGCATGCATGTAGTATGTATGTTGTATGTATGTATGTTGCATGCATGTAGCATATATGTGGTATATATGTAGTATGCATGTTGCATGCATGTGGCATATATGTAGTATGTATGTATGTTGCATGCATGTAGTATATATGTAGTATGCATGTTGCATGTAGTATATATGTAGTATATGTATGTTGCATGCATGTAGTATATATGTAGTATGTATGTTGCATGTAGTATATATGTTGTATATATGTATGTTGCATGCATGTGGTATATATGTAGTATGCATGTAGTATATATGTGGTATATATGTAGTATGTATGTTGCATGCATGTAGTATATATGTAGTATACATGTTGCATGCATGTGGTATATATGTAATATGCATGTTGCATGTAGTATAGATGTATGTTGCATGCATGTAGTGTATATGTGGTATATATGTAGTATGCATGTAGTATATATGTGGTATATATGTAGTATGCATGTTGCATGCACGTAGTATATATGTTGTATGTATGTTGCATGCATGTAGTATATGTGTGGTATATATGTAGTATGCATGTTGCATGCATGTAGTATATATGTTGTATATATGTATGTTGCATGCATGTGGTATACTGTATATGTAGTATGCATGTAGTATATATGTAGTATGTATGTTGCATGCATGTAGTATATATGTAGTATGTACAGTATGTTGCATGTAGTATATATGTAGTATGTATGTTGCATGTAGTATATATGTTGTATATATTGTATGTATGTTACATGCATGTGATATATATGTGGTATATATGTAGTATGCATGTGATATATATGTGGTATATATGTAGTATGCATGTGGTATATATGTAGTATTCATGTAGTATATATGTGGTATATATGTAGTATGTATGTTGCATGCATGTAGTATATATGTAGTATACATGTTGCATGCATGTGGTATATATGTAGTATGCATGTTGCATGTAGTATATATGTATGTTGCATGCATGTAGTATATATGTTGTATGTATGTATGTTGCATGCATGTAGTATATATGTGGTATATATGTAGTATGCATGTTGCATGCATGTAGTATATATGTAGTATATGTGCAGTATGCATGTTGCATGCATGTAGTATATGTGTGGTATATATGTAGTATGCATGTTGCATGCATGTAGTATATATGTAGTATATATATATGTTGCATGCATGTAGTATATATGTGGTATATATGTAGTATGCATGTTGCATGCATGTAGTATATGTGTGGTATATATGTAGTATGCATGTTGCATGCATGTAGTATATATGTTGTATATATGTATGTTGCATGCATGTGGTATATATGTAGTATGCATGTAGTATATATGTAGTATGTATGTTGCATTCATGTAGTATATATGTAGTATGTATGTTGCATGTAGTATATATGTATGTTGCATGCATGTAGTATATATGTAGTATGTATGTTGCATGTAGTATATACAAGCCATAGAGACCATGAAAGACAAGGCATGCAAAACCTTCTATGCCATCCGAAGGAAACTCTACCATCTAAAGCCACCAGTGAGGGTCAGGTTAAAAATCTTCGATTCTATCATCGCCCCAATCCTCCTGTATGGCAGCGAAGTCTGGGGTCCTCACACCTACCCTGACTGGTCAAGGTGGGATTCAAGCCCAACAGAAATATTCAACCTGGAATTCTGCAAGCACCTTCTCCAAGTCCATCGGAGCACCTCCAACAGTGCTTGCCGGGCCGAGCTGGGCAGATTTCCTCTACACCTAACGGTTCTAAAGAGGGCACTGTCATTCCGGGCTCACCTACGTAGGAGCAATCCAAGCTCCCATCACCATAAAGCCCTGACACATGTAGGGGAAACAGAAAAACCAGGACCCTCGGAACAGCTCTCCCAAACCCAACCTGACCAGAAAACCAATCACAACAACCTGACAAAAGCCGGAATCAGGAAGATGGTAGACGAAGGCCAGGAGAGGTACGTAAGTGACTGGAAGAACGACATCATCAGCTCACAGAAACTGACCATGTACCGGAGTCTACAGAGAGACTACAGACTGGCCCCATACCTGGAGAAACTCCCGGACCCCAAAGACCGCAAGATCCTGAGCCGGTATAGACTCAGTGCCCACAGTCTGGCCATCGAATCCGGCCGACACAGACAGAGCTACAAGCCCAGGGAGGAAAGACTGTGCCAACACTGTGACCAGGAGGCCCTGGAGGATGAGACCCACTTCCTGCTACACTGCTCCAAGTACTCAGCAGTGAGGGACACTCACTTCAGGAGACTCTCACATCTCTTCCCGGATTTCACCACCATGAAGGAGGAAGAGAAAACATACATCCTGCTGGGGGAAGAAGAGAGAGCAGTGGAGATAGCAGCGCAATATGTGAGCGAATGCCATAGACTGCGAGAAAGAGAACTATGATATGCCATGGACTTCTATGGCACCCACCCTGGATATGCCCCAATCCCCCATCCACCTTCCCTATGCCATGGACTTCTATAGCCTCATCCTGGATCTGCCCCCATGCCCCCATCCACCTTCCCTATGCCATGGACTTCTATAGCCCCATCCTGGATCTGCCACATCCACCTTTCCTACAGCCCCTTCCCAACATCCCTACAGTCCCTATCCCTATTCCCTTCAGTACACCTGCTTTGGCAAAACTAATGTGTATTTAGTCCTGCCACTAAAGCTTCTTTGAATCTTGAATCTTGAATCTTGTTGTATATATGTATGTTGCATGCATGTGGTATATATGTGGTATATATGTAGTATGCATGTGGTATATATGTAGTATGAATGTTCCTTCTATGACGGAATCACTGATTGGGTGGATCAAGGAAATGCTGTAGATATAGTATATCTTGACTTCAGCAAAGCATTTGACAAAGTATCTCATACAATCCTTATTGAAAAAATGACTAAGTATGGAATGGACAAGGCAACTGTTAGGTGGATTCATAACTGGCTTAGTGATCGGACCCAAAGAGTGATCGTAAATGGCTGCACATCCAGTTGGAAGAATGTCTCAAGTGGGGTACCACAGGGCTCTGTCCTGGGCCCTGTATTGTTCAACATCTTTATCAACGATTTAGATGAAGGAATTGAGGGTAAGCTGATTAAATTTGCTGATGACACAAAGCTAGGAGGGATAGCTAATACTAGAGAAGAGAGAGAGAGGATTCAAAAAGATATAAATAAACTGGAGAAGTGGGCAGCAACTAACAGAATGGTTTTTAAGAGGGAAAAATGCAAAGTACTACATCTGGGCAATAAAAATGAAGAAAGCATATACAGAATGGGAGGAATAGGCCTAAGCAACAGCACATGTGAAAAAGACTTGGGTATACTAATAGATCACAGACTGAATATGAGTCAACAGTGTGATGCAGCAGCAAAAAAAGCAAATGCAATTCTAGGATGTATTAACAGAAGCATACAGTCTAGATCGCGTGAAGTCATTATTTCCCTCTACTCCTCTTTGGTCAGACCTCATCTGGAATATTGTGTCCAGTTTTGGGCACCACATTTTAAAAAAGACATCAACAAACTGGAGCAAGTTCAGAAAAGAGCGACCAGAATGGTGACCGGTCTGCAAACCCTGTCTTATGAGGAAAGGTTGCAGGATTTGGGATTGTTTAGTTTGCAAAAGAGAAGACTGAGAGGAGACTTAATAGCTGTCTACAAATATCTAAAGGGCTGTCACATTGTAGAAGGATCAACTTTATTCTCATTTGCACAAGGAAAGACTAGAAGCAATGGGATGAAACTGAATGGGAGGAGACACAGATTAGATATTAGAAAAAACTTTTTGACAGTTAGAGTGATCAATGAGTGGAACAAGCTGCCACGAGAAGTGGTGAGTTCTCCTTCAATGGATGACTTCAAACAGAGGCTGGACAGACATCTGACTGGGATGATTTAGTGAATCCTGCTTTGAGCAGGGGGTTGGACCAGATGGCCCAGGAGGTCCCTTCCAACTCTACGATTCTATGATTCTATGTAGTATATATGTATGTTGCATGCATGTTGTATATATGTGGTATATATGTAGTATGTATGTATGTTGCATGCATGTAGTATATATGTGGTATATATGTAGTATGAATGCATGTTGCATGCATGTAGTATATATGTAGTATGCATGTTGCATGCATGTAGTATATATGTAGTATGTATGTAGCATGTAGCATGTATGTAGCATGTATGTAGCATGTAGTATGTATGTAGCATGTATGTAGTATGTATGTAGTATGTAGTATGTATGTAGTATGTTTTTTTTTTTTTACATTCAACACATTAGCCGGATGATGGGACTACTACTGTCCCATCATTGGCTAATGTGTCAATCACCGTCATGGTAGCAGGCATCGCCCGATGGGACTTGTAGTCCCATCGGACGATGCCTGCACAGACCCACGCAGCCTGCACAGACCCCCGGACAGTCGGCACAGACCACCGGCAGGCCGGCACAGCCCCCCGGCAGTCCGTACAGACCCCCGGGCAGTCGGTACAGACCCCCGGACAGTCGGCACAGACCCCCGAGCAGTCGGCACAGACCCCCGGGCAGTCGGCACAGACCCCCGGCAGGCCGGTACATACCCCCGGACAGTCGGCACAGACCCCCCCGGAAGGCCCGAACTGACGGCGCATCATGGCTCATTGCAGTGGCTCATTGCATTATGGGAACTTCCGATTCCGATATCCGAATAACCGATATTGAAAAAATATCGGTACTCGGTATTGGAATTCCGATACAGCGAATATCGGCCGATACCCTATATTTTCAGTATCGGAATGCTCAACACTAGTTCACAAGTCTGTTATTTCTGTGGCCCTTGTGAGCCGCAAAAAAAAATAAAGGCATTTACATTTTTGATCCAAGTCACATATCAAAATTACCTATACAAGTCAGTGGGAAAAATCATGGCGAGCACACATTGTTATCCGTGTGCAGTCTGTGATTAACACACATGTATAAGTGAAGCTTTGCAATTTATTTAGTGATGAAACACTGATGGTAAAAATAGAAAGAAAAATGGACCATTTATTTATATACTAACGAGCCGTTTGTTCTAGAAAAAAATTGTCAGTTTTAAACACCACAAATCTCGATGTGAACATAGAATATACTGTATTTCTACACAATCTATCTAAAAAAAATGACGGGAGCAAGGTACAAGACTACGCATAGTAATAGAAGCAGGATTTTACTAATCAATTTAAAAGGAAATGATTATATTTAAAATGCAAATAGAGTTCAGAAACACAATAGCCATTATCATAACAAAAACTAGAAAAATGTGAATATACTGTAGAATATAAACTACCTGCTTAGCGGGAAGCGGTATACGTTGATAACAAATATATTTTATATATATATATATATATGTATAACACAAAATTAATGTAAAAAAATAAATCTCAGAAATGTATTGATGGGAGTTATACCTGTGACCACAATAACATTTTTGATGACAGTATACAAGAAATTAAATCACAATCCCTTACAGCTTTGTCTGAATTGAATGCATCAGCATTTTATTAGTAAGTCACAGTTTACAGCGGCATTTAAGATTTTGTAATTATTTTGACTAACTATAGCAAACATTGGAATTTGTCTCTTTCCCTGTTAGGATTATAGTTGCAAAATTGACTACAGGAAATGTGACCGTATTGGTTGCCATTTTTGAATTAGTTTCTGATGGAAAGCTGTCTTTTTTTATTGACTGAACAAAAGGACAAAATGGAAGTAGATCATCGTTTTTTCATCATCTTAGTTGTGTTTAAGAATTGTAATCTCCTATATTATTCATACAGCAATGTGGGAAAAATATATATGGTTATTAAATGTATGGCAGCATTCTCTGTACGTTTAATAGCTCATGAGCACCCCCTGGTGGAATATTTTGTAAGTGCATAATGAATATTATTTGTAATAAATGATAATGATAACAATAGTACTAATAAGGAGAAGCACAAATTTTATTTCCACAGTACTTTACAATTCAGAGGGGATATATACAAACAAAATGAGACATTATACATAATTCAACAAATATTAAAGCAAAGGAGGGCCATGAGCACAAGTTTACAATCCATTAGGAAATAAGAGTCAACACAAAAGGTTAAAAAGTATGTGTAGTGTATGGTCAACCTATCAATATATTAAATAGGGCCATTCAAATAAAGCTGCATAAACTAGTCAACAGCCAGCATCTGTACAAGAACAGATACAGGCTTCAGCAAAGCACTTGATAAATATTCTTATTGAAAAAATGACCAAGTATGGGATTGAGAAGACTACAGATAGGTGGATTCATAACTGGCTCAGTGATCGTACTCAATGAATGGTAATAAATGGTTGTAAATCCAATTGGAAACGTGTTACAAGTTGGGTACCACAAGGCTCTGTCCTGTCCCCAATATTTTTATAAATGATCTAGATAAGGGAACTGAAGGTAAAGAAGAGAAAGAATTCAGAAAGATCTAGATAAGCTTGAACAATGGGCAGTGACTAATAGAATGGCATTTAACAGTGAGAAATGCAAGTTTCTACATTTGGGCAAGAAAAACAAAAATTACATCTACAGAATGGGAGGAATAGAACTAATCAACAGCACATGTGAAAAAGACGTGGGTATACTAATAGATCACAGACTGCACATGAGTCAACAGTGTAATAAAGCAGCAATAAAGGCAAACACAGTTTTAGGATGTATTAAGAGAAACATAAAGTCTAGATCACATGAAGTAATTATTAGAGTTGAGTGAATTTGTTCGGATTTGGTCGCTGAATTTGAATTTGACATATTCGTGCCCTATTCGAACTCTATTTGTGCCGAATGTATGTTTGATGATCGGTTCCAAACATGTTCTGTAATTTCTGCTCCCAATGACTCTAATGACGTTCAACTGTGTTCGACGAATACTGCAAAACACAGTATTCAAATCCAATTGTATTTGGAACGGAATCCAAACAAATTTGCTCAACTCTAGTAATTATCCCCCTCTACTCCTCCTTGGTCAGGCCTCATCTGGAATACTGTGTCCAGTTCTGGGCCACCACATTTTAAAAAAGACATTGAAAACCTGGAGCAACTTAAGAGAAGATCTACCAGGATGGTGAACAGACTGTGAAGTATGTCCTACGAGGAATAGTTAAAGGATCTGGGAATGTTTAGCTTGCAAAAAAGAAGGCTAAGTGGAGACTTAAAAGCTGTCTACAAATATCTGAAGAGATGTCACAGTGTAGAGGGATCATCCTTATTCTCATTTGCACATGGAAACTGATTGGGAGAAGATACAGATTAGATATTAGAAAAAACGTTTTGACAGTGAGGGAGATCAATGAGTTGGACAGGCTGCCATGAGAGGTGGTGAGTTCTCCTTCAGTGGAAGTCTTCAAACAGAGGCTTGTCCGACATCTGTCTGAGATGGTTTTGTGAATCCTGCATTGTGCAGGGGTTTAGACACGATGATCCTAGAGGTCCCTCCCAAGTGTAATATTCTATGATTCTAAGTACTGTATATTTACAAAGTGCTATTGAGTGCATGAAGGGTGTTCTGAAGAAAAGATAGGAAGTTAGAACAGGTGATAGATTGGTGATGGCTACTGATAGCTCAGTCTAAGGAAATATGTTTTTAGAGCTAACTTTAAACTGTGGATACTGGGAGTTAACTGGATGGTTTGGATAGTCCATTATAGAAGACTGCTGCAGCATGAGAGAAGTCTTGGAGACAAGAGTGGGAGGTTCAAATTATAGAGTATGTCAGTCGTTAGTCAATAGTGGAAAGGTGAGCACAGGGTAGTAGGCAAAGATAAGTGAGGAGATATAGGATGGAGCAGCATTGTGGGCAGCTTTATGGGTCAGTGTAATAACTTTATATTGTACTCTAGCGGATGAGTAACCAGTGTAACGACTGCCACAGGATGAAGGCATTAATGTAGCTGCTAGACAGAAATTTAACCCTGGATGTTGCATTCAGAATAGATTGAGAGGGAAGAACGATCAATCAAGAGCTGTAATAGTCAAGATGAGAATGAATAAGAATGACAGTAAACGTTTTTGCAGAGTTAAAGGTAAGAAAAGTTGAATTCTTGCAATGTTTTTGAGGTGTAGGAACATGAGAGAATAAGTAATCAAATATAGAAAGTAAAAAGAAAATCTAAGTCAAATATAACCTCTGAGCAGAGAGCGTTCTGCTTGGAAATTATGGTTAAGCCATGTGCAGAAAGGGCAATATCGGGTTTGGTAGGTACAGGGAGGTAACACAAGGAGTTCAGTTTTGGAACGATTCAGTTTTAGAAACAGGGAGTGTACAATGTTATAGACAAATGACAGAGACAATCACTGGTATTTTATAGTAATGCGGGGTTGATGTCAGGAGAAAATGCATTTAATTGGGAGTCATCGGCACACAGGTAGTATTGAAAAACAAATATGCTGATGATTTGTCCAATAAGGCCAGTGTGTTGAGAAAAGAAGAGGGGACCTAGGAGGGGAAGAAGAATCTGGGCAGCACGATGGCTCAGTGGTTAGCACTGCAGCCTTGCAGCGCTGTGGTCCTGGGATCAAAACCCACCAAGGACGACATCTGCAAGGAGTTTGTATGTTCTCCCCATGTTTGCGTGGGTTTCCTCTGGTTTCCTCCCACACTCCAAAGACATACTGATAGGGAATTTAGACTGTGAGTCCCATTAGGGACAGCAATGATAATGTATGTAAAGCACTGCTGAATAAGATAGTGCTATATAAGCAAAGCATAATAAATAAATAACCAGCAAATGATATACGGAATTAGTGTTTAAAGATACAGTGGGGCAAAAAAGTATTTAGTCAGTCAGCAATAGTGCAAGTTCCACCACTTAAAAAGATGAGAGGCGTCTGTAATTTACATCATAGGTAGACCTCAACTATGGGAGACAAACTGAGAAAAAAAAATCCAGAAAATCACATTGTCTGTTTTTTTTTCATTTTATTTGCATATTATGGTGGAAAATAAGTATTTGGTCAGAAACAAAATTTCATCTCAATACTTTGTGATATATCCTTTGTTGGCAATGACAGAGGTCAAACGTTTTCTGTAAGTCTTCACAAGGTTGCCACACACTGTTGTTGGTATGTTGGCCCATTCCTCCATGCAGATCTCCTCTAGAGCAGTGATGTTTTTGGCTTTTCGCTTGGCAACACGGACTTTCAACTCCCTCCAAAGGTTTTCTATAGGGTTGAGATCTGGAGACTGGCTAGGCCACTCCAGGACCTTGAAATGCTTCTTACAAAGCCACTCCTTCGTTGCCCTGGCGGTGTGCTTTGGATCATTGTCATGTTGAAAGACCCAGCCACGTTTCATCTTCAATGCCCTTGCTGATGGAAGAAGGTTTGCACTCAAAATCTCACGATACATGGCCCCATTCATTCTTTCATGTACCCGGATCAGTCGTCCTGGCCCCTTTGCAGAGAAACAGCCCCAAAGCATGATGTTTCCACCACCATGCTTTACAGTAGGTATGGTGTTTGATGGATGCAACTCAGTATTCTTTTTCCTCCAAACACGACAAGTTGTGTTTCTACCAAACAGTTCCAGTTTGGTTTCATCAAACCATAGGACATTCTCCCAAAACTCCTCTGGATCATCCAAATGCTCTCTAGCAAACTTCAGACGGGCCCGGACATGTACAGGCTTAAGCAGTGGGACACGTCTGGCACTGCAGGATCTGAGTCCATGGTGGCGTAGTGTGTTACTTATGGTAGGCCTTGTTACATTGGTCCCAGCTCTCTGCAGTTCATTCACTAGGTCCGCGTGGTTCTGGGATTTTTGCTCACCGTTCTTGTGATCATTCTGACCCCACGGGGTGGGATTTTGCGTGGAGCACCAGATCGAGGGAGATTATCAGTGGTCTTGTATGTCTTCCATTTTCTAATTATTGCTCCCACAGTTGATTTCTTCACTCCAAGCTGGTTGGCTATTGCAGATTCAGTCTTCCCAGCCTGGTGCAGGGCTACAATTTTGTTTCTGGTGTCCTTTGACAGCTCTTTGGTCTTCACCATAGTGGAGTTTGGAGTCAGACTGTTTGAGGGTGTGCACAGGTGTCTTTTTATACTGATAACAAGTTTAAACAGGTGCCATTACTACAGGTAATGAGTGGAGGAAAGAGGAGACTCTTAAAGAAGAAGTTACAGGTCTGTGAGAGCCAGAAATCTTGATTGCTTGTTTCTGACCAAATACTTATTTTCCACCATAATATGCAAATAAAATGAAAAAAAAACAGACAATGTGATTTTCTGGATTTTTTTTTCTCAGTTTGTCTCCCATAGTTGAGGTCTACCTATGATGTAAATTACAGACGCCTCTCATCTTTTTAAGTGGTGGAACTTGCACTATTGCTGACTGACTAAATACTTTTTTGCCCCACTGTATAGGAGGAGAACCTAGAGAGAGCCAACAAAGAAGAACAAAGTGAGGATTCACAGTGAAAATGCTGCAGTGAGATCCAGTTGAATCAGAAGGGATTAGTGACTACTAGATTTAGGGGCTGGTAGATCCTTAAAGAGATGAATAAGGACAGCTTCTGTAGAATGTAAAGAGCGGAAACTGGAGTGTAAAGTTATCTGAAAGCTAGCAAATTAGATAAAAGTATTTTAGAGATGAAGGGAAGGTTAGAGGTAGTTCTGTAGACTGCAGTTGCAGAGAAGTACTGGTGGAAGGATTTTTTTTACGTAAAGATATTGGCTGAAAGAACAAGGTTAAATATTTTAGATAGGTGGATAGAGACAAGCGGGGAGGGACTGGAGGAGGTGTGAGGGTCCCTGGTGAAAGTAGTAGAGTAAAAAGAAGCGCGGATACAGGTAACTTCTTCCGTGACTGGTTCCTAATGGAAAGTGAACTTGATGAATTCTGGGAGAGAAGAGGATGCATGCAATTGGAGGATTGAGGACCATCTATTTGGCATGAATGCTCTTAACAAGACTCCGTCACCAAGCTTTTGAAGCTCCATCTGAAACCATCATAATGTAGAGACAGATACTCTAATTCCAGTGCAGTGTCATTTACAGGGCTTCTTGTCTTGGTTTGGAAAAAATCATCAGAAGGATTTTCAGTGAGAGAAAGAGCAAACTTCCAGTAATGTAGTTATCAATATTCTCCAAACTGTAAAGATTGGCAGCTTACTGCCTGTAGAGTGTACATAGAGAGGTGTCAATCGGTGACGTGGTCGGGGTTATGATGAGCAAATCATTGAGAGAACCTATTCATTTGCAGCATATAAAACTGATTTTATCAAAACTACAACAAGCAGCTCAGTGAGTGATACATTGCTGGAATCTCTGCCCCTATATCATGCTGCTCTCAGATGGGGGAAATAAAAACAAAAATGATATAACACAGGCTACTGCTTATCCATAGTTTCCAGTCTGCATTACTTGCAATGGTACTTGCACAGTTAATCTCTTAAAGAGAACCTGTCAGGAGGATTTGGCCTTATGAACTAAAGGCATGGCCACAATGGCACTATGATGCTGATTAATCTGATACCTGACTTGAAGAGATCTGATCAGTGGCATCTTCAGAGGTTTTGATTTAATTTGCTTTTTTCAAAGAAGGTGAAACAACCAAAAGAGTGGCAATTTTAAAGAAAGGCAAAGTTTACCATATAGATTTAATAATGTTACATTTTTATACAGTAGAGGGAACAAGAACGGATGGTGAAGAATCACTTTATTTGTTTGTGTCCTTTATTTTAAACTGGGAAAAAGCAGAGCAATTTGTTTTTTTTATATTTTTAAAATCTTTCTTATTTACATTACTATTCCTTTTTTAGTCACCATTGGGAACTTAAACCTGCAATTGTTGTATTGCCTGTTCTATATGGAGCGCCCGAGCTGCAGGGCCGTGGGGTACTTGGTACCAGGCCCGTCAACTTCAACGGGGGACGGTGTCACGGCGGCAGCGACCCGGTCCATGGCCCTGGGGCGTCCATTAAATAAAAATGATGAAAGGGGAAGGGGAAAAGTTGTTGGTGATGTGGTAAAAATGAAGATAAAGTTTATAGATGATTAAATACGTGACGCCACCTGTGGTATTCTGGTCAGAGGTGACCAGGGCTGCGGTGTTGTTCCCCTGAGACTGTTGATGTGGCGCAGCTGAGGTGAAAATAGCTCTCCACAGGTAGAGCAATAGTCCCAGGGCAAATATGTTAGATTAATAGTAAAAATGGCTGTGAATGTTGGGGTGCAGAGAAATGAGAGAGGACACAGAGAGGTGCAATTTCTTTACCTTTTACTGGCAATTGGTTGCAATCCGGAGTACCACATACAGGTGATGGAATGAGTCCGGCTCACCTGGAGGCATTCAGGGGATCCACCTTGCCAGGTGGGGGTTTAGGACCTTCCTTCTGCGCTTTGGGTGTGGGTCTCTGCTGTTTACAACTAAGCTGCGACCCTCAATTGCATGCTGATTTCACTAACCTGTACAGCTGTCAGCATGAGCCTATTCCACGGGTACCGCCCTTTTCACTGTCGGCCCCGGGCTCCTTATCTGCTGCCGTGCCCTCAGGTGTTCAATGTCGCACAGGAATTTACAATTCCCTGTACTTTCAGATTCAGCGGTCAGGGCATACAGCTCCTGACCACCAAGGACTCTGATGTCCCTTTTCTCTCTATTAGTGCTTCGCTCTGGGGGCTGCTATACGCAGTTTTTAGCTTCCCCAGAGCCTCTCTGTCTCTGCTCGTGTCCTTTCCCTCTTCACAGATCAGCTCCCCTTACCAGCTCCTCACAGATCAGCTCCCTGTCTTGAACTGACTGGATCTTCCAGAAAAATCTTTTTACCTCACGTTTAACTGTCTTGTCATTTTCCTCACAGCTCACAGCTGCTCTCGTTTCCATGACAACTCCCTCAGCTCACTTCTAGCTGACTCACCAACCCCCTCTGCTGGCCAGAATTTATAAGGCAGCTCCCTTTTCTGACCTGCAGCAGGAATTGTGATTTAATCTATGTTACCTGGCATGGGGTCCCTTTCTGCCTCCAAACATGACTTCACCTCTTAGAGGGAGGCAATGTCACAGTGCCAACCGGATGCCAATAGAGTTGAACATGCTAGGGGACCCTGTGTCAGTGCTGGCACCGGGTCCTCCTGGCTCATGTGCCCCATAGCGCCAGTGAAGGGAGGTCGTGTCTCCCTGCTCTACCGAACAGTTTAACTGTATCGGCGCGCTGTGCGCACTGATACAGTTGTAAGTAGCATAGCTCCAGTTGGCCCCTCAGAGCGGGGGGCCTGGGATAGCCACACCTTCTGCCCCCGACCCAGTAGATACGCTACTGGGCTAATAACTTGAGTGTAGCAGAGAATGTGGATTTCCCAGTGGAAACCCTTTTCATTTTTGATTTGTATTCCATTGAAAAGAGTCCATTAGTAGATTGTACCAACCTGGTGTTCCACAACAGATGATTAAGAATATTAGTAGCTTCAGAATGGTTTCAGTGTCTGTTTGGGCTGGTGAGAAGTATATTCTTAGCTGCAGGTCAGGGTGAGAAGCACAGACCAGAGGTGATGATGAAAAGATGCTGGTGTTGATGGAAAACATGTGGATCAGCGAGGACAAGAACAGCAGATGGGCATGAAAAGCAGGAAGTACTAGCCGCAGCTGAACTGATGCTTCATTGCCTTTAGAACCACATTAAGCATGGGACCACTCGCCTAAGCATTTACTTTATTTTCTTACGTTGATCAATTTTAACTCTGTGGATTATTCAACAGAAAAATGTTTCAAGGCATTTCAATTTATTGCTTGGTTCATCATTATTAGCATCAATGTACTACACTCAGGAGTGGTTACATTAAGGTGTCCTCCAAAAAGACCCTCTAGAATTAAAAAAATATATATATCTTAATGGTCTTATTAAGACATATTTCACCAAGCTTCCTCCGGGGGCATTAATGCATAAATTATTTTAACTAGCCAGTGGAGGAAGACTGCATGAATATATACAATATTTATATATACAGTGCTTCTTGACAGTTAATGACTCTTCAACATTTTTCACATTTCTGCATAAATTTGACTAAAAACTACATCAGAATTTCATATAAATTCCAAAAAGTCAATAAAGAGAACCAAATCAAACAAATGAGTAAAAAATATTAGACTTATGGAGGAAAATGATCCATTCTTACATCTGTGAGTGGCAAAGGTATGTAAATAAGATAATTTAAAAGCAGTAGATGCTAATTTTACTTTTAAATAATCCTCTAATCCTAAAGGTTCACATAGTTTTGCCATTCAGAGAGATGTAATAGTGGATCATTTTGTTCAATAAGAAAGTCTAATAACAAAGTCTAATATTTTTGACTGATTTGTATAACTTTATCTACTTTTAGGACTTGTGTTAAAATCTGTTGCAGTTTTAGGTCAAATTTAGAAAGAAATAGAAAGAAATATGAACAATTCTGAAATGTTCACAAATTTTCAGACACCATTGTACGTACAAACGGAATACAGACTAGCACAACAAAGGAGTGAATAATAAATACAGCTCTGGCAAAAATTAAGAGACCACTTCCAAATGTGGTCCTTCCAAGGGATGACAACTAAATAGCCATACCCTCACTATAAAAGCATAATACATAAATCTTGTCAGGCTTCTGAAAGTGAGTAAAAATTGGGGCATTACCAGGATGAGCTGAGATCTTTTATCTTTGTCAGTCCACACGTCTGACCAGCTAATAGAGACACATCGTCTAAACAACCAGGTTCAGTTAAACCTGGACTGTGTCCTTTCTCTGGCAGGTACCCTGAGCACTGATTCCATACACTTCCGTGTTAGTCGATTGGACCAGTGGCAAGAACTGATTCAAACTGACAGCCTCTAGTGGACAATCAGTGAAGGCATCTAGTGCAGTAAGTGACTTTGTCATGCCCAAGTGTACGATGTGCTCCTCTGCAATTTGGCTGAGGATACCAATGATTAGATCGGTTGAAGCATCTCCCTGCATTTCTTCTGTGTTCTAAGATGTTCTGTTACCATTGAGGCCAATGAAACCACACAGCCAGGTATATGCTACCTGTCCATCATAATATATCTATACTATGCTGCTGTTGCCACCAGTACTAACCCTACACAGCGGCTAATCTCCTGCCTAGCTATCATGTTGAATACTTTGCTGTTCTTGTAACTAGACAGCCAGTCAGCCACACATTTCCTGTCTGTCCATTGTGCTCTATATCTATACGGTACTCCTGTTGCTAAGGTTGTCAGTGTTGGGCCTATAAAACTGCTCATATCTTTGTCTGCATCATTAAATTCTACACTGCGGTTGCTGCTGCCTCTGCTACCGATGGCCTGTCCATTGTATTCTGTAGCTATACTGTAATGCTGTTAGGAACTCAAACCTGTAAAGGGTCAATATGAATAAAACTACTCCACAAAAAATAATTTTTGGACCATCAGTT
Source organism: Dendrobates tinctorius (assembly GCF_039654945.1). Classification (NCBI taxonomy): domain Eukaryota; kingdom Metazoa; phylum Chordata; class Amphibia; order Anura; family Dendrobatidae; genus Dendrobates; species Dendrobates tinctorius. Next base: position 15,730,470 of record NW_027361783.1, read on the forward strand.
AAAAAATCTATTGTTTCGTAGGGATTCACAGTCAGTGCATAAACACAGTCATAGCAGGGATCTGTCCCCAAAAAGTGATGATTTGGGAGTTTTTACATTTTAAGGCTGAGTTCACATATGGCGTTTTTTCGCGTTTCCGTGGCGGTTTTAACCGCGCGATTTTGCAGTGAAAAATAAGCATGGGATTCCGCAATGCTGTGCTAATGCTGCGGATTTTACCGCGGCGGAATCGCTTTGCGGTAAAAAACGCAGCATGCTCATTAATTTTGCGGAATCGCGGCGATCCCGCACTCATAGGAATGCATTGTTCTGCTTACTTTCCGCATATGGCTGTGCACACCATGCGAAAAGTAAGCAGAATATTTGCGGATGGTACCCACGGTCCAGAGGAGAGGAGACTATCCTCCGGGCTTTGGGTACTATATCCCTGTAAAAAATAGAATTTAAAATAAAAAATAATGTTATTCTCACCTTCCGAGTCCCGCGCAGCCTTCCCGCCTCTCTCCACGCTCCCGGTCCCAGTAAGCCTTTGCGAGCGATGACGTCCGTTCTCGTGGGATCGCGAAGTCTCGAGGTCATTCGTGCGACTTCATCGCGAATGACCACTAGACGTCACGATCCCGCGAGAACAGACGTCATCGCGGTAATTGTCGCAAAGGATTACTGGGACTGGGAGCATGGAGAGAGGCGGGAAGGCTGCGCGGGACGTCGGAAGGTGAGAATAATTTTTTTAATTATTTTTTACATTCTATCTTTTACTATTGATGCTGCATAGGCGGCCTCAATAGTAAAAAGTTGGTCACACTTGTCAAACACTATGTTTGACGAGTGTGACCAACCTGTCAATCAGTTCTCCAAGCTATGCTCCAGATTGCTTGGAAAACGCTAGCAATGCTGCAAGCTAATTACGGTTGCAAAATGCTAGTTTTTCTGCGGGAAAATCGCGGGAATTTAAAATGCGATTTTCCCGCGGAATGGAATTCCGGAATTCTCGCGGTAATTTCCGCAAGAGTTCCGCTACGTGTGAACCCAGCCTAAATGTCATAAAGTTTCTGTCAGTGCAATGTGTTGTTAAATAGGCTTTTGGTTGTCAGCTACCATCCCACCTACATACAGCCATATATTTTGAGGCTCCTTTGACATTACTAAGGTTGTATTTGCGTTAAGGAACTTGTAAGGTACAAGAGAAGAAAGTATTCTGCTACAGATGGATCTGGACAAGTTGGAAACATGGGCCGAAAGGTGGCAGAAGCGGTTTAAGGCTGGTTTCACATTAGCGTTTTTTAGCGCAGCGCATGCGCCATGCGCTCCTGTGTTTATCATGGGGGCGCCTGGTCTAGCGTTTGCACGCGTTTGTATGCGTTTTCGTGCGCATGCGTTTTTTTTGTAGTGTGCGCCTAGGCGCGCCGGACGCAACCTGTTGCATTTTTGGTCCGTCCAACCTGTGTCAAAAAAACGCATGCGCACGGAATGCGCCAACATAACACATTACAGTCTATGGGAACGCAGGCGTGCGCATGGACATGCGCATGCCTGCATTTAAAATCACATGCGTTTTAAGAGATAGCATGGCTAGAAACGCATGAGCCTAAAAAAAGCAAATGCACGCAAAACGCATGATGCGTTTTTTGCATGCATTTCTATTGCGCACGAAGCGCAGTGCTAAAAAACGCTAATGTGAAAGTAGCCTAACATTGATAAATGTAAGGTTATACACATGGGAACAAGGAATCAATATCGTCATTACACACTGAATGGGAAATCACTGGGTAAATCTGACATGGAGGACTTGGGGATCCTAGTTAATGTTAAACTTACCTGGAGAGCAGCCAGTGCCAGGCAGCTGCTGCCAAGGCACACAGGATCATGGAGTGATTTAAAAGAGGTCTGGATACATATGATGAGAGCATTATACTGCCTCTGTACAAATCCCTGGTTAGACCGCACATGGAGTACTGCGTACAATTTTGGGCACCGGTGCTTAGGAAGGATATAATGGAACTAGAGAGAGTACAAAGGAGGGCAACAAAATTAATAAAGGGGATGGGGGAACTACAATACCCAGAGGGATTAGCAATATTAGTATTATTTAGTCTAGAAAAAAGATGACTGAGGGGCGATCTAATAACCATGTATAAGTTTATAAGGGGACAATACAAATATCTCTCCGAGGATCTGTTTGTACCAAGGAAGGTGACAGTCACAAGGGGGCATTCTCTGCGTCTGGAGGAGAGAAGGTTTTTCCACCAACATAGAAGAGTATTCTTTACTGTTAGGGCAGTGAGAATCTGGAATTCCCTGCCTGAGGAGGTGGTGATGGAGAACTCAGTCGAGGTGTTCAAGAGAGGCCTGGATGTCTTCCTGGAGCGTAACAATATTGTATCTTACAGTTATTCGGTTCTTTAGAAGGACATAGATCTGGGGATTTATTCTGACGGAATATAGACTGAACTGGAAGGACAAATCTCTTTTTTCAGCCTTGCTAACTATGTTATTACTAGATGGAGGTCCAATGCTATCGTATCAGGAGGGCGGTAATGTCACGATGGGGGCAGACTTTGCAGCATTGAGAATCTCTCCCCCTCCATGTGAACACCCACCTATCCACTCTCTCTTTCTTCATGTGCTGACTTCTCCCATCTGTGCTCTCTTCCTTGACCCGTCTACCCCATGTGCTATCCCCCTTGTCTACTGTCTCTCTCCTACCTGTGCTGTGCTCTACCCTCATGTGCTGTCCCATTTGAGTTGTCTCACCCCTGTGCGCTTTCTCTCTCCCCCATCTGCTGTCTTCTCCTCTCATGTCATCTTTTGTTTGACCTGTGTACCCCATCACTAAACAGTCAGTGCACAGCATGTCAGCAGGAATTTCTATTTAAAGGGGTTTTCCCACGAATGAAAGTTCATTTTAAAAATTGTCTGTGTCTGACCATGTACAGAACATACCACAGCTCCTGGGCAGGGGAGGAAGCAAAAGACAATACTGATATTATAGCAGGAGATCGTAGAGGATACATTTTGTGAGGTAAAATATTGTTTAAAAACAGTCAGTGGAATATTTTACCTCACAAAATGAATCCTCTGTGATCCCCTGCTGTAATGTGGCGGTCGGTGAACTTCCTCCACTTGGAATTCTTGGATACACCGTATCTGTACAGAACAGGAAATGAAAACATTACAAGGATATTATATAAATAGATGTTACTATGTAAGGTGTTGCATACAGTCATAAAAGACCTCAGAGTGTTGTACACATCTCTTCAAGGCAATTTGAGGCTTTGATGTACCTGTAATTCTTGGCAATTCGACTCACTCAAACTTTTTTTTAAATTTGGAAATGTTGGTATATTTGAATTTTTTTAGATGATCTTATGTCAACCTACCTATGTGCAGTGTTTTTGAATAAAAGGGGACTGATGAGCAAATCTGTGATCAAATGTAATTGCAGCACTAGAAAGGGAAGAAAACACACATTTAGGCTAAGTGCACACGTACCGGAACTCTTGCGGAAATTACCGTGAGAATTCCGGAATTCCATTCCGCGGGAAAATCGCATTTTAATTTCCCATGGAAAAACTAGCATTTTGCAAGCGTAATTAGCTTGCAAAATGCTAGCGTTTTCCAAGCGATCTGTAGCATCGCTTGGAGAACTGATTGACAGGTTGGTCACACTCGTCAAACAAAGTGTTTGACGAGTGTGGCCAACTTTTTACTACTGAGGCCGCCTATGCAGCATCAGTAGTAAAAGATAGAATGTAAAAAAAAAATAAAAAATAGTGTTATTCTTACCTTCCGACGTCTCGCGCATCCGTTCCCAGTAATCCTTTGCGAAAATGCCCGCGATGACGTCCGTTTTCGCGGGATCGCGATGTCTCGCGGTCATTCGCGATGACGTCGCGCGAATGACCGCGAGACTTCGCGATCCCGCGAGAACGGACGTCATCGCGGGCATTTTCGCAAAGGATTACTGGGACCGGGAGTGTGGAGAGAGGCGGGAAGACTGCGTGGGACGCCAGAAGGTGAGAATAACAATATTTTTTATTTTAAATTCTATTTTTTACAGGGATATGGTACCCAGAGCCTGGAGGACAGTCTCCTCTCCTCCGGACCGTGGGTACCATCCGCAAATGTTCTGCTTACTTTCCGCATGGTGGGCACAGCCACATGCGGGAAGTAAGAGGAACAATGCATTCCTATGGGTGCGGGATCGCCGCGATTCCGCTAAATTAATGAGCATGCTGCGGTTTTTACCGCGAAGCGATTCCGCCGCGGTAAAAACCGCAGCATTAGCACAGCATTGCGGATTCCCATAGGAATGCATGGGATGCTTATTCTTCACGTTTTCGCGGCAAAATCGCGCGGTTAAAACAGCCGCGGAAACGCGAAAAAAACGCCACGTGTGAACTCAGCCTTAGCGATGATCCCCAGTCCCAGCAGTATTATCACTGGGGATGACAGCTCCTTGGGTATGACCTAAATGAAGAGCTGCAGATCATGTGTGCTCATGAGAACATTCTTATACAATGTAATAGATGGCAGTCCATATTATCGTACAGGGAATTGTAATATGGCCCAATTCAAATGACGATGGTTAGCTGCATTTTCTTGCAATGTTCCCAGGAGCGCCACTGTACGGGGAAAACTAGATGAGTAATCATGCCTTAAATAGTGATGCAGTTTCACAATCCTCAGGGCCAGAACGGATCTGGGAAACTAGAACTTCAACAAATCATTAACTTATGGTATGTCCAGATAATATGCCATCGTTTTTCAATTGGGCAATGTGTCTGTAATATAGATGAAGCTTGGTCCTTGAGGGGTTTAACTGGGTAATAAACTTTAGTAACTTCTACGTTATATTATCTAATATAAAAATCTCAACGTGTGTGTGTGTATGTTTGTATGTATGTATGTCCGGGATTGGCATCTGCACCGTTGCAGCTACAGCCACACAATTTTGCAGTCACACGTCTGGACCCTGAGAGCGTCATAAGCTATGTTGTGAGGCGAAATTTTAACCCCGTGCATTCCAATTCACCAAACAATTTTGCCCCTAGGTACATAATGGGGAAAAAGTGTATGTACTGTATGTATGTTTGTATGTATGACCGGGATTGGCATCCGCACCGTCGTAGCTACAGCCACAAAATTTTGCACAGTCACACGTCTGGATCCCGAGAGCGTCGTAGGCTATGTTGTGAGGTGAAAATTTAACCCCGCGCGTTCCAATTCACCAAACAATTTTGCCCCTATCTACATAATGGGGAAAAAGTGAAAGGAAAAGTGTTGGAGGCAAATTGACAGCTGCCAGATGTGAACAAGGGGGACTTAAAGTATGAGAGCGATGGCGGCAAAGAGTATATACCGTACAGTTGCTAAGGTGGGGCCCTGTCATGGGATACTCACCACACACGGGGATATGAACACACACACAATGCGCCACACACTACCACGTGCTTCAACACATATACCGCCCTCAGCACATATTTCACCACACATACACCAACCTCACCACATAAAAGTCGAAACACAAAAGTCACCACTCAAAACTCACCACGCTGTCCCAGAGCTGTTTAAAAGATGAAAAATGAGCTGTGATTGGTTGCTATCAGCAACAGTTTTCTTTGTAGACAGTTGTGGTAACTGAGGCCTATTATTCTTATCATTTCTATGGTGTTATCGTCCTTCTGTAAAGCTGGAAATAACACAATTTATTACCTTGCCAACACAGACCACCCTCTGACACAGACTGCAGGGGAGCCCAGTATCACACAGGATAGGATTAGATACACAGCTCAGCAGTCAGTTCACACAGGAGAGGATTAGACACATGGCTCAGCAGTCAGTATCACAGAGGATAGGATTAGATACACAGCTCAGCAGTCAGTATCACACAGGATAGGATTAGATACACAGCTCAGCAGTCAGTATCACACAGAATAGTATTAGATACACGGCTCAGCAGACAGTATCACACAGGATAGGATTAGATACACGGCTCAGCAGACAGTATCACACAGGATAGGATTAGATACACAGCTCAGCACACAGTATCACACAGAATAGTATTAGATACACAGCTCAGCAGACAGTATCACACAGGATAGGATTAGATACACGGCTCAGCAGTCAGTATCACACAGGATAGGATTAGATACACGGCTCAGCAGTCAGTATCACACAGGATAGGATTAGATACACAGCTCAGCAGTCAGTATCACACAGGATAGGATTAGATACACAGCTGAGCAGTCAGTAATGCACAATAGGATTAGATACACAGCTCAACAGAAAGTATCACACAGGAGAGGATTAGGTACAGAGCTCAGCAGACATTATTACACAGGATAGTGTTAGATACACAGCTCAGAAACAGGATGTGCCAAAGGAGAGGACATTTTCCTTCCAAGAATTCCACTCATTCCATCTGATTTGTTTTTTTTATTTTAAACGCCTCCAGTTTCCAGTTCAAATGCTATTTGCAATGTCCATTAACAATGCTCAGGGACAGTCCTTGAAAGTAGTAGGGATCGATTTAAGTAGTAGGGATCAATTTGCAATCTCCATGCTTTTGTCATGGTCAACTTTACGTGATCTGTTCAAGAGTTGGAACTGCCAAAAATCTGTTAATCTTTGCACCGAAAGGATAAACCAAACATGTTGTTTATCAAAAGGCTCTTGAATGAGTTGAAAATAAAATACTATCAATACTTGGGTAATCGTTTAGTTAATTTGTGTTGCAAATCTGTAGTGTTGAATATATGATGCGAAATGTTTTTATGTGCAATATAATCATTATAATTTGTTATAACTAACCACAGTTGGTTACTATGCCCAGTCAACGCCGGGCTCTTCAGCTAGTCCATTCATAAATCTTTACCATGCCTTCTCAGATCTTTCCACACGAGGTCACTGTAGCACTAGATTTGATTATAGCTCCCATTCTAGTATCTAGTATCTTATTATAAAAAATAAGATGTGAAAACAAGAAGGTCCCAATTCATCACTTGTGGATTTCTTTTTTTGTCTTGAGGTATATGTTGTCGTTTTTGGCACCAAATTTATCAAAATGGCACACAAAAATAATGAATTTGGCGCAAAGTAAAAAATGGGCTTTTTTCCTCTGTTGAACTGTATTCGTGCCAAATTTTCTGGGCTTGTATACCTCGACCTAGTGGGTATATATATTGAAACAGCAGTTGTCTTACATGTATGGCTAATATAGCTGGGCACTGTGCAATATGATTCAGTGCTCATGTGTGGCCTGATCTGCCCTATGTGTTTTAACTCTTCCTGTCCTTGTATCCTCATTTGATTAATAAATTATATTTTTGTGTATTATATGGACTCTTGATTGCATTTTTTGTTGGTTTTCCTTCCTCCCTACTTATGGTATTCAGCAATCTGTCCTTTTATTGGTCCTATTTTTTATCGGAGGTGATCTGTGGCCATATACAGTATGTGTGTAATTATACGACATATATTTTTTAAAATTATATATATATTATTTTACCTTTGGCCAATGACACCTCCGACATCCAAGGAACATGCGGAGCGGGGACTCGAGCATGTCACTCAGGCACCCACGATACTTTGTGCATACCCGAGCACCCAATGCAAACTCAGGTAGTGGCTGGTGCTCAGATTTGAAGCTCGAATCCCCACCCTGCATGTTTGGCACCAATTACACAGCCAATAAGCATGCAGGGATTGCCTGTCAGTCACTTGAAATGCTGTAGCCATCTTGGTAGTGGCATTACTGTGACTGGCTGGTTACATTACCTCATCAGAGGTTATAAAAGGACTGGCGCTGACCAATTTTTTTTTCATTAAAAATAAACTTGGTTTCAAGACACGTTGCAATTAGAAATGGAGTAAGGCATGTGGTAAGGGACAGGGAAGTGCTGATGATGGTGCACACAGACGCCTATAACATGGGGCAAGTGCGACTACGCCTGTTACTGGAGCACAAGAAACATATCCATTCACTCAGGACACATGGGTTCCTGTAACCCTTTGCAGGGAGGCACAGTAAGCCACTTCTGAAGCCACACCAGTGTGAACAAGTGGTCGGTTGGATAGCAGATAATGCTTCTAGCATGCTTGGCAGCACCATCCCCTCTTTCACACAGCCCAGTCTCCCCAACCAACAGTGTGGATCACTCAATCCTCACCCTGATCCACCTCCTTCCCACCGTGTTCTGTCCCAGGCGCCTAGTGATCCCAAACTAGGACACTCCGAGGAGCTCTTTACAACATAATTTATTGGTTGTGTCCTCTCAGCTGTATGGTCCAAGAGGGGGAGGAGGAGATGCTGTTTAGTGATGCACAAATTTAGAACAGCCACGGCCACAAGAAGATGACGGTGGAGAACAGCAAATTTTGTCTAAGTGGGAAAATAATTATGAGTAGTGTTGAGCATTCCAATACTGCAAATATCGGGTATCGGCCGATATTCGCTGTATCGGAATTCCAATACCAAGTACCGATATTTTTACAATATCGGATACCGGAATCGGAAGTTCCCATAATGCAATGAGCCACTGTTGTGGCTGTGATTGGCTGCTGAAATGATGTCATCATGATGTGCGGTCTATGGATTCTATGATTCTATGATTCTATGATTCTATGGTCTGTGCGCATCATGATGCGCGGTCTGTGCGGGCCTGCCGGGGATCTGTACGGGCCTGCCGGGGGTCTGTGCGGGCCTGCCGGGGGTCTGTACGGGCCTGCCGGGGGTCTGTGCGGACTGCCGGGGGTCTGTGCGGGCCTGCCGGGGGTCTGTATGGGCCTGCCGGGGGTCTGTGTCGGCTGCTGGGGGTCTGTGCGGACTGCCAGGGGGTCTGCACGGGCCTGTATGTATATAGTATGTACTATGTATGTATGTATGTTGTATGAATGTAGTATGTATGTTGTATGAATGCAGTATGTATGTAGTATGTATGTAGTATGCATGTATGCATGTTGTATGAATGTAGTATATATGAAGTATGTATTCAGTATGTAGTATGTATGTATGTTGTATGAATGTAGTATATATGGAGTATGTATGTAGCATGTATGTTGTATGTATGTATTATGTAGTATGCATGTATGTATGTTGTATGAATGTAGTATATATGAAGTATGTATGTAGTATGTATGTATGTTGTATGAATGTAGTATATATGAAGTATGTATGTAGTATGTATGTTGTATGTATGTAGTATGTAGTATGTATGTATGTTGTATGAATGTAGTATATATGTAGTATGTATGCAGTATGTAGTATGTATGTATGTTGTATGAATGTAGTATATATGTAGTGTGTACTATGTATGTATGTATGTTGTATGAATGTAGTATATATGAAGTATGTATGTAGTATGTATGTATGTTGTATGAATGTAGTATATATGTAGTATGTATGTATTATGTAGTATGCATGCATGTATGTTGTATGAATGTAGTATATATGAAGTATGTATGTAGTATGTAGTATGTATGTATGTTGTATGAATGTAGTATATATGTAGTATATATGTAGTATGTACTATGTATTTATGTATGTTGTATGAATGTAGTATGTATGTAGTATCTATGTATGTTGTATGAATGTAGTATGTATGTAGTATGTATGTAGTATGTATGTATGTTGTAGATATGCAGTATGTATGTAGTATGTATGTATGTTGTATGAATGTAGTATATATGTAGTTTGTATGTAGTATGTATGCATGCTGTGTGAATGTAGTATATATGTAGTATGTATGTAGTATGTATGTATGCTGTATGAATGTAGTATATATGAAGTATGTATGTAGTATGTATGTATGTTGTATGAATGTAGTATATATGTAGTATGTATGTATTATGTAGTATGCATGCATGTATGTTGTATGAATGTAGTATATATGAAGTATGTATGTAGTATGTAGTATGTATGTATGTTGTATGAATGTAGTATATATGTAGTATATATGTAGTATGTACTATGTATTTATGTATGTTGTATGAATGTAGTATGTATGTAGTATCTATGTATGTTGTATGAATGTAGTATGTATGTAGTATGTATGTAGTATGTATGTATGTTGTAGATATGCAGTATGTATGTAGTATGTATGTATGTTGTATAAATGTAGTATATATGTAGTTTGTATGTAGTATGTATGTATGCTGTATGAATGTAGTATATATGTAGTATGTTGTATGTATGTTGTATGAATGTAGTTTATATGAAGTATGTATGCAGTATGTATGTATGTTGTATGAATGTAGTATATATGTAGTGTGTACTATGTATGAATGTAGTATATATGAAGTATGTATGTAGTATGTATGTTGTATGTATGTATTATGTAGTATGCATGTATGTATGTTGTATGAATGTAGTATATATGAAGTATGTATGTAGTATGTATGTTGTATGTATGTAGTATGTAGTATGTATGTATGTTGTATGAATGTAGTATATATGTAGTATGTATGCAGTATGTAGTATGTATGTATGTTGTATGAATGTAGTATATATGTAGTGTGTACTATGTATGTATGTTGTATGAATGTAGTATATATGAAGTATGTATGTAGTATGTATGTATGTTGTATGAATGTAGTATATATGTAGTATGTATGTAGTATGTAGTATGCATGTATGTATGTTGTATGAATGTAGTATATATGAAGTATGTATGTAGTATGTATGTATGTTGTATGAATGTAGTATATATGAAGTATGTATGTAGTATGTAGTATGTACAGTATGTATGTTGTATGAATGTAGTATATATGAAGTATGTATGTAGTATGTAGTATGTATGTATGTTGTATGAATGTAGTATATATGTAGTATATATGTAGTATGTACTATGTATTTATGTATGTTGTATGAATGTAGTATGTATGTAGTATCTATGTATGTTGTATGAATGTAGTATATATGTAGTATGTATGTAGTATGTATGTATGTTGTAGATATGCAGTATGTATGTAGTATGTATGTATGTTGTATGAATGTAGTATATATGTAGTTTGTATGTAGTATGTATGCATGCTGTGTGAATGTAGTATATATGTAGTATGTATGTAGTATGTATGTATGCTGTATGAATGTAGTATATATGTAGTATGTTGTATGTATGTTGTATGAATGTAGTATATATTAAGTATGTATGTAGTATGTATGTATGAATGTTGTATATATGTAGTATGTATGTAGTATATTTTTTTTTTACATTCAACACATTAGCCAGATGATGGGACTACTACTGTCCCATCATTGGCTAATGTGTCAATCACTGCATTGTAGCAGGCATCGCCCGATGGGACTTGTAGTCCCATCAGACGATGCCTGCACACAGACACAAAGACCCCCGGCAGCCCGCACAGACCCCCGACAGGCCCGCACAGACCCCCCCGGCAGTCCGCACAGACCCCCGGCAGCACAGACCCGCGGCAGGCCCGCACAGACCCCCGGCAGCCGGCACAGACCCCCGGCAGGCCCGCACAGACCACCGGCAGCCGGCACAGACCCCTGGCAGGCCCATACAGACCCCCGGCAGTCCGCACAGACCCCCGGCAGCCGGCACAGACCCCCGGCAGTCCGCACAGACCCCCGGCAGGCCCGTATAGACCCCCAGCAGGCCCGCACAGACCCCCGGCAGGCCCGTACAGACCCCCGGCAGGCCCGTACAGACCCCCGGCAGGCCCGCACAGACCCCGCCCGCACACACAGACACGGACAGTGTCCGCCCACGCACCGCCCACACTCTTCCCCCCTCCCGAACTGGATGTGCAAGCAAAGAAAGGGTTTTTTTTAATTCCTATATTTCTGTCCCATTGACTTGAATGGGACTTCCGGTATCGGAATCGGCGATACCCGATACTTTTTGGGTATCGGCCGATCCAATCCGATCCGATATTTCTCAATATCGGATGGTATCGCTCAACACTAATTATGAGACATAGTTGCTGATAAGTCAACTTATTGTTAAGTCACTTAGTCAGGAGGACCAGGATGTGGCAGTGGAAGATGAGGTGGTGGATATCAAAGTCATTGATCCATCCGGGGAAGCTGGCATGCAGACCAAGGCCAGCAGCTCTGATGGGAAGGGATTGAAGGCACCGAAACAAGCAGGAAGAGGCAGTGGGATGACCATAGGGAGAAGGCGGGCAACTGTTTGCTCCACAGAGTATGGACATGCGTAAATTTCTCTGTCAATGAGTTAGGTGTTTCCCAGTCAGGGACTTTTTTAATGAGTTCTGAGACCAAACAAAATGGCCATTTGCAACCTGTGCCATGTCAAGATCAGCAAGGGCCTGACCACTAACAGCCTAAACACTACCAGCATAATCAGGCACATGTCATCGATGTACCCAACTCGGTGGGTCGAACACCTGCATCCATGATTGGTGCCAGCAGGCAGTGTCAGACTGGTCTGCCAAGGTCCCACTAATAATCAACTATAGGATCCCATTTTTCACCTATGTGCAAATATAACATTATCCTCAATCACAAATTTATATTACAATGAACTGGTTAGACTGTTAAATGAATAAGATGCTAGCTTTGTCTGTACATACAGGAAAGATGTATATCTTTGTACTGTGGTAGCCAGTAGATATGATGCATTATATTGCATTAGTCAATGCCTGATAAAGAGACCTGAGTAGTCTCGAAAGCTTGCAATTGGTTACCATCTTTTCAGTTAGCCATTAAAAGGTATCAACCACTGAGGACTCTCAATTCTGAATATTTGTCTGTACATAGTGATTCAGTTATATTATGTGAAGTGCTGCTGATATGAGAGTTTGGTGGCTTATTCTTGCACAGGACCCCACTGGATAATACTCCTGTTCTCCTGTTGGCCAGTCTAAGCCTGCCAGCGGGTCACACCACTGCCTCTTTCCCTATGCTAGGTGTTTCCCAATCTCCTGTCCATGACACTGGAGCAGATGCCTCCCTACCTTCACCTGTCCTTGCACATTCTGATGCACCATCATCAGGCACTTCAAAATTGCTGTCTCAGCAGAGCATTCATCTGTTCCTACCTCAGGCCTTGGAACGAAAGAAAACGTTTCCAGCCAGAACCCCCACAAGGCCTAATTGCTAAATGGGCAGAATTCAAGGCTGCTTGCCATGGAAACGTTGCTGTCTAGGCTTGTTGACAGGTAGTATTTCCACTGACTCATGGCAGCAGCCATCCCTCGATACTCGGTCCCCACTGGCCACTTTTTAACCAGGTATGGCGTAAATGCTAAATAGGCACATTTACAGGCTGCTTGCAGTGGAAATGTTGCCGTTTAGGCTTGTTGACAGGGAGGATTTCCGCCGACTCATGGCAGCAGGCATCCCTTGGTACTCAGTCCCCATCCAACACTTTTTTCCTGTATGGCATCCCCGCCACATGTTTATGAACATTACTCATGACCCTACCACCTCACTTACTGGGATTGTCCACTTAGAGACTGACACATGGACAGGCGCTTGTGACTAGTGATGCTACATTTCCCTGATGGTAAACAGGGTGAACATTGTAGAGGCTAGGGTTGAGTCCCACCCTGGCATGGCACAAGAGCTCTCGATGCCGAGGATTGCTGGCTGTACTTCTATCAAGCTTTCATTCACTTCCTACATGAGTTTCTGCATCCACTCCAGCTCCTCTTCTATCTTTGATGTGTTATCTCAGAACACCTTGTCCACATCAGCCAAAAGCAGAAATCTCTGCAGCACTGCCTCAGTGAAGCGCAGTAGGGTCTGCCGAAGTTCAAAGACAAAGAGCATACCGGGCAGAGTTGCTTAAAAGAATAACAGACCAGACAGATCTGTGGCTTTTACCGCTGAACGTCCAAACAGGCATGGTCGTGTGTGATAAAGATTGTAACCTGGTGACAGCTGTCAAGCTTGACAAGCTCACACACATACCATGCCTGGCACACATGCTCAACTTGGTAGTTCAGCAGTTTCTGAAGACGTACCAGATTTGCCAGAGCTTCTAGTCAAGGTATGCTCTCCATTGCCCATTTCTGCAAGTCAGCTACTGCGGTTTCTGCTCTGACAGTGCTGCTGCAGCGCACGCAAGTGCCAGTTCACTGAAAGATGTGTGATGTCCCCACAAGCTGGAACTCCACACTGCATATGCTGACAGTCTGGATCCCAGAAACTTACTCAGATTTTATGTACACACACTGATTACAAGCAAACAGGTCACAGGTAAGGATGTTACCTTTCAGTAGCCATTCAAGGGTGTATGGATGTCCCTCCTTATCATTCTTTCCTGGCTTTACACTTTGTGCAAAGCTTTTATGAGTGTAGGAGTACTTCAACCACACTTTGTTCATTTTTTTATGAGACACTCCACTTGGTGCCTTCAAGTGTATATGGATGAGCCTCCATTTTTTAATAAACAGTTAACAAAAAATTAATAAAATGTAGGAAAATTTTTTATTTTGTTTTAATTAATTTGTTTTTTTAAATCCTGTCAAATTTTTGAGTCTGAGGCTATGTGCACATGTTGCGGATTGGGCTGCGGATTTGGCAAAATCCACAGGTTAATCCACAGGTCAAAAGACCTGCGGTTTATCTGCGGATTAGCCTGTGGTTTATCCCTGCAGTTTCACACCTCTACAATGATAAAGGTGTGAAACCGCTGCGGATTCCGCACAATTGACATGCTGCGGATTGTAATCTGCAGCAAATCCGTGTGGAAAAATCCGCACCATGTGCACAGCGGATTTTAAAATCCATAGGCTAACATGGTACTGTACCATGTCAGCAGAGCTGCTGCGCATCCGCAGGGCCAAATCCGCTGCGAATCCACAGCAGAATCCGCAACGTGTGCACATAGCCTTAGAGCTGATCGCAGAACGAGCAACGGAGAGTGATGTGAGCGGTCTTCACTTCAACACCTGGTGCTGGGGAACACCATGAACAGTACCACTGATTCCCAGGTGCCGGTACGTGTCACAAAGATGACACAGGGATGTGATTCATGTGTCATCAGTGTGCACTTATGTGGGAGATTTGAGGTCCATGCAGCTACCAGAATGTCTGAAAGAGTCCTTAGTGAACTTAGTCATTTACCGAATTTTGGCAGACTTTTGCTGATTTTTAGGAAAAAAGCTCAGGAATCCGAACATGAATCCTAATGGGCAATGTCCATGCCGAATTTGAGATTGGCGAACGTTTTCTGAACAAGTTAACTCATTTCTACTCATCTCTAATGACACCGTTAATGAATTTTGTGTAGAACCTTTGGATTCAAAATCCTCACTATACTCCTGCATAAAATTCTTGAAGGGCAAAGTTTCCACAATGGGGTCAGATGTTGGAGGTTTCTGTTTTTTGGGAGCCTTAGGGTCCGGCCAATGAGACATCGCCCGCAATCTATTTCAGCCCGTTTGTGTTCGAAAATTAAAATATTGCTCCTTCTGTTCTAAGCCCTGCCGTTTGTCCATACAGAACCTGTGGCGACACTGGAGTCAGTGGGTGTGCTCGTCCACTGGCCTGGAGGTGTATGAAGGCCACAGGTGTGCATGGCAGTCACGGACATAGCTGTAATTGCAATGCAGACTGATAATAAAAGTGTTAGTCTTTGACATATTAGTGTCCAAGAGAGAGGTAGGTAAAACCTGCTCTAAATGTTGTGTATGAAACAAACTGCAGTATGATAGTGTTACAATCTGTTCCATTCTTAACCCAGGTTTTCCAAGTGGCTGTGTTAAAAACCCTGCAGGAAATGGTTAGTCAGATCTGAGTAGATCTGAGTGAGCTCTAAGTGAATCTCAGGTGTGTCAGGGCCAGATTGAGGCATGGCAACCCGCAGTGTACACAGAGATGCAAGTCGTCCACAGTGACTGGTCTCAGATGTGGACAGTCCTGTGCCTGGAAGTGAACTGTAGGTGGATGTCCTGTGCCCGAAAGAAGACTGGCGTGTGTAATGATTGCAAAACAGGTGGATATGGTGCCCGGCTGGGAACCGGAGGATATCCTGAACTGTGTACGGCTGTGTGAGTAAAGAGACTGTGATGCAGCGGTGCAAGACACCCACGGGAACTAGTCAGAGGAGGACTAGCGTGTGTAGTGCTTGCAACATGTAATGCTGTGTGAATAGAGTCTTGGATACGGCGCATAGACACCCACGGGAACTAGTCAGAAGAAGACTGGCGTGTTCGTGTTTAGTGTCTGTAAAATGAAGGATGCTGTATAATAAATATTCTGCAAATGGTGAAATGGATACTAGTTATATGCACTGAAGTTATATGCACTTGTGTGGATGGGACTTTTATGTGTGAAGATAACACATTAAAGAGACTTTTGTGTTTGAATTTTGTGGGTCACTGCCTATTCACTGCGTACGGTGCTACTGCTGCTTTACACCGTCCATTGATGTACAAAGCCAGGTGCCTTGATTGTCCCATCTTGGATTCTCTAAATGTCTTTGAGGGTTCAGTGATGGTCAATGAAGCAGCTTTATATTTCTTCAGATGGAATGATGATGCCATGACTTATGTAATGTAGACTCTCTGAACACAGGCAGATCCTCCTTTTTATAGATCACAACTTCTCATTCTGTCATTCCATCATAGGCTTGTGGGATGGTGGTAGGAGGCCATTCCCCACTGCTGTAGTATTCAATCAACATGCATAGATTGTCCTTCATATTGAAGAGCACCAATGTATCATCAACATATTAACAAAAAATCAAACATTGTTCCTTTGTTTCACAAAGATAGTAGAACAATACTAGGACTGCAATACAATACAGCTCTGGCAATAATTAAGAGACCACTTCCAAATGTCAGTTTGTCTGAATTTTCTCTTTATAGGCATATTTTTGAGTAAAATGTAAATTTTTCCTTTAGTCTACCAACTTCTGACAACATGCCTCCAAATTTCCAAGCAATAAATTTTGTATTTTTTTTCCTGAAAACGAGAAATGGTCAAAATGAAAAAAAAAAGTGCTTTCAGACCTCAAATAATGCTAAGAAAACAAGTTCATAATCATTTAGAAACAACAATACTAATGTTTTAACTTAGGATGAGTTCAGAAATCAATATTTTGTGGAATACCCATAATTTGTAAAAACAGCTTTCATGTGTCTTGGCCTGCTTGTCACCAGTCTTTCACGCTGCATCTGGCACAAAAATTTAAGCAGTTCTTCTTTGTTTGATGACTTATGACTGTCCATCATCCTCTTGATTATATTCCAGAGGTTTTCAATGGGGTTTGGGTCTGGAGAATGGGCTGCCCATGACAGGGTTTTGATGTGGTGGTCTCTTAATTTTTGCCAGAGCTGTAGGTAATCAGCAGCCACTCAACAAATGCAGCCAGTGATCAATAATTCAGGGACAATAAGGATCAACAGTCATTCTCACATGAACTCTAGCTCATGTCCCTGGGCCTACTGAAATAATATGTCTGGATAATTCAGATAAAATGCGATGTTGCCACATAACTCCCCCATCTTAATTAGCCAGACATGATATGCTTCCAATCATCCTTCTCCACTTATCGGGGACAATCCATTAACATGTCTTTAAGCGGGGACATTAATGTAAGAGGGTTCACCTTCATGAGAATGAATCTTTGTATCATCCAGTTTCCTCAAAGCAAATTCCATGTCGTCCTTGCGAATAAACTCCACTATCCCCGTGCCATCCATGTGCACATCAGCATAGCAGACATCTCCAGCTTCTCTCATATGATCTTTTAGATCCTGCAAACTTCACAAGGGGGGGAAAGCTCTGAGACAAGGACTCTTTATTCAGTTCACCGAGAAAGTGAACCGTTCCTCCAGTGGAGTCCTCCATAACCTCCCCCATGGTTTCCTGTTTGACCTAAGAAACTCTACACGTAAATGACGAGAACCGAACTCGTATCCATTACTTCCACTCATGGCATTCTCAGCTTCCCACAGATTCCGGAAACTGATGGAGGCGAATTGTGTGGCACTGCCTCCCCCATGATTCTTCAGATCGAAGGTACGTATCCTCCCATACTGATGGAACAATTCCTCCAGCTCCTTCTTGTACTTTGGCTGGTAAATTGCCCACAAAAATGCACCCATTCCCCAAGTGCTGACCCCAGCCCCGGAAAGGGCCACTTGGCGGCCTGGTAAATGGTATTCTGGCGGTACAATATCTAGGTTGGTTAGGGTGATGGAAGGCCCAGTGTTCCAAGGTTCCTAGACCTTTGTTGTGAACACTTTTGACCTGGCTTCTGAGTTTGGGCTCCCTCTGGTGGTTGCTGCTGGTAATGGAGCTGGTCTGGCTGACAGAAGTCAATCACCTGAGGAGGATGATTGGGGGTCAGGTGTTACAGACTGGAGAGATTTAAGTGAGCAACCTTCCCTCAGTTGTTGCTGGTGATTTGGTTTTCTTCCTGAGCATTTTGGAAGTCTGCTTGCCTCCTGCTTTGTCCTGCATCTGTCAGATAAGTTAGGTGTCTGCTTGAATCTTTTTGCATTTTATCCATTTTTTTTCTTTCCTCTGATTTTTGCTTTGCTGATGTGCATTCAGCCTTGTCCCCTGCTGGGACCTTTGCTGGACTCTGTTCCATATGCCATAGCTCATGTCAGTCTTTTCAGTATTTCTAATCCCGTTATATCAGTATCTTTTGTTTTGTGTCCAGTTCACACCAGAGTTCTGATTTAGTGGGGGAGAGGTCGTGTGGCCTCAGTATTTTTGCATATCAGATGTGATGGATTTTTTTCTTAGGGTTTTTTTGCGTGATTGCAGACAGTATCCGTTGCTGTCCTGTTCTATCTAGACAGTTTGGGCCCCACCATTTGCTTACTCTATTTTATGCCTGCGTTTTGTGCCTCATCTTGTCTCACCGGCAATATATGTTCGGGGGCTATTTATGCCTTTGGGGTTCTTCTCCGGGGCAGTTTAGCTTTCCCTTTTCTCTCTTTAGGCTTAGTTAATTCTTTGGCTGTGCCGAGGCATCTAGGGCATCGTAGGTACGTCCCACGGCTAATTCTAGTTGTGTTGTCAGTTTGGGGGTCTGCAATCCGCTAAGTTACCAACCTCTCTGGTTATCTGGTTGCCTAGTCTATTCTCCTGCTATCCTCCTCAGTTACCTAATCATAACAGACCTTGATATCACGGACCTTGACTGGCTGGAGGTGGCTATGAAGGTTGGCTGGTGTAGGGTGGTCAACCTGCCATATAGTGTGAACAGGGTATATCACTTCCTCCTTTGCTGGTGTATCCCGGGGGCCACTCAGACTCTGATGGCTCGCCTAGGCAGATGCTGACTGGATTTGCAGGCAGATGGGTTCCAGGCATGGGGCCCCAGCCCTGGGAACAATCTTTGGCATTGTGTCCAAGGCGCAGACATGTATAACAGCATCATTGCTGAGACAAATCACTGGTACTGTTGATAACCATTTGTCCTGGTGGGTTTTCTGCTGGGAAGCGGGGAAATCCTGCTTGAGTGACTGGTGACCCGTCAAATCTTTGGTTGATGGATCTTCTGGGATCGATGGGAATATTGGGTCTCTAGAGGGGTTGGTAGGCTGAAAACTTGTCAGCCAATCGTGCTGCTTGCTCTGGGGTGTTGGGCTTCTGGTTGGCTACCCACTCTCTTATTTTGGGTGGCTATTTTCTCCATAAGTTGCTTGAGCACAATCACATCCCTGAGAGCATCAGCAGACTGGGCAGCCCGATCATCGAGACAGCGGTTGCAGTGTCATCATAGTTGATTGCCAAATTCTACATAGGAGACCCCCTGGAGAGACAGTGTCCGGCACTTGGTGCGATATCTTTCAGGAGTGATGGTAAAAAGGGACAACAGGGTGTCCTTAATAGTCCAATAGTCCAGACAGTCCTGAGGACCAAGAGACTGAACAGCATCCTTGTGCCTGGCCAGTCAAGCTAGTCCACAAGTATTTGGCCCAATCAGCTATAGGTACCTGGTGCATCATCATTAGTGTCTCAAAGCTTTGCAGACGTTCGTCAACCTCTGTGTTGGACTCATTAAACACTGGGACATCTCTATAGCGAAGATGATTTTGAGTAAGTCAAAGAGTCTAAAAGGCAGAAGCAACACTCAGAAAACTAATGGAATGGAGCTATATATTGGAGAAGACGACAGTAGGTGAGTATACAGTGGCATGTGAAAGTTTAAGTACCCCTGGTCAATATTACAAAAAGGAAAATTTGAGTGCTCAGATAACTTTGGCCAAGGTTTCAGACTTTAATTAGCCTGTTAGGGTTAGGGCTTGTTCTCTATCATCATTAACAAAGGCCAGGTGATACAAATTTCCCAGCTTTATAAAATGGAGCTTCCTCTAACCTTGTGCCAAAAAACTGCAGCCATGCGTTCTTCTAAGCAGCTGCCAATCACTCTAAAGATGAAAATGGTGTGAGGCCCACAGGCAGGAGAAGAATATAAGAAGATAGCAATGTGTTTTCAACTTGCTCTTTCCACATTTTGAAATGTAGTTAACAAATGACAGTTATCAAGAACAGTGGACATCAAGACAAGGTCTGGAAGAACAAGCAAAATTTCCCTGAGAGCTGCTCGTCGGATTGCTAGAGAGGCAAATCAAAACCCCCTGCTTGACTGCAAAAGACATTCAGAAAGATATAGCAGACTCTGAAGTTGTGGTACATTGATCAACTGTTCAGAGACACCTGCATAATTATGGCCTTCATGGAAGAGTCATCAGAAGAAAACCTCTCCTGCATCCTCAATAAAATTCAGAGACAGAAGTATGTAAAACAACATTTAAACAAGCCTGATGCATTTTGGAAACAAGTCCCGTGGACTGATGAGGTTAAAATAGAACTTTTTGGGAAAAATGTGTGGAGAAAAAGGGCACATAATTCCAGGAAAAGAACATCTCGCCAAGCACAAAACATGAGGGTGGATCAATCGTGGTTTGGGGTTGTGTTGCAGCCAGTGGCACGGGCAACATTTCATGGGTAGAGGGAAGAACGAATTCAATGAAATTGCAACAAATTCTTGATGCAAACATAAAACCATCTGTAAAAAAGCTGAAGTTGAAAAGAGCATGGTTTCTACAAATGGATAATGATCCTAAACACACAATAGACTACCTCAAAAGGAGCAAGGTATTACAATGACCCTTATAGTCCCATTATCTGAAGATCATTGAAATCTGTGGCTAGACCTCAAAGTAACGGTCCACACAAGAGGACCAAGGAATCTCACAGAACTGGAAGAATATTCCGCAAAAAAAATTGCTGAAAATCCCTCAAACAAGAATTAAAAGACTCTTGGCTGGCTACAAAAAGCATTTATAAACTGAGATACTAGAAAAATAGGGTGTTTCTAGGTACTAACCAAGCAGGGTCCCCAGACTTTTGCATAGGCCCATACATACATATACAGTATATATATTGTAATGTAGCGCTTGTTAACAAGGTTGGGGACACTCGCTTTGCAGCCAAATAATCAGATCCGGCAAGCGTTTTCCGTAAAAGAATAACAGTCCATGTGGTATATTCAGGCATCATAAACCATGACCAGCAACATAAAGTTCATATCCAACAGCATAGCGTCCATGACAGAGCTCCACTCTGTCCATCCTGTAGTCATACAGGTTAGGCAATGTCCACTACGCAGGCTCTCTAGCCTCAGTTATCTCACCCCGTCAGGGTTACCTCATGGCTGCTTCTCCATACTGCAGATGTTCATTCCCTTCCCTGGGAACTCTCAGGCACTTGCAGCCATTAAACACAGCGTCCACACATGCTGTTAGGAAGGCAGCCAGATCTTCCTCATTCGGTCTCACGTCAGCCCAGACGAGACCTTTCATACGGACCAACCGGGTCCAAGCATTCACTCATGTGTTCTACCCTCGCCACCTTATATGGCCCGTAGCCACGCCCACCGGATCACATGGCTATGACCTCATCACAGGTCCTTCACTCATTCACACACATATACATTACTATGGCATCCTAGATACCCGCCCCTAGGTGGGTTTGTAGGTAGCTGGTCTCGCCCGTCTCACCAGCTACCTGGAAAGCTCTCCCTGACACAGTGTAATGAAAACTCAGCAGTACCTCTGCTGATCAATACACATATTCAAGCTTCCATCCCAAGGCCACCTACCTTGGGATACATAACGATCATTCAGCATCCTGCCACTCATCCTCTCTCCTGGGACACCCACACAGCGCCCCCTAACGGACACAGTGGTCACTACAGCACATACCTCCCCCCTCTGTTCAAACTTGTGGGGTTGAACACACAACATTACTCCGGGATCTCGAGACCGGGCACTCATTACTCCTTGCCCAACAGGTCGAGAGAACAGTCTCCGGCTGTCATACGGCCTCATCCGTACGTTAGGTCTCCCCCGCCTCCAGCGGTCAGAATATCGGCCTTGGTCTTTGGCCTTCCAGTCACAGTCTGTCTGCGTCATCAGACACTGTTTAGTCTCCATCCTTTCTCTATCTGTTCCATTCCCCGACCGGCTCTCCCGGTTGGCGCGGTCATAGGTCTTAGTCGAGCCTACTATTGGGCCTGAGTCTGACCCATTCAGTGTCTCACAGGAACTAAGGTCTCTCAGCCTCGTACGACCCGTCGAACTGCCACTTGCTGACATTCTTCGGCCACCTGCCATGTCACTACTTGGAGGAACCCTTCAGGTCCTTACATCTTGGGTTGAAGGTGGCCGCCACCTGGTGTTCCATACCTGTTTATTGATCTGCCGACGGTCCAGCCTCAACTGCTCAATCTCTTGCAGGTACCCCACTCGATACTCCAAAAGCATCTGAAAGTTTCACAGGCTTTCCTTGGAGCCAACCACTATAATGGAGGTCCTACCCCCTTCACTGGATACCTGGTCTTCATCATCAGGAGGGATCCTCACCACACTGGAGATATTTACAAGGTCTTGCATTACCTTCCCGAGTCTTCCAATGATTCTCCCAACCAGACCTTTGGGTACCAGAATTACATCTTTCCGCAAACCCCGCCGATCCATAGCCTCCCTTGCTAACTCTAGGTGTCGAGCAGCTTTCATATTACTCCGCCTGACCAACTGTTTGGCGAGGAGACATTGCAAATGCAACTCTTTCAGGACAGCTACCCGGTTTGCTGTATCTTCCCTGGCTGATATTATCACCAACTACCGAGTCTCAGGTGCCCAGTGCACCTTACACGCCTTTACTGCCTCTTTGAAAGCCTCATGCACACCTTCCTCAGCACAGGCTTCTTGCATGTCTTTGGGTACCTCGATCACAGATTTGAAGGTCGAGGTCTTGCTCTCTTCCTGGACAGAAGGCTCTGGCTTTACCACGGACACTTCCCTCACTACAGTTGACCCGACCGGGTGACTGTCTTCTTCTGTTCTTAGCTCACAAACTTCATGAGATTTTATCTCTTCACGACCCTTTGTCAAGATGGGTACTGACAGTTCCGTCTTGTTATCACTCGGGCCCGGCCACTGTAAATCTTCGTCCAAGCTCTTCTCCCACAGAACTTTTACTACTCCTCTGAGTTCTTCCATCTCTTCCCTAAGGGTCTTGTTCATGCTTTGCCAGGTTGACAGGTGACCTCTGAGCTCCAAGACTTCTTTCTCGAGCCCCTCCACCCTGTGCTCGGCCATTTGTCTCAGGACCCTTTCTCGTTCGAGATGTTCTCCCACTGTCTCTTTTATCAACTGTATCTCATGATCTTGTTCTCTTTTGGCCAGCACGTGTTGCACCACTACTTCTTTAACTATATCATCACAGGGTACCACTGGGTCAGTCCCGTCAGCCGAGTGAACCGTCCCATTACCGTCTAATCGTGTTTCTACCCCAGTTGTCTCGTCAGTCAGGTCACCATCCGTCATGTCACGAGACATTAGGTCCGTAACTTGGTCAGATGTACACCTTCTTCCGGTCACTTCTACATCAGACCTGTCTACTTTAGCAGGCGTCACCGTCTCAACGTCTGTTAGCCCAACAGTAGAAACGTCTCCATCCCCCTGCCATACATCATCAAACATGACAAAGTCCCGTCCCCTCTCAAAGGGATGCAATAAGTTTGGTGGCATACTACCACCTTGGCACTCAACCCCTTTTGTCATCTCAATCATGACTCTGTCCACCGTATAGTTCACAATAACCCCATGGTTGCAGCGAACCCTGCCGTTTTTCTCGGTCAGAGATAAAACGAGAGAAGTTCCTGTCAGAGTCTCCTGACTCTTTGAGTCCATCCTACCAGAGACTCCTTCCCGGTGCAGCATCACGGTGCACACCTGTGGCACATCGTTATCTGGAAAATACATGCCGCACTCCGAAAAAGTCATACACACACACTGCGGTTCCCGAGACATGTCCACTGAGGTACCCAGTGCTGCCCCTTTTGAAAACTCGGCCCCTTTCTGGACCCCCATCCCAATTTGGGCCACCGCCCCCCTCTGGGACTCCACCCCTTTTTGGGTTACCACTACAATTTGGGTCACCGCCCCTTTCGGGATTTCCCCATGTCCGTTCTACAGGCCTCCTTAGACCACAGTTCACACCAAAACAGTTTATGTCTTTAACAATACCACACAAGTTCTTGCTGGCACCACCACAGCTCCTGATGTCACCGATCTCCGATACCTCCGGCTGCCGCTCACACACACCTTCGTAACCCCGCCGAGTTACAGCAAGCCGCTTGTCACCTTCGTAACCCCGTCGAGTTACAGCAAGCCGCTTGCCACCTTCTTGACCCCACTGAGCCACCGCCAGCTGACTTGAGAGGGAAAAGAAAAAAACAACACATAGTGCATCCCCCACTGCTCCACCAATGTTTTTTTGCCATACCAACAGGATCTCTGCTCCTCTAGCACCTGGACTATTGGCTATATTGGATAATCCGCATTTTTTTTAAATATTGCCTAGCAGTGATAAACTATCAACCAGTGACTACCAAAACTCTACTTCAAAAGGGCGACTATGTGATAAAGGCTGTTGTTAGGCCGAAACGTCTGCTGTCGCTTCATCACCGTCAATTAAATAATAAAAAGCTCACTTTAGCATAATTTACGTGTGCAGTGATTCTATATTGACTTTACATTTACGGGACCAGAGGCTCCCTTTCACTAGCACCGTTTATTCATTACACTAGTCGAGTGCTAGCCATCTGCCATATCTACTGTCTGTGTGCTATTCAGGATGTCCATCTCCTCCTGAGACCGTCCAACACACAGGGCACACCGGGTGCTATTCAGGGAGCTGACCCTCCTCCCAGGGTTTCCCAACGCACCGGCCTCACCAGGTCCAGGGGCTCAGCGGGTGCTCTTCAGGACATCCGTCTCCGCCTGAGACTGTCCAACACTCATGCCTCACCAGGTCCAAGGTCACAGCACATGCTCCAGGGATCCGATTCTTCTCCCAGAACCTCCCAACACTGACCCTCCAGGACCTTGGTCACTGAATCCTCCAGGTACAAAGTCTTTCTCATTGACCCCGGTCAGTACAACACAGACACCCGTCCGTTACCTGTGTCGGCCACACAGGTTCTCGGGTACCTCTTATCCACAGAGGCACCCTATAGCAATCCACAGTCTCTTTCTCTGAACCCGGTCAGCACATCACACGGTTTTCACGATCGTCACCTGCTGGCCGCGCAGGTTCTCGGACCCCTCTACCGCAGAGGTGTCCTATAAGTCTCTTCCACTGACCCCAGTTAGCATGTCACATGACTTTCAAGACCATCAGCCCTCCTGGCTCAGCGTTGCCAGCACTGCAACATGTGCTGTTGGAACCGTTGCCCTTAGCAACCGAATTTTGCAGTCCTCTTCCGTTGCCCCTAGCAACAAGGCTACAACACTGCCCTTAGCATTCTCCACCAATTGTAAGGTAGCGCTTGTTATCAAGGTTGGGGACACTCGCTTTGCAGCCAAATAATCAGATCCGGCAAGGGTTTTCCATAAAAGAATAACAGTCCATGCGGTTTATTCAGGTATCATAAACCATGACCAGCAACATAAAGTTCATATTCAACAGCATAGCGTCCATGACAGAGCTCCACTCTGTCCGTCCTGTAGTCATACAGGTTAGGCAATGTCCACTACGCAGGCTCTCTAGCCTTACAGTTATCTCACTCCATGAGGGTTACCTCATGGCTGCTTCTCCATACTGCAGACGTTCATTCCCTCCCCTGGGAACTCTCAGGCACTTGCAGCCATTAAACACAGCATCCACACATGCTGTTAGGAAGGCAGCCACATCTTCCTCATTTGGTCTCACGTCAGCCCAGACGAGACCTTTCATACGGATGAACCGGGTCCAAGCATTCACTCATGTGACCTACCCTGGCCACCTTATATGGTCCATAGCCACGCCCACCGGATCACCTGGCTATGACCTCATCACAGATCCTTTACTCATTCACACACATATACGTTACAATGGCATCCTAGATACCCGCTGTGATAAAACACTCCGGGATCGCCTTTGCTGGGGTCAAAGGTCACGTGCGTTCAGCATGAAACTCAGGCGCAGAGCTGGGATTCGTGTATAACTGACCCTGGGTCAGGTTTATTAACGGTGAAAGCAATGCAAAAGGAAATAAAACATAAAACAAATCCTTGCCTGTCCGGCACTAACTAAACAATGGACAACCTAACTACCAACTGGCGGGCTTCTCCCGTCCAGCCAAACCACAGTTGCAGTGGGCACTGCTTCCACTCACGTGTGTCTCTCACACAGACAGGCTCTCTGTGTTCCCAGGCTGAGACACTCACACAACCACCTTGCATCCTTTTATATCCACCTCCCATTATCCATTAGTAAGCAGGTGCGATACTGACCAGACTAGGCCACATAGGAAAGGAATCTGGGCGAGATATACCTGCCCTCATCCACTATTCCCACATGATTCTCACATATCCCCCCCTTCTTCTCAGACCACTCCGGTCGAGCAATGACACCCGCCAAACAGTGCACTCGGGACAGGGCATCTGCATTTCCCATCTGTACCCCTGGGCGGTGCTCCACCGTAAAAGTGTAGGCCTGCAGGGCAAGGAACCACCGGGTCACCCGGCTATTCCGTTCCTTGTTCAAGTGCATCCACTTGAGAGGGGCATGGTCAGTGATCAGCCTGAACTTTCGGCCCACCAGGTAATATTTGAGGGCCTCTAGAGCCCACTTAATGGCGAGGCGCTCTTTTTCTACGACTGCATACCTTTGCTCGTGTTTATTCAGCTTCCTACTGAGATAGAGGACTGGGTGTTCCACTCCGTCCCTCACTTGTGAGAGTACAGCCCCGATACCGGTATCAGAGGCATCCGTTTTTACCACAAACTCACTGCGGAAGTCCGGAGTCACCAGTACGGGCTGAGAACAAAGTGCCCGTTTTAGGCTATGGAAGGCTTCTTCAGCCGCTAAACTCCATTTAATCATGACGGAGTCTTTCCCTTTT
Organism: Dendrobates tinctorius; assembly: GCF_039654945.1. Lineage (NCBI taxonomy): Eukaryota > Metazoa > Chordata > Amphibia > Anura > Dendrobatidae > Dendrobates > Dendrobates tinctorius. The sequence goes on from NW_027361783.1 coordinate 15,757,829, forward strand.
GTAAGATCCGTCAGGGGGGTAGCGATGGCTGCAAAATTGGGTATGAACCGGCGATAATAACCGGCGATCCCCAGGAAGGCTTGCACCTGCTTCTTGTTGACAGGTTGTGGCCAGTCCTGAACCGCCTGAATCTTATCAACCTGGGGTTTAACAACACCCCTCCCAATTACATACCCCAAATACCGGGCTTCTTCTAGCCCGATGTGACATTTCTTGGGGTTCGCGGTTAGACCTGCCTCCCACAGGTCGTCAATCACAGCTTGTACTTTCTGGAGATGAGTCTCCCAGTCCAAGCTGTAAATGACAATGTCATCCAAATAGGCCGAAGCATACCGCCTATGTGGCCTCAAGACTCGATCCATCAGTCTCTGGAAGGTTGCCGGTGCCCCGTGCAGTCCAAATGGCATATACACATACTGAAATAAACCTTCCGGCGTAGCAAATGCTGTCTTTTCTCTGGCAGCCTCCACCAGAGGGATCTGCCAATACCCCTTTGTTAGGTCTAGGGTCGTAATATACCGGGCTTTTCCTAACCGATCTATTAACTCGTTGACCCGGGGCATGGGGTAGGCATCAAATTTTGAGACCGCATTCAGTTTCCTGAAGTCATTGCAGAACCGGATGGTGCCGTCCGGTTTAGGAATTAGCACAATCGGGCTGGACCACGCACTGTGCGATTCCTCAATGACTCCTAACTCTAACATTGCCTTCACTTCTCGGGAAACGGCTTCACGGCGCGCTTCCGGGATTCGGTAGGGCTTTACGTGAACTGTGACACCAGGTTCCGTTACGATGTCATGTTTCATTAGCATAGTCTGCCCGGGTTTTTCTGAGAAAAACTTTTGGTTGTGAAGTAGAAACTGCCTGACTTCCGTCTTTTGCCGCTCCGAGAGAGCCTCTGCAACCCGTACCTCCGGTACGGTATGCGAGCAGACAGGATGGGCCAGCTCCGCTGACAAGGCAGACCGATCCTTCCAGGGCTTTATCAGATTTACATGATAAATCTGTTCAGGTTTCCGTTTACCTGCCTGGTATACTTTGTAGTTTACTTCACCAACTCTTTCCTTGATCTCAAAGGGGCCCTGCCACTTTGCCAGGAACTTACTGTCCACCGTGGGGACCAGGATCATCACCCTATCTCCGGGTGCAAACGTACGGATCTTGGCGCCCCTATCATAGATTCTTTTTTGGGCTCCTTGAGCCTGTATCATGTGTTCTTTGACGATAGGCATAACAGCCGCAATACGGTCCTGCATTTGTGTGACGTGATCTATCACTGTTTTAAACGGAGTGACCTGACCCTCCCAGGTTTCTTTTGCAACGTCTAACAGTCCGCGAGGACGTCGGGCGTACAATAACTCGAAAGGCGAGAATCCCGTGGAAGACTGGGGTACTTCCCTGATGGCAAAAAGCAAATATGGAAGTAAATAGTCCCAGTTCTTCCCATCCTTGTCTATCACCTTTCTCAGCATCTGCTTCAGAGTTTTATTGAACCGTTCGACCAACCCGTCTGTTTGAGGGTGATACACGGATGTGCGTAACGATTCAATTTGTAACAATCGGCAGAGCTCCTTCATTACCCTGGACATAAAGGGGGTCCCCTGGTCGGTGAGTATCTGTTTTGGTATACCGACCCGACTAAACACATGCACCAGTTCCTTGGCAATCGTCTTGGTGGCCGTGTTACGCAAAGGGATGGCCTCCGGGTAACGAGTGGCATAATCCAAGATGACCAGGATATGTTGGTGTCCACGTGCAGACCGTGGAAGGGGCCCAACTAAATCCATCCCAATCCTCTCAAACGGGACTTCAATAATAGGTAGGGGTACCAAAGGGCTACAGAACCGGGGCTTAGGTGCAGAGGATTGGCAGTCAGGACAAGACTCACAATATACACGAATATCGTGATGCATGCCTGGCCAAACAAAACAGTGTAATATCCTTTCGGTGGTTTTCTGGACTCCCAGGTGACCTCCCATCACATGTCCGTGGGCCAGGTCCAGCACCTGCCGCCGGTAGGGTTTTGGCACGACTAATAGTTGCACCGTATCTTCCCCCTTTTTCTCTATCTGATAGAGTAAATCATTCTCCAGAACCATGTAAGGATATGCCAGCCTAGAGCCAGGTTCTACGGGTACCCCATTTATCACTTTTACATTTGTCCTAGCCTGAGAAAGGGTAGGATCCTTTATTTGCTCGCTTTGGAAGTCATCTTTCTGAACTTCTAAATCCGGCAAACGGGGAGGTGGACGGCTGTCGGCCTCCTCCTCTTCCCCGGTCTCCTCCGTATCACCCGCCATGACTGAAAACGGGAACTGCAGGTCATTTCCCGCAGACTCTTCCCCAGAGTCTTCCGGGGAGACCTCTTCCAGGGGTTCGGGACCCACACGCGCCCTGGGAGAAGAATCATGTACACTATTACCCTGGGGTATCAACTGATTCTCCCACAATTGCCAGAAGTGGGGAAAATCCCAGCCCAGGATAACATCATGCAATAACGCCGGGACGAGTCCCACTTTATGTTGCACAGACCCATAGGAAGTAGTAATGCATATGACGGTGGTGAGGTACGAACAGGTGTCTCCATGCACACATGTTACAGAAAATTTGTCTGATGGTCCAGTCGGGGCTGACACCAGACTGGCCTTCACCAGAGTCACCACACTTCCCGAGTCTAACAATGCCACCACATTTTTGCCATCAACAATTAAATCACACAAGTGTTTTTCCACATCCTTTTGACCGGCATTCACACTCACCACCCGTGCAACCATAGACATGCGGTTTTTAGAGTCCGTGATGTCGCACTGCATGGGTTCAGTAGTGACCGGACAGTTCGCAGCAATATGTCCCATCTCTTGGCAGCGGAAACACCTAACGGGCCCCTTGCTTAGACCATAGTTCGTTACTCTCGGCCTCGCAGTGCGGGCAGTCCCGTTTTCTTCCCCCACTGTCTTAGGGATTTTTCCATCTCCCCTACTCCCTGGAACAGTCTTACCGGTTCCACGTGGAGATGATGAAGAACGAGGTGGGGTAGCGTCGTCTCGGAGTCCTTCCGCCACGGAGTAACGTTCAACCAGATCCACCAGTTGATCTGCCGTCGTAGGATTTCCATGGCTTACCCACTTCCTCAGGGCTGGCGGTAGAGCTCTCAGGTACTTGTCCATGACGACTCTCTGAATTATCTCTGGCGCTGTCAACACCTCGGGTTGTAGCCACTTCTTCGTCACGTGGATCAGGTCGAACATCTGTGACCGCGGTGGTTTATCCGGCTGATAAGTCCATTGATGCACTCTCTGTGCACGGACAGCGGTCGTCACTCCCAGCCGGGCCAAGATCTCGGATTTCAATTTGTCAAAGTCCTGCGCAGCTTCAGGTTTCAAGTCATAATACGCCTTTTGGGCCTCACCGGAAAGAAACGGGGCAATCAGGCCGGCCCATCGTGCCTTCGGCCATTTTTCTCGCATCGCCGTCCGTTCAAACGTGGTCAGGTATGCCTCGACGTCATCTTCGGTCGTCATCTTCTGCCAGTACCAACTCACGTGAATCACTCTCGACTCGGCTTCCAGGTTAACCTCCTGTAGGCTTGCCAGGCGCTGCGCCACCTGCTGGAGAAGCGAACGATCGGTAGCTGTCATGTCCACCAACTCCTTCAGCTGGGCCATCATCACCCGATTAGCTTCTTGCTGGACGGCGGTGGACTGTACCAGTGCTTTCACCACGTCCTCCATGCTCATGCTTGCAACGTGATGCCCGTGTTCTCCACCACAATGTGATAAAACACTCCGGGATCGCCTTTGCTGGGGTCAAAGGTCACGTGCGTTCAGCATGAAACTCAGGCGCAGAGCTGGGATTCGTGTATAACTGATCCTGGGTCAGGTTTATTAACGGTGAAAGCAATGCAAAAGGAAATAAAACATAAAACAAATCCTTGCCTGTCCGGCACTAACTAAACAATGGACAACCTAACTACCAACTGGCGGGCTTCTCCCGTCCAGCCAAACCACAGTTGCAGTGGGCACTGCTTCCACTCACGTGTGTCTCTCACACAGACAGGCTCTCTGTGTTCCCAGGCTGAGACACTCACACAACCACCTTGCATCCTTTTATATCCACCTCCCATTATCCATTAGTAAGCAGGTGCGATACTCACCAGACTAGGCCACATAGGAAAGGAATCTGGGCGAGATATACCTGCCCTCATCCACTATTCCTACATGATTCTCACACCGCCCCTAGGTGGGTTTGTAGGTAGCTGGTCCCGCCCACTCACCAGCTACCTGGAAAGCTCTCCCTGACACAGTGTAACGAAAGCTCAGCAGTACCTCTGCTGATCAACACACATATCCAAGCTTCCATCCCAAGGCCACCTACCATGGGATACATAACGATCATTCAGCATCCTGCCACTCATCCTCTCTCCTGGGACACCCACACAGCGCCCCCTAGCGGACACAGTGGTCACTACACCACTATATATATATATGTATATATATATATACAGTGTGTGGGGACAGTTTTCATACGTACTGGAGACACACACAGCCAGCTATTCCCATGGTCAGTTCGTCTTAGCCAGATGATGAACTGTGGTAACCTTCACGATTTAAATATCAGGATGTATGAAAGAGGCCTTAGAGAGAAATAAAAGGTCTTGGGAGGGTTTCTGCAATTTACAGCTGATCGATCTTACAGATAATCCAAGATAATTATTGTTGGTATTATTTAAATGAGAGCAGTGAAACTGCATTATGAATCCTCCCTAATGAGAAACCAGTCTGGCAAGTTTTCCATTTCAGCATACATATCTGGTTCAGTAATGTCACTATCAGGCTAAAGTCACTTTATGCAATTTTACCAAACACCAAGTATTGGGGGCTGCAGTTAATTTCAGCATCTGAGCGTACTTATTCATTGAAAATTGTGTGGAAATAAAAAAAGGGGTGATATGGCGTGACGACGTGGATTGCACAACAGCAATTCTCAGAATAGTATCTGCAACTTAGAATAATAAATCACTAACTTATTTAACGCCATTAATTCCACAGCACTATACAGTCATTATCATCACTAACACCATTGGGGCTTACAATCTAAATTCTAAATTGTACAGAGCGCCCGGCCAGCAGTTTTTACTGACCGTGGGAACATAGCCTAAGGGCTCATACCCTTTTGTGAGAAAAACGGACGAGTGCAATATGATAAAAAAAAAATCAGATTGCACTCAGACCAATGTTATTCAATAGGTGACATCTCATCTGCGATTTTTTTCTCAGCTGAAATCGGACTGACAAAAAAATCGCAGCACGCTGCGTATATCGGACGAGACTCGCCAATGCAAGTCAATGGGTGCAAGAAAAAAATCGCACAACACTTGCACCATTTGAGTGATGTCCAATTTTTATGCACTGGTGTCCTCTGAAGAGCTGTCAATTCATGTGCGGTGTACAGTAAAATCACACTGACAGGATACAAAAGAATAGATACAGTATCTACACATAGAATACACACATATATATATATATATATATATAACGCGCATCTCTAAGTATTGCGATACTTCTGGGCCATAGAATGTAATGGCGTATGCTGGCGCTTGCGCAATAATGATTCTATGCTTTGCCCACAGTTGGGCAAAGGATACTGCGCACGCGCGGGGGGACATTTGAATGTGCACGTGCTAAATCTAGGTGAACGCAGGAATTACACCAAATAAATACATATAGCAAACCAGGAGGGGGGAGAGAGGAACAAAATGCCCTGCCCATCGGACCAGACTGAGGAGATTTACATACACTGCGGGAGGAATATAAAAGGTTTTTATTGATCAAAGGTGGGGAGTCAAGGGGTATGAAGAGTACTGGTATAATGCATAGTTGACACTGAATCCAATCATATTTTTACCTGATATGTGAAAAAAGTGGTGACAGATTCCCTGTAAGTAGAATGAGGTGTACTCTGGTTGGAATTCAACTGACACTGGAATGGAATGGCTGTCAGGCATGTAGAGAAGCTGATTTTGATAAAACTGGGCAGTGGTCTCTTAATGTTTGCCAGAGCTGTATATATATATATATATATATATACATATATATATATATACAGGTGCATCTCACAAAATTAGAAAATCAAAAAGTTAATTTATTTCAGTTCTTCAATACAAAAAGTGAAGCTCATATATTATATAGAGTCATTACAAACAGAGTGATGTATTTCTAGTGTTCATTTCTGTTAATATTGATGATTATGGCTTACAGCCAACGAAAACCCAAAAGTCATTATCACAGTAAATTAGAATACTCTATAACACCAGCTTGAAAAAATGATTTTAAAATCTGAAATGTTGGCCTACTGAAATGTTCAGTAAATGCACTCAGTACTTGGTCGGGGCTCCTTTTGCATCAATTCTGCATCATTGCGGCGTGGCATGGAAGTGATCAGCCTGTGGCACTGGTGAAGTGTTTTGGAAGCCCAGGTGGCCTTGATAGCAGCCTTCAGCTCGCCTGCTTTGTTGGGTCTGGTATCTCTCATCTTCCCCTTGACAATACACCATAGATTCTCTATGAGGTTAAGGTTAGACGAGTTTGCTGGCCAATGAAGCACAATGGATACTGTTGTTTGCAAACCAGGAATTGGTACTTTTGGCAGAGTGGACAGGTGCCAAGTCCTGCTGGAGAATGAAATTTCCATCTCTAAAAAGCTTGTCGGCAGAGGGAAGCATGAAGTGCTCTACAATTTCCTGGTAGATGGCTGCGCTGACTTTGGTCTTGATAAAATACAGTGGACCTACACCAGCAGATGATGTGGCTCCCCAAACCATCACTGATTGTGGAAACTTCACAGTAGACCTCAAGCAGCTTGGATTGTCTGTCTCTCCAATCTTCCTCCAGACTCTGGGACCTTGATTTCCAAGGCATAGTGTGAAGTATCTACACTCAATGATGGTTTCGGGATCCATGTCATCTTCTGGTGTAGGTCCACTGTTTTCTATCAAGACCAAAGTCAGCGCAGCCTGTTACCAGGAAATTTTAGAGCACTTCATGCTTCCCTCTGCCAACAAGCTTTTTGGAGATGGAAATTTCATTCTCAAGCAGGACTACAGCTCAGCCCTGACCTGTTCTCAGGCACATCTGTAACCAGAACTCCAGCTGATCGTATTCCTCCGCAGCCCCATTCACTCTCCCTGACACATTCAGGTGGGCCAGGAAACGTGGTGCAAGGGGCTTACGAACCAAAAATCGTATTTAAATTAGATTTGATCATAAACTAGTGTGAAACCATGAATAACTCTGACGACCCCATCTCACACATTTATGGCTTATCTACATTTGCTTTGCAGCTAAAAAGAAAAGCATACGTGGCCACCACTGCACAGGAGAGGCCCCGCTCACAAGACAGAGGAGGGTCCCAGAGGCCACCTTGGTTTATTTTCATTGATCTATATATATAGGGGGCAGCCTCGAACATCATGGACTGGGGGCAGCCTCCCCCATCATGGACTGAGGGCAGCCTATTCTACATGGTCAGAGGGCAGCCTCTTCTACATGGACAGGGGGCAGCCTCCCCCATCATGGACTGAGGGCAGCCTATTCTACATGGACAAGGGGCAGCCTCCCCCATCATGGACTGAGGGCAGACTCTTCGACATGGAGAGGGGGCAGCCTCCCCCATCATGGACTGAGGGCAGCCTCTTCTACATGGACAGGGGGCAGCCTCCCCCATCATGGACTGAGGGCAGCCTCTTCTACATGGACAGGGGGCAGCCTCCCCATCATGGACTGAGGGCAGCCTATTCTACATGGACAGGGGGCAGCCTCCCCCATCATGGACTGAGGGCAGCCTCTTCTACATGGCCAGGGGGCAGCCTCCCCCATCATGGACTGAGGGCAGCCTCTTCTACATGGACAGGGGGCAGCCTCCCCCATCATGGACTGAGGGCAGCCTATTCTACATGGACAAGGGGCAGCCTCCCCCATCATGGACTGAGGGCAGACTCTTCTACATGGAGAGGGGGCAGCCTCCCCCATCATGGACTGAGGGCAGCCTCTTCTACATGGACAGGGGGCAGCCTCCCCCATCATGGACTGAGGGCAGCCTCTTCTACATGGACAGGGGGCAGCCTCCCCATCATGGACTGAGGGCAGCCTATTCTACATGGACAGGGGGCAGCCTCCCCCATCATGGACTGAGGGCAGCCTCTTCTACATGGCCAGGGGGCAGCCTCCCCCATCATGGACTGAGGGCAGCCTCTTCTACATGGACAGGGGGCAGCCTCCCCCATCATGGACTGAGGGCAGCCTATTCTACATGGACAGGGGGCAGCCTCCCCATTCATGGACTGAGGGCAGCCTCTTCTACATGGACAGGGGGCAGCCTCCCCCATCATGGACTGAAGGCAGCCTCTTCTACATGGACAGGGGGCAGCCTCCCCCATTATGGACTGAGGGCAGCCTATTCTAGATGGAAAGGGGGCAGCCTCCTTTTCATGGACTGATGGCAGCCTCCAACATCATGGACTGAGGGCAGCCTATTCTACATGGACAGGGGGCAGCCTCCTCTTCATAGACTGAGGGCAGCCTCCAACATCATGCACTGAGGGCAGCCTATTCTAAATGGACAGAGGGCAGCCTCCAACATCATGGACTGAGGGCAGCCTCCTCTTCATGGACTGAGGGCAGCCTATTCTACATGGACAGAGGGCAGCCTTCAACATCATGGACTGAGGGCAGCCTATTCAACATGGACAGGGGCAGCCCCCTCTTCATGGTCTGAGGGCAGCCTCTTCTACATGGACAGGGGGCAGCCTCCCCCATCATGGACTGAGGGCAGCCTATTCTAGATGGACAGGGGGCAGCCTCCTCTTCATGGACTGATGGCAGCCTCCAACATCATGGACTGATGACAGCCTATTCTACATGGACAGGGGGCAGCCTCCAACATCATGGACTGAGGGCAGCCTATTATACATGGTCGGGGCAGCCTCCAACATCATGCACTGAGGGCAGCCTCTTCTACATGGACAGGGGGCAGCCTTCCCCGTCATGGACTGAAGGCAGCCTCTTCTACATGGACAGGGGGCAGCCTCCCCCATTATGGACTGAGGGCAGCCTATTCTAGATGGAAAGGGGGCAGCCTCCTTTTCATGGACTGATGGCAGCCTCCAACATCATGGACTGAGGGCAGCCTATTCTACATGGACAGGGGGCAGCCTCCTCTTCATGGACTGAGGGCAGCCTCCAACATCATGCACTGAGGGCAGCCTATTCTAAATGGACAGAGGGCAGCCTCCAACATCATGGACTGAGGGCAGCCTCCTCTTCATGGACTGAGGGCAGCCTATTCTACATGGACAGAGGGCAGCCTTCAACATCATGGACTGAGGGCAGCCTATTCAACATGGACAGGGGCAGCCCCCTCTTCATGGTCTGAGGGCAGCCTCTTCTACATGGACAGGGGGCAGCCTCCCCCATCATGGACTGAGGGCAGCCTATTCTAGATGGACAGGGGGCAGCCTCCTCTTCATGGACTGATGGCAGCCTCCAACATCATGGACTGAGGGCAGCCTATTCTACATGGACAGGGGGCAGCCTCCAACATCATGGACTGAGGGCAGCCTATTATACATGGTCGGGGCAGCCTCCAACATCATGCACTGAGGGCAGCCTCTTCTACATTGAAAGGGGGCAGCCTCCCCCATCATGGACTGAAGGCAGCCTCTTCTACATGGACAGGGGGCAGCCTCCCCCATCATGGACTGAGGGCAGCCTCTTCTACATTGAAAGGGGGCAGCCTCCCCCATCATGGACTGAAGGCAGCCTATTCTAGATGGAAAGGGGGCAGCCTCCTTTTCATGGACTGATGGCAGCCTCCAACATCATGGACTGAGGGCAGCCTATTCTACATGGACAGGGGGCAGCCTCCTCTTCATGGACTGAGGGCAGCCTCCAACATCATGCACTGAGGGCAGCCTATTCTAAATGGACAGAGGGCAGCCTCCAACATCATGGACTGAGGGCAGCCTCCTCTTCATGGACTGAGGGCAGCCTATTCTACATGGACAGAGGGCAGCCTATTCTACATGGACAGAGGGCAGCCTTCAACATCATGGACTGAGGGCAGCCTATTCAACATGGACAGGGGCAGCCCCCTCTTCATGGTCTGAGGGCAGCCTCTTCTACATGGACAGGGGGCAGCCCCCCCCATCATGGACTGAGGGCAGCCTATTCTAGATGGACAGGGGGCAGCCTCCTCTTCATGGACTGATGGCAGCCTCCAACATCATGGACTGAGGGCAGCCTATTCTACATGGACAGGGGGCAGCCTCCAACATCATGGACTGAGGGCAGCCTATTATACATGGTCGGGGCAGCCTCCAACATCATGCACTGAGGGCAGCCTATTCTACATGGACAGGGGCAGCCTCCAACATCATGGACTGAGGGCAGCCTATTCTACATGGACAGGGGGCAGCCTCCCCCATCATGGACTGAGGGCAGCCTATTCTACATGGACAGGGGGCAGCCTCCAACATCATGCACTGAGGGCAGCCTATTCTACATGGACAGGGGCAGCCTCCAACATCATGGACTGAGGGCAGCCTATTCTACATGGACAGGGGGCAGCCTCCCCCATCATGGACTGAGGGCAGCCTATACTACATGGACAGAGGGCAGCCTCCAACATCATGCACTGAGGGCAGCCTATTCTACATGGACAGGGGGCAGCCTCCAACATCATGCACTGAGGGCAGCCTATTCTACATGGACAGGGGCAGCCTCCAACATCATGGACTGAGGGCAGCCTATTCTACATGGACAGGGGCAGCCTCCAACATCATGCACTGAGGGCAGCCTATTCTACATGGACAGGGGCAGCCTCCAACATCATGGACTGAGGGCAGCCTATTCTACATGGACAGGGGCAGCCTCCTCTTCATGGACTGAGGGCAGCCTATTCTACATGGACAGGGGACAGCATCTCCCATCATGGACAGGGAGCAGCCTCCCTCATCATGTACTGGGTGGGAAGCCTCTTCTACATGGTCCGCCGCTGACGACCACGCCGGATTATAAGACCCTCAGACTAATATTGTGTAACCCGAGGTCAAGGTGACGCCCGATCCGGGTGTAACCGCGTCCACCCCGCACAGCCTTTCACACGGAGGAGGAGCACGGCGCCATAGTGCTGCCGGACTGTTTCCTTCCGGTATCACATCCTCCCAACATGGCAGCTGCCGGGTACTGCGCCTTCATAGCAACAGGTAATGACAGAAGCGATTTCTATGTCTTCGTGCCAAGAGCGCTGGGAAGATCAGATCTGAGTTATGTCTGTGCTCGTGGCTCTGCTGTGTTCAGCGCGCTGGCAGGGAACGGGTGTGTGCCGTGTGCAGCTGCCATATCCATCCCTCCCCGCCGCCGTCTGTACGGACGGAAGTGTCTGCGGGTGAGATGTGCAGGGAGGGTTATGGGATGTGTGAGATCCAGGTCACTGTGTGTGGGAAGCATCAATACTGTACAGCAAGGAGCACAAGTGTGAGGGAAACCTGTGTATATAATGCTATAAGGTATGTGACTGGGCAGTATATGATCCCATAGAGGATGGGCTGATAGTGTGTATGTGACTGGACAGTATATGATCCCATAGAGGATGGACTGATAGTGTGTATGTGACTGGACAGTATATGATCCCATATAGGAGGGGCTGATAGCGTGTATGTGACTGGACAGTATATGATCCCATAGAGGAGGGGCTGATAGCGTGTATGTGACTGGACAGTATATGATCCCATATAGGAGGGGCTGGTAGTGTGTATGTGACTGGACAGTATATGATCCCATATAGGAGGGGCTGATAGCGTGTATGTGACTGGACAGTATATGATCCCATATAGGAGGGGCTGGTAGTGTGTATGTGACTGGACAGTATATGATCCCATATAGGAGGGGCTGATAGTGTGTATGTGACTGGACAGTATATGATCCCATATAGGAGGGGCTGATAACGTGTATGTGACTGGACAGTATATGATCCCATATAGGAGGGGGCTGATAGCGTGTATGTGACTGGACAGTATATGATCCCATAGAGGATGGACTGATAGTGTGTATGTGACTGGACAGTATATGATCCCATATAGGAGGGGCTGATAGCGTGTATGTGACTGGACAGTATATGATCCCATAGAGGAGGGGCTGATAGTGTGTATGTGACTGGGCAGTATATGATCCCATAGAGGATGGACTGATAGTGTGTATGTGACTGGACAGTATATGATCCCATATAGGAGGGGCTGATAGCGTGTATGTGACTGGACAGTATATGATCCCATAGAGGAGGGGCTGATAGCGTGTATGTGACTGGACAGTATATGATCCCATATAGGAGGGGCTGGTAGTGTGTATGTGACTGGACAGTATATGATCCCATATAGGAGGGGCTGATAGCGTGTATGTGACTGGACAGTATATGATCCCATATAGGAGGGGCTGGTAGTGTGTATGTGACTGGACAGTATATGATCCCATATAGGAGGGGCTGATAGTGTGTATGTGACTGGACAGTATATGATCCCATATAGGAGGGGCTGATAACGTGTATGTGACTGGACAGTATATGATCCCATATAGGAGGGGGCTGATAGCGTGTATGTGACTGGACAGTATATGATCCCATAGAGGATGGACTGATAGTGTGTATGTGACTGGACAGTATATGATCCCATATAGGAGGGGCTGATAGCGTGTATGTGACTGGACAGTATATGATCCCATAGAGGAGGGGCTGATAGTGTGTATGTGACTGGACAGTATATGATCCCATAGAGGATGGACTGATAGCGTATATGTGACTGGACAGTATATGATCCCATATAGGAGGGGGCTGATAGCGTGTATGTGACTGGACAGTATATGATCCCATAGAGGAGGGGCTGATAGCGTATCTGTGACTGGACAGTATATGATCCCATAGAGGATGGACTGATAGCGTATATGTGACTGGACAGTATATGATCCATATAGGAGGGGCTGATAGTGTGTATGTGACTGGACAGTATATGATCCCATAGAGGAGGGGCTGATAGTGTGTATGTGACTGGACAGTATGTGATCCCATAGAGGATGGGCTGATAGCGTATATGTGACTGGACAGTATATGATCCCATAGAGGAGGGGCTGATAGCGTGTATGTGACTGGACAGTATATGATCCCATAGAGGAGGGGCTGATAGCGTATATGTGACTGGACAGTATATGATCCCATATAGGAGGGGCTGATAGTGTGTATGTGACTGGACAGTATATGATCCCATAGAGGATGGACTGATAGTGTGTATGTGACTGGACAGTATATGATCCATATAGGATGGACTGATAGCGTATATGTGTCTGGACAGTATATGATCCCATATAGGAGGGGCTGATAGTGTGTATGTGACTGGACAGTATATGATCCCATAGAGGATGGACTGATAGTGTGTATGTGACTGGACAGTATATGATCCCATAGAGGATGGACTGATAGTGTGTATGTGACTGGACAGTATATGATCCATATAGGATGGGCTGATAGTGTGTATGTGACTGGACAGTATATGATCCCATAGAGGATGGACTGATAGCGTATATGTGACTGGACAGTATATGATCCATATAGGAGGGGCTGATAGTGTGTATGTGACTGGACAGTATATGATCCCATAGAGGAGGGGCTGATAGTGTGTATGTGACTGGACAGTATATGATCCCATAGAGGATGGACTGATAGTGTATATGTGACTGGACAGTATATGATCCCATAGAGGATGGACTGATAGCGTATATGTGACTGGACAGTATATGATCCCATAGAGGAGGGGCTGATAGTGTGTATGTGACTGGACAGTATATGATCCCATAGAGGATGGACTGATAGCGTATATGTGACTGGACAGTATATGGTCCCATGTAGGAGGGGCTGATAGCGTATATGTGACTGGACAGTATATGATCCCATAGAGGATGGACTGATAGCTTATATGTGACTGGACAGTATATGATCCATATAGGAGGGGCTGATAGTGTGTATGTGACTGGACAGTATATGATCCATATAGGATGGGCTGATAGTGTGTATGTGACTGGACAGTATGTGATCCCATAGAGGAGGGGCTGATAGTGTGTATGTGACTGGACAGTATATGATCCATATAGGAGGGGCTGATAGTGTGTATGTGACTGGACAGTATATGATCCATATAGGATGGGCTGATAGTGTGTATGTGACTGGACAGTATATGATCCCATATAGGAGAGGCTGATAGCGTGTATGTGACTGGACAGTATATGATCCCATAGAGGAGGGGCTGATAGCGTATATGTGACTGGACAGTATATGATCCCATAGAGGATGGACTGATAGCGTATATGTGACTGGACAGTATATGATCCATATAGGAGGGGCTGATAGTGTGTATGTGACTGGACAGTATATGATCCCATAGAGGAGGGGCTGATAGTGTGTATGTGACTGGACAGTATATGATCCCATAGAGGATGGACTGATAGTGTATATGTGACTGGACAGTATATGATCCCATAGAGGAGGGGCTGATAGCGTATATGTGACTGGACAGTATATGATCCCATATAGGAGGGGCTGATAGTGTGTATGTGACTGGACAGTATATGATCCCATATAGGAGGGGCTGATAGTGTGTATGTGTCTGGACAGTATATGATCCCATATAGGAGGGGCTGATAGCGTGTATGTGACTGGACAGTATATGATCCCATAGAGGATGGACTGATAGTGTGTATGTGACTGGACAGTATATGATCCATATAGGATGGGCTGATAGTGTGTATGTGACTGGACAGTATATGATCCCATATAGGAGGGGCTGGTAGTGTGTATGTGTCTGGACAGTATATGATCCATATAGGAGGGGCTGATAGCGTGTATGTGACTGGACAGTATATGATCCATATAGGATGGGCTGATAGCGTGTATGTGACTGGACAGTATATGATCCATATAGGATGGGCTGATAGCGTGTATGTGACTGGATAGTATATGATCCATATAGGATGGGCTGATAGCGTGTATGTGACTGGACAGGATATGATCCATATAGGATGGACTGATAGTGTGTATGTGACTGAACAGTATATGATCCATATAGGAGGGGCTGATAGTGTGTATGTGTCTGGACAGTATATGATCCCATATAGGAGGGGCTGGTAGTGTGTATGTGTCTGGACAGTATATGATCCCATATAGGAGGGGCTGATAGCGTGTATGTGACTGGACAGTATATGATCCCATAGAGGATGGACTGATAGTGTGTATGTGACTGGACAGTATATGATCCATATAGGATGGGCTGATAGTGTGTATGTGACTGGACAGTATATGATCCATATAGGAGGGCTGATAGTGTGTATGTGACTGGACAGTATATGATCCATATAGGATGGGCTGATAGTGTGTATGTGACTGGACAGTATATGATCCCATATAGGAGGGGCTGGTAGTGTGTATGTGTCTGGACAGTATATGATCCCATATAGGAGGGGCTGATAGCGTGTATGTGACTGGACAGTATATGATCCATATAGGATGGGCTGATAGCGTGTATGTGACTGGATAGTATATGATCCATATAGGATGGGCTGATAGCGTGTATGTGACTGGACAGGATATGATCCATATAGGATGGACTGATAGTGTGTATGTGACTGAACAGTATATGATCCATATAGGAGGGGCTGATAGTGTGTATGTGACTGGACAGTATGTGAACCCATAGAGGATGGACTGATAGCGTATATGTGACTGGACAGTATATGATCCATATAGGAGGGGCTGATAGTGTGTATGTGACTGGACAGTATATGATCCCATAGAGGAGGGGCTGATAGTGTGTATGTGACTGGACAGTATATGATCCCATAGAGGATGGACTGATAGCGTATATGTGACTGGACAGTATATGATCCCATAGAGGAGGGGCTGATAGCGTATATGTGACTGGACAGTATATGATCCCATGTAGGAGGGGCTGATAGCGTATATGTGACTGGACAGTATATGATCCCATAGAGGATGTACTGATAGCGTATATGTGACTGGACAGTATATGATCCATATAGGATGGGCTGATAGTGTGTATGTGACTGGACAGTATGTGATCCCATAGAGGAGGGGCTGATAGTGTGTATGTGACTGGACAGTATATGATCCATATAGGAGGGGCTGATAGTGTGTATGTGTCTGGACAGTATATGATCCCATATAGGAGGGGCTGGTAGTGTGTATGTGTCTGGACAGTATATGATCCCATATAGGAGGGGCTGATAGCGTGTATGTGACTGGACAGTATATGATCCCATAGAGGATGGACTGATAGTGTGTATGTGACTGGACAGTATATGATCCATATAGGATGGGCTGATAGTGTGTATGTGACTGGACAGTATATGATCCATATAGGAGGGCTGATAGTGTGTATGTGACTGGACAGTATATGATCCATATAGGATGGGCTGATGGTGTGTATGTGACTGGACAGTATATGATCCCATATAGGAGGGGCTGGTAGTGTGTATGTGTCTGGACAGTATATGATCCCATATAGGAGGGGCTGATAGCGTGTATGTGACTGGACAGTATATGATCCATATAGGATGGGCTGATAGCGTGTATGTGACTGGATAGTATATGATCCATATAGGATGGGCTGATAGCGTGTATGTGACTGGACAGGATATGATCCATATAGGATGGACTGATAGTGTGTATGTGACTGAACAGTATATGATCCATATAGGAGGGGCTGATAGTGTGTATGTGACTGGACAGTATGTGATCCCATAGAGGAGGGGCTGATAGTGTGTATGTGACTGGACAGTATATGATCCATATAGGAGGGGCTGATAGTGTGTATGTGACTGGACAGTATATGATCCATATAGGAGGGGCTGATAGTGTGTATGTGACTGGACAGTATATGATCCCATATAGGAGGGGCTGATAGCGTGTATGTGACTGGACAGTATATGATCCCATAGAGGAGGGGCTGATATCGTATATGTGACTGGACAGTATATGATCCCATAGAGGATGGACTGATAGCGTATATGTGACTGGACAGTATATGATCCATATAGGATGGGCTGATAGTGTGTATGTGACTGGACAGTATATGATCCCATAGAGGAGGGGCTGATAGTGTGTATGTGACTGGACAGTATATGATCCCATAGAGGATGGACTGATAGCGTATATGTGACTGGACAGTATATGATCCCATAGAGGAGGGGCTGATAGCGTATATGTGACTGGACAGTATATGATCCCATATAGGAGGGGCTGATAGTGTGTATGTGACTGGACATTATATGATCCCATAGAGGAGGGGCTGATAGCGTATATGTGACTGGACAGTATATGATCCATATAGGATGGACTGATAGTGTGTATGTGACTGGACAGTATATGATCCCATATAGGAGGGGCTGATAGTGTGTATGTGACTGGACAGTATATGATCCCATAGAGGAGGGGCTGATAGCGTATATGTGACTGGACAGTATATGATCCATATAGGAGGGGCTGATAGTGTGTATGTGACTGGACAGTATATGATCCATATAGGATGGGCTGATAGTGTATATGTGACTGGACAGTATATGATCCCATAGAGGATGGACTGATAGCGTATATGTGACTGGACAGTATATGATCC
Organism: Dendrobates tinctorius; assembly: GCF_039654945.1. NCBI lineage: Eukaryota > Metazoa > Chordata > Amphibia > Anura > Dendrobatidae > Dendrobates > Dendrobates tinctorius. The sequence continues at coordinate 15,775,554 of NW_027361783.1, forward strand.
CATAGAGGAGGGGCTGATAGCGTATATGTGACTGGACAGTATATGAACCCATAGAGGATGGACTGATAGCGTATATGTGACTGGACAGTATATGATCCATATAGGAGGGGCTGATAGTGTGTATGTGACTGGACAGTATATGATCCCATAGAGGAGGGGCTGATAGTGTGTATGTGACTGGACAGTATATGATCCCATAGAGGATGGACTGATAGCGTATATGTGACTGGACAGTATATGATCCCATAGAGGAGGGGCTGATAGCGTATATGTGACTGGACAGTATATGATCCCATGTAGGAGGGGCTGATAGCGTATATGTGACTGGACAGTATATGATCCCATAGAGGATGTACTGATAGCGTATATGTGACTGGACAGTATATGATCCATATAGGAGGGGCTGATAGTGTGTATGTGACTGGACAGTATATGATCCATATAGGATGGGCTGATAGTGTGTATGTGACTGGACAGTATGTGATCCCATAGAGGAGGGGCTGATAGTGTGTATGTGACTGGACAGTATATGATCCATATAGGAGGGGCTGATAGTGTGTATGTGTCTGGACAGTATATGATCCCATATAGGAGGGGCTGGTAGTGTGTATGTGTCTGGACAGTATATGATCCCATATAGGAGGGGCTGATAGCGTGTATGTGACTGGACAGTATATGATCCCATAGAGGATGGACTGATAGTGTGTATGTGACTGGACAGTATATGATCCATATAGGATGGGCTGATAGTGTGTATGTGACTGGACAGTATATGATCCATATAGGAGGGCTGATAGTGTGTATGTGACTGGACAGTATATGATCCATATAGGATGGGCTGATAGTGTGTATGTGACTGGACAGTATATGATCCCATATAGGAGGGGCTGGTAGTGTGTATGTGTCTGGACAGTATATGATCCCATATAGGAGGGGCTGATAGCGTGTATGTGACTGGACAGTATATGATCCATATAGGATGGGCTGATAGCGTGTATGTGACTGGATAGTATATGATCCATATAGGATGGGCTGATAGTGTGTATGTGACTGGACAGTATATGATCCATATAGGATGGGCTGATAGCGTGTATGTGACTGGACAGTATATGATCCATATAGGATGGACTGATAGTGTGTATGTGACTGGACAGTATATGATCCATATAGGATGGGCTGATAGCGTATATGTGACTGGACAGTATATGATCCATATAGGAGGGGCTGATAGTGTGTATGTGACTGGACAGTATATGATCCCATAGAGGATGGGCTGATAGTGTGTATGTGACTGGGCAGTATATGATCCCATATAGGATGGGCTGATTGTGTATGTGACTGGGCAGTATATGATCCATATAGGAGGGGGCTGATAGTGTGTATGTGACTGGACAGTATATGATCCCATAGAGGAGGGGCTGATAGCGTGTATGTGACTGGACAGTATATGATCCCATATAGGAGGGGGCTGATAGCGTGTATGTGACTAGACAGTATATGATCCATATAGGAGGGGGCTGATAGTGTGTATGTGACTGGACAGGATGTGATCCCATGTAGAATGGGCTGATAGTGTGTATGTGACTGGGCAGTATATGATCCATATAGGAGGGGGCTGATAGTGTGTATGTGACTGGACCGTATATGATCCATATAGGAGGGGGCTGATAGCGTGTATGTGACTGGATAGTATATGATCCCTTAGAGGAGGGGCTGATAGCGTATATGTGGCTGGACAGTATATGATCCCATATAGGAGAGGGCTGATAGCATATATGTGACTGGGCAGTATATGATCCCATAGAGGATGGGCTGATAGCGAATATGTGACTGGACAGTATGTGATCCCATATAGGAGGGGGCTGATTGCGTATGTGTGACTGGGCAGTATGTGATCCTATATAGGATGGGCTGATAGTGTGTATGTGACTGGGCAGTATATGATCCCATATAGGATGGGCTGAGAGTGTGTATGTGACTGGGCAGTTTATGATCCATATAGGAGGGGGCTGATAGCGTGTATGTGACTGGATAGTATATGATCCCATAGAGGATGGGCTGATAGCGTGTATGTGACTGGATAGTATATGATCCCATAGAGGATGGGCTGATAGCATATATGTGACTGGGCAGTATATGATCCCATAGAGGATGGGCTGATAGTGTGTATGTGACTGGACAGGATGTGATCCCATATAGAATGGGCTGATAGTGTGTATGTGACTGGGCAGTATATGATCCCTATAGGAGGGGGCTGATAGTGTGTATGTGACTGAACCGTATATGATCCATATAGGAGGGGGCTGATAGCATGTATGTGACTGGATAATATATGATCCCTTAGAGGAGGGGCTGATAGCGTATATGTGACTGGACAGTATATGATCCCATATAGGAGGGGCTGATAGCGTGTATGTGACTGGGCAGTATATGATCCCATATAGGAGGGGCTGATAGCGTGTATGTGACTGGGCAGTATATGATCCCATAGAGGATGGGCTGATAGTGTGTATGTGACTGGGCAGTATATGATCCCATATAGAATGTGCTGATAGTGTGTAAGTGACTGGGCAGTATATGATCCGTAGAGGAGGGGCTGATAGTGTATATGTGACTGGGCAGTATATGATCCCATATAGGATGGGCTGATAGCGTGTATGTGACTGGGCAGTATATGATCCATATAGGAGGGGGCTGATAGTGTGTATGTGACTGGGCAGTATATGATCCATAGAGGAGGGTCTGATAGTGTATATGTGACTGGACAGTATATGATCCCATATAGGATGGGCTGATAGTGTGTATGTGACTGGGCAGTATATGATCCATATAGGAGGGGGCTGATAGTGTGTATGTGACTGGGCAGTATATGATCCATAGAGGAGGGTCTGATAGTGTATATGTGACTGGACAGTATATGATCCCATATAGGATGGGCTGATAGTGTGTATGTGACTGGGCAGTATATGATCCCATATAGGATGGGCTGATAGCGTGTATGTGACTGGGCAGTATATGATCCATATATGAGGGGCTGATAGTGTGTATGTGACTGGGCAGTATATGATCCATAGAGGAGGATCTGATAGTGTATATGTGACTGGACAGTATATGATCCCATATAGGATGGGCTGATAGTGTGTATGTGACTGGGCAGTATATGATCCATATAGGAGGGGGCTGATAGTGTGTATGTGACTGGGCAGTATGTGATCCCATATAGGAGGGGGCTGATAGTGTGTATGTGACTGGACAGTATGTGATCCCATATAAGATGGGCTGATAGCGTATATGTGACTGGACAGTATGTGATCCCATAGAGGAGGGGCTGATATCGTATATGTGACTGGATAGTATGTGATCCCATAGAGGAGGGGCTGATAGCGTGTATGTTACTGGGCAGTATATGATCCATTTAGGATGGGCTGATAGCCTGTATGTGACTGGGCAGTATATGATCCCATATAGGAGGGGGCTGATAGTGTGTATGTGACTGGACAGTATATGATTCCATATAGGATGGACTGATAGCGTGTATGTGACTGGACAGGATGTGATCCCATATAGAATGGGCTGATAGTGTGTATGTGACTGGGCAGTATATGATCCCTATAGGAGGGGGCTGATAGTGTGTATGTGACTGAACCGTATATGATCCATATAGGAGGGGGCTGATAGCATGTATGTGACTGGATAATATATGATCCCTTAGAGGAGGGGCTGATAGCGTATATGTGACTGGACAGTATATGATCCCATATAGGAGGGGCTGATAGCGTGTATGTGACTGGGCAGTATATGATCCCATATAGGAGGGGCTGATAGCGTGTATGTGACTGGGCAGTATATGATCCCATAGAGGATGGGCTGATAGTGTGTATGTGACTGGGCAGTATATGATCCCATATAGAATGTGCTGATAGTGTGTAAGTGACTGGGCAGTATATGATCCGTAGAGGAGGGGCTGATAGTGTATATGTGACTGGGCAGTATATGATCCCATATAGGATGGGCTGATAGCGTGTATGTGACTGGGCAGTATATGATCCATATAGGAGGGGGCTGATAGTGTGTATGTGACTGGGCAGTATATGATCCATAGAGGAGGGTCTGATAGTGTATATGTGACTGGACAGTATATGATCCCATATAGGATGGGCTGATAGTGTGTATGTGACTGGGCAGTATATGATCCATATAGGAGGGGGCTGATAGTGTGTATGTGACTGGGCAGTATATGATCCATAGAGGAGGGTCTGCTAGTGTATATGTGACTGGACAGTATATGATCCCATATAGGATGGGCTGATAGTGTGTATGTGACTGGGCAGTATATGATCCCATATAGGATGGGCTGATAGCGTGTATGTGACTGGGCAGTATATGATCCATATATGAGGGGCTGATAGTGTGTATGTGACTGGGCAGTATATGATCCATAGAGGAGGATCTGATAGTGTATATGTGACTGGACAGTATATGATCCCATATAGGATGGGCTGATAGTGTGTATGTGACTGGGCAGTATATGATCCATATAGGAGGGGGCTGATAGTGTGTATGTGACTGGGCAGTATGTGATCCCATATAGGAGGGGGCTGATAGTGTGTATGTGACTGGACAGTATGTGATCCCATATAAGATGGGCTGATAGCGTATATGTGACTGGACAGTATGTGATCCCATAGAGGAGGGGCTGATATCGTATATGTGACTGGACAGTATGTGATCCCATAGAGGAGGGGCTGATAGCGTGTATGTTACTGGGCAGTATATGATCCATTTAGGATGGGCTGATAGCCTGTATGTGACTGGGCAGTATATGATCCCATATAGGAGGGGGCTGATAGTGTGTATGTGACTGGACAGTATATGATTCCATATAGGATGGACTGATAGCGTGTATGTGACTTAATAGTATATGATCCCATAGAGGAGGTGCTGATAGCATATATGTGACTGAACAGCATATGATCCCATATAGGAGGGGGCTGATAGCGTATATGTGACTGGACAGTATATGATCCCATGTAGGAGGTAGCTAATAGCGTATATGTGACTGGACAGTATATGATCCCATATATCCCACACTATCATCATGGGTGACTTCAACATCCCCACTGATACCCTTCAGTCAGCAGCCTCCAATCTCCTGTCCCTTACTTCATCCTTTGGACTTACTCAGTGGTCCTCCTAAGCCACCCACTCAGATGGACACACATTAGACCTGGTCTTCACCCTTCTCTGCTCTCTTTCTAACTTCACCACCTCCCCTCTCCCTCTATCTGACCACCATCTACTCACTTTCTCATCCCTGTCCTCCTCACCTGGCACCCATGTCCAGCAACACGCGCACCCCCGCAGAAACCTTGCACACCTAGACACCCATGCACTCTCTGACTCTATTCTACCACTGGCATCCATATCCTCACTCCATGACACAGACGGTGCCACTTCTTTCTTCAATGCCACTCTCTCATCAGCTATTGATGAGGTTGCCCCTCTCGTTCATGGCAGAATGCGACGTATCAACAGACAACCCTGGCACAATAACACCACTAAAAAGCTCCGGCAAGTGTCCAGGATTGCAGAGCGGCGCTGGAAGAAAACAAATTCGCAAGATGACCACCATATTCAAACGGGCAACACTCGATTTCAAATCTGCCCTCACCTCTGCTAAACAGGCCTACTTCACAACCCTCGTATCTTCCCTATCTTACAACCCAAAACTTTTAACTCCCTCCTCCGCCCACCACTGCCTCCTCCAACCTCCCTTATCTCTGCCGAGGACTTTGCCACACACTTCAAAAACAAGATTGCCCAAACATGGCAAGTCTTCATCACTCAACTATCACAACCCCTTTGTATACCAGACCAATGCCCAAACCCCATAACCTCACTCTCCAACATCACTGAAGGGGAGCTTAATCGTCTCTTCTCCAAATCGCACCTCACAACCTGTGCACTCGACCCCATCCCATCCCACCTCCTCTCCAACCTCACCACCACACTTATTCCATTGCTAACCCACCTCTTCAACCTATCACTAACGTCCGGTACCTTCCCTTCTGCTTTCAAACATGCCACAATCACGCCTATCCTTAAAAAGCCAACCCTCGACCCAACCGCTATGTCCAGCTATCGCCCAATATCGTTGCTTCCATTCGCTTCCAAACTCCTTGAACAGCACGTCCACGCTGGCCTTTCCTCCCACCTATCATCTAACTTGCTCTTTGACAATCTACAATCTGGTTTCCGCCCCCATCACTCCACTGAGACAGCCCTGACCAAAATTACTAACAACCTATTTACAGCCAAATCAAATGGACAATACTCTATACTCCTGCTTCTAGACCTGTCCTCTGCATTCGACACAGTTGACCACTGCCTCCTACTACAGATCCTTTCCTCCTTAGGCATCAAAGGCCTTGCCCTATCCTGGATCTCCTCATACCTTTCCAACCGCACATTGAGCATCTCCCACTCCCACACCACCTCCTCATCCCACCCTCTCCCTGTTGGAGTCCCCCAAGGCTCTGTTTTAGGACTACTCTTCTCAATCTATACACTTGGTCTGGGGCAACTCATAAAGTCCCACGGATTCCACTACCACCTTTATGCTGATGACACTCAGATCTACCTCTCTGGCCCAGACGTCACCTCTCTGCTGTCCAGAATCCCAGAGTGTCTATCAGACATATCCTCCTTCTCCTCTCGCTTCCTCAAGCTCAATGTGGACAAATCTGAACTCATCATCTTTCCTCCATCTCACAGATCTTCCTTACCCGACCTAGCTATAACAATTAATGACATCACACTTTCCCCAAATACCAGAAGTCCGCTGCCTCGGAGTAACCTTTGACTTTGCCATGTCCTTCAAACCGCACATCCAAGCTCTTTCTACCTCCTGTCGCCTCCAGCTCAAAAATATTTCCAGAATCCGTCCTTTCTTCAACCCTCAATCTACTAAAATGCTTGTGCATGCCCTCATCATCTCCCGCCTCGACTACTGCAACATCCTTTTCTGTGGTCTCCCTGCTAACACCCTCGCACCTCTCCATTCCATCCTTAACTCTGCCGCCCGACTAATTCATCTCTCTCCTCGCTACTCCTCCGTTTCTCCCCTCTGCAAATCTCTTCACTGGCTCCCATTCCCTCAGCGTATCCAGTTCAAATTACTAATACTGACCTACAAGGCCATCTATAACCTGTCTCCCCCATATGTCTCTGAACTAATCTCCCGATACCTTCCCTCACGTAATCTCCTTCTCTCCTCCACACTTTTTCGCTCCTCACCCAACCACCTCCAAGACTTCTCCCGAATAGCCCCTATTCTCTGGAATTCTTTGCCCCAACAAGTCCGACTATCAACCACATTTGGATCTTTCAGACGGAACCTGAAAACCCACCTCTTCAAGAAAGCCTACAGCCTACAATGACCCCGCTACCTCCTTCTCTCTCTCTCACCACTACTGGTGATATCACCTCAACCAACACCGGAACCGCTGCAACCCACCAACCTACTGTCTCTTTCCCCACCATCCTGAAGCATGTAAGCCCGAAAGGGCAGGGTCCTCTCCCCTCTGTATCAGTCTGTCATTGTTAGTTTGTTTACTGTAAGTGATATCTGTAACTTGTATGTAGCCCCTTCTCATCTACAGCACCATGGAAACAATGGTGCTATATAAATAAATAATAATAATAATATAGGAGGAGGCTGATAGCGTGTATGTGACTGGACAGTATATGATCCCATATAGGAGGGGGCTGATAGCGTATATGTGATTGGACGGTATATGATCCCATATTGGAGGGGGCTGATGGTGTATGTTAATGGGTGGTATATCTAATATATAAAGCTCAAGTGTGTGTGTGTATGTCCGGGATTGGCATCCGCACCGTCGCAGCTACAGCCACAAAATTTGGCACAGTCACACGTCTGGACCCCGAGAGCATCATAGTCTATGTTGTGAGGCAAAATTTTAACCCCGCGCGTTCCAATTCACCAAACAGTTTTGCCCCTATCTACGTAATGGGGAAAAAGTGTGTGTATCAAGCCCCGCCCCTCATTATGATGTCATAATGGTTGCCATGGCGACGCTGATGTCATCATAGGTTGCAAGCCCCGCCGCTCATTATGATGTCATAATGGTTGACTATGGGATGGAGGATGTGTGATGGGTATCTGGACACTGGACTATGGGATGGAGGATATGTATGACTTGTATATGAGCACGGGACTATGGGATGGAGGATGTGTGATGGGTATATGGGCACTGGACTATGGGATGGAGGATATGTATTACGGGTATATGGGCACGGGACTATGGGATGGAGGATGTGTGATGGGTATATGGGCACGGGACTATAGGATGGAGGATATGTATGATGGGTATATGGGCACGGGACTATGGGATGGAGGATATGTATGATGGGTATATGGGCACGGGACTATGAGATGAAGGATGTGTGATGGGTATATGGGCACTCGACTATGGGATAGCGAATATGTATGATGGGTATATGGGCATGGGACTATGGGATGGAGGATGTGTGATGGGTATATGAGCACTGGACTATGGGATGGAGGATGTGTGATGGGTATATGGGCACTCGCCTATGGGATGGAGGATATGTATGATGGGTATATGGGTACGGGCCTATGGGATGGAGGATAATTATAATTTGCTATAACTAACCACAGTTAGTTACTATGCCCGGGCAATGCCGGGCTCTTCAGCTAGTGTTCCCATATAGGAGGGGGGTGATAGTGTTTATGTAACTGGGCAGTACGTGATCCCATATAGGAGAGGCAGAATATATATGTGAATGGATAGTATATGTTCCCATATAGGATGGGACAAATAGTGTATATGTGATCCCATGTAGCATGGGGCAGATAGTGTGTATATATGAATGGGCAGTATATGATCCTATATAGGACTGTGCAGATAGTGTGTATGTATGAATGGGCAGTACATGATCCCATACAGGACTGTGCAGGTAGTGTGTGTATATATGAATGGGCAGTACATGATCCCATATAGGACTGTGCAGATAGTGTGTGTATATATGAATGGGCAGTACATGATCCCATACAGGACTGTGCAGGTAGTGTGTGTGTATATATGAATGGGCAGTACATGATCCCATATAGGACCGTGCAGATAGTGTGTATATATGAATGGGCAGTACATGATCCCATATAGGACTGTGCAGATAGTTTGTATATATGAATGGGCAGTACATGATCCCATATAGGACTGTGCAGATAGTGTGTATGTATATATGAATGGGCAGTATATGATCCTATATAGGACTGTGCAGATAGTGTGTATATATGAATGGGCAGTACATGATTCCATATAGGAGGGGGCCGATAGCATATATGTGACTGGGCAGTATATGATCATATATAGGAGGGGCTGACAGCGTATGTGACTGGGCAGTATATAATCCCATATAGGAGGGGGCTGATAGCGTATATGTGACTGGGCAGTATATGATCCCATATAGGATGGGCTGATAGTGTGTATGACTGGACAGTATATGATCCCATATAGGAGGGGCAGATAGCGTGTATGTGACTGGACAGTATATGATCCCATAGAGGAGGGGCTGATAGCGTATATGTGACTGGATAGTATATGATCCCACAGGGGAGGGGCTGATAGCGTATATGTGACTGGACAGTATATGATCCCATATAGGAGGGGGCTGATAGCGTATATGTGACTGGACAGTATGTGATCCCATATCGGAGGGGGCTGTTAGCATGTATGTGATTGGACAGTATATGATCCTATATAGGAGGGGCTGATAGTGTATATGTGACTGGACGTTTATGATCCCATATAGGATGGGCTGATAGCGTGTATGTGACTGGACAGTATATGGTCCCATATAGGGGGGGCTGATAGCGTATAAGTGACTGGACAGTGTATAATCCATATAGGAGGGGGCTGATAGCGTGTATGTGACTGGACACTATATGATCCCATATAGGAGGGGCAGTTAGCGTGTATGTGACTGGACAGTATATGATCCCATATAGGAGGGGGCTGATAGCGTATAAGTGACTGGACAGTATATAATCCCATATAGGAGGGGCTGATAGCGTATATGTGACTGGGCAGTATGTGATCCCATATAGGAGGGGGCTGATAACGTATATGTGACTGGACAGTATATGATCCCATATAGGAGGGGGTTGATGGTGTATATGTAACTGGACACTATATGATCCCATAGAGGAGGGGCTGATATTTGTGTATGTGACTGGATAGTATATGATCCCATAGAGGAGGTGCTGATAGCGTGTATGTGACTGGATAGTATATGATCCCATAGAGGAGGTGCTGATAGCGTATATGTGACTGGACAGTATATGATCCCATAGAGGAGGGGCTCATAGCGTATATGTGACTGACAGTGTATGATCCTATAGAGGAGGGGCAGATAACTTATATGTGACTGGACACTATATGATCCCATAGAGGAGGTGCTGATAGCGTATATGTGACTGGACAGTATATGATCCCATGTAGGAGGGGGCTGATAGCTTATATGTGACTGGACAGTATATGATCCCATATAGGGTGGGCTGATAGCGTGTATGTGACTGGACAGTATATGATCCCGTATAGGACTGTGCAGATAGTGTGTATATTTGAATGGGCAGTACATGATCCCATATGGGAGGGAGCAGATAATATACATGTATGGCTGGAGGTTAAATATATCCTGCCATTTTTATTTCTGTGTTTTTTTGCAGCCATCTTCGTATTGGCCCACTCCTCAGCATTTGTAGAGGACTTGGATGAGACGTAAGTGCGCAACTCATGTTATCTTTTATTCTGGATGTATACAATGTGTAATTGTCGACGTATAGTGGCCCAGTATGTGATGGAAGGTGACTGACTGTAACCTCATGGTGCCATGTGACAGATGAGCTGGGCATTGTTGCTACTGGGGGTATATGGTCATTCTTAGTATATATAACGTCTACCCCTCACTGGGCAGCAGGCCTACAGTTGCGGACTTGTGCTCTTGTCTGATCACTTATTACTCCAGTCAGCCATTTGTAGGTTGTGGCTTTGTCACAGATGTAATAGGTTCGCTCTGTGATGGCTGACTCTCTTATAACTAATACCTTGCAGCTTCGGCTGGTTTTTGACATCGCGACATGCATTTACTGACACAATCTGGTCTGGTTCGGCTCTTGTTTCTTCCTCTTCTTGTTTTTACCGGGTGTACAGATCATACTGTTGTCCACATTCACTTCCATCGTCATGTGAAGAGCTAATGGGAACTCATCATCCATCACAACCCCTGTCATCATCAAGCGGGGTGGTGAGCAGTCAGTCCTGTCATAGCTTTAATTCTCCAGAGGACTTCCAAAAATTGTGAAACGAGTTATCTACACACAAGAAATGTTTGTATGTGCATCACTGAAGTACATCGGCCCCTAGATGTATGGATTACGTTTTCGCTGTAAGGTCCTCTCTTTTCGCTGATCATGGAAGAAGATCAGCGTGATGCTTCCTGCCATGGCATGACGACCTGTCGACACCCCTAGATAGAACGGCACCTGTAAAGAACCATGTGGCTGGGATCCATGCCAATGCACATTAAACTCTTCTGCTGATTTTTATTACGATAGTAGGACTTACCATTGAGCAAATCTTCCCTTCTTTTAGGACCCAGACAGTCTGCTATTGGCCTGGTTTCTGATTGACAAAACTCTCAGCAATTAGCCACTAGCACAAATGGTGGTAATACATGTCCTTGCCAGGTCTGCTCCTCTCATTCTTTGGGTAATGGAATGGGAACATGAGGACAGCGATGTCCTTGTACTACAGATGTACAACCCTTTCAACAACGTGCTGCAATGTAACTAAACCGAGGCAAATCTGCCCATTATGGAGGCATAGCGGTGCAGCCGTAGGCAAAAGCAGATACAAAAGTTTGGATCCAACAGGGCATCTCCAGGTCTTTATTAATAACAAAACAAGTATCCAAATTATTTAAAGAGGACCAGTCACCGCAGCCCGGACTTCCTCTTCATGTTCAATTTGTCTGAAGATGGGGACAGTGACGCCTGTTCTTATTGGGCGCCGGCGTTACTTGTAAATCCACCGCATCACAGCCCCGGGAAAGTGAGTGCCAACAAATACCTCTTCATTGGCACGGTAGGTGAGTATAGGCTTTATTATTTTTAGAGGCATAACATTTAGTTTAAAAAGTGGTTGTCCTAGTAGTGGACAACCCCTTTTAATCTGAGTTACAGGTCATGGCTCCTCCAACAGAATAATGACCTAAAACACAGCTAAGAACATCCAAAAATTGCTGAGAGCAAAGTAATGGACTCTTCTGAAGTAGCCTTCTAAATCTTCTGCCTTCCTGATATAAATCCTGTTGAACATCTGGGGAAGGATCTGTATCATGCAGTCTGGAGAGAGGGCGTCTTCACACCAGAGACAATCTATAGAAAAGGGGTATACGGCACTCCTGGTTGAGCGACTCTGGCGCCTAAGTAGGGTTCCCTCCCGTAATCCAATAGTAGCAATAAATATGGCACTCAGGATAGTAGGAACATGTAACAGATTTATGTGGCAAGCCACAAATTAGGCGTCTTTCTACAGCAGTTCAGATCGCCATTGTCAGCGCTATTCTCTGATGGTTCCCACACGGCAGTTGGTTCTGATGAAGATCTAAAATGACCGAAACATTATTTTGTGGATTGCCAAATAAATCTGTTATGTTCATACTTTCACACCTGAGACACATGGAGCAGTTTGAGGAGTGGGCCAGAATACCTTTGGAGAGGTGCAGTAGTCTCAATGAGTTACCAAATGCTGTTTGTAGTGATTGCCTCAAAAGGTTGTGCAACAAAATATTATGTTACGGGAGCCATCATTTCTGTCCAGGCTATTTTCATCAGTTTTTGCTTTGATTATTTTTTTTTAAACGACAATTCCCAATCAATGTCTGATTTTCATTAGTTGATGTTCAATCAAGTTATTTCAGGGACCATTGTGGGTTTTTCTTACTTTAACAGAAGGTACCAACTATCTTATCCACGTGTGATCAAAGCAGTGTGAGCAGCTAGATTAACAAAGACCAGCAGAAAGTCACGAGCGTGAGGGAAACGCTACTGTCCTGTCGGAAAATCTACAGCTTATTGTAGTAGCATCGAAATGAATGAGATTTTCTGAAAGTGATGCCCTGCAGAAAAATGTTAACACTGCAGTTACAGTGCCTACAAGTAGTATTCAACCCCCTGCAGATTTAGCAGGTTTACACATTCGGAATTAACTTGGCATTGTGACATTTGGACTGTAGATCAGCCTGGAAGTGTGAAATGCAATGCAGCAAAAAAGAATGTTATTTCTTTGTTTAATTTTTTTTTAAATTGTGAAAAGTTTATTCAGAGGGTCATTTATTATTCAACCCCTCAAACCACCAGAATTCTGTTTGGTTCCCCTAAAGTATTAAGAAGTATTTCAGGCACAAAGAACAATGAGCTTCACATGTTTGGATTAATTATCTCTTTTTCCAGCCTTTTCTGACTATTTAAGACCCTCCCCAAACTTGTGAACAGCACTCATACATGGTCAACATGGGAAAGACAAAGGAGCATTCCAAGGCCATCAGAGACAAGATCGTGGAGGGTCACAAGGCTGGCAAGGGGTACAAAACCCTTTCCAAGGAGTTGGGCCTACCTGTCTCCACTGTTGGGAGCATCATCCGGAAGTGGAAGGCTTATGGAACTACTGTTAGCCTTCCACGGCCTGGACAGCCTTTGAAGGTTTCCTCCCGTGCCGAGGCCAGGCTTGTCCGAAGAGTCAAGGCTAACCCAAGGACAACAAGGAAGGGGGTCCGGGAAGATCTCATGGCAGTGGGGACATTGGTTTCAGTCAATACCATAAGTAATGTACTCCACCGCAATGGTCTCCGTTCCAGACGAGCCCGTAAGGTACCTTTACTTTCAAAGCGTCATGTCAAGGCTCGTCTACAGTTTGCTCATGATCACTTGGAGGACTCTGAGACAGACTGGTTCAAGGTTCTCTGGTCTGATGAGACCAAGATCGAGATCTTTGGTGCCAACCACACACGTGACGTTTGGAGAATGGATGGCACTGCATACGACCCCAAGAATACCATCCCTACAGTCAAGCATGGTGGTGGCAGCATCATGCTGTGGGGCTGTTTCTCAGCCAAGGGGCCTGGCCATCTGGTCCGCATCTATGGGAAGATGGATAGCACGGCCTACCTGGAGATTTTGGCCAATAACCTCCGCTCCTCCATCAAAGATCTTAAGATGGGTCGTCATTTCATCTTCCAACAAGACAACGACCCAAAGCACACAGCCAAGAAAACCAAGGCCTGGTTCAAGAGCCAAAAAATCAAGGTGTTGGAGTGGCCTAGTCAGTCTCCTAACCTTAACCCAATTGAAAACTTGTGGAAGGAGCTCAAGATTAAAGTCCACATGAGACACCCAAAGAACCTAGATAACTTGGAGAAGATCTGCATGGAGGAGTTGGCCAAGATAACTCCAGAGACCTGTGCCGGCCTGATCAGGTCTTATAAAAGACGATTATTAGCTGTAATTGCAAACAAGGGTTATTCCACAAAATATTAAACCTAGGGGTTGAATAATAATTGACCCACACTTGTATGTTTAAAATTTATTAAAATTTAACTGAGCAACATAACTTTTTGGTTTGTAAGATTTATGCATCTGTTAATAAATCCTGCTCTTGTGTGAAGTTTGAAGGCTCTAACTTATTTGCATCTTATCAAACCTGCTAAATCTGCAGGGGGTTGAATACTACTTGTAGGCACTGTATTTCGGCCTCTATGGTGCAAATGCAGGCATGGTTGCAGCCTGTAGGGTGCCGATGCAGGCATGGTGGTGGCCTGTATGGGGGCCGATGCAGGCATGATGGTGGCCTGTATGGGCGCCGATGCAGGCATGGTGGAGGCCTGTATGGGGGCCAATGCAGGCATGGTGGCGGCCTGTATGGGGGCAGATGCGGGCATGGTGGAGGCCTGTATGGGGGCCAATGCAGGCATGGTGGCGGCCTGTATGGGGGCAGATGCGGGCATGGTGGCGGCCTGTATGGGGGTCGAGGCAGGCATGGCGGCTGCTTATATGGTGCTGACGCAGGCATGGCGGTGGCCTGTATAAGTCATTATACATCGGTCCATAATACAAAAACAGAAAGAAAAGGGATCTCATGGATTATAAAGAAAACCTAAATAATAAGATTTTAAATAAAAGGACCTGATAAATGATAAGTACTCAATGCATTATGATGTGGTGACAAAAGAATAGACCATGATTGTGACTCTAGATGATCTAATCAAGTGAGTGGCACAAAGGTAAGTATAATAAAGATTGGAAAATGACTAAGGATGACGGCAATTAAATAAAACAAAAAAAAAAACTTTGCCAGATCGTGGATTAAACGCGAATAAAAAATGCTGTAAAAGCTGGAAGAAAATGAAAGAACAGAATAAGTAATAATAATTAATACTATAAATCATCTGGTCCCGATAGAATTCAATAAAATAGGGACCTGGCACAGAGTCAATAGATGGAGAGATGACTAAAACCTAATAGTAAATCAGCAGAAAGAGTCAGCAAAAAATGAACACTCACCGGTGAAGCCCAAAATGGAAATGAGACAGACCGCGCTGCCGAGAGGCACTGAATAATCTGGGGAAGGTGCTGAATGCAGTGCTTCACAACCTATTTAAATAGACTCATGCTGGATTAGGTAATGACGTTCTTCCGGTTATTGTCCGGTCATGTGATACAACATGCACACGTGTCAGGAAGTGGTGCACGTGAAAAAAGGTGTCGCCACTGGGTGCCATATTGGTGGGAAACAGATGACACTGGTAATATAAGGTAGATTCTTATTCACATTCTTTAATATGACATGGATGGCAAAAGAAAACGCCTGAAACCTATATTAATAGAAACAAATCTAAACTGCATCACAGTGTAACTACTAAATAAAAAACTACCTCTGGACATATAAGAAAACATGAGGGCAGATATTTTTAGAGACATATGAACGATCTTACGGAACGGATTTCCTCAGGTCCTTTCTCAGGTACTTATTTCTCAGGTCCTTTTCTGTATAATCTTTTATTTAATTTTTCTTTATATTCCATATGAGATGCCTCTTCTTTCTGTTTTTGTATTATGGACTGATGTATAATGAATTTTACATGTGTGTTAATTATATTTATCTGTTGTATTCTAGTTCTGAGGAAGGCCATTTAGGCCGAAACGTGAAAACTTTTATGTGGATCCCTCCTGTTTTTGCTTTATGTGCAATAAATGTACTGCTCAAAAAAATAAAGGGAACACTTAAACATAGGATCCTATGTTTAAGTGTTCCCTTTATTTTTTTGAGCAGTTTATATTATTTCAGCATTGAATATTGGAGTGTCAAGTTCTATCTTCCCCGTTATGATTTTAGTTTTCTATAGATAGTGACATGGCATATCCAAGTATGTTCATCTGGCCGATGTTAATTCAGGCCTGATGTGCAGACCGCACGGTGATGTAAGTAAATGCGTTACGTTCACGACTTCATCACAATGCTGAATATATTTCTTTCATAACTACCGTATGTGACCTTTGACTATCACACACAAAAAAACCCAACATTCGTTTCTGGACTTCGGTGCCGGAGCATCTGCTTTAGTTCTTTTGAACATAGGAAGCCATATCGCCACAAGTGCTAAAAGTGTCACCTCCCTAACCTTTGGTATAGAGTTTGTGTCTGCTCTCCATCGGATAACTCACTTCAATTACCTGTTCACAGCAGTGGAGGTCATGTCTCAACAGGGGGTCTTGTGGAGTGTTTAGAGTGCTAGCTCTTGTTAGCTTTCCAAGTTATGTTTAAATCCTCATTATGAGAATGGCATGTCCCATTTCACCATTACTCCTATGACAAATAATTTGTTTACTGAGAGCGTCCCTTTTATATGTATAATTGACTTGTGCGTGCGAAACATTACATAATCGCGCTGTCTGTATATCTTTTTCACCTAAGTAAGTTGCTGAATGCAGCAGTCTGATTCCTGGAAATCCTTTCATGGTGGGATATATTAATGCACGGTTCATTGAGTAGTCATCAGATAATGGGCTCGGTGGAGCGGACAGTGTGCTACCATGTGTACTCGACTAATGAATGTCAAATGTGAAAAATAAACTGCAGATGAGTGTCGGGTTTCCATTTGTGCCCATGATGCAAGTTATTCTTTATCGATGATGAAACTTTGTGTCATAATCCTAGGGTGATTGGTTCTAGCAGGAGGAGTTGAGGGAACACTTGTGAGAACCTCTTGGGGACGTCATGCTGCAATTGTACTGATGAGTTTCTGAAGACCATGTGCCATAATCGTATCCGTAACGGTGTTCTAGTCATTAGAGATACAGAAAAATATCTCGTACAGTTTTTCCTGATGTCCTGAAGAATATACCACGGATTATTTTTTTTTGCGTAAAAGGAAAATAATGCAGGCAGATTAAACAGCAGTCATAAGAAGGCTTAGCGCATCACTGACTAAAGACCATGTGAATAATCCCTTATGGTCGCGGGTCCTAGTACTGTTGTAGACCATCAACACTTTGCACGATCCAAAAAGCGTGAACCGCAGGTAATTTTGAATAAAACATTGCTTTTTTTATTGAAAATCCGTTAAAAGGATGTGGAAAGTATATTCCCTGTTGGCCACAGACTGACGCGTTTCTGGCATACAGACTAGGGTTGAGGGTGAAATGTGTCAGTCTGTGGCCAATAGTTAGTGTACTCTTTATACCCTTCTAATAGATTTTCAATAAAGCAGAAGCAGTTTTATTATAATTATGTGGACGTGCTGCTCACTCTTTTTAGAGATTACTAATGTTTTGCTATCCTAAGACGAAACGTGTGAGGTGGGTCTGTACACGTAGCAGTTGTGGCTCGCATACGATTTTGCAATGTGGCTTTTGGTTGCACGACCGCTGGCCGTGCAACTATTCGAGATGCCCAGGTGACCAAGTCTTTCCTTCAGCCTTATTGGAATTTGACTGCTCCCTGTCCCCGCTGTGGACCCAGGATAGGCTACTCTGGTGGTCCGATACACAAATGGAACAGATGCTGCTCGTTCAGTCACCTGACCCCTGGCACCTGTGATTGGCTGAGAGGGTCCCTTGGCCGGAAACGGTGCGTCGTCTGATGTGCCTGCCGGCGTGCTGTTCCACCTTCTGAAAAGGACAAGCATGGTGGATAAGAATCATTGCTTGTGATGGATATGACAGACAGTAAGACTGGAAAAGTGTTTTATTTTTTTTTTGTGGGTATATTTATAGAACTAAATAGAAGAACATGGTATAGATATATGTTGCAAATCATACATGATAGAACTATAATTGTGAACGTCTCACTTTGGTTATTCTTGTTTCTTTTTGTAGTTTCAAAGAAACCCGAGAAGAGGACGTGTGGCTCGTTGATGTAAGTCTTATTATTGCCAATCTTGTATTTTCTTAGTAAGGTGCATGCCTGTCAATGTACTCCCCGCAAAGTGCCACTTTTTATTATAATTTGCTTCAGATTTAGAAACTTTATGAATTTTTTTTTTGCTTTTTTGTAAAAACATGAAAAACCAAAAGCGGCGCCACGTGGACAATATGCAGATTATGATGGTCTTATTTTCTAAGATATACCGATACTTTGATTTTAATTAAAGGGAATCTGTCACCCCATTTTTCGAGTATGAGCTGCCGGCACTGCTATCAGGGGCTTATCTACAGCTTTCTGTAATGCTGTAGATAAGCCCCCGATGTAACCTGAAAGATAAGAAAAAAAGTTATATAATACTCTCTGGGGGGACAGTCCGGTCTTGGTCCGATGGGTGTTGCGGTCCGGCGCCTCACATCTTCTAACGGTGACATCCTCTTCTTTGCTTCCCGTCGTGGCTCCGGCGCACTGCTCTGCCCTGTTGAGGGCAGAGCAGAATACTGCAGTGCGCGGGCGCCGTACCTCTCCCTACGCCTGCGCACTACAGTACTCTACTCTGCTGTCAACAGGGCAGAACAGTGCGCCTGCGCAGGAGCCACGACGGGAAGCAAAGAGGACATCACCGTTAGAAGATGGGAGGCGCCGGACCGCGACACCCATCGGACCAAAACCAGACCTGGACTGCCCCTGGGTGAGTATAATCTACCGTAACTCTTTTTTTCTTATCTTTCTGGTTACATCAAGGGCTTATCAACAGCATTACAGAATGCTGTAGATAAGCCCCTGATGGCGGTGCCGGCAGCTGATACTCGAAAAATGGGGTGACAGATTCCTTTTAAGGGCTAAATCTTCTTCACTCTCCTCCTGGACTAATCTTTCACTTTCTATTTTCTAAATTCACTGATAATTTCTGTCTTAAGTGAACACAGATTTTCCAGTTAATGAGAGAGGATATAACAGATGGTGCCTATATGGTTCTATGGAGAACTGAAGCTCATTTGGAGAGAACTTGCAGCAGAATGTCCGTGTCTGCTTCTAGTTCCTCTGCCTCCTGTCTCCGTAGAACTTTCTGAGCACCAACTGCCATCTCCTCTCTCATTAATGGGAAAATCTGTAGTCACTGAATTGAGAATGAAAGATCAGTCTAGGAGTAGAAGCAAGAAGCAGATTTCTTTAATATATGTTACAAAGGTTATTATTTTCATGTGTACTATTGATTGATGAAGAAAAAAATTAAAATGACGGTTACTCTAACTCAACTTAAGAGAAGCTTCTTGTTTTCCAATTTCTTTCTCATTTGTGCCGAAAAGAAGGCATCTTGAATGTAAAGCTTTAGATTGGCACACTTGAGTAAAAGTAGTTTCCTGTTGTCTTTCTTTTACAACAGACCGCCCAACCTCTCAATACTTCAGGCTGCTCTGTCTTTGACTTTTAGAACGTCATTGCAATCAACAGCTGTATAGAAGTCTTGCAGCTGATGGAGCGGAGAGATGGCCAGATATCTTACAGATATGGCAGAGATGGTTTACTACCATCTCTGCCTTCTGGATCGCTCTCTACACATTGAAAACACTACTTAGGAAATGGTAAACACGCTTCCTCATCTGGTCCCAGTGGTCACGTGAGTGCTGGGAGGTGACAGGAGCTGCTTGGCCTCAGATCAGGTCTGCCTTCAGTCAGTAGTAGAGGTTTGAAGCTGAATTTGCCCTGAAACTGAGACGTATTTCAATGGTGAAATGCTTTCCTTCCCAAACCCACCACAAAAGGCCTGTTTTGACTTTGAGGGGTTGTCCCATGAACACCGTACATTTTAATCAGTCGATCTTGGAATAATAAGATCTACAAATGAAAGTGTTAAAAAAATGTTCCTTAGATCTTATAAATGTGCTCCTGCGATCTACTGTCTGACCATGTAGAGGTGCTCCTCCCGTTCATTGTCTGTGCAAACCACCGACTCCCCACCCCACCACCTCCCCTCCTCAAAAGCATAAATCAAGTTTGATAAGTGAGTATACAGACTAAAGAGCAGGGAATCATGGTTTCTGCTGCCTTAGGTAACATGTTTCCCTGCCTGAGTTAACACAGGAGAAAGGGTGTTTCTGCCATATATCCAGCCGCCAGAGCTCATCGTCATTAAAGTCATTGAGGTAAGAGCTCTAGCTTATTTATGATGAGCTCCCGGGACTGGTGATCCGGCAGAAACTTATTCCTGTGATAAAGCAGGCAGGGAAATGTGTTGCCTCAGAAAGCAGCTGGGAAGACCTGCTGTTTGTCACTTATACGGGATTTAGGCTTACCCCCTCCCTCCCCTGGCTTAGAGCTGTGATGTGTGCACCACGGTTTGGAGCATCTCTGCGATGTCGGACAGCCATTACACAGTACACAGTTGGGACACATTTCTAAGATTACGTTAGCACAGGAACATTTTTTTAACACATCCAATTTTGGAACTCATTATAATTCCAGGATCTATTAATTGAAATGTACTTTGTGAGAAAACCCCTGTAAGGGAGGCACTATATCTGGAAGAAAAAGCAAGAAGTCAAACTTATAGAAAAAGAAAGCCACTGCCTTTCCACATTTCTGTTTTTAGCAACATCGGGCTTGAGAATGAGTTGTAGTGGACAACCCCTTTAAAACCATGTGTACAAAAAATAGTCATAAGGTGTTTGTGTCCTTAGCCAGTCCTTTATGCTAGGGGTTGCAGGCAGTTGGGACAATAGTCTATTGAGCAAGCAATGTAATACCATGCACTATAATTACTAGTCTTTTGGCTATTTCAAGTTTGTGGGCCATGAAAATACCAGATGCATGAGAGCAGCCGTGCTAGCATTTGTCGTCTTTGTTTTTTTTTTTGCCCAGTTTTATGCGCCTTGGTGTGGCCACTGCAAGAAACTAGAACCTGTTTGGAATGAGGTCGGTATCGAGATGAGGTCTAGCGGTTCTCCGGTGAGGGTTGGAAAGATGGACGCGACAGTTCATTCAAGTAAGTGTCTACATTGTGAATATGGTGTTACTCTTCTAAATGGCAGTTACATTTCAGCAGAACAGTGCATCTGATGGTCCGTGGTTCTCATGTTAAATGGAATTTGTCAGCAGGTTTTTGCTATGTAATCTGAAAGCAGCATATACACCGATTCCAGGGATGTGTCACTTATTAGGCTCTGTGCTGTACATTCGACACAATCCGTGTTTTCTCAGCAGGAGATTTTCACTCTAGGACTAGGCGTCCTGTGCATGGCAGTCCGGCTAATCTGTGTAACTCCGCCCCCACCACTGATTGGCAGCTTCCTGTGTACAATCAGTGCTGTGGGTGGGGTTATTCACAGCTCAGCATTTATAGCACTGCTATTTCTAGAGTAGAGAAAACAGGGATTCTTTTCAAACTGCACCAAGCAGTCCAGTAAGTAATACATCTCTGGAAACAGGCTCTCTGCCCCTACATTATCCTGCTCTTAGACTCAATAGCAAAAACCTGCTGACAGATTCCCTTTAAAGCAGTAATCTGATCTCCATGTTCCCTTTTCTCATACATGCATATTTCTGTTCCTCATTACAAGGCAGTTTCCCTCCCGTCACTTTGCTACTACACCTCTCCCTGTGCATATAAGGAAGGAAATGAGGTGTAACTCGGGTGGGTCACTACCACAAGCCCACACCGGCTCTTCTTCTCTG
Source organism: Dendrobates tinctorius (assembly GCF_039654945.1). NCBI lineage: Eukaryota > Metazoa > Chordata > Amphibia > Anura > Dendrobatidae > Dendrobates > Dendrobates tinctorius. The sequence goes on from NW_027361783.1 coordinate 15,797,756, forward strand.
GCTCTTGGCACATTTGCATTATTCTAGCTGGCCTTCTCTATAAGATGGATATTAATGAATGCCAGCCCCCTTATACTCTTTTTATTTCCCGATACAAGAAGTGAGAGGAAGTTCTTTGTGTCCAAAGAAGCAATAAAAAGAGCAATAGTTAAAAAAGTGGTAAAGCTCTGTTTGTGACAGTGCTTCCTCTGGTCAGACCACCAAATCGAATAAAGAAGCTATAAGAAAGCTTTTCAAATATCTTTGGGGGCCATGTGGTGTGATGGTAAAGTTGTGATTTTCTTTTTTGATCATTTGCCAATTTGGTGGCTTTTCAGTAGTTGTAATATCGCACAGAGAAAGCTGGTTCTGACATTCGCAGGGGGGCATGCGTTAGTTGTTTTTTTTTTTTTTTCCCCTGTATGATGCCTCCTGCTCATGATTGGTCATTGTCATGCAAGGGAAAAAAAGTGACCGCCCCCAGAGAAGAATCTGTATTGCCTTCTTGTTTACAGTGGAAAATGGCATGTAAACTTTCCAGGCTAATATCTCCGCAACGGAGATGAGAAATGATAAAATAAAAAAAATTGTCTTCAGATTTTCAGCAGCGTATTATTTCTTATTTATTTACAGCGCTTTACAAATCTCCTCATCACTGTCCCTATAGGGGCTCACAATCTGGATTTCCTATCAGTCTGTCTTTGACGGAGAAAGTGGAGAAAACCCACCCAAAATGGGGGAACATACAAAATCCTTGCCGATATTGTCTCTGGTGGGATTTGAACCTAGGACCGCAGCATTGCAAGGCTGCAGTGCTAACCACTGAGCCACTGTGATACATTTCATCATGATGTCATGTGATCAGTGTAACATGTAAAGTGTGGTGACCTGTCCTCTGTTCAGTAAACTCCCTCTAGTGGCAGTTACTGGTACCAGCCTGTTCTCTCCTATAGGGAGACTCTCAGAGTTGAGCTCTCATGGCCTTTGACAGCGCTTGATAGGTGAGAAGCAAAATAATGTTCACAAGCCTTGATTGATGGACATGTTACTTGCAAGATCAAGGAAAACAAGTTAATTTTTCCTTGTGCAATTGACAAGGTGCGTTCCCTTCATGTAAAGTGTCCTGACTTTTAAACTCCGAACCCTTCTCAACCCCTGTTCTCTGTTTTTGAGGGACAACTCTAGGGTTCTCCTAGAATGGAGCTATAGTCTGTGCTAAATATAAAAAGAAATGCCGAAATTGCAGTTTTTATGGAAAATCATAACTCAGTGCAAGCAAAATTTTAACTGTTCGTGATGAGCGAGCGTGCTGGGATAAGGTGTTATCGGAGCATGGTCGTGCGTTAATGCAGTATCTTCGGCGTGCTCGAATACCATGTTCGTGTCCCTGCAGCTGCATGTCTCACAGCTGTTCAACAGCCACAGTACATGCAGGGATTTCCTGTTTGTTAGGCAATCCAATCCCTGCATGTACTGTGGCTGTCGAACAGCTGTGAGACATGCAGCTGCAGGGACACGAACATGGTATTCGAGCACGCCGAAGATACTGCATTAACGCACGACCATGCTCCGATAACACCTTATCCCAGCACGTGCGCTCATCGCCACTAAAGCTATAAATTTGGCAGCGCCGTAATCTTAATGGACAAAAGAATATGGTTAAAATATGTTTACTGCCTGATGAATTCCTTAAATTAGCTGAAAAAGGAGAGAATTGCTGTTTTTTTTTTTTTTTCTGTTCCAACTCAAAGATGTCCTGTGGCTCCACATCACATCGCAACAGGTTATAACAGCCAGAGGTGCTCTGCTAAATACTGCAGACCCTTTTCATGAAGGGGCAGAATAATTCTGAGACGGCAGAAGTCAGTAAAAGTGTAATTTGTGTGCTGTGTTTGGAGAAGCAACTTGTTATATTAGTTGTTGAGCTATTCATATTGTTCTTGTTTCATTGGTTTGCAACAAGCAGAAAGTTTGTAGATTTTACTTGAAGGAGTTGTCCTTGTAATAGACTACCCCTTTAAAGGGAAACTCACCTAATTTTCAGCCAATCAACTGCGTCCACCGCCATCAGGGCTTATCTTCAGCATTCTGTAATGCTGTAGATAAGCCCCTGATGAAACCTGAAAGATAAGAAAAACACGTTAGATTATACTCACCCTGGGGGGTCAGTTGCGGTGGGTGTCGCCGTCCGGTCCGGCACCTTCCATCTTCATACGATGATGTCCTCCTCCTTGCTGCTGCTCCCTCGGCTCCTGCGCAGGCGTACTTTATCGGCCCTGTTGAGGGCAAAGTACTGCAGTGCGCAGGCGCCGGGAAAGGTCAGAGAGGTCCTGTGCCTGCGTACTGCAGTACTCTGCTCTGCCCTCAAAAGGGCAGATAAAGTACGCCTGCGCAGGAGCCGAGGGAGCAGCAAGGAGGAGTACATCATCGTATGAAGATGGAAGGCGCCGGATCGGACGGCGACACCCATCGGACCGGACCGAACGCAGGGGTGAGTATACTCTAACTCTTTTTTCTTATCTTTCAGGTTACATCGGGGGCCTATCTACAGCATTACAGAATGCTGTAGATAATCCCCTGATGGCTGTGGCGGCAGCTGATATGCCAAAAATGGGGTGACAGATCCCCTTTAATGCCCAAGCTTATCTGAGCCCAAACCCTGAATTCAGTGATTTTACTTTTGCCAGTATTGCGGGTGTAGAAGAGAACACAGTGGGTCAGATTTCTGAAAAACAACCTGAATCAAAACTAGCCCAACCAATCATGGTACAGCTTTTAGTTTTCATCAATAGAAATTGGAATGGAAGCTATTCCTTGATTGGTTTTTAGGTGCAGATAAGCCAGACTTTATCATACATTTTGCTCACTACTTTGCTTGTTCCTTTTTTTTTTTTTTTTGCTTTCACCCTTTCTGCATCTCCACTCCCTCTAACCATAGTTGCTTTTGCTTGTAAAACGAAATGTTCCAATCATAAGCTATGATCATTGGATACTTGTACTATCCACGTGGAAGGTGATGTGTGTTTCAGACCCGGGATCAGAGGTTATGTATGAGCTATACATACCCCCAGCAAGGGGGCACAGCCTTGCTCTCCATACACTTAGAGGGTGCAGCCTCACCCCATACATCAGGCCACACCCACTGGTACGCCACGTCACTAGACGGGGCGAGATATCGCTGAAAGCAAGTGTATGGAGCGAGGCCGTGCCCACTGGCCGGGAGTATGTATAACTCATACATAGCCTCCGGTCAGAAATCAGCGAATTCCAGTGCATGTTCTGGGGGGATTCATAAGTCTGCAGTCACACAAAGTGACTGCAGACCTATTGATTTGGACTGGACAACCCCTTTAAAACAGCCAGATACGATGCTGTTACCTCCAACAGGTTGATGCTTTGGAAGAAGTGATTTCGTCTCTGTCCACATCTCTTTAGAAGCTGTTTGTTTTCTAGAAATGTCACCATCTGCTCTTATTGCAGGAATTAAATCTACAAAGGGTAAAGTGAGGAAGGCAGAATACACAAGCACAGTGTGAATTGCCATTAACCCGTGCTGCACTACCTTATTCTTTTCCTATTTTTCATATACTTTATACTTGCCCCCATTTGCTAAAAGGTGGTTTGTGATACACATTTACTGCAATAGTCATCTTTTTTTATTTTCTGGTATTGGTGGGTGGTAAAACAAAAAAAAAACAGATAACCAACAAAATTGCTTCCAAAGATGACCTACCTCTATAATCATCCACTGTAATAATGCTTTAAAATCCTTTACTTTGTGTATTGATCTATAGCCCCCGATACACACTGTCACCCGAAGCTTCCGATATCAATGGGTTCAACTGTCAGTGTAATGTGCATGGGATCCACGGACAGTTATTGTCAGGGGAAAAATGATCTGGCATTCTGACATGTTCGATATCAGATTGCGGATCGTATGGTCTCCTGGCTGACATAAGCCATTATCATGGAGAACACAGGAGTGTTCAGCCAAACGCGCATTCCTGTGCATGGGAGAGCTGGCTGAGGTAGTTGCCAGCCATTTAAAGGGAATCTGTCACCAGATTTTTCCTATGTCATCTGAGAGCAGCCTGATGTAGGCAAAGAGATCCTGAATCCAACAATGTAGCCCTTAGTTTACTGGGTGAAGAAGATGTAATACAGAGTTCTTAGATTTCGCAATACAGCGGAGCTGAGTAAGCTAACCCCGCCCACACCAGGCCCTTCTATTACAGGAGGGGGCATGTCAAACTAGCATGCATGCACTGCTGTTTCCAGCAATGATAATCTACTGGTGCTAAAACAATCAATGCAAGCAAGCAAAACCATGGAGCTCAATAAGAGACCTCACTGAAATCTGTGTTTTAACCCTTGCAGGATGTTGTCCTCAGATTACATAGTAGAAAGCTGCTGACAGATTCTCTTTAATGTATATGGGGGGGGGGGCTAAACTTTCAAAATTGACTTTGTAAGTAGACCGGTAAGTAAGATTGAGCACCAGGAGAATGGTATGATTGCAGCTTTGTAAGTTGAAGTTAGTACAGTAGTAAGTCACTACTGTTATGGCTGCTAGTTATTTGCTCTGCGCCTTGGAGGGAGCGAATGTGGAAATTGCTTTGGTGTTCCCACGTGTGTCACAAATTTGCTCCCATCTGCACTTTTTCTTTTTGTGGTCTTCTTTCTTTTGTAAGCCTAAAAAATGAATAAAGTAAATGTGCTGTGTGCCCACGGTCAGGAAGTGTCAGCGATATGGACGCAGCATATTGTTGCTGCATTCTAATCACGCAGGTAAATCTGCATGTGGTCACTAAACTGTGCGGACTTACTGCATCCGATACATTTCTGTTGTGGAAATTTTGTTTCTGTGGCTCGTAATCCCGCGCCCTAATCCCATCCATTGTGCTTGTACTGTACAATTGAGCGTTTTGAACGCTGCTCAAAGTGCCCTGCAGCCAAAATGCCGCTATTCCTGTTCTTTGGGGTCTGTACACAGGTTGCGGTTTTGAGGCTTTTTTTCCTGAGAACATTTGCCGCAATACCTGGTGCCAGCAAAGTGAAAGCGATTCCTGAAGTCTCCTGCACTCGGCACTTATTTTTTCCTATCTAATATGAATAGGATGAAGCCTGCATTTCTGGGTAAGTAGGTCCCTGCCGCAATTAAAACCGCCACAGAGGATTCACGGTAGGCAGGTTCCCAGCAACCGGAGATCGCCTTGTTGTTGGCTGCTGGGCACTCATAAATTGGCCAAATGATGTGCAAAGTATCTCCGTTTTTTTTATTATCTAGAGCAGTAATGCAATTCATATTTCATGTTTCCATGCTATAGCGCTACAGAGTGCTACCTTGTTTTGTTTTTATGTATAGAGATGGCCGTACTCTTAGTTTACACCTGTGCTCTCCAGCTTTCTGTTTGGAAGTGACAGTCAGACTTTTGCTATGTGAACTCTTTCTAGGGTGCATTGCTGATAGTGACTTGACTTCTCCAACACTGAGCTCACCTTTTCTTATACCTGTATGTAGCTTAACCGACCGTGAGATACAGAAGCCGTTGTATCGTATCTGCTGCTAGTGACTGATTACTCTTGGAGCCAGGTGCCACCACTAGACCAGTTCTGTCCGGGAGTATTCATATTGCATACCTGATCGTCGTTCACGGCAAATCCTTGCCGCGTACAGTGTGTGCACTGGGAGGATTCACAAGTCTGCAGTCACACAGAGAGACTACAGGCCTTTCATTTTGCCGTAGACCCAACAACCCATTTAAGATGTCCATCATTTCTCTAAGTATTTGGGTTGCTTTTTCCCCATCTTCAATTTTCAAGAGCCAAACCTTTTTATTCTTCTGTCAGCACAGACCTGGGAAGCTGTGGACGTTGTGGGGCTTTGTCTTATTGCCCCTATTTAATTTACAGAAAAATAAGGGAAATAAAGGAAAAAACAGCCATTCCCAATCAGTTTTACCTTGCAATATTCATTGTGCAGTAAGAATGGCAGGTTAATCATATTCAATGTGCGTTATCAGATTTATACCATTTAGTTTAAAAAATGTTTTAGTATTTTGATAAAATAAAAAAAAATCTGCATAATCTTAAGGCTATGTGCACACGATGTGGATTCTGCTGCGTTTCCGCAGCGGTTGTGGCCCTGCGGCAACGCAGCAGTTCCGCTGACCATGTACAGTACAATGAAACCCTATGGGGATTCAAAAACGCTGTGCTGACGGTGTGGATTTTTCCGCGCGGTTTTGCTGCGGTTTACAAACCGCAGCATGTCAATTGTTTGTGCGGCTTCCGCAGCGGTTTCATACCTTTACCATAGTAGAGGTGTGAAACCGCAGGGCAAAACCGCAGGAACACCGCAGGAAAACCGCAGGTCACTTTACGTGCGGTTTTACCTGCGTTTCCACGCGGAAAAACCCGCAGCGGAATCCGTAACGTGTGCACATAGCCTAAAGTGGTTGTCTACTACTGGGCATCGCCTTTGTAATTGCTTCAGTGCCCCAAATAACCTTAAAGAACATATAGCGTACTTACCTCCCGGACCGGTGTCGCTCCTGCGCTGTCAACACTGGGACTCATTGTGGTTGCATAACATTGGTTACAGTCCTGGTGGAGAAAGAAGCCGATTTATCTGAAAGTTGCTTATTTTCGTGTATACTATTGATTTATGAAATAAAAATTATAACGGCGGTTATTCTTTAAAGGGGTATTCCCATCACCAATATATAGTAGTATAGTAGGTGTAATATTAGCAAATACCTCCAATTGGAAATGTAGTATGGTTCTCCTGATTCACTCTGCCACTTACCCCATGTTCAGGGCATTGCAGTAGCTTGGGTATCCGTGGTTACGACCACTAATAACTGTCACTATAAGAGTGGTCGTAGCCATGGACCCCTCAGCTACGGCAATGCCCTGAACATGGGGTAAGCGACAGTTTGAGTAGAATTATACTACTTTTCTATTTGGAGTTATTTGCTAATATTACAATAACACCTACTACATATTGGGATAGGATCTTGGAGATCTCTACGCTTTTTGATATCTTGCTGATAATGAATAAACCTTAATAAATATGCGTGGGTTTTTTCTATAATTATTTCTTTACTTGGCACATAGGAGTACTGTATGGCTCAAATACTACTGTTTTGTAATACGCTAAATCTTGTTTCAATCTCTTCCGGTTTTTGAAGCCTTGTATAGTACAGGATAAATGTCATAGTCTAAGAGTGACAGATGTTCCCTGAGGATAAATATTCTTCTTGCAGATTAGTCTATGCTAACACGAGTATAAAAGAGATTAGTATTGCTATAATGTGTTGCCAAGCAAATCTCTCACCGTCCAGCTGCTGTGAAGTCCCACCATGTTAGATCATTGATCTTTGATAACTGATCTGTCCATCTGTTGTCTAAATGAAACTGCTAGAAATAAGAAAAAAAAAATCTAATGGCCTTCAGCAAAAGACAAATATTGGCCGCATCGGCATGGCCACCAAGCTCAAATACGGCATTTTATAGCGTTTCCTAAAGAAGGCTGTAATCGTCCTTGACAAGACAACATGCTCGTGGACTTCAGGGTCATCTTCAGTAAATCCAGTATTTCCAGATACATGAGCTGAATTAGTATGGTGGTTATTGAGGGGAATGCAGGGAGTGTGGAAGTGGCCATTTATGTAATGCATGGGTCCTTGGAGTGCGGTGGATGTAACAACCCCTTTTAAAGCCTCTCATAATAAACATGGTGACAGTGTAACCTGTTCACATCTGGTCATCTACTCAGGGAATGGCTGCTCATTGGTGATATAGCAAATCTCTTCATGGTTGTTTGGAGAATTGGTCATTTTCACGAGGTCCTGCGTTCTCTCGACGCCCACCAGATGGCAGCAGAATAGTCAGACTAGCCGGGTCAGAAAATAGACAATAGCACAGTACTGAAGGAATAAGCAATCTCAAGGTCACAAACAAGCCGAAGAGGTCAGAACTGGTCAGGGGCGGATAAGCCAAAAAAAAAGACAGAAGCAGATCCGAATACAAGCCAAGTTAAAAAAAAAAACAGGGAGTCAACAATCTTACAGGGAGACACTGAGTCAGGATGGACAGAAGGAATAAATAGACACGGGGCAAGTCGGATCCCAGCAGGACAAATCAAGATATACCAGAGTCAGATACACATGCCGTAGGCAGAACTATAACTGACACCGCCTGCAGAATGCAGTGGAGTTAAATAGCAAACCTAAAATCAGACTGAGGCTGAGAAAAGTTAACCCCTGACATGATCAGACCGGGACAGAGAAAGACGGGACTCAAAACCCGGTCTGGATCATGACAGTAAGTACTACGCATCAATATAGTGTAGAGAAGACAGATATCCTCCTTAAAGCTGTAGAATCTTGTACCACTACTCCACATCTCCATACGTCTATCATATGTGATGATTTTACTCAATTTTTCCATATTGCAGGCATTGCTTCCGAATTTGGGGTCCGGGGATTCCCAACTATAAAACTGTGAGTATTGCTTTGACTTATTTCTAAGGCTAGGTTCCCATTGCGTTAGTGGCATTCGTTTAACGCATCCGTTAAATGGATGCACTAACACTGATAGGCAAAATTGACTATTTTCGTCAATCACGCTAGCGCAAGGTACCCTCGTTGCGTTAGCAATGGAGGTCTGTGCACAGCGAGCGCGGCCATTCGCTGTGCGTTAGTTAATTTATTTCTGTTCAATACAAAAAGTGAAACTCATCTATTATATAGAGTCATTACACACAGAGTGATCTATTTCAAGTGTTTATTTCTGTTAATGTTGATGATTATGGCTTACATCCAATGAAAACCCAAACGTCATTATCTCAGTAAATTAGAATACTTTATAACACTTGCTTGAAAAAATTATTTTAAAATCCGAAATGTTGGCCTACTGAAATGTATGTTCAGTAAATGCACTCAATACTTGGTCGGGGCTCCTTTTGCATCAATTACCGCATCAATTCGGCGTGGCATGGAGGAAACCAGGCTGTGGCACCTCATGACTTTTGGGTTTTTATTGGCTGTAAGCCATAATCATCAACATTAACAGAAATAACCACTTGAAATCAATCACTCTGTTTGTAATGACTCTATTTAACTAGAGTTTTTTGTATTGAAGAACTGAAATAAGTTCACTTTTTGAGGATATTTTAATATTGTGAGATGCACCCTTACGTACATACAGTGAAACGAGACCTGCTACCAGTCTTGGCTTTGGACGGTGAAACCTGGATGTGTGAATCTGGCCTTATCCACTCTTTATTTTTTCATGTCCTGTTACTCTACTTACCAGATGATGGAGTCCTCTCCATTGTAAGTCTATTGAGTTAGCTGCCATCCGAGCACTGTTCCCAAATGTTACCGTCAGCCATTGATGGAGCGTTGGGTGCATGTTAGACCTGTGGTACAAGCTCCTCCTCACTGCAGTTGTGCGGGTGAAGAGAAGCCAAATGTTCTGGACCCCTTATTTAGTGGTTGTACTTCTTGGCATATAATAAAGCATTTTATATGAAAGGGGGCATTCCGACTTGAGGAAAAAAATAAGTTCCGAGATGGCCACGTGGAAAAGTATTTTTGAAATAATTATTTCTTAAAGCGTTAGAATGTTCAAAAGAATTATGGGTAGACATTCTTTAAATACAGCACATTTTCAATCATTCCTGACTGTATTTCTGTTTTTTCTTCATTATTTTTCTTTTCTTTAACATGGGTTGTTTAGCATCACATTTTAATACACCATAGCGGTTAAGCTGATTAGATTCTAGACCCATAGGCTGACTAGGACTAAAATCCTTCCACAAACCTACTTTGGGCTAGACTTCATGAATATCGAAAAGACACTTGTGATTATAAGTTTACAGAGACTTCATTTATATTGTGTTCAGTAATGTGGTTTTCTATCCATTCTGACATTTTCTGAATTATTACCCTTTATGCTTATTTTCAATGCACAGGTTGAAGGCTGATATGGCCTACAACTATCGGGGTCCTAGAACTAAGGAGGATATTGTTGAATTTGCAAATCGAGTTGCTGGGTAAGTATTGAGCTGAATTTTTAGATGACCAACATGAAATGCAATTTTTAGCTGCAAATAGTTACATTTATAATTACTTTCTTCCTTTTACATACTTGGAGAGATTTCCTAATCTTCTATTGTGTATGTAACTGATATAAACTAAAGGGGGTTTTACACATACCGATATCGCTAAAGCGTCACCGATTTTGTGACGCAGCAGCGATATCGCTACATGTGATACTTACCTCCGACCGGCTCCCCCGCTGGCTACTGGCTATCGCTGATCGCACGAGATCGTCCACGTCCATTTCTCATCGGCTGCTTCCTGCTGGCGCCGACGCGGGCGGGAGGACGTCATCGTCGCTGCGTCTGAAAGTTAAGTAGCGACCGCTGCTGCATCGCTGTGAGATCTGCCTGTGTGGCAGCTCACTAGCGATCATTTAGCGATGCACCAGTGATCCTGACCGGGTCATATCGTGGTCGGGATCGCTGGTGCATCGCTAAATGTAAAGGGGGCTTTAGACAAGATGGCCTTAAAGAGGCTGTCCACTACTTTTACATTGATGGCGTATCCTTAGGATAGGTCATCAATGTCTGATCGACCGGGCTACAACATCCAGCACTAGTGATGAGCGAGTATACTCATTTCTCGCATTTCCCTGAGCATGCTCAGGTGATCTCCGAGATTTAGTTTTCGTCTTTTCAGCTGCATGATTTGCGACTGCCGGACAGACTGATTACATGTGTAGAATGCCTGTTTGTTAGCAGCAATGCTACTCGCCCATCACTACCCAGCACCCCTGCCGATCAGCTGATTTTGGCGGCCACCAGCCGGAAGTGCTTGCTTGCGAAGCTGGCCATCTATTTGTAGTGGCCGCCACATGGTACTACACATCCGCCTCCTATTCATATTAATAGGAGGCAGATATGCAGTAACAACCCCCGGCCACTACAAATAGCCAGCCAGCTTTGCAAGGAAGTACTTCCAGCCGGTGGCCGCCGCCGACACTGAATTTCAGCTGATCGGCGGGGGTGTCGGGTGTCAAACCCCAGCCGACCAGACATTGATGACTCGTCACACCAAAAAAATGCAAGCCCTCATAGAGCTATGCTGAAAACTGGCTGCATCTTCAAGATGTCGAAATGGGCCAAATCTATCGCAGTGGGGCAATTAATTAATGAGTAGGCACTAATTTATTAAATGTGTGGTGCTAGCCAATGTACAAAGAAAATAACTTGAAGCATCAAGAGATCTGACAGCTCCGATCGCATCAGTTTAATCACTTGTCAAGCATGATATCGGCATTTAAAAGTCTGCAAAGTGGCAGCTGTCACCTCTAACCCTGTGTGATATGATCATAAGGTGTGATTCAGGTGATATGGCCCATATATAGCGAGGCTTCATAAAAGATCGGGTTGAGTTGCAGTGTATTGCATAGGTGATCAAGAGATCACAAGTTCAAGATAAAGGACCTGCTTAAAAATGGGGGAAAAAAAGCAAAGGAATACATATTTTTTGCAGAATCTTCCAAAATAATAAAAGATGAGAGTATTTATCCCATACAGTGGATGCTCAATTTTGGATAAAAAGATCAAGTTGCTTGATTGTTTTAATTTTTGGCGAAACAGCAGTTTGCAAAAAAAAGTGATCAAAATGACATCAATAAAAATTCCACTGGCCACACAAAAAACAAGCGCTCGTAGAGCTCCATCGACGGACAAATTAAAAAGTTACGGGTGTCAGGAAGTGAGAAACAAACCTGTTTTTGCCAATTTCAAAAATGTTCACGAATTCATAATAAAAAGTAAATGGGCAAGTTTTTTTCCAGGTAATTTTTCCAGTGAACGCTGTCAAATTTAAGCCCCAAATAATTGCGTATTTGCATTTTTCTATTCACCATTTCACAGCACGTGGAGTTTCTTATTGATTTTCACTACAGTATATGGTAATTTGAATGGTGGCATTCAAAATCTACAACTCATCCCCCCAAGGATCAGACCCTCAAGTGCTTTTTGTCTAAGTTGGCCTGTATTGAAAACCTGAGTTTATACTTTCTTACTAATTTATTCCCCTTATTTACCTGTTCATAGTCATTGTGCTGTAGTTTGGTGTTCTAATGGTAAATCTGAGTGCGGTTTTGAGTTTTTTTTGTAACTTATTTTACATCATATATATATATCTCTATTTCAGGCCATTAATCCGACCGCTCCCAAGCCAGCAGATGTTTGATCACGTGCAAAAACGTCATCGTGTGCTGTTTGTGTATGTCGGTGTTGAATCAACCCTGAAGGTGAGTCATTGTATTTTTTAGTTTTGTTAGAGAACTGCCAATCTTTTTAAGTGTCTTATGGTATGGGCTAAAAAATCTGCTGTATATACAGATGTGTTGTCAGGAGAATCTGTCTCTATACACTCACAGACAGGGCAACGGGAGGGGAGATGCCGCCGAAGATCTGCTTGTTGACCTAGTCTCCCGTTTGGCTCTGTCCCGGGCGGGTTTTAAAGTCTGTTTTATTGCCTCTACTATAGTGATGAGCGAGTATGTTTGTTGCTCTGGTGATATCTGAGTATTTGGAGGTGCTCGGAGATGTAGTGTTTGTAGCCCCAGCTGCATGATTGGCGGCTGCTAGACAGCCTGAATACATGTGGGGATTGCCTGTTTGTTAGGAATTCCCACATGTATTCAGGCTGTCTAGCAGCCACAAATCATGCAGCTGCGGTGACAAACACTAAATCTCTGCACACAGCCAAATACTCAGAGATCACCTGAGCACCGAGCATACTCGCTCATCACTACTCTACTACTGTTTTCTTCTGAAATGTTGCATAGTTTCAGAGTCAAACTTAAGTGGCTGAGATCATGTAGCCAGGGTCTGATACATGCTGCCTGTGGTTCAGATGTCGGGTTCGCTTTAAAGAGAATCTGTAAATAAAATCAACAGTCACCCCCTTCCCCCTAAACCGCATATAGGTTTTTGAAATGTAAATCCATGGACACCTTTTGTATCTTCTATCTGTTGCTGCATTCCTAAGAAATGAATGCTTTCATTCATATGAAAATGGAAGTTAAGTGTGCCATCACGCCCAGATCCATTAACAAGCCACTGTCTCCTGAGGTTTTTTGCCCACCCAGCACCAACCTCTTTAGCTGATTTCCTTGCCTGGTCCTTGACGTCATGCAGATAGTGAGCTATCATTCAAGCTGAAGAGGCTGCTGCTGGAAGGGGAAGCAACCTTGGGAGGAAAAGGTTTAAGTGCTCTTTCACACCTAGAGCACTTAACGTCTCATTTGCATATAAATGGCAATATAAGATATAAAGGCATCCATGGATTTCAAAGACCTATCTGCCCTTTATCTGCCGTTGGGGGGTGTTTTACTGACAGCTTCCCTTTAATACTTACACTAGACTGATACCGTACAATTCTATATTTGTATAATTCTCATGTACTCGGCTACCCTGCCTCACCCATTCTAATGGAGTTGCTCCTTTATAACCATGAGCATTACACTAGAGTGAAAAAGTTCTAATTTTGGATGAAACAATTTTTTCTTACATTTTTGTATTATAAATTTAGTTTAGGTTTTTTTTCTTCTGTTTTTTTTCTTGCTTATTTTTTGAAAATATTTCTTTTCACAGGAAAAATTCATTGAAGTTGCGTCTGAACTTATTGTATATACCTACTTCTTTTCTGCTTCAGAAGAGGTCTTACCCGAGGTAACCATTTACTATAGTGCTTAGTGAAGGAATATAGAAGTATAGAAATGGTCCACACAGTGAAAAAATGGCCTAAAGCTGTTCCATGTAAAAGTCGCTCCGCCTGAAGAAAAAGTTCAATCTCCAGATTAGACAGGTATTCATTACCATAACCATTAACCCCTTCTCGACTATATAGATTTGCAGTTTTTTTCTCTCATTCTCCCAAGAGCCATAGTTTTTGTTTTAGTTATCCATCCACATAGCCATTTGAGGGCTTGCTTTTTGTGGGCGAGTTGTAGTTTTGAATGACGCCATTCATTGTGCCATTAAACGTATTGGAAAACGGTAAAAAAAAAAAAAAAATTCCAAGTGCAGTGAAAGTGGAAAAAATGCTATTTCTTCAATTGATTTTTGGGTTTTCTTTTTATGGCGTATGGTAAAAGTGACTTATCAATATGATTCTCCAGGTCCATACAATTACGGCGATACCAAATGCTTCTATCACTTAGTCTATGTGCACACGGTGCGGATTCTGCTGCGGATCCGCAGCAGAACTGCAGGTGAATTACAGTACCATTCTAGCCTATGGGAAATTGAAACCGCTGCGCAGACGGTGCGGATTTTTCCGCGCGGTTTTGCTTGCGGTTTCAAATCCACAGAAAGAATTGACATGTCATTCTTTTCTGCGGATTCCGCTGCGGTTTGCCAGCTCCTGCATTGTGGAGATGATAAACCGCAGGGCAAAACCGCAGAGCAATCCGCAGGTAAACTGCAGGTCTTTTGACCTGCGGATTGTGCAAAATCCGCACGGAAAAATCCGCAGGTGAATCCGCACCGTGTGCACATAGCCTTAGTGATTCTTATTGGAATTTTTGCAGAGTTGCGACAGCCGAAAAGCTGTAGTTCTGGTGACTGTTGTTTAACAGTCTGGTTCGTTAATTTTATGTTTTGGTAGATCTGACTTTTTTAAGGATGCAGCGATGCTAAATGTTTTTTTTTTTAATTATTTTTAATAAGTAATAAAAATATAATTTTATATTTTTGAAAAGCCTTTATTTTTTTAGCATGTTTTTAAGTTCCCCTAGGGGATTAGAACCTGCAATCATCTGTTTGCGTATACATTATACTGCAATACCATACCAGTGCCAGACATCTCTATTACTTCACAGATAATAAAAGTCTTTATTTTTATATAGCGCTAACATATTCCAATATGTGGAAAGTGGTATTATATACACTTTCACATCTCCAAGCTTGCTTTACTATCTGTCTGGTGGATCTGCAGCAGCCGTATTTTGCTTTAAAGCTAATAAAGGGGGTTGTAGCTTTCACAGCCCCTCCCCAGGTGAGCAAATCCCATTTTACTCCTTCCTTTGTAATCCGGGTAAGACCCTCTTGCGCTTCTTGTCATTCCAGTTTTTATCTAAACACACTCTCAGATTGATGGTGGGATTAAAGTTGCTAAAAACAACACGTAGAGCTCTACTCTTCTCGCTGCTGTTAGAGGCAGATGATGGCTGCGTAATACAGTGATCATCTGCCGGAAATGAAGCAAGCTCCGGACCTGACAACATATGACATACTATAATCTGCCGGGAAATGGGATTCATCAGTGGGATTTTGCCCTCAGAATTGGTCACATCAGAAAATATCTATTTTCATTAAAAAAATATTAAAAGTATTTAAAAGATCTACCGTAATTATTTATCTAAATGTGTAATATTATTCGTCCGAATGTTGATCCAGTCGATTGACAGTTGGGATCAGGAGAGAAAACGTGCTCTTTTAGGCCTCTTTCACACTTCAGTCTTTTGACATCAGTCGAAATCCGCCCTTTTTTGAAAAAAATGGATCTGTTTGGTTTTTTTGGCGGAATCCATTTTTTTCTCATTGACTTGCATTAGCGGCGGATTGCGACGGATGGTCGTCGGTTGCATCCGTTATTTGATGGATTCGTTGGTATTTCAGCGTGTGGAGTAGACGGACATAGTAACGTTTTTTTTCTGCAGCAGACCCGCTTTTTTAAACTGAGCATGCCCGGAAAAGTTTCCAGTCATGTTTTTTAACCCTTAGGCCTCTTTCACACATCAGTTTTTTGCCTTCAGGCACGATCCGGCTTTTTTTTGTAAAACCGGATCCGGCAAAATGCAATGCCGGATCCGGTTTTTCCCCATTGACTTGCATTAGCGCCGGATCGTGCCGGATGGCATTGCGTTTCATCCGTTTTTTGCCGGATCCGGCAACTTGTCTCATTCCGGCGTCTGGGAAAAAACGGCTACTGTAACGTTTTTTGTCTCCGGCGAAAAAGCCGGAAGCGCCGGATCCGGCGCTTCCAGCTTTTTGCTACAATGAAAGTCTATGGGCGCCGGATCCAGAAAAAGACGGATCCAGCCACCGGATCCGGTTTTTTTAAGTCTGCGCATGCTCAGATCCAATTGGCCAGCCCCCAGGAACAGAGACGGATCCAGCAAAAAAACGGATCCGTTTCTACAGTTCTCCAAAATTTATGCCGGATCCGTTTTTTCTAAAAAAAAAAGCCGGATCCTGCCTGACGGCAAAAAACTGATGTGTGAAAGTAGCCTAAAAGCCGTTCTGGCAGAGAAAAAAAGTCTCTCTCTCTCTCCTTAGAGCTGATCTCTCTCTCTCTGTCTCTCTCTCTCTCTCCTTAGAGCTGATTAGCTCCTGTAGGGCTAGGCGAATAATCAAATGAATTTGATTAGATCACTGTCAGAATGCTGCACGATTCTGATTTTTCTGAGAATCTAAAATAAAATTTTGCCACACCGCCACAGCAGAGCTGTGTTAACATTGGTGGGAGTAGGGCTGCAGAATTCCTTGATTGGTCAGAGGAGCTCTGCCTTAGAGAGATCCCTCCTGTGGAGAACGACTGGTACAGGACTGCCACACAAATCCAGGAAACCGCCAGCTTGCAATTACTGAAGTGTTCCTTATGAATACGTAGCCCAACTGTTAAGCGCCCACCTACTTATGTTCTCTTAGTGGAGCCTGCAAAGGTAACATCTCCCCTTTCGCCTCCTCCCTCATTTAAAGGGACTCTGTCACCTAATTTTTGGCCATCAGGGGCTTATCTACAGCATTCTGTAATGCTGTAGATAAGCCCCCGATGAAACCTGAAAAATAAGAAGAACACATTAAATTATGCTCATCGGGGGGGTGGGTGTTGTGGTCCGGTCCAGCGCCTCCCATCTTCATACGATGACGTCCTCCTCCTTGATTTTCCCTCGGCTCCTGCGCACGCGTACTTTACCTGCCCTGTTGAGGGCAGAGTAAATTACTGCAGTGCGCAGGCGACGGGAAAGGTCAGAGAGCTCCGACGCCTGCGCGCTGCTGTACTCTGCTCTGCCTTCAATAGGGCAGAGAAAGTACGCCTGCGAAGGAGCCGAGGGAGAAGCAAGGAGGAGGACGTCATCGTATGAAGATGGGAGGCGCTGGACGGGACGGCGACACCCATCGGACCTGACCGAACGCCGGGGTGATTATAATCTAACTCTTTTTTTCTTATCTCTTAGGTTACATCGGGGGCTTATCTACAGCATTACAGAATGCTGTAGATAAGCCCCTGATGGCGGTGGCTGCAGCTGATTGTCCAAAAATGGGGTGACAGATCCCCTTTAATGCTAGTATGCTCCATTCCCTAAATGCCTCATCTTTTTATGCCACCTCCTTGAGTAAGAGTATTTTCTGTCTCCTCACCTTTTTGTGTAAGTGGGTTAACTCGTTTCTGTGATATTCCCTTTATTGCTCCAGAAGAGGGGGCAAGGGTTGGCCCTATCAAACCGATCCCTGTGGTCTTTCCATTTTCATTCCATGCCCTCCAAAAATTGTAATAAATATAATTAGTGACCATCTGGCTTTCATCCCAACCCAGTCTAACCAGTTTACAAGTTAAGCAGTCCCATAACACTTTTTATGTCCTAAATCTGTGTAAATGTATATGTAGTTTAACCCCTTCCCGACCTGTGACACAGCGTATGCGTCATGAAAGTCTGTGCCATTCCAACCTGTGACGCATATGCTGTGTCATGGGGAGATCGCGTTCCCACAGGTAGGGTGACCGGGGTCACCCGACCCGCAGGTACAGGGGGCTTTGTACTTCACCCCAGGGGGGGTGGCTTTGCCCACCCGTGGCTACGATTGCACTGATTGGCTGTTTCACTTTCAACAGCCAATCAGAGCAAATATAATATTTCACCAATGAAATTTGGTGAAATATTGCAATCCATCTATAACAGATGCTGTAATTTCATCGGCCATGGCTGGAGACCGCGATCTGACCCCCCCCCATCGACTGATCTGCCGCCGCCGTCAGTATTTGCTCCCTGTACCCTGCCCTCCGCTCCCCCGCCTTCTGATTCCCCCCCCGGGTACCCCTGCTGCATCATCCATGGGCGCCGCAATCTTCCAAAATGGCGGGCGCATGCGCATTGCACCCGCCGAATCTTCTGGCCCGCAGATTCATTCATTCATTTCAGGTACAATTTGATCACTGTGATAAACCCTATCACAGTGATCAAAATAAAAAAAAAGTAAATAACGCCCGTTTATCACCCCCATAGGTAGGGAAATATAATAAAATAAAAAAAATATATTTATTTTTATTTTTCCATTAGGGTTAGAGTTAGGGTTGGAACTTAGGGTTAGGGTTGGATTTAGGGTTAGAATTAGAGTTGGGGTTGGAATTAGGGTTACGATTGGAATTGGGGTTTGGGTTGAAATTAGGGTTAAGATTAGGGTTAGGGGTGTGTTGGGGTTGGGATCAGGGTTAGGCTTGTGGTTAGGGTTGGGATTAGGGTTAGGGGTGTGTTGGGGTTAGGGTTGAGTTAGAATTGAGGGGTTTCCACTATTTAGGCACATCAGGGGGGTCTCCAAATTCAACATGGCGCCACCATTGATTCCAGCCAATTTTGCGTTCAAAAAGTCAAACGGTGCTCCTTCCCTTCCAAGCCCCGACGTGTGCCCAAACAGTGGTTTACCCCAACATATGGGGCATCAGCGTACTCAGGGGAAAAAATGCACAACAACTTTGGGGGTCTAATTTCTCTTGTTACCCTTGAGAAAATAAAAAAATTGCGTGCTAATAAATCATTTTTTGAGGAAAATTATTTTTTATTTTCACGGCTCTGCGTTATAAACTTCTGTTAAGCACTTGGGGGGTTCAGAGTGCTCACCAAACTTCTGGATAAGTTCCTTGGGGGGGTCTAGTTTCCAAAATGGGGTCACTTGTGGGGGTTTTTCACTGTTTAGGCACACAGGGGCTCTCCATATGCGACATGGTGTCCGTTAACGATTGGAGCTAATTTTCCATTCAAAAAGTCAAATGGCGCTCCTTCCCTTCCAAGCCCTGCCGTGTGCCCAAACAGTGGTTTATGACTACATATTAGGTATCGGTGTACTCAGGAGAAATTCCCCAACAAATTTTAGAATCCATTTTATCCTGTTGCCTGGGGGTTCAAAGTGCTCACTATGCATCTAGATAAGTTCCTTAGGGGTCTAGTTTCCAAAATGGGGTCTTTTGTGAGGGGGGGGGGCTCCAAAGTTTGGGCACACAGGGGCTCTCCAAACACGATATGGTGTCTCCTTCCCTTCCGAGTCCTGCTGTGCACCTAAACAGTGGTTCCCCTCACATATGTGGTTTCAGTGTACTCAGGACAAATAGGACAACTTTTTGGGGTCCACTTTCTCCTTTTACCCTTGGGTAAATAAAAAAATTGTTGCTAAAAGATTATTTTTGTGACTAAAAAGTAAAATGTTCATTTTTTCCTTCCATGTTGTTTCTGCTGTTGTGAAACACCTGAAGGGTTATTAAACTTCTTGTATGTGGTTTTGATCAGCTTGAGGGGTGCCGTTTTTAGAATGGTGTCACTTTTGGGTATTTTCAGCCATATAGACCCCTCAAACTGACTTCAAATGTGAGGTGGTCCCTAAAAAAAATGGTTTTGTAAATTTTGTTGTAAAAATGAGAAACCGTTGGTCAACTTTTAACCCTTATAACGTCCTAACAAAAAAAAAAATTTGTTTCCAAAATTGTGCTGATGTAAAGTAGACGTGTGGGAAATGTTATTTATTAACTATTTTGTGTCACATTCTGGTTTTACTGAAATTTGAAAATTGTGAAATTTTCACAATTTTTTACCATATTTCCGATTTTTTTTTTCACAAATAAACGCAAAAAATATTGACCTAAATTTACCACTACCATGAAGCCCAAAATGTCAGGAAAAAACAGTCTCAGAATCGCTAGGATCCATTGAAGCGTTCCTGACTTATTACCTCATAAAGGGACACTGGTCAGAATTGCAAAAATGGCATTAGGGACAAAATAGGCTGGGTCATGAAGAGGTTAAGGGTAGTAATATTCTAACTGATCGCCGCCTTCCCCTGTTTCCAGCACCGCCCCGGTCTTCTCACATGCTTGCAATTCTAATTCACCGATTGACACGGGGGTTGACGTGTGAAATTTAACAATGTAAACCTACGAAACAAATTTCGACTCGCCCATAAACGTCACCATGACCCAGTGAGTCGGAATCTCCGTCACGAGAGTGAGAAAAGGACTGAAGAGGTGCTGGAAACTGAGCAAGGTGAGAGTATTTTGGACTTGCACTCAATTACATGCACATTTACACAGATGGAAGACATAATATTTTCTGCTAGTTCTTCTTTAATAAGTAATTGTGTTGAATGAATGACACATGTCATTAGATGCGCTGTGGAAAGTTCCCTCACAGGTCCGTGTAAACGCTTCCCTCGGTGTCCTGCCGGGCTCAGCATTCTGGCTTGCAGCAATATTGGGTTGGGTTAACTTTGAATAATAAAAAGAAGTAGCACATCACCATACCAATAATCCACATTATTAGGGGGAGGTACAAAAAATATGTTCCACCCTTGATAAGGACTTCTGTGTAAGCCGAGATATTCTCGTTTTGTATCTGTCTCTGAATAAAATGGATGATGCTGACGTCCTGCTACTTCTCATTTTTTATTCTTGACTGTTGAATGACCTGTGGATTGATCTTTTGATGGATTTTATCAACACTATCATGTCTACCTTTATTTTTTGGTATTATATCAACACATGACAGCTGCAGCCGTCTCGCTTTGACTATGTGTTGCTGCAGGCCAGGGTATTGAGCCCGTCAGGAAGCCTTGCCACAGAAGCGCCAAAGGAGTAGATTATTATTTTTTTATTATTTTTTTTTTTAAGGAGATTTAATTTTTTTGCCATAATTGCTCAGCCCCAGGTTCATGCATTATGGTTGCACCTATCATTGAATATCTTCTGCCATCTCTCAGTTGAACTTAATGGGTATATATATATATATATATATATATATATATATATATATATATATATATATATATATATATATAATTTTTTTTTTTTTATGAAACTGCATAATTGAAAATCCAGAATGACAGTGGCATAAACTTATTTTTAACCCATATTTGGATCCCCAAAATAGGCCTGAACACTCATAGTGTAATAGCTGAAATTGGGGGGAAATAATGTCTTCTGCATCTCTCTCTCTCTCATTAATTCCCTTCACTGAGCAGATATTTACAGCTCATTTCGGGCATAGGAAAGGATTAAGGAAGCATTTTACTTCCTGGAAAACCCTTTTAACACTTTAAATGCTGAAGTATTGTTATAAATTCTAAGCTACATCGACCAACGTGGCTGATATTCCGCTCCGATTTCCCGGTTTGCAATGCAGCAGTATCTTCACAATTTAGTTTGAATTTTGCCATTGCAAAAAACGTGTTGTAAATTCTGCAGCAGATACGTCCCACGTGGATGTTTCCTTTAGGATGTGACTTTCACAAGGTCGCAGTACATTACAATTGAAGGTATTCTAATGCTGGAGGTATACAGGCTAATGAAGCCATATGGCTGGGTTACGTTACATGTCATTATTTTATCCCCCCTTTTTTTCTTTTTCTTGTAGTATGTCACACTGAATGAGGTCCCTGCCATCCTGGTGTTTAAGGACTCCACTTATTACGTATATGATGGTAAGTTGTTTTTTTTTTTATTTTATGTGTCACTTGCTGAAGAGCACGGCTCTGCTCGGGCATAGTAACTAACTACGGCTACTTATAACAAATTATAATGAATATATATATATATATATATATATATATATAAAGCTGAGTGTATAGCCCCGCCCACTCCGCATAGCCGCATTCACTATAATATCCCACATCATCCCTTCAGCCAGAGCTACCGGACTACTTCCCCTAATATCCCACGTCATCCCGTCAGCCAGAGCCACCGGACTACTACACCTAATATCCCACATCATCCTGTCACAGCCACCAGACTACTACCCATAATATCCCACATCATTCCGTCAGAGCCACTGAACTACTTCCCTAATATCCCACATCATCCCATCAGCCAGAGCCACCGGACTACTACCCCTAATAATCCACATCATCCCATTAGCCAAAGCCACCAGACTACTACCCCTAATATCCCACATCATCCCATCAGCCTGGGGTCAGAACCAGAGCGCTGAGTGGAGTGGTCCTAACTTCCATACCAGGGATCCTTTTAAGAGAGGCCTGGCGTCAGAACCAGAGCGCTGAGTGGATTTTCCCTGACTTCCATACCAATGATCCCTTTAATAGAAGCCTGGGGTGAGAATCAGAGCGCTGAGGGATTTACCCTAACTTCCATACCAGAGATCCCTTTAAGAGAGGCCTGGGGTCAGTACCAAAGTGCAGAGTGGATTTGCCCTCACTTCCATACCGGGAATCCCTTTAAGAGAGCCTGGGGTCAGTACCAGAGCATTTGAAGGCAATTGCCCTGACTTCCATGCTGAGGATCCCTTCAAGAGAGCCTGGGGTCAGAACCAGAACACTAAGTGGAATTGTCCTAACTTCCATACCAATGATCCCTTTAAGAAACCCTGGGGTCAGAACCACAGAGCTGAGTGGAACAGTCCTAATTCCATACCGGGGATCCCTTTAAGAGAGACCTGGGGTCAGTGTCGGCGCGCTGAGGGATTTGCCCTAACTTCCATACCAATGATCCCTTTAAGAGAGGCCTGGTGTCAGAATCAGAGCTCTGAGGGATTTGCCCTAACTTCCATACCGGAAATCCCTTTAAGAGAGAAGATGTGCCTATGGGATGGAGGATGTTTGATGGGTATATGGGCAATGGACTATGGGATGGAGAATGTGTGATGGGTATATGGTCACGGGATGTGGTGATTCATTTCTGTCATGTGCTCTCTGCTCCTTTCTGGGGGGTTATATGTATAAGGAGAAACAAGACCTAGTAGGCAAAAAAGTCTAAAAAAATATCATTTTTATTAGGTGAATGATCAGGACTTACAATAATTACATATATAAAAATAATGAGACCATAGCAGGATAATCCAGGTGCGTCACTGGGAGGATGTCAATGCCCAAAAATGCATTTAATACCAAAAGCCATGTTCGAGCTAGGGCCACTCCACGAGTCAGCCTGCTCAGATCTGATGGGACCCGATCCGCAACCACGGTGTCTGGTCCCATTAGATTTATTTCCACATTCAACCAGTGTTGGGAAGACATGAGGCAGGTGCTTCAGAGACATTTGTCAGTATTGAGTGCTGAGCCATCTCTGGGCACCTCTCTCGGTATCTCTCCGTCCATGACGGCCAGGAGATCGAGAAATCTTAATGATCTCCTGGTCCATAGCCACTACGTTCCTTCCGTCAGATGTCCGTTTGGCTCTCGTGGCCCTACGCTCGGCTCATTCCAATGTGCCCGGACACGTCTGGTCTCTCATGAGGGGTGTTCACATAGGTACGCATTGAGAGAGTGCTGGCCAGCCCGCCTAATCGGTTAGTAGGGGCGTGATTAATAGGCTGTGAACCAGACACTGTGCAGTACCTTTGTGTGAACAACGCCCTATGCG
Organism: Dendrobates tinctorius; assembly: GCF_039654945.1. NCBI lineage: Eukaryota > Metazoa > Chordata > Amphibia > Anura > Dendrobatidae > Dendrobates > Dendrobates tinctorius. The sequence continues at coordinate 15,821,407 of NW_027361783.1, forward strand.
GGCCTTTATTGTGCAATTGTATACCGGGCAGTCACCCCCACCAGGAATGGGTAAATGGAGAGTGGCTGTTTATCTGGTATTTTGCACCTGTGTTGCTGACATCTTGCTTTATGGGCTGGCTGCACCCTGTAGTGTATTTGTGCAGTAGTTGTGCTCTGGTGCGGGGGGCTCCGCTGGCACCTTGTGAAAGCTCGGAGGCCCCGCATATCCATTGCTGCGATGCGGTAGCCTCCGGGAAAATGGCCGCCGGGGGTCGCGCATGCTCAGATTGAGATCTCGGCAATGAGCTCTTGGGATGAGATCTCGTGTGTGTGTGTGTGTGTGTGTGTGTGTGTGTGTGTGTGTGTGTGTGTGTGTGTGTGTGTGTGTGTGTGGTATTATATATACATATACAGTACAGACCAAAAGTTTGGACACCTCATTCAAAGAGTTTTCTTTTATTTTCATGACTATGAAAATTGTAGATTCACTCTGAAGGCATCAAAACTATGAATTAACACATGTGGAATTATATAATGAACAAAAAAGTGTGAAACAACTGAAAATATGTCTTATATTCTAGGTTCTTCAAAGTAGCCACCTTTTGCTTTGCTTACTGCTTTCCACACTTTTTCCCTCACACTCTTTCCCTCACTTCCGTACCGAGGATCCCTTTAAGAGGGGACTTGGGTCAGAACCAGAGCGCTGAGTGGATTTGCCCTGACTTGCATACCAATGATCCCTTTAATAGAACCGTGGGGTCAGAATCAGAGCGCCTAGGGATTTGCCGTAACTTCCATGCAGGAGATCCCTTTAAGGGAGCCTGGGGTCAGTACCAAAGCATTTGAAGGCAATTGCCATGACTTCCATACAGGGAATCCCTTTAAGAGAGACCTGGGGTCAGAATTAAAGTGCTGGATGGATTTGCCCTGACTTCCATAACGGAGATCCCTTTAAGAAGGGCCTGGGGTCAGTACCTAAGCGCAGAGTGGATTTGCCCTAAATTCCATTCCAATGATCCCTTTAAGAGACCCTGGGGTCAGAACCACAGAGCTGAGTGGAACGGTCTTAACTTCCATACCGGGGATCCCTTTAAGAGAGACCTGGGGTCAAAACCAAAGCGCTGGATAGATTTGCTCTGACTTCCATACAAATGATCCCTTTAAGAGCGAAGATGTGCCTATAGGATGGAGGATGTGTGATGGTATATGGGCACAGGAGGGGGGATTCATTTCTGTCATGTGCTCTGTGCTCCTTTCGGGGGGCAGACAATGGCTGGGAGCTTATGTTCCCGAAGATGCTAGATTTCTCCCACCATGTCAGTGTCTGCTGAGGTGTTGTCAAGTGGGAAAACTGTTGCTCATAGCAACCAATCACAGCTCAGCTTCTGTTGAACAGCTCTGGTGAAACGATAGATGATTCGTGATTGGTTGGTGATATACAGTATATACACACACACACACACACACACATTGATTTTTATATATAGAGATGCAATTATGTAATATGATGTAGCTGTTTTTTATACAAGTTTATGTTCGGAGATTAGGAAGTCTTAGTAAGCCATGTATGCTGAATTACTTTTTCCACTACATCTGGCTTCGGTTTTAAGTCCCTTCTTCATTATTAATTCTGTTAATTGTTGCCAATAAATAACATCCAGAACTGTGTCCGTGAGTCCAAAATTAGAGGGAAGTTTGATAGGGCTCAAAAAGCGTAAATAAGGCATTTTGTCTACGCATTTTTAACATTTTTTTATATCTATATTTTTTTTTCAAAAATACATTTTGAAGTCATTTAATTGAACATATCACTATAACTACTTGCATGTGAAAGTGACTTGACACAAAAATACTCTTTATGTGCGATGTTACATATTTTTTATACGTCACACTTTTTGTAAACGTTCTAAGGTCATTATTTCAGTCCAGTTGAGATCTGTTTCTTTTTCGAATGAATCCCCATACTGCTCAACTGTTTAGTAATGTATAGCCTAAAAATGTGCAGATTGAACACCGTTTTTTATACAGGTAGATATAAAATGATTCAGTTTTTATTGTACGGAAATAGGACAAAAGTTCCTTTTCCTTTTTTAATTGTAAAAGCAATTCATTGATCATTTCTTTAACCTCTGGTGAATCAAATGGTAAAACTTCTTCCACCAAGATGATGAATTCAAGTGTGAGATGATTCCGTACGCTTGTTTCCGCCTGATGCATGTTCTTTGGAAGTGTAAATTGATGAGTCTTCAAAGTATCTATTATGTCAGTATTGCTGCAGTAGAGCTGGAGTTTGAGGAATTTCTTATCCAAGTTGGTTATAACTTGAAGATGCAGAACTTCAAGGCACCACCAGTAGAACGCCACTCTAATAATAAAAGGACACTAGTGAATAAAAAGATTTCCAACCACCAATAAAACATAACGAACACTGACCACAAGTTGAGTATAATCTAATATCCAGTAATTATACATTACAGTAATATTATTAGCGCCATTTATTCCATGGTATATATGAAAGAAGGTGGGCACCACGAGGTATATGGTATATAACACCTCTGGGTGCAACCCTGCACCAAGAGAATTGTAGAGAGAAGAATGGCACTTTACATGTGAGGAGGGGTATACAGTACATAATAAAAAACAAGTACAATATTATCTTAATCGACTGGTACAGGAGGAGAAAGGACCCTGCCTTCGAGGGCTCACAATCTACAAGGGATGGGTGATAATACAGTAGGTGAGGGCAGAGTTATTTGATATCAAATAGCAATGTATGTCACACCCATAAATATGCGGTGATAACTAAACTAACATGGAGAATGTGATCCGTAGTGACGGAGGAGAATAATGATCTGTTATGGTGATGACGTAATCTGGAGATGATGGATTTAGGGGGCATAGTAATCCGAAGGTTTAAAACTCATCCCAATAGTGCAGTCCGATAGGGCTCAGCTTAGAGAACTCCTTGGTCAGTGCTTCCTGTTTTGTGCAAAACTCATGCTACCTCAGTCAATCACTGAATCGGCAAAACTTTTTTAAAAGTAGGACGCCACCGACGGGTTGCTTTCCACACTTGGCTGTATCTGATTCAACTTTTGTGATGCATTTAGATCTTCGGATAACTATTACTCCAGAATCACAGCCAGGTAACTTCACCACCACCATCATTATTTTCCTCTGCCACTACAGATCACATAATCAATGATGGGTTAGTTATCAGTGCATATTTACACGTGTTATGAGCATCATTGCTATTTTATTGCATTGATTTTGCCCCGCTAGGTTTGCAATGCATTATTAGCACTCTTATGGTAATACCTGTGACATGATTGGTGGATATTGAATTCTATTTCACAGGAGCGCAGATTGTTTACATTGTGGTCAGTGTTGGTTATTGGCAGTTATTTATATTAAAGTCCACCGATACACCTTAGCCACCCACTGCTTATTTGATGTGTGTATTGTCACCAACTTATTACATTTACTATTTCTTATTGGAGCGCTGGCACTAGTTTTTCATATTTGAACATTAATTCTAACAAGCATACACCACATAGCTTGTCATCTCAAAACACTGCATGAGGTAGGGTTCTAAAGTAACTCATGGCGGAAAGACCATATCATCCTCCTTATAGGAAGTAATTCTTATTTACTTATTCTTATTTACTTTGTCACTCTCCGCAAGGAGAAACCTTAGACCTCAGTCCAGAGCCTCTCACCTAGCCAAATCAGATCTCATACTTTGCACTGACGAGAGCCAATAGCTCGAAACACCGTGTCTGCAAATTGAGATTCTGATTTGGCTTTTATCCTAAGTCATATTACAAGACTCGTTAAAGGGTTGATTGTGACTTGTAGGATCGCTACTACCAATAGGTGGCGCTGTAGAGTAAAAGTCCTCTTTCTTTCTGAATAGGCAATTTGCATATTATTTACATGTAGTCACTTTAGAATTCTCTTCTTTAGAATGCACAATTTAGTTGGTGTCCAAGGAAATTGTGCTGCAAATGTGACTAAACTCTCGTGGGCTTTGCCTTCACCTAGATCTCTCCATCATTCAGCCACTTCTTTATTGTCCTCTCATAGTCCTGTCACCTCTACTGGATTATAACTAACATAGTACTGCAGAGTTGAACCTTGTTTCATTACAAACAAATTTGATGTAGCAGTTGTCCTTATAGTTCTGTCAGTTCTGCTGCAAAGCTGTGCTGGATTATAACTAACACAGTATAGCAGAGTTGAACCTTGTTAAATTACAAACAGATTTGCACTTGGCTCTCAATCAGCTTTTAAGAACAAAGTTAAGGTGTCAGTCACTGCCTTGAACACATCTTTCTGAAATATTACACACCCCCTTGGATATGTCAGTCTGCCTTGTACCCCATCTCTCACCACAAAGAAACTGTTGAAAGTAGGTCGGTGCTGTAATAATTGTGTAGATAGTAGAAACTGCAAATTACTGCTCCCTGTATCAGAGCTAACTTCTCACTTTTTGCTGTTCCGACCTCTGCCCTTACTTACTCTACTTCATCCCGAGGGTTCTTTTTTTCTTTTCTTGCACTTTTTCCGGCTGCAGCACATACCCCTGGCCATTCCTTTATAACCACCGCCTTAGCTGATATCTACAACTAAGATTGGGCCCCTCTTTAATTTGTTTGCTTTGGTTTTTATAAAGTGTTTGCTAATTTTTTTTGGGGGGTCATGGTCCTTTTAATTAAGAACTCATTGGTATATGTGGGCAGATCATTTTGAAGGGTATCTTTGGTTTAGATAAATTCAAGACATTATCCCAACTGACAGCAGATGATACCCTGTATTGTAATTTATAATTTGCTACGTAACAATATATTTTTGTTTCATTGTTTTAAAAAGTCTCCAAGTCTAATGGAAAACCACTTACACATAATCTCCACAGTCTTAAAAGAATCCTTGTGTACTTACATAATAACAGCCAGCATGATCATAGAGATCCCAAGTGCAGATTGCAGGGTCCTGGAACACATCTCACTGCTGGTCCTTGGCTCCTGGCAAAACCTATCTCATGACTAATTTTTTCAAGTCCTTTTTGTAGGTGGGTCATATCAGAAAGTGAAACTTACCGTACATGATTCTAAGAAGCCTCACCTTCTGAAAGCTACAGTGATTCATGTGTCTGATCACATTGTAGTTAAGGCTACCTTGTGTACACATCAGCCAGGGAATCCTCGAAAACCACTCAAGATTTCCTCTTCACCCAATCGACAAATAGTTGAGATGCAATGATGGGTACAAACAAGAATTCTGTACATGCGAACAAATAATTATTGGCTTATTTGTAAAACCCCTGACCTTACACAATTTCCCATGCTTTGATCAGTGTACACTAGATATTATCCTAGTTTCTATTCTCTGCTCACATCTCATGTGGAAAAAAAAACAGTATTTCACCCAACGGAGGCCAGGAGGCTGTGCTTCCTCATACAGTGGGAAGTATACCATCCAGTGTAAGTTGCTTTTCCCCAGTAATCTTGTACAGTTGGATCTGGATAAAGATTTAAAAAGAAGAAAGGGGGGAAAAAAAAACGATAAATGTCACTTCTAGTAAAGTATCCTGTACATGGTGTATGCGGTTTACGCACTGAACTCAGTTCTAAATTGACTTGCGCTAGGTTTATTTTATTCTTTTAAGATGTTTTTGAATTACTGTACTTTTTATATATATATTATTCACTTTTATTGTACTAATTTTTTAAAGTGTTAACTCCAACAACAAATGAAGTTATTTGCTAAAGAGAACTTATGGAGAGGTTAAGGGTTAGATCCCTTAACCTCTCCAAAACGCCACATAGCCCTATATCTGTATTTTAATGAAGTTTATTATGTCTTAAACAGATGTTTGCTTCTTTGCTAAAACAGCTGCTAACGTGTAACGTACTGCGCGGTGTATTCATAATAAGTAGGGCTAGTCCTGGAGGCTGTCACTTCACCAAGACTAGTCCTGATGTTGCAATCATGCCCCTTTGGGGTGATTGACATCATCTCCACTGGCCATGTGATCTCAGGAGATGCCTCACTATTCATTCCTTAGCGCAAGCACAGTGATGAGGTCGGGGAGAGCACATGTGGCCAAGATGACACGTCAAGTCGGTATAACGTCAATCACCCCAAGAGAGTCGTTATGATAGCATTAGAAGTGGACTACTCTGTGTGAAACACCCACCAGGACTGGTCCTGCCTACTTGGCATATACCAAGCTGTAGAGTTTTGTGTATATATGTATATGTGTGTGTATATATATACAGTATAGACTAGCTGAAGAGCCCGGCGCTGCCCAGGCATAGTAACTAACTGTGGTTAGTTATAACAAATTATAATCCTCCATCCCATAGTCCCGTGCCCATATACCCATAATACATATCCTCCATCCCATAGTCCTGTGCCCATATACCCATAATACATATCCTCCATCCCATAGTCCCGTGCCCATATACCCATCATACATATCCACCATCCCATAGGCTCGTGCCCATATACCCATCATACATATCCTCCATCCCATAGGCTCGTGCCCGTATACCCATCATACATATCCTCCATCCCATAGTAGAGTGCCCATATACCCATCACACATCCTCCATCCCATAGTCCCGTGCCCATATACCCATCATACATATCCTCCATCCCATAGTCCCGTGCCCATATACTCATCATACATATCCGCCATCCCATAGTCCCGTGCCCATATACCCATCACACATCATCCCATAGCCAACCATTATGACATCATAATGAGCGGCGGGGCTTGCAACATCAGCGTCGCCATGGCTACCATTATGACATAATGAGGGAGAGGCTTGATATACACACACTTTTTCCCCATTATGTAGATAGGGGCAAAATTGTTTGGTGAATTGAAATGTGCGGGGTTAAAATTTCGCCTCACAACATAGCTTAGGACACCCTCGGGGTCCAGACGTGTGACTGCCAAATTTTGTGGCTGTAGCTGCGACGGTGCGGATGCCAATCCCAGATATACACACACACATACATACATACACACTCTTGAGCTTTATATATTGGATATATATATATATATATATATACAACTTTCAGTTGTTTTAACACAAAAGTAAACATTTGTTGGGGACATGAATGGCTTTGTTCAAATGCAGGAATAGGGCTGTGTAACAGGACCACTTTGCTTGGCTCAAGGAAACTAATGGTTTCCTTTTAGTATTCTTATAGCTGTTCGATGTTTAGTCCATGTGAATACTTCGTGTTATTATTATTATTGTTTATTTATATAGCACCATTGATTCCATGGTTCTGTACATGAGAAGGGGTTACATACAAATTACAGATATCACTTACAGTAAACAAACTAACAATGACAGACTGATACAGAGGGGAGAGAGGACCCTGCCCTTTTGGGCTTACATGCTACAGGATGGTGGGGAAGGAGACAGCAGGTTGGTTGGTTGCAGCAGTTCCAGTGTTGGTTGAGGTGATATCTCTGGTAGTAGTGAGAGAGGAGGAGGTAGCGGGGTCATTGCAGGCTGTAGGCTCTCTTGAAGAAGTGGGTTTTCGGGTTCCGTCTGAAGGATCCAAATGTGGTTAATAGTCGGACTTGTTGGGGCAAAGAATTCCAGAGGATAGGGGCTATTCGGGAGAAGTCTTGGAGGCGGTTGGGTGAGGAGCGAATAAGTGTGGAGGAGAGAAGGAGGTCTTGGGAGGACCGGAGATTACGTGAGGGAAGGTATCGGGAGATTAGTTCAGAGACATGTGGGGGAGACAGGTTATAGATGGCCTTGTAGGTCAGTATTAATAATTTGAACTGGATACGCTGAGGGAATGGAAGCCAGTGAAGAGATTTGCAGAGGGGAGAAGCGGAGGAGTAGCGAGGAGAGAGATGAATTAGTCTGGCAGCAGAGTTAAGGATGGACTGGTGAGGTGCGAGGGTTTTAGCTGGGATACCACAGAAAAGGATGATGCAGTAGTCGAGGCGGGAGATGATGAGGGCATGCACAAGCATTTTAGTAGATTGAGGGTTGAGGAAAGGACAGATTCTGGAAATATTTTTCAGCTGGAGGCGACAGGAATGTAGAAAGAGCTTGGATGTGCGGTTTGAAGAACAGGGCAGAGTCAAAAATTACTCCGAGGCAGCGGACTTCCGGTACTGGGGAAAGCGTCATGGTAGATCTTAGTGTCATCAGCATAAAGGTGGTGCTGGAATCCATGGGACTTTGAGTTGTCCTAGAGCAAGTGTATAGATTTAGAAGAGTAGGGGTTCTAAAACAGCCTTGGGGGACTCCAACAGAGAGATTGTGGGATGAGGAGGTGGTGTGGGAGTGGGAGACGCTGAATGTGCGGTTGGAAAGGTATGAGGAGATCCAGGATAGGGCGAGGTCATTGATGCCGAAGGTGGAGAGGATCTGTAGTAGGAGGCAGTGGTCAACTGTGTCAAATGCAGAGGACAGATCTAGAGGCAGGAGTATAGAGTATTGTCCATTTGATTTGGCTGTAAGTAATTTTGGTCAGGTCTGTCTCAGTGGAGTGATGGGGGCGGAAACCAGATTGTAGATTGTCAAAGAGCAAGTTAGATGATAGGTAGGAGGAAAGTTCAGCGTGGACGTGCTGCTCCAGGAGTTTGGAAGCGAATGGGAGCAACGAGCATGTTGAAGTCATTATGCCTTGCAAAATTGTGTGATATATAAAAAAAAATACTCCAATGAGCGACAGTCGCCAATGATATACAGTGCATTGCGAAAGTAAGTTTTGGAAATCATTTTGTATCCAAATCTGGCTTTAAATTTCTCCACAACAGTTTCATGGACCTGCCTATTGTGTTCCTTGGTCTTCATGATGCTCTCTGTGTGTCAAGCAGAACTCTGAGACTATCACAGAGCAGGTGCATTTATACGGAGACTTGATTACACACAGATGGATTATATTTATCATCATTAGTCATTTAGGCCAACATTGGATCATTCAGAGATCCACAATGAACTTCTGGAGTGAGTTTTCTGCACTGAAAGTAAAGGGGCCGAATAATATTGCACGCCCCACTTTTCAGTTTTTGAAGTTCCATAAAAATTTAAAATAACCAATAAATTTGGTTCAACTTCACAATTGTGTCCCACTTGTTGATTCTTCACCAAAAATTTACATTTGGTATCTTTATGTTTGAAGCATGATATGAGGGAAGAGGTTGAAAAGTTCCAGGGGGCCGAATACTTTCGCAATGCACTGTAATTCTCAACAGTAAATCTCCTGCCCTGCCAACATTTTAGTTCTGAATTTGAAAAAAAATAAATACACCTACATAATTTTTCCTATAAGACCATAAATGAAATAAACGCCAAAATAAAGCAATTGACAAAAGTTTAGCAATTTTATTTCCGCCGCATATTCAGACAATCAAGATAAAATCAAAGAATTATATACCGTACATGTTAAAAGAGAAAAAGCACAGATTGGTGAGTAAAGCTGGACTATAAGCTATAAAAGTAACACCTTGTCAGCAATACATTCCTGCAATATCCCAGACAAGAAAAAGACATGCCTCGTCTGTTTTTTTTCTCTTTTAATATGTATATAATCATACTCTGATTTTATCTTGATTGTCTGAATAAAGTTTTGCAATTTTCTTTTGACCTCATAGTTAATTGCTTTATTTTGGTATTTGAATTTGAAAAAAATTTGATTGTAGATAACCCAACAGTCCACTTTTGATGAACTTTGGCATAAGCACATTAATATTAATTAGTTTATTAATATGGTATTTGATCTTCATATGCATTTTCTGTGCATTTTATATTAGGGATCTAAATGTCTTGGCAATAGAAGTGTTGAAAAGCTATGTATACTCTACTATAGTGTATACTTTTATAAAACAATTTGTCAGTTAAGACAAAAACCCTTCAAGTTCAAAAATAAAACCATTTGATTGTAATACAATCATTACAACGTGAGGAATTTATGTTAACCTTGCCATGCATTTTTTCATTGCCATTTAGAGTATGAAGACGGCGATTTATCAAGCTGGGTAAATAAGGAGAGATTTGAGGGGTACCTTCATGTCGATGGATTTACATTGTATGAGCTGGGCGACACAGGTAATAAATCCAACGGTCTCATACTTTAGGTTTGATGAACAATTAGTATGTCATAACTTGTTCATGTGCCTTTTTGTATCTGCCTTTTGTGTTTGGGATGTGTTATAAAAGCTTTTAAAAGGTAAAACAAAACGCTCCCTGCTTATCATAAGGTTAACTACCTGTTAGAACATAGAATCATAGAATTGTCAGTGAATGTGTGTGTTTATATATAATGTGTTTGGTAAAGCAAATCCTTCTACTGTTACTGAAAACGAAATAAGGCCTACAAAGAAAAGAACATAGTACCTACAGTCAAATATGGTGGAGGATTAAATATGCATTGGGCTTGTTTTGCTGCTTGTACTGGGTGCCCTGACTGTGTGCAAGGCATCATATTTTAGATAGATAGATACTGTGTGTATATATTATAATTTTTTTATTTTTTTTTCACGCAATGATGTTTTGTTTCTTGTTTTTTCCCTTTTAGGAAAACTTGTGGCTGTTGCAGTTATTGATGACAAAAACAATTCAGTAGAACATACCCGGTAAGAACATACAGTTATTGCTTGCTATCTGACTGCCTTTCCCTTATATTTTTTTTTAGATGGGGTGGGAATGATCTGTTTTTGTTTTTTGTTTTGGTGAAAAAGACAGTTTTGTTTTAGAAGCAGCTAATTAAAAAAAAAATGTTACTGGCTGTAAATGAAAAAGAAGTAGGCTAGCTGTTATGTCACTTTTCTTTTATTATTGTTTGCATAATTTAATACACTCAGCTGCTCGTAACACTTCAATATCCAAACCGCGTGGCATACATTTATGACCTTTATATGCATTGAAGGGTCGGTGGGTTTGCACGTCCCATCCTGACCTCTACTGTATATGCACAACTTAAATCTAATGGAGTTGTTTAGAGTGGGCTTATAAGTTTATTTTGCTCCATTAGCTGCAGGTGCTAGCTGTATTATACAGCTGACACTCACCTGCCCATCTTGGAATCAGATATTAATCCAGTTCCTGTAATTGTAACCTACTACATCATTTGATCGAAGTAGCTGGAATATATAAACCGTCATAAGCCTTTGTTATTAAAGGGTTTGTTCAGGCTTGGAGCACAAGTCTGCAGTCACTCACTTCAGTTGTATTGATTGAGGCTGCACACATCTAGTCTGGACATGACCTCATGTATGCTAATCACATACTTGTGGTCATGCGCCCACACCCCCCTTAGAATAAGGCAGTTGTAATGTCAGCTGAGGTCTAATGAAGGAACTCAGGACTGACATACTAGTTCTGACAAGGCTATAGGGGGCTTTACACATAGCGATATCACTAGCAATATCGCTAAATCGTCACCGATTTTGTGAAGCAGCAGCGATATTGCTAGCGATATCGCTATGTGTGATACCGCCGACCGGCTCCCCCGCTGTCTGTCGCTGATTGCGCAGCTCCATTTCTCGTCGGGAGCTTCCTGCTGGTGCCGACAAGCGACGCGTGGACGCGGGCGGGAGGACGTCAGGATCGCTGTGTCTGAAAGGTAAGTAACGACCGCTGCTGCGTCGCTACGTCGCTGGTGAGATCTGCCTGTGTGACAGCTCACTAGCGACCATTTAGCGATGCACCAGCGATCCTGACTGGGTCGTATCGTGGTCGGAATCGCTGGTGCATCGCTAAATGTAAAGGGGCCTTATGCAGTACATAAGTATTGCAGTGTATTGTACTTGGTGAAATAATTTCCAGTTTAAATTCCGTAGTAAGACCTAACAACAAAAAAAGTAGAAAAAAAACTAAGTTTTTCGATGGCACAAAGGCCTGGTTCATCATTGCATTTGCTGTTTTGTCTAGTTTTGTGCATTTTGCACCTTTTTTGTTTGCACCCAATTCATAATTCTATTTCCACCTTTTTAACCCCTTTCTGACATGAGACATACTATCCCGTCCATGGGACCCCAGCCCCTATGCCCATGGACGGGATAGTACGTCTAGCGCGATCAGCGGCGCTCAAGGGGTGAGCGCCGCTGATCGCGGCCGGATGTCAGCTGATTATCACAGCTGACACCCGGCACTATGTGTCAGGGGCGGTCACTGACCGCCCCCAACACGTTAACCCCTGGCACACTGCGATCAAATACGATTGCAGTGTACCGGGGGTTTAGGGAAGCATCGGCAGGGAGGCGGCTCCCTCTATGCTTCCCTGAGCCCCCCGGAGCAGCGCGATGTGCAGCGCTGCTCCGGGGGCCTCCTTCCCTGCAGTTCCCCAGAGCCAATATGGCAGCGGGGGCCTTCAGGGAGCCGGCTTCCTCATGCCTGGCAAAGCGCCAGCGTGAGGAAGCCTCCAGCAGTGCCTGTGTCAGATCACTGATCTGTCACAGCGATCTGTGATGTGACAGATCAGCGATCTGTCACATGACAGTGATGTCCCCCCTGGGACAGTATAATAAAGTTTAAAAAAAAAAATGTAAAAATAATTTATAAAAAATCGCTAAATTAAAAAAAATATATATTTCCTAATAAATTCAGTTTTTGGAAATAATAAAAAACAAAACCATAAAAGTACACACATTTAGTATCACCGCGTCCGGAACGACCCGCCCTATAAAACTGTCCCATTAGTTAACCCCTTTAGCGAACCCCTTAAAATATAAAAATAAAAAACAAAGCAAAAAATAATGCTTTATTATCATACCGCCAAACAAAAAGTGCAATAACGCGCGATCAAAAAGACGGATATAAATATCCATGGTACCGCTGAAAACGTCATCTTGTCCCGCAAAAAACGAGCCGCCACAAAGCGTCATCAGCTCGCAGAATAAAGCGATGCAAAAATAATTATTTTTTATATAAAATTGTTTTCAGTGCATAAAAAAGCCAAAACATACTGACCCGAAGAATAAAACCGCTTTATCAATTTTACCGCACGTGGAACGGTGTAAACGCACCCTCCAAAAGAAATTCTTGAATTGCTGGTTTTTGTTCATTCTGCGTCCCAAAAATCGGAATAAAAAGTGATCAAAAAATGTCACGTGCCCGAGAATGGTACCAATAAAAACGTTACCTCGTCCCGCAAAAATTAAGACCTCACATGACTCGGTGGGTCAAAATATGGAAAAATTATAGCTCTCAAAATGTGGTGATGCAAAAACTATTTTTACAATAAAACGCGTCTTTTAGCGTGCGACAGCTGCCAACCATAAAAACCGCCATAAATAGTAAATCAAACCCCCCGTTATCACCCCCTTAGTTAGGGAAAAATAATACAATTTAAAAAATGTACTTATTTCCATTTTCCCATTAGGGTTAGGGGTGTGTTGGGGTTAGGGTTGGAGTTAGAATTGGGGGGTTTACAAGCTCTGCCATGCGCCCAAACAGTGTTTTACCCCCACATATGGGGTATCAGCCTACTCAGTCAGGACAAATTGCAAAACAGCTTTTGGCGTCCAATTTTTCCTGTTACTCTTAGGAAAATAAAAAATTGGGGGCAAAAATATTATTTTTGTGGAAAAAAAATGATTTTTTTTATTTTCACGCCCGGGCGTTATAAACTTCTGTGGAGCACTGGGGGGTTCAAAGTGCTCACCACACATCTAGATAAGTTCCTTGGGGGTTCTAGTTTCCAAAATGGGGTCACTTGTGGGGAGTTTCCACTGTTTTGACATATCAGGCATCAGTGTACTCAGGACAAATTGCACAATAACTTTTGCAGTCCAATTTCTCCTGTTGCCCTTGGTAAAATAAAAAAAATTGGACCTGAAGTAAATTTTTTGTAAAAAAAAAAAAAAAAAAAAAAAAAAAGTTAAATGTTCATTTTTTTTTTTTTTTTTAAACATTCAAAAAATTCCTGTGAAGCACCTGAAGGGTTAATAAACTTCTTGAATGTGGTTTTGAGCACCTTGAGGGGTGCAGTTTTTAGAATGGTGTCACTTTTGGGTGTTTTCTATCATATAGACCCCTCAAAGTGACTTCAAATGTGATGTGGTCCGTAAAAATAAAATGGTGTTGCAAAAATGAGAAATCGCTGGTCAACTTTTAACCCTTATAACTTCCTAACAAAAAAAAATGTTGGTTCCAAAATTGTGCTGATGTAAAGTAAACATATGTGAAATGTTACTTATTAAGTTTTTTATGTGCCGTATCTCTGTGATTTAATGGCATAAAAATTCAAAGTTGGAAAATTGCGAAATTTTCAAAATTTTCGCCAAATTTCTGATTTTTTTTTCTCAAATAAACGCAAGTTATTTGAATGAAAATTTACCACTAACATGAAGTACAATATGTCATGAGAAAACAGTGTCAGAATCAGTGGGATCCATTGACGCGTTTCAGAATTATTACCTCATAAAAGTACAGTGGTCAGAATTGTAAAAATTGGCCCGGTCATTAATGTGCAAACCACCCTTGGGGGTAAAGGGGTTAAAGTCTATTTTTGGCACTCTTTGTGTGTTTTTCCTTTTTTTGTTTGCTTTTTCCACTGTGTGGGAAGAGTTTATCTATTGCAGATTTTTTTGTTGGATTCGTCAATTGCTGCTTTTTAAAAAAGTCTAAAATTTGGTGCAACTCCACCTCAGTCCCTCCTCCTCCCTTGTATTTTTGAGTGTGCCGGTATTTTGATGACATTTTTTGCATCGTGCAACTAATGGCGCTAGAGAGTCACAAAACAGTTCAAGGCAGTGCCTTTTTTTTTTTTTTGAAGAATTAGGCACCAAAGAATGGCATCTAACACCAGAAGAGAGAGCACAAAACAGGAAAGTGACTTAACACACACACACACACACACACACACACACACACACACACTTCTCGACTGACAGACACATTATGAGTTCTGGGTCTCAGAATAAAGTGACACAAGCAAAACTTAGATTTTTTTTAGGCAAAAAAATTGATTTAGCTGTTTTTGTACTCGTCTGAAGAAAAATGATGGAAGAGAATGTGTCAGCCCAAACAAGCAGTGGAAAGTAATCCAACACATAGGGGTGATAATATCCCCTATAAGGCTAACAACCTCAACTGTGGTGTTGTTGAAACTGATGTTTTATCTCAAATATACTAGTGCATTGTTCTGGTGACCGACAGCGATGGCCTGAGCTTTCTCTGTAGACTTTGTAAAACTAGTAGGATGGAGTGATGCACAGCGCCTCTTGGCCACACCAATGCTGCACTGAGCTCCTTAATGATCATGTTTGATTATTCTTCATTTACTACAAATCCGAGGCAGAGATTGGAACACTAAAGTTTCAATATTGGACCATATCCCCTTTGCTTAGGTCTACACTCTCAATTTGGGCTGGCTCACTCCCCTTAACGTGTCATTTTTAAGTCCTAAAAACAAAACCCAAATAATAATGTCCGTATTGTGTACACATTTTTTTTTTTTTTTTTAAATACTATTCTCAAATATACCGTATATTTTTTTTTTACATTGTATACCATGAATTGTATTAAATATTGCAAAAAATACAATTGGCACTGCGTAAAGCTTCCTTTACATGGCTGACAACTCAAAAATAAAAATAGTTTTGGCCCTAGAGTGTCGGGATAGAAAAAAAAACAAAAATATGTTTGAAAGGGGTAGTTATTGAAGCTCCAAAGTGTAATGAACCAAACGATCACGCAGTTGTCTTACCGCCGTAATCTATTTGAAGGTTTATTCCCATCTGCATGGATGGCTGTTGTTGGATAGCTCTTGTAAATGCAAACACTTTTGTAATCTTCTGTATATTAAAATGTTGCTTCATTCCCCCAATACTGTAAATGTTTACAGCTCTGTGCTTAGAGGACTAGCCACTAGTGGTGGCCCAACATGACCATTGCTTGGCTCTTGTAAGCACTGCTTTGAAGCTGTCTGGTATTGCTGGAGCCCAATTAGCTCCTGACCCAAACCAACTTCATTGCCACTGGGCTTCTGATTCTGATGGTGTAGCGGCAAGGCCACCTCTTATAGGGGCATCAGTGAACAGCTGAGGTCAGTGGCTCCGGTGTGTCAGTCAAGCAGGATCATCCGCCCCCTAGGCAATCAGGAAGTCGACTAGATGGTTTAAGATCACAGGAACCACCCTTTATTGGGATTGGCCACTTTATACATTGTTTTTACAAATATGTGGCAAACATGAATACAGCCAATTTACTAATATATACGCTTTGGAAATTCTAGTTTTCTCATTGGTAAAAACCATGCCACATAGTTAAGCCAAGCCTTCTCCCATTTGGAACATGGCATGAGATAAGTGTTGAGCCACATGACCCTTATCTTTAAATTTTAAACCATTTAAAGGTTTTACTTCTAGAGAAAAATATGCATTTCTTCATTTTACTGATGGTTTCTATTCTGGCCTTAAACAATTTCTTATTCCATTGCAGAAAGACACTATATGGAGAAGCTTGTCAATGTATTTTGTCATTTTCAGTTTGGTATTTTTGAAAGGGAGGGCATTCTCTTGTAACACAGTTGTCATACAGTACAGGCATAACCTGTTTAACCATCCTTAGTTTTTTCCCCTAAATCTCATATTTTTATTTCGAACCATATAGTAGTCAAGAACAAGTTTTTTGACATGCCGGAGTGTACATGGATAGACATTCTTGTTTAAATAGGGAATGGGTAATGTCATGGTGTGGCTTGAGTTTTACCTCGGAGATAGATTGTATAGGGCTGTCCTCCCTGGATGAGATCTTCAAGAGAAATCAACCGAGAAACCTAAATAACACATACATATAGAAAACCAAAAGCCACCAATAACCTGTTAAAAAGAGTCATCATCTCATCCCCTTAAAAAGAGAAATGCCGAAGGGGCAATATCTCTAGATTAGGAGGAAATTGCTCTAGAGTTAATGAATTCCGTACTCAATCTATTGACCTCAAAGAAAGCGAGGAAATCATCCACCCATTTTTTAAAAGCTATCATAGTGTCTGACAGTACTACCCGTTGTGGTAGGGCATTCCACAGTCTGGCGGCTCTAACTTTAAAGAACCCTTCCCTATTTAGCTGCCGGAATCGCCGTTCTTCCACCTGTAATGATGAGTGCCCCCTTGGTCCTTAGTACGGTTTTTGGAAGGAATAAGTCATGTCCATGTCCTCTGTACTGTCCACACATATATATTTATACAAGTAAATAAGATAATAAGTATCTCTGAGGCAAATTTTTTGTAAGCTAAACAAGCCCAACCTTTCCAACCTCTGAAAGGCTTTCCATCCCTTGTAATAATCTCATTACCTGCCTTTGTACTGATCTTTATACTTCTGAAATGCTATTTCTGTTTTCTCAGCCTTCAGGATTTTCAATGCCCTTTGTTTTTGTCTTAATAAACTTTGTACTGTCTTATTTATCTATAATGGTTTCTTTTTATTCCTTGAAATTTTGTTACCAAAGAGTATAAGTTTTCTACAGGATTCTCTTAGTATTTCCTTAAATTGAACTTGTCACCTGTTTTGGCTGCTATAAGATCAGCCACCGCCTTTCAGGGCTTATCTGCAGCATTCTGCTTGATTCGTGTCTCCTGGGCAGGCATACTGACCTGCACTGTTGAGGGCAGAGAAAAGTACTGCAGTGCGCAGGCGCCGGACCTCTGACCTCTCCCGGCGCCTGCGCACTGTAGTACTTGGCTCTGCCCTCAACACGGCAGATCAGTATGCCTGCGCAGGATCCACGACATGAAGCATGCAAGATGATGACATCGCATGAAAATGGGAGGCGCCGGACCCGGAACGCCCCCGGGTGAGTATAATAAAACTTGTTTTTCTTCTCTTTCAGGTTAGATCGGTGACTTATCTACAGCGTTATAGAATGCTGTAGATAAGCCCTGAAAGGCAGTGGCCGCAGATTATAGCGGCTAAACGAGGTGAAAGGTTCCCTTTAACTATGCACTTCTTTGCTTCCTCTGCACTTTAATGCCTCCTCTGCTCTGCTCTTCAGCCTCGCCTAGACTCACTAGAATTTGTAGTCCTCCAGGCAGCACACCTCAAGTGAATCTGCTAGAAACTTCTAGAACAAACAGCACTCACACAGACACCGGCATCGGGTCTATTACCTTTTAAAAAGACATTGGGGTATGCTACGTGGCGATCCAGATCTAAGATATCATCCCGTTGAACCCAAACTTCACATTTAGGAAAGGTCGATCCATTCGGTATCAACTCGTTAATAGTTTTAATAAATGAATAAACGTATTCTCCAGAAGGAGTGCCCGTGGATTTTCCAGTTAGATTCACAATGCCCTAAGGGTGTAAATGAACGATTGACGTACGGCTGTTTCTTCTGATAACAGACTTTTAATTTTGTTTGTATGAAGGGACTGGATTTTGGTAAATCTTGTTGTTGGAGCCCCGTTTAAGTGGGCCATGGTTTTTATTACTAGACACTATTGATGTAGAAGGGTTATTGTTTTTCCTCTCTATTCTACATTCTGTGTGAATAAACAGAATTGTTTTGCTCACAACAAGTGTACATTCTTTTCTCCAAGCGCTCCTTATTTGAGGGCCTAATCTCTTAATTTGGCCTCACTGGTGATCCGGCGATCTGATTTTGAGTCACAGCAAAAACGGCTACAACAACATCAATTGTGATTCTAGGTCACAGGTGTCTTAATCAAATTATTAATATATGGATGTACAGTGCCTACAAGTAGTATTCAACCCCTGCAGATTTAGCAGGTTTAATAAGATGCAAGTAAGTTAGAGCCTTCAAACTTCACACAAGAGCAGGATTTATTAACAGATGCATAAATCTTACAAACCAAAAAGTTATGTTGCTCAGTTAAATTTTAATAAATTTTAAACATAAAAGTGTGGGTCAATTATTATTCAACCCCTAGGTTTAATATTTTGTGGAATAACCCTTGTTTGCAATTACAGCTAATAATCGTCTTTTATAAGACCTGATCAGGCCGGCACAGGTCTCTGGAGTTATCTTGGCCCACTCCTCCATGCAGATCTTCTCCAAGTTATCTAGGTTCTTTGGGTGTCTCATGTGGACTTTAATCTTGAGCTCCTTCCACAAGTTTTCAATTGGGTTAAGGTCAGGAGACTGACTAGGCCACTCCAACACCTTGATTTTTTGCCTCTTGAACCAGGCCTTGGTTTTCTTGGCTGTGTGTTTTGGTTAGTTGTCTTGTTGGAAGATGAAATGACGACCCATCTTAAGATCCTTGATGGAGGAGCGGAGGTTCTTGGCCAAAATCTCCAGGTAGGCCGTGCTATCCATCTTCCCATGGATGCGGACCAGATGGCCAGGCCCCTTGGCTGAGAAACAGCCCCACAGCATGATGCTGCCACCACCATGCTTGACTGTAGGGATGGTATTCTTGGGGTCGTATGCAGTGCCATCCAGTCTCCAAACGTCACGTGTGTGGTTGGCACCAAAGATCTCGATCTTGGTCTCATCAGACCAGAGAACCTTGAACCAGTCTGTCTCAGAGTCCTCCAAGTGATCATGAGCAAACTGTAGACGAGCCTTGACATGACGCTTTGAAAGTAAAGGTACCTTACGGGCTCGTCTGGAACGGAGACCATTGCGGTGGAGTACGTTACTTATGGTATTGACTGAAACCAATGTCCCCACTGCCATGAGATCTTCCCGGAGCTCCTTCCTTGTTGTCCTTGGGTTAGCCTTGACTCTTCGGACAAGCCTGGCCTCGGCACGGGAGGAAACTTTCAAAGGCGGTCCAGGCCGTGGAAGGCTAACAGTAGTTCCATAAGCCTTCCACTTCCGGATGCTCCCAACAGTGGAGACAGGTAGGCCCAACTCCTTGGAAAGGGTTTTGTACCCCTTGCCAGCCTTGTGACCCTCCACGATCTTGTCTCTGATGGCCTTGGAATGCTCCTTTGTCTTTCCCATGTTGACCATGTATGAGTGCTGTTCACAAGTTTGGGGAGGGTCTTAAATAGTCAGAAAAGGCTGGAAAAAGAGATAATTAATCCAAACATGTGAAGCTCATTGTTCTTTGTGCCTGAAATACTTCTTAATACTTTAGGGGAACCAAACAGAATTCTGGTGGTTTGAGGGGTTGAATAATAAATGACCCTCTGAATAAACTTTTCACAATTTAAAAAAAAATTAAACAAAGAAATAACATTCTTTTCTCCTTCGTCTCATTGGGGGACACAGAGACTGTGGGTGTGTGCTTCTGCCGTCTGGAGGCTGACACTAAGTATACAAAAAAAGAGTTAGCTCCTCCTCCGCCGCATACACCCTCGCCCCCAGACCGGGCGTAACTCAGTTTTTTGCTTAGTGTCTGATGGAGGCACACGCAGTCTGGAGCTCCAGACTAGATTTTTTTTTTTTTTTGGTCTCTTTCTATGAAGATAAGATAGGGGCGACGGATCCTATAGAGAGGGTCCGATCTCCCCAAATCATCAACGGGCGACCACGTGTGAGTAGCCCTCCACGTGTTTTCTCTCCCGCACCGAGGGACACATCTGGGACTTTTCCCCAGACAACCATTTTTCTTTGTTATTTTTCTAAAGAGGTGGCAACGCATCCTGATAAGAGGATTCGGTTCCCCATGAACCCCAGTGGGCGAGCACGTGTGAGTGATCCTCCACGTTGTTACTCTCCTGCAACGTGGGAATGCATTAATGCCCCGACCACCCCTAGGTAGGACACCAGGGGTGGTCCTGGAGGCGCAGGTGAGCCAAGGGAGCGAAGCGTCGAAGACTGGTGCAGTAGCCTCCCCCTCCCGGCCCAGGGATGGGGTTGAGAGCACCACAAGCCCACGGCGCAGAAGCCACAGGGGGGAGGCCCGGCTCACCTCTCTTGTTGATGGGCGTGGAGTGTGGCCAGAGCCCCGTCGGCGGCCGCGCTGTATGGTGAGGCCCGAGCCGCCCGCCGGCCGACTTCCGGGGGTAGCCGGAAGCCCCGCCCACTAACTTCCGGGGGCGGAGAGCGGCGGGCGTGCTCAGTTACCGGGGAGCTCCCGCCCTCCTCCCTCGAACGCCGCACGTGTAGTGCGGCCAGCGGCGGCCGCGGTCCCCGCTGTATGGGGAGGTCCGGAGTTCCGCGCGCCCGCCGACTTCCGGGGGTAGCCGGAAGTCCCGCCCACTAACTTCCGGGGGCGGAGAGCGGCGGGCGCGCACAGTTATCGGGGAGCTCCGCCCCCCTCCCCCTCCTCATTTCCTCGCAAAGTGTGGCCGGAAGCCGCCGCCTATCTCCCGGAGTGCGCCGCAAGTGCCCCGGCGAGTAACGCCGCACGCCCCGTGGAAGAGACGCAAGGTGGACATTACCGGTGGGTGAGTGCAACCCCGTTTCGAGTGCCGCACTAGTGGTCAAGGAAGGGGTTATCCTCCTCCTCCTACTCTACCCTGCAATATGTCTGGCAAAGGGAAAGCTCATTCTTTCCTATATGCTGTTTGCGTTTCCTGTGGGGTCAGGCTGCCTAAGGCGCAGCCGGATAAATTTTGTGAAGCCTGCGAGTCGGAGCGAGCCCAGGAGCCCCCCATTGTTGCAGAGCCCAGAAGTCAGGACCCCCCAGAATGGGTGGTGTCTTTATCACACTCTATGATGTCCCTTACAAGGGCAATTGAGTCTCTTCGAGGCCCGGGCAGGGACAAGGATGGTGGTCTGCCAGCGGAAGACAGCTCGTCCACGTCTCAGGACCCTCCGACCGTTAGAGGCCGCTCCAGCACCAGACAAGCTCATAGCAAAAGAGCTCGTTCCCCGTCGGCCGGACCCTCTGGGGTTTCGGCGGCGGGTATTAGGGCATCTCGTTCCCCGTCGCCGAGCTCGGGAAGCGAGCAGGATGAGGGCGAGGAGGAGGGAGAGGAGGCCTGGAATCCAGAAAGCCTGGGATACCAAGACTTGGTGGACAGCCTCATTGAGGCAGTCAACCAGACTTTAGAGATCGAGGACGATGTGTCCACGGCCTCAGGTCACAAGGTCTCCTTCAAGAAGACCAGGTGACCGCATAGAAGGTTTGCCACACATCCGGAGTTCGAGGAGCTAGTCCAGAAACATAGGGAACACCCGGATAAGCGTTTTGCAATGCAAAAGGCGCTGCAAGCAAAGTATCCGTTTCCTCCTGAACTCCATAAAGGATGGGTGGAGTCGCCAGTAGTGGACCCACCGGTATCACGTTTGGCGTCAAGATCGCTATTGTCGATACCCAGCGGTTCTTCTATCAAGGACCCAACTGATCGCCTTATAGAGGGGCTTGCCCGCTCAGTGTATGAGGCAGCGGGGTCGGCCCTGGCCCCCTCCTTTGCGGCTACTTGGGTGGCTAAGGCCATGGTTTCATGGGCAGACGCTCTGCATAATGCCCTCCAAGACAGAGATCTGCCTGCGGAGGTCTTGGAGGTTACAAATCAGATATCAGGGGCAAGTGATTTTCTCGTCAGCGCCTCTCTGGACGCGGCCGAGTGTTCTGCTGTGGCAGCAGCAAATGCGATCGCCGTTAGGCGAGCATTATGGATGAGATTATGGAAAGCGGATTCTATCTCCAAAAAATCCTTGACCTCATTGCCTTTTTAGTGCAATCGGTTGTTCGGTGAGAAGCTTGATAAGCTTATCTCAGAAGCCACGGGGGGGAGGAGTAGTTTCCTCCCGCAGCAGAGGACTTGGCCAGCATTCAGGCAGACACAGAGGCGTTTTCGGCCCTTTCGTAACCCCTGGAGGGGGACTTCGGCCAGAGCATCCACCTCCGCAAATGATGGTCAGATTAGGGAAAGGCAAACCTCTTACAGAGCCAATCCGCTGGGCAGAGGCCGAGGCCGTTTGCCCAGAACGAGGGGGGCCAGATCCCAAAAGCCTCCAGCAAAATGACTCGAGGCGCTTCGTACCTACGGACGACAGGGTGGGCGGACGCCTACTAAGGTTCAGCCACGTTTGGGTCGCAGTGGCACGCGACGCTTGGGTGGCAGAACTGATATCGTCCGGGTACAAGATAGAGTTTGTCGGACTCCCGCCACGGCGATTCTTTCATTCCCGGTTTTCCGGAACAGGATCGCAGGCAGAGGGTTTGTTACAGGCCATAATGACGCTACGGCGCAACGGGGTCATTGTCCCAGTGCCGAAAAGCGAAGAGGCACAAGGTTTTTACTCCAACCTGTTTTCGGTCCCCAAAAGAGACGGGACAGTAAGGCCAGTACTAGATCTAAAAATCCTGAACAAATTCATCAGAGTCAGGCGGTTCCGGATGGAATCCCTCCGTTCGGTCATTGCAGCCATGGATCCAGGGGAGTTCCTGGCCTCGATCGATGTGCAAGATGCATATCTGCACATTCCGATTTTTCCTCCACACCAGAGGTTCCTGCGTTTTGCGATCGGAGGGCGACATTTTCAATTTGTTGCTCTGCCCTTCGGTCTGGCCACTGCTCCCAGAGTCTTTACGAAGATAATGGCGGTGGTTATGGCCATCCTGCATGCTCGGGGCATAACGGTACTACCTTACCTGGACGACCTGTTGGTAAAGGGGCCGTCGTTTCAGGCGTGCCAGGAGAATGTCAGTATCACGCTGGATACCCTGGCCCGTCTAGGCTGGTTGATCAATCGGAGCAAGTCGTCCTTGGTTCCAGCCCAAAGAATCGTGTTCCTAGGCATGATTTTCGATACCTCCCGGGGGCTGGTGATCCTCCCTCAGGACAAGGCGCAAAAAATCAAGCAAGGAGTACGGAACCTTCTGCAGCCGGGCACCAGACCCATCCGGTACGGCATGAGTGTGTTGGGCAGAATGGTGGCGGCGATGGAGGCAATCCCGTTTGCCCAGCTCCATCTCCGTCCGCTTCAGCATGCGCTCTTGTCAGCATGGGACCGGAGGCTGCTTTCTCTCAGTCATCGGTGCAAGTTGTCTCCGCTGGTCCGACATTCACTCCGGTGGTGGACTCGCGACTCGTCCCTGGTCCAGGGGAAACCTTTTCCCCCGGAGCAGTGGTTGGTGGTGACGACCGATGCAAGCCTGCATGGTTGGGGAGCAGTTTTCCAGAGTCACACAGCCCAGGGGCGGTGGTCCATTCAGGAGATAATTCTCCCGATCAACATTCTGGAGATACGGGCAATACGATTGGCCCTGCAACATTTCCAGTGTTTTCTGAGACACCGGCCGGTGCGCATTCAGTCGGACAATGCTACAGCAGTAGCATATGTCAACCATCAAGGGGGCACGCGCAGCCAGGCAGCCATGCGCGAGGTCGGGCTGGTACTGCGTTGGGCAGAGAAGAACCGCGTGGTAATTTCAGCGGTGCACATTCCAGGAGTCGAAAACTGGGCGGCAGATTTTCTCAGCCGACAGAGGGTCGCGGCAGGGGAATGGTCCCTGCACCCCGAGGTTTTTCAACAGATCTGCCAACGGTGGGGAACACCGGACGTGGACCTTATGGCATCCAGAGAGAACGCCAAAGTACAAAGGTTCGTCGCTCGATCCCTCGACCCGCAGGCAATCGCAGCAGACGCTCTGGTGCTTCCGTGGAGCCAGTTTCGTCTCCCGTACTTGTTCCCCCCGCTACCTCTGCTTCCAAGAGTCATCAGGAAGTTAAGGAGAGAGAAGGTTCCAGCAATTCTGCTGGCCCCAGACTGGCCTCGGCGGGCCTGGTATGCAGATCTGGTTCAGCTAGTGGTGGACGTACCCTGGCGTCTCCCAGATCGGCCGGACTTGCTGTCCCAGGGGCCGATCTACCATCTGAACTTAGGGGCCCTGTGTTTGACGGCGTGGCCATTGAATCTTGGCTGTTAACACAGGCAGGATTCATGCGCGATGTGGTAGCCACGATGGTGAGTGCCCGAAAGCCTTCCTCGGCGAGAGTATATCATCGGACTTGGGAAGTTTTTTTCCATTGGTGTAGGGATCGCGGAGTGGCTCCTCTGGTTTTTTCGATCCCCAACGTACTGGCTTTTCTGCAGGCAGGGCTGGACGCAGGATTGGCTCCGAGTTCGCTCAGAACGCAGATCTCGGCTCTGTCGGTGCTTTTCCAACGAAAGGTCGCTTCGGTCTGGCAGGTTAGGACGTTTATGCAGGGGGTCGCACATTTAGTACCCCCCTATAAGGCGCCGACGGAATCATGGGACCTGAACTTGGTGCTCAGGGCCCTTCAGGAGGCTCCTTTCGAACCGTTACAAGAGGTTTCCTTACCTTACCTGTCCAGGAAGGTCGTTTTTCTGGTAGCTATTACGTCTATTAGGCGAGTTTCGGAATTGGCGGCTTTATCTTGTAAACCGCCGTTCCTGACCTTTTATAAGGATAAGGTAGTTTTAAGGCCAGCTCCTCCCTTCTTGCCGAAGGTTGTCTCTGCATTCCATATCAACGAAGACATTGTCTTACCCTCTTTTTGCCCGGCACCGGTGCACAGGGTAGAAAAGGCATTGCACACCTTGGATCTGGTAAGAGCTCTTAGGAGGTATGTGACAAGGACAGCTCCTTTCCGCCGGACAGACTCTCTATTCGTGATCCCAGAAGGGCAGCGGAAGGGGCTCGCTGCGTCCAAAGCGACTTTGGCCAGATGGGTTCGCCTGACGATCCAAGAATCTTATGAAATTAGTGGCACGCCGGTTCCGGCAGGGATCAAGGCACACTCGGCTCGAGCAGTGGGTGCCTCATGGGCACTGCGACACCAAGCTTCAGCGGAACAGGTGTGCAAAGCAGCTACCTGGTCCAGCTTGCATACGTTTGTCAAACATTATAACGTACATACCCAGGCATCCTCGGATGCATGCCTGGGAAGAAAGATTCTCCAGGCAGCAGTTGCGCACCTCTAATCAGGGGCGCAAAATAGCATGGATTGGGTGAGCTAAGATCCCGCCCAGGGACTGCTTTAGAACGTCCCACAGTCTCTGTGTCCCCCAATGAGACGAAGGAGAAACATGGATTTTTGTGAGTACTCACCGTAAAATCCTTTTCTCCGAGACGCTCATTGGGGGACACAGCACCCACCCTACTAGCCAGTTGGCTTTTGCTTATTTTTGAGTTATACAAATCCTTATGTAAGGATCAGGGTGGTCCCTTTTCCAGACGTATAATTTCTTGCCTGAATTTAAGGCGCGTTCTCCTACTGCTTATGCACTAAACTGAGTTACGCCCGGTCTGGGGGCGAGGGTGTATGTGGCGGAGGAGGAGCTAACTCTTTTTTTGTATACTTAGTGTCAGCCTCCAGACGGCAGAAGCACACACCCACAGTCTCTGTGTCCCCCAATGAGCGTCTCGGAGAAAAGGATTTTACGGTGAGTACTCACAAAAATCCATGTTTTTGCTGCAGTGCATTTCACACTTCCAGGCTGATCTACAGTCCAAATGTCACAATGCCAAGTTAATTCCGAATGTGTAAACCTGCTAAATCTGCAGGGGGTTGAATACTACTTGTAGACACTGTATATACACACAGTCCTTGTCTAATAAGGGATTTTTTACAAGGAATTTTTCAGATATGTAATTGAGCGTATGGTTGGGGCTGATATGTACAATTTTACATGGAAACATTCTGACTTATAAGATATATAATTGGAGTAAGATTTGTGCTTATTTTAATATTTGCTATGACATTTCTAACGATAAGCAAAGGCAGAAATCAATTGAAGGCATTTGTGTAGGTAATAATGGATCAGACCGTTAACACATGCACAGTGGTATGCGGCGTTCAAGCCGAGAGTATCGTCGTATGGGTCAGTACTTCGACCCTCTGTGCATGCGCCTGGTGCTCGGCGAGAAAGGTGAGACCTCAATGTCTAGATCACTCAGCAGGGCACATGGACACCTGATGTATATATACGTCATCGCGACCTTTAGTGTTGAGTTTAGTTGCATGGGCGCCCCACCATTACATTTGATAGAAGCTCATGGAGAGGGATCTTCTTTTCGGCTAATCCCCTGGCTGTTAAGAATGCATGATGTCATCCGTATGTGCCCCTATATATGGGAAGTAAGCATAAGAGTGTACGCAAGAGATGGGCATCCATTGCCATTTGTTATGTGAGTGATTATCCTTTAGTCCATGGGCCTCATGAGGAATCAACCTCCAGAGGAGAAACAGGTTGTGGCCGGTGTGTGGACAGAGAAGTACAATAGACACTTACTGGACTTATCTGTATAAACTTTTGAAGGAAGTAGTGTAACTTATTGTGGGGATTAGCCTGGTGATGTGTTATACATGCACCTGAATATTGCTAAGTTATATCTCTGAGATTGTTTAGAACTGACACTATACCTTTTGCAGTGTTTTGCACACGTGTGACTGTTGATACCATGTTTCCTGTATTATGGAGAGGGAAAACTAGTGTATCTTAGGGTCAGAAAACGGTGAGTAGTGTGCCAACCTCCGCAGCCAGGCAGGGCCACAAATCCATCTAATTGTGGCACGGCTGGGGACCAAACAAGCGCAAATAGGGTCTTATCAGACAATGAAAGATTTATTAAAAACAGAATATTGGATATGCTAACCTGATCTAGTTGTATAACACACCATTTTGTGAGTAATCAGCTGCTGCTAATCCACGGGTCGCCAGACCAGTTGCAAATAAGAAGGAAATATTGGTGGATTATTCTGCTCTGCTGGAGAAATTATGAGAAACAGGTTTTCTCATCAGACCAGATCCTTATCATTTCTCCAGCTGCGCGGAATAATCCACCAATTTGTTTCTTCTCATTTACAAATCATCTAATATACAGTATATTTGAGTTCTATTTTGTACATGTGAAATGTTTTTGTTTAGGGTGTTTTTATTACAGTTGTGGCCAAAAGTATTGACACCCCTGCAATTCTGTCAGATAATACTCAGTTTCTTCCTGAAAATGATTGCAAACACAAATTCTTTGGTATTATTATCTTCATTTAATTTGTCTTAAATGAAAAAACACAAAAGAGAATGAAGCAAAAAGCAAAACATTGATCATTTCACACAAAACTCCAAAAATGGGCCAGACAAAAGTATTGGCACCCTCAGCCTAATACTTGGTTGCACAACCTTTAGCCAAAATAACTACGACCAACTGCTTCCGGTAACCATCAATGAGTTTCTTACAATGCTCTGCTGTCATTTTAGACCATTCTTCTTTGGCAAACTGCTCCAGGTCCCTGATATTTGAAGGGTGCCTTCTCCAAACTACCATTTTTAGATCTCTCCACAGGTGTTCAGGTCTGGACTCATTGCTGGCCACCTTAGAAGTCTCCAGTGCTTTCTCTCAAACCATTTTCTAGTGCTTTTTGAAGTGTGTTTTGGGTCATTGTCCTACTGGAAGACCCATGACCTCTGAGGGAGACCCAGCTTTCTCACACTGGGCCCTACATTATGCTGCAAAATTTGTTGGTAGTCTTCAGACTTCATAATGCCATGCACACGGTCAAGCAGGCCAGTGCCAGAGGAAGCAAAGCAACCCCAAAACATCAGGGAACCTCCGCCATGTTTGACTGTAGGGACCGTGTTCTTTTCTTTGAATGCCTCTTTTTTCTCCTGTAAACTCTATGTTGATGCCTTTGCCCAAAAAGCTTTACTTTTGTCTCATCTGACCAGAGAACATTCTTCCAAAACCTTTTAGGCTTTTTCAGGTAAGTTTTGGCAAACTCCAGCCTGGCTTTTTTATGTCTCTGGGTAAGAAATGGGGTCTTCCTGGGTCTCCTACCATGCAGTCCCTTTTCATTCAGATGCCGACGGATAGTACGGGTTGACACTGTTGTACCCTCGACTGCAGGGCAGCTTGAACTTGTTTGGATGTTAGTCGAGGTTCTTTATCCAACTCCGCACAATCTTGCGTTAAATTTGTCAATTTTTCTTTTCCGTCCACATCTAGGGAGGTTAGCCACAGTGCCATGGGCTTTAAACTTCTTGATGACACTGCGCACGTTAGACACAGGAACATTCAGGTCTTTGTAGATGGACTTGTAGCCTTGAGAATGATTGCTCATGCTTCCTCACAATTTCTTTTCTCAAGTCCTCAGACAGTTCTTTGGTCTTCTTTCTTTTCTCCATGCTCAATGTGGTACACACAAGGACACAGGACAGAGGTTGAGTCAACTTTAATCCATGTCAACTGGCTGCAAGTGTGATTTAGTTATTGCCAACAGCTGTTAGGTGCCACAGGTAAGTTACAGGTGCTGTTAATTACACAAATTAGAGAAGCATCACATGATTTTTCGAACAGTGCCAATACTTTTGTCCACCCTCTTTTTTATGTTTGGTGTGGAATTATATCCAGTTTGGCTTTAGGACAATTCTTTTTGTGTTTTTCCATAAGACAAATTAAATGAAGATAATAATACCAAAGAATTTGTGTTTGCAATCATTTTCAGGAAGAAACTGAGTATTATCTGACAGAATTGCAGGGGTGTCAATACTTTTGGCCACAACTGTATATAATATATGTTTTAGGGGATTTTTTGTTTAATTATGCCGTGTTCCTGTTTCATATTCCTTTCTTTTATAGATTGAAGTCTATTGTTCAGGAAGTGGCAAGAGACTACAGAGACAATTTTCACCGGTATGTGATGATTTTCTTTGTGTGCTGAGTTATTGTTGTGGTCTTCCATTTCGGGTTCCTTCTCTCTGTCCGTATTAAAAGTGCTCTTGATTCACTGGCTATTCGATACTAAAGCATTAGCCCTATTCAGAATGTTGTAATAAGGCCTTCCTCCATATTATGGCCACTTGTCCCAGCTGAGCTTGGATCTAACTGTTTGGACGGTTTCATAGAGATTTTTGATGTCGTTATGTCAAGTCAGTAGACCCAGAGTCAGGCCGGAACTTGAGTCCGTCATTCGTCACGGCCACATCACACACTTTTTTATTAATGCTCGCAAAGAGGGAAAATGCTTTGTGTCACCTGTGGTATTCAGTAATCATTTTAATTATCCAATTCTGATTGTTAACAAACAAAACTACACTTTATGCACCAAATTGGCATTTTTTTTCTAATTTCACTACCATAGTTGTATGAGTGTATGTTACCTGCCCGTAGTAAAATTCTTACCAGCCACAGTCTTCTGCTGTTCTCCGCACCGCTCTAGTTGTCTTCTACTAGTTGTGAACTGCTGGATCACTCAGTCTTTGCAGGGTGGACTGAAAATCACTTCTCAATGTAAGTCTCCAATAGAAAAAACGAGGCTCTCATAGACTTGCATTGAGAGGTTAAGTTACCTCTGAGTTCTGTTCAATTAGAAGCTGCGATCACGAGACAGCGGATCACGACCAGAGCGGCACCAGGAAGAGCAGAATACAGTGGCTGGTAAGCATAATACTTGGGGCAGGGAACATGGATTAGTGATACCATTCTGGAGGTGAAATACAAAACAAACCATTGGTGCCATTATTACATATTGAAAGGTTAGCTAAAAAGGGGCTAGGGAGAGAACAAGAGAGAAACATGTCGCCTCTTGGAGCAATAACTTCAGGATGGGTTTATACCCCCAACCTAGTACCAACACACCGAAAAAGAGACAAGCAGGCACAACAAGGGAGTCAGTGTATGGTAATGGTATAGGGCAAAGTGAACGTGGTACCAGCTGCAGCATGCCAAACAGAAGCGTTTTTGGTGTCTGGGTATCCACGAAAAAATTGGGTGCTTCTGGTTGGGGAAGTCCAGATGGAATACTAAGTGCATCCAGCGTGATGTAGTCGAATTTAATATTTTATTGCTGAAAGGTACTCCAAAATATACTAAAGCAACAAACAGGCATAAAGTAGGAGGTAAAAAGTCCATGGCAATGTGTTTCAGAGCTAGACCGGTGGCTTCATTGGACAATCCACGTTGTATTCCCTGAGCAGAAGCGCCCAAGGCTTAGTATTTTTCTCTTACTTCATGTTAAGATTAAATAAGTCAGTATGTCTGCACTGTATTCTTATTAACACCACTTTGTGACAGACATTTGCCATACTGATCTTGTTGTTTCTGTCACTGTACTCATGGGATCATTGCCAAGAGTCTGGCTGATACTTATGATCAGGTTCTTCCTAAACCTGTGGCAATCAGAGAGAATTCCGTCAATGCTCCAGGCTATTGACCAGATTAAACACAGAGAGAGAGGGCTCCTTCTGGTAGCTGATATATTGTGGTGGCATCCAAAGGTCTAACAATGCTACAAATTACTACAATCATAGTAGTCCTATTAGATCCAGCCAGGGGCAGGGCCTAATTTTTGGATTGAAGCAACATCTAAGGCTCTGAAAAATGTGACCGAAGTCACACCAAAACAGCACACAAAGCGAGGATTCATGTGGACCCTTCCCGGAGGAGAGAGTCCCCAATAAACCATCCCTGTCCCTCAGAGCCAGAAGGCTACAGCGAGGTTCAGGGATCTTCGATGCTCTCCCTAGCCGAGGCCGGGGAAGAGTTGTTTTCATGCTCCCAGTATCCAACCAGACTCTCACTCTAGTGGAGCTGGGAGCCCTGTTTCATGTTGGTTTCTCAGCCCAAAGCTGAGCGGACCTTCCACCGGGTTTATAAAAATTCCCCACCCTGACCCGAAAGCCAGGAATAGGGGGGGGGGTTGCTCAAGAAAGTATGAAAGGCCAAGTGCAGCGTGCTATGGAGTCCAAGACTTACCTGGGATCTCACTCCAAGCAAGCTCAGACTCCCACCAGGGCGACCAACTCCTGGGGCACATTGCACCATAAGCCCTCACTCTTACCCAGCCCAATGACTTCGATCCTGGGGGACCATGGTTTCCACCAGATGACTAAATGAGCCACCTGGCGTACTACCAAGTCCACCAACCCTGTGTGTATTAGTGTATCAATGTACTAGGGTGGTAGGAGCAGGCCACCTTTTCAAAAGATACTACACTTGATCTTAGCCAAAATACCTGACATCATTATGCGGAGTGTGTTAATACCATGCAATACAGATGTATTGTAGTAATATTAGGGAGTCTAAGCTGTAACGTTTCTCCTTATGGAGAGTGACATGCCAGAGTAAGGAGGCTAATAAGGCATGCAATGCTTCTCTGGGAAATTGAATTTGTAAATTGTCTCTTCAGAGCGGTTGAGATCTAGAACTCTAGTGCCCCCTATTGGAAGTAGCAATCCTGAACATTAATATTGACCTTTTAATGAGCCTTGTCACACGAGTTCTATCCTAAGTCATAGAATAGAAAAAAGACATGCTATATAAAGTGGGATCACCAGACATGATAAACGGGCCTCTGAGGAAGCCCCACACTAGTGGCGACTCGCGTTGGGCACTTTGCCCTTTCATGTGTGTGGACCTGCTTTTGACCCGGGTCACCATGTTTTCATTTTGATATATACCATTGGCTTCTCAACCTGTTATATGTAGGTATTGTTCCTTCTTTTCATCCTTTTAAGCAGTCCCTTCCCGCATTTGTAGTACTGCTTTCTATGTGCAAACCTCGTTTTCCTACAAGTTAACAGTGCACATGCTATTTCAAGTGGCTGGTAGTCTTTAATTCACCTGTGCCACATATTTTTGCCCATGATATGTCTTAGATTTGCTATTTTGTTACGCACTTAGGCGTCTGAGCAGTTAGATGTTGTTATTATCAGTGCTGGTCATATCATCTTCTTGTGGGGGCTTGTTTGGCATGGCCATTAATATAGTTTCATATATTGTAGGATTGCTACTCCCAATAGGGGGCGCTAGAGTTTCAGTTCTCGTCCTCTTTGAAGAAACAATTTCCATATTTAATTTCCCTCAGGGAGTCTGTCACACCCCAAAACCTGAATTAGAATTCTAATACAGTAATGTAGGGGATTGACCCCTATCATAATCATCTCTGTAGTGTAGGATTTTACTTGCTCCAGTTGTTCAGAAAAATAATTTTGTTTCTATGCAAATGAGGAAGCTCAGCGAGTGCGCACAGTGTCAGCACAGGCATGCTCACATCAGCCTCTGTCCTCGGCTGCAACTTGCTGCCCTGATACATGGAAGTCTAGTGAGCTGCTGCAACAGACGAGAGAGTGATGAGGGCGCACCCTGCCCTGACACTCAGTGGGCTCCTGCAGAGTCAGTGCGCAGGGTCAGGGATTCCGTTCACGCAGCGCTCTGGACAAGCGAGTACTGTGAATCAGCACAAAGGGAGGTACGCGGTATGTTTTTACTGATAGCACTTGTACCTGTAATGGTCTGTGCAGCCTTTCACATGTGCCTCATTTTTTGCAGTAGGTGAAAGATAGCGGAGACATGTCCGATTTTTAATCCGGGGGTCAGATCAATATCAGCAATGCAAGCATATAGGCCTGTGGAAAATATCGCACTACACTCGGATGGTATCTGACTGTCATGTCTGTCAGAAAAGAGAAGATGAAACTTTTTTCCTATTTTTCATTTGCAAGAAAAATTGTGACACTTTGATCCTTAACTCTGCTCCAACCATATGGCTAGAGCCCCCATACACATTATATTATCAGCCGAGCCCGTTAATATTGCCGGCAGATATTTGTCTAATGTACCTGGAGGACTTAAGGCCTATATGTATTTTTACCTTATTTATTCATTACTGAGATGCACAATAAGTGATCATTAATTATATAACATGTATAACTATCAAAAACAAAGGTAATAAATTGTGCTAAGGCCAGGATCATACTGCGTTACTGCAGTCCGTTCAACGCATAGTGTTGACGGACTGCGTTAATGCTATAGCATAACGCGATCGTGTTGTGCTATACCGCTAGCGCAGATGCTTCATCTGCGCTAGCAGTGACGGACCCTCGTATGCTGCAGACCGCGTCCGAGGGTCCGTCACAGAATGACGGCACATCGCTAGCGCATGCCAATTTTTATGGCGCTATTGCTAAGAGTATGCACCAAGTGCCACACATGATGGCACCGGCCCAAGCGTTGAATCTGCATCATACACAACTCTCGTTCTGCCACAGTAGCTGGTTCATGACTGACATTGTATTAAAAAAAAAAGTACAAAAACTACATAAGACAACGCTCTTGTTATTATGGTGCGTAGTGTAAATAGGGGAATTAAAATAATTACTTTTTTTTTTATTAGGTCTAAAAAAAAAAATATTATAAGATGTGTCACCATAATCTTAAGGACTCGCAGTTAACATGTCATTAATACCATAGAATGAACACTGTGAAAACGAAGTGCTAAAATGTTTTGTGACTAGCTTTCTTCTCCTCCGTCCCATCCCCAACTGCTTGTCACCTACAGATGCGCACACACCTTCATATAGACACATGCACAAAAACTATTCATCTTAGGCCTCTTTCACACTTCAGTTTTTTGTGTCAGTTAAAATCCGCCAAAAGGACGGATGGCGGATCCGTTTTAGTACTGATGACAACGGATGCCACCCGTCCGTTTTTTGGACGGATCCGCCAAATGAAGAATGTTAAAGGAATCGCAGCCGAGAGAGAATTAGCTCCGTTTGGAAGTCTTTGAGGAGGTTGACGGACAGCAACATTTTGACGGATCCGCACAAAAACGGATGCAACGGACGGCAATCCGTCAAGATCCGCCAATAATGAAAGTCAATGGGGAAAAAAACGGATCCGCAAAGAAAAATGGCGGATCCGTTTTTTTTCCAAATCGGCGGATCTTGACTGATTGTCAAAAACGGAAGTGTGAAAGAGGCCTTATACAGAGCATATTCGTACACATTTGTAAAAAAATAAAAATGGATACGTTACGTTAACGTGAAAATTAAAAGGTGGTGACTGATATGACAAAAATTATTAAAAAAAATAAAATAAATAATACTGAATGCCAAATTAGTAAAAAGTTCATTGATAATTTGCCAAGTTGTGTTTTATTTATTATTTTTTTGTACATTTTCTTTATAGGGACTTTCAGTTTGGACATATGGATGGCAACGATTACATTAACAGTCTGCTTATGGAGTAAGTTCCTTCAATGTTTCTCTATTTTCAGTTTCTCTTATAACTATGGTAGATGGTGGTAAAAAATCAACGTGTCGGTGGTCTCGCACTCTCTGAAATCCCATATAAATTGAAACACCCGACAAACGTATTCTTCAAATAGCAAATATTTTTATCCAATAAAATGCTAGGACCTCTACCAAAAAGTAGTTCACTTTCGATGCATACTGCTACCTTAGACGGACATTGTTGTAGGTCCACAGGAGAATCTCCTACATGCTGAGACACTGCAAGGAGGAACCTGTGTGACATTTCTGGGGTAACCTCTACCTTCTCGATATTTGAGCAGGATGTCGTGAAGAGGTCAAAAATATATTGCTAAGTCTTCAATGACAACAGTCATACCTTTTTAGAAATGTAAAGTGTTAAGTTGTGGTCTGTATTAGCTATTAAAAATAACAAAATACAGGATTGTCCACATGTATATACTGATGATATAGCCTCTCCATTAGCTTTAGATCCAATATGACATTTTGTAGCTTGATTAAAGCTGGAATTGGCATCCATGTGGCTGGTAGGTCGTTATAGGACTAGAATGCGATCACTTGCAGGGTGACAATGGCTTGTTGTATTTGCTCGTCTCTTTTTGCAGCGAGGTCCAGGTGCCCACCATTGTTGTACTCAACACTTCAAATCAACAGTATTTTCTTCCTAACATGAAAGTTGAAAATGCCGAAGACCTGATTCAGTTCATTAACAGCATTCTAGATGGAACGGCAGAGGTGAGCTACTATACGTATCCCTCTCACATTTCTAAAAGATCATTTCTGATTAAATATACATGAAAATTAATGCTTCTAAAAATGTAGGGGGATGCCATGACGTTTCTTGTACTGATGAGTTTAAAATTGTAATTGACCAAATTTTATTATGCCTTTTCTATTAAAAAAAAAAAACAAAAGTGAATATGTAATGAATGGTTGGGGGGAAAGGTTCATTTCTCAAGCTGATCACAATGGCTGTAATAGAGTACTGATGAATCCTGTTTACGGCACTGTAAAAGGGAGGGTCCCCCATAATGGAGAAGGCCTGGGACCAGGAGTATACATTAGGATGTGCCACTGCATAGTTGTACACAAAGGCACAATATCAAGTATAAAAAATATGCTGGAGTATTATAATTGGGGGAAAAAATATATGTTCCAAAAAAGGTAAAATACATATTGTTAACAGCAAGGGCAAGCAAAGATACAAAGCCTATAAGTTGTGTGAGTACTTTTTATAACCAGATTTGGTATCATTATTCCCACATATTTGGTATCCTCATAACCATCATAAGATGTAATAGAAAAAAATATGCATACCTATTATTAAATCAAAACCTCAACCCCACATCTTTCCCTGCAGATGATGGCTGATTTAATTCAGTCATCATGTTCCTCTAACAGCAGGGTGTGGAGCTGAGCTGAGCCCACGGCTGTTAATCTCTTAAATGCCACTGTAAGCCTGGGAATGTGACATTTAACATGCTCCGGGAGGGCAGCACATCTTTACATGCACTCACCAGCACGCTTCTGACATGGTCACATGGCACTGATGGTTTGCCATGACAGCTGGACTGCTGTCGTGCTTCTCAAGATGATTCTCTTGTGAAAGCCAGCATGTAGCTGGTGATCATAGGAGATCGTGATTTTCACTATGCATAGCAAGGGTGATGCACTTCTATATATAGCTCAAGCAGGCAGATGATTGTAGCTTTGAGTCCCCTAAGGGGACTATTAAATGCAGTAAAAAGTTTTAAAAAATTTCAAAATATATAAAAAAAAACCTACAAGTTCAAATAACCCACCTTTTGCCCCATTAAAAATAACTCAAAAGATAGGGTAGGGGAAAAGGAAAGTCAGCTCACCACAGCATGCTGGTCTGTAATAGTGGAAGTCCTCTGCACGGAGCCGCCCCAGTCCAGGGCGTCAGCAATCAGCAGAAAAAAAGAAGCGATGTGCTCCAGCGATGAAACAATCCACTGATGTATTAAACCGTTTTTTACTTGCTTCTTAAAAACATGAAAAAACAATGTGGGAAACACAAGAGGCAGAAATATGACAAACGCGTTTTAGCAATTAAGCCTTAATCATGGTATACATATATACAAAGTCATCTAAGTTATATACTCTACCATAGAGTGCATCAGGTGGAAGGTCAATTTCAAACCACACATCAAGAAATTAACCCTTCCTGGTAAAGAAGGAAAATAGACAAGAATAAAAAAAATTATATAAAAAAAAAACGTATAACAACCAGGAAAAATAATTAAAAACAAGACACTGAAAAAACATATATTAATATTGCAATATCAGATCTTGTCTAGAATTCATACCCAATGGGACCCTAGTATTTAGATCCAATAAGATTCCCTATTGAGGATTTTTCTTTTGTGATCCCCTCCTCTCATAGGTTTGAACACCCTCTCTATACCTTTGAATTTAAGACATCTAGTATCTCCATTATGTATATACTTAAACTGTTTGGAAACCGCAGAAATATTTAACGCAGTCGGACTATTAGTGTCGGATATATGTCTTCTAATACGCTTTTTGAATGGACCGGTGGCGCAACACACGTATTGTAAGTCGCACTGAGCACACTCGACCAAATAAATCACACCAGTAGTATTTATTGCAAATAATATAACTGCCAATCGAAAAACTTTTGTTAGTAACTGAAGAAAATATTTTTTTTATTGTAGTCTGCATGTTCACAGGCTTTGCAGGTTAAATGTCCACATTTCTAGAAACCTTTATGCAAAAGCCATGTGGGTTGTGTGGATGCACCCGGTTCAGGAAAAAAACTGGGCGAAACAATGTCTCCCAGAGTTTGCGATTTTTTTAGCCACAAAGCGAATATGAGATCGCTTTAGAACCTCGCGCCTAGCTGAAAAAAAAATTCAAAGAAAAGCAATCGTCATGTTCTATGTATCCCAAAATGGAATCTGTAAAGCTACAGTTCGTTTCGCAAAAACAAGCCCTCACAGAGCTCCATCGATAGAAAAGTAAAAAGCTTCTCAGAAAAATGGTGACACAAGCCCTCATATACCTATGTTGACAAAAAAATAAAGTATGGCTCTTGGAAAAAAGTGTGGGTGGGACGGGGGGATAAAACACAGAAATGAAAAATGGCCCCATCTCGAAGGGATTAAAGAGTGCTTTACATTTTTGTTAACTTTTGTGCTGGGCAATGTCCAAGGATCTAAGGCTACTTTCACACTTGCGTTTTTTTGCGCTGCGTGTGCAGTGCAAACGCGCATAAAAAACGCATCATGCGTTTTTAATGCGTGTTCTTGTTTTTTGCGCATTGTTTTTTACAAAAAAAGCATGCGTTTTTAAACGCTGACGTGCGCATGACTATGCGCACGTCAGCGCTCCCATAGACTTTAATGTGTTTTTGGATGAATTCCGTGCGCATTGCGTGCGCATGCGTTTATTTGAGACAGGTCGGACGCACCAAAAATGCAACAGGTTGCATTTCGTGCGCCTGGGCGCAGACTACAAAAAAACGCATGCACGTACAAACGTATGACAATGCGCATCCATGTTAAATATAGGGGGGAAAAACGCATGCGCATGTATGCGCCTAAACGCAGCGCAAAAAAAGTGTGAAACCAGCCTAAGGCATCAGGGAAGGGTTTAAACTTCATCTGCTATTCATTCCATTAAGACAAAAATGGTAGCAAAATGTAATGATCTATGGCTATTAAAGTACTGTTAAGAAAGAAAGGATACAGATTGATACTAATTTTTTTTTTTATTTTTTTTAATTTCAGGCTCAAGGTGGTGATGGAATTCTGCAACGTATCAAAAGAGTTGCTTATGATGCCAAGTCTACCGTAGTAGTAAGTAAAACTGTACTGGGGTTTATACAGCTGATAGTAGAAGTTTTACATTGGTAATAAAATTGTTCTTCCACTGCTAATAGGTTTGTCTACTGGAGAAACATTTACTTAGGTTATTTAGAAGTACATAGAATGCAAAACAAATCTGGAAAAAACACCGTGGGTAAAAGGACTATAAGCACAGAATGTTGTGGGAAGCAGGGTGTGTTGCAGTCCGCGCTGCCGAGATTAACAAATCTCGGCAGCGCGGACTGCAACACACCCTGCTTCCCACAACTTTCTGAAGGTTTTTCCACGTGCGAGTGGTTGGTGGAGGTCCTGCAGCAACTGATTCTGTGATATGCTCTCAAGCCAGTTGTGGGTTACACAACTGGAATAGGTGAGTGGAACTGTATTATACCGCTCATACTTCAAGTGTCACTAGTGATAGGGCACTATTGCGCCTCTTGTTCCCCCCACCATTTTTTGTATTGATATAAGCACAGAATGACTGCTCAAACCAAATCCAGGCTCACGGTGCATGATGGTGGGGCGAAACAACTTATATACACCTTCCCACCTGTTTGTTTTCCGTCTACACTCCCTGACAGAAGCTATGTCGCTTATCCATGTTATGTAAGTAAAAGCTTATAACCTGACGTTACATTCACCCATTGGTTGTATAAATTATTCTTTTGAAAGCTGAAAACCTCTGAAATGTGGTTTAGGTTAAGAAAATAAATTGCCATCAATGAAGAAATATTAATCACTTAATGGACACAGAATGGTCAGATTTTGGCAAGACAAAAGTTTTGTCGCCTGGTCATATAATGCACCCAATCCTAGTTTACATCCTCACCTGTGCTCAGGAAATGATCGGTTAATTAGTGAGTGTGTATAAAAAGAGTCCCCGCACCCTAGAACTTCACTTGAGTTGCAACTTGAGCTCTGACAACATGCCAAAAATCCACCCTGCAACCAAAGCCTGGATTATCAAGAGGCTGAAGACCAGATCCACTGCAGAGGTGGCTGGCACCTTTAATGTGTCTCATCGTCAAGTACAAAGAATTAAAAAAAAGATACGAAGAGACTGGAGATGTGTTTGACTAGCCCAGGTCCGTTAGACCCAGCAAGACAGCTGCTCAGGAGGAACGTTTGTTGGTTAGAAAATCCAAAGCAAGCCCCTCTTCCACTGCAGAAGAGCTCCAACAGGTCTGGTCACCTCAAGTCCCTGTGTCAGCTAGGACAGTTTGTAGGATTCTGTCTCGAAATTGCCTCCATGGTTGAATCAGTGCCCAGAAGCCAGCACTAAACAAAAGGAAAATAAAAAAACGTGTGGCATTTTCAAAGTTCCAGAGCCTGCTAAACAGATGGACGCTGGAAAAGTGGCAGAAGGTGGATTTCTTGG
Organism: Dendrobates tinctorius; assembly: GCF_039654945.1. Taxonomy (NCBI): domain Eukaryota; kingdom Metazoa; phylum Chordata; class Amphibia; order Anura; family Dendrobatidae; genus Dendrobates; species Dendrobates tinctorius. The sequence continues at coordinate 15,861,434 of NW_027361783.1, forward strand.
ATGAATCTTCAGTAGAATTACACCACAGCCGCCGCAAATACTGCAGGAGACCTACTGGAGCCCGTATGGATCCAAAATACATCCAGAAAACAATTAAATTTGGTGGTGGAAAGATCATGGTCTGGGGTTACATTCAGTATGGGGGTTTGCGAAACATTTGCAAGGTGGAAGGCCATATCAATAGCCTAAAATATCAAGAAGTACTAGCTACCTCTTATATTCCAAATCATAAAAGGGGTCAAATTTCTGCAGTAGGATGGTGCTCCATCTCATACATCCATCTCTACAACAAAGTTCCTCCAGGCAAAAAAGATCAAGGTGCTCACGGACTGGCCAGCCCAGTCACCAGACATGAACGTTATTGAGCATGTTTGGGGTAGGATGAAAAAGGAAGCTTGGAAGACAAAACCAAAGAATCTAAACAAACTCTGGGAGGCATGTAAGACTGCATTCTTTGCTATTCCTGATGACTTCATTAATAAATTGTATGAATCATTGTTGAACCGCATGGATGCAGTCCTTCAAGCTCATGGAAGTCACACAAAATATTAAATATGACTCTAATAGCACCACAACTTAATTCACTAATGTCATGCAACATATATTTGTATTTTAAGTTAATTATTTTGAATAGTTAGTTTGAATATCACATTACTTTCTGTGGCCGACAAAACTTTTGTCTTGCCAAAATCTGACCATTCTGTGTCCATTAAATGATCAATATTTCTGCATTGATGGCAATTTATTTTCTTAACCTAAACCACATTTCGGAGTGTTTCAGCTTTCAAAAGAATAATTTATACAACAAATGGATGAATTTAAAGGGAGCCTGTCTCCCCATTTTTGGCCTATCAGCTGCAGCCACAGCCATCAGGGGCTTATCTACAGCATTCTGTAATGATGTAGATAAGCCCCCGATGAAACCTGAAAGATAAGAAAAAAGAGTTAGATTATACTCACCCCGGCGTTTGGTCCGGTCCGATGGTTGTCACCGTCCCGTCCGACGCCTCCCATCTTCATACGATGATGTCTTCCTCCTTGCTTCTCCCTCGGCTCCTGCGCATGCGTACTTATCTGCCCTGTTGAGGGCAGAGTACTGCATTGCGCAGGCGCTGGACCTCTCTGACTTTTCCCGTCGCCTGCGCACTGCAGTACTTTACTCTGCCCTCAACAGGCAGATAAAGTACGTGTGCGCAGGAGCTAACGGAGAAGCAAGGAGGAGGACATCATCGTGTGAAGATGGGAGGCGGCGGACGGGACGGTGACAACCATCGGATCGGGAGAAGCAAGGAGGAGGACATCATCGTATGAAGATGGGAGACGCCGGACTGGATTGCGACACCCACCATACCCGACTCCTCCCCCCGGTGAGTATAATCTAAGGTGTTTTTCTTATCTTTCAGGTTTCATCAGGGGCTTATCTACAACATTACAGAATGCTGTAGATAAGCCCCTGATGGCTGTGGCCGCAGCTGATAAGCCAAAAATGGGGTGACAGATTCCCTTTAACGTTGGGTTATAAGCTTTTATTTACATAACATGGATAAGCGACATAACTTCTTTCAGGTAGTGTATGTCTGCTCTTCTCTGGCTCTATGAAGTCAAAGCTGTCAATCAAAGATTAGGGAAGGGAGTTGGAGATTGAAGGAATTCAAGAAGGTGGAGTTAAATGATTGGCTTACGCCAAGGGTGCACCAAGCGACGGTACTTAGTTTGAACACTGATTTTGTGCTGACAGTCCCTTTAAAGGATTCCTCAGTGAATATTTTTTATTTTATGTCCATATGGCTTAAGCTCTTGGAGATAAAACAAAATCTAAATTCCCTATTGGCATGTCTTTGGAGTGTGGGAGGAAACTCTACATACACAGGGAAAACATACAAACACCTTGCAGTTGCTGTATTCAGTGGGATTTGAACCCACGACCCCAGCACTGCAAAGCAACAGTGCTAATCATTGAGATTCCGTGCTCCCTCTATCAATTTCTTTGGTGACGGCATGAGCCTCTGAGCCCAGTGACTAGCTGCAGTGGTCACAGTCACTGTTTTCGTGACGTCATGACTAAAGCCTGTCATCGGAGGTAGGTGAGTAACTGCTTAGGTTATTTCCAGCGAGCTCAAGCCATTGGACCCAAAAAATGAACTATTCGCAGAAAATCCCTGTAAGTTACTGTATAGCTCTTTAAAAAACGTTAAGTAAAGGCATTTGTGTGTGTTCTTGAACTTCTCTCTAAACCTGTCACGAGATGTATGATGTAAAGCCTTTTTTATACAATCCAGTAAAAAAAAAAAAAAAAGATAGGTGGGCATATCCATGTATTTATGTATATTGCAGTTTAGTAATGGCAGCTGGTCTTCACTCCTGTGCCTGGCATCCTTGTTCCTGAAACTTTGGAGCCTCTGATGCACACTAGGCCTCACGGTGTTAGGTGCAACACACTTCATGACTTTGCGTGAGGCCAAGTAGCCAAGCTTCATATAACATCATGACATCGCCAGTAGTGATGAGCTCAAGTGCTTGTTCCTCAAGTTTGCCTTCCTTGCTTGAGTATGCACCAAGTATCGCTGGTGCTCGAGTGAAATGTTGAAGTCCCCTCAGCTGCATGTTTTGTGGCTAATAGCTGACAGTTTGCGGAGACTCAAACATGACACTTGAGCACCCGCAATACTTGGTCCAAACTTGAGTTTCTAGCACATGCGCTCATCACTATTCGTTGGGTGTGATAGGTGCAGGAGGTTAAAGACCAGCTGCCATGAAGGACCGGACAGGACGCCGGATCAGGCAAAGTAAATGGAATTGCCTATCTCGACTTATTTGATTTGTCTTCTATCAACCACTGATATAATATAGACTGACATAAAATTCAAAAGATGTTATAGATCTTTACATTTTATAACTAGTGTAAAATGGTTTGTGACGCCATTGTGACCTCTATCAGGTGTAAAGCATCCGTAATCCTTCTCTGTGTTTCCAGTCTGTATTTAAGAGTTCTCCTCTGCTCGGCTGCTTCCTCTTCGGCCTGCCACTGGGTGTCATCAGCATAATGTGTTATGGAATCTGCACGGCCGACTCAGATGACGGCCCCGAGGAAATGACCAGAAAGGACGTAATTGATCCAAACGTGTCGGACGAGGGCAGCGACGAGGAACAAGACGAGGACAGAACTAGAGAGAACTCTTCAGAGGTGACGGATGAAGACCAAGAAGAAAAGGATATTATGGAAAAGAAGAAAGATTAACTTTTATGAAAATTGGATTAACTAGGATTCCAAAAGAAACTTATTTATTAAATTCAACCACTGACACCGCTTTATTAAAAAAAGAAAGTCTAGAAAATAAAAAAAAGAACTGCTTCACTGGTTCTTGGCATGCAACTTCATTTTTAGGGCATCAAGACTATTTCTCATGCGTTATAGAATTTGATAAAAAGGCTTTAGAAAATAGAAGGGACACCTATGGAGCTTTTGTTATACCTCTGTCCTCCAAATGGTTTATTTTTAAATTCAGCTCAAATTCTCAAGTGTTTCTTCCTTCATCTTAGGAGTATTGCTAATAATTGTTTTTTTGTTTGATATTTTTTTTTACCTTTTTTATAGGCTACTGAGATTAAGCAGTATACTTTTTTGTTTTGTTTTTCTTACAACGGTGAAAGTGTGAGGCCTTGTGTACTTAGATTGAAGCCAATTAAAGCAGTAATAAATATTGCAGAGTTGAGATGTATTTTTGTTGCAGCTGAATTGATGACACAAAAGGATGTTAAACACAGTTATTTTAATGTATATATGTTTGATTTAGTTGTAGCTATCTGCCTTATAGCATCACCTATCTACCCTCGGCGTAGAGAAAAATACAGAGTACATGTTGCCCTAGTTTGATCAGGTGTCTATTTTTGCTGATGATCCCTGTTAGTTTGGGTTATTATACTGTGACTTTGTTTTCAATTTCATTAATTTTAAATTCTGTTTCATTGCAAATCAATCTGAGCCACTGGGGCAGATTTACTAAAACTATCTCCCTTTTAGACCATGGAAATGTAGACTGGGAGTGTTAAAATACATCAAATGCTTATACATTTTATGCATCTTAAAGGGGTTTTCCCACGAACAAAAGTTGACCTTAATACCGTATATCTTATAATAATAATAATAATAATAATAATAATAATTTCCACAATTGGATGTGTTTTAAAAAAATGTTCCTGTGCTGAGAAAATCTCATAAATGCTGTGTACTGTGTAATGGCCGTGTCTGACCGTGCAGGAACATGGTCTGATCATACCACAGCTCCTGGGCAGGGGGGTAACCAAAAAAAGTATACAGATGGCACATCATGGGATCACAACGGATCCTTTTTGTGATGTAAAATATTTCTCTGCCCGTTTTTAAATAATATTTTACTTTAAATAAAGAATCATCTGTGATCCCATGCTGTAATATTCTGTATGATTTTTTTTTTTCTTCCCCCAACGACCAAGAGCTGTGGTATGATCAGACACAGCCATTACACAGTACACAGCAGGGGCACATTTATAAGATATTTCTCAGCACAGGAACATTTTATTGTAACACATCCAATTGTGGAACTTATTATTATTTCAACATCTATTTATTAAAAAAAATTTTTATATGTGGGAAAACCTCTTAAAGGCTATCTAGTCTAATTTTACATAATCCTTGTGCCAGTAATTGGCATACTGGTGAATTTCAGGCTACTTTACCACAAAACCATGTCCCATTGTCAAGCAAGTCGGAAAAAGTGTCTTAAGTGCATAGTAAATCTGGTGTATGGCACATAAGACAGTTTATTTTTTTGTTTGTTTTTTTGAGGGGCTCAAGTTAAGTCTTTGGAAATGAATAACTCAGTAAACTATCCAAAATATGTGCATTTGTCCTATTGTTTATGTGCATACATGTGGTATACAGTATGTTTTACAGAGAATTGGCATATTCCTCATGTTTTAGGAGCTTTTAGTCCCTCTGTGGCTGATTTTCATGAAAGTGTAGAAATTGCTGCAATCTTCCCAAAAAACTATCTAGACGAAGACCAGTTTCATACATGTGACATTCACGCTCCATTTACGGACGAAAATATTTACACCGGCTGATAGTCTCCTGACCCAAACACAGCAGTCTAAGACCGGGGTCACACAGCCGAAGATTCTCTTATCCGGCCAATAATGCAAATGATACTCTGATTATAACTCTGATCAGTGTGATCATAGTGAGATCGGATTCTCTCAGATGAGAAGAGGAAAAAAATGTCTACATTGTGTCAGTGTCATCCTCGTGTAATCCAATGATTTCCACACACTTATTGACTTTCATGGCTGAGTGCTATCCGATCATCGAATCAAACGCTGACATGCTGCCAATTTTTTTTCTTGGATTTTGTGCACGGCCTCATAGAATAACATTGGTCTGTGTGCGAGCCGATGTTTTGTCGAATCGCACTAATACCATTTAATACGGTGGTGTGAGCGAGTCCTTAAATATCTCTGAGGCATTTGAGGTCAGGAGGTCCGTGGCAGGTTTGTCCCTCACGTTTCTTACTCGGACCATAAATGTTGGATACGTGAAACCAACCTCAAACGAGTAAACAAGAAAGGAAAGTGCAGAGAGTCGAGAGACAGATCACTCGGCAAGAGACCACCCCTTCATTTCCACCAACATGTCTGAATTTATAAAGATCCCATCGCCCACATTTTTGGATGTCAATTCTTCGAATATAGTCTATGCTAAAGATCAATGATAAACTTGTCAGAGTGCAATTGGCCATATTTCTTTTACTTAAAACCACCCCGTTTGTTTGCCATGTGAACAATTGACAAAAACTTCTTTCTGACACAAAGCTCTTTAACGCGTTGTCCACTACCTGGACAACCTCTTTCTAATGAAGTTAACGTCCCTTTTAAAGGGAATCTGTCACCCTATTTTTTTGCCTATCAGCTGCCGGCACCGACATCAGGGGCTTATCTACAGCATTCTGTAATGCTGTAGATAAGCCCCTGATATAACCTGAAAGATAAGAAAAAGGAGTTAGATTATACTCAACGGGGTGCGGTCCGGTCTTGGACAGATGGGTGTTGCGGTTCGGCGCCTCCCTTCTTCGAACGGTGACGTCTTCTTTGCTGCCTGTCGTGGCTCCTGCGCAGGCGCACTGCTCTGCCCTGTTGAGGTCAGAGCAGAATACTGCTCCCGGCACCTGCCTACTGCAGGACTCTGCGCTGCCATCAACAGGGCAGAGCAGTGCGCCTGCACAGAAGCAACGACAGGCAGCAAAGAAGAGGACATCACCTTTAGAAGATGGGAGGCGCCGGAGGGGACAGCGACACCCATCGGACCGCACCGAACGCCAGGGTGATTATAATCTAACTCTTTTTTCTTATCTTTCAGGTTACATCAGGGACTTATCTACAGAATTACCGAATGCTGTAGATAAGCCCCTGATGTCAGTGCCGGCAGCTGATAGGCAAAAAATAGGGTGACAGATCCCCTTTAATATTATATTATTATTGCACGTGAATCCTGTAGTCAATCGTCAACTGCTATTAGGCCCACTCATTCTTGTCTGAAGTTTATTCCACAGAATTGATAACACAGCAGAATAGCAGCCACTGAAAGGGTGCAGGGCTCACGTGGTGTAAAAATGTCCCAGAAGACCGGGCGATGACATCATCAGGGCGGCTAGTGAGAATTTGTCATTATTTTATAAGCGAAACTAATATAAAGAGGTAGGACTATTAAAAAACGGATAATCCGGCACTCAATTGTAGTTGCTGATCAAATTATTTTATTTCTATTCCATAATCCAAAGAAAATGTAACGTTTCGGTCTTTATTGACCTTCATCAGACGGATTATGTCACATGTTCCGGATATGACACTATATTAGGGCGCACCCGCTCCCTTAGGGCGCATTTTCCACTGGCGGTGAACCACTTTCCTTTAGCGCTATTATCGGGACTTTGCTTATGGCATATTGGGGTAAGATTTTCTTTTGTATATTCCATCTTCTTCTGTACATTCCATTTGAAACTATTGTTATACCGTTGGTCGGTATTTATATGGGTGGTTTTTTGCTTACAGATTTTCTTATACTTACCTTATGAACAGTCTTCTATTAACATAATCCGGTAAGCGAATTTCCTTTTTCTTCAGGCAAAACAAGGCAAGCTTTATAGATATTAACCCCCTCCTTTCCATGCTCAATTTCCTAGTTTTTTTTGATTAGTAGAATCTTTGTCTGATCATAGGTATATGATATTGTATTGTATGTAATAACGTGTGACTTGTTATATAACAGTCTTCTCATCATTATATTGATGTAATTTATCGGGACTTTGCTTATGACATATTGGGATTTTCTTATACTTACCTTATGAACACTCTTCTATTAACATAATCCGTCTGATGAAGGTCAATAAAGACCGAAACGTTACATTTTCTTTGGATTATGGAATTGAAATAAAATAATTTTGATCAGCAACTAAAATTAAGTGCCGGATTATCCATTTTAATATTTATACAAGGGAGTGGTAACCCTTCATCCGGGCACCATTAAAGAAAAAAAAGGAGTGACGTGTCAGCTTCAACCTATAAAGAGGTAGGACAACCCCTCTTAATAAACGCTCCCCAATGTATGTAAATAAGTTGTTTTGCATTCTAGCAAACTTTCTCATCATGTGCAATTGTTATAAACCATTACTCATATTGGAAGTTGGACACCGCTAACGTATGAACCCTGGTTTTGCTTTCTCTATTTTCACTTATTGTGGAATAATTTTTATCATGGAGATTTTAAAATGCACCACTTTGTAATGCGGTATAATACATGTATTTTAGACCTGCTGAATGTTTTCTGTATATAGTAGTATTACGTTGTGCTTTACATCTATGGATTGATCAGTGATCTCCTTACTCCTTTGTTTCCTCATTGTTTACAGTATTTTAAATCTAACTTTCATAGAATTATTATTTACATTATTTAAAAAGTTACTTCAGCTTTATACTTATACAAGCAGGAAGTGGAGTTCTCTCTATTTTCTGATCAGTGTTCATATTTGACAGATAAACTGAAGGGGCAGAATTTCCGCACAGATGAGGCTCCTCCAGACGTCCCAAGTGTCCGTGCATCTTCCGACACTGAGTGTGACAGCTTCATATATTTCTATGAGGCTGTCGGGTGCTCTGGGTCAGTAGACAAGTGGCCAATCCGATGACAGATGATCACGGACATCTGACGGAACCCATATTCAGAGGGCTTTGATCCACAATCTCTTGGTTTTCACAGTATGGATGTATACATTTTCTTTCGTTTCAAAGGACAGTTATTCTGTAGGCTTACTGGAGGTTTTCGCTATTTTTTTTCTAGCCACTATTAGGTTATTTTTCTGTAATTAAAGTGAGTGTGTGAGAAAGAAATCAAAGTATCTGTAATAAATAATTAGAAATACAAACAAACCTATTGACCGTCTGTGTTTTTATTTCTGATAGAATTAATGATGGGAAACTAAATGAGAGGAAAGTTGATGTTATGTTTAACCTGATGTTATGTCATAAGGGCACGGTCCGATGGCCTTATACTGTATTTTTCAGATTATTTTTTGGGGGTGCATCTTATAATCCGAATTGTAGCTGCGGTGTAGCTTACCAGTTGTGGTGGACTAGGGTCCCTGGGTCACTGCTGCAAAAAGCTTCTGGCGGAGGAAGGAGTGGAACGATGCTGCTTGCCTCAGGCTGGTAGGATAGGGTGTTAAGCGGTGCGGAGGCTCCGCCAATATTTTGTGAAAGCCCGGAGCCCCTGCACTGCTGACATTTTGTGAAAGCCTGGAGTCATGCACCTTCTATACTCTTCAATGCAGTGAACTCTGGGGGAAATGGCCGCCGAAGGCAACGCAAGTGCAGATTGAGATCTCAGCACCAAGATCTCGTATCCCGAGATCTCAATTGCGCATGCGCCACCTCCTGCGGCCACTTTCCCAGAGTCCATCCCATTGAAGAGTATGGAAGGTTCAGGGCTCTAGGCTTTCACTAAATGTCGGCGGTGCCTGGGACCCCCAGCATGGCCCCACTCCTGCCACCGCTGAACACACTGTTCTACCAACCTGAGGCTCGCAGCATCTCCTGTCTCCGCCAGCTTCCTGCAGCAGCGACCCTGCCACCTGAGACTCCGCCGCTCCATCATCGGCACACCCCAGGTAAGCTATGGTGAAAACAGATTATAACATGCACCACCATTTTATTGAAACATTTTTTTTTCCTATTTTAATCTCCAAAATTTAGGGTGCCTCCTCCCATAAATCGGTGCGCCTTCTAATCTGCAAAATACGGTAAATGGGACCAAGATCAGAATGCAGTGCACAGATTGGGCGGCCACTATCCCAACCCAAGCATGAAATCTACATAGAAATACATAAAGCTGTCAATCTGTGGTCAAGAGAGCTGCCAGCCAGTCTGTCCACTGCATTACTATCTCGTTTATATGGCCGTGTACGCCCTAATGGAAAGCAATCATTAGAAAACAACTTATTGTTTAAAATAGGTTTTTGTGTTACCTACATCTTTCAAAATAATTTTGGCAAAGGATTTTTTATTTTATTTTTCACATTGCGATCTTTATTTAAAATAAAAAAGTAATTTACAATTTTCACACTGGCCACTGAGGCTTTTCTTACCTGTAGAGGCTGGATTACAATGACAGGTGACGCTTTATACACAACTGAAAACACAGGATCCACGAATCATAATAAACGATGTCATACCTGACCCTTTTCTTTCTACCTTTACAATGACCTGTGAACACTCTCATTAGAGAATACAAAAATTAGGGTTAGGGTCTGACCGTGGTGGCTATGTATCTGTGTTATTTCCTGAAACAAAAGGAAGAGACTAAAATAAAACCAAGTGACCAATATGAAAATTACAAGAGGTCTATTTTTTAAAATTTTTGACCTAGTTTATGATATGTAAATAAAAAAAAGTGCAAAAATAAAAAAAAAATTACACAAGAACCTGAATTAATGAACAGGTTAGTGTCTGATGGATTTCCTTTAAATCAATTTGTTTATTTTGCACTGTAAAAACAGCAAGCCTAATATGTTCCCAACAACTGCTATCACTGATGACCACAGCGTCACATGGGAAAAGTCAGAGTAAGCTTCACGAATACCATGGCGATTGCCATAGTAACTGAATTTACATTGTTTTGTTTTTTTGTTATGTTTGTGTTCGAGTTTGAGCAGCTGTTTTATGTCAAGTTTGTACTATTTTCTTCCAGGACAGGAACACACAAACATTTTTTTAATTAGTTGATAATTTTTCATATATATGGTATATATTTCTGTTCCAAAGACCTATTTTGATGTCACCATCACATATTGTATTGCATATTTTTGGTAAATCTAACATTTTACAGTATGAAAATTAACGGATTCAAAACATTTTTAACATTCTTTGCTGAAAGGCTTGTTCAGGATATAATTTTTATGTAGAGACATGGAATGCTTTAAAGTAGGAAAAAACCTTAACAGTTTAATCCCGCGCCATTCTATAGCTGACTCTTTAATGCAACTGATCTGCTGCTGCAGTCAATCACTGGTTTTGCTTGAATGTACAGCACAATTCCACTCATTAGCTGTAGTGGTCACATGGGTAGATAGTATGGGATCAGCTGAAGTGTTAGGCCTCCTTAAAAATAGTCGTTCTCAGTTGCACATTGCTATGAGAACAATGGCAGCCTATGCACATTTAACATGACCTTTGACGTATATTTACCTCAAAGGTCGTGTCCCTGCTTTTGATGCTGGATCGGACGCTGAGCTCCAGTCTTTCCCCACAGTCATCAAATAACTCTTAACAGCAACGGGAGGAGCAATGGTCCACCCACGGCTGTTGACCAGTTAAATACCACTGTCAATCACGGACAACAGCATTTAACACACTTTTGTCGTAAGCTTGTCACAAATTCCACCCATTGGTGCCCCCGTTATGTGATCAAAGGATACTGATGAGTTGTCCTGACAGTTGGGGGTCTGCAGAAGATCCTCGTGCCCATCATTGTGAACCTCCTATGAATGCTGGAACATGGTTGACGTTCATAGGAGATCATAATTTTTGCTATACATTGCAGTCATGAATCACTGCTATGTGTAGCACAGGTAATCAGACGATTGCAGCTTCAAGTCTCTTAAGGGGACTATGGAAGTCAATAAAGTGAAAAAAGTTTTAAAAATCTGAAAAACATAAAAGACTACAAGTTCAGTTCACCTCCCTCCCCATTTTTGCCCCCTTGAAAATAAAACAATAAAAAATGCACATTTGGTATCGGTGCATTCAGGAATCTCCAATCTATCAAAATATAAAAACAATCCAATCGGTAAACCGTGTAATGAAGAAAAAAAAGCAAGGCAGAATTCCGATTTTTTTTGTTCTCAATATTGCATTATAATGTAATAAAAGGCGATCAAAATATCGTATGTACCCCAAAATGGTATCAATAAACACGTCATCTCAGGATTCAAAAAATAATCACCAGATCCTGAAAAGTGAAAACTGTACGCGTCTCAGAAAATGGCTAACATGAGCAAAAAAAAATTTTATTTTTTTTTTACAAATTTCAGATCTTTTTTTCACTGTTAAAAAAGGAAAAAAAAAAACTAGATTGGTATCTGCGTACTTGTTCTGACCTGGGGAATAGTATTGCCAGGTCAATTTTACCATATGGCGAACATTGTAAATAAAAAAGACAATTGTGGAATTGCACTTTTTTTTGCTATTTCACAACATTTGGAATTTTTTTTCCGTTTTCCAGTACACTATATGGTAAAATCAATTGTGTCATTCAACAGTACAACTCATCCAACAAAAAACAAGCCCTCATGGCTATATTGAAGGAAAAATAAAAAAAAAAGTTATGGTTTTGAAATTGCAAAAACAAAAAATCGCAAGGGGTTAATGACCTGATAGAAATCGTTTTGTGCGCATTGTTTATCGTGTTCTGCCTGTAGTAACAGATTTTTAAACCGCTGCTCAGTAAATATTTACCAAAAGATCATTGTTTATCCCCTTAGGCTATGTGCCCAAGTTGCTTTTTTGATGCAGAATATTCCTGAGCAGAAACGGACACCCTCTTCCCGGAAAAACACATGCGTTTTATGAACCGCTTTTATAAGCGTTTTTGATGCTTTTGTTAAGCGTTTTAGCATGCATTTTCCTATGTGTTTTTGCAATACAATTGTATGTATGCATGCCTTTCCGCAAAATTAGTGAACATACTGCGTTTTTTCCACTAAGCGTTTACGCAGCGGAAAAAAAGCACCATTAGCACAACATGTGCGGATTCAATTATGATTACATGGCATGATTTTCTTAAGCGTTTCCGCAGCAGAAACGCGCGTCTAAAAGCGCCGCGGAGACACTTAAAGTGCAACGTGGGCGCACAGCCTTAAGGATGGAACAATTTTTCATTTTTGCGCTTTTATTTTTCCATCCCTTTCTTCCAAAAGCCATAACTCTATTCTCCCGCTTACAAATCCATATGGGGATTTGGTTTTGTTTTTATTTTTTATTTTTTTGCTTGACGCGGTTTTAAATGACACTGTCTATTTTATTATGCGTTTACTAGAAAATGGGTAGAACAATCCAAGTGCAGTGAAATTGTGAAGAAAAACAAAAAAAAATTCCACCATTTGGTTTTTGAGTTTTCAGTGTTCATTCTGCAATAAAAAATTACTTGGAAATATGACTGTCCTTGTCAGTACGATTACGATGAAACCAATCATATTATTATTTATTGTTATCCATATACCTAATTTGGACGTGTCTGTGCACAATGAGTCATCCACAACCCAACCGGCTGTCTGTCTGTGCAAAATGAGTCATCCACAGCCCAACCATCTGTCTGCACAATGAGTCATCCACAGCCCAACCGTCTGTGCACAATGAGTCAGCCACAGCTCAACAGTAACTTAGGTATCTATAGTTACTACCACTAGCAGCTAACTGACTATATGTGTGGGCGTAACCATGGATATCTAAGTACTGTAAGGCCCTGGATAGGAGTTACGTGGCATATCTAATAAGGAGAGGAGCTCTCCATGATGACGAGTTAAGGCATAAGCCTTTTTTGAAATTTAGCCTGTGAGGCAACATTGCAAAGATGGATCAAATTGATAGCGCTGCTGCACGTAGAGAAGCGAATCGCAGACGGGTGCGTAAACCTGCATCTTAATGAAACAGAAGACGAACGAATTTGTCGAAGAACTGCTGATGCAGCCCAAAAAAGAGCGGCCACAGCAAGAGAAACAAATGAAGTAGCTGAATCACGTAGAACATCTAATGCTGCACAACAACGAGCAACACGCAAAGCACAAAGTGATATACAAATTTCACAAAGACGAGAACAAGATAGAAGACCTGTGCAAAAATGCAAGAGCCACTCGTCGACGGCAAGCTACATTTGCCGCTAGAGGGCTTAATCAAATTGATGAGACATGTATTGAAGAGCACTAGGCTGGTAAACTGACATTTCAATGTCAGTTCTGCCAATCTAAAAATTTCAAAGATGAAATGGCACAGGACAAAACATTCCCTTCCTACTGCAAGAGAGGGCGCATCTAATTACATCCCATTCATATGGATGATTAGTCAAGTTGATGAAAGGAGGCATCAGCACTCCAAGAACTTTATGGCTAATATAAGGCAATACAATAGCTCTCTTGCTTTGGCATCAATGAGAGCACAAGGAGCGCCACCTCCTGGGCATGGTCCATACTGTTTTCGAATTCATGGACAAACTTATCACAGAACTGCCCCATTGCATCCTGCTGTGGATAGTACTCCCAAGTATGCTCAGATTTATATCTTGGACTGTGAAGAAGCATTAAGTACAAGAAGTCAAGCAAATAAAAAGTGCCTCCCAGCACTGCTGTCATCTCTTGGAGAGAAAATGAAAGCAATTAACTCACAAGCCTTCGCAATGATGAGGGAATTTGAAAGAGAGGAAGAGAGGATTGCTGAATTAGAAAATCGTGATCCACTCGAAATAACAATGTCAATTATAAATGACTACAATGATGACCAGAGGCACTACAATGCACCAAGGTGCAATGAAGTAGCTATAATTAATTTATCAAAATGCATTGGGTGAACTTCCGTTTAATAGGGACATCAGAGTTCACCTGAAAAGTGAAAACCGGGCAGTTCAAATCAACTTTCTTCACAGAAAGTGTGATGCAATGACATATCCACTTATATTCCCATATGGGGACAGTGGATGGACAATAAATTTGACAACTCCAATTGCCCTAAGTGTGCAACATCAAGGAATTGGTGACATTCATCTATCATCCATACCAGTGGATCAAGATCGACAAGAACAAATCACCCTGTTGCAGTACTATGCATACAGGCTTGCCATTCGTGACACATTCAATCCCCTTTTAAATGCTGGGAAGTTGACGCAACAATTTATCGTAGACAGTGACGTCAAAATTGAATCCGACAGGATCGAATATATAAAACAATCAAAAGACATTGCGTGTCGACAGTTATGCTGGCGTTATGGATCTCATCAATAATGCTGCATTACACCAAGGGCTAAAAGCTGGGACACCAGTACTTCAGACCCAAAAGTAAGGTAAACTTATTCCTAAAGTTGCCATATGGTTAACTGTCAACTGTGTGTACAAAGAAGTATTTTATTAAGATTTTTAACAATTGTAAAAGCCCAAAAATTTTGTACACAAAAGCGGGACTAACTCCTAGCCACGGTCTATGGACCAAACATTGGGCATGGGCAGGGCCTTGGGGGCAGATCCCAAGTGCGCTCAACTATGTGAAATAGCTTACGCTCAGGAGCATTGAAAGATAGCACTATTGGATAGCTCTACCTGTTCATTTACTTTAGGAATACAGCTATGGGATAGCTCTACCCGTGCACTTTCTTCATGGATAGCGCTATCGAATAGCTCTACCCAAACAATATTAAAGACAAAGCTTTTTCATACACAAGGTAGGAGTGGCAAGAGAGGTACACCAGGTATTTGTTTGCTGTTAGTCTGCAAATACGCCAGTCTGGTGCGTGGTTACATCCCTTTGCGAGGTCAGTCTGTTGCGTGGTTATACCCCATTGCATGGTTCATAATCCCAACGCGCACCCGAAGGGTGCGCAATCACTCGTTAATATTATTTACTTTTGAAATAGTAAAAAAAAATTATCTTGAGTTGCCATTTTGCAAAACATGTATCCTTTCTATTTTCAGTCAATATACCTGGGAGAGGGTTTTCTTTTATGGGGTGACCTGATGTTTTTATTGATACTATTTTGGAGTAGAGACATTATTTTGATGCATTTTTTGTGGAGTTACAGCAGCCAAAAACGTGCAATTCTATAATTTCATTTCTTTTCTTAAAATTTTTACAGATCAGGTTACTTTGTTATTTAGATTGGATTTTTTTTTTTTCTAATTTTTCGTCCCCTTAAAGAACTTTAACCTGCAATCGCCTGGAAAAATCACTGTCTTCTATGGCACCTCAACCGAAAGCTGGACGGCACAAAAGCGATCACATGACAAGCACAAGGATATTCAGCCGGCTCCCAGCTGTTATAACAACCCATCGGTTCCCTGCTATCTCGACACAGGGAAAGCTGATGGCCACGTGAATTGACATCCGGATGCTTAGAGAATCTTCCTCAGCAAGTGAGCCCATAACAACTACTGTGTGAATGAAGACAATACTCGTACATTGTCTCCTTGTCTCAGCAATCTAATAGTCGGTATGATTAAGTGTAGTTCTGTGTAATGCTCTTCTCTTTGCCGTATTAGTTTGTTTATGGGGAAACTTCTTCTATAATAGTCATATGTACCGTTCAGTTATTTTTTTTCATTGCAGGATTTTACCAAAGTGGCCAGATGTTTCCTGTTTTCGATCAGGGTTTTAAAAGCTTTAAAGCTTAAGTTTCTTCCCTGAGATTTACCACGTAACAATCAAAATTCTAACAGTTGGAGCTCAGCATCTGCAACTCACCAAAACGCTTTCTGAGAAAGTGACATAGTGTACAGTAGTCAGATGCTCAGCGGTGAGAGTTTTGAATGTCATGCAACACACTTCAGAGATCGTAGGCTTATTTTTCAAGCCTCGCTGTATTTAGGGCAGGCTTTTATTTTTTTTCAACCTGCATTTCTTTCAGTTATATTTCTTTTATGAAAGTGTGCAAAAACCATTTCAATGTATTACGGTAGATCATCTCACTCGGCTGCTTAATGAGGTAGTCGGCGGAATGCTTTTCATTAAACTCTTCAACTGGTGTATTAACCCCTTAGTGACAGAGCCAATTTGGTACTTAACCCCTTTACCCCCGAAGGTGGTTTGCATTTTAATGACTGGGCCAGTTTTTACAATTCTGACCACTGTCCCTTTATGAGGTACTAACTCTGAAACGCTTCAACACATCTTGGCAATTCTGAGATTGTTTTTTCGTGACATATTGTACTTCACGTTAGTGGTATTTTTTTTTTTTTTTTTTTTTTTAGATATAACTTGCTTTTATTTGTGTGAAAAACTGAAATTTGGCACAAATTTGGAAAATTTTGCCATTTTCAAACTTTGAATTATTCCCTTAAATCACAGTAATATGTCACACAAAATAATCCATAAGTAATATTTCTCATGTCTACTTTATATCAGTGCAATTTTTGAATCAAAATTTTCTTTAGTTAGGAAGTTATAAGGGTTAATAGTTGACCGGCGATTTCTAATTTTTACAGCAAAATTTACAAAACCGTTTTTTTTAGGGACCACCTCACATTTGAAGTCACTTTGAGGGGTCTATATGGCAGAAAACACCCAAAAGTGACACCATTCTAAAAACTGCACTCCTCAAGCAGATCAAAACCTCATTCAAGAAGTTTATTAACCCTTCTGGTGCTTCACAGGAATTAATGGAATGTGAAAGGAAAAAATGAACATTTAACTTTTTTCACTAAAACGTAAATTTAGACTGTTTTTTTTATTTTTACAAGGGTAACAGGAAAAAATGAACCCCAAAATTTATAATGCAATTTCTACTGAACATGCTGATACCCAATATATAGGGGAAAAACACTGTTTAGGCCCAAGGCAGAGCTAGGAAAATAAGACTTTTTCAATGGAAAATTGGCTGGAATTGAGATTAGACGCCATGTCCCTTTTGGAGAGCCCCTGATGTGCCTAAACAATGGAAACCTCCATAAGTGACCCCATTTTAGAAACTAGACCCCTCCAAGGAACTTATCTAGATGTTTGGTGAGAGCTTTGAACCCCCAAGTGTTTCATTAAAGTTTATAATGTAGAGCTGTGAAAATAAAAAATCATTTTTTTCTGCAAAAATGATCTTTTAGCCCTCAATTTTTTATTTTTCCAAGGGTAATAGGAGAAATTGGACCCCAAAAGCTGTTGTCCAATTTGTCCTGAGTAAGCTGGTAACCCATAAGTGGGAGAAAACTACTGTTTGGGCACACGTCAGGGCTCAGAAGGGAAGTAGAGATGTTTTGGAATGTAAACTTTAATGGAATGGTCTGTGGGTGTCATGTTGCGTTTGCCCCTGATGTGCCTAAACAGTAGAAAGCCCCCACAAGTGACCCCATTTTGGAAACTAGTCCCCCCCAAAGAACTTATCTAGATATGCCTAAACAAAAAGTGCCCTCTTTTTGAAACTAATCTATTGTCTCCTGTTATGTGAATTTTATAATGTAGTGGCATACGTGAGTTGTGTAGTGTTTGTCAGGTTGTCATGCATCAGTTGTGTCGTGTTCATCACGTTGTCATATGTCAGTTGTGGAAGTCAGAAATGAATTTAGTAGTGCATGGAGGTTTGGTACAGTCTGAAGCATTCTTTCATACACAGACCAGATTTATTGGGGCAGGTGACGCATTGATAAATGTCTTTGCGTATTCCCCTGTTGTAACACACTTGGCACCTTTTTTGCGACTTACCTTTTTTTCCACTTTGAGGGACCTTCCCCAGGAAATGTTGACCTGGTACGATAAGAGCACCTTCAGTTCCGGAAGTACTGGGGCTCGCTCCGTCCTGAGTACCAAATATCAGGGGCTTCATCATTACCTCCTGGAACTGAAGGTACGACGTATCGGTGTGGCATGCACATCATGACAGCAGGAATGCATTGAGCATTGCCATCTGTACGATGTGCATGGCCAGCTTCTTGTACCACACCTTGGACTTTCTCAAAACACTGTACGGCTGGAGGAATTGATCAGAGAGATCAACGCCTCCCATGTTTTTGTTGCAACCCAGTACACAGTCTGGTTTGCTGACCTGTGCAGAGGTACCTCGTACAGTGCCGAGGGTGCTGCCATCACCATATATGGTGGTCAAGAAAAAGACATCCCTCTTGTTCTTGTCTACCAGCAGGTGGTCACTACATTGGGCTTTGCTGTCACCCCTTCTGAGCATCTGCCCAATTAGCGTTTTTGGGAGATCTCTGATTTTTGCGGACAGTACCGCAGGCTGCACAAAGAGGGTTTTGAAGAGTGGGATGCTGGTATAAAAGCTATTCAAATAGAGGGTGGGTGCACCAAATCCCATACAATTTTCCCACTGACTCCCAGGACAGGAGGGCATTCAGGTGGTTCAACCCGGGTGTCCTTCCCTTCATAAACTCTAAACCTGTTTGTGTACCCTGAGGTACTCTCACACTGCCTATAGAGTTTAATTCTGTACCTGGCCCTCTTACTAGGTAGGTACTGACAGAATTTGATCCTCCCCTTGAAATCAATTAAAGACTCATCCACGCAGATATCCCTTTGGGGCATGTACACTTCAGCAAACTTTTTGTTGAAGTGTTCGATAACTGACCGGACTTTGGACAGACTATCAAAGTTGGAGTCATCTCGTGGGGGACACTGTGCATTATCTGTAGTGTTGAGCATTCTGATACTGCAAATATCGGGTATCGGCCGATATTCGCTGTATCGGAATTCCGATACAGAGTACCGATATTTTTTCAATATCGGAATCGGAAGTTCCCATAATGCAAAGAGCCACAGCTGTGGCTCTGATTGGCTGCCGAAATGACGTCATCATGATGCGCGGTCTGTGCGCATCATGATGCGCCGTCAGTTTGGGCCTTCCGGGGGGTCTGTGCCGACTGCCCGGGGGTCTGTACCGGCCTGCCGGGGGTCTGCCGACTGCCCGGGGGTCTGTACCGGCCTGCCGGGGGTCTGTACCGACTGTCTGGGGGTCTATGCAGGCTGCGGGGGTCTGTACCGGCCTGCCGGGGGGCTGTGCCGGCCTGCCGGTGGTCTGTGCCAACTGTCCGGGGGTCTGTGCAGGCTGCGGGGGTCTGTGCAGGCATCGTCCGAATGGACTACAAGTCCCATCGGGCGATGCCTGCTACCATGACGGTGATTGACACATTAGCCAATGATGGGACAGTAGTAGTCCCATCATCCGGCCTATGTGTTGAATGTAAAAAAAAAAAAACATACTAGATACATGCTACATACATGCTACATACATACTACATGCATGCAACATACATACATACTACATATATACTACATGCATGCAACATACTTACAACATATATACTACATGCATGCAACATGCATACTACATATATACTACATGCATGCAACATACATATATACTACATGCAACATGCATACTACATATATATACTACATGCATGCAACATACATACTACATATATACCACATGCATGCAACATGCATACTATATATATAACACATATATACTACATATATACCACATATATACTACATGCATGCAACATACTACATATATACAACATATATACTACATGCATGCAACATACATACTACATATATACCACATATATACTACATGCATGCAACATACATACTACATATATACTACATGCATGCAACATACATATATACTACATATATACTACATGCAACATACATACTACATATATACTACATGCATGCAACATACATACTACATATATACTACATGCATGCAACATGCATACTACATATATACCACATATATACTACATGCATACAACATATATACTACATGCATGCAACATGCATACTATATATATATATAAACTTACATGCATGCAACATACACATCTACTACATGCAACATGCATACTACATATATACTACATGCATGCAACATACATACTACATATATACAACATGCACACTACATATATACCACATATATACTACATGCATGCAACATACATATATACTACATGCAACATACATACTACATATATATTACATGCATGCAACATACATACATACATACTACATATATACCACATGCATGCAACATGCATACATATATACCACATGCATGCAACATACATACTACATATATACCACATGCATGCAACATGCAAACTACATATATACCACATATATTACATGCATACTACATATATACCACATGCATGCAACATACATATATACAACATATATACTACATGCAACATACATACTACATATATACTACATGCATGCAACATACATACAACATATATACTACATGCATGCAACATGCAAACTACATATATACCACATATATACTACATGCATACTACATATATACCACATGCATGCAACATACATATATACTACATGCAACATGTATACTACATATATACTACATGCATGCAACATACATATATGCTACATGCAACATGCATACTACATATATACTACATGCATGCAACATACATACTACATGCATGCAACATACATACAACATATATACTACATGCATGCAACATGCATACTACATATATACTACATGCATGCAACATGCATACTACATATATACTACATGCATGCAACATATATACTACATGCAACATGCATACTACATATATACTACATGCATGCAACATGCATACATACTACATATATACCACATGCATGCAACATGCATACTACATATATACTACATGCATGCAACATACAACATATATACTACATGCATGCAACATGCATACTACATATACTACATGCATGCAACATACATATATACTAAATTCAACATGCATACTACATATATACTGCATGCATGCAACATACATACTACATATATACCACATGCATGCTACATGGAAACTACATATTTACCACATATGTACTACATATATACCACATGCATACAACATACATATATACAACATATATACTACATGCAACATACATACTACATATATACTACATGCAACATGCATACTACATATATATACTGCATGCATGCAACATACTACATATATACCACATGCATGCAACATGCATACTACATATATACCACATATATACTACATGCATGCAACATACATATATACTACATACAATACATTCATACAATACATACATATAGTACATATAACATAGAGTACATACTCACCATCACTTGTCACTTTGATCCCCGAAGCCATTGTCATATGTGGAATAAATATTAAAATAACAAAGCACCAATATACTTACCCCTGATCCGCAGAAGTCCACGAGTGTCCCACGACGATCTTGCGTGGAGAACAGCAGCATCAGCTGATGCTACCGTTCTCTACGGGCTCCAGGAAACCAGTGTCGGGAGGTAGGTGTCCTTCCGCCCTGTATTCCTCCGCCACTGTAAAAAAAAAGTCCCTAGTCTCACTTTATGGCAAAAGCTGCGTGGGAAAGTTCTCACACAGCAATGCCATAAAATGAGACTAGGGACTTTTTTTTTTTTTTTACAGTGGCGGAGGAATACAGGGCGGAAGGATACCTACCTCCTGACACTGGTTTCCTGGAGCCCGTAGAGAGCGGTAGCATCAGCTGATGCTGCTGTTCTCCACGCAAGATTGTCGTGGGACACTCGTGGACTTCTGCGGATCAGGGGTAAGTATATTGGTGGCTTGTTATTTTAATATTTATTCCATTGATGACAATGGCTTCGGGGATCAAAGTGACAAGCGATGGTGAGTATGTACTCTGTTATATGTAACGTATGTCTATATGTATGTATTGTATGAATGTATTGTATGTAGTATATATGTATGTTGCATGCATGTAGTATATATGTAGTATATATGTAGTATGCATGTTGCATGCATGTGGTATATATGTAGTATGTATGCATGTTGCATGCATGTTGCATGCATGTGGTATATATGTAGTATGCATGTAGTATATATGTTGCATATATGTAGTATATATGTTGCATATATGTAGTATGCATGTTGCATATATGTAGTATGCATGTTGCATGCATGTAGTATATGTATGTTGCATGCATGTAGTATATATGTAGTATGCATGTTGCATGCATGTGGTATATATGTAGTATGTATGTTGCATGCATGTAGTATATATGTAGTATGCATGTTGCATGTAGTATATATGTAATATATATGTATGTTTCATGCATGTAGTATATATGTGGTATATATGTAGTATGCATGTTGCATGCATGTAGTATACATGTTGTATATATGTATGTTGCATGCATGTGGTATATATGTAGTATATATGTAGTATGTATGTTGCATGCATGTAGTATATATGTAGTATGTATGTTGCATGCATGTAGTATATATGTATATTGCATGCATGTAGTATATATGTATGTTACATGCATGTAGTATATATGTAGTATATATGTTGTATATATGCATGTTGCATGCATGTAGTATATATGTAGTATGCATGTTGCATGCATGTTGTATATATGTAGTATGCATGTTGCATGCATGTTGTATATATGTAGTATGTATGTTGCATGCATGTAGTATATATGTAGTATGTATGTTGCATGTAGTATATATGTATGTTGCATGCATGTAGTATATATGTGGTATATATGTAGTATGCATGTTGCATGCATGTGGTATATATGTTGTATATATGTCTTATGCATGTTGCATGCATGTAGTATATATATAGTATATATATTTGTTGCATGCATGTAGTATATATGTGGTATATATGTAGTATGCATGTTACATGCATGTGGTATATATGTAGTATGTATGTATTTTGCATGCATGTGGTATATGTAGTATGCTTGTAGTATATATGTTGTATATATGTAGTATGCATGTTGCATGCATGTAGTATATATGTAGTATATATGTATGTTGCATGCATGTAGTATATATGTGGTATATATGTAGTATGCATGTTGCATGCATGTAGTATATATGTAGTATATATGTTGCATGCATGTAGTATATACTGTATAGTATATATGTATGTTACATGCATGTAGTATATATGTAGTATGTATGTTGCATGTAGTATATATGTTGTATATATGCATGTTGCATGCATGTAGTATATATGTGGTATATATGTAGTATGCATGTTGCATGCATGTGGTATATATGTAGTATGTATGTATTTTGCATGCATGTGGTATATGTAGTATGCATGTAGTATATATGTTGTATATATGTAGTATGCGTGTTGCATGCATGTAGTATATATGTAGTATATATGTATGTTGCATGCATGTAGTATATATGTGGTATATATGTAGTATGCATGTTGCATGCATGTAGTATATATGTAGTATGCATGTTGTAGTATATATGTATGTTACATGCATGTAGTATATATGTAGTATGTATGTTGCATGTAGTATATATGTTGTATATATGCATGTTGCATGCATGTAGTATATATGTTGTATGTATGTTGCATGCATGTAGTATGCATGTTGTATATATGTAGTATGTATGTATGTTGAATGCATGTAGTATATATGTAGTATGTATGTTGCATGTAGTATATATGTATGTATGTTGCATGTAGTATATATGTATGTTGCATGCATGTTGTATATATGTAGTATGCATGTTGCATGCATGTGGTATATATGTAGTATGCATGTAGCATGCATGTGGTATATATGTAGTATGTATGTATTTTGCATGCATGTGGTATATATGTAGTATGCATGTAGTATATATGTTGTATATATGTAGTATGCATGTAGTATATATGTTGTATATATGTAGTATGCATGTTGCATGCATGTAGTATATATGTAGTATATATGTATGTTGCATGCATGTAGTATATATGTGGTATATATGTAGTATGCATGTTGCATGCATGTGGTATATGTGTAGTATGTATGTATGTTGCATGCATGTAG
This sequence comes from Dendrobates tinctorius, assembly GCF_039654945.1. Lineage (NCBI taxonomy): Eukaryota > Metazoa > Chordata > Amphibia > Anura > Dendrobatidae > Dendrobates > Dendrobates tinctorius. The sequence continues at coordinate 15,885,585 of NW_027361783.1, forward strand.
TATATATGTAGTATGTATGTTGCATGCATGTAGTATATATGTAGTATATATGCATGTTGCATGTAGTATATATGTAGTATATATGTATGTTGCATGCATGTAGTATATATGTAGTATGCATGTTGCATGCATGTAGTATATATGTTGTATATATGTATGTTGCATGCATGTAGTATATATGTAGTATGTATGTTGCATGTAGTATATATGTATGCTACATGCATGTTGTATGTATGTTGCATGTAGTATATATGTTGTATATATGTATGTATGTTGCATGTAGTATATATGTTGTATATATGCATGTTGCATGCATGTGGTATATATGTAGTATGCATGTTGCATGCATGTGGTATATATGTAGTATGTATGTTGCATGCATGTAGTATATATGTAGTATGTATGCTGCATGTAGTATATATGTATTGTAAGGATTCGATTCGCTTAGGTGCAGCGGGAGACAAATATGCGACAGGTTCTTCCCAAAGTTCATGAGGTTTATTTGCATCATAAACCCACAAGGCAGCACATTACCAAAATAGCCTCTAGCTTAGGCAAAAGAACACAAATGTCCGTGGTTGGAGACTCGGACCGAGAGTCTCAGCACATGCTGGGAGGTGTAGTCCTCCCCATATACAACTTTCTGTAGTGTCCCACCTGGACACAGGGAAGTCTGTCCACACTCTGACAGACACTCTCACACTCTCTCACATGTGCTAAACACCTCAATTACATAGCCCTGTAACCACACCCACAGGTGATCACATGGCTATGACCTCACTAAAGGTTCTATTGTACACAGACACACACAGGCTTCCCTGACACAGTGTAACAGAAATATCAGCAGTACCTCTGCTGATCAATACACCCTGGAGCCTGCATCCCAAGGCCACCCACTTTGAGGCACATAATGGTCATTTAGGACCCTGCTCCTGTTACCGCACTGAATGTGCCTGTACACCCGTCCTGGGACACCCACACAGCGCCCCCTAGCTGACATAGTGGTCACTACACCACATACCTCCCCCCTCTGTTCAAACTTGTGGGGTTGAACACATGACATCACCCAGGGATCTTGAGACCGGGCACCCATGTCACCTTGCCCTACCAATCGAGAGGACCGTCTCCATCTGTTTCAGCAGTCATACTGCATCATATTTACCTTAGGCCTCCCCCGCCGCCAGCGGTCAGTATCTCGGCCTTGGGCTTTGGCCTTCCCGTCAACGTCCGTCAGTGTGACCAGACACTTCTTAGTCTCCACCTGTCTGCAGTGCGCTCTGTCACCTGACCTTTCTCTCACTGGCCGGCTCTCCCAGTTCGTACGGTCATGAGTCCCACATCCAGTTGGGCTAACTGGCTGGTCTGAGTCTGACCCTCTGTCGCTGTGTCCACCACCGGGTCTCGTACGTATGTCACTAAGATTAGAATGGCCACTTGCGGACTCTCAACGTTCTTGCCTTCGACTACCTGTCCTTTCATTCCTTGGAGAATCCCTTCGGGTCCTTACACCTTGGGTTGGAGGTGGACGCCACCTGACGTTCTCGATCTGCTTATTCATCTGCAGTCGATCCTGTCTTAGCTGCTCAATCTCCTTCAGGTACGCTACCCGATATTCCAGGAGCATGCGAAGCTTCCCAATGCTTTCCACCGAAACAACCACAATGACAGGAACCATGTCATCTTCAACAACGACTTGGATTTCACCAGCAGGTGGGATCCTCACTCTCTTCACACTGGATCGATTCACCATCTCCTGCATCACCTTTCCAAGTCTGCCAACGACTTTCCCCACCAGATTTCTGGGTACCGGAATTATGTCTTCTACAAAGCCCAGCCGACTTTGAGTTTCCCTTGCAAGCTCCAGACGTCGAGCGGCTTTCCTATTACGCTCCACGAGCATCTGTTTCGTGCGGAGACATTGTAGGTGCATCTCCTTCAGGACAGCCACCCTTCTCTCTGTGTCTTCCATTTCTGCCAGTATCACCAACTGGTCTGTTTCTGGTGCCCAGCTCACACTATAGGCCTTTACTGCCTTTTTAAAGGTCTCATGCACACCTTCGCTGGCACACGCTTCTCGCACGTCTTCAGGTACCTCCATCACGCACTTGAAGGTCATGGACTTGCTCTCATCCTGGACAGATGGCTCTGGGTTCCCCACGGACACTTCCCTCAAGGTATCTGCCAAGACCGGGTGACTGTCTTGTGCAGCTCTTGGCTCACCATCTTCCTGAGATTTATAGTCTTCAGGACCCTTTTCCAAGATGGGCTTTGGCAGTTCTGCCTTGCTATCAGTCGGGCACGGCCGTTGTACGTCTTCGCCCATCCACTTCTTCTCCCGTAGAAGACCTTTTACTACTCCACTGAGTTCTTGCAGAACTTTATCTCGCTCCTCTGCCAGGTAGCGATGCTGATCCTCTCTCCTGAGAATCTCCTGTTGATGCTTCTCTTGGGCCTCTCTGAGCACCTCTATATCTTCCAACAGCAACTAACACTATACTAAATGCAGCTAACAACTGTATTAGTAGGGAGTAGAATAGATGTTGCACTGTAAAAGACTTCTGGTTTTAGGTTTCAACAGCAAGAACTGTAAGGCAATAAACCCTGCCTATATGCCTTTAATGCTAAACTATCTCATCTCCTTTATATCTTCCTACACAATGTGTCCAGCTTGGAAAGCCAATAAATGTACAGCACAGAGGAATCACAGAGGACGCTGGTAGGGTTGACTAGCTACTCCTTCCCCATTTTCCAAAACTTTTCCCTCCTTATCAGAGTACCCCGCACATCAGGGCCTGTGCGCTGGGATTGTCTAACTAAACTGTCCCAGACCTTGATGGTCTTCACCTGCCACTGTTGGACCTGTTGTGTGTTCCCCTCATCCTCTCCTCTTTGGTTGTCCAAGGAACTATGACCTCTAGCTATCTCGCGCTCCAGACATACTCTAATGGGCACTGAGTGTGCTCCAACACCCCAATACTTGATCAAGTATCGAGCAGCGGTGAACACGCTCGCTCATCACTAATTGAAACATGTTGTGAATAAAAAAACACTTATCATCGTTGTTGAAGAATTGATTTACTCCAGCAGCGCTGCCCACCTTATATGTTTCATTCAAGAGGATAAATATTTTCTGGAGGATTTATCCACAAGCCACGGGGCAGCAGCATCTGTTTATATTCATGTCTACATAGGAGTTGTACCTGTCGCAACTCCACCAGGAGAATGTAACCAACACTTACCCACTCTTCCTCCATAGGGTATCACCCTATTGTGCTCTCTGTTCCCCACATCTAGATTTATTAAACGGGAGAGTTTAGATATCTGCAAGGAAATTGGGCTACATTTATGATGTCTGAGGGCTCTTAAAGTCCTTAATGACTGTCCTATGAGAGTGACATTGCAGTGAATTAGAAATAATGGTCTAATGCCTCATTCCCACATCTGTGCTTCCAGTGCATTTGGTATCCTTTTCATGGATACCACAAGTACCTATTATAAAGTACGGTGCTATGCACATGTCCATGTTTTTCCATGAATCCTATGTCCATACAAAACACACAGAGTCATGTCTTTTTTTGGTAGCATGGATCACATGTGCCAATACAAGTCTATGAGTCTGGGAAAAACACATGCAGTACATCACACAGATGGCCTCAATGTGCTTAACATGTCTAAAATTGCAAAGTATAGGAGAAGCTTTGTAATTTATTTAATTCTTCATCCTTACCGGAAAAAATACACACTCTTGATGGTAAACATGGACACACGGATGGAAAAAACTGATGACACCGATACTGGTTTTTCACGTTCGTGTTTTATACGGACAAGTGAAGGAGGTCTAAAATAAACATAAATTGAAAAAGTTAATTTAAAAAAATAGAATATTTTTACTACACTTTCAATGAACTGATCTAAAGGCCAATGCAGAAATGAACAAAATTACTTTACTCATGATGGCCAAATGCATAATTTTGGGTAATTCTCTCCAAAGCATTGGCCACTGATTTTCATCCTTGTGTCTAACTTGCTTTCCACTGCCTGTTGACATCTAAATTTAACAGCAGCGATGCCAAGATCAGCTCCGGAAGTCAGGAGCATTGTCTCTGCATTTGCTTTCCTGTATGTCAAATTACATACTGTACAGACAAAATAGAGACAAGACATTGAACAATGGCAGGAGTAGCACAGCACATGCTGGGAAGGGAAGGAAAGTCAGTCCTTGCAATTATAGTTTACGTGCAACTAAGCTATACTTTTGCTATAGAGCTATGAGTCCTTGGTGTTCCTCAAAGAAGCCCTCATCATCCCAGGAGAGATCACATGATGAAAACAGGGCCTAAAATGAACACTAAGGGACAGCTTCATGATAGCCCAAGACATGCAGAAATTATTTCTTAATTTCCCTTGATGTTTGTAATTGGTTGCCCAATATGCAGTAAATTGCTATTCAGTATTGGAAAGAATGAGAACAGTTTGGTTAGCATTATATAAAGAAATATGTTAAAGTTTATATTCGTCCTATCCTGTTGCTTGTGGGCTAGAGTTGAGCGATACCAGCCGATACTTGAAAATATCGGATCGGAATGGATCGGCCGATCTTAAAAAAAAGTATCGGTATCGCCGATTCCGATACCGGGAACCAATGCAAGTCAATGGGGCCAAAATATCGGAATTAAAAAAAACCCTTTCTTTCCTTGTAGGTTAATTCTACATGAAGAAAAACAACTAAGAATAATGTAGAATGTATTGTGGGAGGTGGAGGAGACATTAAAGCCATAGAGGTTTAGCCCAATCAAATGGAATAGCAGGAATTAAACTTTTTTTTTTAAAGATGTTAGGAGTTACAAAGATATTGACTATGTTAGCCTCATTTATATTTTGCCAGACATGTATGTCTTCTTCTTCTACTTCCTTTTTTTACATTCTTCTTCTTCTTCTTCTACTTCCTTTTTTTACATTCTTCTTCTTCTACTTCCTTTTTTTACATTCTTCTTCTTATTCCTTTTTTTACATTCTTCTTCTTCTTCTTCTACTTCCTTTTTTTACATTCTTCTTCTTCTTCTTCTTCTTCTTCTTCTTCTTCTTCTTCTTCTTCTTCTTCCTTTTCTTACATTCTTCATATTCTTCTTATTCAACAATTATTATTCTACATATTCAGCTTCTTCATCTTCTTCCTATTCTTCTTCATCATATTCTTGTTTGTGTCAGGCATTCCTGTAGTTGTTATCTAGAAAAGTTAGAAGTTTACACCTTCCGTTCTGCCTGTCACAAAAGATTTACAACAGGATTTGTCCGCGTTCAGTTTGGCCTGCAGAAGCAGGCCTTTTCCAGGGGCACCACGAGGAGGAACGGACTCACCCCCATACACTGCTTAGTCTTCTTCTGCTTATAAATAAGATAATATCATTTGCTCAGAGTATTAGTCTTATGCTTAATGTTCTTCTGCTTTGTTTTTTTTATGCTTCTTTGTCTTCTCTCTCTTGTTGTTCTGCATCTTGGTGGTTGTCTTCCTGTTCTTTGTCCTCTTGAACCAGCTGACGGTACTGGCACCCGGAGGGGCAGCAGAAGGAACAAGAGCCAATGGCACTACCGAGGACCAGCTGACGGTGCTGGAACCCGGTTACTAAGCAGGAGGTACCTGTGCTACAAAGCACTACCAAGGACCAGCAGACGTTGCCGGAACTCGGATACCGAGATGGAGGCACCTAGGCCAAACGCTCTGACGAGAACCAGCTGACGGTGCTGGAACCCGGAGGGGTAGCATAAGCTGCAAGAGCAAATGGAAATAGCGAGGACCAGCTGACAGTGCTGGCACCCGGAGGGGCAGCAGAAGGAATAAGAGCCAATGGCACAACCGAGGACCAGCTGACGGTGCTGGAACCCGGTTACTAAGCAGGAGGTACCTGTGCTACAAAGCACTACCAAGGACCAGCAGACGTTGCCGGAACTCGGATACCGAGATGGAGGCACCTAGGCCAAAGGCTCTGACGAGAACCAGCTGACGGTGCTGGAACCCGGAGGGGTAGCATAAGCTGCAAGAGCAAATGGAAATAGCGAGGACCAGCTGACAGTGCTGGCACCCGGAGGGGCAGCAGAAGGAATAAGAGCCAATGGCACAACCGAGGACCAGCTGACGGTGCTGGAACCCGGTTACTAAGCAGGAGGTACCTGTGCTACAAAGCACTACCAAGGACCAGCAGACGTTGCTGGAACTCGGATACCGAGATGGAGGCACCTAGGCCAAAGGCTCTGATGAGAACCAGCTGACGGTGCTGGAACCCGGAGGGGTATCAGAAGTTACCCCTGAAAAGCAAAGTTGGCATGCCGCAAGCTGGCCGCAGTTACCGAATCACACAGTCCTACAGGGGGTGCTTGTCCTACTGGCACTATGGAACAAACCTTTCTTACCAGAACCCGCAGTCCACATAGGAAGCACCTAAACTGCTGGCACCCTAGCCTCGGCTAACCCAACCGCAACACGACATGGCAACTTGGGGTGGCAAACTGACATTGACACTTCCCGGAAACAGCAGGCAGGGCTGGAACCAAGCTGGGCAGGAGGGAGTACCCGTGCCAAAGTCAGTTATGAGCAGCAACTGGCGATGTTGGAGCCCAGGACAAGCACTTAGCAGGCTGAGGCCTGATGTGCTGTCAATTGGGAGGCAGCAGGACAGATTGCCATCAAAACAGCAGGGGAACAGCTGACGTTACTGAACCCCACAAACACAGGAGCTAGTGTTTTACTCTGTGAAGACGGCACTTCCGAGCAACAACTGGCTGTGTTGAAGCCCAGGGACAAGCACGGAGCAGGCTTAGGCTGCATTGAAGAAATTTTAAGATCGGTTGTAGACTACTAATTTGAACCAAGCTCCACTTAGGCCTGTGGATTCACTGATTTTCGTATTTCCCCTGTCCCATCCGATAATGGGAATGTGGACAGAGCAGGCGACATTGCCGGACACACATCAGGGGATTAACTGATCGGACTGAACACCTGTAACACAGGAACAAGTGTGGATTGTGCAGACGCCACTTCGGAGCTGTAACTGGCAGGGTTGGAGGACAGGGGAAATACGAGAGACAGTGGAGCCACAGGCCTAATTGGAGCACGGTTAAAAATCAGTAGTGGTACGACTGTGTAGGCAGCAGGAGACTTTGCCATCCACACAGCAGGGGATCAGCTGACATTACTGAACCCCACTGAGACACGGGAGCAAGTATCTCTTTCCGTGTGGACGGCACTTCCGAACTACAACTGGCTGTGTTGAAGCCCAGGAAATAGGAGGGTGTAGGCAGAGGCCTACTGTATTTTGAATGAGTTTACAGCAGGAGAGACTGCCATCCACACAGCAGGGGATCAGCTGACGTTACTGAACCCCACTGAGACACGGGAGCAAGTATCTCTTTCCGTGTGGACGGCACTTCCGAACTACAACTGGCTGTGTTGAAGCCCAGGAAATAGGAGGGTGTAGGCAGAGGCCTACTGAATTTTGAATGAGGTGACAGCAGGAGAGACTGCCATCCACACAGCAGGGGATCAGCTGACGTTACTGAACCCCACTGAGACACGGGAGCAAGTATCTCTTTCCGTGTGGACGGCACTTCCGAACTACAACTGGCTGTGTTGAAGCCCAGGAAATAGGAGGGTGTAGGCAGAGGCCTACTGAATTTTGAATGAGGTGACAGCAGGAGAGACTGCCATCCACACAGCAGGGGATCAGCTGACGTTACTGAACCCCACTGAGACACGGGAGCAAGTGTCTCTTTCCGTGTGGACGGCACTTCCGAACTACAACTGGCTGTGTTGAAGCCCAGGAAATAGGAGGGTGTAGGCAGAGGCCTACTGTATTTTGAATGAGTTTACAGCAGGAGAGACTGCCATCCACACAGCAGGGGATCAGCTGACGTTACTGAACCCCACTGAGACACGGGAGCAAGTATCTCTTTCCGTGTGGACGGCACTTCCGAACTACAACTGGCTGTGTTGAAGCCCAGGAAATAGGAGGGTGTAGGCAGAGGCCTACTGTATTTTGAATGAGTTTACAGCAGGAGAGACTGCCATCCACACAGCAGGGGATCAGCTGACGTTACTGAACCCCACTGAGACACGGGAGCAAGTATCTCTTTCCGTGTGGACGGCACTTCCGAACTACAACTGGCTGTGTTGAAGCCCAGGAAATAGGAGGGTGTAGGCAGAGGCCTACTGTATTTTGAATGAGTTTACAGCAGGAGAGACTGCCATCCACACAGCAGGGGATCAGCTGACGTTACTGAACCCCACTGAGACACGGGAGCAAGTATCTCTTTCCGTGTGGACGGCACTTCCGAACTACAACTGGCTGTGTTGAAGCCCAGGAAATAGGAGGGTGTAGGCAGAGTCCTACTGAATTTTGAATGAGGTGACAGCAGGAGAGACTGCCATCCACACAGCAGGGGATCAGCTGACGTTACTGAACCCCACTGAGACACGGGAGCAAGTGTCTCTTTCCGTGTGGACGGCACTTCCGAACTACAACTGGCTGTGTTGAAGCCCAGGAAATAGGAGGGTGTAGGCAGAGGCCTACTGTATTTTGAATGAGTTTACAGCAGGAGAGACTGCCATCCACACAGCAGGGGATCAGCTGACGTTACTGAACCCCACTGAGACACGGGAGCAAGTGTCTCTTTCCGTGTGGACGGCACTTCCGAACTACAACTGGCTGTGTTGAAGCCCAGGAAATAGGAGGGTGTAGGCAGAGGCCTACTGTATTTTGAATGAGTTTACAGCAGGAGAGACTGCCATCCACACAGCAGGGGATCAGCTGACGTTACTGAACCCCACTGAGACACGGGAGCAAGTATCTCTTTCCGTGTGGACGGCACTTCCGAACTACAACTGGCTGTGTTGAAGCCCAGGAAATAGGAGGGTGTAGGCAGAGGCCTACTGTATTTTGAATGAGTTTACAGCAGGAGAGACTGCCATCCACACAGCAGGGGATCAGCTGACGTTACTGAACCCCACTGAGACACGGGAGCAAGTATCTCTTTCCGTGTGGACGGCACTTCCGAACTACAACTGGCTGTGTTGAAGCCCAGGAAATAGGAGGGTGTAGGCAGAGGCCTACTGTATTTTGAATGAGTTTACAGCAGGAGAGACTGCCATCCACACAGCAGGGGATCAGCTGACGTTACTGAACCCCACTGAGACACGGGAGCAAGTATCTCTTTCCGTGTGGACGGCACTTCCGAACTACAACTGGCTGTGTTGAAGCCCAGGAAATAGGAGGGTGTAGGCAGAGGCCTACTGAATTTTGAATGAGGTGACAGCAGGAGAGACTGCCATCCACACAGCAGGGGATCAGCTGACGTTACTGAACCCCACTGAGACACGGGAGCAAGTGTCTCTTTCCGTGTGGACGGCACTTCCGAACTACAACTGGCTGTGTTGAAGCCCAGGAAATAGGAGGGTGTAGGCAGAGGCCTACTGTATTTTGAATGAGTTTACAGCAGGAGAGACTGCCATCCACACAGCAGGGGATCAGCTGACGTTACTGAACCCCACTGAGACACGGGAGCAAGTATCTCTTTCCGTGTGGACGGCACTTCCGAACTACAACTGGCTGTGTTGAAGCCCAGGAAATAGGAGGGTGTAGGCAGAGGCCTACTGTATTTTGAATGAGTTTACAGCAGGAGAGACTGCCATCCACACAGCAGGGGATCAGCTGACGTTACTGAACCCCACTGAGACACGGGAGCAAGTGTCTCTTTCCGTGTGGACGGCACTTCCGAACTACAACTGGCTGTGTTGAAGCCCAGGAAATAGGAGGGTGTAGGCAGAGGCCTACTGTCTTTGTAATGCGGAGACAGCAGGAGAGACTGCCATCTCCACAGCAGGGGAACAGCTGGCAGTGCTGAACCCCACTAACACTTGAACGAACGTGTTTGGTTCTGTGGAGACGACACTTCTGAACACCAACTGACGCTGTTGGAGCCCAGGATTAGGCGAGGAGCAGGCTGGGGCCTACTGGATTTTGGCAGGTGAAGGCAGCAGGAGACTTGCCATCTCCACAGCAGGGGAACAGCTGGCAGTGCTGAACCCCACTAACACTTGAACGAACGTGTTTGGTTCTGTGGAGACGACACTTCTGAACACCAACTGACGCTGTTGGAGCCCAGGATTAGGCGAGGAGCAGGCTGGGGCCTACTGGATTTTGGCAGGTGAAGGCAGCAGGAGACTTGCCATCTCCACAGCAGGGGAACAGCTGGCAGTGCTGAACCCCACTAACACTTGAACGAACGTGTTTGGTTCTGTGGAGACGACACTTCTGAACACCAACTGACGCTGTTGGAGCCCAGGATTAGGCGAGGAGCAGGCTGGGGCCTACTGGATTTTGGCAGGTGAATGCAGCAGGAGACTTGCCATCTCCACAGCAGGGGAACAGCTGGCAGTGCTGAACCCCACTAACACTTGAACGAATGTGTTTGGTTCTGTGGAGACGACACTTCTGAACACCAACTGACGCTGTTGGAGCCCAGGATTAGGCGAGGAGCAGGCTGGGGCCTACTGGATTTTGGCAGGTGAAGGCAGCAGGAGACTTGCCATCTCCACAGCAGGGGAACAGCTGGCAGTGCTGAACCCCACTAACACTTGAACGAACGTGTTTGGTTCTGTGGAGACGACACTTCTGAACACCAACTGACGCTGTTGGAGCCCAGGATTAGGCGAGGAGCAGGCTGGGGCCTACTGGATTTTGGCAGGTGAATGCAGCAGGAGACTTGCCATCTCCACAGCAGGGGAACAGCTGGCAGTGCTGAACCCCACTAACACTTGAACGAATGTGTTTGGTTCTGTGGAGACGACACTTCTGAACACCAACTGACGCTGTTGGAGCCCAGGATTAGGCGAGGAGCAGGCTGGGGCCTACTGGATTTTGGCAGGTGAAGGCAGCAGGAGACTTGCCATCTCCACAGCAGGGGAACAGCTGGCAGTGCTGAACCCCACTAACACTTGAACGAATGTGTTTGGTTCTGTGGAGACGACACTTCTGAACACCAACTGACGCTGTTGGAGCCCAGGATTAGGCGAGGAGCAGGCTGGGGCCTACTGGATTTTGGCAGGTGAATGCAGCAGGAGACTTGCCATCTCCACAGCAGGGGAACAGCTGGCAGTGCTGAACCCCACTAACACTTGAACGAACGTGTTTGGCTCTGTGGAGACGACACTTCTGAACACCAACTGACGCTGTTGGAGCCCAGGATTAGGCGAGGAGCAGGCTGGGGCCTACTGGATTTTGGCAGGTGAAGGCAGCAGGAGACTTGCCATCTCCACAGCAGGGGAACAGCTGGCAGTGCTGAACCCCACTAACACTTGAACGAATGTGTTTGGTTCTGTGGAGACGACACTTCTGAACACCAACTGACGCTGTTGGAGCCCAGGATTAGGCGAGGAGCAGGCTGGGGCCTACTGGATTTTGGCAGGTGAATGCAGCAGGAGACTTGCCATCTCCACAGCAGGGGAACAGCTGGCAGTGCTGAACCCCACTAACACTTGAACGAACGTGTTTGGCTCTGTGGAGACGACACTTCTGAACACCAACTGACGCTGTTGGAGCCCAGGATTAGGCGAGGAGCAGGCTGGGGCCTACTGGATTTTGGCAGGTGAAGGCAGCAGGAGACTTGCCATCTCCACAGCAGGGGAACAGCTGGCAGTGCTGAACCCCACTAACACTTGAACGAACGTGTTTGGTTCTGTGGAGACGACACTTCTGAACACCAACTGACGCTGTTGGAGCCCAGGATTAGGCGAGGAGCAGGCTGGGGCCTACTGGATTTTGGCAGGTGAATGCAGCAGGAGACTTGCCATCTCCACAGCAGGGGAACAGCTGGCAGTGCTGAACCCCACTAACACTTGAACGAACGTGTTTGGCTCTGTGGAGACGACACTTCTGAACACCAACTGACGCTGTTGGAGCCCAGGATTAGGCGAGGAGCAGGCTGGGGCCTACTGGATTTTGGCAGGTGAAGGCAGCAGGAGACTTGCCATCTCCACAGCAGGGGAACAGCTGGCAGTGCTGAACCCCACTAACACTTGAACGAATGTGTTTGGCTCTGTGGAGACGACACTTCTGAACACCAACTGACGCTGTTGGAGCCCAGGATTAGGCGAGGAGCAGGCTGGGGCCTACTGGATTTTGGCAGGTGAATGCAGCAGGAGACTTGCCATCTCCACAGCAGGGGAACAGCTGGCAGTGCTGAACCCCACTAACACTTGAACGAATGTGTTTGGCTCTGTGGAGACGACACTTCTGAACACCAACTGACGCTGTTGGTGCCCAGGATTACGCATGCCGCATGCAGAGGCCAATGGGCAGCGGTTTTTATGGAGGTTGTGGACTACTACTGATTCTAACCATGCTCCACTTAGGCCTCTGGCTCCACTGTCTCTACTATTTACCCTGGCCTCCAACCCCGCCAGCTACATCTCTGAAGTGGCGTCAGCACAATCTACACTTGTTCCTGTGTTACTGGTGCTCAGTCCCATCAGTTGATCCCCTGATGTTTGTCCGGCAAGTTCGCCAGCTCTGTCCTCATTCCCACTACTGGTTATGGGAATGTGGACAGAGCAGGAGACCTTGCCGGACACACATCAGGGGATAAACTGATGGGACTGAGCCACAGGAACACAGGAACAAGTGTAGATTGTGCTGACGCCACTTCAGAGATGTAGATGGCGGGGTTGGAGGTCAGGGGAAATAGTAGAGACAGTGGAGCCAGAGACCTAAGTTGGGCACGGTTAAAAATCAGTAGTGGTTTGAATGTTGATGGAGCTGGTGACTCTGCCGTCCACACAGCAGGGGATCAGCTGGCATTACTGAACCCCAGTAACACAGGAGCTAGTGTGTTTCTCTGTGCAGACGACACATCTGAGCGACAACTGGCTGTGTTGAAGCACAGGGATTATAGTTCAGGTGGTAGAAAAATGAACACACCAGCAGACCTGGATACAGTTGCCAACCACTAATTTAGTCTGTAAGAGGAATGGCAAAGTCTTTGGAGATCCAGGCCTTGTTCATTTTCAGAAAAGTCAGCCGGTCAACATTATCGGAAGATAGTCGCGTGCGACGGTCTGTTAGTACACCACCTGCGGCACTAAAGACACGTTCCGATAATACACTGGCAGCAGGGCAAGCCAGCACCTCCAATGCATACTGGCTAAGCTCTGGCCATGTATCCAGCTTAGAGACCCAAAACTTGAAGGGGGAAGAGCCATCTGGGAGTACAGCGACAGGGCAAGACATGTAGTCTGACACCATCTGACGGAAGCGTTGCCTCCTGCTGACTCGAGGCGTCGCTGATGGTGTAGACAATTGTGGTGGACACACAAAACTTTGCCACATTTGGGCCATAGTGGTCTTGCCTTGTGCTGCGGCACTGCCTCTGCTCCCTCTTTGTGCAGAGTTTCCTCCACTGCCTCGACGCACAGAGCTGCTTTGTAAAGCACTTGCAACAATGCTGTCGGGTGGAATGGAAAACATTATGGACTGCACCAGTGACTCTTCGTACTCCCGCATTTTACGCTCCCGGTTCAACGTTGGTATGAGCCTTTGTACGCTGTCCCGGTAGCGAGGATCTAGGAGGGTGTACACCCAATAATCAGCCGAGACGAGAATGTGGGCGATGCGGCGGTCGTTTCTCAGGCACTGCAGCATGAAATCAACCATGTGCTGCAGACTCCCAACTGCCAAAGAACCGCTGTCCCCTGTTTGAGGCGTGACCTCGACCTGCTCTGCATCACCCCACCCTCGCTGTACATACTGAGTAGAGGTTTGTGTACCTCCCTCCTCTGGAGAGATGTCTTCCTCCTCCATCGACTCCTCCTCATCCTCCTCACAAAGTGTCCCCTGCCTAGGCCTTTGTGAGGAAACACGTAGCGCAGACTGTCCAGAAGCAGATGGCATTTGGGACTCCTCATCCTCCACCTCTTCTGAAACCTCATCCCTTAGTGCTAGCAGTGTTTGTTGAAGCAGGCAGATAAGGGGGACAGTCATGCTGACTAGTGCATCATCTGCACTCGCCATCCGCGTGGATTCATCGAAGGCACGCAAAACGAGGCAGATGTCCTTCATAGAGGCCCACTCAATGGTGCTGAAGTGTGAACGGCGCACAGTGCGACTTGTTTGCGCCTGATGCAGCTGGTACTCCATGACTGCTGCCTGCTGCTCACACAACCGCTCCAACATATGTAACGTTGAATTCCACCGGGTGGGTAGGTCACATATGATGCGATGTTCTGGAAGGCCAAATCGTCGCTGCAGAGCAGCGAGGCGCGATCTTGCCGTGCTGGAACGTCGCAAGTGAGCGCACTCTATGCGGACCTTGTGCAACAGTGCATCAAGATCCGGATAGTCCCTCAGAAAGCTCTGCACGACCAAGTTAAGAACATGTGCCAGACATGGGATGTGTGTGAGGTTGCCTAGGCCAAGAGCTGCCACCAGATTTCGGCCATTGTCACACACTACCAAGCCCGGCTGGAGATTCGCTGGCCCAAACCACACATCGCTCTCCAGCTTGATAGCATTCCAGAGCTCCTGCGCTGTGTGGCTTCGATTCCCCAAAGAAATTAATTTGAGTACAGCCTGTTGACGTTTGGCCACGGCTGTGCTCATATCGGTCGTAACAGGCTCCTGCTCTGCTGTTTCTGAGGAACTTGAGTAGGAGGAGGAGTCTATGTGTACAGACTGGAGTCCTGCAATCCGTGGCGTTGGAAGAACACGTACAGCGCCACTCTCCAGATCCGTACCCGGCTCCACAACATTGACCCAGTGGGCAGTGAGGGAAAGGTATCGTCCCTGTCCATGGTTACTGGTCCACGCATCGGTGGTCAGGTGGACCTTGCTACTAACGGCGTTTAGTAGCGCATGTTTTATTTTGCCCTCAACATGTTTCTGCAGGGCAGGGACGGCTCGCCTGCTGAAATAAAAGCGGCTGGGCACGTTGTATTGGGGGACTGCCAATGCCATTAAGTCCCGGAAGGTGTCAGTGTCCACCAGCCTGAATGACAGCATTTCAACTGCCAGAAGTTTGGCAATGCCAGCATTCAGAGACTGTGCTCTGGGATGGTTTGCCGAGTAAGGGCGCCTTTTATCCCATGCCTGTGCTACCGATGGCTGTGATGGATGGGAACGTGCTGTTATGGGTGGAATCTGACAGGGTCTCCGGACAACAGTGGCAGAGGTTCTTCCTTGGCGATCCTGTGAGGAAGCCGAACCAGCAGTGTGTGAGCTGGAGGAAGAGGGCCCAACACGAACTGAAGAGGTGGTAGGTGGTGCTGTACGTTGGCCTACGTCTTGAGGGTGTCTCTGCAACTCCAACTCGTGCTTGGTGCGCACATGTTTCCACATATTTGTGGTATTGAGGTTGCTGACATTTCTCCCTCTTTTGACTCTCTGATGACACAGCTTGCATTTGACAAAGCAAATGTCATCTGCAACTGTGTCAAAAAAGGACCACGCACTGCAACTCTTGTGAGCGCCCGGTTTGCCTTTGGAAGGAGGAATGCTCCTAACGGGTGCCGAAGTGGAGGGTACAGGCAACCAAGTCTTCCCCCTCCCTCTGCCTCCTGTTTTGGCCGGTAGGGGAATCTCTTCCTCCGAGCTGCTCCCACCACCTTCCTGTTGCTCACGCCATGATGGGTCAAGGACCTCATCATCTTCCCTCCCCTCTTCAAACAGCTGCTTCTCCGGGGTTGTCTCGCCAGCACCGTACGCACCAGAAAGTGGCAACTGAGTCTCGTCATCATCTGATGCGTACTGAGGTGTGCTGACCATAGGCACTGGCCCACTCGCCTCTTCAGATTCAGAGGGACAAAGAAGTTGCGCATCACTGCATACTCCCTCTTCTTCACATTCAGGAATGCTGCTTGGCTGGCCCCCTCTTTCCAAGCCAACAGATTCCGAGAACAGAAGTAGAGATTGTGATGGCTCCTGTCCATGTCTCTCTGACTGCCTGGGCACTTTGGCAGGTGGTGAAGAGACAGATGGTTGCTCTTCGGTGCTCTGACCCTGAGAGGATGCGGAAGTAATTGAAGTCGATGCGTTAGCTGCCATCCATCCGACAACGGCTTCAATTTGTTCCTCCCGCAGCAGTGGGGTACGTTGAGGTCCTACAAAGCTGCGCATAAAGGACTGTTGCCTGCTAAAACTGGGGGATGCTGATCCACTGGTGCCCGCAGCAGGCCCAGAATCCCCACGTCCTCTACCTGTAGAATCCCCACGTCCTCTCCCTGCTGAAACTCCACGCCCACGCCCACGCCCCCGCGCCTTACTCCCTGCCTTCTTCATCTTGCAAGACTGCTTAAGATAGGCAAAAAAGGACAAAGGGGGGCCTTAGTGTGCTTATTCCTGAACAGCTGGTTACAGGTACAAGAAACACTAATTTTATGAAGTGTGTGTGTGTGGACTAGACTTTAATAGGAGCTGATGTGGCCTACACAAGTTCAAAATGTAGTGTTTGGTGAACTTTTTATGTGGTTTCTTTGTTTGAAACAAACTCAAAGTATGAGAACAAAGAATTGAAACTGATAGTATCACCAACTTTTTGGAGCTATTACAATGCAGGCAGGTAACCTACAATGCAAAAGATGAGGCTCCAAAAAAATTGGGTAATACTAATCTGGCTGCGCCGGCAGGGCACAAGCCAGAAAAAAAGGCTCCTCTATCTACTCCTATATAGTGTTTGCAACCAACCAATGTTGATGGATACGGATGGATGCACACTAATAGGAGAAGAAAAAATGAGCTGCACTCAGAGACAAATATGTGTGAGGCAGTGACGCACGTTGAGCGTCCTACAACCAGACGTAGCTGCAGGACACTCTACTCAGCGTGAGCTGCACTCACACACAGTCAGAGACCTCTCAGACAGCCATCAACAGTGCAGCTAAGTGGGCACTGGCACTGACAGGCTGCAGAAAGGCTCCGCTGTGTACTCCTATATAGTGTTTGCAACCACCGTAGATGGAGACGGATGGATGCACACTAATAGAAGAAAAAATGAGCTGCACTCAAATAAAAATATGTGTGAGGCAGTGACGCACGCTGAGCGTCCTACAGCCAGACGTAGCTGCAGGACACACTACTCAGCGTGAGCTGCACTCACACACAGTCAGAGACCTCTCAGACAGCCGTGAACAGTGCAGCAAAGTGGACACTAGCACTGAAAGGCTGCAGAAAGGCTCCGCTGTCTACTACTAGTGTTTGCAACCAACGTATATGGATACGGATGGAAGCACACTAGATTGAAATTATTTAAAAAATGCAGCTCAAAAAATAAAAGATGTATGAGGCAGCAGTGATCACACTGGGTGGCCTACAGCCTGACGTGGCTGCAGGACCCACTCCACAGCGTGAGCTGCACTCACACAGCCCTTGCAGACAGCTGTGAAAACAGCGCTGCTAGGGAAAAGCAAGCTACAGTGGTGGTTTATGTAGCCTGGATAAAGCACAATATTGTTTTTAGAATCGCTATTTCTAACTGTCCCTCACAGTCTTCTACAGCAGCCTGTCCCTAACTGAATTCACAGCAGAGTGACCAGAAATGGCGGCTGCGGTGGCTTTTATAGTGCATCATGACATCATTTCGGCAGCCAATCACAGCCATGCCAATAGTTAACATGCCTACATGCCTAACAGGATGTGCCCACACTTCGGAGGATTCCCATTGGCTTAATCAAAGCAAGCAGGCTCATAGCATGATGGGAACTTCCTATTCCGATTCCGATCCCGGAATCCGATATGAAAAAAGTATCGGAATTAAGTATCGGAATTCCGATACCGCTGATATCGGCCGATACCCGATACTTGCGGTATCGGAATGCTCAACACTATTGTGGGCTACTGTACAATAAGTGGAAGAATTTTTGCTGGGATCTAATAAGCCCATTTGTTTCATGCTATATTATTTCATCTGATTGTTTTGGATAGTTTCTTCAGTCAGTGTCAGAAATCTGTTTCACAGGTCTCAGTCTCCTAATTTGATATCAAAGCAGATAAAACCCCTAATAATATGTACCTCTTTATGAATTACTGCCTAATATATTTGGCTTGTGTCTCATTCAGATGTCTGTTTTTCTGACGTACAAGAAAAAAAGACCTCGTTTTATCAGAGTTTTTCTTGGGTGAGAAAAAAAAAGTTTTGTCACCTTCTCTTATTAGTCTGTGAAAAATGGACAGCACTCGCATGGCATTCCACTGCTGATCTATTTTGTTTCCCAGGTCCATAAATTTGCATTGCTGATTTTTAGCTGACATTCAGATCAATATTGGACATGTCTCCGGTACAACCAAAAAATTCAGATGTTGTCTGGATTTTTTTCAACATATTTTCCACAATAGCCTTCTGGTATAGCACCGTTTTAGAAGACCAGGAAGAAGAGATGCAAGAAGAGATGCAAAATTCTCCTTGTAGCATGAGTCTATCGAGGTGAACAACCAGTACTCTTTTTTGCCAAGATCAATGTAATGCCAAGCTCCAGACAGCCAACACTTCCCTGTCTCCACCATGATGACAGCTCTCCAACTCCTACTTTTCCTCCCTCTCATCCTCCTCATTCCCATCCTCAGCCCATCCACATAGGAGAGACAGGACGAAGGTTTTGCGGCTACTAGCCTCTGTTGCACTAGCTACCAGCTCCTCTCTCTCCTTTTCCGCCCCCTCATTGTTACCCAATATGCTCTGAGCAGATGTGATGAGGCTGGGCTGGTGGCGATCACACTGTGCTATGTCTTAAGGCCCCGTCACACATAGCGATCTCGCTAGCGAGATTGCTGCTGAGTCACAAGTTTTGTGACTCAACAGTGATCCCACCAGCGAGATCACTGTGTGTGACAGCGATCAGCGACCGGCCACCCTGCCAGTATCGCTGATCGCTGTAGGAAAGCCCTGGACTTTTCTTTGGTCGCTGGTCTCCCGCTGGCCAGCACGCATCACTGCGTGTGACAGGCGGGAGACCAGCGATCAGCTGGTAACTAACGTACACATCGGGTATCCAAGGGACGTGTGTCCCTTAGAAACCCAATGTGTACGTTAGTTACCAGCGCGCTGATGCAGGGAGCTGGTAACTAACGTACACATCAGGTATCTAAGGGACGCACGTCCCTTGGATACCCGATGTGTACGTTAGTTACCAGCTCCCTGCATCAGCGCGCTGGTAACTAACGAACACCGTGGCGTTGCTGTGCTGATCGCTGGTGAAGCTGTCTGTTTGACAGCTCACCAGCGATCACATAGTGACTTACCATCGATCATGACATGATGATATCATTGTCAGGATCGCTGGTGAGTCGTTATGTGTGACGGGGCCTTTACTCCACCTGGTTCTCATGTAAAGCTTCATGTTTAATTGTAAGCAGCAACTAAAGTTTAGATAGTAAAGAGAAAAAGAGGTACAATAATAGCGCACACATCTGGAATGAGCGTAAATAGCGACTTTATTGGTAACAAAAGATAGTGCACATGCTAAATAAAAGAACTTAAAACCACTAAAACAATGAATACAAGGATTCACAGTGCCACATAGATGCAAAAATATGCCTATTGCACACTAGCCAATGAAAATAATGCCTAGTATCATATATTAATCACATAGCAAAAAAATATGCACATGCACCATGCCAGGGTGTGATTCGGCTCCAGCCTTCACAATGTTCACCCTGTGTGCCATCAGGGAAATGTAACATTTCTGGACACAAGCGCTTATTCACGTGTCAATCATTAAGTGTACAATGCCAGTAAGTGTGTTGGTAGCGGCACTGGTGATGTTCCTGGATATGTGCTGGTACAAGGCGGGGAATGCCACATTGAAAGAAACATGTAGCGGCTGGGGGCCGACAGACGGCTGCCACCATGAGTTGGTAGAAATCTTCTGAGTCTACTAGCCTAAATGGCAACATTTCCACGGCAAGCAGCCTGGCTATGTGCCTGTTTAGCATTTGGGTCTGTGGGTGGGTGACTGGGAACTTTCTTTTTCATTCCAAGGCCTGGGGTAGGGATAGCTGAATGCTGGGCTGGGGCAAGGATTTGAAAAGTCCCTAATGATGGTAAGTCAGAATGTGCAAGGATAGGTGCAGGGCAGGATTTATCTGCACCAGTATTTTGGACAGGGAATTAAGAAGCACCTAGCACAGAGGAAGAGGCTGTGAGCACAACCCCCATATGTGGACGTTGGCACTCAGATTATTCTCATGAAGTCGGTTTCTAACCGTTTGTGCAGACACATGAACATTTGTGGCCTGCTGGAGGTCATTTTGCAGGGCTCTGGCAGTGTTCCTCCTTGCACAAAGGCTGAGGTAGCGGTCCTTTTGCTGGGTTATTGCCCTCCTACGGCCCCCTCCACATCTCCTGGTGTACTGGCCTGTCTTCTGGTAGCGCCTCCAGCCCCTGGACACTATGCTGACAGACACAGCAAACCTTCTTGTCACCAGCAAACCTTCTTGTCACAGCTCGCATTGATGTGTCATCCTGGATGAGATGCACTACCTGAGCCACTTGTGTGAGTTGCAGAGTCCGTCTCATGCTACCACGAGTGTGAAAGCACAACCAACATTCAAAAGTGACCAAAACATCAGCAAGAAAGCATTGGTACTGAGATGTGGTCTGTGGTCCCCACCTGCAGAACCACTCCTTTATTGAGGGTGTCTTGATAATTGCCAATAATTTCCATCTGTTGTCTATTCCATTTGCCCAACAGCATATGAAATTGATTGTCAGTCAGTGTTGCTTCCTAAGTGGACAGTTTGATTTCACAGAAGTTTGATTTACTTGGAGTTATATTCTGTTGTTTAAGTGTTCCCTTTTTTTTTTTTGAGTAGCGTATAATGTTACAGGGTATATATACTAGATTTCTTGATAGGGCGTTGATCCAGGGAACTAGTCTGACTGCCGTATGTGGAGTCGGGAAGGAATTTTTTCCCCCAATGTGGAGCTTAAGCTGGGTTCACATCGCATTAGGTGCCATCCATTTAACGGATCCGTTACTAAGCGGCACTAACACAATGTAACGGATCCGTTAATGCGCCCATTAATGTCTATTACCATAACGCATCCTAACGCATGTCAAAATCGGCATGTGTTAGCGATGGTGCATTACTTTGGGACACATCCTCGAACGCGGACTACCGCGTTTTCGGGTACGTTAGGTCTAAGGCACAGCATACAGACGTTCGCTGGGCATAGACCTCTATTTCTAACGCATGACAACGCAATGCTACTATGCGTTAGTGCATGCGTTAACGCGATCGTACAAAAAAAGATTTTGAGCATCAGCATTAGCGCATCCCTTTAACAGATCCATTAAACAGATGGCACTAACACGATGTGAACCTAGCCTTAGTGTTTGCCGCATGGGTCTTTTTTGCCTTGCACTGGATCAACATGTTAGGATATGGGTTGAACGAGATGGATTTAAAGTCTCCTTCCAAACTTAAAAACTATGTAAATATGTAACTTTGTTCACTGAGATTACAAAAATTTACTCCATACTACAAAACTGAGAAATGTAGCCTAGGAAAATGTGTAACCGATTTTTGGGTGTGTTATACAGTATAGCACGAAAAAGGACCTCAGAGAACATAATACTTGATGGATTGAAATATATTACATTTTTCCAGCACCCACAAAAAAAGCTTCAGCTATATATTTGCCAAGGGGCTGCACAGGCCTAATCCCTGTCTACAGACTGAATTCTGTCACTCTTCCTGCTCCTGCGACTCTCTCTCCCTTCCTAGGCTAAATGCAGATTATATGTGCTGCAAACGATTAACACTAAGAAGGGCTGTTAGTATGATGGCTCAGCTTCAGCACCAGTATCATGTGATAATGAAAAGCAGTCGGCACTCCAGTCGTTATCGTGGTGCACGTGGAAGGAATGAATCATCCAAGAAAAGAGGAAATCCCGGCACTCACATGTGTTGATTTAATTTGCTTTATTCCACATCACAGCACCAGTATCAACACTACAGGCCTCTGATTCGTTATACTGTGAGCACAGGCCTTGACTAGCACTCTCTTCCTTCAATACGAAGTGTCACAGAGCTGTGCAATGGCGTCAGTGTGCCGAGCCGGGCAGTGCCTGTCCATTTATAAGCCATTATGATGTCACATGGCTAGTCAATCACAGTAATGCCACAACCAAGATGGCTACGACATTACATTGACTCACAGGCAATCCCCACAATGAGTACATCTGAGCACCGTGACACTCGCGTGATAACCGAGTATCACTGAGCACTTTCACTCATCCATATTGATTATTTAATCGTGTGGTTGAATATAATTTTAAAATCAAATTAAATTGTGACCAAATGTGGATTGAATAAGCCACATGGCGCTTTCTTATTGTCTTGTTTTACTGTCACCATTTTCAGCTGTAATGTTACAGAATTTCTCACAATCCACCATGATAGCTGTGCCTCTGGCGATAACATAATGGACATCTAGAGATCCCATAGGTCCATGCAACATTCTCAGTAGAACATATGCACATTCCCAGCTGCAAAATATCTGAACAATTATACTAAAATGTTGACAGTTACGTTAGACTATAACAAGCGCCATGGGAGAGCCAGCACACATCGAAGCTTCCCAGCGGAGCAGCATGTTTCTTTGCTGATACCTCATAATATACTGGCAACCAGAGACGTTTTGTCATCTGTGCAAAGCTTTGGTGCAAATTCTGTCTGACAAGGAATTTTAATGCATTATGTGAATAATGGCCAGCTGAACTTAAGTACTTCCCGCATGTGGCATTCTGTTTTTTCTCTTCTTTTAAAGAGGTAAATATGTTAGAGTAGCAATTAGCGCTGGAGAGCGTATTATGAGAAATGAACAGGCAGGCGTTCCCGTAATCATTTCACATAATAAAGCTGCCTCAAAGCACTTTAAAACATTTAATTACTGAAACATCATGCTTCAAAGATGATGCTGTGTAGGTGAAAGTTCTTAACAGCATTCTGCTCTGCAAATTCATTTTTTTCCAGAGTTCCGTCCATTTTATTATGGGGTAATTTTAGGATTCCTTTTCACTTAAAACGCAGAAGAGGTATTACGTAAAGTCTTCGAATTCTGTAAAAGATGGGGCAAGAATAGGCAGACTTCAAGCTTTATTACATTATTTCTGTGTTTTTACAACCATAACAGCTTTAATTCTTATTAGGATTTTTTTTGGTTTTTTTTAGTAAGCTTTGGTCAGGCAATTACATTGACTGTTGTTCTGTACTTTTCATTAAAAAAGGAATAAAAAATTATAGTTGTCTGATATTTATTGATTCATTCCACATATATGTGAAACCTTTTAGTATCTGTTGAGTTATGTATTATTCTGTAATGTCTATTGTCTGTAGAAGTCCCCTCTATAATGTAAAGTGCTGCGGAATAGGTTGGCGCTATAGAAATAAAAATTATTATTATTATTATAACAAAGGCATTTGTACAGTATGTAGCAGTTCATTATTTTCAGGGGGGGGTTTGGCATATTTTTCAAGTTTTGGATTAACCAGTATTGATGCGTCCGCATGAATGATGATATAGTTATTGCTGCTTTGTGTAGTATTAGGCACTCTTCACTGAACCATATATTGAGAGCCAAGGACTAAATCGATTCTATCCTGTGAGATCAGAAAATCCACATCTAGAACCAATATAAGTTTGGATCCTGTCCTAATCACACATTAAAGCTCTTCCCCAAGAAACCTTCTAAGATTAGGACTCCTTCTTGTATTCTTATTGCAGCCTTTGCATGTGCAGTTTTCTCATTCCCTTATTTTTGTAGAGAATTGTATCTGTTAACAGTCACAATGTTTTATGTCATTATGCCGGAGTCAGCTCCTTTCTATATTCAGAGGTTTCTTCTTCGCTGGTGTAAGGGGTTACAAAGTATGATGTGTTTCCCTAACCCCTTTCAAGTATGTCCTGGTTACTGTATCTTGTCTTATGTTATATTTGACTAATATACATCTCAGTGCTGCTTTGATATATGTATATAATGTGTAGTGTAATGTTGTGTTTGTGCGGCACACTGTATTTAGTAGGGAAAGCGCAGTGTATAGTTTAGACACTAAATGGAGACATAGAGTTTAACCCCTTAACGACCAAGCCATTTTGTAGGTTAAAGACCACGCCTTAATTTTGAAATCGGACCACTGTCAATTTATATGGTTATAACTCTGGAACGCTTCAACGTATCCCGCTGATTCTGAGATTGTTTTTTCGTGATATATTGTACTTCATGTCAGTGGTAAAATTTCTTCGATATGACTTGCGTTTATTTATGAAAAAAATGGAAATATGGCAAAATGTTTTCAAATTTTGCAATTTTCAAACTTTTAATTTTTATGCCCATAAATCAGAGAGAGATGTCACAAAAAATAGTTAATAAATAACATTTCCCACATGTCTACTTTACATCAGCACAATTTTGGAACCAAATTTTTTTTTTCTTAGGAAGTTATAATGGTTAGAAGTTGACCAGCGATTTCTCATTTTTCCAACAAATTTACAAAACCATTTTTTTTAGGGACCACCTCACATTTGAAGTGAGTTTGGGAGGTCAATATAACAGAAAATACCCAAAAGTTACACCATTTTAAAAACTGCACCCCTCAAGGTGTTCAAAACCAAATTCAAGAAGTTTATTAACTGTTTAGGTACTTCAAAAGAATTGAAGCAATGTGGAAGGAAAAAATGAACATTTAACTTTTTTTCCCAAAAATTTTTATTTGGACACAATTATTTTATTTTGTCAAGGGTTTCAGGAGAAAATGAACCACAATATTTGTTGTGCAATTTCTCCTGAGTACACCAATACCCCATGTGTGGAGAAAGACCAATATTTAGGCGCACGGCAGTGCTCAGAAGGGAAGGAGCATCATTTGAGATTTTGAATGTCAAATTGGCTGGAATCGAGAGCAGACGCCATGTCGCGTTTGGAGAGCCCCTGATGTACCTAAACAGTGGAAACCCCCAACAAGTGACCCCATTTTGGAAATTAGACCCCCCAAGGAACTTATCTAAATGTGTGTTGAGCACTTTGAACCCCCAAGGGCGTCACAGAAGGTTATAACGTAGAGCCGTAAAATTAAAAAATCATATTTTTTCCACAAAAATGATCTTCAATGAGCTATAATTTTTCCATATTTCCCGACAGTCATGTGCAGGCTTGATTTTTGCGGGAAGAGCTGACGTTTTTATTGGTACCATTTTCGGGCACATAACGTTTTTTGATCGCTATCTATTCTTATTTTTCTGTTCATTTTTTGAATGAACAAAAACCAGCAATTTAGGAATGCTTTTTTTTTTTTTTCCCCCTCCGTTCCGCATGTGGTAAAATTAGTATGGCAGCTTTATTCTTCGAGTGACTACGATCACAGCGATATCTCATTTATATCTTTTTTTTATGTTTTGGTGTTTTTTACATAATAAAAACTTTTATAGAAAAAATATTTTTGCATCACTTTATTCTGCGAGCTATCACTTTTTAATTTTTTTGCTGATGATGCTGTTTGGTGGCTCGTTTTTTGCGGGACAAGATGACGTTTTCAGCGGTACCATGTTTATTTATATTCGTCTTTTTGATCGCGTGTTATTGTACTTTTTCCAAGCGGTATGATGATACTGCTTGGAAAAAGTATAATTTGCTACTTTTTTGTGTTTTTTTTTTTACGGCATTCACTGAACGGGTTAACTAGGGTGACACTTTTATGGATGGGATTTTTACGGACGTGGCGATACCAAACGTGTATTTTTTTGTTTATTTTATTTTTTTTACATAAAAATGTGTAGTTTTTAGGGGATTTTTTAGGGAATTTATATATTATTTTTTAATAATTTTTTTACATATTTTTTTTTAAAAAATGTTGTTTTTTTTTACCTTGTCCCTATATGGGACTTTCACTTTCGCTTTCACTTTAGGTATAATACATTGCAATGCTCCAGGATTGTAATGCATTATACCAATGCTGAGAGCTGCTGACACCATGCTGTGAGCATGATCTCACCAGCTCTCCGTAGGTAAATGACCCGGAGGTTGTCATGACACCTCCGGGTCATCATGGCACAGGTTGGGCCCCATGATTACATCACAGGGACGCCGACCTGAGGCAGAGGGAGCCCCGTACCCTCTGCCTCCCTCTCTGAACGCTGTGATCACGCATGATCGCAGCAGTGAGGGGGTTAACAGCCAGGGGCGGTGGAGGCTCCACTTCTAGCTGTCAGTGCAGGATGCTCAGCCACTGCAGCGCTGGGCTCCTACACTTATCAGGCAAGGAGAAGCTCAAATTTCAGCTTCTGCTGATCAATGCTGTGTTTGGTCTGTCAGATTGACCAACCAATCACAGCGCTGTGGTGCAGGGACCAAGTGCAAGGGTCCCTGCCCCCCTTCCTGTGCCTCTCAGCTGTCATAGACAGCTGTCGGCACTGAACTGAAACTGCGTGTTTACATGCAGTGACAGTTCAAAGGCAGGACGTGCAGAGTCCGTCATGGTGCTGAACGTTACCTCCTGCCATGACGGACTGTGCACGTCCATAGACATTAAGGGGTTAATAGTTTATTCACCCTGTAAATAGTTAACCACATAGGAGGGGTTAGCTGGGGAGTAAGTTAGGAAAACTTCCTCTATTTAGTCAGTCGGGCTGGGGAGCTGAAAGAGCCCAGTCAGGGGGCCCTGACCCCTTTGTGCTTAGGTGGGATATATGCCCGAGCTGCCTAACTACCCCGTAACATTAAAGCTGAAGCCCAGCCATCCAGGGGAAACACATAGATGAACAAGTTACAGCATAACCAGCAGTAGAGTGGAGAAGAAGAGGAGGAAGCAGAGGCAGATGGAAGGTCACCGTAAAAGTGTATGGGCAGGTCACTCCAGTATGTGGTGGATAGCCTCGTGGGCTGGATCTCTGTTGTCTGAGGCGAAGCAGAAGGGAGAATGCTCTACCATGGTGACATTCCACTGGGAGGACACCTGATCAGCTTCTATGAGGATGTAAGCTCTCAAATGGACCAAGGAGAATCATTGGATGTCATTTATCTCGACTTCTCTAAAGCATTTGACACTGTCCCACATAAAAGACTGGTAAGTAAGATGAGAAAGCTTGGGCTAGGGAAAAATGTGTGTAGATGGGTAGGTAGCTGGCTTAGTGATAGAAAACAAAGAGTGGTTATTAATGGTGCATACCCAGATTGGGCCAGGGTTACTAGTGGGGTACCACAGGGTTCTGTATTGGGCCCCCTACTATTTAATATATTTATTAATGATCTAGTGGATGGCTTACACAGTAAAATATCAGTATTTGCAGATGATACAAAACTATGTAAGGTAGTTAACACAAAGGAGGACAGTTTGCAACTACAGACAGATTTGAGTAAATTGGAGAATTGGGCTGAAAAATGGCAAATGAGATTTAACACAGATAAGTGTAAGGTTATGCACATGGGAAGGAGAAATAGATGCTATAATTACTTGCTAAATGGGAAACTGCTGGGGAAATCAGACATGGAAAAAGACTTAGGCATCTTAGTCAATAAGAAGCTAAATTGGAGTGCCCAGTGTCAGGCAGCTGCCACCAAAGCAAATAGGGTCATGGGATGCATTAGAAGAGGTCTGGGGACACGAGATGAAAACATAATTCTCCCTCTGTACAAATCACTCGTCAGACCACACTTGGAGTATTGTGTGCAATTTTGGACGCCGGTGCTCAAGAAAGACATTACTGAACTTGAAAGGGTTCAAAGGCAGGCTACTAAAATGATAAATGGAGTTGGTTCACTACAATACCAAGAAAGGTTATCAAAATTAGGTATATTTACTCTAGAAAAGAGAAGACTTAGGGGAGACCTAATATATATGTACAAGTATATCAGAGGGCAATACATAGATCTCTCCAATGAACTGTTTGTACCAAGGACTGTGACAAGAACAAGGGGGCATTCTCTTCGTTTGGAGGAAAGACAATTTCTGCACCAGCATAGAAGAGGGTTCTTCACGATAAGAGCAGTGAAGCTCTGGAATTCTCTTCCTGAGGAAGTGGTGATGGCCAACTCACTGAATGAATTTAAGAAAGGAATGGATGCTTTTCTTGTGAGTAACAGTATAGAAGGTTATGAATAACAGAATATTATAGGTAGATGGTTGACCCAGCTTAGGGGAAGGAATTTTTTTCCCTATGGAGAAAATTGGCTTCTACTCTGTGGGTTTTTTGCCTTCCCCAGGATCAACAATTCAGAACAGCTGCACTAGAAATAGGCTGAACTAGATGGACATAAGGTCTTCTTCAGCCCTCAAAACTATGTTACTATGTCTGAGACACGCCGTCCCGTGGAAACACTTAGTGACGCAAGGAACTGTGAAAGATGAAGTAATGTGCCGTCTTTATGTGATGGACATACTGGACACTAAGTGGATGTGCTGTGTCCTGAAGTAAATAAATATGTTCAGTTAAGAGTTGCCCTGGACTGTGTCTCTATTCTTTTCGATCCAGGACCAGCTTCAAGTCAGCGCAGCCAAGAAGACGCTGTGAATACCAATTGTAACATGCAAGAGAAAAGGTACCGTTTTCCTGTAGAGGGAGGCCAGGGTGTACAATGCCCGACAACCTCAGCCTCGACTACTGCCCTGGCCGACCTTTACACTCGGAGTAGGTTGCATCGAGTTATGAAAAAATGTTTGTATTTAACCAAAAAAATAAATAAATAAGATTTTCATAGAAATGACTGATTTTTTTATTCTGTATGTACTGTATTTATATGCTTTCTTTCCTTTTTTGCTCATACAGAGTGAACACACATCAAAAATCAGGACCAAATCGCAGGCAGGTAACACAATTTACAATAAATGGCCATTTCTACTTTTTTTTTACTACTCTTTGAATATAACACACGATGCTTTTTTCAGTTTGGAAAAAAAAGCATCATATCTTTCAATTTCTTTTACTGTTTTCTATGGAAAAAAAACAAATCAATGAAAGATAAAAACGAACACATCAAAAGGTTAAAAAAGCATGTTTTATGCTGTTTCCGTGTTACATTTGAAAAAACAAACAAACATGTAACTCTATGTGAAAATAATCTAATTCTTTTTCTGTCAGACTGAGCTGCCAGAGGCATAGGAAAGAGTCGGAGTAATTACCTGTCTCAAAAACAAAGCGGTAAATATAAGAAGCTATAACAGTAAAACTGAAGCATCCAAACCAATCGTTTACACACTGGAGATCAAGAGTCAATAAAAAGTAGACAATCTGTACTAAAAAAAAATAATGCACCCCAGATCTAAAAGATGCATTTTTATTTATTTGATTTTTCATCAGTTCCTGATCATCATATTTTGCCCTTTCATATTTAGGAAATAATTGTTAAAATAATGTTTTTTTATCAAACAACTAGAGTGACAAGTAACCAAAAACAAATTAATAAACCCATGACATTAAAGAAGCAAGGTCCGTAGGTGGCCCATAGGAGTTTACAAGCCAAATGCAATGGAAGGAGTAAAGCCCCCATTACACACAGCGAGATCGCTAGCAATATCGCTGAAACGTCACAGGTTTTGTGATGCAGCAGCGATATTGCTAGCGATATCGCTATGTCTGATACTTACCTGCGACCGGCTCCCCGCTGGTTATCGCTGATCACGCGAGAACGTCCTGGATCATTTCTCGTCGGGCGCTTCCTGCTGGGCTTCCTGTGGCGCCGACGAGCGACGCGTGGACACGGGCGGGAGGACATCAGGATCGCCTCGTCTGACAGGTAAGTAGCGACCCCCGACCCTTGTGATGTCGCTGGTGAGATCTTCCTGTGTGGCAGCTCACTAGCAACCACTTAGCGATGTACCAGCGATCCATATCGTTGTCGGGATCGCTGGCGCATCGCTAAGTGTAACGGTACCCTAACACAATAGGAAACAAAAAATGTAAACACATTACTCTAAGACTGCTTTCACAAGTTTTGGTCAGAAATTTGCATCTAGACTTTACAGCCAATTGTAGGTATTGATGCACAACCCAGAGGAGGAGAACATTTTCCAGTGATACTTTTTCTCTGTTTGTACAAACAAAATAGAGTGCGCAAGGGCTCATAGAAATGGCCAAAAGTCTAACAGAAGACAACCCCGATAAAAGGTGACTGCGGAACCAATTACTTCCCAATATGGTCCTTTTTTTATTGCATGTTTGGAATAAAAAAAACAGAAAAATTAAGTCGGCTTTCATGTACGCGTCTACAAACAAAAAATAAACGACATTTTTTATCCAACATTTTTTTTTATCAGATTCATCGAACAATCATTCAAATCAATGTGTCTTTGAAAAAAAAAAAGGACAGCACACTTGCCACTGATGTGTCAGCAAAATGCTGTCCATTTTTTACTCTTTATTGGGTATGAGAATATTGACTTTTTTTATTATGCAAACGAGGAAAATGGATATCACACTGATTATTGAATGAGACACACAGGTCAAAAAGAGATACAAATTGATTCAATGCATTGATAAAAAGTCAGTTTTTACTAGCATGCAAAAAAAACTCTTAATGTCAGCTCACATTGCAGGACCCTGCCTCCAGCCGGCAGTAATATTGTAAAGCAAAACCAGAGATATTTAAAGTACTGACTATTTTTATTGAATAATAAGATATTCATAAAAACATTCTTAAATAAAATTATTGATACCAAAGACAATCTGTTATCACAAGAATTTTATTTATATCTCATAAAAGTCAATTAAAAAAATCAATTAAAAACAATTAGACAAATTGTATGCAGGGGGCAAGGAAGAAAACCAAAATGACTGACATAAAAAACATACATAATATTTTTAACTAAATAACAATTAATTGGTGAAAAGATATATATAATGTAATCAGTACATGTAATAATTAATCCTCATAGATAAAGTGCATAAATATTTATTGAGGTACTCAAAATATATTAAATACACAATCACCTGTTAATGTATATTGCTCAGTGCACATACAATGTGATCAATGCATATAATAATTAACCCTCATAAATCAAGTGCATAGATATTTGTTGAAGTACTTAAAATATATATATAATATACAATCACCTTTGAATATAAAGTGCTCAGTGCTGGAGGTCTCATTACCTCCCTATATAAGACCATGAATTCCATGCATGAAATATAGTGTAAAAGGTCTTATTCGCCACCAACAATTGCCAGCCACCAGCAGTAATGAATATATGTGCAGGTAAATAAATAGTCTTATCACAAATAGTATACTGACCAAGGTTTCTTCTTGCCCCCTGCACACAGCACTCCAACGCACGTTTCGCTACCGCTTCATCAGGGAGTTGGAGTAATATTGTAGGCTGTCTGTGTTTAACCCAGTTTTCCTATGTTGGATGATGTTCTGTCTTGTTTTTTGGACTTGTCACCATACTGTTATTCTCTGGGCTGAAATTTGTGTCAGACTCCATCACATTTTCTAGATTTGTCATTTTGCCCCACAGTTGTGTTTAGCAACTCTCCATATCCAGTATCTTGAAGCCAAATGATGACCACACTAAGGACTGCAGTTTGAAGATCTGACAGGTTAAGTCCAAGTCTCATTGCAAGGTTTCCAGCAGAATTATGTATGATTGTTACATTTATTATGCCTAGATAGTGGGTCCTTAATAGTCGTTTTGTACTATTTAGACGGGTGTGCAAAGTCCAATGTTTGCCGGTTTCTCACCATTAATGCTCACAAGGAGGTATGGACTTTACCACAAGAGTATCCAAAGGCCTTACACAGACGTAAGGAATTTTTCAAAATTGATTGCATAGTTCTTGTAACGAATGGAAGCGGAGGCATAGGTGGTGAAGTTCACATTCATTTATTTTTTGAGTGGAACCTCGGGACCATGGTCCAGGGGGCTCTGAAGTGTGACTAGTGAGCCCCAGGTATCCATAGTAAGACCCCTCGAACAGGATCAGAATGGAATACCAGGAGGACACAGGTGCTACCTCCAGCTAGACCCCGGACACGTGGCAGCTGTCCTAGCGGGACAGATGGGTAAACAGAATATGCAGATATGGTGGAGGTGACCGGCGGGTACCAGGTATGCGGATCGAAGCTGGCACTGATGCTAACCGGCGAATTTTGGGTATGCCGGTTTGATTGTGCACCTGTGTCTGGGCCTGTATCACCCTTCATCTGTGGTGCTGGTCAGACAGAGTAGAGGTTAAACTTGAAATGTCTATGTCCGGACCTGGTCAACCTTTATCTGCACTTGCCTTTTCTGGCTCCATGGGAGTGATTCAGAAACGCTTCAGGAACAGTTTGCATTTAATATGGTGTGGCTTTTAATACATTTAGGAGGCTGTAATGGCACAGCAAATATAAAAAACGTAGAGTAGGACTGCCCCACATAAGAATGCCTTGGCGTGGCGGGGTGGCTCAAAATATTGATCAATTTTTTGCTAAATGTCTCAATTTGAAATACAGTTAGAAATTAATATGTGTATGTGCACTTTATGTATTGTGTTCTGACCATAAGCAGTGCTGGCTTCTCCCCTTTTTATTTGATATTGGTTTGTGGCTGACCACCACTGTTGCTGTGTGCGCTAGGTTATGTTCACCATTCTTTCTGTGTTCATTGTGATTGATCTAAAGTAGGCTGCTGTGCACACACACAGCAGCCCTGCTCTGCCTCAAGCTCTGTTTGATTGTGCACCTGTGTCTGGGCCTGTATCACCCTTCATCTGTGGTGCTGGTCAGGCAGTGTAGAGGTTAAACTTGAAATGTCTATGTCCGGACCTGGTCAACCTTTATCTGCACTTGTCTTTTCTGGCTCCATGAGAGTGATTCAGAAACGCTTCAGGTACAGGTAGGACTGCCCCATATGAGAATGCCTTGGCATGACGGGGTGGCTAAAAATATTGATCAATTTTTTGTAAATGTCTCATTTTGAATTTCAGTTAGAAATTAATATGTGCATATGCACTTTATGTATTGCGTTCTGACCAGAAGCAGCGCTGGCTTCTCCCCTTTTTTATTTAGCATTAATATCATACCATGGGATGGGCTTGCCATGCGCCAGGAAGCAGGGGAAGGAGCAGGACAGCAGGCAACGGACTGAGAGCGAGGGCCGCGCTGGGGGTCTCACTGTGGTACGGCCCTCACAGCATGAGAATTGGAGCCTTGCCAGAGGTCTTGCTGAGGTATGGCCACCAGAGCATGAGAACGGGGTCACCGCCGAGAGTCTCGCTGAGGTACAGGCACAGATGTAACAGTTCTCCAATAGTTGAAAGCCACAGAGAGTATCTCTTGGCTCCTCATCATCCATACTAGTCTCCTCAAAATATGAAGTACCTCAGGGCTCAGTTCAATCTTCAATGCTGATTGCAATTTAAAAGCAACCATTAGGCAGGATAATTTTGAACTATGACCTGGCATACTGGCTATGCCGGTGATACACAATTATATCTGACCTCCATGCCAGGAGTCATTGACCCATCCCCAAGTTTCAATTCCTGCTTAGCTGAAATGCAATAATGGAGGAGCACCAAGTGCCTGAAATTGAACCCAGACAAAACATTTTTAAGTTCTTTTAGTTGGAGGTCAGTGACAAAGAGCAAATGCCTCACACAATCCTTTAAAACAGACCAGTTCCTCAATTTGAGTATTGCCAATTAGACAATTTGTATTTTTGATTATTAATTATGATGTCTTCTTGCCCACCTCAAATAGACATATACAAAAGAAAATAATGCAGTACAGGCATACGCCCGAACCTCATTTTTCCACGACAGAGCAATTGATCGTAGGAGAAAATGCTATGTGAACCCCCATCTCACCTCCTCCCCAACCTCAGCCCTATACTTATCCCATCCTAACCCATCTCTTCATCTTATCACTAACTTCTGGTATCTTCTTCTCTGCTTTCAAACATGCCACAATCACACCTATCCTCAAAAAGCCATCCCTTGACCCAAGCGCTATGTCCAGCTATCGCTCCATATCATTGCTCCCATTTGCTTCCAAACTCCTTGAGCAGCACATCCATCTTCGACAACCTACAATCTGGCTTCCGTCCCCACCATTCCACTGAGACAGCCTTGACCAAACTTACTAATGACTTACTTACAGACAAAGCTAACAGACAATTCTCTATACTCCTCCTTCTTGACCTATCCTCTGCTTTCGACACAGTTGACCACTGCCTCCTACTTGAATCTCAGGCTGAGATTAAGAACCTTGTGTTCGAAATGCGTCCAGGTGCTCTGCAAATCAGTCCAAGGTAATTCCCCCTAGTGAGTATACCTATCTGTACATAGCTGCCCTTTTTGTACTAGTGATTTTTATCGACATTGGAAATAAAACTTGAGATTTTATTCCTACTACAGATCCTCTCTTCCTTTGGCGTCAAAGACCGTGCCCTATCATGGATCGCCTTATACCTTATGTACTGATAAGTAAGATATGACTTCTCTGGAACATTCCAGAATCTTCCATTCTCTAAACTACAGATGAGACTTTGCCTGTCACATAGCTGCAACCCCCCTTCCTCACCCACAGCTCTGTGAAATCTGAGATCCCAGTGAGGATTCTTCCCCCTTCCCCCTTAGCCAGGAAAGGATTTCTTTTGTTTTAAGCACCATGTGACTGGATAGAAGTATGGGTAATATTAAAGAGGCTGGATCGCGAAAACAATATGCAACAGAGATATAAAAATTACATATCTGCGTAGGGCACGAAACCAGAGATCTGGCCCATAATTTTCAAGGTTCTAGCACCCACAGAAACTGAGAATTGGATTTATCCTAAACGGTGTGACATAATTACTGCATGTTTGCTCTTGATTTATACCCTCTGATAGACTAAAGAAAATGATACCATGTGCGTGTTTATACGATGTACCCTCTGCGAGATATAGTCATAAGTTTAGTAGTCAGATTCTAGCTCCAAGAGAAGGGGTAGGACCCAAACGGATAAGGTATCCACTCCCTAAAATTGGTCATTTGAACTGGAGATTCTGTGCTGACAGGATCCCAAATGCAGCGAGACGTCTGGCCTCGCCTCCCCACATGGTTAGCCTAAAGACCATCTAAGCAAATGTAAGTGTAAAGGCCCCGTTACATTTAGCGATGCACCAGCGATCCCTACCACGATATGACCCGGTAAGGATCGCTGGTGCATCACTAAATGGTCGCGAGTGAGCTGCCAAACAGACAGATCTCACCAGCAATGCAGCGATGCTCGGTCGTTACGTACCTGTCAGACGGCAGCGATGATGACCGTCTTCCGCCTGCGTCCATGGAGTAGCTTGTCAGTGCCAGCAGGAAGCCGACGACGAGAAATGGACCAGGCCGATCTCGCGCGATCAGCGATATCCAGCGGGGGGGCCGGGTCAGAGGTGAGTGTCACATGTAGCGATATCGCTACCGATATCGCTGCTGCGTCACAAAATCGGTGACGCTTTAGCGATATCGCTATGTGAAAAGCTCCCTTTAATCTCTATGTTAATCCTGCTTATTTTATATTTGCATTGTACATATCTAATGTCTCAACTTTGTAACATCTTTTATCAATGTAATCACTGCCCGCCTTTTTGGGAATAAATTATAAAATTTATTAGCTCTGTCTCCATGCTCTAAAACAACAAATCTACGTGCCTTCAATATAATTACGCTACTAATTTGGGGGTTTGCTATGGACCCTCTTAATTAACTCATTGATTAAATGAATTGTAGCTGGTGGTGGCAAAGTGTGGTCTGGACCCCGGGTACTGCTGGCTGTGACAGAAAGGGATTTTATAAGCTAATTGGGTGGCTGCGGCCAGAGTATTTTATAATTCCCTCACTGCAGCGTGCCGGGTGACCAGACTTCATTGAAGCAGCTGCCGGCGACCAATTATCTCAGGTGTAGTTCCCTGACTGACCTGAGGGTAAGGGGGGCGCTGGAGAGCTGCGAGTTCCAAAGTGGAACTGAAAAGTGGGATATACATAAATCCCCGCAGTTCGTAGATCGTTAGCAGTGGTGGGACATCCAAAATAACCCCCCCTGTGATAAATTGTTAGGGCAAGACTAGCTTGCTGTTTTTATCACAAGGTGCCAGCGGTGGGATAACTAGGATAAGCCCCCTTTGCCTGTGATAGCCGTGTGTTGGCAGTGCATCACATCCCTCCGTCCGTGACATACCGGTGTCAGTGGTGGGACCGTGGCACCTTACCAACCGCACATTTAGCGTTTCCTACTCCACACTACTTCCTCATCTCGCCCTCTCTGTTGGTGTCCCTCAAGTCTTTGTCCTAGGACCCCTTTTCTTCTCAATCTATACGCTTGGCCTAGGACAACTCATAAAGTCCTATGGCTTCCAGTACAATCTATATGCTGACGACACTCAGATCTACCTCTCTGGCCCAGATGTCACCTTTCTGCTGTCCAGAATCCCAGAGAGTCTTATCAGCCATATCCTCCTTCTTCTCCTCTCCCTTCCTCATGCTCAATATGGACAAATCTGAACTAATTATCTTTCCTCCATCTTGCATACCTTCCCTACCTGATCTATCTATCACAATAAATGAAATCACACTTTCGCCTGTCCCAGAAATTCGCTGCCTCGGAGTAACCCTTGGTTCTACCCTGTCCTTCAGGCTGCACATCCAAGCTCTCGCCACCTTCTGTCCTCTCCAGCTCAAAATATAATTCTAGAATCTAACCTTTCTTCAACCCTCACTCTACCAAAATGCTTGTGCATGTCCTAATCATCTCCCGCCTCAACTACCGCAATGTCCTCCTCTGTGGCCTACCTTCTAACACTCTCACACCCCTCCAGTCAATCCTTACCTCTGCTGCCCGACTATTTAATCTCTCTTCTTGCTACCTGCTTCCCCTCTTTGCAAATCTCTTCACTGGCTCCCAATTTCCCAGCGTATCCAGTTTAAACTACTAACACTGACCTACAAAGCCATTCATAAGCTTTCTCTTCCATATATTTCCAAACTAATCTCTCAATATCTTCCCTCACATAATCTCCGGTCCTCCCAACACCTCCTTCTCTCCTCCACGCTTCTTTGCTCCTCACCCAATCACCTCCAAGATTTCACCCGAATATCCCCCATCCTCTGTAATTCTGTGCCCCAACACGTCTGGTTACCTATGACATTTGGATCTCTCAGACAAACCTGAAAACCCATCTCTTCAAATAAGCTTACAACCTGTAATGACCACGCAGTCACCTCAAGACCATCGGAGCTACTGCAACCCCCGACCTTCTGTCTCCTTCCCCACAATCTTGTAAAATGTAAGGGTCCCGTTTCACATAGCGACGCACCAGCGATCCCGACAACGATACAACCTGGTATGGATTGCTGGTGCGTCACTACATGGTCACTAGCAAGCTGCCAAACAGGCAGATCTCTTCAATGACGCAGCAATCCAAAGGCGATCCGTATAACAACCTCGGCGGTCGTTGGTACCTTGTCACACAGCAGCTTTTCTGACGACTCACGCCTGCGTCCCTGAGTTCTGCGTCACCAACGAGGTCGCTTGTCGGCGTTAAATACAGCGATGCGCGCTGGCCAGCGGGACACCGATGATGAAAAAATGGCCCAGGACATTCGAGCACAATCAGCGATATCCAGCGGGGGGGCCGGTCGCCGCTATGTGTCACATATAGCGAGATCGCTGGCGAGATCGCTGTTGCGTCACAAAATCGGTGACGCTTCAGCGATCTCGCTATGTGAGATGGGGCCTTAAGCCTGCAAGTGCAGGGTCCACTTCCCTCTGTACCAGTCTGTTATTGCTAGTTTGTTTACTGTAAGTGATATTTGTATTTTGATATGACCCCGTCTCATGTACACCACCATGGAATTAATGGTGCTATATAAATAAATAATAATAACCCAGCTTTAGAATACAGGGCAATGCCAATTGTCAGCACAAATTGCATGCCACCATTGAACCTTGTGGAAACATTATTAGCAGTCTGCAAAGAGCCCCAACCATTATTGCACTGAATACCCTTAGGATGAATTAGTTCCACAAATGCAATCCACATCTTCCTGAGCAATCTTCATGTTCCTTTGTTTGAATGGGTGCAAGGTCTCACAGAAACCCACACAGACACTGTGAAAATACTTTCCAGAAGATAGAAGGTTGACCAAACTCAATATTAACTCAATATAGAGATCTCTAACATGCTCATATGGTGAGGAACAGATTTCCACACACATCCATAAAGTGTATTGTATGAATTGCATTTCCATTTCTTTACCTTACAGATTCAGCATGTTGCAGAAGTTTCATTGATTTTTGATACATCTCTTCCATGTATAGACTCTTTTCTATAGTTTTGGGCACAATATTTTGTCCAACAACTGGAAAATAAGTTGGAAAATGACAGGTACCTGGACAATATCGAAAAAATTGAGTTGAAGTTCTTTCTCAAGGTGAACCAACAGTCATTGGAGCAAGTGACAAAAAGTGTATATAATGACTTCAGACCTGTGAATCCTCACATTGTGTGCATGGCGCACTGTGAGGCTTCACCGGGAGCAGGTGGTGATGTGACTGCAAGCATGAGATTTGTATACATGTGGCCACATTATGACTAGATCTGTCCAGCCTCACTCAGTGCATTTGCACTGAGCGAGGCTGCACCCGCCTAGTCTGCACTTGACATATGTATGCAAATCACATATTTGCGGTCACGTGCTCGCTAAAGCCAGCACTCAAGAATCTTTACAGTGTGTGTGTGATGTTAGGATTCCAGGTCTGCGGTCACACAGAGTACTGCAGACTTGTAGCCTAAGACCGAACAACCCCTTTAAAGTACCACTCCTGCATTATTTATTCCACCATCTATTAGCCATCAGTAAAGTATGTTCAGTGTATAAAGTAAAATATTGCTCTGTTGTTTATTCTGTTGTTTACAGCACCCCGCTGGTCCTCTCTTGGATCATGTGATTGCAGATCTGAGTAGACATCTCATTACAGTGGTTTTATGTGGACCGGAAGTCAATTTCTAAATGAATGACTAAGAGACTCAGAATGGAGCTTTTATAGACTTACATTTAGGCCAAAGTCACACGAGTGATGATTCTTTCATGCGAGAGAGTTGGTCCCATTATGCTAATGACACAGGGGGTTGGACCAGATGGCCCAGGAGGTCCCTACCAACTCTACGATTCTATGATTCTATGACACATTGACCAAGCGCTGATTTGAGTTTATGCCAAGTGTCGTCCTACTGTGATACGATTCTCTTGCATGAGAGAATTGTATCACAAGTGAAGAGAAGATGAAGAACTTAATTTCTCCATCTTCTCCATTGTGTGAGTCCACGGAAATTAGTGCAGTCCGATATTTTATATGCACTTATAGACTTGAATGGACGCATGTTATCCGATTT
This sequence comes from Dendrobates tinctorius, assembly GCF_039654945.1. Taxonomy (NCBI): domain Eukaryota; kingdom Metazoa; phylum Chordata; class Amphibia; order Anura; family Dendrobatidae; genus Dendrobates; species Dendrobates tinctorius. The sequence goes on from NW_027361783.1 coordinate 15,924,956, forward strand.
TCAGAGCGTGGTGCCATATTTTTACATAGTCAGATTTGATCTGTGGATAAATATGCAGATCTGCACTACACCTTAGATTAACATTGGTCTGATTGCTAACTGATAAAATATAGGATACAACTTGTCTGAGTTATACACTAGTGTGAGTGAGCCCTAAAGGAGAAACGTTAGCCAGCAAGAAAAAGCTGTAGTCACATTACGCAGGAGAGGAACTGAAGCAGTGCGGGAAACGGCATAATACAGTGACTAAGAATTTTTAGGAACACACTAAACATACGTTAATGCTAGCTAAGAAATGCTGAAATAATAAAATGCTGGACTGGGACCGTAAGTGAGTCAATAAGCACTCAGAAGTGCGATTAATGTATCATATGCAGATTTTGCAGAGGATTTCCAGCAAACTTGATTACAATGTGGTGTATGTCGCTTAATGCTATCTGCACTCATTTATTTGATTCATCTTATCACAGTGTATTTGCAGCCTTTTTATGTATGCAGATTTTGTAATGGATTTTGTTGTGGATTTTATCTTATGTATTGAAGAGGTAAATGCCCAGTGAAAATCTACAGAAAGAATTGACATGCTGGGAACTTAAAAATCTGCAAAATGGTTCAATTTATGCAGGGAAGATATCCATAGTATATAGATAGAAATCTCATCTTCTTAGCTGATCCATGGTGAGTGGATGGAGATGAAGGTCGGGTGACCACGATCTGGAACTAGCAGCGCTTTGAACGCAGTACTGCTGTCTACTGAATGTATGTGAATCCGCATGTGTTCTCTGATCCGTGCGGATTCACCGTGTCCAATACATTCTATGGGTGAATTTGTTCTTGCGGAGACTTGCGTCTCCACAAAAGATATTGACGTGTTGCGGTTAGGAAAGACGCGTTGCATTTCCATCTCCGCAGGTGTCTGTGGGCACATAGTGGACATGGAATTTCTTGAAATCCTATCCACTATGCTGTAACATCTGCACGCTGCGGGTTTGACGCTGCATAAGTAAGCAGTGTCAAACCCGCAGAAACTCTGGATCTTCTGTTTATACCCTAATTGTTACAATGTCTTCCATACACAGCACATGAAGAAGCAGCATCATGGAGGGCTTTACACAGCAAGATATAGAACACTTACTGGAAACCAACAGCACTATGTGTCCTTCTTGCTTCTCTCTCTCATTCTGCTCCTCCCTCTCCCTCCATCCTGCTTGCTCAATAGGCAGCTGTAATCTGATCTCTCACTGATCTGGCAGGACTTGAACTCTAGTGCCATCTATTGGAGGGAGCAATCCTACATGTCAATATCGACCCTTTACTAAGCCTTTCAATATGACTTAGGATACAAGACAAATCAGAATTTGTATATTTAATTTCCCAGAGGAGCATGCAAGGCATTTAAGTCTTCTCATACTGGCATGCCAGACCTGACATGTCACTCTCCACAAGGAGAAATGTAACCCCTTAGATCCTACAGTATATTAGGATTCTTAAATTTGCTTCTACTACTGATTGATGCAAAGTTTTAAACATTTTAACTCATTTAGGGTTTTGGGCTTGGAAATAAAAGTGTCAGCAGGAGTAGCGATGTGCTCTTTGGCTGAGCTACAGCCGGCTATAACTATACACACATGGGGGACAAGTCTACAGTTTATATCTAGTCACTGGCAAACACAGCCAGAAAAGGGCCCCATGCAAAAATTGTATATGGGCGCTTTCCTGTCTAATAGCTTATCATACTGCACAATTCCCCAGTTTTGGAGGTGAAAATGAGTCCGCCTACCTCTTGGGCCCCTGCCCAGCTACACATTTGCACCACAGGTATGTCCGCTTTTGTATCTAGTGAAAGATATGAGAATAAGGCCACAGAAATTGGCAAGCATAATCATTTCTAAGCACACTGAAAAAGATGTATGCTCTTATGCCAGCTCTTCTAGTTGCAGCCAGTATTCTGAGTTGAGCACCTTCTCGTCCTTTCTAATACCAGCTCTTGTGCTGGCAGTCAGCCAGCCATAATTACAGGTTGATGCTATTGTTGCTGAGGACTTTTATTCAGGCATAATGTGACATACAATGAGATAGTAAGTCAATAGAAAAGATATTAAGCAGTGAGAGAGGATTAATGCTTCCATATGGTGTTCATAAGATGGTGGGGAGTAGGTTGACTGGGAAAGTGGCAGAAGAAGTGAAATTTCTAAAAAGAACTTGAGCTCTAGTTTTTATGCTATTGTAATGAGTGGTAGTAGCAGCATGAAAAAAGATGTTGGAGTGCAGAATTAGGCATAGTAACTAAGAGTGGGATACAGTGTACAAAGTGCCCAAATATACTAAAAATAGGATCACAGTAGTGATGATGATACACGGAGATGTTGTTAAAAAAAGAATTTTGAGTGATGGAAAATTAGGAGTTCTTATTGAAGTCTTCATAGGCTATTGGAGTGCCAGAGCGAACATAACAATGGCACAACCCCAAAGGTGCCCAAGAGATAAGGGGGTCCTCTTTTACGTCCATAGCACCAAACTGATTCTTTTAGATGCAAACTAGGAAGGGCTCATATACTGTTCTTGCATAGTGACCCTCATCTGTTTGTTTCTGCCCCGGCAGAGTGCCATAAGAATAATGTGATTCAGAGAGAAGGGATAGAAGTGTCCTTTTAACTATATGCGCTTACATTAGGAAAAAGTTCAGTTTTAGCTCGCAATATTTTTGTAATACAATTGTTTTTTTTATCTGATACGTCCCTTGAAATGTCTGCTTTTAATTCAGTCATTTTGATTCTTCCAGAATCAAGCACATTTTCAGAGCCATAATTTACTTTGCAGTGATAAGAAAATGAATTTCAAACAATCCTATCAGATAAGAAAACACAGCTTCTTCATTGTCACCTATAATAGAGAAAACATTGTCTTTTGTAGTTTATTGTAATATTTCTGTTAATAAATGTCACATGAGTCTGTGAATGTTAGACCACTAACTTTAGTTTTATGTTTTTTTGCCTTGATATGTTTTTCTATATATTGTGTCAACATTGTAAATATGACTATAATGTTCAGCCTAGTGATTTCCTTTGTATAATGGTGTATATCCTTTGGGATTTTGATCAGGCAGTCGGTTTATAGTAGCTTAATCGCTTATATATTTTAATCGTTGGGAGTTTCATTTTCTATATTTTAATTTGTATACTATATACCTGACTGTATCACTATATAATCTATATAATCTAGATCCTGTGTTTGCAAATTATAAATGTTTTTCACATGTAATGTGGTGCGGGGCGGTAGCCACTGGCAAGGAACTCGTCTTCAGTGTTCAGGCTTGGTACATGAAAGTGTGGGTCCCGGCTGGGTGTGTTGACTTGTGCTGCGAAGGTCTTACGCTTTTTCAGGCCACATTTAGCAGGTGTTGTGGGCTGGCCATGACCAGATGTTTCACAACCCAAAGAGAGAGACTCACATTCCAAAATAAACTCTTTACTGAATGGTAACTTGATAAGGGTTATATACAAAAGATAGTGGGTACAAAGTTTTATGGACTTTTCCTTTAAAGTATGAAGCATTATTCCACACGTCATCCTTCCTCTGTAGTATACTTCCAGGGCTTTCAAGGCACACTATTTTTCCCTACTGTACTTTGTGATCATGATATGGTCTGTGGGGTATCATTCTATCTATGTTCATATTTTTACTGATTTTAGGAGTGTTCTCTTCTTGCTCTGTATCATTCTGTGTGTTCTCCATCTGGTCCAGAGTATTAATTACTTTACAAAGGTATGAAAATTGAATTAGCTCAGTTACCATCTGCAGCCTGAGCTGCCTCTTCATGAACCCCTGCTGACTTAATGGTTGTCCATTCATGACCCCTCTACATAGTTATTAAGGTTGAAGGGAGACTTTAAGTCCATCTAGTTCAACCCATATCCTATCCATGTTGATCCAGAGTAAGGCAAAAAAAACCCATGTGGCAAACAGTAAGCTTCACATTGGGGAAAAAAATTCCTTTCCGACTCCACATACGGCAATCAGACTAGCTCCCTGGATCAACGCAATATTAAGGAAACTAGTGTATATATCCTGTAATATTATACTTTTCAAGAAAGGCATCCAGTCCCTTCTTAAATTTTAGTAGGGAATCACTCATTACAACATCATATGGCAGAGAGTTCCATAGTCTCACTACTCTTACAGTAAAGAATCCGCGTCTGTGAGTATGCTTAAACCTTCTTTCCTCCAGACGTAGAGGATGCCCCCTTGTCCCCGTCACAGGCCTAAGAGTAAAAAGATCATTAGAAAGGTCTTGGTATTGTCCCCGCATATATTTATACATTGTAATAAGATCACCCCTAAGCCTTCGATTCTCCAAACTAAGTAACCCCAAGTGTAATAATCTGTCTTGGTATTGCAGACCCCCTAGTTCCCTAATAACCTTGGTCGCTCTTCTCTGCACACGCTCCAGTTCAGCTATGTCTTTCTTATACACCGGAGACCAAAACTGTACACAGTATTCTAAGTGTGGTCGCACTAGTGACTTATATAGAGGTAAAATTATGTTCTCCTCATTGGCATCTATGCCTCTTTTAATGCATCCCATTATTTTATTTGCCTTTGCAGCAGCTGCCTGACACTGGCCGCTAAATGTGAGTTTGTCGTCCAGCCATACACCCAGGTCTTTTTCAGTGACAGTTTTGCCCAGTGTTTTACAATTAAACACATAATTATACATCTTGCTCGTTCTACCCAAGTGCATGACCTTATATTTATCCCCATTAAAGCTCATTTGCCATTTATCAGCCCAAGCTTCTAGTTTACATAAATCCTCTTGTAATATAAAATTGTCCTCCTCTGTACTGATTACCCTGCAGAGTTTAGTGTCATCTGCAAATATTGAAATTCTACTCTCTATGCCCCCTACAAGGTCATTAATAAATATGTTAAAAAGAAGCGGGCCCAAAACTGACCCCTGTGGTACCCCACTGCTTACCGTGACCCAGTCCGAGTGTGCTCCATTAATAACCACCCTTTGTTTCCTATCCCTGAGCCAGCTCTTAACCCACCTACACATATTTTTCCCTATCCCCATTGTTCTCATTTTATGTATCAACCTTTTGTGTGGCACCATATCAAAAGCTTTTGAAAAGTCCATGTACACCACGTCCACTGCATTCCCTTGGTCCAGTCCGGAACTTACCTCTTCATAAAAGCTTATCAGATTAGTCTGACAGGAACGGTCCCTTGTAAACCCATGTTGATTTTGGGTCATAAGATTATTCTTCTCCAGATACTCCAGTATAGTATCTCTTAGAAAACCCTCCAGTATTTTACCCACAGTTGAGGTTAAACTTACTGGCCTATAATTTCCAAGTTCAGTTTTTGTCCCCTTTTTGAATATTGGCACCACATTTGCTATACGCCAGTCCTGTGGTACAGACCCTGTTATTATGGAATCTTTAAAGATTAAAAATAATGGTCTATCTATGACTGTGCTTAATTCCTGCAGTACTCGGGGGTGTATCCCATCCGGGCCCAGGGATTTGTCAATTTTAGTGATTTTTAGACGCCGCCGTACTTCCTGCTGGGTTAAGCAGGTGACATTTAACGGAGAATTTTTATCCCTGATCATGCTATCCGTCATGGGATTTTCTTGTGTAAATACTGATGAAAAAAAGTCATTTAGCATATTGGCTTTTTCCTCATCCTCATCCACCATTTCACCCTGACTATTTTTAAGGGGGCCAACACTATCATTTTTTAGTTTCTTACTATTTATGTAGTTAAAGAATATTTTGGGATTATTTTTACTTTCTCTGGCAATGAGTCTCTCTGTCTCAATCTTTGCTGTTTTGATTTGCTTTTTACAGAATTTATTTAATCTTCTGTATTTAGTTAATGCCTCATCACTACCTACTTGCTTTAATTCTCTAAATGCTTTATTTTTATCTCTTATTGCGCCCCTTACAGCTCTATTTAGCCATAGTGGTTTCCTCCTATTTCTAGCATGTTTATTCCCATACGGTATATATTGTGCACAGGTCCTATTCAGGATGCTAATAAACGTCTCCCATTTTCTTTGTGTATTTTTATGTCTCAGGATATCGTCCCAGTTAATTGCACCAAGATCATCTCTCATCCGTTGGAAATTTGCCTTCCAGAAGTTTAGTGTCCTTGTAACTAGTGTTGAGCATTCCGATACCGCAAGTATCGGGTATCGGCCGATACTTGCTGTATCGGAATTCCGATACCGACTTCCGATATTTTTTCAATATCGGAATTCGGCATCGGAATCGGAAGTTCAAAGTTGATTGACAGCCTGACGTCATCATGATGCGCGGTGTGTGCGCATCATGATGCGCCGTCATTTCGGGCCTTCCGGGGGTCTCTGCCGGCCTGCCGGGGGGCTGTGTGGACTGCCCGGGGTCTGTACGGGCCTGCCGGGGGGCTGTGCCGGCCTGCCGGTGGTCTGTGCACCCTGTGGGGGTCTGTACCGGCCTGCCGGGGGGCTGTGCCGGCCTGCCGGTGGTCTGTGCACCCTGTGGGGGTCTGTACCGGCCTGCCGGGGGGCTGTGCCGGCCTGTCGGTGGTCTGTGCACCCTGTGGGGGTCTGTACCGGCCTGCCGGGGGGCTGTGCTGATGTCCGGGGGTCTGTGCAAGCATCGTCCGATGGGACTACAAGTCCCATCTGGCGATGCCTGCTACCATGACAGTGATTGACACATTAGCCAATGATGGGACAGTAGTAGTCCCATCATCCGGCTAATGTGTTAAATGTTAAAAAAAAAAAAAATACTACATACATACTACATGCATGCTACATACATACTACATGCATGCTACATACATACTACATGCTACATACATACTACATGCTACATACATACTACATATATACTACATGCATGCTACATACATACTACATATATACTACATGCATGCTACATACATACTACATGCTACATACATACTACATGCTACATACATACTACATATATACTACATACATACTACATACATGCTACATACATGCTACATACATACTGCATGCTACATACATACTACATACATACTACATACATACTACATGCATGCTACATACATACTACATACATACATACTACATGCATGCTACATACATACTACATGCATGCTACATACATACTACATGCTACATACATACCACATACATACTACATACATACTACATGCTACATACATACTACATATATACTACATGCATGCTACATACATACTACATACATACTACATGCTACATACATACTACATATATACTACATACATACTACATACATGCTACATACATGCTACATACATACTGCATGCTACATACATACTACATACATACTACATGCATGCTACATGCATGCTACATACATACTACATACATACATACTACATGCATGCTACATACATACTACATGCATGCTACATGCATGCTACATACATACTACATGCTACATACATACCACATACATACTACATACATACTACATACATACTACATGCTACATACATACTACATATATACTACATGCATGCTACATACATACTACATACATACTACATGCTACATACATACTACATATATACTACATACATGCTACATACATGCTACATACATACTGCATGCTACATACATACTACATACATACTACATACATACTACATACATACTACATGCATGCTACATGCATGCTACATACATACTACATGCATGCTACATACATACTACATGCATGCTACATGCATGCTACATACATACTACATGCTACATACATACCACATACATACTACATACATACTACATGTATACTACATGCATGCTACATACATACATACTACATGCTACATACATACCACATACATACTACATACATGCTACATGCTACATACATACTACATATACTACATACATACTACATACATACTACATGCATGCTACATACATACTACATACATACTACATACATACTACATGCATGCTACATACATACTACATGCATGCTACATGCATGCTACATACATACTACATGCTACATACATACTACATACATACTACATGCTACATACATACTACATATATACTACATGCATGCTACATACATACTACATGCTACATACATACCACATACATACTACATACATGCTACATGCTACATACATACTACATATATACTACATGCATGCTACATACATACTGCATGCTACATGCATGCTACATACATACTACATACATACTACATGCTACATACATACCACATATATACTACATACATACAATACATTCATACAATACATACATAGACATACAGTACATATAACATAGAGTAACATACTTACCAATACTTGTCACATTGTTCCCCGAAGCCATTGTCTTTTCCGGAATAAATATTAACATAACAAACCACAAAAATACTCACCCACGATCCGAAGCAGTCCACGAGTGTGTCCCACGACGATCTTGGGTAGAGAACTGCAGCATCAGATGATGCTGCCGTTCTCTACGGGCTGCAGGAATCCAATGACGGAAGGTAGGTATCCTTCCGCACTGTATTCCTCCGCCACTTAAAAAAAAAAAAAGTCCCTAGTCTCACTTTATGCCATTGCTGCGTGGGAAATTCCCACACAGCAATGGCATAAAGTGAGACTAGGGACTTTTTTTTTTTTTAAGTGGCGGAGGAATACAGTGCGGAAGGATACCTACCTTCCGTCATTGGATTCCTGCAGCCCGTAGAGAACGGCAGCATCAGCTGATGCTGCAGTTCTCTACCCAAGATCTTCGTGGGACACACTCGTGGACTGCTTCGGATCGTGGGTGAGTATTTTTGTGGTTTGTTATGTTAATATTTATTCCGGAAAAGACAATGGCTTCGGGGAACAATGTGACAAGTATTGGTAAGTATGTTACTCTATGTTATATGTACTGTATGTCTATGTATGTATTGTATGAATGTATTGTATGTATGTAGTATATATGTGGTATGTATGTAGCATGTAGTATGTATGTAGTATGTATGTAGCATGCATGTAGCATGCAGTATGTATGTAGCATGCATGTAGTATATATGTAGTATGTATGTAGCATACATGTAGTATATATGTAGTATGTATGTAGCATGCATGTAGTATGTATGTAGCATGTATGTAGTATGTATGTGGCATGTATGTAGCATGTAGTATGTATGTAGCATGCATGTAGTATATATGTAGCATGTATGTAGCATGTAGTATGTATGTAGTATGTATGTGGTATGTATGTAGCATGTTGTATGTAGCATGCATGTAGCATGCATGTAGTATGTATGTAGCATGCATGTAGTATGTATGTAGTATGTATGTAGCATGCATGTAGCATGCATGTAGTATGTATGTAGTATGTATGTAGCATGCAGTATGTATGTAGCATGTATGTAGTATGTATGTAGTATATATGTAGTATGTATGTAGCATGTATGTATGTAGTATGTATGTAGTATATATGTAGTATGTATGTAGCATGTAGTATGTATGTAGCATGCATGTAGTATGTATGTAGCATGTAGTATGTATGTAGCATGTAGAATGTATGTAGCATGCATGTAGTATGTATGTAGTATTTTTTTTTTTTTTTTAACATTTAACACATTAGCCGGATGATGGGACTACTACTGTCCCATCATTGGCTAATGTGTCAATCACTGTCATGGTAGCAGGCATCGCCCGATGGGACTTGTAGTCCCATCGGACGATGCCTGCACAGACCCCCGAAGCCTGCACAGACTACCGGCAGGCCGGCACAGCCCCCCGGCAGGCCGGCACAGCCCACCGGAGCCTGCACAGACCACCGGCAGGCCGGCACAGCCCCCCGGCAGGCCGGCACAGACCACCGGAGCCTGCACAGACCCCCTGGCAGGCCGGCACAGCCCCCCGAAAGGCCCGTACAGACCCCAGAGAGGCTGTACAAGGCAAAAACAGGGTTTTTCTTATTCCGATACCGGAAGTCCCATAGACTTGAATGGGACTTCCGGTATCGGAATCGGCGATACCGATACTTTTTTTAAAGATCGGCCGATCCATTCCGATCCGATACTTTGAAGTATCGGACGGTATCGCTCAACTCTACTTGTAACCCCTCTACTACACATCTTATTAAAGGATACATGAAAACGTATTAATTTGTGATCACTATTACCCAAGTGACCCTCAACCCTTACATTTGATACGCGGTCTGGCCTGTTGGTTAATATTAGGTCTAGCAGTGCCCCCCCCCTCTTGTTGGGTCCTGAACCATTTGTGAAAGGTAATTGTCTCTCATAGTAGACAAAAACCTATTGCCTTTGCTGGAACTGCAGGTTTCGGTTCCCCAATGTATTTCAGGGTAGTTGAAGTCCCCCATAATAATGACTTCTTGAGTCGCAGCTTCATCTATTTGCTTTATGAGGATATTCTCTGTTGCTTCCATTATTTTTGGAGACTTATAACAAACCCCTATCTGTAATTTATTATTTTTCCCCCCTCCCCTTATCTCTACCCACAGGGACTCTACATTTTCATTAGATTCATATATATTATCACGAAGGATGGGTTTTAAGGATGATTTTACATATAAACACACGCCTCCCCCTCGCTTATTTGTTCGGTCATTTCTGAACAGACTATAGCCCTGTAAATTAACCGCCCAGTAATGGCTCTCGTCCAGCCATGTCTCAGATATCTCCACCATGTCATAATTATGTTCCAACAACATTAACTCCAATTCCTCCATTTTGTTGGCGAGGCTTCTGGCATTAGTATACATGCACTTTGTGTATCGCTCTGTACCTCTATTCTTTCTTAAATTATTAACTCTGCTCTCCAAATGCCGCAAATCATCCCCTGTAGTACCTCCTCTCACTCAGTCATCCTCTGATACTAGTCTGCTCACATTGCACTACAGACCCTATCTAACTAACTAAGAGGAAGCACTAATCCCGCTATCTTACAATATAGTCAACTATGTACTTCCCTACACAACTACCTATCTTATACCACAAAACATTATAAATCACATAAGATATATATATATATATATATATATATAAAAGACGTAAAACACTATTCACATTGCAATACAGATAACGCGATTGGTGTCTTCAAAGGTAGGAATATGATAGCACAGTCCACCACCTTTACATTCCTCTCCTCTTTAATGATGGTCCTCCTCAACCATCCACACATCTGGAAGACCCTAACACAATGCACAATACCACAGATATAACATCAATAACATTCTCTTCTTCTGGTGGTTCTGTAGTGTACCTCACCCCTCTAGTCAGCACTGACCCAGGTCCCAAAAGGTTGGACACTGGAAACAAAGAGTTCAATTTATTTTGAGACCAGAGGCCCGTGGGTCAACATAACAGCCCTCAACAGTTCATGGGTGCAGTCCACAAAAATTCTTCAACCAGGTTGGGACATCAGGTCATCCATCCCCCCTCCCTCTAGAATAGTCCCCTGTCAAGGAAACAGTCCATATAGGACAAAGTCCATAGAGGCATTGGGGCAAAGCCGCAAGCCAAATCTTCAGCTGTCCATGGCCAATCGCATGAAGTCACAGATACACAAGCCCTCAATAACCGCAAACTGTTCCTCTTTTCAAGTGCAACTGGTGCAGCTGGGGTTTGGTCCACTTCTGTCTCCTGACAACATCTCCTCTGCCACCTGTATTTCTCATTTCACCCAGTGTTTGCACTCTTTTTCCTCAGGGAGACTTGGGGATAACCTCCACCAGCTCAGTTTACTGGAGTCTGGGTTGCGACCTAGCCTCAGATATTGTGGGAGTCTGTGCCATGTAGAAGTGAGCAGTGCCAGTTCCCAGTTCAGACTGCATATGTGAAAAAATGTTGTCCCGCTCTTCCCAAATGCGGCGTTCAGCAGAGGAGACATGCGTTTTCCTTGCCTCCGACACTGATTGTAAGGGAGAGGATGTCACCTTTCTTTTTCATCCACCTCTTCCTCAAATGATAGCGAACCACCATATAGGTGCCCCAGGACAGAAAGTGAACCAGTGCACACCGTTACTGACCCCATGTAGACCTCACACCCTGAAGATTATGAGCCACAGATTCTTGATTTTGTGGCGCAATCAGGAATCCAATTTGACACCACTGGCCTCACAGAAATAGACTTTTTCAAAGTCTTTTTCTCTGAGGACTTTGTAAACTTCAAGGTGGCAGAGACAAACTTATGCCCAGCAATTTTTGGCCCGAAACACCACCACTAACTTTTCTAACACGCAGAAAAAGTGAAGATGATTTTGGGCCTTGTTGTTCACAATGGGATTAGTAAAGAACACAGAACTTCAGCAATATTGGAGTGTTGATGTTTTATACAGCACTCCACTGTTTCACATGGCTATGACCCATAAACATTGTGAGGCCATCCACAAATTTTTGCATTACAACAATAATGCATGGTGTCCTCCCTGAAATGACCCCAACTTTGAACGTCTTTTCAAAGTTCGGCCGGTCATTGAGCACTTCAACAAAAAGTTTGCTGAGGTGTACGTTCTCAAAAGGACCATCTGTGTGGATGAGTCCATAATTCATTTCAAGGTGAGGCTCAAATTCCAACAATACCTGCCCAGTAAGAGGGCCAGCTCTAAAAGCTTTGCAAGAGTACCTTAGGGTACCCCCACAGGTTTGGGGTTTATGAAGGGAAGGACACCCAGATTCAACCCCCTGAATGCCCTTCTATACTGGGAGGGTGTGGTAAAATTGTGTGGGATTTGCTGGATTAAGGCTATCACTTTAGATAACTTTGATACCAGCATCCCATTCTTCAAGTCCCTCTTTGCATGAGCTACTGCAGCTTGCGGTACTGTCTGCAAAAATCAGAAAGGCCTCCATTAGATGCTAATTGGGCAGCTGCTCAAAAAGGGTGAGAGCAGAGCTCAATGTAGGAACATATTGGTGGTCAACTACAAGGACAAGATGGATGTCCTTTTATTGACCACCATACATGGAGATGGCAGCACCCCCACCATTGTACGAGGTACCTCTACACAGGTTCACAAACCATACTGTGCATTGGGGTTAATAAGAATATTGGGGAAGTTGATCCCTCTGATCAAGTTCTCCAGCTGAACAGTGCAATGAGAAAAGCCAGGGAGTGGTACAAGAAGCTGGATGTGCACATTGTACAGATGGCAATGTACAACAATTTGTGCTATCATAATCTGAAGGCCAGACAGGTACGTACCTTCAGTTCCTGGAGGTAGTGATCAAGGCCTTAATCATTCACAGTCAGGAAGTCAGGAAGGCATGAGACCCAGTACTTCTGGAGCTGAAGGTACTCTTATTGTACCAGACCAACATTTCGCCGGTGATTAATGGCTCATGTTTAAAAAATGACATTGAACTTCTTCCTCTGGTCTTCACAGGAGACACTTAATTACTCAGCATGTGCAGAACAGATTTGAACATTTTAAGAAACACAGTTGAAGCAGCATGAAGACACATAGGGGACGATTCATTTAAATATTTACATCAGAAAAATGTCATAAAGCTTTGAAAACACACAATTGCTCAAAAATATTGCACTTTTTGGTGATTTCACACCAATTTGAATCAGCTTTGCCAAATAGGCAGAGCTCGGGAGGAGTTGGGGTGTAGCCACGTTCACCAGTTCAATTCCTCAACAGTGCTAGTGTTTTGTGCACCTCTAAATGAATTTGGTAGCTTGTATTCCAACAAGCATGGCATAAGGTGAGTGTGCACTATGCCAATCTTGATGAATCAGCTTCAATACATATGGGAGAAAGAGCAAAAGTAATAATTTGTTCTAGTTGTGATAGATAGAAGTGTTACATTGGTATTATAACATTGAGTATAACATAAATGTGATGCTGAGTCAGTCTTCACAAGCCATGAGTTGGGGAAGTCAAGGGGTCCGATGTCATAAGCCAGAAGGATATGTCATAAACAGAGGGGTAAGACAAAAGGTGAGGTCAGATTACGGACTGGGATCAGAATTCCAAGAAGATAGTGGATCAAGACTAAGGGCCCCGTCACACATAGCGACTCACCAGCAATCCCGACAACGATATCAACATGTCAGAATCGCTGGTGAGTCGCTACATGATCGCTGGGGAGCTGTCAAACAGACAGCTTCACCAGCGATCAGCACCAGCGACGCCGAGAACGCGGCATCGCTGTGTACTTTAGTTACCAGCGCGCTGATGCAGGGAGCTGGTAACTAAGGTACACATCGGGTTTCTAAGGGGCTTGCGTCACTTAGAAACCCAATGTGTACCTTGGTTACCAGCTCCCTGCATCAGTGCGCTGGTAACTAAAGTACACATCAGGTTTCTAAGCACCGCCCGGTGCTTAGAAACCCTACATTTACCTTAGTTACCAGCGCGCTGATCGCTGGTCTCCCGCCTGTCACACGCAGCGATGCGTGCTGGCCAGCAGGAGACCAGCAACCAAAAAAATGTCCAGGGTTTTCCATCAACGATCAGCGATACCGGCAGGGGGGCCAGTCGCTGCCAGGTGTCACACACAGCGATCTCGCTGGTGAGATCGCTGTTGCGTCACAAAACTTGTGACTCAGCAGCGATATCGCTACCGAGATCGCTATGTGTGAAGGGCCCTAAGGGGCTAAGCAAACTGATGGTTGAAAGTGTAATCCAAGGTTCTGGCAACAAAGATCAGAAAATAAGCACTCGGAGCACAAAGCAAACACATAACACTTGAGCTAAACTACAACTAGCAATGTTTTAATCCTTGTAGGCTGGCTAAATTGCCAGGTAATCTTTCTTAATGGGAGACACCTGAAGAAAATGCCACAGGCCCTGCCAGATTGAACAGCAGAGCTGTCATTCACAATACTGACAGCTTAGCACACCCCTGATCCTCTATGGTGACTGAGCTGTCACTCATAGAGTCCTTAAGGCTTATGATGAGCGAACGTGCTCGCCACTACTTGGTACTTGCCCGAGTATCACTGTACTCGGTGTACTCGGCGAGCACCGAGCATTTCTGGGATTACTCGGCTGGAACTCGGGTCTCAACCCAGCATTTTTGGCAGACTTTAGAGACCCAAACATGCTGCAGGGAATGTCTGCCAGGCTATGAAATGCCACAGCCATCTTTGTTGTGGTCATGCAGTGATTGGCTGACCGCACAGCATCATCAGGGGTATAAGATACCGGATGCTGCCCTGCTCGGCGCATTCAGCTCTGGATTGAGAGAGTGTAGGGAGAGCGGCTACCTTGCTAGGGTCAGAATTGGGGTTTATTAGGTAGTGTGGGGTCTACCATCCTAAATACTCACATCCAGCTAAACCAACAGTCCTTCTAAGAACTAATTCCGGAGCATATAGGTTCCAGTGTTAGGCAGGCAGGGTAATGTATGTCGCTGTATACACATCAGTGCAAGGCCTGCAGGCACTGTATGCATGCATATAGAGCACTGCATATATCAAGAGGGTCCATTCCCTTCCTGTGTTCTGGTGCTGCTGATGCTACCTGTGGGATATATTAGCCATATATAGCTAGCCCCAGGTGTAATTGGAATACAGTCCGCACATTTTTTGGTGTGGTATCTCTGTTCCAGCTCATATCTGTGCGTGCTAAAAGTTTGGCCAGTTTATGGCTCTTTTCTCTTTTTTGCCTGGCTGTCAGTTTTGGTTAAATACACCAGTATTTAGGGCAAAAAAAAGGCCACACATATTTTGCTGTGGTATCTCCATGCCAGCTCATATCCGTGCGCGCTAAAAGTTTGGCCAGTTTACGGCTTTTTTCTCTTTTTCTGCCTGGCTGTCAATTTTGGTTAAATGCAGCATTATTTAGGCAAAAAAATATACAGGCCACACATTTTTTTGCTCTTGTGTCTCCGTGCAAGCTCATATCTGTGCGTGCTAAAATTTTGGCCAGTTTACGGCTTTTTTCTCTATTTTTGCCTGTCAGTTTTGGTTAAATACACGAGTATTTAGGCCAAAAAAAAACCAGGGCACACATTTGTTGTAGCGGTATCTCCGTGGAGCTCATATCTGTGTGTGCTCAAAGTTTGGCCAGTTTACGGCGCTGTTAAATATACATATTCTTGTATATTATTCAGGACTTGTTACCAGATGTGATACTCTAAAATATGACAATGTTCTTATAAAAAAATGTAGTGGTTTATTTGGATTCTTCCATCAAAGAAAAGATTATTACAGAAAAACATAAAAATAGGTTAAATGATTATAAAGAGATTGTCCATTTGTTCATAGCTAAGCTTGTATCCTTCTTTCCTGGAACTCTGAACTCTGAATGGAAAAAGCGTCTGTCTTGTAGTACGTAGCTTCTCTTGAAGTCACACATGGTGATTAAGTTACATACCAGCTGTACATTCAATGTAATGTCTGAGCAGAGATGACTCTTCGAGTGTGTCTCATGGTGATGAAGGAGGGCGCGACCCCTAGAGTAAGCCATGAATTATATACGTCTCTTCAGAGCACGTGGTCTCTATATATGGAGTTGACATTTACCATGAGCTAAACTTACATATGTAGTGTCAGCAGAAGGCAATGTTCAGTACAGAACTGACTGTAATAAGAAATATAAATTAACAACTGAATATTAATATTTAACAGGCGCTCTTCTTTATTTTTCCTGGGTGAAAATGTACTTATATACAGCACTATGTTGCATTATTTTAAAAAACAGCTCACATCTTACAGTAGGGTCTATCTGTGACACGCCTCATACATTCGTGTGCCAAAAATTGAGGCATTTTAGGCCTAAATTTCCTTTTGTAGGCAGTCTGTCACTCGCGTTATATCCAGCAGTCTTTTGCATCCTCCAAAAAACAAAAAAACATATTTTACAGTGTGGTAAATCTGTGACGCGCCTCATACGTCCGTGTGATTAAAATTTGTGGATTTTAGGCCGGTACTCCAGTGATTTCCTGTCTGGTACTCAAGTTATATACAGCATTATGTTGCATTATTTTAAAAAACAGGCCACATTTTACAGTGGGGTCTATCTCTGACATGCCTCATACATCCATGTTCCAAAAACTGAGGCATTTTAGGCCTAAATTCCCTTTTTTGGGCAGTCTGTCACTCCTGTTATATACACGCAGTGCCTGGGCTGACAAACATTTCCCCATGGGGGGTACATTTTTTAAAAATATACTATGGGCATCATAGTCTGTAGCAGCACAGAACACGTTAACCCTGGTGATTTAGTGGTGGTGAATGACGAGACATAATGGTAAATCACACAGAAATCAAACAAATATATAAAAAATGTGAATCCACCTATGAAAGAAAAAAACTAAAGGATGGGCTCGAACACAGGTTCATAGATATGAAGCCAGAATGTGTCCAACGAGATATGTTTGTCCCTAGCGACAGCTCAGAGACAGGGATATAAATTAAAATATAATTTAATAGTATTTCCATATTTTTCTATTGTACAGGTATACACTAGGTCCTATGATTTACCAGGTCCATCCTATATTTTGGATTTTGATTCATTAATTATATATACCCATATACACAATTGTTTTTCTAGAGTCCTTTCAACTAATAAACACCATGAGGCGGGATCAATGCCTATTGTGTGTCTTCATGTAGGCAGTCACATGTAAATGTTTGTAGTTATGTCTCATACTCTATGTGTGACGGTATTACCCACAGTGGTGGGCATAACTACTGGCTGGAGTACCGTGACTACTGGCTGGAGGTGCATGACTAAAGTGATAACCATCACCACCCATAAAAATTGGAGATCAGGAATTTACTTAGAAAGTAAGTAAAGATCAAAAGTTTTTTTTTCATTTATATACTCTAATACATAGCTTTACTAACATGTTGCATATCCTCATTAAATGACTTAGAAAGCATTGGGGGCAGTTTAGTAGGGCAAAATGACATGACTGGTTCCCTTGAAAAAGCCTTGACACATGGCTTAGGGTATACAGCCAAACCAGAAACTCCATTTGCAGATATTTTTCTTTCCTCTTATGGTTGCATAGTAGAAACAATGGTTAGATGGGTACCAGGCCTTTGACAAGGCCTTAAGGAGTAATTTTTATCCTTGTGGAGAGGGCCAAATTGGCATAGGGAGACTTATAAGCTATGCAATGCTCCCTGGGAATGTAAGTATGCAATTGTCACCACTCGGGTGTCCTGGGACTAGGGGCTCCTTCCCTGTCCCTAACGCTAGGGGGCACCCTGCTACCCAGATTACTTCTGATGGTGAAGAGGCTGTAGCAACGTACCTTGCCTTAGCTCCTGAATCTGCCCTCAGTCTGTACCTTTCCCCCACCCAGGGACGAGGGCAGTAGTAGTGTACCGTAATACACCAGCTTTACTAACAAGGTAATATGAACATGGGTAACAAAAAATACTCACACATGCAGCAGAAGAATGGAAGAATGCACCGGAGCGTGGAGGATGCAGTTAAACCAAAGTAGGAGAAGAAAGGGAATTATCAGTCACTCAAAACCTAGCAACAATCACAGATAAACCCAGCAAACGTCTTTCTCCAATTACCACCAACCTCCAACGATTTAGCATAAGCTAGCTCTCACAATGAGCGCTCAGCTGAGAGTTTAATGCTGTAGGAGCAGATTAGCCCCTGCACTAATAAAATAAATTTATACCGTTTAATAAGAAGGTGAAGTGCTTCTAAACAGAGCAGAGTAGAAGAAATCAGACGCTGCGGTCATCTGGCACCTCTCTGTCATGGTAAACCTGTGACAGCAGTAACCCCTTTACACGGTAAGAGAGCTAGGGCTCTAGTTCCACTTTTTGGAAGCAGCGTTTCTAAAAGTTGATATCAACTCTTTAACCCTTTCCCGGCCTGGCGATTTTCCAGTTTTGCTTTTTCGTTTTTTTCATCCCAGTCTGCAAAAAGCCATCATTTTTTAATTTATCCATTAACATAGCCATATGAGTGTTTTTTTTTGTGGTGCAAGTTGTAGACTTATATTGCATCATTCATTTTGCCATTCAATGTGCTGTAAGATGGGGAAAAAAATTCTAAGTGCGGTGAAAATTGGGAAATTAATGCAATTCTGCAAGTAACTTTTTGGGTTTTGCTGTTATAGTGTTCATTGTATGGTAAAAATGATTTGTTGACATGATTATACAGGTCAATAAAAATTCAACTATATCAAACTTGTATAGTTTTTTATTTGGTGAAAAAAATGTTTTGGATTGCGTCACCATTTTATTACTCGTAAGGTTTTCATTTTTCCGTTGACACAGCTGTTTTGGGGCTTGTCCTTACATTTTTAGTAATACCATTTTGGGGTAGATACGATGTTTTGATCTCTTCTTACTGCATTTTTTTGCAGTGTTGCGTGACCATAAAACCCCCCCAACAATTCTGGAATTTTTTTCTCATTACATCATTGACTAATTGGGTTAATTAATTTTATATTTTAATAGACAGGATTTTTATTGTTTCAGTTACATCAAATATGTTTGATGTATGTATTTACTTTTTTTAAATTTCTTAAATTTTAATTGAGAAGATGGGCTAATAAGAATTTTTATATTTTTTTTATTTTTAAAAACTTTTTTTTTTACTTTATTTTCCACTCCTGTAAAGGGACTTGAATCTGCAATAGTGTTGCAGTATATTGTGAAAATCACAGCTTTGCATGTACACCAGTATAACTGCCATGGCAGACCGCCAGCAACCAATCGGCACACCCCACATTTGCAGCAGCATGTAGGTGGTTAACAGCAGCAAATGGAGTAGAAGAGAATTATTGTGTAACACAGTCATTATCTGCTGGAAAAGTTGCAAGGTCAGTTCTTTATCTTGCTTTAATGAATGGGACCTGTCATATAACATAATGGTATGCCATATGTTGGGAAGGGGTCACGCGATGGATATGTAACCAAAAACTCCATTTGCACATATAAAGTCTACTTACACTAACTTGGCACCTGCTACAAGGGAAAATTTACTTCCTAGACACCTACAATATGCAGAATGTATCTAAAAAAATACATGGAGTGAGGTTGGCTCAAAAGCGATGGTTTGTTTCTATTCCATTCCAATACACAATTGAATTCAGAATTCCCATATGATAATAAGGAGGAAGAGCCATACAAGTGAAACAATAGATACATCTAAAAAAGCTTTGTTGTTGTTTCTTTGGAAGAATCACAGGATTGAAAAGAGAAAACTGATAATAAAACAACCATGGAGTGAATTTCCAATCTCAGAATTGTATCCTAATGGTGTTAATAGAACATTTCTATTGCTTGTTTAAATGCTCACAATTTCCTTTTCAAAGAACCAGCTTTCCAATTCTTCCTTCATAATATGCAATGAAATAGTCCTTACTGCAAGCCAAGTCCATGTAAATGAATGTAAATTACTATAAAGGGTTGCTATGGAAACTTGCCTCATAAGAGCTGACTAAATGAATAAAGGCTATTTCCTGATATGTTAAAATGTCCACAAACACTATATGCTATTATGGGAGCTAAAAGACTAACAGAGGGCTGCCACTAACAGAGTTTATAGAAGTCTGTTTTTTCGCAATTGTACATCCGTAATCATGTGGTAAGAGCAATCCAGAGAGAGCCCTGGTTATTACAATAAGAAACTGTAAACCAATGATATTAAACCCTTTCACGATATGTGCCATAGATGTACTGCTCATGTCGTGTCTCCTCCTTTGATGTGGGCTCTGGTACTGAGCCCACATCTTTCCTGGCACTTGTCAGCTTTTTTGAACAGCTGACATGTGCTTCTAAAAGCCACGGGTGGAATTGCAATCCACCTGCGGCTGTTAACTTGTTAACTGCCGCTGTCAATCTCTGACAGCGGTATTTAATTCACACTTAAGGAGGCACTCCGGAAATCCCGCCCATCTGTGACATAATCACATAATCGCGGGTCACCGATGGGTTTGAATGACAACTAAAGGTCTCCAGCAGATCTCTATGGTTGTCATAGTCAGATTGGTATGAGCGCCGCCCGGTGGTCAGAGCTCATAGCAAGTGACCAATTCTGCTACATACAGGTGATCTGATCATCGCCTATATGTAGCAGAGCCTATCGGACAACTGCACCTTCTAATCTCCCATGGAGACTATTGAAGCATGCAAAAAGTAAGAAAAAGTTTTTAAAAATATTAAAAAAATAAGTTCAAATCACCCACCTTTCGCCCCATTCAAAATAAAACAATAAAAAAATCAAACATTCACATGTTTGGTATCGCTGAATTTAGAATCACCCGATCTATCAAGCTATAAAAAGAATTAATCTGATCAGTAAACGGCGTAGCGAAAAGAAAGTCAGAATTAAGTTTTTTTTTGGTCGCAGCAACATTGCATTAAAGTGCAATAATGGGCGATCAAAAGATCGTAACTACACCAAAATGGTATCATTAAAATCATAAGCTTGGCATGCAAAAAGTAAGCCTTCACCCGGCCGCAGATTTTGTGTTGCAAGTTTGTGAGATCCTTAACTTTTTTATTTTTCCATTGATGGTGCTGTGTATTAATTGGTACCAAAATACAATGTTTGCAATCTATTTTCCTTTCTTTACAGTGTTTCTTGCATGGGTTAATTAATGTTATCTTCTCACAGATCATTCTGTTATGATAATATCAAATACATACAATTGTATTACTAATATTATTATTATTAGTAGCATTATTGTTATTTTCATTTAGTTTTGATTTGGCAAGGAGAAGCATTTATTTATTTTTACATTTGTAAAATCTTTTTTTCAATTACTTTTCATTTATTTTTAGTCCCCTGATGGGACTTCAACCTTCAAATAAAACTTATGATTTCCTATGAAGCTGAACTACAGGCTGTGCTTCATGAAAATACAAAGATGACTACTACTGAGGCTTTAAGTAGGCTTTTTTGCCATCGATACCCACATGCATGCCATGACTTTGTTGCATGGGTATAGTCAGCACTGGAATAGACAACTCACTGGCAACCCACCATTTAAATACTGCTGTCTGAGTATGACAGTGTATAGCCAGTAACAATATGCTCAATGTAAGAGAAAGCGGACGGCACCGCTGTTACAATACCTTCACTGGCGATTTGAGGCTGGCAGGAGGAATACACCAAAACTGCCGGGTGCTTGACCTCCTAGCAATCAACTCTTGAACTCCATGAAGAAAAAGGTTCGCACTCATTGGGATAATTATATTGCTGCTTTATTGACACATATGTTACATGTCAAGTCGGGATCGTGACAAAAAGAGTGTTCGCACTCTTTTTGTCACGATCCCGACTTGACATGTAACATATGTGTCAATAAAGCAGCAATATAATTATCCCGATGAGTGCGACCCTTTTTCTTCATGGAGTATAGCCAGTAACGGCTACAGTTGTGGCCAAAAGTATTGACACCCCTGCAATTCTGTCAGATAATACTCAGTTTCTTCCTGAAAATGATTGCAAACACAAATTCTTTGGTATTATTATCTTCATTTAATTTGTGTTAAATGAAAAAACACAAAAGAGAATGAAGGAAAAAGCAAAACATTGATCATTTCACACAAAACTCCAAAAATGGACCAGACAAAAGTATTCGCACCCTCAGCCTAATACTTGGTTGCACAACCATTAGCCAAAATAACTGTGACCAACCGCTTCCAGTGACCATCAGTGAGTTTCTTACAATGCTCTGCTGGAATTTTAGACCACTCTTCTTTGGCAAACTGCTCCCTGATATTTGAAGGGTGCCTTCTCCAAACTGCCATTTTTAGATCTCTCCACAGGTGTTCTATGGTATTCAGGTCTGGACTCATTGCTGGCCACCTTGCAAAATTGCAAGCTTTCGAGACTACTCAGGTCTCTTCATCAGGCTAGACCAATACAACATCTTCAGATTTCAGGTAAAATCGCGATAGGAAACCTGACATTAATATCTCCCGCCTGGGACCTCCAGTGGCAAAGATATTGTGAATATTGGGGATCCCATAATTCTAAAAGAAGCAGCCACATCCCTGACCAGCCCTGTTATAAGTAACTGCAAGTATGTGTAAACAAAAGACTGTCTGGCACTTCCAAATCAGAAAACTGGTGTGCACAATTGCTTACTAAGCGTAGCCATCTCTATACATAAATAAATAAAGTTGTACTCTGTAGTGGTAAAGCATATAAATATGAAATATATGAAATATGAATAGCATTACTGGTCTAGATAAGAAGAAAGAAGAAAAAATGGAGAAACTTAACACATAATTTGGCCAATTCATGCATGCCCGCAGGAATGTGGTAATAAAAGCAAATACCAAACTTTGATCAGTGTCAGTCCTGGGAGACATGGTGCGCTGTGGTTCTGTACCATTACCCCCCCTCAGATGAAGCGATCACCTTCATAAAAGACATCAGATTTAGCATATTTCCTCTATTTATCCTTTTTATTTTATGAAATTGTATGTACTACATTCTTTTGTCCATTTTGTAATGTCTTTGTATATTTTTTCAAACTCTGCCTACTTTTTGGATTAAATATCTAAAAATGTAATAACTTTGTTCTTTTTGCTTTAGTTCTTTTTGGAACTGCTATCCATTGGGCAACCAGACCGCCCCTATCAATCCTCCCAACTTTTGAAGATGGGAAAGAGGGACAAAGACTGCGACGCGCGCCGCTGCAAATTTTAGGCCATGTCCCGGCCACACCCATTTTGCAACTAGTCACACCCATGACCAAGCCCAACCGTACCCATTTAGCACTGCTGATCACACTGACTGGGTACTGAGGGCACAGTGCTGGCATTGTGGACACATTTGCTGGTACTGTGGGCACACTGACTGGTACTAAGGAAGAGAGAAAACAGAGAGAGAAAAAAAAGAAAACAGAGAGAGAGAAAGAAAGAAAAAAAGAAAGGAGAGCGAGAGAGAAATAAAGAACAGAGAGAGAAAGAAGAAAGAACAGAGAAAAAGAAAGAGGGGAAAGAAAGAAAGAACAGAGAGACAAAGAAAGAACAGAGAGAGAGAAAGAAGGAAAGAAAGAACAGAGATAAAGAAAGAGAGGAAAGAAAAAGAAAGAAAGAGGGGAAAGAAAGAACAGAGAGAGAGAGAGAAAGAAAATGAAGGAAAGACAGAACAGAGAATGAGAAAGAAAGAACAGAGAAAGAAAGAAACAGAGAGAAAGAAATAAAGAAAGATTCTATAAAGAACCTATAGCAGCCCGGCTCCCATTGTAATGCCCACCTGAGTCTCCCGATGCAGGACATATCATGGCTGGCATCCCCGATTCCAAGGCGATACTGCTGTCTGCGCTGTCAGAGGTCATGGTGATGGATCTGAAGCATTCCAAGTTCCATCACAATCTCCTCATGAAAATATCTAATTTCCGGTCAGCTTCCAGCACATCACTTCCGGTGGAACGTCATGTGCGAGTTTTAAAATGGCTCCGCCGTGTACTCCTGTGTCTGTGGGAAAAGCCCACTTTGTATGTGGAGCGCCCCCAGGGTCTCGCCAGGTCGGCGAGGTACTCGGAGCCAGGCCCGGTGGACTTCAATGGGGATTGTCACAGTGGCAGTGACCTGGTCCGTGGCAGTGGGCGTTCATTGTAAAAGGGGGGAATGTTGAGTGATGGAATAAAGTTTATTAATGTTTCGCAACTAATGTTGAGCGATACCACCCGATACTGAAAAATATCGTATCGGAATGGATCGGCCGATCTAAAAAAAAGTATCTGGTATCGTCGATTCCGATCCCAGAAGTCCCATTCAAGTCAATGGAACTGAAATATCGGAATTAAAAAAAACCCTTTCTTTCCCTGTAGGTTAATTCTACATGAAGAAACACAACTAATAATAATGTAGAATGTATTGTGGGAGGTGTAGGACACATTAAAGCCATAGAGGTTTAACCCAATCAAATGGAATAGCAGGAATTAATTTTTTTTTTTTTTAAAGATGTTTGGAGTTACAAAGATATTTACTATGTTAACCTCTTTTATATTTTGTCAGATATGTATGTTTCACTACTTCCATGCTCTTCACCTTCTTTTTCACTTCTCCCACACTTTATCCTTCATCATCCTCAGCAACAGCAGCATCTTTTTCATCAACTTCTTCTTCACCTTATTCATCTTCTTCTTCTTCACCTTCTTCTTTTTTTTTTATTTTTTTTTTTACATTCTTCATATTCTTCTTATTCAACTATTATTCTTCTTCATATTCTACTTCTTCATCTTCTTCCTATTCTTCTTCTTCATCATATTCTTATTTGTGTCAGGCATTCCTGTAGTTGTAATCTATAAAAGTTTGAAAATTACACCTTCCGTTCAGCCTGTGACAACAGATTTACAACAGGATTTGTCCGCGTTCAGTTTGGCCTGCAGCAGCAGGCCTTTTCCAGGGGCACCACGAGGAGGAACGGACTCACCCCCATACAATGCTTAGTCTTCTTCTGCTTATAAATTAGATAATATCATTTGCTCTGATTTTTAGTCTTATGCTTAATGTTCTTCTGCTTTTGGTTTTTATGCTTCTTGGTCTTCTGTCTCTTGTTGTTCTGCATCTTGGTGGTTGTCTTCCTGTTTTTTGTCCTCTTGGTCATCTTCTTCAGGGTCATCTTTTAGGTATTCTTCTGTGTGGTCTTCAGGGTCATCGTCTTCAGGGTCATTGTCAGGGAGATCCAGAGTGAGAATCAAAAACCATTTCCAAAAGCTTAAACTTGGAAAAGTAGCAGAAGGTACAAGAAGGCTGAGGAACTGCCGAGAACCAGCTGACGGTACTGGAACCCGGAGGGGCAGCAGAATGAACAAGAGCCAATGGCACAACCGTGGACCAGCTGACGTTGCTGGAACACGGTTACTAAGCAGGAGGTACCTGTGCTCCAAAGCACTACCAAGGACCAGCAGACGTTGCTGGAACTCGGATACCAAGAAGGAGGGACCTAGGCCAAAGGCACTGCCGAGAACCAGCTGACGGTGCTGGAACCCGGATGGGTAGCAGAAGGTACCCAGGAAAAAAACAAAGTTGCAAAGCCGTGAGCCGGCCGCAGTTACCGAAACCCATAGTCCTACAGGGGGTGCTTGTCCTATTGGCACTACGGAACCAGCCTTTATTACCAGAACCCGCAGCCCACATAGGAAGCACCAAAACTGCAGGCACCATAGACTCAGCTAACCCGACCGCAACACGACAGGACAATGTATTGGTGGCAAAGTGGCGTTGACACTACCCGGAAACAGGAGGCGTGCTGGAACCAGGCTGGGCAGGAGGGATTGCCCGTGCCAAAGACACTTCCGAGAACCAGCTGACAGTGCTGGCACCCGGATGGGTAGCATTAGCTACAAGAGTCAATGGAACTACCGAGAACCAGCTGACGGTGCTGGAACCCAGAGTGGCAGCAGAAGGAACAACAGCCAATGGCACAACCGTGGACCAGCTGATGGTGCTGGAACATGGTTACTAAGCAGGAGGTACCTGTGCTACAAAGCACTACCAAGGACCAGCAGATGTTGCTGGAACTCGGATACTGAGAAGGAGGCACCTAGGCCAAAGGCTCTGCCGAGAGCCAGCTGACGGTGCTGGAACCCGGGTGGGTAGCAGAAGCTGCAAGAGCAAAT
The DNA here is from genome assembly GCF_039654945.1 of Dendrobates tinctorius. Lineage (NCBI taxonomy): Eukaryota > Metazoa > Chordata > Amphibia > Anura > Dendrobatidae > Dendrobates > Dendrobates tinctorius. The sequence goes on from NW_027361783.1 coordinate 15,951,499, forward strand.
GACACTAGCGAGGACCAGCTAACGGTGCTGGAACCCGGAGGGGCAGCAGAAGGAACAAGAGCCAATGGGACAACCGTGGACCAGCTGACGGTGCTAGAACACGGTTTCTAAGCAGGAGGTACCCTGTGCTAAAAAGCACTACCAAGGACAAGCAGACGTTGCTGGAACTCGGATACCGAGAAGGAGGCACCTAGGCCAAAGGCTCTGCCAAGAGCCAGCTGACGGTGCTGGAACCCGGATGGGTAGCACAAGGTACCCAGGAAAAAAACAAAGTTGCAAGGCCGTGAGCCGGCCGCAGTTACAGAAACCCACAGTCCCACAGGGGGTGCTTGTCCTATTGGCACTACGGAACCAGCCTTTATTTCCAGAACCCGCAGCCCACATAGGAAGCACCAAAACTGCAGGCACCATAGACTCTGCTAACCCGACCGCAACACGACAGGACAACGTATTGGTGGCAAAGTGACATTGACACTACCCGGAAACAGAAGGCGTGCTGGAACCAGGCTGGGCAGGAGGGAGTGCCCGTGCCAAAGACACTTCTGAGAACCAGCTGACGGTGCTGGAACCCGGATGGGTAGCATTAGCTATAAGAGTCAATGGAACTACCGAGAACCAGCTGACGGTGCTGGAACCCAGAGTGGCAGCAGAAGGAACAACAGCCAATGGCACAACCGTGGACCAGCTGACAGTGCTGGAACACGGTTACTAAGCAGGAGGTACCCTGTGCTACAAAGCACTACCAAGGACCAGCAGACGTTGCTGGAACTCGGATACCGAGAAGGAGGCACCTAGGCCAAAGGCTCTGCCGAGAGCCAGCTGACGGTGCTGGAACCCGGATGGGTAGCACAAGGTACCCAGGAAAAAAACAAAGTTGCAAGGCAGTGAGCCGGCCGCAGTTACCGAAACCCACAGTCCTACAGGGGGTGCTTGTCCTATTGGCACTACGGAACCAACCTTTATTACCAGAACCCGCAGCCCACATAGGAAGCACCAAAACTGCAGGCACCATAGACTCGGCTAACCTGACCGCAACACGACAGGACAACGTATCGGTGGCAAAGTGACGTTGACACTACCCAGAAACAGCAGGCGTGCTGGAACCAGGCTGGGCAGGAGGGAGTGCCCATGCCAAAGACACTTCTGAGCTGCAACTGGTGATGTTGGAGCCCAGGGGTCAATCATGCAGCAGGCTGAGGCCTACTTGGAGCGAGTTTTATATTGGTTGTACACAACTACTGATTTTAACCGGGCTCCACTTAGGCCTCTGGCTCTACTGTCTCTAGTATTTCCCCTGGCCTCCAACCCCGCCAGTCGCTGCTCTGAAGTGGCGTGTGCACAATCCACACTTGTTCCTGTGTGACTGGGGCTCATTTACGTCAGTTGATCCACTGATGTGTGTCCGGCAAGGTCTTCTGCTCTGTCCACATTCCCACTACTAGTAATGGGAATGGGGACAGAGCGGGAGACCTTGCTGGACACACATCAGAGAATCAACTGACGTGACTGAGCCACAGTAACTCAGGAACAAGTGTGGATTGTGCAGACGCCACTTCAGAGCAGCAACTGGCGGGGTTGGAGGCCAGGGGAAAAACTAGAGACAGTGGAGTCAGTGGCCTAAGTGGAGCACGGTTAAAAATCAGTAGTAGTGTGAGTTTGGAGGCAGCAGGAGACTTTGCAATCCACACAGCAGGGGAACAGCTGGCATTACTGAACCCCCACAGACACCGGAGTGAGTGTTTCAATCTGTGCAGATGGCACTTCCAGGCTACAACTAGCTGTGTTGTAGCCCAGGATCAATGCTCCGAGCAGGCTGAGGCCTACTTGGAGCGAGGAGAAAATACGATGTAGTGTGAGTTTGGAGGCAGCAGGAGACTTTGCCATCCACACAGCAGGGAAACAGCTGGCGTTACTGAACCCCACAGACACCGGAGCGAGTGTTTCAATCTGTGCGGATGGCACTTCCAGGCTACAACTGGCTGTGTTGTAGCCCAGGATGAAGCATGCAGCAGGCGGAGGCCAACTTGCAGCTGGTTTAATAGAGGTTGTAGACTACTACTGATTGTAACCGTGCTCCACTATGGCCTCTGGCTCCACTGTCTCTAGTATTTCCCCTGGCCTCCAACCCCGCCAGTTGCTGCTCTGAAGTGGCGTCTGCACAATCCACACTTGTTCCTGTGTAACTGTGGCTCAGTCACATCAGTTGATCCCCTGATGTGTGTCTGGTAAGGTCTCCTGCTCTGTCCTCATTCACACTACTAGTAATGGGAATGTGGACAGAGCAGGAGACCTTGCCAGACACACATCAGGGGATCAACTGACGTGACTGAGCCCCAGTAACTCAGAAAAAAGTGTGGATTGTGCTGACGCCACTACAGAGCAGCAACTGGCGGGGTTGGAGGCCAGGGGAAAAACTAGAGACAGTGGAGCCGGAGGCCTAAGTGGAGCACGGTTAAAAATCAGTAGTAGTTTGCATGTGGAGGCAGCAGGAGACATTGCCGTCTACACAGCAGGGGAACAGCTGGCATTACTGAACCCCACTAACACAGGAGCTAGTGTGTTTTGCTCTGTGAAGACGGCACTTCTGAACACCAACTGGCGTTGTTGGAGCCCAGGTTGAGGCATGGAGCAGGCTGAGGTCTGATGTTGTTGGCATGTGGATGGAGCAGGAGACTTTGCTGTCTACACAGCAGGGGAACAGCTGGCATTACTGTACCCCACTAACACAGGAGCTAGTGTGTGTTTGTCTCTGCAAAGACGGCACTTCTGAACACCAACTGGCGTTGTTGGAGCCCAGGATGAAGCATGGAGCAGGCTGAGGCCTGATTGTTTTGGCATGTGGAGGCAGCAGGAGACATTGCCGTCTACACAGCAGGGGAACAGCTGGCATTACTGAACCCCACTAACACAGGAGCTAGTTTCTTTTTCTCTGTGAAGACAGCACTTCTGAACACCAACTAGCGTTGTTGGAGCCCAGGTTGAGGCATGGAGCAGGCTGAGGTCTGATGTTGTTGGCATGTGGATGGAGCAGGAGACTGCCGTCTACACAGCAGGGGAACAGCTGGCATTACTGAACCCCACTAATACAGGAGCTAGTGTGTTTTGCTCTGTGAAGACGGCACTTCTGAACACCAACTGGCGTTTTTGGAGCCCAGGATGAAGCATGGAGCAGGCTGAGGCCAACTTGCAGCACGTTTTATAGAGGTTGTAGACTACTACTGATTGTAACCGTGCTCCACTTAGGCCTCAGGCTCCACTGTCTCTAGTATTCCCCCTGGCCTTCAACCCCGCCAGTGACAGCTCTGAAGTGGAGTCAGCACAATCCACACTTGTTCCTGTGTTACTTGGGCTCAGTCCCGTCAGTTGATCCCCTGATGTGTGTCCGGCAAGGTCTCCTGCTCTGTCCTCGTTCACACTACTAGTAATGGGAATGTGGACAGACCAGGAGACCTTGCCGGACACACATCAGGGGATCAACTGACGTGACTGAACCCCAGTAACTCAGGAACAAGTGTGGATTGTGCAGACGCCACTTCAGAGCAGCAACTGGCGGGGTTGGAGGCCAGGGGAAATACTAGAGACAGTGGAGCCAGAGGCCTAAGTGGAGCACGGTTAAAAATCAGTAGTAGTTTGAATGTGGATGGAGCAGGAGACTTTGAAGTCCACACAGCAGGGGAGCAGCTGGCATTACTGAACCCCAATAACACAGGAGCTAGTGTTTTTCACTGTGCAGACGACACATCTGAGTGACAACTGGCTGTGTTGAAGCCCAGGGATTATAGTTCAGGTGGTAGAAACATGAACACAACAGGAGACCTTGATACAGCTGCCAACCAATTATTTAGTCGGGAAGAGGACTGGCAAATTCTGGGGAGATCCATGCCTTGTTCATTTTCAGAAAAGTAAGCCGGTCAACGTTATCGGAAGAAAGTCGCGTGCGACGGTCTGTTAGTACACCACCTGCGGCACTAAAGACGCGTTCCGATAATACACTGGCAGCAGGGCAAGCCAGCACCTCCAATGCATACTGGCTAAGCTCTGGCCATGTATCCAGCTTAGAGACCCAAAACTTGAAGGGGGAAGAGCCATCTGGGAGTACAGTCACAGGGCAAGACATGTAGTCTGTCACCATCTGACGGAAACGTTGCCTCCTGCTGACTGGAGCCGTCAGTGATGGTGTAGACAATTGTGGCGGACACACAAAACTTTGCCACATTTGGGCCATAGTGGTCTTGCCTTGTGCTGAGGCGCTGCCTCTGCTCCCTCTTTGTGCCAAGCTTCCTCCACTGGCTCGACGCACAGAGGTGCTTTGTAAAGCACTAGCACCACTGCTGTCGGGTGGAATGGAAAACATGATGGACTGCACCAGTGTGTCTTGGTACTCCTGCAGTTTACGCTCCCGGTTCAACGTTGGTATGAGGGTTTGCAAGTTGTCCCAGTAGCGAGGATCTAGGAAGTTGTACACCCAATAATCAGCCATATAGAGAATGTGGGCGATGCAGCGGTCGTTTCTCAGGCACTGCAGCATGAAGTCAACCATGTGCTGCAGACTCCCAACTGCCAAAGAACCGCTGTCCCCTGCTTGAGGCGTGATCTCTGCCTGCTCAGCTGTACATACTGACTAGAGCTTTGTGTACCTCCCTCCTCTAGAAAGATGTCTTCCTCCTCCATCGACTCCTCCTCATCCTCCACAAAGTGTCCCCTGCCTAGGCCTTTGTGAGGAAGCACGTAGCGCAGACTGTCCAGAAGCAGATGGCATTTGGGACTCCTCATCCTCCACCTCTTCCAAAACCTCATCCCTTAGTGCTTGCAGTGTTTTTTGAAGCAGGCAGACAAGGGGGACAGTCATGCTGACTAGTGCATCATCTGCACTCGCCATCCGCGTGGAATCATCGAAGGCACGCAAAACGAGGCAGATGTCCTTCATAGAGGCCCACTCAGTGGTGCTGAAGTGTGACCGGCGCACAGTGCGACTTGTTTGCGCCTGATGCAGCTGGTACTCCATGACTGCTGCCTGCTGCTCACACAACCGCTCCAAAATATGTAACGTAGAATTCCACCTGGTGGGTAGGTCACATATGATGCGATGTTCCGGAAGGCGTAATCGGCGTTGCAGAGCAGCAAGACGCGACCTTGCCGCGCTGGAACGCCGCAAGTGAGCGCACGCTATGCGGACCTTGTGCAGCAGTGCATCAAGATCCGGATTGTCCCTCAGAAAGCTCTGCACGACCAAGTTGTGCACAAGTGCCAGACATGGGATGTGAGTGAGGTTGCCAAGGCCAAGAGCTGCCACCAGATTTCGGCCATTGTCACACACTACCAATCCCGGCTGGAGATTCGCTGGCAGAAACCACACGTCGCTCTCCTGCTTGAAGGCATTCCCGAGCTCCTGCGCTGTGTGGCTTCGATTCTGCAAAGAAATTAATTTCAGTACGGCCTGTTGACGTTTGGCCACGGCTGTGCTCATATCGGTCGTAACAGGCTCCTGCTGCACTGTTTCAGAGGAACTTGAGTAGGAGGAGGAGTCAATGTGTACAGACTGGATTCCTGCAATCCGTGGAGTTGGCAGAACACGTAGAGCTCCACTCTCCAGATCTGTACCTGGCTCCACAACATTGACCCAATGGGCAGTGAGGGAAAGGTATCGTCCCTGTCCATGGTTACTGGTCCACGCATCGGTGGTCAGGTGGACCTTGCTACTGACGGCGTTTAGTAGCGCATGTTTTATATTTGCCTCCACATGTTTCTGCAGGGCAGGGACGGCTCGCCTGCTGAAATAAAAGCAGCTGGGCACGGTGTATTGTGGGACTGCCAATGCCATGAAGTCCCGGAAGGTGTCAGTCTCCACCAGCCTGAATGACAGCATTTCAAGTGCCAGTAGTTTGGCAATGCCAGCATTCAGAGCCTGTGCTCGGGGATGGTTTGCCGAGTATGGCCACCTTTTCTCCCATGCCTGTGCTACCGATGGCTGTCGAGTGCCCTGGGAGTGTGAGGATGACTTGGAACGTGGTGCTGTGGGTGGAATGTCACAGGGTCTCCGGACAACAGTGCCAGAGGTTCTTCCTTGGCGATCCTGTGAGGAAGCCGAACCAGCTGTGTGTGAGCTGGAGGAAGAGGCCCCAACACGAGCTGAAGAGGTGGTAGGTGGTGCTGTACGTTGGCCTACGTCTTCAGTGTGTCTGTGTAACTCCACCTCCTGCTTGGTCCGCACATGTTTCCACATATTAGTGGTATTGAGGTTGCTGACATTTTTCCCTCTTTTGACTCTCTGATGACACAGCTTGCATTTGACAAAGCAAATGTCATCTGCAACTGTGTAAAAAAAGGACCACGCCCTGCAAGTCTTGGGAGCGCCCGTTTTGCCTTTTGAAAGTGGAATGCTCCTAATGGCTGCCGAAGTGGAGGCTACAGACAACCAAGTCTGCCCCCTCCCTCTCCCTCCGGTTTTGGCCGTTCGGGGAATCTCTTCCTCAGAGCTGCTCCCACCACCTTCCTGTTCCTCACGCCATGTTGGTCAAGGACCTCATCATCTACACTCCCCTATTCAAACACCTGCTTCTCCTGGGTGGTCTCGCCGGCACCGTATGCAACAGAAAGTGGGAACTGTGTCTCGTCATCATCTGATGCATACTGAGGTGTGCTGACCATAGGCACTGGCCCACCCGCCTCTTCAGATTCAGAGGGATAAAGAAGTTGCGCATCACTGCATACTTCCTCTTCTTCACATTCTGGAATGCTGCTTGGCTGGCCCCCTCTTTCCAAACCAACAGATTCCGAGAACAGAAGTAAAGACTGTGATGGCTCCTGTCCAGTGCTCTCTGACTGCCTGGGCACTTTGGCAGTTGGTGAAGAGACAGATGGTTGCTCTTCGGTGCTCTGGCCCTGAGAGGATGTGGAAGTAATTGAAGTTGATGCGTTAGCTGCCATCCATCCCACAACGGCTTCAATTTGTTCCTCCCGCAGCAGTGGGGTATGGTGAGGTCCTACAAAGCTGCGCATAAAGGACTGTTGCCTGCTAAAACTGGGGGATGCTGACTCACTGGTGCCAACAGCAGGCACAGAATCCCCATGTCCTCTCCCTGCAGAATCCCCACATCCTCTCCCTGCAGAATCCCCACGTCCTCTCCCTGCTGAAACTCCACGCTCACGCGCCTTACTCCCTGCCTTCTTCATCTTGCTAGACTGAGAAAGATAGGCAGAAAAGCACAAAGGGGGGCCTTAGTGTGCTTATTCCTGAACAGCTGGTTACAGGTATAAGAAACACTAATTTTATGAAGTGTGTGTTGACTACACTTTAATGGGAGCTAATGTGGCCTACACAACTTTCCAATGTAGTGTTTGGTGAACTTTGTTGTTTTTTTTGGGGGGGAAAAAAACTAAAATGATGTGACCAAAGATTTGAAAGTGAGAGTATCACCAACTTTCTGGAGCTATTACAATGCAGGCAGGTAACCTACAATGCAAAAGATGAGGCTCCAAAAAAATTGGGTAATACTAATCTGGCTGCAGCTGAAGGGCACAAGCCAGAAAAAAGACTCCTCTATCTACTCCTATATAGTGTTTGCAACCAACCAATGTAGATGGATATGGATGGATGCACACTAATAGGAGAAGAAAAAATGAGCTGCAATTAAAGAAAAATATGTGTGAGGCAGTGACGCACACTGAGCAGCCTACAACCAGACGTAGCTGCAGGACACACTACTCAGCGTGAACTGCACTCACACACAGAGACCTCTCAGACAGCCGTGAACAGTGCAGCTAAGTGGGCACTAGCACTGACAAGCTGCAGAAAGGCTCAGCTGTGTACTCCTAGAGTGTTTGCAACCACCGTATATGGATACGGATGGATGCACACTAATAGGAGAAAAAATGAGCTGAAATAAAAGAAAAATGTGTGAGGCAGTGACACGCTGAGCGGCCTACAACCAGACGTAGCTGCAGGACACACCACTCAGCATGAGCTGCACTCACACACAGTCAGAGACCTCTCAGACAGCCGTGAACAGTCCAGCTAAGTGGGCACTAGCACTGAAAGGCTGCAGAAAGGCTCCACTGTCTACTACTAGTGTTTGCAACCAACGTATATGGATACGGATGGAAGCACACTAGATAGAATTTTTTAAAAATAAGCAGCTCAAAAGAAAAATATGTATGAGGCAGCAGTGAGGCACGCTGGGCGGCCTACAACCAGACGTGGCTGCAGGACCCACTCCACAGCGTGAGCTGCACTCACACAGCCCTTGCAGACAGCTGTGAACACTGCTGCTAGGGAAAAGAAAGCTACAGTGGTGGTTTATGTAGCCTGGATAAAGCACAATATTGTTTTGAGAATCGCCATTTCTAACTGTCCCTCACAGTCTTCAACAGCAGCCTGTCCCTAACTGAATTCACAGCAGAGTGACCAGAAATGGCGGCGGCAGTGGCTTTTTATAGTGCATCATGACATCATTTCAGCAGCCAATCACAGCCATGCCAATAGTTAACATGCCTACATGCCTAACAGGATGTGCCCACACTTCTGAGGATTCCCATTGGCTGAATCAAAGCGAGCGGGCTGATAGCATTATGGGAACTTCCGATTCTGGTATCCGATATGAAAAAAGTATCGGAAGTCAGCATCGGAATTCCGATACAGCTAATATCGGCCGATACCCGATACTTGCGGTATCGGAAAGCTCAACACTATTCGTGACGCCACCTGTGGTATTCGGCAATGAAGATGTTAAGCTGACGCTGCAGACAGATCCTCTTGGACAGATGGTGTGGTGCAGCAATGATGGTGTAGCCCTCCACAGGCAGGGCTGTAATCCCAGGGCAGTGTAGATGAAGAGATAGGGGAGAGATGTGAACGGTGCAGGGCTAGGCACAAGGACGTAGCCGTACTGGGTGTGCTGACGCAGGAAAAAGTGGAGGACACCAGGGCATGTAGTTCCAAAGCTTTACTCACAGTCTGTTGCAGGTACAGGTGCCTGCCTCGGTGCAGTGTCCTCCGGGTCAGGGGCTCAGCCAACCTCCAGGCATGATGAAGCACTCCCTTCCAACACTCCGCCAACACATGTGCCTTTTCTGAATGTCTCCCTTTTGCACCTATAGTGAAGTACTCACAGTACTGAGTTACACTGGAGTTCCTCCTGTCAGATGTTCATATGAACTCTACTTGTACGTCAGACAGCTGTAGCCTGCTTTGGGGACTCCTGGCTACTAAGTCCCGGCTCACTCACGTTGCTGTTGTGCCCCCAAGACTTGTATGGGAATAAAGTGGTGACAACTTCTATTCCTCCGGTGTCTGCTGCAGGACCATTAGTATCCATACAACCTCGGGGACCGGACTCCTGCCTTGCGCTGTGAACTTGAGAAGGGTTCTCTTCTAACCCTAATCATTAGTCCTCCTCGCCACAGGTTCCGTACTAATCCTTCTTTCTTGTGGAGAGAGTCAGGCTTTCTATCAATCTTCCTTTCTTGTGCGAGCGGACTCAGGTCATTGAGGTCGGCTGCAGCACTTCCTTCATCCATCCCACTCAGGGGATCTTCTCTCACAGACTTCCCCTGCCAGACTCTCCGACTGACTGACCAAATCCTAAACTCTTTCTGCTCTTTTGATGCTAACTAAACTCCACCCGCCTCCCAGCACGCTTCGTGTTCCAAGCAGGGAGCCACCAAAGGGTGCTTTGCTACACTACTGTGTTGTGTGGGATGCAGGTGTTGGAGCGTGGTCAGGAGTCTCCACCTTACCTGAATGGTGGGGCACCACACCTCAGGAGGAGGTGCAGTACCTCTGTGGCGACTGAACCCTCAGGGGCGCCACATATGCCTCTTACACACTTGGCTCCGCTCCGTACATCCCATACACATATGTTGCCACTCCGTACACACACGGCTCTACTCCGCATACCCCATACACACGGGGCTCCACTCCATACACCTCATACACACGTGGCTCCGCTCCGTACACCTCGCACACGCGCGGCTCCGCTCCGTACACCTCGTACACGTGCGGCTCCGCTCCGTATACCTCATACAAGCACGGCTCCACTCCGTACACATGCAGCTCTGCTCCGTACACCTCGTACATGCGCGGCTCCACTCTGTACACCTCGTACACGTGCGGCTGCACTCCATACACCTCGTACACGCGCGGCTCCGCTCCGTACACCTCGTACACACGCGGCTCCGCTCCGTACACCTCGTACACATGCGGCTCCGCTCACATTCACCTCGTACACACGTGGCTCTGCTACATCCACCCTGTAAATCCCTCCTGACCCCACACAGAAACTTACCCGCATCCAGCAGTGAACCATGACAACCAGCATGGCAGAGTCCTGCATACACACTGAGGCTCATGATCATGTGACCCTTGACTCCTCCCCTCCTGTGACCTCATCACAGGTTCTGTGGGCACAGAGCAGCCAATTGCAGCCTGAGAACGGATCTGCCTGCGGGGGGGGGTCAGAAGTGCCGTGCAGCGTCTCATCCCGTCATTGCAGGAGGGGGACCCTGCATTTGCGTGCAGTGCGCTGGAAGTAGGAACGCATCGAGCGGCCCACTACAGGCACCAGCCCTTCTGGCATTTGCCAGAAGTGCCCGATAGTCAGTTGGGCCCTGGCCTCAACACATGTGGGGGTTGCCTGTTTGTTACACAATCCCCACATGTGTTGAGGCTGTCAAACAGCTGCAAATCATGCAGCCACAGGGACTCGAACATAATATACGAGCACTCCCAGATACTTGGATAACACCCGAGCGTGCTCGGATAACACATTATCTGAGCACGTCCACTCATTACTAATGGCCACCTATGAATCCAATCCTGTGGCTGAGGATCACAGCAGCACCAAAATGGTAGTCACAAGGGCTTTCAGAAGGCATTAACTGTCCTGGCAACCCATCGGCACCTCTCTATCATGTTGTTAAGGGGCTGATGAGTGCCAAAAATAATGCTGAAATTTGAACTCGCTAGCATGCCAAATTTTCCATAGCGATTTAATTTGCAGCAAATAAATTTGCATGAATCTTAATACTAGAATGCCTGTAGTTGCTCGGAAAATACACATATGCCGATTAGAAAGAGAGGATACTGCTGACCATAAGAGCTCAAATTCTACATGAGTGAAAGACTTATCCAGTGACAATGGAGATATAAAATGACCGTGACATACAAACTGTACTCCATAGGGAACCGGTGATCTCTAATGGCCCAAGTACTGACCAGCACTGTACAAGGTGTGATAATCCACTACTGAAGAGGTTATAGCCCAGGACTTTATGAGGAATCCAGTGCAGCCGTGCAAAAAAACATTAACCTGCTCTCTGATACTACAACAGTGCGATATTCTGCTGGCAAGTTTTTATTTTTGCGATTGACAAATTAGAACTCAGTTTTTCAGATAATTTACTCTGAATTCTATCCTCTGCAGATCACATCACTCATCTATATTACTGACCTTAATGCAATAGTAGCTCAGTTGGCATAGGAACACTGGGGCTATTAGTTGGATAAGGTGGCAAGGTAATAGCAAGTGGTGAAGCACTCCTGTAGTTATCTCAATGCCTTCCTGATGTTTGCCATTTTTAAAAATTCAGAGACAATCAGAGCTCCATGCTGTCTTATTAGTCAGGAATGAGCTGCTCTTCTGGAATATATCACCACCTCACTGATCAGGGTTCAGTGGGTACATACTAGAAGCCCCAATTCAAATAACTAATATAGATCAGAGAGAACTATATGATTATGGATAATCATGTAAAGATGGAAAAGATGGCCAACACCCCCTCTTAAATCCCTGTCGTTATATCTTGTGTGAACAGTATTTTATTGTGTATGTTTTATCATGTAGGCTGCAATTTCCTTGTTAGTCAGGAGCGACAAAGCTTCATTTATGGCCATCCCATAGTTGGGGAGAAATAGATGAGCACTAGTATTAAGTTCATGTTTTTATAGTTAGTCTGGAGAGAGAGAGAGAATAAAGGACACCCTCAGTAAGTTCTGTTCATATATCGGGTGTATGTGAAGAAGCACACCTACAAAGTAGCACATTAAGAAGGCAACTGTGGTGGCAGTTTTCCTCTTAGCAGGCAAGTGGGGGCACCTTCTGAAAGTGGATATTTGAGCAAGTTTTAGTGTTAGCCAGATCTAGAGCTCTTTGTGAATAAATATGGGATCAGCGAAACTGGGGCACCTCAACTCCCTTATGTGATTCACAGAGTGCAGTTGAGTGCAGGGTCACAGCATATCACATTGAACTGTATGGCCCCATGCTTGGAATTTGGAGGTACTCATCTTAGCCTGTTATTTCTATGCAATGTTTTAAACAAGCAATGTGCCACCGTCCGCAACCATCAATTGTGAACTTCTGCCATACTGGGCAGAAGAGAAAGTTCTGCATTGTTCCTGCTACTCCTTGTACATATGTTCTAGACCCAGTAAAGGAGACTTTACGTTTTGAAACCTGTCTTTCTCCATAGTGGCGCTAAAGGGTCCCCGTGTTGCATAGTGCGAGAATATATCCTGAAGGTGTCTGCGAGTCTTTTTGCTGATTGAAAACATAGTTAAAACCTGTCATTTATTTGATATGTCTTTCTAATGGAAATGGCAGTAAAGGTGTGACAAAATTTACGTTTACCTTGACCAAATAAAGCTCTGGGATATCAGGACATAAAAAGTGTAACTTGGCCCCTAACCTAACATTGGTCAAAAACTTGTTCAATCTTGTTAGCAAAATCTTCTTAAGTGAGGTAGCCTTCAGTGACAAGTTATCAGGATGGTGCATTATTTCTCACCTTTGTGGTGGTATACAGGATAATACATTAGGGAGCTACATAATCTATGAATGAAGCTGGTCTGAATGACTGTTTATAATATAATAATTTCTAAATGCTGTTTTCCTTCTTTTCTTGTTTTTTTCTTGCACATTATTCTTTTCATAACTTAGGCCAACCTAACCACCATATTGGTTCATTTTTTTGGACATCCAATTTCTAGATGTACTAGTTCTGATGTTAGAACACATTCTATGTTCAATTCTAGAGACTAAAAAGTTGACCTCAACTAATTTTGTGGTGCTGAAAATGAATATGGTGCTGATTGGCTCAAATTTTCAAGATCCAGAGAAGGTTGTAATTCATTATGACACCTTTCATGCAGGCTTATAGAAAAATTGTCTTTATTATCTAACCACCATTATTGCATTGTTAGTAGCTAGTCTATTACAGTTGTGGCCAAAAGTATTGACACCCCTGCAATTCTGTCAGATAATACTCAGTTTCTTCCTGAAAATGATTGCAAACACAAATTCTTTGGTATTATTATCTTCATTTAATTTGTGTTAAATGAAAAAACACAAAAGAGAATGAAGCAAAAAGCAAAACATTGATCATTTCACTCAAAACTCCAAAAATGGGCCAGACAAAAGTATTGGCACCCTCAGCCTAATACTTGGTTGCACAACCATTAGCCAAAATAACTGCGACCAACCGCTTCCAGTAACGATCAATGAGTTTCTTACAATGCTCTGCTGGAATTTTAGACCACTCTTCTTTGGCAAACTGCTCCAGGTCCCTGATATTTGAAGGGTGCCTTCTCCAAACTGCCATTTTTAGATCTCTCCACAGGTGTTCTATGGGACTCAGGTCTGGACTCATTGCTGGCCAGCTTAGAAGTCTCCAGTGCATTCTCTCAAACCATTTTCTAGTGCTTTTTGAAGTGTGTTTTGGGTCAGTGTCCTGCTGGAAGACCCATGACCTCTGAGGGAGACCCAGCTTTCTCACACTGGGCCCTACATTATGCTGCAAAATTTGTTGGTAGTCTTCAGACTTCATAATGCCATGCACACGGTCAAGCAGTCCAGTGCCAAAGGCAGCAAAGCAACCCCAAAACATCAGGGAACCTCCGCCATGTTAGACTTTAGGGACCGTGTTCTTTTCTTTGAATGCCTCTTTTTTCTCCTGTAAACTCTATGTTGATGCCTTTGCCCAAAAAAGCTCTACTTTTGTCTCATCTGACCAGAGAACATTCTTCCAAAACGTTTTAGGCTTTTTCAGGTAAGTTTTGGCAAACTCCAGCCTGGCTTTTTTATGTCTCACGGTAATAAGTGGGGTCTTCCTGGGTCTCCTACCATACAGTCCCTTTTCATTCAGACGCCGACGGATAGTACGGGTTGACACTGTTGTACCCTCGGACTGCAGGGCAGCTTGAACTTGTTTGGATGTTAGTCAAGGTTCTTTATCCAACATCCGCACAATCTTGCGTTGAAATCTCTTGTCAATTTTTCTTTTCTATCCACATCTAGGGAGGTTAGCCACAGTGCCATGGGCTTTAAACTTCTTGATGACACTGCGCACGGTAGACACAGGAACATTTTGGTCTTTGGAGATGGACTTGTAGCCTTGAGATTGCTCATGCTTCCTCACAATTTGGTTTCTCAAGTTCTCAGACAGTTCTTTGGTCTTCTTTCTTATCTCCATGCTCAATGTGGTACACACAAGGACACAGGACAGAGGTTGAGTCAACTTTAATCCATGTCAACTGGCTGCAAGTGTGATTTAGTTATTGCCAACACCTGTTAGGTGCCACAGATAAGTTACAGGTGCTGTTAATTACACAAATTAGAGAAGCATCACATGATTTCTCGAACAGTGCCAATACTTTTGTCCACCCTCTTTTTTATGTTTGGTGTGGAATTATATCCAATTTGGCTTTAGGACAATTCTTTTTGTGTTTTTTCATTTAAGACAAATTAAATGAAGATAATAATACCAAAGAATTTGTGTTTGCAATCATTTTCAGGAAGAAACTGAGTATTATCTGACAGAATTGCAGGGGTGTTAATACTTTTGGCCACAACTGTACATCATCTATTTAGTCTATTGAGCCTTCAGTATTCTATCATCTTAGGGTGACCAATCAAAAAACGCAGAATCAGCTCCAATTATGTAATCCTAATCACAGTTTAATCATCTACTTTTATAAATGATCTCTGTGTAAGGTATACAGTTTTAGGATTCTTAGCTTATTTTCTTAACACACTGACATGTTTCTATTTGTTTTTTTTTCAGATATGCCTCATTCTTGCACTAGCAAGTTTTTGTTACCTATGCGTGACAAAGGCGAAACTTGACAATCACAATAAGGAAAGCCTACAACCTGAATTTTGGCTGTAGAATAGATCAGGACAAGAGTTGTTCTCCTCACATATGCTGCTATAGATGTGCATCATATCTTACTCAGTGGTTGCATGGGAAGAGGCAGTCTATGATTTTTGCAGTCCCAATGATCTGGAGAGAACCAAACAATAACGCTACAAATTGCTATTTCTGCATGGTGTCCCCATTTGGAAACGAGTTTCAAGTAAGAAGAACTAGACTATCTAGTATTCAAACATTTCTTCTGCAATATGCCCACAATTACATACAGAAGAACTGCCAATTCCAAAAGCACCAGAAACTTTTTTAGTTGAGTCAAGTGAAGAAGAAGAAGGGGGCGATTGGTGTTATGAAACATCTTCCTCTCATGATCTAGACCAGGGCTCCTCAAACTACGGCCCGCGGGCCACATGCGGCCTGCAAAGGACTTTTATCCAGCCCCTGGCCAGGCCGACATTAAACTGCACTGATTACAGGGCCGGCGGGCCCTGTAATTGCGGACAGGACGGGGCGCCGAGGAAAGGCGTTGCGCAGCCCTCCGTATGCAGCACAGTGCACACAGACGACATGATTGTCATCACGTCGCCTGCGCGGCCTGATGACGTCACGCCGCCTGTGCCTGTGCCGGAAGAAGACGGAGATGAGCGGGCACCTCTTCAGAGCAGCGGGGGACATAGGTGAGCACTGTTTTTTTTTTTTCTTTTTAATGCCGGGTACTATTGGGGACCTGTGCTGCCTAATGGGGACCTGTGCTGCAAAATGGGGACATTTACCTGCCTACTGGGCACCTGTGCTACCTTTTGGGGACCTGTGCTACGTATTGGGGACATTTTCCTGCCTATTTGCGACCTGTGCTACCTACTGGGGACATTTACCTGACTATTAAGGAACTCTTCTACCTTTTGGGGACCTGTGCTGCCTATTGGGGACTTTTTCCTGCCTATTGGGGACCTGTGCTGCCTATTGGGGACCTGTGTAAACTATTGGGGACCTGTACCTGCCTAGGGAGTTGGAAGTTTCGCCCCCAGCAGTTCGCCCCCAGCATTTTGCCCCCAGCAGTTCGCCCCCAGCAGTTCGCCCCCAGGTACACTTCGCCCCCGAACATTTCACCCCCAGCATTTCACCCCCAGGTTGTTTCGCCCCCGCACATTTCGCCCCCGCACATTTCGCCCCCAGCAGTTCGCCCCCGCACATTTCGCCCCCAGCAGTTCGCCCACGGATGTTTCGCCCCAGGATGTTTCGCCCCCGGATGTTTCGTCCCCAGCAGTTCGCCCCCGGATGTTTCGCCCCCGGATGTTTCGCCCCCGGATGTTTCGCCCCCAGCAGTTCGCCCCCGGATGTTTCGCCCCCGGATGTTTCGCCCCCGGATGTTTCGCCCCCGACAGTTCACCCCCGGATGTTTCGCCCCCAGCAGTTCGCCCCCGGATGTTTTGCCCCCAGCAGTTCGCCCCCGGATGTTTCACCCCCAGCAGTTCGCCCCCGGATGTTTCGCCCCCGGATGATTCACCCTCAGCAGTTCACCCCCGGATGTTTCGCCCCCAGCAGTTCGCCCCCGGATGTTTCGCCCCCAGCAGTTCGCCCCCGGATGTTTCGCCCCCAGCAGTTCGCCCCCGGATGTTTCGCCCCCAGCAGTTCACCCCCGGATGATTCGCCCCCAGCAGTTCGCCCCCAGCAGTTCGCCCCCGGATGTTTCGCCCCCAGCAGTTCGCCCCCAGCAGTTCGCCCCCAGATGTTTCACCCCCAGCAGTTCGCCCCCGGATGTTTCACCCCCAGCAGTTCGCCCCCGGATGTTTCGCCCCCAGCAGTTCGCCTCCAGAAGTTCACCCCCGTATGTTTCGCCCCCAGCAGTTCGCCCAAGCAGTTCGTACCCAGATGTTTCGCCCCCAGCAGTTCGCCCCCGGATGTTTCGCCCCCAGCAGTTCGCCCCCGGATGTTTCGCCTCCGGATGTTTCGCCCCCATGAGTTCGCCCCCGGATGTTTCGCCCCCAGCAGTTCGCCCCCAGCAGTTCGCCCCTGGATGTTTCGCCCCCAGCAGTTCGCCCCCAGCAGTTCGCCCCCGGATGTTTCACCCCCAGCAGTTCGCCCCCGGATGATTCACCCCCAGCAGTTCGCCCCCGGATGTTTCGCCCCCAGCAGTTCGCCCCCGGATGTTTCGCCCCCAGCAGTTCGCCCCCGGATGTTTTGCCCCCGGATGTTTCGCCCCCAGCAGTTCGCCCCCGGATGTTTCGCCCCCAGCAGTTCGCCCCCAGCAGTTCGCCCCCGGATGTTTCGCCCCCAGCAGTTCGCCCCCCGCAGTTCGCCCCCGGATGTTTCACCCCCAGCAGTTCGCCCCCGGATGTTTCACCCCCAGCAGTTCGCCCCCGGATGTTTTGCCCCCGGATGTTTCGCCCCCAGCAGTTCGCCCCCGGATGTTTCGCCCCCAGCAGTTCGCCCCCAGCAGTTCGCCCCCGGATGTTTCGCCCCCAGCAGTTCGCCCCCGGATGTTTCGCCCCCAGCAGTTCGCCCCCAGCAGTTCGCCCCCGGATGTTTCGCCCCCAGCAGTTCGCCCCCCGCAGTTCGCCCCCGGATGTTTCGCCCCCAGCAGTTCGCCCCCGGATGTTTCGCCCCCAGCAGTTCGCCCCCGGATGTTTTGCCCCCGGATGTTTCGCCCCCAGCAGTTCGCCCCCGGATGTTTCGCCCCCAGCAGTTCGCCCCCAGCAGTTCGCCACCGGATGTTTTGCCCCCAGCAGTTCGCCCCCGGATGATTCGCCCCCAGCAGTTCGCCCCCAGCAGTTCGCCCCCGGATGATTCGCCCCCAGCAGTTCGCCCCCAGCAGTTCGCCCCCGGATGTTTCGCCCCCAGCAGTTCGCCCCCAGCAGTTTGCCCCCAGATGTTTCACCCCCAGCAGTTCGCCCCCGGATGTTTCACCCCCAGCAGTTCGCCCCCGGATGTTTCGCCCCCAGCAGTTCGCCTCCAGAAGTTCACCCCCGTATGTTTCGCCCCCAGCAGTTCGCCCAAGCAGTTCGTACCCAGATGTTTCGCCCCCAGCAGTTCGCCCCCGGATGTTTCGCCCCCAGCAGTTCGCCCCCGGATGTTTCGCCTCCGGATGTTTCGCCCCCATGAGTTCGCCCCCGGATGTTTCGCCCCCAGCAGTTCGCCCCCAGCAGTTCGCCCCTGGATGTTTCGCCCCCAGCAGTTCGCCCCCAGCAGTTCGCCCCCGGATGTTTCACCCCCAGCAGTTCGCCCCCGGATGATTCACCCCCAGCAGTTCACCCCCGGATGTTTCGCCCCCAGCAGTTCGCCCCCGGATGTTTCGCCCCCAGCAGTTCGCCCCCGGATGTTTTGCCCCCGGATGTTTCGCCCCCAGCAGTTCGCCCCCGGATGTTTCGCCCCCGGATGATTCACCCTCAGCAGTTCACCCCCGGATGTTTCGCCCCCAGCAGTTCGCCCCCGGATGTTTCGCCCCCAGCAGTTCGCCCCCGGATGTTTCGCCCCCAGCAGTTCGCCCCCGGATGTTTCGCCCCCAGCAGTTCGCCCCCGGATGATTCGCCCCCAGCAGTTCGCCCCCGGATGTTTCGCCCCCAGCAGTTCGCCCCCAGCAGTTCGCCCCCAGATGTTTCACCCCCAGCAGTTCGCCCCCGGATGTTTCACCCCCAGCAGTTCGCCCCCGGATGTTTCGCCCCCAGCAGTTCGCCTCCAGAAGTTCACCCCCGTATGTTTCGCCCCCAGCAGTTCGCCCAAGCAGTTCGTACCCAGATGTTTCGCCCCCAGCAGTTCGCCCCCGGATGTTTCGCCCCCAGCAGTTCGCCCCCAGCAGTTCGCCCCTGGATGTTTCGCCCCCAGCAGTTCGCCCCCAGCAGTTCGCCCCCGGATGTTTCACCCCCAGCAGTTCGCCCCCGGATGATTCACCCCCAGCAGTTCGCCCCCGGATGTTTCGCCCCCAGCAGTTCGCCCCCGGATGTTTCGCCCCCAGCAGTTCGCCCCCGGATGTTTTGCCCCCGGATGTTTCGCCCCCAGCAGTTCGCCCCCGGATGTTTCGCCCCCAGCAGTTCGCCCCCAGCAGTTCGCCCCCGGATGTTTCGCCCCCAGCAGTTCGCCCCCCGCAGTTCGCCCCCGGATGTTTCACCCCCAGCAGTTCGCCCCCGGATGTTTCACCCCCAGCAGTTCGCCCCCGGATGTTTTGCCCCCAGCTGTTCGCCTCCAGCAGTTCACCCCCGGATGTTTCGCCCCCAGCAGTTCGCCCAAGCAGTTTGTACCCGGATGTTTCGCCCCCAGCAGTTCGCCCCCGGATGTTTCGCCCCCAGCAGTTCGCCCCCGGATGTTTCGCCCCCCGCAGTTCGCCCCCGGATGTTTCGCCCCCAGCAGTTCGCCCCCAGCAGTTCGCCCCCGGATGTTTCACCCCCAGCAGTTCGCCCCCGAATGTTTCACCCCCAGCAGTTCGCCCCCGGATGTTTCGCCCCCAGCAGTTCGCCTCCAGCAGTTCACCCCCGGATGTTTCGCCCCCAGCAGTTCACCCAAGCAGTTCGTACTCGGATGTTTCACCCCAGCAGTTCGCCCCGGATGTTTCGCCCCCAGCAGTTCGCCCCCAGATGTTTCGCCCCCGGATGTTTCGCCCCCAGCAGTTCGCCCCCGGATGTTTCGCCCCCAGCAGTTCGCCCCCAGCAGTTCGCCCCCGGATGTTTCGCCCCCAACAGTTCGCCCCCGGATGTTTCACCCCCAGCAATTCGCCCCCGGATGTTTCACCCCCAGCAGTTCGCCTCCAGCAGTTCACCCCTGGATGTTTCGCCTCCAGCAGTTCGCCCCCGGATGTTTCGCCCCCAGCAGTTCGCCCCCGGATGTTTTGCCCCCAGCAGTTCGCCCCCGGATGTTTCGCCCCCAGCAGTTCGCCCCCGGATGTTTCGCCCCCAGCAGTTCGCCTCCAGCAGTTCACCTCGGATGTTTCGCCCCCAGCAGTTCGCCCCCAGCAGTTCGTACCCGGATGTTTCGCCCCCAGCAGTTCGCCCCCGGATGTTTCGCCCCCAGCAGTTCGCCCCCGGATGTTTCACCCCCGGATGTTTCGCCCCCTGTCAGTTCGCCCCCAGCAGTTCATCCCTGAATGTTTTGCCTCTAGCAATTTGCTCCTGGATCTTTCGCATCCGGGAAAAACCTGCCTGAACTGAACATTGGCAGGTTTGCTTATCACTAATAATACACCATATGAGTCTAAGTTATACAATTCTGATCAAATTAGTTTTTTTTATTCTCAAACTTTGTTTTCTAGATGAGTAATTTTACAAACAGACAGGAAAATAGTAGGATTTCATTGGTTACTAAGGAGGTTGTGCCCCCTTGGGAGCAGAACGGTTCCTGGCTCCCTATGATACATTCAGGGCTGCTTGTTCACAGCCCTCTGCAAAGCTCCCCTTCACCCTCCGCTCATGTGCTCTGTCCTGGACAAGAGGAGGGCTCCCCCCTGCCTGTGTAAAGCCATTACAGGACGGAACACATAGGGGGGGCTTTGCAGAGGGCTGTAAACCAGCAGCCCTTTATACATCATAGGGAATATATTGTTAGCTGCATGCTCCTGTGCAGCCACGCCCTCTAGAATCCATCCACAAGTACTGCTACTAAGGAGAAACAACCTCCTTAGCAACCACTGAAATCCTGCAGCACATGGAGCTTTAACTTGGATGAGACTTTTCACACAGAAGTGAAGCTGCTGGAAGGTCTCCTTTGGAAATGAATATCATGGGCACAGGTACTATAACATAACATGTTTTTTGCAGAGTTATGCTTTAACTGTATATATCAAAACTGTTTTAACAAGAAACATAAAAAGGTATAGAGGGGAAGGATTAGAGAAAAAGAGAAAATACAAATTACAGGTTATAATGCTTGAATTATTTTACAGCTAAAAACACTGCTCTCAAAACATACAATATGTGACCATGAACTAAAAATCAAAGCTGTAGGCAATGCCTCTCAGATAATCCATCAAGCTTCTATTGTAGAAATCTTGCACGATACGTTTAACCCTTGCTGAAATTGCAGCATACTTTTTGTTTCTTGCAGCGATGGGATTTCCTGCTATTATCTGAATAATTTCAAAACTATGGAGCTCTTGCTGATGTTTCAGACAGTTAATGAACCGGTATATATTTTGGAAAAGAGTACCACATGTTTCTCGAAAGCTACGGTACCATCCTACGACATCATTATTTGTTCGCTGTTGATCATTCAATGTTCGTTCATACACATTCCAGAATTGAACTGGAAACAAAGGTGCTTGACGTCCTCTGCGATTCATTCGACCGATATAGCTGTCTTCAAAATAGTTGGCAATAGGTATTGCTTCTTGTGGAAAGTCAGGATCTTCCACCAATTCTTCAAATGATTGCACAACATTCTGTGGTGGTAGAAAGGCCAGGGCAGGTATCATGCGTATCCAACGGGCAAATTCATGGTCACCTTGGTATTGCATCTTGAGTCCTTCATTTTGAACTTTACGCCAAACCGACTGTGATAGGTGGAAAAAGCAACCAGTCTTCACAAGGTTGGGGAATTCACTTTCAAATGCCTGTATTGCAGCTAGTTCAAAATCCAACATCAGGTTGTGTGGCTGCAGTCCAGGCTGCAAGTTCTTCAGCTCTTGCAGCAACCTCTGGTATGTAGAACGGCTCTTGTCTGTCAGCAAGGTGTACACTACAGGAACAACAAGGCCGCTGTGGACTACATGGATTGTGTAAAGTTGCTTAAACAAGGCTGGTGTAGTGTAAAACATGCCATCAGCAAACCACTCTTTACTTTGTGCCAGTAGATGGAGATTGTCTCTTGTTCCAAATATCAACATATGGCTGTGTCCATTTCCTAATTTAAAATGAAAGTATTAGTAGAGGAAATAACAGAAAAAGTGTAACAAGCAGCAGACAGAGTTTTGGGATAAATTCACAAAAAAAATCCTAATCAGAAGCCTTTGTTCATATCTCACATTAAATACTCACATTTTGCTCCAGATTTTCTGATTTCATAATAAAAAACTGAAGCAAAATCTAGTGTGAAGGGGCCAACCAATAGTTTTTTACAACACATATTGTCCCAGTGGAAAATTATGTATTTTTGTTTAAAATTAAAATTACTTCCAAACTTGAAATAGGTCACATTTTTAGGGTACCTTTAGACCCTTCAACTAGACGGCCGTTCAGCACGGCCGATCGCCACTATACTGAACGGGCCGTCTAGTTGACAGCCGCATCCAGACACGGCGTGCGGCTGGACGTCTGAATGAACGACTGGGCGGTCCGCCCGCCTGAATGGGGCATTCCATTCAGGCGGATGGGCGCGCTAGTCGTCGGGTGGGCTGCGCGGACGTTCTCAATGCTGTCTCATTGAGAGGATTGTGCAGGACGCAAAAAACGCCAGTAAAATCACCAGTGTGCTTTTGGCCTAAGGCATAACTGAATGGTCCATTAGGCTGGGGTCATATGCAGCATTAATGTGTAAATCCCATCCACATGCTGATGAAAAAATTTTGTTTACAAAAAAAAACATGCAGTGCAGCATGTCAATGTATGCTGCCATTATACAAACAAAATTCCAGCCATTCAGACAAGGGGCTGAAATCCTGCACTAAAACCTGCACCTAAATCCATAGAGTTAAGTGAAGATTTTGATACAGAATTAGGGTACCACAATAGTGGCCACAATTGCAGGCACAAATAGATTCCTGTGGGTTCTCCAATTGCTACCGCAATTACAGCCGCTGCGGAGATGCCGCTCCACAATCCCCTTCCGTCAGTGGGCACGAGGCCTCAGGCTTTATCCAGACAAGCTGGATTTACAGGCGTATTCCGTGCTGTGTTTCCTGCCTGAAACCCGCCCTTTCATGTCTATGGTGCGGGTTACGGGCGGATTCCGGCCGGGGCCGGAAAACGCCCCACCGGAAAATAGCTTCAAAGCTATTTTCCGGCGGATCCCGGAAGGAATGGGAATGGGCAAGAGGGAAACCTCCCGAAAAATGCCTGCAAACCACGCCAAATACGCTCGGTTTAGGCCATAGCAGGGCATGGCCACGCCCATAGCAGAGCTTGGCCACGTCCCCTATTTGCAGAAGCGTTTTGCCAAAGCGCTTGCAAAGTGCTTAAAAAGTGCTTGGAAGCAGCAGGCAAAACGCATCTGCAAATCATGGCGTATCTCACCTGAGCTCCGGAGTTCAGCCCGACCTGTCCACGGATCTGCAGGACTGAACTACGAGAGCTGAGGAATCAGCCGGCGATGGCAGTTCAGTCCGTGCATGCCGCAGACAAGCGAGGCTGAACTCCGGGGCAGCACCCAGGACAGGTATGGCCAGTACAATGCTGCATATTTGGAATTAGTGTTGGCCGGTCCGATCACTGAAGATCGTAATTTATTACGATTTTCAGGCTGATCATTATTTTAAATTACGATCCGATTTGTAGCCAGATCATGATGATGATCTGAATTAGAAATCGGAATCCTCCGTAATCTGAAAACACTGTCCGGGCATACACTCCCGAACAGTGTGCGCATATATATATATATATACACACACACACACACACTATACAGGTGTACAGCGTGTGTGCATATTTAGCTTTAGTAAATGGCTCCAGGCTGCGCTGTTAAAAAATAAACAAACCCAGTTACTCACCTCTTTCTCCAGTGTCCAGTACTGGCTCCGGCTCCTAGCCCAGCAGTGCAGGGAATCCCGAAATCCAGGCGGTGCATCGCCGCCTCTGTGCCTGCCGTACTATAACTACAGTGGAGAGTGATCCCAGGACCGCTCACTAGACGGTCCTGGGAAAGCACCACATCACGTCACAGAACAGCCCGGCACATGTGCAGAGGTGGTGATGCACAACCCAGAATGCATAGCATTGGGATTTCGGAATTCCCTGCACCGCCGGAGACAGCGCTGGACACCGGAGAGAGAGTTGAATAACTGGGTTTGTTTATTTTTTAACAGCGCAGCTTGGGGCCATTATATATATGCAAGAAAGCTGGAAGAAGAGTGGCTCAACTGAGATTGTTGCTGAGGACTCAGTGTGCTGCTAGAGCAGGGGTTGGCTTCCGCCCGTACTTAACATGCATCCATGAAGAAAGACCTCCGCGCTCCTGAAGTCCTATACAAATCCTTTATTGCATTTCAAAGTTCCAAAAGTGCCAGACCACCATCACCCACCCACATATATGCATATATATACACACACACTGTTCGGGCGTACAGTGTGCATATATATATATATATATATATATATATATATATATATATCTACATCTAGCTCTGGAGATTGGATCTGAATTAATTCCAATCTTTCGGTATGATCAGCCCGATCTGATCCTATCTTTCCAGTGATCGGCCAACACTAGTTGGAATCAGTAGGCCTCACTACATTATATTACCCTCAAAGTTTCCCTTGAAGGCAAAAATCACATAGTATTTTATATCAGCACCTTATAGTGTAGCATTTTTCACATTTGTGCAAAATAAACTTTGCAATAATTATGCATAATGGAATTGTTTTAATACAATGTTAAATGGTTAAGTAGCATACCAGAGTCATGCAGAAGGAACTGCTGCTGGACACCATCAATACTGATCTCCTGGAACTCGAGGGGGATAACAAGTTGATCAAGGGTTTGAGGTAACCTTGGGATATTGCCAAGTTGCCTTGCTAATCGTATTGTCCTCTTCAGTGATGCTTTCCTTGGGAGAAGTGCTGTAACATTAGAATGGGCTCCTGAAACGACGTCTGTGAGAATCTGTTGTGGTGTCTCCTGTGTTGTCCTTGCCCTGGTCACAGCCTCATTAACAAGTCGGATTGCTTCAGGTCTTGCAGCTTGTGCTGCGTGATTGTGAAGATTGACTACTTTCACAACTTCGCCAGATTCTTCATTGGTCCAAACACGTCCCTTGCAAGTCGACCGTTTTTCACATACCCAGATGGAATGGACATCATCAGCGGTTCGTTTGGAAAATAAGTAAAATTGATTCTCATGGGCCAACTTGTTCCTTCCACGTTTGGAGAGAACTGAATTCATAGTTGTAGAAAGTGAATTACTGTGGAAGCTGACTGATTTTTTGTGGCAGTACACTTCTCTCATTGTGGAGATTTCAGACACTGCTATATTCTGATATACAGAGTTATACAGATGGAATAAAAGCTAGTCTAATGTAACTTGCAGGACATGTGACCATGCTACTTGTTACATCTGCAACAAAACTTGCAACAAAGCAGGTCAGTGCTGGGTCAGGTAAAAGTTCAAAATTGTTTAGATTTTAGGCCTCTTGCACACTGTAATTTTAGAGTGGTTTCACACTTGTGTTTGTGGCCACCAGAGGTCGATCCGCTCTGGATCTGACATCCAGCTGACCCCAGGGCAATGCTGGCTGAATGCTGGCATTCCGCTTGCATTGCCCATAGAAGTGAACGGCTGGGTTCCGCGATCTGCAGACACCCGTTCGCTTTCGTAATGCCGCATTCCGCTATCAGTGTCAGAACAAATAGAAGAGCATTTTCTTCTTTTCGTTCCGCTGCAGGTTAGCGGAATGCGGCATTACAGAAGCGAACGGGCGGCCTGTAGTGCATATGTAGCGGAAGTGTGAAAGCACCCTTATGCTGCCACTGTTTTAGAACTCCAAAGCACGTGCTTTACTGGCATTTTTCAGAGCGCTTTTGTGAGCGCTCTCGGTAATGACCCATAAGATACAGGCTATTGATGAACGCTAAGTGCTCAAAAATAGCTCCTGTAATAAAATAAAAAGAGCTGGCCGAAACAACACCTCACTTTTCTAGCCATTGACTTATCTACTATATAATTGTCTAAGGGTCACTTTCGTCTTTCTGTCTGTAACGTTTTATTCGTATATTCATTGGTTGCGGCGTCTGTCTGTCATGTAAATCCAAGTCGCTGATTGGTCTTGGCAAAACGCCCACGACCAATCAGCGACGGTCACAGTCTGCCATAAAAATGGCCGCTGCTTCACTGCCCTGCACTCACCGCTGACCGCTCACACAGGGTTAATGCCAGCGTTAACGGATCGCGGTGTACCGCACTCCGTTAACGCTGCTATTAACCCTGTGTGACCAACTTTTCGCTATTGATGGTGCCTATGCAGCATCAATAGTGAAAAGATGTAATGCTAAAAATAATAATGATAAAAAAAAAAAGTTATTCTCACCCCCTCCAACGTCGCGCTGTCCTCCGCGCCTCTCTCCAATGCACACCGTCCAGGACCTGCGATGATGTCACGGTCATGTGACCGCGACATCATCGCAGGTCCTACGCTCAGACCGGAAGCCACCGCCAGCACTGCAGAGAGGCGCGAGGACTTCAGGGCCCGTGGCTGAGGTGAGTATATCTTTATTATTTTTTTTTAAACACGAATATAGTGCCCACATTCCTAGACTACATGGACAGTGCAATATACTACGTGACCAGTGCAATATACTACGTTGGCTGGCCAATATACTATGTGCGCTGTGTAATTTACTATGTGCGCTGTGCAATTTACTATGTGGACTGTGCAATTTACTACGTGCGCTGTCCAAAATACTACGTCGGCTGTCCTATATACTATGTGGCCTGTACAATGTACTACGTGGACTGTCCAATATACTACATAACCTGTGCAACATACCACGTGGCTGTGCCTTCTAGAATACCCGATACATTAGAATCGGGCCACCATGTAGTATATTCAAAATTGGCAATCTTCTTAGCGATTTTCCAGTGCTTAGCACTTGGGAAAGTGGCTACTGTGAAAGCGGTCTTAGGGCTAAAACACAAGGCCAAAATTCCCTGCCTAATTTGGGGCCGAAACAACTGGGGGCAAAAAGCAGGGGGCGAAACATCCGGGGGCGAACTGCTGTGGGCGAACTGCTGGGGACAAAACATCCGGGGGCGAACTTCTGGGGGCAAAACATCTGGGGGCGAACTGCTGGGGATGAAACATCCGGGGGCGAACTGCTGGGGGCGAAACATCCGGGGGTGAAACATCCGGGGGCGAACTGCTGGGGGTGAAACATCCGGGGGCGAACTGCTGGGGGCGAAACATCCGGGGGCGAACTGCTGGGGGCGAACTGCTGGGGGCGAAACATCCGGGGGCGAACTGCTGGGGGCGAAACATCCGGGGGCGAAACATCCGGGGGCGAACTGCTGGGGGCAAAACATCCGGGAGCGAACTGCTGGGGGTGAATCATCCGGGGGCGAAACATCCGGGGGTGAACTGCTGGGGGCGAAACATCCAGGGGCGAACTGCTGGGGGCGAAACATCCGGGGGCGAACTGCTGGGGGTGAATCATCCGGGGGCGAACTGCTGGGGGTGAAACATCTGGGGGCGAACTGCTGGGGGCGAACTGCTGGGGGCTAAAAATCCGGGGGCGAACTGCTGGGGGCGAACTGCTGGGGGCGAAACATCCGGGGGCGAACTGCTGGGGGCGAAACATCCGGGGGCGAAACATCCGGGGGCGAACTGCTGGGGGCGAAACATCCGGGGGCGAATTGCTGGGGGCGAAACATCCGGGTTACGAACTGCTGGGGGCGAACTGCTGGGGGCGAAACATCCGGGGGTGAACTGCTGGAGGCGAACTGCTGGGGGCGAAACATCCTGGGGCGAACTGCTGGGGCGAAACATCGGGGGGCGAACTGCTGGGGGTGAAACATCCGGGGGCGAAACATCCGGGGGCGAACTGCTGGTGGCGAAACATCCGGGGGCGAACTGCTGGGGGCGAAACATCTGGGGGCGAACTGCTGGGGGCGAAACATCCGGGGGCGAAACATCCGGGGGCGAAACATCCGGGGGCGAACTGCTGGGGGCGAAACATCCGGGGGCGAACTGCTGGGGGCGAAACATCCGGGGGCGAAACATCCGGGGGCGAAACATCCGGGGGCGAACTGCTGGGGGCGAAATGTGCGGGGGCGAAATGTGCGGGGGCGAAACAACCTGGGGGCGAAATGCTGGGGGCGAAATATTCGGGGGCGAAGTGTACCTGGGGGCGAAATGCTGGGGGCGAACTGCTGGGGGCGAAACTTCCTAAAACCACCTGCCTATTGGGGACCGGTGCTGCTTATTGGGGACCTGTGCTGCCTATTGGGGACCTGTTCTGCCTATTGGGGACCTGTGCTGCCTAGTGGGGAACTGTGCTGCCTTTTGGGGACCTGTGCTACATATTGAGCACATTTTCTTGCCTATTGGGGACCTGTGCTGCCTATTAGGGACCTGTGCTACCTATTGGGGACCTGTGCTACCTATTGGGGACATTTACCTGCCTACTGGGACCTGTGCTACCTTTTGGGGACATTTACCTGCCTATTGGGGACCTATGCTGCCTATTGGGGACATTTACCTGCCTATTGGGGACCTGTGCTACCTTTTGGGGACATTTTCCTGCCTATTGGGGACATTTTCCTGCCTATTGGGGACATTGTCCTGCCTATTGGGGACCTGTGCTACCTTTTGGGGGCCTGTGTTACGTACTGGGGACATTTTCCTGCCTATTTGGGACCTGTGCTACCTACTGGGGACATTTACCTGCCTATTGAGGACCTCTTCTACCTTTTGGGGACCTGTGCTACCTGTTGGGGACATTTTCCTGCCTATTGGGGACTTTTTCCTGCCTATTGGGGACCTGTGCTGCCTATTGGGGACCTGTGCTGCCTATTGGGGACCTGTACCTGCCTATTGGGGACCGGTGCTACTTATTGGGGACCTGTGCTGCCTATTGGGGACCGGTGCTGCCTATTGGGGACCTGTTCTGCCTATTGGGGACCTGTGCTGCCTATTGGGGAACTGTGCTGCCTTTTGGGGACCTGTGCTACATATTGAGCACATTTTCTTACCTATTGGGGACCTGTGCTGCCTATTGGGGACCTGTGCTGCCTATTGGGGACATTTACCTGCCTATTGGGGACCAATGCTGCCTATTGGGGATTCTTGCACCACCCTAGTCTGAGCCTGAGGTAAAAGTGGAATTCCACTAATATGGGCACTGATGAGGCTGGATTGATGGGCACTGATCAGGCTGCGTTGATGGGCACTGATCAGGCTGCATTCATGAGCACTGATCAGGCTGCATAAATGAGCACTGATCAGACTGCATTGATGGGCACTGATCAGGCTGCATTGATGGGCACTGATCAGACTGCATTGATGAGCACTGATCAGGCTGCATTAATGGGCACTGGTCAGGCTGCATAGATCAGCACTGATCAGGCTGCATTGATGGACGCTGATCAGGCCGCATTAATGGGCGTTGATCAGGCCGCATTGATGGGCGTTGATCAGGCCGCATTGATTGGCGCTGATCAGGCCACATTGATGAGCACTAATCAGGCCGCATTGATGAGCACTGATCAGGCTGCATTGATGGGCAATGATCAGGGTGCATTGATGGACAGTGCAATCTGTATGTCTCTGTGTGGGCAATTTTATTGCTTGTATATTGTTTTTGTAGTGCTGTATATATGTTGGTATTTTACTAATAGCAATTTTGAATCCCTAGGAAACAATGATATCAAGAAAGAGAAAAAATTGACTTGAAGTGTAGAATATTCAAAGAACCCCAAAAAATTGGTAAGTTTGATTATTTAACTTTACTTCTTCAATTTTAATATTGTATTTGTTCCTATTTTGTTTTATTATTTCTAAATAAGATATGTACAGTGTGCATATGAATTTGGTCCTAATTTTTTTTAAACTATATTCCCACCCAACAATGGTCTGTGGGACCGTGATCTGGCCCCCTGTTTAAAAAGTTTGAGGACCCCTGATCTAGACTTTCAATCCAGCAACCACAGCTAAATCACACCTTATAATGCAAAGAAAACTGAATAATATTGTTAGAGATTTGGATCTTCCCAAGTGTAAGGGACCCGTCACACATAGCGATTCACCAGCAATCCCGACAACGATATCAACTTGTCAGGATTGCTGGTGTGTCGCTACATGATCGCTGGTGAGCTGCCAAACAGGCAGCTTCACCAGCGATCAGCACCAGCGACGCCGAGCGGGTGCGTCACTATGTACATTAGTTACCAGCGTGCTGATGCAGGGAGCTGGTAACTAAGGTACACATCGGGTTTCTAAGCAGCATGCGTCACTTAGAAACCCCATGTGTACCTTGGTTACCAGCTCCCTGCATCAGCGCGCTGGTAACTAAGGTACACAGAGGGTTTCTAAGCACAGCACGCTGCTTAGAAAGCCTGCGTTTACCTTAGTTACCAGGGTACTGATCGCTGGTCTCCCGCCTGTCACATGCAGCGATGAGTGCTGGCCAGCGGGAGACCAGCGATCAAAAAAATGTCCAGGGCTTTCCGATACCGGCAGGGGGGCCGGTCACTGATAGGTGTCACACACAGCGATCTCAAAACTTGTGACTCAGCAGCGATCTCGCTAGCGAGATCGCTATGTGTGATGGGGGCTTAAGGCTGATCTCTTAGCATTTGGGATAAAGCAGTGGAATCTCCTAGCGGACAATGTTTGGATTTCTTTGTTCTGCAACCCTGATAAAGATGTTGCTCATGGAGGGTGATCTTGTGGCATGCAACAACGTCATCAGTTTAATGGAGGCTCTGAAGGTAAGTCTTAATCCAGAGAAATGGAGCCTCTTCATCGTTTCATCCAAAACAAGCCTTAAAACTGTGTTATTGCATTATGGCAATGAACTACATTCAATTCCAGTAGGTTATACAGTCTATATGAAACATATGACAACATGAAACAGCTGATGAGGTGCCTGGACTGTGACCAACATTTGTGTCCCCTCTGTGGTTGCCCTCTCACTTGGTCTCCAGGGTGGATTCAGAAAGTACTGCTGCTTTCTGTGTGAATGGGATAGTTGTGCAACAGAATATCAGTACAATAAAAGAGACTGGCCTCTCGGACATTCATTTCAGCCAGGGAGTAAAAATTTTCAGTATCCAGCACTTGTTGACCCACATAAGATTTTGTTACCACCATTGCACATCAAGTTGGGCCTAATGAAGAAATTTTTAAAGGAAATGGACAAAAATGCAAAAGCATCTCATTGATAAATGTCCAAGCTTAAGTGAAACAAAGATAAAGTAAGGAGTCTTTACTGGACCTCAGATTCATAAGCTTCTTAAAAATGAGGAGTTTCTCCGTTTGTTGCAGGACAAGGAAAAGGCTGCATGGGTAGCATTTGCATTAATGGTAGCTAATTTTTGGGGAAACTCAAGAGCAGATAACTATAAAGAGTTGGTGGAAAATTTCCTCAAATCATAAGAATCTTGGCTGTAACATGTCCTCAAAGATTAATTTCTTCCATTTTCATCTAGACTCTTTGCCATTCAGTTGCAGAGCAGTGAGCGACAAGCATGTTGAGAGACTCCACCAAGATATTTCTGCTGTGGAGAAAAGATATCAAGGAAAATGGAATCCATCAACGTTTGCAGATTACTTTTGTACAATTGTAAGAGATAATCTGGATCTGATGCAGAAGTACAAGAGACAAGCAAAAAAGACTTGTCACTGAATGAAGACCAAATTTTGTACTGCAATTTCTGTAATTATTTATAATTCGCAATAGTGTTTAGATGTGTTTTAGTTATTTGAATTGTTGATGAGTTTCCTCTAAATAAATATCAGGCATAACAAAATATTCAAAGTACTGAAACTTTTATCTATTAATTATATGTGGCAGTAAAAGAAACACTCTAATATATTAGAAACAAGAGCCAACTAAAATTTTCATTGTCAGATTTGAATTCAGGATGTCAAAATCATTAAGCAATTGCTCATTTCATAAACAAACCTAAAAACTTTGGAAAATATGTAGAACAGTGTTACTTGTAATGCAATTGTAATGGCCACATTGCCATACTGAACCAATCTCAATGACCGCAAAAAATGTAAAGGTGTAATTACATGAATACATCACCATAACCACAGTTAGTACATTAATACATCACCAGAACCAAGTTTTGAGTATTTGAGAAGGATTTGGAAAGTTTCTGATAAAAAATGTGTAAACACACGCTGACTTAAACTGAATTTTTGGAGCAGAAACTCACCAAATCCTCCTCATAATCTCAAATCTCTACGTTTTGAGGATGTTCAAGTTTTAACATAGCCATGAAACATGTTATGGATTGCCACAGGTGTACAAGATTAGAACCACGGTCAGCACATGAGTACAGCACCAGAACCACCATTAGTTCAGAAATCAAATGCCAGAACCACTGAAAGTACATGAATGCAGTGCCAGAACCACCGTAAGTACATAAATGCAGTGCCATAACCACTGTCATTACATGAATGCAGAGCCAGAATCACCATCAGTACATGAATGTTGCACCAGAACTACTATCGCTACATGAATGCAGGCCCAGAAACATCAACAGTACATCCATACAGCACCAAGCTAAGTACAGTGAACAATTGCAATGTCAGGTCAGACCCATATACAATAGTATTGCATGAACCTACAGCTCCCAGTATATTCTTAATCAATGGTAAGGAGATTCTAGGAGTTGCTGTTAACAGTCATTATCAGACTGTGAACCATACAAGAACCAGAGTACTGATGAGACACAGGCAGTATCACAAATATTTACTTCCAAGTATCTTATACATGACATCTATTCTGATTGAAGTTGTTCTTTTTTTCTTCACAGCTGAGCTTGATTAGCCACTCCTTTTCCCTTTATAATCTGGGCTCTGATACAAATCATTGTCAGAGCTAGCTTTATTGCTGCATGGCTAATGAAGGGAGAGGAGTTCTTATGAGAAGGAGAGTTGGAGGAGTTACAGTTGTGGCCAAAAGTATTGACACCCCTGCAATTCTGTCAGATAATACTCAGTTTCTTCCTGAAAATGATTGCAAACACAAATTCTTTGGTATTATTATCTTCATTTAATTTGTCTTAAATGAAAAAACACAAAAGAGAATGAAGCAAAAAGCAAAACATTGATCATTTCACTCAAAACTCCAAAAATGGGCCAGACAAAAGTATTGGCACCCTCAGCCTAATACTTGGTTGCACAACCATTAGCCAAAATAACTGCGACCAACCGCTTCCAGTAACGATCAATGAGTTTCTTACAATGCTCTGCTGGAATTTTAGACCACTCTTCTTTGGCAAACTGCTCCAGGTCCCTGATATTTGAAGGGTGCCTTCTCCAAACTGCCATTTTTAGATCTCTCCACAGGTGTTCTATGGGATTCAGGTCTGGACTCATTGCTGGCCAGCTTAGAAGTCTCCAGTGCATTCTCTCAAACCATTTTCTAGTGCTTTTTGAAGTGTGTTTTGGGTCAGTGTCCTGCTGGAAGACCCATGACCTCTGAGGGAGACCCAGCTTTCTCACACTGGGCCCTACATTATGCTGCAAAATTTGTTGGTAGTCTTCAGACTTCATAATGCCATGCACACGGTCAAGCAGTCCAGTGCCAAAGGCAGCAGAGCAACCCCAAAACATCAGGGAACCTCCGCCATGTTAGACTTTAGGGACCGTGTTCTTTTCTTTGAATGCCTCTTTTTTCTCCTGTAAACTCTATGTTGATGCCTTTGCCCAAAAAAGCTCTACTTTTGTCTCATCTGACCAGA
This sequence comes from Dendrobates tinctorius, assembly GCF_039654945.1. NCBI lineage: Eukaryota > Metazoa > Chordata > Amphibia > Anura > Dendrobatidae > Dendrobates > Dendrobates tinctorius. The sequence continues at coordinate 15,985,186 of NW_027361783.1, forward strand.
GAACATTCTTCCAAAACGTTTTAGGCTTTTTCAGGTAAGTTTTGGCAAACTCCAGCCTGGCTTTTTTATGTCTCACGGTAATAAGTGGGGTCTTCCTGGGTCTCCTACCATACAGTCCCTTTTCATTCAGACGCCGACGGATAGTACGGGTTGACACTGTTGTACCCTCGGACTGCAGGGCAGCTTGAACTTGTTTGGATGTTAGTTGAGGTTCTTTATCCAACATCCGCTCAATCTTGCGTTGAAATCTCTTGTCAATTTTTCTTTTCTGTCCACATCTAGGGAGGTTAGCCACAGTGCCATGGGCTTTAAACTTCTTGATGACACTGCGCACGGTAGACACAGGAACATTTTGGTCTTTGGAGATGGACTTGTAGCCTTGAGATTGCTCATGCTTCCTCACAATTTGGTTTCTCAAGTTCTCAGACAGTTCTTTGGTCTTCTTTCTTATCTCCATGCTCAATGTGGTACACACAAGGACATAGGACAGAGGTTGAGTCAACTTTAATCCATGTCAACTGGCTGCAAGTGTGATTTAGTTATTGCCAACACCTGTTAGGTGCCACAGGTAAGTTACAGGTGCTGTTAATTACACAAATTAGAGAAGCATCACATGATTTCTCGAACAGTGCCAATACTTTTGTCCACCCTCTTTTTTATGTTTGGTGTGGAATTATATCCAATTTGGCTTTAGGACAATTCTTTTTGTGTTTTTTCATTTAAGACAAATTAAATGAAGATAATAATACCAAAGAATTTGTGTTTGCAATCATTTTCAGGAAGAAACTGAGTATTATCTGACAGAATTGCAGGGGTGTTAATACTTTTGGCCACAACTGTATTAGTGACTGTTGCTTGGTTTGTATGTGTGGTAATTCCTTATCCTTCTATATTTTGGCTTATTCCCCTACCTTCACACCCTGGTGCATTCCTCTGTTATATGTGAGTGAATATTTTGTATGCCTGGAGTTTTCTGTTAAGCCTTGTGTTGTTTTGTTTGTTCGGTTTGTGCACTACGGTGCACAGTAGTGCCCCTCTTCACTGGGGGAAGAGAACAGACAAATGCTAACTCAGGAGATGAGGCAAGAGTGGAGGCCCTGGCATCTTCACCTTCGGAGGTGTCCCGGGGAATAAGGCAAGCTAAGGTGCCCTCTAGTGTTAGGGACAGGGTAGGAGCCCCTGGTCCCAGGTCACCCGGCAGCTGTGTCGTGACAATGGAGCTTTGTAAGTGGAATACAGTGAGTAGGGTGTGACAAAATGCTATCACTCCAGTCCTATTAAATTCACTATAATTTGCACCCAATCTTGCTGTAAAGTGTCAATCTCTCAGTTGTCTTAGCAGGGATTGGCAAATGAACATACAGCAATGTTATAGTTACCCTAGTGCAGAAAAATCAGTGGAAAGAAAATATTTGAATACTTTTATATGAAATGTCCATACTATATATAGCACACGTCTTATTTTATGTTCAATACTAAATAATTTAAATGCAGCTTCTTTTGCAAAGTGTGCTGAATGCTTACCAGCAGCAAGGACAACCATTTAGAATGACATTTTTTTCATGTGCATTACAAATTGAGTTGCTTTGATGTTATCTTTATATGTACTATTTAACAAAATATCAACTTGAGTGCTTGAGGATCAACCTTTACCCCTCTTACTGGAAAGCCTTGAAAAAATAATAGATATCAAAAAGCTGCAATAGATGGTAAATATTATGAAAAAACATGGAAATCCTTTATGACTAAGACAGTAAAGTGAAGTATTAGAACCTTTGACCCTGAATATTCATCTTTCTTTTCATTTTCTTTAGTTTTCCTCATGCTACAAGGTTTTGTATTGTTTAAGAGTAGCATGGCATGTTCTTCTCAAGGTGCTGTGATTAATGTATTTTTGGTGGCAAAGGAGTAACTTCAAGCTGTAAGCTCATAGATAAAATTTGCCAGTACTTTGCCTCTTGAAATACAGAAACTGCCCCAAAAATGGGCCACTTGAATTAAAAGTGCTCCACATACAGTACCTTCATGTACCCTAAATGACCTCAACGATGAGTACCAAACACCTCTAAAAGTTCCCATTCTGCTCCAACTGTTTCAACTATTTGCTGTAATACAGAGAAGTCATGGTCTCTTCAAGCCGCGCTCCTGGAATGATGTTATTGTAATATTAACTTTACAAGGAAGATGCATATGTTCGTGTAAGGAGCTAATCTAGCAATGTTTAGCGAGCAGTTCAGGATAACTGTAGAGAAGCACTTGTATCCATCCTACTTGTATAGGAAGCATCAGTTAATTGTGAACTTGCACTTCATCAACAAGACAAGAGTGTTGTACGGAGATAAGTCCAGGTAACAACTCTGGGTAGGGAAGGGTACAAATAAAAACATGAATAGGGAGTAGTGTTGATGTAGATCTGTATAGGGATCACATATTCCCTACAGAAGAAGGCAAGAAAGAATCCCCATAGTGTTGCCAATTGGTAATAGCAGCCATAGAGAATATGACAAAATATCATAAATTAAATAAATAAGCATTCATCTACAGAACAAATTGCACAAAATATAAAACTAGTACATAGGAAGATGGTAAAATACAGTATAAATAGAAGAATATATAATTGTTCCTGAATTGATGAAACTAGTATTCAAAGAGAGAAAATTGCCAAAAAACTCACTGATTAGGAAAGGCATAGACTAGCGATGGGCAAGCATGCTCGGCACTGCTCGATACTCGATTGAGCACCGAGGTGCTTGATCAAGTTGGAAACAGTGACGAGTATCGCATGGTGCTCAAGTGCTCCAATCACAGTAAGATCTGTTATGAATGGGTCACCGAGGAGGGTGGCAGGAACAGGCTAAGCCACAAGAAGACCAGAGAGGTTGGTAACTAAGCAGATTGCAGACCCCTGATCCTATCCGCACAACTAGCAGTAGCCGTGGAGCGTTCCTACAATGCCCTAGACGCTTTGTCACAGCCAGAGGACTAACTAAGCCTAAAGACAGAAAGATGAAATCTAAACTGCCCCTGAGCAGATCCCCAAAGGAATAGACAGCCCCCAAACATATATTGTCAGTGAGACAAGATGAGACATAAACACAGGCAGAGAACAGACTGAGCAAACTGTGAGGCCCAAGCTGTCTAGACAGGACAGGACAGAAAAAGATACTGTCTGCAATCATGTACAAAACCCTGAAAGTCCAACACTTCTGATATACAAAAAAACCTGAGATCACACGATCTCACCCCGCTAGATCAGCACTCTGGTATAAACTGGCAGCAAGCAAAAAGATACTAACATAACAGGGGACTGAACAAGCTGCAACATATGAAGTAGGGCCCAGCGCTGCCCCCAGCAGGGAGCACGCTGAACCCTAGCAACAAAACAGAAAGCAAAAAAAGACACAACCAGGATAGATGCAAAGGATTAGCAAAAGGATCACTTAGCTGAACATGCAGATCAGGCAGGGGACAAAAGAGCTCCAAATGCACACAGAGGAAAAAATCACCAGCAACCTTCAAGAGCAGCCAGCTCCATTATAGGCTCCCAGCCAGCAATCCCAGATTCCCAATTATCATCATCAGGTGAATAATCTCCATCCACCTGGCCAGCTCCACTACTCTCAGTAACCACCAGAGGGAGCTTCGGCTCAGAAATCCGAGCAAGGGAGTTCACAACAAAGATCTCGCTCATCCTCCGGAAAAATGCTTGAGTTTGTCATTCACTTCCATTATGCTTGCTATTCAAGTCAAGCAGATCTGAGCATCCGGCGTGCTCGATTAGAGGACCAAGCACTCGAGAATTTCACTGCTCGGCAACACTAGCATAGACCCTTAGTGGGAAATATGCCCCAGTAGTCATATAGGGTGTAAATTTCTCATAATAGTAATACCTTGAGACATTCTGCATGTAATAAGTCAAAGGAAGGACAGGAAGGGCACAAAGGCAGCATTTCAGAGAATAAAATACTTGTCTGCAATCATGCAGCCAGCTGCGATTCATGCTGCCCACATTTTTTTTAAAAATTTGAACACTATTCTCCTTTTCTCCGTGATAAAAAGCCATAACCAAGAATTCTATGTTGGTTGCTAGAGTACACACATTACAAATTACAGTACTAGTAAAACATCTATGCATAAGGTTAAATTTCTTTTTAATATTTTTTTTAATTTTTCTTTTTTAAAATTGCCCATCACATGACAAAAATATGTAAAAAAAAGAAATCTACATTGCTAGTTCGATACATGCCTGAAAAAAACATGAGGCAACAGAATGCATTATTGCATGCATTATTGTCGTGGGGTGTATGGTTGATAAACTGGACTGGTAAAATAATGTAATACTGGAAAATTAAAATACGGTAAGTGTTCAAAATATGTAAAAAAAAATTAAAACATGCACACTTTATGAGCTGAACAGTTGCATTAAAATTCCTGAAATGTTAGGTATTGGAATTTTCTGTTATCCTTGAAAGAATAAAACCCTTTAAAAAAGAAATGCAAAATAGATGTGAAAGATGTTGCTTATGACTTGACCATCTCACAAGCCTGAAGGGCACTTTTTCAGCCATATTAGTTTTGGTCACTGTATTTTTCTTTAATAGGATCATTAAGACTGAGGGGAATTAAACTGCCCTCCTTGTTTGTAATGCACCAAGAAAGAAAAAAAATGCTGTTAATAAGGTGCTGTTCTGCAGTATATCATGGATCAATTAAAGCAATAGTTTACAACAGGTTATGCTTACCTGCGCTGCCAGTGCTATTCCAGCTCTTCCGGGGCTCATGTGACATTAATGTGCCACGGGAGCCCTGCAGCCAATCAGTGACCTATTCCCTCTCAGTTCCTATGGATGTAACTGACATATAGAGGAAGAAAGAGAGCAGTAGTAGCAGTCACGTCTTCCGTGAGTCAGTTTCAACCGAAGGTTTTGAAAGTGATTGCTGATTGGGTGCAATATTCACGTGACATAACCTGCACCTCACTATCAATTGAATCTATGTATCATTATTCAAAAACTGGAATGACCACTTACATTTTCTATTTTCCCCAGGGCTGTAGTAGTACACCACACTCTGTTTTAGGTCTTTCTAGGCCTTTCTATCACTGTCTTTAGTTATGTACAGGATGCATTATCATTGTCCTCCTATCATAAAACCTTGCATTGGTCACTGCTTACCCTGCCTCCTCTGTGATAGTCCTTCCTAATTGGCTGCATTAGACCATGTGATGTGAGTGCTGCATGGCATTATGGGAAAGTCCTAGTGACCATCCCTGACATCATGTGAGTCTGGGATGTGAGTCATAGCTGTTGCAATGTTTGGCAATGTGTAAATTGAAGCTGGCCATTTTTTTGTGATCCGTGCAAACTCAATGAAATTCAAATCTAATTTGCAAAGAATCGATTTCATCATCTCTATAAATAATACATTCACTTAAAAAGTATTGTTTACTACATTTTGTTATAGTACAATTGGGTCCATTGGGATATTAAAAGAAAATAAGAAAGAACATAGACTCACCTACTGACCCAAGCTGTCCTGCTACACTGCTGCCTGTGTCCCACCTTCAGTCACTTGGCTTACTCTGCCAGCAGAGGTCTTAAGAGGTTGCTGAATAACTGCAGACATCACATTCCATGCAAGCCAGAAGACATAGGGACCAATTCATCATAGCTTTTATGCCAAAAAAGTGACATAAAAGCTTTGAAAGGTCACAACATTTTTGCTCAAAGGGCGCAAAAATGTTGCATCTTTTAGCATTTTTTTCTCAACAATTTGACTCAGCTTTGACAAAATTGGTGCAACTGAGGAAGACTCGGGATGGGACAGCTTTTCATATTCATCTAAAATGCTGGCGCTTTGTGTTCCCAAAATGCTTAATTTATGGTGCAGCACATGGAAGTGCACGCCAGCCTTCTAATGAATTTGGCACCTTCTATTATAGCACGACTGGCGCAGCACAATTGTGTGTTCACTAGTCTTGATGAATCGGCCTCACAATCTCTATTCTGGCTCCGATAGGTTGTGAACATTGCAGTTGATCACTAACTACTGTACTATGATGTTCTCAACCAGAATAGGAAACCAGAAAGTTAGCAGGGGGCATAAGTAGTTGAATCGGCCTCACAATCTCTATTCTGGCTCCGATAGGATGCGAACATTGCAGTTGATCACTAACTACTGTACTATGATGTTCTCAACCAGAATAGGAAACCAGAAAGTTAGCAGGGGGCATAAGTAGTTGAATCGGCCTCACAATCTCTATTCTGGCTCCGATAGGATGCGAACATTGCAGTTGATCACTAACTACTGTACTATGATGTTCTCAACCAGAATAGGAAACCAGAAAGTTAGCAGGGGGCATAAGTAGTTGAATCGGCCTCACAATCTCTATTCTGGCTCCGATAGGATGCGAACATTGCAGTTGATCACTAACTACTGTACTATGATGTTCTCAACCAGAATAGGAAACCAGAAGGTTAGCAGGGGGCACAAGTAGTTGTGTGGCAGAATGGCGGAGGTCAAGGAAGTGTGTTCTTTTTTGCTTTTTTATACCCCCATGTGCTCATTAATAGTATACAAAATAAGGTGGACAACTCCTATAAAAAGAAAATGATCTGCCCTGCATTAAACAATATTCACTCCATCTCCATGTTTTTATTTGCTATCTATTATGTTGGGGAAAACGGAGATCACTGTTTTAATAAAGGAAGGGATTGTTAAAAGTGGTAAACAGAAAATAAAGGAAACTATTCCATAATCACATCACAAGCAAAATACTCTTCAATATAAAAATTCCAAATCTATTTCACAATTAAATTACATTATTGATTTAAATAGAGGGTAAGGAATTTCTGAAATGACCTGTTTATGTTGTTCCCTTGGCAACTCTAATTGCTAAAAGCGATCTGGTTTGAAATCTGAAGTAAACATATTACAAGAAGCCAAGTATTAATTTATTTGTCAATGTGCGGTGAAAACATGGATCTATTTGTTCTGGCTTAATGACAGACATTACCATCGCAGTGAGATGTACTCAATATACTATCAGCATGAAGATAGATTATAATGGAATAACAGCTTGATAGAGCACTACATGGTGATCAAGTGACGAGCTGCTATTTGCATTCCACCGACGGGTTCTGCATCACTCTGGTGATGCTGATTATATTCATTTTAATGCACTTAAGCTAGATACTTCAAAAATTATGCTTTTATTTCCTTTCTTCTCAAATATAAAGTGGACTCATACATAAATGCAGTATCATGTACCCTGGAGAACTTTCTTTGCGGATTAACACGTCCTTATATATTTTACCATTAAACCTTTACCTGAACAGTACACAATTATAGCTCTAATAATATTTTGTTTAGGTGTTTTTTTTTCCTAGCGAACCACACTTAGCATGAAAAATTAAGGACACCCCATCTAAAATACTGTATTACATATACCACTGGTGCATAATCTGCTGCCCAGGGGACACACGTGGACCATAATGTCCTCCTTTGCGATCCACCACCATCTGGACACTGAAATTCTTGTGTTTCATTCTCTCTCACGTTTGTGTTTTTTTTTAAGTGACTTTCTTTTTTTCTCTTGTGGTGCTAGTTGCAATTTTTGGCACTAATTCTTCTAAATGGAACATACAATTTGGCGCAAAGTCAAAAATTGTCTTTTTTTCTGTTTCGAAGCGTTTTTATGACTTTTTGGAGCCAAAAGTCACAGATTTTGAAAAATGGAGCAAAAATTGCACCGAAATACCTGCACACTCACAAAATGTACGGGGGAAGAGAGACTCTGGAGTTGATTTGCATCACATTTTGTGACTTTATAAAAGGTCGCAATTGATGAGTCAGGCAAAAACATCTGGAATTGCTAAACTCTATCCACAAATCAGGACACAAACAAAAAAAATGAGTGAGTACATATAAAATAGATTTTAAAAAGGTGCAAATAGAATAAAGAATTAAGTGGTAGCAAAAGACCCCACAATACTAGATAAAAAAAGTGCAAATGCAATAATGAATCAGGCAGGAACCCAATCCATGTTTAAGGGGTTGTCCGACCTTAGGGTACAAGTCTGCAATGACTCTGTGTGATTGCAGACATGTGAATCCTTGCAGCGCATGCATCCCAAGCCGCAGGCGCTTGACCGGGAGTATGTGATTTGCATACATGCAGTCATGTGTTGACTAGATGGGCCTGGCCTTACTCAATATAAGTGTAGTGAGTGAGACCAGACACATCTTGCTGTAGACTTAGTGCTTTAGTCGCTCTGAATATAGAATGAGATATCATTACTTCGAAGCTCAAGTGTAATTTTTACTGTATGTGTCCGGATACTTTTGTCCATATGCTGAATCACAATAAAAGATTTAGTGACATTTTTGTTTCATGGTTAATCAGCTTGCTAAGAAACTCCACTACTGACCATCCAAGTTGATTCTAATGTCGTGCCGTGAGAATTCAATTTTTTTTCACACTATAAGTTTTTCATCTTTGCTCTGATTGAGACAAAATAAAGATAGATATCTATGTATAGATTTCAATGCTGATGAAAATCAAGTCAGTCGTTCCACTATATTCCTTACCTCCATGGTGGAATTTCAAATTTCACATAGAGTTGAAAATTTTTCCAATGTTTCCACTTGTTTGGAAGTTATGTCAACAGATCATTTATTTTTTACTTATCCCTTTCCCTAAAATATCTGTACATGTACACTGCATGTTGAGTGTGTGTGTATGGAGTGGGCATAAGAGCTAAGCCGGTGTTATAACTAGCAGATATCCACTATAATACACAGCCGGCATCTGCATGTAACAGCAGCAATCAGAGCTAAGCTTCAGTTGCTGCTGCTAACCTTTAACCCCTTTACCACCATGGGGCTTTCCATTTTTGCTTTTTCATTTTTTGCTCCCCTTCTTCCCATAGACATAACTTTTTTATTTTTCCTACAATAAGGCCATGTGAGTGCTTTTTTTTGCGGGATGAGTTGTACTTTTGAAAAACAAAATTGGTTTTACCATATAGTGTACTGGAAAACAGGGAAAAAATTCGAAGTACAGTGAAATGTAAAAGAAGTGCAAAAATTGTTTTTTGGTTTTACTTTTTACTAAGTTAATTAAATGCTAAAACTGACCTGCCTTTATGATTCTCTAGGTCATTACGAGTTTGCAGATACTGTGAGGTAGCGCTGTCATTCAGTTAGGGGATTCTCGCTTAGCCGCCACAAAACCAAATCCAGCACGGGTTTTCATAAAGCAGTATAGTCCATGAGGTTTATTCATCATCATAAACCAAAGCAATATGCAACAGCATATAAACAGCAGAGCGTCCATTATAGCTTCACTCTGTAAACCCTGTGTTCACACAGGTTGTACAATGTCCAGCATACAGGCTCTCTTAGCCTCATTTATCTCACCCACGTCCGGGTCTCCTCATGGCTGCTTCAGCTTACTGCAGATGTTCATTCCCTCCCCTGGGAACTCTCAGACATGTGCAGCCATTCGCCACAGCCCCTCCACAGGCTGTTAGCCAGGAAACTCCATCTCAGCTGGACCTTCCACACTGGACCAACCAGGTCCCTGCATTCACCACCTGTGACCTATCCTGGCCAGATTATATGGTTCATAGCCACGCCCACTGGGTCACATGACTCTGACCTCATCACAGGTCCTTCAAGCATTTACACACTCTTTCCAACAGTGCTTTAAACACACCCCCTGGGTGGGTTTGTAGGTAACCAGGCCTGCCCATCTCTCTAGTTACCTGGAGACTTCTCCCTTACACATTGAAACAACACCTCAGCAATATCAATGCTACATAAGTCTCCATCCCAAAGCCACCCACTTTGGGATACATAACGGCCATTCCATATTCTGCCATTCATCCTTTCTCCTGGGACATCCACACAGCACCCCCTAGCAGACTCAGTGGTTACTACACCACAATACCAAATATGTATAGGCTGTTTTTTATTTATGTGGTGACAAAAAATCCAAGGTTTGTCAAAAATCTTGCCATTTTCTGAGATACTTAGCGCCTCCATTTTTCGTCATCTGGGGCTGCATGAGGGTTTATTTCTTGTACCCCAGCTGATGTTTTTATTGATACCATTTTGTTGTAGATACAATCTTTTGATTGTATGTTTATGCAATGTTGTGGGAACAAAAAAACATAATTGTGGGGTTTCGATTATTTTTCTCATTTTGCCGTTTACAGATCAGATATATATTGATAAATTGGGTGATTCTGAATGTGGAAATACTAAATATGTGTTGCAAAAATGCTCATTTGCTATCAGCACTGACCGCAAGGCAGCACTCAAAGCAGTTCGGCAATGACAACCACAACGGTCTCATGCAGATCCCGGGTTGCCATGCCAACCCATTTGCGACCCACAGTCAAGTGACACGGGCGCCGTTGGGCGGGATTTATGATGCGCTTCTGGAAAATGTTAACTTGACAGAGTCATTTAACATGTTAACAGCCACAGGAGGTTAGCGATTCCTCTATTGTGTCTGTTAGGAGCACATGTCAACTGATGAAATCAGCTGACATGTGCTGGAAAAGTTGCGGGCCAATCGCTAGAGCTCACATCAAAGGGAGGCGTCCAAAGTCGTAAAGGGGCTAAATACCACTGTCAATTAGTAAAAGCAGAATTTAAAGAGAGTGGCCTTTGGGAGCTTGCAGTTCTGAGCTCCCTTTGGCCAATCTGAGACTCTATTGCAGGGGTACCTGCTGAAAGCCCCCAATGCTCCCATTTTGATACTGTTGCGATGCCCTGCCATAGGTTCAGCTTCATAGAAGACCATTATTTGAGCTATATACTGCAGTAGGGTAATTCAAATGTCTAATTTCCCTTTTTTGATGTTCAGGTTTAACATACTGCCAACCTCGTCCATGGGTTGTTACAATTCATATAACCCTGGATACAGCCAATGCTTTCCAAATTATTGATAATATAGTGGTTTAAAAGACAACTGTCAAACCTGGACTCACCATTCCTGACCCACAATAATAAGTTATGTTTTGCATAATTATGTCCGCTCTTCTGAAATTGTGTTTGCTATTAATTGGACATGCATTTGTCTCTTATGACACACACTACTACTTCTCTTTATTGTTTATATCAATGCATTTTTTATTCTCCTGCTTTAATTCAACAATATATAAAGCTCCCTCTGAAATTATGTATTACTCAATGTAATCAAGCATTATTTTTCCAGAATTAAAAAAGCAATCATGTTTTCATATTATAATGTTACATTGACCTGTCTTTTACAGTTTTGACCAAAAGTATTGACACCCCTGCAATTTTGTCAGATAATACTCAGTTTCTTCCTGAAAATGATTGCAAACACAAATTCTTTGGCATTATTATCTTCATTTAATTTGTCTTAAATTAAAAAACACAAAAGAGAATGAAGCAAAAAGCAAAACATTGATCATTTCACACAAAACTCCAAAAATGGGCCAGATAAAAGTATTGGCACCCTCAGCCTAATACTTGGTTGCACAACCTTTAGCCAAAATAACTGCGACCAACCGCTTCCGGTAACCATGAATGAGTTTCTTACAATGCTCTGCTGGAATTTTAGACCATTCTTCTTTGGCAAACTGCTCCAGGTCCCTAATATTAGAAGGGTGCCTTCTCCAAACTGCCATTTTTAGATCTCTCCACAGGGTTCTATGGGATTCAGGTCTGGACTCATTGCTGGCCACCTTAGAAGTCTCCAGTGCTTTCTCTCAAACCATTTTCTAGTGCATTTTGAAGTGTGTTTTGGGTCATTGTCCTGCTGGAAGACCCATGACCTCTGAGGGAGACCCAGCTTTCTCACACTGGGCCCTACATTATGCTGCAAAATTTGTTGGTAGTCTTCAGACTTCATAATGCCATGCACACGGTCAAGCAGTCCAGTGCCAGAGGCAGCAAAGCAACCCCAAAACATCAGGGAACCTCTGCCATGTTTGACTGTAGGGACAGTGTTTTTTTCTTTGAATGCCTCTTTTTTTCTCCTGTAAACTCTATGTTGATGCCTTTGCCCAAAAAGCTCTACTTTTGTCTCATCTGACTACAGAACATTCTTCCAAAACATTTTAAGCTTTTTCAGGTAAATTTTGGCAAACTCCAGCCTGGCTTTTTTATGTCTCGGGGTAAGAAGTGGGGTCTTCCTGGGTCTCCTACCTTACAGTCCCTTTTCATTCAGACGCCGACGGATAGTACGGGTTGACACTGTTGTACCCTCAGACTGCAGGGCAGCTTGAACTTGTTTGGATATTAGTCGAGGTTCTTTATCCAACATCTGCACAATCTTGCGTTGAAATCTCTTGTCAATTTTTTTTTTCTTTTCCGTCCACATCTAGGGAGGTTAGCCACAGTGCCATGGGCTTTAAACTTCTTGATGACACTGTGCACGGTAGACACAGGAACATTCAGGTCTTTGGAGATGGACTTGTAGCCTTGAGATTGCTCACGCTTCCTCACAATTTGGTTTCTCAAGTCCTCAGACAGTTGTTTGGTCTTCTTTCTTTTCTCCATGCTCAATGTGGTACACACAAGGACACTGGACAGAGGTTGAGTCAACTTTAATCCATGTCAACTGGCTGCAAGTGTGATTTAGTTATTGCCAACACCTGTTAGGTGCCACAGGTAAGTTACAGGTGCTGTTAATTACACAAATTAGAGAAGCATCACTTGATTTTTCAAACAGTGCCAATACTTTTGCCCACCCTCTTTTTTATGATTGGTGTGGAATTATATCCAATTTGGCATTAGGACAATTCTTTTTGTGTTTTTTCATTTAAGACAAATTAAATGAAGATAATAATAACAAAGAATTTGTGTTTGCAATCATTTTCAGGAAGAAACTGAGTATTATCTGAGAAAATTGCAGGGGTGTCAAAACTTTTGGCCACAACTGTATTTTTCATATTTTTATGTTTATTCATGTGCAGGCAGAAGTCGGATAATAATAAGATACAAAAATCATGGCACAAGCCCCAGACTGAAAATGTTGACTAATAATATGCCAAAATACTGTTAACATTTTCAAAGCTTGTACAACATAATTGCTCACAAAATGATACATCCTTCTGTAATAAGGCACTAAGAGCTTGTTTTATAGCCAAATTCTACATTTTAGAAAAAGTTTATTTCAGGTTTAAATGATGACTACCTAACATCTGTGTTAATGGATGCTATAACAGGATGAAAGGAAATGAGTGGGAATTTGAGCCAAAATGCATTTACACAAATGAAGATTTAGTAAAGAGGGAAAAATTGTCTGCTGTTATGGAACAAGCTTTGAAAACACAGAGGAACATGATGCCCAAATAATGACACTACTTCTAGAAATCGACTGAAATGCAAGAAGTGTTTTGCTGTTTCAGCATCACAAGGAAGTAAACAACAAAACTTTACATTTTACAGAAGTGATTACAAATCTCAAATTTTACCATTAAATAGAGCAACAAGACTAAAATATTTTTTAATAAATATTTTACAGCCAAATAATTAAATGTGTGTGACGCTGAGTCACTTCTCACAGACAAGCCGTGAATCGAGGTAGTCAAGGAGTCCGAGATCAAAAGCCAGGAGTGTACGTCATAAGAAGAGGAAAGAGACAAAGGTGTAGTCAGACAAAGGCGTAGTTAATAGTGATGAGCGAGTATATTCGTTACTCGACATTTCCTGAGCATGCTCGGGTGAGCTCCGTGTATTTGGATATGCTCGGAGATTTAGTTTCTGTCGCTGTAGTAGCATGATTTGCGGCTGCTAGCCAGCCTGAATACATGTGGGGAATTCCTAACAAACAGGCAATCCACACATGTATTCAGGCTGGCTAGCAGCCACAAATCATGCAGCTACAGCAACAGAAATTAAATCTCTGAGCACATCCAAATACTAGGAGATCACCAGAGCATGTTTGAGAAATCTCGAGTAATGAGTATACTCTCTCATGTGACGACATCTGGAGTGGACCCTCTGGGTCATGACACCAGTCTACCCAAGGCGAGCTGACCTAGTGAGGACCACCCCCTATACAGGGAGTGTCAGGGGCAGGCCCCAGGGGACAAGGTACCACGACTGCTTGGACCAGGTGGCAGGCTCACAGAACACACCAGTGAGTGTGTCTAGCAAGGTGCAACAGGGAATGCACAGAATGCAGGAATGTGCAAAGCATGGACACAGGGGCACGCAGGGTATAGGATAGTACAGGGCATGTGCACAGGAGAACAGAAGGTTCAGGACAGTACAAGGCGAGTACACGGGAATGCACTGGATAGTGCAAAGCGAATACATGAGAGCACGCATGGCACGCACTGACAAGCACGCCCTGGGGCAGGCAAAGCAGGGTGCAAGCAAGGGAGCACGCCTGGGTACAAGGATAGGCAGAGTGCATGCTGGGAAGCACACCTGAATACAAGGTTAGACAGAGCACGAGCGGGGAAGCACATCACAGTGCAAGGCAAGGCAGAAGGTGTGCTAAGAAGCACGACAGGACATAAGGCAGGAGCTGAGCGGGTGCTATGGGGCACAACAGAGCACAGAGCAGAGCGTGTGCTAAGGAGCATCACAGAGCACAGAGCAGAGGCAGAGCGTGTGCTATGGAGTACGACAAAACACAGTGCACTGGCAGAGCATGTGCTGTGGAGCATGACAGAGCAGAGGCTGATCGTGTGCTGGGAAGCATGGCAGAGCACAAGGCAAGGAACCTGAGTACAGGGAGTGACCGAGCAGGGACCAAGCAGGTCTAGCAGGGAAGCACAACAATAATCAGGCGCCTCCCATAGGAAGAGGCAGCCTGATATAGGGCAAGAGCACTGAGACTTCCGAGTTAGGTCCTCCAGGACAATAGAGAAGGCGTGGCTGCAGTTAAAGCAGAGAGGAGAGCGCATGCGCACTTAGCAACACAGTGCAACCATGGAATCAAGTGTGAGAGGTGCGCGTCCGCACCCGACGGGATCCCCGGAGTGACTGCGGCATCGGAAGTGGTGAAGTTGGGCGAGGAGTTCCGGCACCAGATGAGTGCGGCGTAACAGCTCATCACTAGTAATTAATAATTTTTGATTATACAAGTATAATCAATTATTTTTAATACAAAATAAAATGTCATGTTTTAACAGTATAAACTGTATTATTTCTTTCTGCAGCCACTGAAGGCTGCCATTTTCATTTACTGGTGTGTAAATGTGTGAGCATGACACTTACATACCACAAATACGGTAACCCCTGGGCATAGGAGTCTGCAGTCAGTGTGCAACCACATCTTCTTCACTGTAGCTGCTCTAATTTTCCTCCTTTGCTGTCCAGTTCTCAGCTGTGGGGGGAAACAGGCATTGATATCCCCCTGCCATCACTCTCAGTGTTCAGAGTGAGTGGTGAGTGGAGGTGTCAGGATGTGGTGGTCAGCAACCTGACTTTGTACTGCTACAAACAGAAAAAGACTAACCAGCACATCTCTACTAGGGTGCATCGGTGCCAGCTAACATCACAATTCTAATAAAATATTAAGCTCCACTAATTGTTTAGAATGACACCTCTAGAAAATTGCAACTGCATTTTTCAATAGAAAATTTTTCATTTCCAATTTTTAAATTTCATATGTACATAATATAGCACTTAACCAATGTTCTATGGCAGTAACGCAGTTCCAATTTTCTAGATGTACCATTCTAAACAATTCAGAGTGTAGCTTTATATTTTCTTAGAATTGTGATGTCAGTTGGCACCTATTCACACTACTAGGGATGTGCTGTTTAGTCTTTTCTGTTTGTAGCAAACTCATGTGACATGTGCACTCCCATGCAAAATTCGAGCAGATTCAGGTGGTTCTAACTAGTTGGTTCCTTCCTGCCTCATATATTGTAGGCTTTTAAGTCCAGCAAAGGTGTCCTATCAGGACAGGGACCCAACTAAGGTACTCATTGACATTGCAGTTGGGCTTATATACATTGGCTAATCTATGTGCTAAGTACCTTAATTTTACTGTAAATTTTCCTATAGCAAATTTTGCATTTCCAATTTTTCAAAATTTTACATGTACATAATGTGGCACCCCTGAGGCTCAGTCGCCACAGAGGTACTGCACCTTCTCCTAAGGTGTAGTGCCCCACCTCCTAGGTAAGTATGGAACTCCTTTCCACACTCCAACACCTGCATTCCACACACAGGATAGTTCAGTAGGTCCACATAGCAGCTTCAGGCTGGGGGTAGCAGAGCACCCTTCGTGGAACCCTGCTTCATAACACGAGATGTTCTGGGAGGTGGGTGGAGTTAGTATAAAAGAGGGGGAAAGTGTAGAATTGGGGGGCAGTCTGAGTTCAGTCTGGCAGAGGCCAGGGAGAGAGCAGGCTGACAGCAGGTCAGCCTGACGGGAGTTAGGCGGAGGAAGACAGTCAGTCAGGAGAGGCTGAGGACTGGTCTTAGTGGAAGATCTCCCGTGGAACAGAATAGAAGAAGGAGTGCTGCAGCTGTCTCTGTGATCTGAGTCAGCTGGCACTGGGAAGGAACAGAAAGAGAAAGACGTAGAACTGCAACCTAAGCTTCCTTGAGAGAGAGAAGGAACAGCGCGGAACGAAGGAGTAGGATAACAGAGAGGAATTGTGGGTTGGAAGAGGAACCCTGCCTATAAGTTCTCAGCGCAAGGCCGGGGCCTGGTCCTCGAGGTTGTATGGACACTTATGGCTCTGCAGCAGACACCGGTGGAGTAATTGGCTGTAAATGCACTACTCCCATCAAAGACTTGGGACACAACAGCAACTGGATAGAGAGCCAGGACTTCTGAGAAGGGAGTTCCCGATAGAGGCTACAGCTGTCTATCATACAAGTAGAGACTAGGAACACCTAGAGAGAGGCATTCCAGGGTAACTAAGTACTGGAGTGCTTCGCCCTAAAAGGCGCATTGGAGGAGTCGTTCAGAAAGGTACATGTTGGCGGAGTGTTGGAGAGGAGAAGCCTGACTTGCCCGGGACGTTGATTGAGTCTCTGCCCCGGAGGACATGGCATGGAAGCGGGCACCAGTGGTTACCAAGAACTGTGAGTAAAGCGTTGAAACTGCAAGCCCTGGTGTCCTCCATTCCTTCTTGCGTCCGCCAGCACTGCCACATCCCCTGCGCCGGACACTACACCATCAAAGTGTCCCCACATCTACATTGCCCTGGGACAACAGCCCTGCCTGTGGAGGGCTATACCACCCTTTCTGCATCACACCATCTGTCCCAGCGGATCTGTCTGCAGTGTCAGCTTAACATCTCCCTTGCTGAACACCAGAGGTGGCGTCACGAACTATTCCAATTCCATTACACCACAATCCCGCCATTGTTTGGGGGCCCAGGGCCACAGACCGGGTCACCGCTGCTGTGACACATCCCACTGACACCGGCCCGGTACCGAGTACCCCGCTGCCCTGGGACGGGGGCGACCCACATAATATAGCACTTAACCAACGTTCAATAGCAGTTTTTTAGATGTACCATTCTAAACAATTCAGATTGCAGCTTTATATTGACATTGTACTGCTGACAGGCTACTGCACTGTTATCATCGTTCGAGAAGTCACTGTCGCATCTCTGCTCTGAGTGGTGAGAGCACTGTGTACCTTTGACACTTCTTTCAGCAGTGAGAACAGTGTGGAAACCTGAGATTAGTAGTGCAATGTCAAGCTGCCGACCACCACTCATCGCGGCAGTCGCCACAGTGTTCAGTACACAGCATTGTAATTATGATGCTGCTGTGTTCGGAACACTGACTGAATAAATGGAAAAAATGGCATAATCTGTGCTGACATGGAAGAAAGGATGATAGATAACAAATCCAAATTGAGTCAGTTTATTAGTCAAGGCATTTGAAAGTATAATTCTGCTGCTGAATTTTACAGTGAGGATGCAGGAGAGGTTTTCTTCTGATGCCTCTTCCATGAAAGTCATGTTTGTGCAGGTTTCTCTGAAAAGTAGAACAATGTACCACAATTTCAGAGTCTGCTGAGCCTTTCTACGAGCAGCTCTCACTGAGATTTTGCTTGGTCTTCCAGACCTAGTCTTGAACTCCACTGTTCCTGATAACTGGCATTTTTTAATTACATTTCAAACTGAGGAACGGGCAATATGAAAATGATTTGCTATCTTCTTATAGCCTTCTCCAGCTTTGTGGGCATCCACTATTTTAATTTTGAGAAAATGCTTAGAAGAACCCTCGGTTGTGGATTTTCTGACACAAGGTTAGAGGAGACTAGGTTTCTATATAGCTTTGAAATTTGCATCACTTGACCTTTCCTAATGATCAACGGGCTAATTAGGGTCTAAAACCTTGGTCAAAGTTATCTGAGAATTTAAATATCACTGTGGACCAATGAGGCTAAAATAGAACTCTATGACCACAATGAGTAAAGGTATATGTAGAGAAAAAAGGGCACAGAATTTCAGGAAAAGAACATCCCACTAACCATTAAGCATGGAGGTAGATGAATCATGCTTTGGAGTTGTGTTGCAACAATGGCATGGGGAACATTTCATGGATAGAAGGAAGAATGGATTCAGTGAAATTTCAGCAAATGCTTTAAAAAATGGATATTGATTAGGGATGACTGAGCACTAAGGTGCTCGGATGACCTTTACTCGACCCGACATTTCCTAATGCTCATATCGAATAACGAGCATAATGGGAGTCGATGGAAAATCTGAGCATTTTTCCAGTTGAGCATTATAAGAATCTTGTTGATGGTTATAGGAAGCGATTGATTGCAGTTATTTATTCCAAAGGGTGTGCAACCAAATATTAAATTGTGGATGCCAACAATTTTGTCCTGCCCAATTTGGGGTTTTTGTATGAAATAATGTCCAACTTGCATTTTTTCTCCGTCTTTTGTGTTGTTCCAATACACATAAAGGAAATAAACATGTATAACAACATATGTGGATTTGCAGTAGTTTTCTGAGAGAAATACTTCATTTTCTGAAACAATTTCAAGGGTGCCAAACACTTTCGTTCACAACTGTACATATCTCCTGACATCATCCCTACCTTAATATAAAATACCAGGGATTGTCTGTCTGCTGTACTAACATCATGTCCTTCCTCTTTCTGAATCTCTTCAAAACTGAACTTCTCATGTTTCCTTCCTCCTATAACCCATCGATTCCCAATATAGCAGTTTCCATAGGTGGTTCAACCATAACTCCCAAGCAGAACGCTTGCTATCTTAGGGTTACGTTTGACATACAACTTTCCTTTATTCTTTTTATCCGATTACTCCTTTGCTCATATCACCTGCATCCAAACAACATATCCAGAATCCAACCTTTTTTCAACTTTGAAATTGCAAAAACTCTTACTGTCGCTTTTATTCATTGCCTTCTGGACCACTGCAACTCTCTCTCCTGATTAGTCTCCCTCTTACCAAGCTTTTACTAAACTTTCTTCTCCAATTTGTCCTGAATGCCAGAGCCAGGATTGCATTTCTGCCTAGCAGCTACACTGAGGCCTCCACCTTGTGCCAGTCATTGCACTAGAAACCCATCTGCTAGAGAAAACAATATAAAATTATCGCTCTCACCCACAAAGCTCTCCACAGTTCTGTACCACCATTAGTGTTGAGCATTCCGATACTGCAAGTATCGGGTATCGGCCGATATTAGCTGTATCGGAATTCCGATACTTAGTTCCGATACTTTTTTCATATCGAATACCGGAATCGGAAGTTCCCATAATGCTAGGAGCCCGCTCGATTTGATTCAGCCAATGGGGATCCTCAGAAGTGTGGGCACATCCTGTTAGGCATGTAGGCATGTTAACTACTGGCATGGCTGTGATTGGCTGCTGAAATGATGTCATGATGCACTATAAAAAGCGCTGCAGCCGCCATTTCTGGTCACTCTGCTGTGAATTCAGTTAGGGACAGGCTGCTGTTGAAGACTGTGAGGGACAGTTAGAAATAGCGATTCCACAAAACATATAGTGCTTAACCCAGGCTACATAAACCACCACTGTAGCTTGCTTTTCCCTAGCAGCGCTGTTTTCACAGCTGTCTGCAAGGGCTGTGTGAGTGCAGACCCACGCTGTGTAGTGTGTCCTGCAGGCACGTCTGCTTGTAGGCCGGCCAGCGTGTGTCTCTGCCTCATACACATTTTTCTTTTATTGCTGCTTTTTTTTTCTCCTGTATAGTGTGCTTCCATACGTATCCATATACGTTGGTTGCAAACACTAAAGGGGTGGACAGCGGAGCCTTTCAGCAGCCTTTCAGTGCTATAGCCCATTTCTCTGCACTGTTTTTGGCTGTCTGATAGGTCTCTCTGTGTGTGAGTGCAGCTCACGTTGCAGTGTGTTCTACAGCCACCGCTAGCTGTAGTCCGCTCAGCGTGCGTCACTGCCTCATACATAGTCCTTTTTTTGCAGCTAATTTAGCCAGATTTTTGCTCCTATATTAGTGTGCTTCCAACCGCATCCATTGTCATTGGTTGGTTGCAAACACTATATAGGATTAGGTAGAGGAGCCTTTTTGCTGGCTTGTGCCCTTCAGGGCCAGCCAGGCTAGTATCACCCTATTTTTTGGAGCCTCATCAATTGCATTGTAGGTTAGCTTCCTGCATTGTAATTGCTCCAAAAAGTTTGTGATACTATAGCTTTCAAACTTTGGTCACATCCTTTCCTTTCCCCCCCCCAAAAAAAAAAGGAAATAAAGTTCACCAAACACTCCACTTTACAGTTGTCTAGGCCACATTAGATCATATTAAAGTGTAGTACACACACTCTTAGCCAAATTAGTGTTTCTTATACTGGTTAGCAGGTGTTCAGGAATAAGAACACTAAGCCACCCCTTTTTTACTTTTCTGCCTATCTTTATCAGGAGGGGAGGGAGTAAGGCACGTGGTCGTGGCCGTGGAGTTTCAGCAGGGAGAGGATGGGGGGATTCAGCAGGGAGAGGACGTGGGGATTCGGTGTCTGCTGCGGCCACCAGTGACCCGGCATCCCCCACTTTTACCAGGCAACAGTCCTTCATGCGCAGCTTTGTAGGACCTCGCCGTACCCCACTGCTGCGTGACGAACAAATTGAAGCCGTTGTCGGATGGATGGCAGCTAACGCATCCACTTCAATGACTTCCGCATCCTCCCAAGGCCAGAGCACTGAAGAGCAACCATCTGTCTCTTCACCACCTGCCAAATTGCCCAGGCAGTCTGAGAGCCCTGGACAGGAGCCATCTCAATCTTTACTTCTGTTCTCAGAATCTGTTGGCTTGGAAAGAGGTGGCCAGCCAAGCAGCATTCTAGAGCGTGAAGAAGAGGGAGTATGCAGTGATGCGCAACTGCTTTGTCCCTCTGAATCTGAAGAGGCGGGTGGGCCAGTGCCTATTGTCAGCACACCTCAGTGCTCATCTGATGATGATGAGACTCAGTTGCCAATTTCTGGTGCGTACGGTGCTGGCGAGACAACCCAGGACCAGCCGGTGCTTGAAGAGGGGAGTGGAGATGATGAGGTCCTTGACCCATCATGGCGTCAGCCACAGGAAGGTGGTGGGAGCAGCTCTGAGGAAGAGATTCCCCGAACGGCCAAAAGAGGAGGGAGGGGGTGGGGCAGACTTGGTTGCCTGTAGTCTCCACTTTGGCACCCGTGAGGAGCAATCCTCTTCCAAAACACAAAACGGGCGCTCCCAGGACTTGCAGTGCGTGGTCTTTTTTTGACACAGTTGCAGATGACATTTGCTTTGTCAAATGCAAGCTGTGTCATCAGAAAGTGAAACGAGGGAAAAATGTGACCAACCTCAATACCACAAATATGTGGAAACATGTGCGTACCAAGCACGAGGTGGAGTTACACAGACACACTGAAGATGTAGGCCAACCTTCAGCAGCACCTACCACCTCTTCAGCTCGTGTTGGGGCCTCTTCCTCCAGCTCACACACAGCTGGTTCGGCTTCCTCACTGGAACGCCATGGAAGAACCACTGCCACTGTTGTCCAGAGACCCAGTGAAATTCCACCCACTGAACCACGTTCGCAGTCATCAGCACACTCCCAGGCCACTCACCAGCAATCGGTAGCACAGGCATGGGAGAAAAAGTGGCCATACTTGGCAAACCATCCCCGAGCACTGGCTCTGAATGCCGGCATTGCCAAACTACTGGCCCTTGAGATGCTGTCATTCAGGCTGGTGGAGACTGACACCTTCCGGAACTTTATGTCATTGGCAGTTCCACAATACAATATGCCCAGCCGCTTTTATTTCAGCAGGCAAGCTGTCCCTGCCCTGCAAAAGCATGTGGAGGGAAAAATTAAAAATGCACTACTAAATGCCGTCAGTAGCAAGGTCCACCTGACCACCGATGCGTGGACCAGTAGCCATGGACAGGGACGATACCTTTCCCTCACTGCCCATTGGATCAATGTTGTGGAGCCGGGTACAGATCTGGAGAGTGGCTCTGTACGTATTCTGCCAACTCCAAGGATTGCAGGAATGCAGTCTGTACATATTGAGTCCTCCTCCTACTCTAGTTCCTCGGAATCAGCACTGTGTGAGCCTGTTAGGCCAGATATGAGCACAGGTGTGGCCAAACGTCAAAAGGCCGTCCTTAAATTAATTTCTTTGGGGAATTGGAGCCACACAGCACAGGAGCTTTGGAATGCCATCAAGCAGGAGAGCGATGTGTGGTTTGTGCCAGCGAATCTCCAGCCAGGTTTGGTAGTGAGTGACAATGGCCGAAATCTAGTGGCAGCTCTGGGCCTAGGCAACCTCACTCACATACCATGTCTGGCACACGTGCTCAATTTGGTCGTGCAGAGCTTTCTGAGGGACTATCCAGATCTTGATGCACTGCTGCACAAGGTTCGCCTAGAGTGTGCTCACTTGCGGCGTTCCAGCATGGCAAGATCGCGCATTGCATCTCTGCAACGCCGATTCCGCCTGCCAGAACATCGCATCATATGTGACCTACCCACCAGGTGGAATTCAACGTTACATATGTTGGAGCGGTTGTGTGAGCAGCAGGCAGCAGTAATGGAGTACCAGCTGCATCAGGCGCAAACAAGTCGCACTGTGCGCCGGACACACTTCACCACCACTGAGTGGGCCACTATGAGGGACATATGCCAAGTTTTGCGTGCCTTCGATGACTCCACGCGGATGGCCAGTGCAGATGATGCACTAATCAGCATGACTGTCCCCCTCATCTGTCTGCTTCAAAAAACCTTACAAGCACTAAGTGAGGAGGTTTTTGAAGAGGTCGAGGATGAGCAGTCAGAAATGCCATCTGCTTCTGGCAAGTCTGCGCAACGTGCTTCCACACAAAGGCCCAGGCAGGGGACACTTAGTGAGGAGGATGACGAGGAGTCAATGGAGGAGGAGGAACACATCTCTCCAGAGGAGGGAGGTACACAAGGCTCTAGTAGTCAGTGTGTACAGCGAGGGTGGGGTGATGCTGAGCAGGCAGAGATGCTGCCTCAAGCTGGGGACAGCGTTTCCGGTCCAGTTGGCAGTCTGCAGCACATGGTTGATTTCATGCTGCAGTGCTTGTTAAATGACCGCCGCATCGCCAACATTCTCCACACGGCTGATTATTGGGTGTACACCCTCCTAGATCCTCGCTACCAGGACAACTTACAAAGCCTCATACCACAGTTGAACCGGGAGCGAAAAATGTGGGAGTACCAAGAAACACTTGTGCAGGCCATCATGTTCTCCATTCTCCCCACAAGTGTTGCTGGTAGTGCTTTTCAAAGCAGCCATGTGGGTAGAGGCAGTGGAGGAACCTCTGCACAAAGAGGTAGCAGAGGCAGTGCCGCAGGACAAGGCAAGGCCAGTATGGCCCAAATGTGGAAAAGTTTTGTGGGACCGCCACAAACGGCTACACCATCACAGACGACTTCAGTCAGCAGGAGGCAACGTTTACGTCAGATGGTGACAGACTACTTGTCGTGCCCTGTTAGTGTTCTCCCAGACGGCTCTTCCCCGTTCAAGTATTGGGTCTCTAAGCTGGATACATGGCCAGAGCTTAGCCAGTATGCATTGGAGGTGCTGGCTTGCCCTGCTGCCAGTGTATTATCGGAACATGTCTTTAGTGCTGCAGGTGGTGTGGTAACAGACCGTCGCACGCGACTATCCACCGATAATGTTGACTGGCTTACTTTTGGGAAAATGAACAAGGCCTGGATCTCACCTGAATTTGCCAGTCCTCTTCCAGAATAAATAATTGGCTGGCAACAGGATCCAGGTCTCCTGTTGTGTTCATGTTTCTATGACCTGAACTTTATTTCCTGGGCTACAGCAACGCCCGTTGTTGCTCAGAAGTGCTGTCCACACAGACAAAACACTCTCTCATGTGTAAGTGGGGTTCGGTAACGTCAGCTGATCCCCTGCTGTGTGTATGGCAAAGTGTCCTGCTCCCTCCACAGTCAAACAACCTCAGATTTACACCTGGCTCCAAGTAGGCCTCGGCCTACTACCTGATTTTCCTGGGCTCCGACACCGCCAGTTGGTGCTCAGAAGTGCTGTCCGCACAGACAAAACACTCGCTCATGTGTAAGTGGGGTTCGGTAACGTCAGCTGATCCCCTGCTGTGTGTACGGCAAACTCTCCTGCTGCCTACAACTTCTGACTACCTCTTATTTAATATGTTCTCTGATTTGCCCTCTGTCTCCACTCTGTTTTGAGTATTTCCTCCGGCCTACAACACCGCCTGTTTCTGCTCTCAAGTGCCGTCTGCATAATCCACACTTGTTCCTGTGGTACCTGGGTCCTGTAACATCTGCTCATCTCCAGAGTTGAGCACGGCAATGTCTCCTGCTTTGTCTACATTCCCACTACTTGTAGTGGAAATGTGGACAGAGCAGGAGACATTGCCTGACTCACCTCTAGGGAGAAGCTGCTGTTACAGAACCCCAGTAACACAGGAACAAGTGTGGGTTGTGCAGACGGCATTTCAGAGCAGCAACTGGCGTGGTTGGAAGCCAGAGGAAATACTCGAAACAGAGTGAAGACAGAGGCCTAATTGGAGTACGTTGACAGTTAGTAGTAGTCTAGAAACAATCGCAAACTGCCACCAAGTAGGCCTCGGCCTACTACCTGATTTTCCCTGGGCTCCGACACCGCCAGTTGGTGCTCAGAAGTGCTGTCCGCACAGACAAAACACTCGCTCATGTGTAAGTGGGGTTCGGTAACATCAGCTGATCCCCTGCTGTGTGTATGGCAAAGTGTCCTGCTCCCTCCACAGTCAAACAACCTCAGATTTACACCTGGCTCCAAGTAGGCCTCGGCCTACTACCTGGTTTTCCCTGGGCTCTGACACCGCCAGTTGGTGCTCGGAAGTGCTGTCCACACAGAAAAACACACTTGTTCATGTGAAAGTGGGGTTCGGTAACGTCAGCTGATCCCCTGCTGTGTGGAGGGCAAACTGCTGCTGCCTCCAAATTGTAACTACTTCAGATTTAAACATTCTCTGATTTGGCCTCTGTCTCCACTCTGTCTCTAGTATTTCCCCTGACCTCCAACACCGCCAGTTCCTGCTCACAGTTGCCGTCCACGCATTCCACACGTGTTCCTGTGTTACTGGGGTTCTGTAACGTCAGCAGATCCCCCAATATGTGTCCGCCACTGTCTCCTGCGCTGTCCACCTTCCCACTGCAAGCGGTGGGAATGTGGACAGAGCAGGAGACAGTGGCAGACACACATCAGGGGATCTGCTGACATTACAGAATCCCAGTAACACAGGAACACGTGTGGATTGGGCAGACGGCTGCTATACGCATAAACTGGCGGTGTTGGTGGTCACGTGAAATCCTGGAAACAGAGTGGAGATGGAGCACGTTGACTGTCTGTTGTAGCCTACAAACAATCTAAAACTACCACCAAGTAGGCCTCGGCCTACACCATGATTGTCCCTGGGCTCCAACAACGCCAGTTGGTGCTCGGCAGTGTCTTTGGCACGGGGACTCCCTGTTGCCCAGCCTGGTTCCAGCACGCCTGCTGTTTCCGGGTAGTGTCAAGGTCACTATGCCACCAATCCGTTGTCCTGTCGTCTTGCGGCCGGGTTAGCCGACTCTACGGTGCCTGCAGTTAAGGTGACTCCTATGTGGGCTGCGGGAACTGGCACTGAAGGCTGGATCCGTAGTGCCAATGGGACAGGACATGGACCCCCTGTAGGACTGTGGGTTTCGGTAACTGCGGCCGGCTTGCGGCCTGGCTACTTTGCTTTGAATGGGTACCTTCTGCTACCCACCCGGGTTCCAGCACTGTCTGCTGGTTCTCGCCAGAGCCTTTGGCCTAGGTGCCTCCATCTCGGTATCCGAGGTCCAGCACCGTCAGCTGGTCCTTGGTAGTGCTTTCTAGCACAGGTACCTCCTGCCTAGTAACCGTGGTCCAGCACCGTCAGCTGTTCCTCGGTAGTGCCATTGGCTCTTGTAGCTTTTGCTACCCATCTGGGTTCCAGCACCGTCAGCTGGTTCTCGGCAGTGTCTTTGGCACGGGTACTCCCTGTTGCCCAGCCTGGTTCCAGCACGCCTGCTGTTTCCTATAGTGTCAAGGTCACTATGCCACCAATCCGTTGTCCTGTCGTCTTGCGGCCGGGTTAGCCGACTCTACGGTGCCTGCAGTTTAGGTGACTCCTATGTGGGCTGCGGGAACTGGCACTGAAGGCTGGATCCGTAGTGCCAATGGGACATGGACCCCCTGTAGGACTGTGGGTTTCGGTAACTGCGGCCGGCTTGCGGCCTGGCTACTTTGCTTTGAATGGGTACCTTCTGCTACCCACCCGGGTTCCAGCACTGTCTGCTGGTTCTCACCAGAGCCTTTGGCCTAGGTGCCTCCATCTCGGTATCCGAAGTCCAGCACCGTCAGCTGGTCCTTGGTAGTGCTTTTTAGCACAGGTACCTTCTGCTTAGTAACCGTGGTCCAGCACCGTCAGTTGGTCCTCGGTAGTGCCATTGGCTCTTGTTCCTTCTGCTACCCATCCGGGTGCCAGCACTGTCTGCTGGTTCTCGCCACAGCCTTTGGCCTAGGTGCCTCCATCTCGGTATCCGAGGTCCAGCACCGTCAGCTGGTCCTTGGTAGTGCTTTTTAGCACAGGTACCTTCTGCTTAGTAACCGTGGTCCAGCACCGTCAGTTGGTCCTCGGTAGTGCCATTGGCTCTTGTTCCTTCTGCTACCCATCCGGGTGCCAGCACTGTCTGCTGGTTCTCGCCAGTTTCTCAGCCTTCTTGTACCTTCTGCTACATTTCCAAGATCAAGCTTTTTGAAATTGTCTTTGGTAATCCTTATTGATCTCCATGACGATGACCCTGATGACGAAGACCCTGAAGACCACACCAAAGAAGACCAGAAATATGGCCCTAAATAATAAGACCAAGAGGACAAAGAACATGAAGACAACCACCAAGATACAGAACAAAAGACAGAAGAACAAGAAGCAGAAGAAGCAAAAGCAGAAGAACAGAAAGCAGAAGAACATTAAGCATAAGACTAAAAATCAGCATAGAAGAAATCAAAATTATAAGCAGAAGAAGACTAAGCAGTAAATGGGGGTGAGTCCGTTCCTCCTCGTGGTGCCCCTGGAAAATGCCTGCTGCTGCAGGCCAAACTGAACGCGGACAAATCCTGTTGTAAATCTTTAGTGACAGGCAGAACATAAGGTGTAATCTTATAACTTTTATAGATAAGTACTACAGGAATGCCTGTCACCATAAGAAAATGAAGACAAAGAAGAATAGGAAGAAGATGAAGAAATAGCATATTAAAATTGATAATAGCTGAATAAGAAAAATATGAAGAATGGAAAAAACAATTAATGGGAAGAAGATGAAGAAGAAGAAGATGAATAAGGTGAAGAAAAAGTTGATGAAAAAAATGCTACTGCTGCGGATTGTAGTGTCGGTGGTGGGGTGCCGAGCTGGGGGGGTGGTCCTACTTTTATACCGCGCAGAGATGACAACAGAGACACGATGGAGGCAGATTCTGGGTGCAACAGGTCCAAGTTTATTTCTTCACTTGCCGTCCGACTGACGGCACACCTCGCGGCCCTCCGTTTCCAGAGCCGCTTCTCACACCGTACACTGGAGACGTGTCTGCACACACCGTCCCCTCCTTTACTGTCGACGCTCCTGACAGTTCCGTCACTGTGGCCGCCTTAGGCCCATTAACCAACAGCGCTTCTACTGCTCAGTCGTCGTGTCACATACGGTGTCTTACACCCAGTACCTCGTCTCAACTGCGGTCCTTTCCTGTCAGGACCACCCCCCTGACGTCCTCTCTCCTCAGTCCCCCTGGTCTGGATTCTCCTCAGAGTGCACAGACTGTCGTAGTCCTCCTGTCACTTGAGCTCCCCCTGGGGACTGGAACTTTCTGGAACCCTCCCTCAGTATTTATAACTTCCCCGGTTCCTTGAAACTGTCACTAACTGTCACCACGCCCCCCATGACAAACGGTTTCTAAAGCCCTAAGCTGCTGTAAAGTCCTTTGCTCACACTCCACCCTGCCATCTAATGGTCATCCCAAGGTACTGCACGTCCACTACACTTTCCTAGTTGTTTCCCCACTGTAATCACTGACTCCTACCTACACTGTGCAAACCTATCTTTCTTCACTCTGACTAGTCCGTCCGTCCGTCAGGTCACCTTCCCTACACTCCCCCTTCCTTTGTCCATTGTCGTCCTCGACAATCGTCATCCCTGCCTTCGTCGTTCTGAATCTACACCTACATTCTGTTGTCGGACCAGAAGTTGAGCCAAACCCACTATCTGCGGGGGCCGAACCATACTGGGAGCACTATGCTCTGAGCAGCCTACTGCTACTCACCAGCGCGCACGCCACATGACAACGTCTTTCAAATTGGGCAAGGTACACCCGTATTCTCTCTACGGCGTGTATCTTTCCCCTACTCTCCCCTACTGTTACCTTTCACCATCCGGTACGCCATGATCGAGGCCACTCACCTACTGTCATGTCGGACGCTGTTCACACCACAGCATCCGGCAGGCAGAGGTAGTTCCACCTCCAGCCACTATAGCCTCAGTGGCGCCGGCCTGATCTTCAGGCTCTCGGGGGTTAATCCTGCTGGAGACCAGGTTGGATGGTTAGTCACGCCCACGGTCTTTAAATAGTCATGCTGGCCTATGGGCGTCGCCGATTATAGCTTGTGTTTCATACCAAGTGGTTCCGGTCTGGAGTGGAGGTGTTCAAGAGAGAGATTCATATCTGGTGTCGTATGATCCGTCGTTATCCTTTCTCCTTCCCATATTTGTGTTTAGTTGTGCCCTGTTCACATTACTGTTTATTCCTGTGTGTGTGCGGCGCAGTGCAGTTTAAGTTCTCCCTGTCTGTCATTATTTGTGTGGGAGCTTTGGTGGTGACTTCTCACTGGGTGGAGGGTGGAGGGTTAAGTGCAGGGCTGAGCAGGAGATAAGGAAAGGTCGGAGGCTCAGGCATTTGCACCTTCAGCAAAAACCCTGGGTTGAGGGTCAGACAGGGTTTCCCCTAGTAAAGGGACACCACAGGGGCCCCGGGTATTTCAGCCTTAGTTGAACTAAGCCCCCGTGACATTATAATCGGCCCACATTTTTTCAGGAGTCCATGGATCCCATGGATTCCATAACCCGCCAGTTGGCGGCGCTGTCCATACAGGTCTCCGAGTTGAATGGGGCAGTTCAGCAGCAGGGCCTGGTAGTAGCAAAGGTGCAAACGGCATCTGCAGGTATCGGTGCAGAGCCGAAGTTTCCGCTGCCAGAACGATTTTCAGGCGATCGCAGCAAATTTGTCGTATTTCAGGAGGCCTGCAAATTATACTTCCGCATGCGGCCAATATCCTCAGGTAATGAGGCCCAGCGAGTAGGGCTGGTGTTGTCATTACTGAGTGGTGACCCCCAAGCATGGGCATTTTCCTTACCACCTGACTCTGCTACATTTCATTCGGTCGATAATGTTTTTTCTGCCCTCGGGCTCATTTACGATGACCCTGACCGACTGGCTCTAGCGGAATCTAAAATCCGCGCCCTCCGCCAGGGGGAGCGCTTGGCAGAAGACTATTGTTCGGAATTTCGCCGCTGGGCTGTAGACACACAGTGGAATGACCCAGCACTGCGGAGCCAGTTTATTCATGGGGTATCAGGGAGGGTGAAACAAGCCCTCCTGATGTATGAGACTCCGGCATCATTGGAGTCTGCCATGAGTTTGGTGATACGTATTGATCGCCGTTTTCGTCAGGGGGCACAGGAGACGCTACCTCTGGGGGAAAACAGAGGTGCAGGTGTGGTTGAAGTAGATGAGTCCCCTGAACCTATGCAGATTGCTGGCGTGGCACAGGTTCAGCCTCGCGCTCCGGGAGTCCGGAAGTCCGGAGCATGTTTCTACTGTGGTAAAGGTGGTCATTATGTTAACGTTTGCCCGGTACTACCTAAGAGGGTCACACCGGCGGAAAACTGTTAAGCTCAGAGGGTATGGAGGAGACCCAACTGAGCGTATGCATATCCTCCATGATGGTATCTCAATGTATGCTCCCTGCCAAGGTTATTGTCGCCGGCAGAGAGCTACCTATATCAGTGTTTGTGGATAGCGGTTCCGCCACCAATCTCATAGATGAGGAGTTTGCACACACCGCCGGGTTTAAGATTGAAAAACTTCCTCACCCCATACAGGTGGTGACCATTAATGCTGTTCCCCTCCCTCAAGGGGAGATTACTGAGTTTGTGGCAGAGGTGAAACTCCACATTGGGGTCCTACATTCTGAGTCGGTTACATGTAGGGTCCTCCGTAATCTCCCAGCTCAAATGGTCCTGGGTTTTCCATGGCTGTCCAGGCACAACCCGGTAATTGATTGGAAAACTCAGGACATAGTACAATGGAGTGGTTTCTGCCAAGACAATTGCTTGGCCACATGTGTGTCCGCCGTGACGCCCAGCCTGCCGGAGGCTTTGCAGGATTTCGCGGATGTTTTCTCTGAGAAGGGTTGCTCAGAACTGCCTCCACATAGAGCCTATGACTGTGCTATTAGGCTAAAACCCGGGGCCAAATTACCTAAGGCCAGGATGTTTAATATTTCTGGCCCTGAGAGACAAGCTCTGAAAGACTACATCGCGGAGAGTCTGAGCAAAGGTCACATCCGGCCTTCGTCCTCGCCTGTAGCCGCGGGGTTTTTCTTCATTAAGAAGAAAGATGGGGGGTTACGCCCGTGTCTGGATTTCCGAGAGTTAAACCAGATTACTATCCGTGATCCCTACCCAATGCCGTTGATCCCGGATTTGTTCAACCAGGTAGCGGGGGCAAAATGGTTTTCCAAGCTGGACCTCAGGGGGGCGTATAACCTCATAAGGGTCCGTCAGGGGGATGAGTGGAAGACGGCGTTTAACACTCCTGAGGGTCATTTTGAGAGTCTGGTTATGCCGTTTGGGTTGACCACCGCGCCTGCCGTTTTCCAACATTTTATTAATGATGTCTTTGCTCATGTCCTGGGGAGATTTGTGATTGTATACCTGGATGATATCCTCATTTATTCTAGCGATTGGGACACTCATTTGCAGCATGTTAGGCAGGTGTTACAGTTGCTCCGGGAGAACCAGCTCTATGCTAAGCTGGAAAAATGTTTATTTTTTGTCCAGGAGTTGCCCTTTTTGGGATATATTGTGTCCGCAGCTGGTTTTAAAATGGACACCGCTAAGGTGCAAGCGGTGTTGCAATGGGAGAGGCCGGAGAGTCTGAAAGCACTCCAGCGGTTCCTGGGGTTTGCGAATTATTATAGGAAATTTATAAAACACTTTTCGACTGTCGCCAAACCGCTCACGGACATGACAAAAAAGGGTGCCGATCTGGCGAACTGGCCTGAGGTGGCTATACGTGCATTTGAGCGTCTGAAGAATAGTTTTGCTTCAGCCCCCATTCTGGTGCAACCAGACGTGTCTAAACCTTTTGTGGTAGAGGTTGATGCGTCGGAGGTGGGAGTGGGGGCAGTACTGTCTCAAGGCTCGTCCTTGAGCGAGATGCATCCATGCGCCTACTTCTCCAAGAAGTTGTCGCCGGCCGAACGGAATTATGATATCGGCAACAGGGAGTTGTTGGCCATCAAGCTGGCTTTTGAGGAATGGCGACACTTCTTGGAGGGGGCGGCTCACCAGGTCACAGTTATCACCGACCATAAGAATCTGCTCTACCTGGAGTCGGCCAAGCGTCTGTCTCCTAGGCAGGCTCGCTGGGCATTGTTTTTTACTCGTTTCAATTTTCTTGTGACGTACCGTCCCGGGGCTAAAAACACCAAGGAGGATGCTTTGTCTAGGTGTTTTCCGGGGGGAGAACCTCGGGAAGAGCCGGTACCCATCCTCCAGAAAGGGGTAGTGGTCTCGGCTCTCACGACTGAGGTAGAGGCGGAGATTGCCGAGGCCCAAGAGGAGGTACCACCAGGACTTCCCGCCAACAAATCATTTGTACCCCTGCATCTTCGGCCTAAGGTGTTGAAGGAACACCACGATTCGGTACTGGCTGGTCACCCAGGGGTGAAGGGCACCTTAGAGCTGGTATCGCGTCGTTTCTGGTGGCCCAAAATCCGGCAGGACGTGGTCTCGTACATGGCAGCTTGCATCACGTGCGCTAGGGCTAAGTCACCCCGAACCCGTCCTGCTGGCACGCTACAGCCTCTGGGGGTACCCAATAGGCCATGGACAGAAATCTCCATGGATTTTATCACTGACTTGCCAGCCTCGGCAGGGAACACGGTCATCCTGGTGGTGGTTGACCGTTTTTCAAAGATGGCGCATTTTGTGGCGTTGTCTTCTTTGCCCAATGCTAAGACGTTGGCTCAGGTATTTGTGAAAGAGGTGGTCAGACTCCACGGAGTACCGTCTGACATAGTATCTGATAGGGGTACGCAATTTGTGGCGAGGTTTTGGAAAGCTTTTTGCTCAAGGTTGGGGATCAAGTTGTCACATTCATCGGCGTTTCATCCACAGTCTAATGGACAAACTGAGCGCATGAACCAAAATCTTGAACAGTATTTACGATGCTTTGTGTCCGACAACCAGGAGGAGTGGTCTACTTTCCTTCCTCTGGCCGAATTCGCATTAAATAATCACCGCCAAGAGTCATCAGGAGAGTCTCCATTCTTTTGTGTGTACGGTCAACATCCTCAGTTTTGTACCTTACGTCAGGGTGACTCCGGGGGTGTCCCGGAGGAGGATCAGCTAGGAGCCCAATTGTCATCAGTCTGGAGGCGGGTGAAACAGCGTTTGTTGAGCATGAGTGCCAGGTACAAACGGGTGGCTGACAGTAGACGCGTGCCAGGTCCGGACCTGTGTGTGGGTGAATGGGTGTGGTTAGCTACGAAGAACATAAAACTCAAAATCCCTTCTTTAAAACTGGGTCCAAGGTTTATTGGGCCTTTTAGGATTTCTGCCATCATTAACCCAGTGGCTTATCGGTTGGAACTTCCCGCAGTGTACAAGATACACAACGTGTTTCACAGGGCTTTATTGAAAAAGGTGGTAGGCTCTGTGGACACAACGCCGATGCCACCTCCAGTCATGGTGGATGGCGAGTTAGAGTTCGAGGTCGCCAAGGTAGTGGACTCTCGATTAGTACGCCGTACTCTTCAGTATTTGGTGCACTGGCGGGGGTATGGTCCAGAGGAGAGGTCTTGGGTTCCAGCCTCAGACATACATGCGGATCGGCTGGTCAGTTCTTTTCACCGTCGTCATCCGGACAAGCCGGGTCCTATGAGTCTTGAGGGCCCTGGGGTCCCTCGTAGAAGACGGGGTACTGTCATGTCGGACGCTGTTCACACCACAGCATCCGGCAGGCAGAGGTAGTTCCACCTCCAGCCACTATAGCCTCAGTGGCGCCGGCCTGATCTTCAGGCTCTCGGGGGTTAATCCTGCTGGAGACCAGGTTGGATGGTTAGTCACGCCCACGGTCTTTAAATAGTCATGCTGGCCTATGGGCGTCGCCGATTATAGCTTGTGTTTCATACCAAGTGGTTCCGGTCTGGAGTGGAGGTGTTCAAGAGAGAGAGATTCATATCTGGTGTCGTATGATCCGTCGTTATCCTTTCTCCTTCCCATATTTGTGTTTAGTTGTGCCCTGTTCACATTACTGTTTATTCCTGTGTGTGTGCGGCGCAGTGCAGTTTAAGTTCTCCCTGTCTGTCATTATTTGTGTGGGAGCTTTGGTGGTGACTTCTCACTGGGTGGAGGGTGGAGGGTTAAGTGCAGGGCTGAGCAGGAGATAAGGAAAGGTCGGAGGCTCAGGCATTTGCACCTTCAGCAAAAACCCTGGGTTGAGGGTCAGACAGGGTTTCCCCTAGTAAAGGGACACCACAGGGGCCCCGGGTATTTCAGCCTTAGTTGAACTAAGCCCCCGTGACACCTACCAGATCATTGCCGGCGCCCGCCTTTCCTTCTTCAGGGGTGTCCGTGGTGTTGGGGATCTGACCTAGGACGGCTGTCTTTCTCACGTCTTCCCACTCATTTTCCTTCTTTCAATTACATGTCATGGTCGGCGTCCCGGTCTCCCAGACCTCCTCAACTCTTAGATCCCTACCGGATCTCACACTTTCCTTTGGTCCCGCAGACCTTCCCTTACCCAGACCTGTTGCATTTTACTTTGCATATTATACATCATACAACTTTATAATAGCACAAGTACCCCATTTTTTATAATTTTTTTTTTTTTCCGTTTTCTTTTGCTCATTTTAAAACCAACATATAACAACATAACATTGCATGTCTTCTTTCTCCCCCCTTCCTTGGACATGGACACTCCCTCTCTTCTAAGTATCCCCGCTCTGTCAGTCTAACAAGTAAACACAAACTATCCTGTAAGAGGAACATAGAAAAACAGACATAAAAATCACAGATAAACATTTCTTTTTTTTTTTTAAAAGCTGACCGCGAACTGTCCTTTTGACCTGCACAACAGTGCAACGAACTCCTGACAGTTCAATCCTCCTTTCGGTGGTCAGTAGTAAGGGACCCCACAACCGTGGAACTCCCAGAATGCAAGAAGTGTCCCTTTCTGCAAGTTAGTATAAACGAGCTGTCGCGGGGGTCGTGCTGCCGCCATGCCAGCCTCTCCCTTCTCATGGAGCAGGTTCCAGACTTCCTGCCCCCTGGCCCTCTTCTTCTCTATAACTCCTGCAACCCAAACAGAGGGTCCAGCATGAGCCCTGGAGTCCGGTGGGCGGGACTTAACCGAGGAAGGACGTGGATCAGAGGCGGCTGATGATTTTTGCGGCTCAACAGCCGCTGGGGCCAGGTGGCAAATGGGGACAACCGGGTCCTTGGAGGCTGGAATCACAAGGCCCACTAAGTCGGCCGCAGTCGACTTCAGCAGCGGCATAACCGCGGCCTCAGGACAGGCCGCATCCACTACTTCCAATGGAGCCGGAGTAACGGCCGGTTCCAACGACGCAGCTGCTATCAGCAGGGGTAACGCAGCAGCGTCTTCTTTGGATGACTTCCGCACTGGCGGCTCCAGGCGGGGTACCTCAGGGACTTGAGCAGGGGCCTCACACAACTCTGCATACACCACTGGGCCCGATGTACCCAGGCCTTCCAGTGCGCAGGGGGCAGCGTGCTGCGGCGGAATGATGAGGGCCGCTGGCGGAGGCACTGGTGGTGCCGGGGGTACTCTCACCTTCCCCGGCGCTGCGGCCTCCATCACATCAATATGCGGCTTCACCCGCAGCCTCCGTCCCTCGCTCCACTGTCCCGCGGGTCTTTCCCCCAAACTCGGGGGCTCCGCTGAGAAGTCCTCTGCTGGTATTGGTGGCGGCCGTTCTCGCTGACTCCGCTCAGGCTCCGCTCCCCAGCTCAGCATCCCGCTGCTCTCCCGTGGCTCTGAGGGCGACTTCTGGCACAGCTCCATCCCCTGCCGCCACTGCCACTCTAGGCGGCCGATGCCCCGACACCTGCAGAGTCTCATACCGTCCGTTGGGCAGCACTCGAATGGCATCAGACAGCCGCAGCCAAGTTTTTCTTCTGTGCCACTCCCTCTGTGAGGTGAGGTGTCGGCAGGCCTCTCCACCCTCCTGTCAGGGTCCAATATATGGAAGCGTCGATCTCCAGGCACATACTGCTTCCTTTTGGGATACGTTGGAGGGGGTCCCAGTCCATTCAACATGACTGCAAACACCCGGACCTCTCCTCTGCGCTGAAGCAACACCGCCATACTGCACAGTACCTGGTACCGCCCCGGATCCTCTGCTGGCCACACAGATCCGCCACAGCGCTTCCCATTTGTATTCCACAGGTAGGTCATTTGTAATCCACAGGTAATTGTAATCCAAACAGAGTAGTCCAAGTCCTTTTCCAGTCTTTGAGGCAGGCCTGCCGCAGAAGATGATGTATTAGCGGCGTCTATCCTGCCGACTACGCCAAATGTAGTGTCGGTGGTGGGGTGCCGAGCTGGGGGGGGTGGTCCTACTTTTATACCACGCAGAGATGACAACAGAGACACGATGGAGGCAGATTCTGGGTGCAACAGGTCCAAGTTTATTTCTTCACTTGCCGTCCGACTGACGGCACACCTCGCGGCCCTCCGTTTCCAGAGCCGCTTCTCACACCGTACACTGGAGACGTGTCTGCACACACCGTCCCCTCCTTTACTGTCGACGCTCCTGACAGTTCCGTCACTGTGGCCGCCTTAGGCCCATTAACCAACAGCGCTTCTACTGCTCAGTCGTCGTGTCACATACGGTGTCTTACACCCAGTACCTCGTCTCAACTGCGGTCCTTTCCTGTCAGGACCACCCCCTGACGTCCTCTCTCCTCAGTCCCCCTGGTCTGGATTCTCCTCAGAGTGCACAGACTGTCGTAGTCCTCCTGTCACTTGAGCTCCCCCTGGGGACTGGAACTTTCTGGAACCCTCCCTCAGTATTTATAACTTCCCCGGTTCCTTGAAACTGTCACTAACTGTCACCACGCCCCCCATGACCAACGGTTTCTAAAGCCCTAAGCTGCTGTAAAGTCCTTTGCTCACACTCCACCCTGCCATCTAATGGTCATCCCAAGGTACTGCACGTCCACTACACTTTCCTAGTTGTTTCCCCACTGTAATCACTGACTCCTACCTACACTGTGCAAACCTATCTTTCTTCACTCTGACTAGTCCGTCCGTCCGTCAGGTCACCTTCCCTACAGGATCATGAAGGAGAAAGTGTGGGAGAAATACAAAAGAACGTGAAGAGCATGGAAGTTGTGAAACATACATATCTGACAAAATATAAAAAGGTTAACATAGTCAATATCTTTTTAACTCCGAACGTACTGAAAAAAAAAATTGGAATTAATGCTATGCCATGTGATTTGAATAAACCACTATGCTTTTAATGTCTCCTCCACCTCCCACAATACATTCTACATGATTCTTATTTGTTTTCAATTATGTAGAATTAGCCAACAAGGAAATAAAGGGCTTTTTTAAATTCCGATACCGGAAGTCCCATTGACTTGAATGGGACTTCCGGTATCGGAATCGGCGATACCCGATATTTTTTTCGTATCGGGCGATACCATCCAATACGATATTTTTGGGTATCGAACGGTATCGCTCAACACTAACCACCATACATCTCCTCCCTCATCTCTGTCTATAACCCTACCTGTGCTCTCCATTCTGCAATCTGATATAAGAGTAACATCGTTCATAATCCGAACCTCACATTTCCGTCTCCAAGATTTCTCGTGCTTGCCATTTTCCGGCTACCAGTTTTGTGAAGTCCTCTGCACTCAAAACAATAGGAAGTGGACTTTGCCGACATGTTCTTGAAGCCTGGGGCCTGTTGCAGCCTAGAACCACCTATCACCCCCTCCTCCCAGCCCCGGGCTCGCAACATCACCACACTTCTGCTGACGCCATGGATACCAGCTTCCTGCAGCAGCAACCCTGCCTCCTGGGACTCTGCTCCACTGCAGCCACCACCAATAGTAAGCTACAGAAAAATCATACTATAAGATGCACCACCATTTTATAAAAAATATATTTTATTTTCCACCCCAAAATTTGGGGTGCGTTTTATGTTTAGGTATGTCTTATGATCCACAAAATATGGCACATTTTTTATTTTAAACATTATACTGTGCATTTTTTTAATTGTTGAAAAGAAATGTTTTGATGGCACATTTTCTTTAAGGGTCATCTCCATGACCATGATCATTTTTTTTCTTTAATAATCCATATGGTTTATATAAAAAAAGAATGTGACACATCTATGTCATGACACCAAATGTAAACACACCGGGACTCTGTGGGTTCATAATACAGGTCCTTAAGGATTCTGAGCGTTTCTGTAGAGGATCTGTGCTCACCAGTAGAAATTTTTCTAGTATGGATTCTTCAGTCTTCATTGCAGATGCCAATAAGTTTTGGGGCTTATTGACTACTATGTTATTATTGCGTTCAATATATGAACAATATCTAAGAAGTCCCTAACGTCTCTCTAGTAGTGACTGCAGGCAGTCAGAATATCATCTACCTCTACGGCTATGCAAGGGATTTGAAGATCTAAGGGGCTTCTGTGCTGTGAAAGCTGCTGTAGCCAATATTATTTTTCTGGTTAGCGGATAAAGGTATCAGTCCCATATTTTTGTGATTGAAGTACTAGCTAACCATTCATCAGCTCAGCATAGAATTTTTAACCAATTTAGGCATTAATGGTGTATTTTTTATTTGGAAATTTTACTTAGCAAATACTCAGAAATGCTTGTATTGCTTAAGTGCATAATTTAGTGGCTTACTGCCTTTTAGTACTGGGAATTTCCATTTTTATAAATCCTACTGTCTAGCTATCACGCCGTGCGAGATTCCAAGCTCTGAAATTGTTTTGCATATTTGGATCATTAAGCCATAATTACCTTGGCATGTCAATACAAATGAGAAGATTTACAATACATGATCACTTGGGCTATGTCACAGCATCTCTGCATTTCTGTGATTACAGAAATAATTTAATTTGCCATTATTTTATCATTGAATGTGGAATGAGAAACTGCTTTCATTCAGATCATTTTAATGTACTTTTTCAGCCTATTCTGGTGACTTTGTGTATAGCCATATTGCCAGTTAAGGAAAGGGCAAAAATATTGCTCAATAATCATTCTTAATCATCTGACACAAGTGTGAACCTAGCCTTAAATAATTTATTATGTTTGATAAAATGTATCATATTTAGAAATATCTTAACACGTTGCAGTTACATCTCTGTTTTTGCACAAATCTTCATAAAATCACAAAATTAGATTAGGCAAATGTGGGCAGGAAATCTGAGTTTTTGTAAGCTGGAGGAGAGATGCTCTAAGGATTTCATTTTGTTGCTATCTTTATTTGACTGATGCCTTTCTAATATTCAGAGTAAATATGACAAGTTGTTGGATGATGAGGTCAACAATTCAAAATGTCTGAAAAAAATAGTTGAAGCAGTAAAGACCAAATGCTGTACCCCAGCAGGGTAGTGCTTCCAAATAACACTTTGGTTCTGAATCATCAAAGTGTTCATGCCAGAAAACTGTTTTAAATCACTTTGAAAAGTTGCAAAACTTTCGCATAACCCTGAGTTGCATAAAGCATTTGCGAATGTTGGAGCCAATTTTGGGCAGCTTTGCCAAAAGAGTGAAAGCTTGTCAGGAGTTGAGAAGGGGCTTGGCTACTGTCGCCTGTCAAATTCATTAACAGTGATGGTGTTTTTTATGCCAGAAATGTTACTTCTGTCACTGACTAGAACAAAGAAACTCCAAAGATACATGCTTCAGATAAAGACACCAGTGTGCCGAATATTCCCATAAGTATTAATGCAAAAAAGACTCATGAACATATGGAAAAAAGGAGAAAAATTGAGTCACCAA
This sequence comes from Dendrobates tinctorius, assembly GCF_039654945.1. NCBI lineage: Eukaryota > Metazoa > Chordata > Amphibia > Anura > Dendrobatidae > Dendrobates > Dendrobates tinctorius. The sequence goes on from NW_027361783.1 coordinate 16,024,984, forward strand.
TTGCATAAATAGACACAATTTTATTAATTACAAAAGGACATATGTTGGAATGAGACAAACTTCATAAAATAGTCACATAATGAGTACAAAATGATGGGAGAATAATGACCATTACCAGGAAAAGAAAGGCCGGTATAACCCTATTGTCAGTAACCCCTGGGTAGAGGCATGATGAGGTTGGTCAGATTGGCAGATGGATAGGTGACATGCAAACAGAAATGACAGGTAGTAATGCACGTGTAAGGGGATAGGCACCCTGCCATACCAATTACATATCGACCACTAGAAGGCAAAGAAAGGCCAGGCTCAGCACACAAATGTACAGCTGGTAGCCACTGAAGGGGCACACAAAATAACATATGAAGTGGGGCAGAAAAAGCCTCTATATAATAAAGCAACGTTGGAAAATTCCCTAGTAAAAAAGAGCCTTGACCACACCACCCCCCAAAAATCATGAAATAACATTAGCCAAAGAATAAATTACCCATTGTAGAGGATGTAGGGGAACACCATCCATCCCAACGTATATATTTCACGCAGGTGATATTTGCTTCTTCAGGTGATATATGCTTCCCCCTGAAGAAGCAAATATCACCTGCATGAAACATATGTTGGGGTGGCCAGTGTTCCCCTACATCCTCTACAATGGGTAATTTATTCTTTTTTTCTCCATTTTTCCTGCCACTGACTGGAGTAACATTTCTAGTGAGGCGCATGGAGGTGCACATCACTGATAAATCGCACTGATTTCATTAAGCGGCCTGCACTTCTTAATGAATTCGGTGCATATTATTCATGCATGCCTTTCAATAAGACTGGCGTACAAAACACCAATCTTAATGAATTAGGGCCTTTGTGTTACTAATGCAATGTGCATAGGGTTGAAGAGGTTGTCCGACCTTAGAGTAAAAGTCTGCAGTCACTCTATGTGACTGCAGACTTGTGAATCCTCACAGCACGCACAGTGCATGCTGTCAGGATTCTCCAATACCGGGTGCAGGCACGTTACTGCAAGTCTGTTATCTGAATATATATAACTAGACTTACATGTCCTCCCTCAATTAACTTGAGGACGTCTAATTGGAATATGGCTGAAGTATGCAAATGGCATACTTGCTGCTGCCAGCACCGACACAGCGAGGTGCAGGGAGTGTGCTTTCAGGATTCACAAGTCTGCAGTCACATAGAGTGACTGCAATCTTGCGCCCCAAAGCTGGACAACCCCTTTAAACCAAGGGGCAGAGCCTAAGGGATTGTAAATTTTTCACCCCTACCCCACTCGCGGAAGTATTAATTTTTTCTCAGAAAATACACTTAGGGGTATCCTAAAGGTAGGTCATCAATGAAAAAGTAGTGGACAATATCATTAAGACCTCTGCCCTGAAGGAGACTGTGAGTGCTGTAGGAAATTTAACTTCAAAGATAAACAATACAAAAATAGAAATATATATTGTGAGACATTTTATAAAAGGATAAAGTAGATGACACAGAAGTATTTATTGCTACAAAGTTTGGCATTGTATGAGCAATTGCAAAAGATATGATGTTCAGACCTAATATTTTCAACCCTGATGGAAAAAGAGCAATATCTATATTTTCATATTGAACTCAAGACATTGGAAAACTTCAACCAGGGAACCTAAGTTGTTTGGATATGTGCACATGACATCTTTAATTTGAAAACTGTGAAGCGGGTAATAGAAGTGACCGGCTTTTTCTACTGGTGATGCCACTATGTTATATATTAAACTGAAGAAAAAAAAACAATGCAGTGAAAGATGATTTCCACGTCTAAAGCAGTAACGGTCAAAAAGACACAGTATACATATAGTGGCATCACCGTTATTGCTTTTGAACTCTGATTGCAACTATAGCGGAGCACCCTAATTGTGGGCATAAGAGAACCTAAGCAGATGACCAAGGTATTATTAAAAGTAAATCTCTAGAAAAAGCAACACTGATATTACCCCCATATGGTGCCCATATAGTGGTAGATGTTAGTGCTGTAGATGATATAGGAGATTACTGCACAGATATAGATAGTGACTTACCACTGATTTTCTTTCTGATGGAATTGTTCATTTTTCACGTCTTTTCCATATGGCCCAGGCAGACACAACAACTTCTTCCAACAACGACTCATCTGCAGAGATTACAAAGACACTTTAGACTTCTGATATTTCCAGCCCTGGCCCAACCTGTGGAATCTAAGCATCCTGTTGACACCTCAATGGTGAGGCACTGGTGCTGTATGTGCCTCTTACTGTACATGCTGTATGGTACAATAATAATTCTCTTACTGGTCCACATAGTAATGCCAGAACTGTGCCCCTTACAAAGTTATAATGCCTCCTTTGTGCCCTCTAGATGGTAAAATTATCCCCTAGAAAATATTAATGCCCTGTGTAAGTGCCCTAGAACATATTGTCCACATTTTGCTCCTAGAAAGTGATAATGTCTCATGTGCATCTTTGACAATCACAATACTCTGAGTGCTCCTATAGCAATAATGCTACTTAGGTACCCACTGAACATTTAATAATGTCCCCTGAGTCCCTTCATGTACAGCTCCTCTATATATAGTATGAGGGACCCACAGCTCCACTATACGCAGTATATTGCTCCCACAGCTCCCCTATATACAGTATGATGGGCCCACAGCTTCCCTATATACAGTACGATGGGCCCACTGCTCCCCCAAATCACAATATAATCACCCCCACAGTAGTCCTCACACTGTATAATGGACCCCACAGTAACATCAACACTATATAATGGTCTGCACACTGTATAATGGCTTCCACAAAAGCCCCGGTACTATATACTGGCCCTCACACTTTATATTAGCCTTCACAATAGTCTCCACACAGTATGATGGCCCCTAAACTGTGCAATGGCCCTCACATTAGCTTTCATACTGTATAATGACCGTACAGTTGTCGCCACACTTTACATTGACCCCTCACAGTGGTCTCCATATGGTATGATGGCCTCCAAGTTGTATAATGGCCCTCTCATTAGCTCCCACACTGTGTAATGCTCCCAATACTTTATAAAGACCCCACACCATATGAGAGCACCCTACAATAGTCCCTTCAATGTATGAGGAATCTGCCCATACTTTATGATGTCCCCAGAGTCACAATGCATGTTTTAATTAAAATAAAAAACATCATATGGTCCACCAAATCCAGCATCCTGATGAGTAAACCGGCAACTCGTGGGTGGACCAATGTCATTGTGCTGATGCGCACACAGGACATCAGAGTCCCAATGCAGAGCAATGATGTCAGTATGCTTAGACTCAAGTTCTGTGCATATGCTGGCATCTTGGCCAGTGTATCACCTGGCTGTTCTGTAAACTACAGGCTTAAAGTAACATACGTTCTACAAAACGGAGAGCAGTAGTGCACCGAGATCATGTCGCTCTGCACTACTGCCAAGTTTAACTATATCGGCAGGCTGGGTATGCAGATACAGTTAAGAGTGGTGGTTACTCTGGGTAGCCGCTTCCGAGTGAGGGGCCCTTGGCTGACCGTACCCTCTGCCACCTGGTAGCTGCCCTACTGGTGCTCCTATAAACAATAATGGTTTTTAGTGTGTGTGACTTCCTTTTTACGCTTGTAAGCAGAGACCTATCAGTCACTGTCAGCAGATGGGGAGAAGCCACCAGGATCCAGCAGCTATTAAAAGTGTGGCTTTTTTATGAAACACAGCAGCTTTCCAGAAACAAACATACCTGGCTGAGATGGTGCAGCCGTGGCCTGATACCCGCTGCACGTGGTTTAGGTATCATGTATCAGCTGTCAGGAGATCTTTAATGACTCAATAACAATAATACTTTTCTTACTATAACATTATGAACTATAATACAGCTCATGCCGTGGCTACTGTATGGGGGCTTGTTATACTATCAGACTGGGACTCATAATAAGACCCTGGCTTAGAGTTGAGCGAAACGGGTCGAAAAAATTCAAAAGTCGCCGACTTTTGGCAAAGTCGGGTTTCATGAAACGAAACCCGACCCTAGGATGAGGTCGGCCACGAGGTCGGCGACTTACGCGCCAAAGTCGCGTTTCAAAAGTTTGTTTTGCGCTCTTTTTCAGCCAATCAGGATCCACGGACACTGTGGGCAACGTGATGACCTAGGCACGGGTCACCACCATCTTTCAGAAGGGCATGCAAGTGATTGGCTTGCTTTGGTGGGCGTCACAGGGGGTATAAAAGGGCGTGCACGCCGACCGCCATCTTACTTCTGCCGATCTTAGTATAGGGAGAGGTTGCTGCTGATTCTGTAGGGAGAGCGTTAGGCAGGGAAGAAGACAAAAAAACTGCTTCTGCTGCTAGCGATTTGGCCTGCACAACACACAAGTCACTGTGTGTGCAGTGCAAGGGGAGGCTATATTGTGGTGTATCAGTGGTGTTGGTTGTTGGGCTGCCTTTTAAGGCTTCCTGACACGCTGGCATTGCTGTTTACCCACTGCTCCGCAAACTGCTTTTTTAAAAGCAATCCAATCTCCCTTATCCTCTAGTCACTTTTGTCACAGCTGTGCCATCGAGCGTGTCACATAGCGCTCAGATATCAGTGGGCCTCACACAATCCACAAGTGTCCAGTGTCCAAAAGTGTGCGCAGAGATTCAAAATCTCCATTATCCTCTCGTCACTTTGGTCACAGGCAGCTGTGCCATCGAGCGTGTCACATAGCGCTCAGATATCAGTGGGCCTCACACAATCCACAAGTGTCCAGTGTCCAAAAGTGTGCGCAGAGATTCAAAATCTCCATTATCCTCTCGTCACTTTGGTCACAGGCAGCTGTGCCATCGAGCGTGTCACATAGCGCTCAGATATCAGTGGGCCTCACACAATCCACAAGTGTCCAGTGTCCAAAAGTGTGCGCAGAGATTCAAAATCTCCATTATCCTCTCGTCACTTTGGTCACAGGCAGCTGTGCCATCGAGCCTGTCACATAGCGCTCAGATATCAGTGGGCCTCACACAATCCACAAGTGTCCAGTGTCCAAAAGTGTGCGCAGAGATTCAAAATCTCCATTATCCTCTCGTCACTTTGGTCACAGGCAGCTGTGCCATCGAGCCTGTCACATAGCGCTCAGATATCAGTGGGCCTCACACAATCCAAAAGTGTCCACTGTCCACAAGTGTGTGCAGAAATTCTAAATCTCCCCTGTCCTATAGACACCTTGTACCTTGTTTTACATTACTATATAGTTTGTTGGATTTTGTCTACATTTCTACCAAAAATGAGGAAGGCTGGTGGAAGAGGCCGTGGAATTGGGCGGGGGTTGGCAGCTGGTAATGATGGTGTTGGTGGTGGATCTGATGGTAGTGGCAAGAGCAAAATAGGACCGAATGCAGGAGGTGCTGACCCTGCATCATCGTCTGGCTACATAAGGCCTCGAACGCTTAGTTTTCTAGGAGTTGGCAAACCGCTTTTAAAGGCAGAGCATCAGGAAAAAGTTTTGTCTTACATTGCTGACTCAGCCTCCAGCTCTATCGCCTCCTCTTCTTCAGTTGTAAAAAGTAAAAGCACTGAGTCGTCATTGGAGGCTCATGTTCATGAACCACACCTTTCCTTGTGTCCTTCACCCCAACCAAGATTGAAGGATGACGCAGGCCATACTACTGATTACTCCATGGAGCTGTTTTCACATACCATGCCTGGATTATCAAGTGAAATGGTGAATTACCCAGGCCAAGATGAATCTGACATGGAGTGCACTGATGCACAGCCGCTGATGGATGATTCTGCTGGTACATTCACTCAGAGCACTACATTGTCCTCGCAGTGTACAGAGCCAGATTTTGACCCTGATGAGACTCAGGTGCCCCTTCCCGCACACTATACCACCATACACGGTGACACAGAGAAAGGTGCACATGACATAGAAGAGGAGGTGATGGATGACCCAGTTGTTGACCCAGATTGGCATCCATTGGGGGAAGAGGGTGCTGCTTCCAATAGCTCAGATGAGGAGCATCCACAGCAGACATCGACATCGCAACAACTGTTATCTGGCAGGCCCGGAGCACTCCAAAGACAGGTTCCAAACATCAAAAGAGTTGCTGGACAGCTTGTCCAGAGGGTCAAAAGATCACAGCGTGCTAGGCCGCAAAATGTCTGCCAAAGTAGGAAGAGTGCAGTGTGGCACTTTTTTGAACAAAATCCTCATGATCAGGCCAAGGTTATCTGTAAGAAGTGCGCAAAGACCTTTAGCCGAGGGAAAAATCTGAAAAATTTGAATACCAGTTGCATGCTTAGACATTTAACCAGCATGCACTTGCAAGCGTGGACACAACACCAAACCTCAAGTGCCACATGTGCAACTGATCACAACGAAGGTAGTCAGCAACGCTACATTGTTTCCCCCACTGTAAGCCCACCGGTTAGCACAGCAGCAAATGTTGAGGTGTCGTTGCAAGGCCACAGCAGTCAGGGAATCCCACTGTTATATCAACGAAAGACTGATTCTAGGCCATCAGAAAGAACACCAACTCCATCACCATCATCAACCCTCTCTCAGTCCGCCCTGTCCACCGCTACTTCCACCATATGCAGCTCTCAAGTCCAGCTCACCCTCCCAGACACTATGAGTAGGTCAAGAAAGTACTCAGTCTCTCATCCGCGTACACTGGGTTTGAACGCCCACATTGCCAAACTAATCTCGTTTGAGATGATGCCCTTTCGGTTGGTGGAAAGCACAGTTTTCCGCGAACTCATGGCCTATGCAGTACCACGCTATGACCTACCCAGTCGCCACTTCTTCTCTCGCAAAGCCATCCCAGCCCTCCACCATCATGTGAAAGACCGCATTGTCCATGCACTCAAGCAGTCAGTGAGCGGAAAGGTGCACCTCACAACTGATGCATGGTCCAGTCGGCATGGCCAGGGCCGTTACGTGTCCATCACTGCGCACTGGGTTAATGTGGTGGATGCAGGGTCCACAGGGGACAGCGGTGGTGGGACAGTGCTGCCTAGCCCACGGTATAGGAAACAGTTGGCTGTAGGCGTTCCACCCTCCTACTCCTCCTCCTCCTCCAGAAGCGAAAGCTCGTCCACAGAGCTCAGTCGTACGAGCACTCCATCTGCAGCTGCCACTGTTGCACACGATGTGTCCCCCTATCGAGCAGCTAGTGGAAAGCGTCAGCAGGCTGTGTTGCAGATGATGTGTTTGGGCGACAGACACACCGCCGAGGTGCTGGCCGAGTACTTGAAGCGACAAACTGAGTCATGGCTGGGCAGTGTACATCTTGAGGCAGGCAAGGTAGTTAGTGATAACGGCCGTAATTTTGTGGCAGCCATAGCCCTTTCAAAACTCAGCCACCTACCTTGCTTGGCTCACACCTTGAACCTGGTGGTGCAGTGCTTCCATAAAAAATTATCCGGAGTTAACAGCCCTGCTCCAGAAGGTGCGAAGACTGTGCGCGCACATCCGCCGGTCGCCTGTACACTCCGTTCGTATGCAGAAGCTGCAGCGATTGCTCCACCTTCCCAACCACCGCCTCATTATCGACATTGCAACAAGGTGGAACTCCACCCTGCACATGGTGGAGCGGCTGTGCGAGCAGAGGCAGGCCATAATGCATTTGTGGGAGGATACACGGCCAGGCACTTTGAGAGCAGACATGGAGTTGACAGGCATGCAGTGGTCGAAGCTGAAAGACCTTTGTAAAGTCCTTCAGTGTTTTGAGGAATGCACACGGCTGGTAAGCGCAGACGACGCCATACTAAGCATGAGCATCCCACTTATGCGTCTGCTCATGCAAACTTTGACGCACCTTAAGGAGCAGGCGTCTGCAGCCAATGTTGATGAGGAGGAAGAGGAGGAGGGAATCCTTGATGACATTCAGCCATTGTCTGCTCAGGGACCTCTCCTGGACGAGGTGGAGGAAGAAGAGGAGGAGGAGGAGGATGATGGGGATGATTACTTAGGGGAGGAGGATGCATCTCGTGGGGCAAGTGAAAATGTTGGCGTGGCAAGGTCTGGTACAGGGTTTGTGCGTGACTGGAGGGATGTGGATTTGCCAGAAAGTGCTCCTCCACCCAGCACTCGCAGTGCATCATTGACACCGGGAACATTGGCCCACATGTCAGATTATGCCTTGCGGATCCTAAAAAGGGACCCCCCGCATTGCCAAAATGATGAACGATGACGACTACTTGTTGGCCAGCATCCTGGATCCACGCTATAAAGGCAAATTACAAAACATCATGCCACAGGAGAACCTTGACCTAATATTGGCTAATAAACAAGCAACTCTGGTAAATCGGTTGCTTGAGGCATTCCCAGCACACAGCAGCGGTGATGGTTCTCACACGAGCCGTACGGGCCGGGGGCAGCTTGGCAGAGGTGTTCGTGGTGCACACAGCAGAAGTGGCGTTGGAGACAGGGGTTTCATGACAATGTTGTGGACTGATTTTTCAAATACCGCTCACACAACTGGTAATACTGCATCGATGGAAAGTGACAGGAGACAACAGTTGTCAACTATGGTTACAAACTACTTTTCCTCCCATATCGATGTTCTCCCACACAGGTCATTCCCCTTTGACTATTGGGCCGCTAAACTGGACACCTGGCCTGAATTGGCCCAATATGCCTTACAGGAGCTCGCTTGCCCAGCTGCAAGTGTGCTATCGGAAAGAGTCTTCAGTGCAGCTGGATCAATCCTGACAGAAAAAAGGACCCGTCTGTCAACCCAAAATGTGGATGATCTAACCTTCATTAAAATGAACCACGCATGGGTTTCCAAGGATTTTGTCCCACCTTCCCCTGATGACACATAGGGTGACAGAAAAATGGCTTGCTTTGGTCCACCTCTTCCTGGTACTTCACCTATTTCGCCTTTGCATCAGCTGAATGTCCAACATCAACATATGCCACTTTCTAAAACTCCCTAACTGTGCTGCCTCCCCCCCCATGGCTGGGGTCACCACCTACCGCACGACACCGTGCGAGTGCCGTTGCCCTGGACAGGTGGGTAGGCCGACTCTTGGGCGCGGGCACTGGCACAGGGTCCCTCATAGTGCAATCAAGTGTCTCTGACGGTGGTGGTGCACACCCGCCGTCAGACACACCGCTGTACTATGAGGGGCCCAGTGCCAGTACCGACGCCCACGAGTGGGCCCCCCTTGCTTGGGCAGGGCCCCAGCATTTGCAATCTTTACCTCTCCCTGCTCCTCCGCTGTGTAATCTGGGCCGTCAAATCCATACTGTGCCTGACACCGTCTGAGCCTGCCTCCTGAGACATATATTTTGAATGTGTACGCTATCCATACATGTTATCCGGGGATACGGTACCCTTTCTAACCTTTGTGCAATCACGTGCAATCCATACTGTGCCTGACACCATCTGAGCCTGCCTCCTGAGACATATATTTTGAATGTGTACGCTATCCATACATTTTATCCAGGGATACGGTACCCTTTCTAACCTTTGTGCAATCACGTGCAATCCATACTGGGCCTGACACCATCTGAGCCTGCCTCCTGAGACATATATTTTGAATGTGTACGCTATCCATACATGTTATCCAGGGATATGGTACCCTTTCTAACCTTTGTGCAATCACGTGCAATCCATACTGGGCCTAACACCGTCTGAGCCTGCCTCCTGAGACATATATTTTGAATGTGTACGCTATCCATACATGTTATCCAGGGATACGGTACCCTTTCTAACCTTTGTGCAATCACGTGCAATCCATACTGGGCCTAACACCGTCTGAGCCTGCCTCCTGAGACATATATTTTGAATGTGTACGCTATCCATACATGTTATCCGGGGATACGGTACCCTTTCTAACCTTTGTGCAATCTCGTGCAATCCATACTGGGCCTAACACCGTCTGAGCCTGCCTCCTGATACATATATTTTGAATGTGTACGCTATCCATACATGTTATCTGGGGATACGGTACCCTTTCTAACCTTTGTGCAATCACGTGCAATCCATACTGGGCCTAACACCGTCTGAGCCTGCCTCCTGAGACATATATTTTGAATGTGTACGCTATCCATACATGTTATCCGGGGATACGGTACCCTTTCTAACCTTTGTGCAATCACGTGCAATCCATACTGTGCCTGACACCGTCTGAGCCTGCCTCCTGAGACATATATTTTGAATGTGTACGCTATCCATACATGTTATCCAGGGATACGGTACCCTTTCTAACCTTTGTGCAATCACGTGCAATCCATACTGGGCCTAACACCATCTGAGCCTGCCTCCTGAGACATATATTTTGAATGTGTACGCTATCCATACATGTTATCCGGGGATGCGGTACCCTTTCTAACCTTTGTGCAATCACGTGCAATCCATACTGGGCCTAACACCGTCTGAGCCTGCCTCCTGAGACATATATTTTGAATGTGTACGCTATCCATACATGTTATCCGGGGATACGGTACCCTTTCTAACCTTTGTGCAATCACGTGCAATCCATACTGTGCCTGACACCGTCTGAGCCTGCCTCCTGAGACATATATTTTGAATGTGTATGCTATCCATACATGTTATCCAGGGATACGGTACCCTTTCTAACCTTTGTGCAATCACGTGCAATCCATACTGGGCCTGACACCGTCTGAGCCTGCCTCCTGAGACATATATTTTGAATGTGTACGCTATCCATACATGTTATCCAGGGATACGGTACCCTTTCTAACCTTTATGCAATCACGTGCAATCCATACTGGGCGTGAGAACGGCTGGCGAGCTGTTAAGCAAGCTACAGCACCTGTCCAGACAAGTACAGGGATTCCCTAGCGAGGAGACTTATTTGATTGTTTTCAATGTTGGGACAGCAATTTTTGGGGAGCACTATACTCTGGAGAATGATAGATGGGGCCCACCATACACTGGAACATTCCAAAGGTGGACATCAGACACTGGAGCAGCATTTACAGGGCCCATTATACACTAGAGCATTAGAAATGGGGCCCATTATGTTTGGAGCATTATTTGGGCCCATAAGACAGTGGAGCTTCATACATGGGGACCAACATATACTGTAGCATTATGTGGAGCTCATCATATACTGTTTCAAACATTATATGGGACCAATGATTCTGTATGGAGAAATAGATGGGCCTCGTCATGAGATGTAAAAAGTGAGGTATTTTTCATTGTACTATACCGCTATTTATCTGCCGTATCGGAGCATGATGAGTTGTGGTATGTGTTAAAGGGGCGCTCTTTTGCCCAGGGCACATGAAAACCTGCAGCCAGCTCTCCCCCCCACAACTTTAGCCAAATAACCCCCATTTTTCAGTGCGTAACTTGTATTATGAAGTTAATTAAGGTTGACAAGCTTAAGTAAGAAGAATTGATGCTTTTGGCATTCAAATGGGCACTGTAGGTGTGTTTCCTGTCCTCCTCTCACTGCCGACTTTTATTCCCCATTGACTTACATTGGGTTTCGTGTTTCGGGACGACCCCGACTTTTCCCTATAATCGGACGATCTTGCTCGACCCGACTTTTGGAAAAGTCGGGTTTCACGAAACGAAATGCGACCCTAAGAAAACAAAAGTCGCTCAACTCTACCCTGGCTGTAAGAATAATAAGCCCCCTACCTTCCCGTCTCCAGCCTCCCCAAACAGCACCTATTACATGCAACATAGTGCTTGTAGTGCAGAACAGTAAACACTATAAAAATAAGTTTAATAAAAAGGTGCACAGTGCCCTGTCCTCCAACCACCACCCATTCAGCCCCATCCTCTCACATACACCCTCACAGTGACATTGACATACCTGAATTTAGTAAACCTAATAAATTCTGGCCGCCCTCAAATGAAGTTTGCAGGCAGGTAGTTAATGGATGGCACTGGCAATTTCTGATCCAAGTGCTGCAGGCGAGCAAAGAGCATAAGATGAGGGAGCTCCAGCATGCATGAACCAGAGCAGTAGGGAGTAGAGCTGACAGTTGCACTGATAGCTGAACCTGTCAGAAACTTATCAGCTCAGCTCTATTACACGGCACTGAGACTCTACCACTGTGCTAGCCAGTGTACAGTCTCAGGAAGATAGGGGAGCAGGCAATTTGCTCTGTTCTCCCTGAGTGATGCTTTTGCCTGGTGACAGAAGTGGCTGTGGCTCCAGGTGGGCCCTTTCATGTGATGGAGCTCAGGGCAATGACCCTCGGTAGCTACGCTACTGCTGCTTGTGTTTCAAAAATTTGCTATGTGGTGAATAAATTAGCACCAACCTCAATTGCGAAAAGCCTGTAACTGCTCAGAAAATGTTCTTAGGGGAGAGGAGAGAGGGTAAGAGAACCTTACTGACCAAAGCTTTCAGACTATAGAAGGGAGTGAACGAGGAACCTGCTGATCATAAAAGCTTGTACTGTACAGGAGAGACACAGAGCGAGAGAGATAGTATGATAATCTGCCAAAATTCATAGTGGCAGGGCATTATGGGGAAGACCACAGAGACACGGAAAAATACATTATACTGTTCTATAATGCTTCAGCAGTGTGGGAAATTGTGCCTGGTGATTTTTTTTGTTTTTGCCAGCTGAAAATAAATTCATAAAGTGTTTGAATTAGAAAAAAAAACAAATGTCAGGAAATTTGCCTCAAACTCGATCCTCCATGGGGCAGTTTGCTCATTTCTTGTAAACAGCATACTAGTTGATAGATCTGGTAGAACAAAATATTTTAGCAGAGAAACTGCTAATATCAAACTCAAGCCCTTAGCCACTCAATTGGAAACATTTTCAAGCAATACTGTTAAACTATTCTAGGATTTAAAAGGAACTGGTCTCTTTCTCAAAAATATTGAGTTAAATACCTTATAAAAAATCTCTGAGCTTCTCTGGTCCTACGACTCTTATATTTTGCACTGCATCTCTTCATTGGAGTGATGTTCACATTTGTTGTTTTTGGAGAGCAGTATGCAAAATCTCTGCTTGTAGTTCAACTTTCCATTTCTTCAGCTTATTCTCTGTATGAGGTCCTCACAGATTCTGACTGCGAGGGAGGAGCAAAAGATGACATCCTCAAAAAAGACGGCCAGTTGAAGAGCAAGCAGAGATTTCACAAAAGCAAAAAAGTGACTATCTCTGCAATTAGTGGGAACTGCAATACAGAAAAAAAGTGGCAGAATTAGAGGCATTTAGAGATTTTTACAGACTGAAAAAATGACAAATTCTGAAGGAAATGGCTTTAGGAAAACATATTATTGAATGGATCAAGATGCTATACAAATGCCCAGAAGTGGAGATGCTCGAATATATTTGCTGGAATATTGCAAAAATTCACATTTTGTGGCGTCCGTTTTTCTAAGGTGTAGAGGAAAACAAAAAGGTTAAAATCAAAAAACACTTATACCCTTACCACTCATTTCTCCGACCTCTCCGCTCCTCATAATCACTTGTCTGGTCCTTGTTGCATCTGCTGAAATTCTCAGGCCTCTCATGCTGGTCCAAGACTTTCCGCTCTGATAAGGCCTAGGATGATTCTGCACATGCGTGCACAAGGTCATGATGTATGTTGTTATGTCATGATGTGGTAATTTTTCAGAAGCTTGCGCCGAGCCCTTGCAGGCCTCTTTAGGGACAGAAGTCTTAATCTAGCAAGAAAGGGAATTTCAGCACTTGTGGTGGTAATAATTAAATGCAGAAAGGTCAGGTGACGATGAGGAGCGGAAAGGCCATAAAGGTGAGCGTTAACATAAGTATATCTTTTATTTTTTACATATTATGTTTATTATGCTCTGGGATCTGGATAGACCCCAGAGCATAATATGAGAAATGAGAAATAAATTGGCGGAGAATAACTTCTCCCATATCGAATAACTTCTCCCATATCGAATAACTTCTCCCATATCGAATTTCCATAGAAAACTCGTGTGAACAAGTACATTTGACTTGTGCCCGATCTGCTCATCCTTACTTATAAGCTTGATTATGGGAAAATGGAAAGAATGAGACAAGCTATTTTTCTTTAGGTTTTCTAGAGCAATCATGAGGAGATGGCTTTTCTCCTCTACATCTTTGCCCTAGTTGTAGAGCCATTGGAGATAAAATAAGTCAGTGGTAGAATTAAGAACTTAGGATGTGGAAAGACAAAATATTCCTGTTTGTTGATGATGTACTTCTGTGTATGAGGAATACAAAGACACTGGTATAATACTGTGTCATTAAACTGTCATTAAATTTGGAGAATAATTTGTCACTTGCTCTGGTTAGATAATAAATTGCAATAAAACTTTTTATAATGCCACTGAAGGGTAAGCAAGGTAATAGTAGTAGAGGAATAAAGGTGGTAGGTCAGGTTGATTCCTGTAGTTATCTGGAAATAAAATTATCAAGCAAAATAAAAGACTATATTAACCCTTTACAGACACAACACATTTTCATTTATGCACTTTTTTTTCCTCCTTTTAGATAAACTGAAATTACATTGTGTATATTGGAGACCTACAGCATATTATATTAGAATCTTGTGTAAGGAAAAACAGTACTGTTACTGTTTTGGGTGAGATTGAGCATAGCTGGAGAGTGAATGTAAGGCTACCGCCACACTATCAGTATTTGGTCAGTTTTTCACATTAATATTTGTAAGCCAAAACCCGAAGTGGGTTAAACATGAGGAATTGGTGCACTTGTTTCTATTATACCTTGTCCTCTAATTGTTCCTCATCTGGTTTTGGCTTACAAATGCTGAGAAAAAATACTGAACAAATACTGATAGTGTGGCCGTAGCCTAATAAGGGTAAACTTCTTTGTGCGTTAGTAAGCATTTTATTTTTTTTACATCCTCTATTCCTAATGCGAGCAAAGGAAGAAAAATAGAGAGAAGGGAATGGGATGTTGAACTTTGTATCAAAACTCATTTTATTTTAATAATCAGTAAATATTTAATTTTAAAAAATATATAATGCTCACTGTAAAACTGAAGGAGGGAAAACTGTATGGGACCGTATTTCATGCTGTGTGCTGGCTGTACCAGTATGACTGTGTCCTTCATCACACACATAAAGCTCCATAAAGACATGGCTAGATAAGTTTGGTTTGGAAAAATTAAAGTGGCCTTCATTGAGCCCTGACTCCAGACTGGTCAGCTTTGAGACAAACTGACAAATCAATTGTGAACCAGACCTTCTTTTTAACCATCAGTGCTTGCAGGGTCAGGCACAGGCAGAAGAGGGCACTTTGTAAGAACTATATATGGTCTCCTTGCTCATCATAATGCACAGTTTCACCTGCTTTGGAAGTAGAAATGGGTTCTCTTACCTCTTTGGTCTATATGAGGCTGCACAAGTTAAACCAACAATATGTCTACCCTTGAGTCCTGACCTAACTAATGCTGTTCTGGCTCAATTAGCAAATATTACCATATGCACACTCTGATACAGGAAAAGTGTATATTTTTGTATCGTGTGAGCCAGTAGATAGAAAAATATTAAGAGTTGAGAGCATTCGAGACTACTCAGGTCTCTTCATCAAGCGTTGAAGAGAAGACACCCTAGTAGTCTGGAAAAAAGATATCAACCACTGAGGACTCGCTGATCTTAATATTTTTCATATGCACACTCTAAACTTTTGTAGAAAGTCTTCTCAAAATGTGGAAGCTGTTATACCTCAAAAAGGAGGACAATGGATTTCAAATATGTTAAAATAAAGTTACCTAAGGTGTGATGGATGGTTAGGAAGTCTCATACTTTTGGTCTTAAGATTATATAAAGTAAGTCATTTTCGTCACCAATAGAATTAATGTATTCAAAACTAATAGAAAGAAATGGACAGGAGGATGAGTCAATAAAAGAATAAAACGTTGTATATTGTAAGGGTAATCAATACATACAATACAACTGGATGGAAAGAAAGAATGAACATGATTAAAAACATTTGTAAGGAATAATCAAACAAATGTCTGCAGGGAGCTGTACATCAAGCAAAGTTGAAGATGACACCGCACAGGATCAATAAAGCACAAAAGCGAACTGAAGATTGTCAATTACCATATATCATTGTCCTACAAATGTTCTTCCTAAACATTTAAAGGTTGATTTATTTTTGCCTAACATATGAAATTATCGTTAAGTTATTTCAGATAAAAAAACACTATAAAGGAAAGTAAACATGGTTTGCAAAAAAGCAAGCATCTGTATGATCATCCAAATCACAAGGTAGGGCAGCATTTAATGTGTAGAGATAAAAGAAAGATGATAAAGCACGGGGTCAATATAGTAAAAGACAGATAAGTGTGAATAGGCGCTGTGGAAAAGCCTAATTAGCCATGGTTACTGTGAGAAGAAAGGGACACTGACAGTCATATTAATGATGGTAGAGACGTCTGAAGTGTCAAATAGACAGTCCAGGGGAAAAAAAGGGAACAGTATGAGGTTTAACATATTTGCAGTCAAGAAAAGGACTTCACACTCAAACAATTCTTGTTAGACATTCTTTTTGAAGGATAGTTGTCTGTTAGACCCTTCATGTAGAGAAGGGCGGATCCATCTGCGGACCTTTTAGCTCAAGTCAAATTTCTGGAATTCTTCAGTTTCATGCAAATTTGAACAATCTGCTATAAGATTCTCATTTTTCAATTAAAAAAGTAAAATGCCCAATGCCACGTCATATATGCAGTGGGCTATAGGTGTCCAGCATGACAGTGCAAGCTCCCCCATAATCCTATACAACAATCTGAGCACATGGTGTAACACAGCCAAATAGGGGGTAATAACAGTCAGTTTAAAAAATAGGGGCAGGCCAAAGAACGCCACTTTATGCCTAGTGTTTAGGGCTAGGCGCTCTCAGAGCACACAGATTAGGGATAGATAAAGGCCTTAAGCGGTTGTAATGTACCATATTTTGGCTGCCATACAGGCAGGCAAAATAACCCATGCTCCATGCAAAAAAACAGGCTTCCAGAGCAGCAGCTGGGTTGTGATTATAACCTGCTGTAATTCGACACTGTATATGTTGCAGTATTTCTATGAATAGCGTAAAGCGGTGACTGACTACATCATTCAGCCGCTCGGGGTCCACCGTGCAGTAGGTGATATAACCGCTGCTAAGTGGTGGCAGGAGCAATATGGCGGAAATGCACACAGGGTTAAACTTCACCCAGGTGCGCAGAGTAATCTCAGTTAAACTCACAGAGATGCCAAAAGTACAAACACAAATGGCTGAGCCTGTTGTAGTCACAGTACTCATTAAAAAATGCACACACGGTGTAAGGTCACAGATGTAGCCCAAGACGGCGGCACTACGTCCGTCTAGACCTACAGTGTGCACGGCATTGCAACTGCGAATGCAAAGGAGGCTGCTACTGCAGCGCGGCGTGGGCACTGCCGCTAAATGACAAAGGCAAGGCGCAAGCGCAATGTCGGACGCTAGCAGCTGTGGAAGCAGAAGAGCGCTGGCGCTGTTTCTAACTCAGTCCCTATCCACATGCGTAATATCAGAGGGAAGGGGTTTCAAATGAGTCAGTCACCAGAATCATGCATCCGTCTTCACACACACACAGCAGCAAGTAAGTCTATACTAGCGCATGGCAGCACAGCCATGCGCGCCTTTTATAGCAGCCGGGACCTTCTGCACGCTTCCAGATCCCTGAGATGGACCAATGAGAACTGAAGCGGGACCTGAGCACATGACTCCCGATCTCCAATGGGAGATCATCCCATGAGCATGCCCAGTAGGAGGACAGAAGGACTTAGGCTAGCTTCACACTAGCGTTTTTTTGCACTGCGTTAGGAGCGCACATGAAACGCATGTGAAAAGCGCATACAAACGCTTGTAAATGCTGCTTTTTTTGTGTAGCATTATTGTACGCATAACGACAAAAAATCGCAGCGTTTTTATGCGCTTGTAAGCGTTTTGCATGCGTTTGCATTTTTTATGCGCAATAAACTAGGGAAAAAATCCTTGGAAAATTCTTGCAACACACTCAAGCAATGGGAAAGCAGTGGGCGTGTCTTATGGAAATTCTTTATATAGCCCCTTTTTACAGCTGAATTCTTCACATTTGCTTGCATTTTACTTGAGAAACATGGATCTGCGCTGGAAGAGTTTTGACTTTGACTTGGATCTGGACATGAGGATGGCTCAGGCTTATGCCGTTGCTTGCCATGAACAGAGGGAGAGAGAGAGGCAGCGAAGTCGGCAGCAGCGGCGTATGTGGATACATCCCATTATTGAACTCCAAGGGAGCCGTGGAGCGTACCACACCCTCTACAGCGAGCTCCAGGCAAACCCGGAGTAATTTACGGATTATACCCGGATGACCCAAGAAACCTTTCACTATTTGATTGGTCGGGTAAAAGAAGTCATCCGGAGACAGGACACGCAGCTCCGGCGTGCGATTCCTCCTGAGGAACGGCTCCTGGTCACATTAAGGTACGTAGTTTTCATAAACCAATGGCTGCTGATTTTTCTTGGTTGTGACATGTACTCTTCCAAATCTTTCAGAATTACAGTTCTGCCATGTAGTTAACTAATAAAAGCTGTGGTAATTTTTTCATGGCATGTATTGAACCAAAGGCTGCAGAATTTTTTTTGGGGGGGGTTTTAATTAAACGTGTGTAAAAAAATTACGTATACACAAATATTAATTATTGTTTTCTTTGTGTTACAGATTCCTGGCTACTGGAGAGACCCTCTCGTCACTGCACTTCCAGTACCGGATTGGAATCTCCACGTTGTCTGGAATTGTAGCGGACACCTGCCGGGCTTTCTGGAACGTTCTTTGTCCCACATTCATGCCCATGCCCACTGCAGCAAAGTGGTTGGAAATCGCCAAAAGATTCTGGACTGTATGCAATTTCCCAAACTGTTTAGGAGCGGTGGATGGGAAACACATCCGGATTATCAAGCCCAAAAGACCTGGCTCTGAGTTCTATAACTGCAAAAAGTACTTTTCTACTGTACTGATGGCCATTGCGGATGCAGACTGTAAGTTTATTGCAGTGGACATTGGGGCATTTGGCCGTGGGAATGACTCCCAGGCTTTTAAGACATCGGACATGGGCAGGAGGTTGTATGGCAACAACTTCGATTTCCCCATGCCACGTCCTCTTCCCAACACCGAAGGTCCGCCACAGTCATTTGTAATGGTTGGTGATGAAGCGTTCCAGATGTGCCAAAACCTCCTCAAACCCTACTCCAGCCGCGACTTGGACCTACAAAAAAGAATTTTTAATTACAGGCTGACCAGGGCCAGGAGAACAGTAGGTGTGCTTTTGGTATACTTGTATCGCATTCTTGGCACAGCTATTAATCTTAAAATGGAAACAGTGGATGAGGTGGTCAAGGCCTGTGTTGTTTTACACAATTTTGTAATTTCTCGAGAGCACCTGAACTTTGATCTTGATGATGTTGCTCCTAATCCTTTGCCAGAATTTACACAGCACCCTCTCAGGTCATCCGTTGAAGTTGGCCAAATGAGGGACCAATTTGCGGCCTACTTCAACTCAGATGTAGGACGGGTGGAATGGCAAGAGCAAATGTTGTAAAAAAATTTTTTTGCATGTTGTTGGTATGTTAATAAAAAAACTGTTTTGATACCTGTACTGAGTGCATTCTCTGTTTTTACACTCCCAATACCATTAGCAAATAGCCAGGTGTATCAGTGAATTTATGATGCTGTGTTTTGTGCATCATGAATTCACTAATACTCAAGGTTCCCCAACTTCAGTCCTCAAGGTCCACCAACAGATCATGTTGTAATGAAATAAAAAGAGGATTCCATACAACATGATCTGTTGGTGGCCCATGAGGACTGGAGTTGGGGAACCGTGCAATATTACAAGAATGTAGAGATTGCTGTGGAAAAGACAAGTCATGTAGATTGTTTTTTTTTTTTTTTAAACCAATCTACACTCACTGGCCACTTTATTAGGTACACCATGCTAGTAAGGGGTTGGACCCCCTTTTGCCTTCAGAACTGCCTCAATTCTTCGTGGCAGAGATTCAACAAGGTGCTGGAAGCATTCCTCAGAGATTTTGGACCATATTGACATGATGGCATCACACAGTTGGCGCAGATTTGTCGGCTGCACATCCCTGATGCGAATCTCCCGTTCCACCACATCCCAAAGATGCTCTATTGGATTGAGATCTGGTGACTGAGGAGGCCATTTGAGTACAGTAAACTCATTGTCATGTTCAAGAAACCAATCTGAGATGATTCGAGCTTTATGACATGGCGCATTATCCTGCTGAAAGTAGCCATCAGATGTTGGGTACATTGTGGTCATAAAGGGATGGACATGGTCAGCAACAATACTCAGGTAGGCTGTGGCGTTGCAACGATGCTCAATTGGTACCAAGGGGCCCAAAGAGTGCCCAGAAAAAATTCCCCACACCATGACACCACCACCACCAGCCTGAACCGTTGATACAAGGCAGGATGGATCCATGCTTTCATGTTGTTTACGCCAAATTCTGACCCTACCATCCGAATGTCGCAGCAGAAATCGAGACTCATCAGACCAGGCAACGTTTTTCCAATCTTCTACTGTCCAATTTCGATGAGCTTGTGCAAATTGTAGCCTCAGTTTCCTGTTCTTAGCTGAGAGGAGTAGTACCCAGTGTGGTCTTCTGCTGCTGTAGCCCATCTGCCTCAAAGTTCGACGCACTGTGCGTTCAGAGATGCTCTTCTGCCTACCTTGGTTGTAACGGGTGGCAATTTGAGTCACTGTTGCCTTTCTATCAGCTCGAACCAGTCTGCCCATTCTCCTCTGACCTCTGGCATCAACATGGCATTTCCGGCCACAGAACTGCCGCTCACTGGATTTTTTTTCTTTTTCGGACCATTCTCTGTAAACCCTAGAGATGGTTGTGCGTGAAAATCCCAGTAGATCAGCAGTTTCTGAAATTCTCAGACCAGCCCTTCTGGCACCAACAATCATGCCACGTTCAAAGGCACTCAAATCACCTTTCTTCCCCATACTGATGCTCGGTTTGAACTGCAGGAGATTGTCTTGACCATGTCTACATGCCTAAATGCACTGAGTTGCCGCCATGTGATTGGCTGATTAGAAATTAAGTCTTAACACACAGTTGGACAGGTGTACCTAATAAAGTGGCCAGTGAGTGTATATGATTTGTCTTTTCCACAGCAGTCTCTACATTCTTGTATATTGCACAGACTGGATCCACCAGGTTTCCCCAACTCCACTCCTCAAGGTCCACCAACAGATTAAGTTGTAATGAAATAAAAAGAGGATTCCATACAACATGATCTGTTGGTGGCGCATGAGTACTGGAGTTGGGGAACCGTGCAATATTACAAGAATGTAGAGATTGTTGTGGAAAAGACAAGTCATGTAGATTTGTTTCGTTGACAACACATATCTCCAAGACTGACACAAGAAACATGTCAGTAATGGAGATATCTGGTGGCAAAAACGCTAAGTGTGCGTACGGCGCAGTGTGTGTAGTTGGCGATAGACACAGTAACCAATCCAGATTTTGTGAAAGCACAAGTGCACATTTATTTTGTAACAAACAAACAAAAAATTTTTTTTTTTATTAGGAATGACCTTTGGGGGAAGTTTGGAATACTTTGGGTGTGTGGGGAGACGAGGAACGACTGGAGGTTGAGGAAGGGGTTCTAGGAGAAGGGGCGACGAAAGTACTGGGGGAAGGGAGCTCTGGAATGGATAAGGAGGCATTTTGAGAGACATTAGGAGGAGAGGGTGGATGGGCGAACAAAGTTTTTTTTTTCTTTTTCTTTGGCGCAGGAATATCCTGCCCGGACCGACTGGCAGCCTGTGAATGCCTTACTTTTGTTGACCGCCTGGTGCCGGTGGACTGTGGCATTGCCCTGTAAAAAAGGGAATGCGGATCCCCACTTTGCTGATCTGTGGTGGCGGTGCTGCTGGAAGTGGCAGTGGCGGTGCTCCTAGAAGGGGAGAAAGTTGGGTCGGTGCTCCGAGCAGGAGGCTGCCTGTCTGGGATCTCAGGCAAAGTTTTTTGGGGACTCCGAGGAGGAGAAATGGTGGTGGTTATCTTTTGATGAGGAGTGGTGGTGGTGCTCCTTTGATGAGGAGTGGTGGTGGTGCTCCTTTGACGCGGAGTGCTGCTGGTGCTCCTTAGATGAGGAGTGCTGGCGGTGCTCTTTTGCTGATGAGTGCTCGCGGTGCTCTGTTGCTGAGGAGTGCTGGCGGTGCTCTGTTGCTGAGGAGTGCTGGCGTTGCTCTGTTGCTTAGGAGTGCTGGCGGTGCTCTGTTGCTGAGGAGTGCTGGCGGTGCTCTGTTGCTGAGGAGTGCTGGCGGTGCTCTGTTGCTGAGGAGTGCTGGTGGTGCTCCTTTGGTGTTGACTGGTGGTGTCAGTGGCCCAAGCAGGTTCTGTGGTGGTTTGGCTCCAAGCTGGTGGTGCTTTGGCGGTGGTGTTGCTCCATACAGGAGCAGCGCTTGACATAGTGGTGGTGACGGAGGAGTGTCTAGCAGCACTCAGACTTGGGGTGGTGTAGTGGTGTCCGGCTTCGCTGGGAATGCAGGTGACCATGCAGTGGTATGCAGCAGAAGTCGGTAGTGTGGTAAAGCGAGTCAGCGGTGGAACTGTTGGAAATGACACCACTGACTGCTAAACATGCCGATTCTGCTACATAGCCTGCAAGTAAGCAGTGTTGCAGGCCTGTAACACACTCAGCTGTTGCTCAGGACTAAGTTGTTCCACCATGCCCTGTTCAATTTTACTGAAAAAATGGTGCGCCGGTCTGTTGAGGTCGGCCTCCAGACGGTCAAGGCGCTGGTCGACAGAGTGGAAGCGGTGTTCCATGTGGTTAAAACCACGTTCCATCAGGGAAAAAACGCTTTCCATTCTGGCGGACAGCGCATTGAGGCTGCCCTTAAAGGCCTCACTCAAGAGCATGAACTCGGGCATGACAGGCCTGTCCGAGGTCCTCTGCCGCTGGCGGGTAGTGCCCGCATAACCAGTGACAGAGTCCTGGGACAGGGGAACACCTGATGGACCAGCTTCCTGGTCACCAGCTGTCTGTGTTGCTGACCTGCAAGATGCTTCCTGGCTGTAGGATGGCTGGGATGGGTCCGAGGTCGATCAATGAAGAACCGCTCCCGGGACAGGTTGCAGGGTGCTGCTCCAAGTGCTGTGGAAAGAAAGGGAAAACATTAGTATCATGTATTTACAAGATGCATCACCTGTTGAATTGAAAAGCACATAGTAATAACAAAACAAAGCAAAAAAAAATACTTACGCTCTGCTGGCAAGGACCGGTCTCAGGAAAGCCAACTCTCGATAGTAGCGGTACTTTCTTCTGCGCCTTGCCGCTGAACCAATCCGAACCTGTCCCTCAGCAAGAACATCAGTGTTGAAGCGGTCCTTCATCGAGCGCCAAGTGTGCGTATTTTGTTCACTGTTTTGAAAAAGAAAATTATAAAATGCACTTAAGGCAACTTAATTATCAGCACACACAACAGATTGAACTTTTCACTACAATATGTCTTGCCAAAAAAACAACAGCACCATCAGGACCAAAAATCAATGCAGCAGTTGAAGACCAAAATCAATCACAGTGTGCCACATGGCATTGGTGTTTTCAATGCAAGAATATATCTTGCCTAAAAAACACCAGCACCATCAGGACCATAAATCAATGCAGCAGTTGAAGACCAAAATCAATCACAGTGTGCCACGTGGCATTGGTGTTTTCAATGCAAGAATATATCTTGCCAAAAAAACACCAGAACCATCAGGACCATAAATCAATGCAGCAGTTGAAGACCAAAATCAATCACAGTGTGCCACATGGCATTGGTGTTTTCAATGCAAGAATATATCTTGCCAAAAAAACACCAGCACCATCAGGACCATAAATCAATGCAGCAGTTGAAGACCAAAATCAATCACAGTGTGCCACATGGCATTGGTGTTTTCAATGCAAGAATATATCTTGCCTAAAAAACACCAGCACCATCAGGACCATAAATCAATGCAGCAGTTGAAGACCAAAATCAATCACAGTGTGCCACGTGGCATTGGTGTTTTCAATGCAAGAATATATCTTGCCAAAAAAACACCAGAACCATCAGGACCATAAATCAATGCAGCAGTTGAAGACCAAAATCAATCACAGTGTGCCACATGGCATTGGTGTTTTCAATGCAAGAATATATCTTGCCAAAAAAACACCAGCACCATCAGGACCATAAATCAATGCAGCAGTTGAAGACCAAAATCAATCACAGTGTGCCACAAGGCATTGGTGTTTTCAATGCAAGAATATATCTTGCCAAAAAAACACCAGCACCATCAGGACCATAAATCAATGCAGCAGTTGAAGACCAAAATCAATCACAGTGTGCCACATGGCATTGGTGTTTTCAATGCAAGAATATATCTTGCCAAAAAAACACCAGCACCATCAGGACCATAAATCAATGCAGTATCACAGAGCATATTTATACTTACTGAACGCCCTTTTGGAAGCTGCAGAGGCACGGTCAAAGCCATCCATCATCGCTGCGGCCACCTCATTCCAGAGCTGCCGGGTCACCACTGTGTCTTTGTACTGCTGGTCACGGCTGTCCCACAACGGGATACGATCCTCAACGAGGCGGATAAGGTGCTCGTTGTTGATGTAGACTTCTTCGTCATCCCGTTGTGGAACCTAGAAAACAAGAAATATGTTAGAATGTTTGTAATTTTGGAGAATGAAAAAGATAGAAAAAGAAACAGAGAAGAAGCAAGATAAAAGATGAAAATAAAGACAGAAAAAGGCACATTGTATTCTCACATTGCGTCTCCTCGCCACGACTTGACTACGCTGCTCCCGCTCAGAATCCTCCCGCTCAGACTGCTCCTGCTCAGAACGCTCCCGCTCAGACCGCTGCCGCTCAGACTGCTCCCGCTCAGACCGCTCCCACACTCCATCTTCACTGCCCGTGTCTGATGTCTGTAAAGAAATCAAAAATTAAAACACATTTCTAGAGGCAGCTATACTTACCCAAAGGCAGCAACATCCTCACCTCATGATCAGCTTGGGCCAGTTCTTGCCGATATGGCGAATACAGTGATCCAGAAGAAGACATGCTGAAATGAAAACAAAAAATACATTAGTACATTATAAAATTGTACAGGACACACAGACATTATGTTGAAGAATACTCACATTTTGGCTCCTGAAGCTTGAATCCACACTTGTAAAGGCTATTCTAGGCTCTTGTCTGGTCTCTCTGCTAGGCTGTCTGTAGAGTAATTGTCCCTGAAGACACCTTCTTTTATCTACACTCCTCCCAAACAATTTTGCTTGTTTAGGGGGAGTTTTAGACAAATGTCTAGACATTGTTTACTCAAAGCGCTTGCGCGCACAAGGCGCTGACGTGTGCATTGCCAAGCGCTCATCAGCGATCACATAGACTGTAATGCTATTTTTGGGCGCACACTGAGCGCACACGTGCGCACGTGATTTTTTTAAGTATGTAGGCGGAACAAAAAATGCAACATGTAGCGTTCGGCGCGTCTGGGTGCACACCTGTAAAATGCGCAGCGCACGCTAAGCACTGATGAGCGCGTACATTCGCAAGACCCTGTGATCACCATGTTAAAAATAGGGGAACATTGCGCGTGCGCCCGATAGCGCACAATGCGCTGCGTGATCAAACGCTAGTGTGAAACCAGCCTTAGCCTCAGGAGAGATTTGCTGCAAGGCAATCTCCTCTGTAATCTCCTCTGCAGTGGATAAATAGGAGGAGAGTGCAGAATGTGAGGATCTGGATCCCTGCTGAGTAAACGCAGAAATCCGACTCCTAACATACTCACAGTTTTGAGCATGGCCTAAAAACACATTTCTTTAGACTGGGCTATCACCTCACTTATCTAACTATCCCCGCTTTGCCCATGCAAAATTTTCTTCAAAATCCGGCTGCTCGCAGCATCTGTTCACACACCATCCATGCACTTGTGAGCCCTCTGTGTCTGTACTTGTACACACATTGGCTGGTGACCGATTCATGCAGCATTATGTGAATACCGTTTTTATTATACTGATGGACCTTACAGTACAAGTTCTTTTTACCATTTGCCTTGCCTTTTTGTCTCCACTATTTCCTCAGATTGTAAGCTTGCGAACATGGCCCTCACTCCTTTTGATATCTGTTGAGTTATGTTATTCTGTAATGTTTTAATTGTCTGTACAAGTCCCCTTTGAAATGTAAAGTGCTACAGAACATGTTGGCACCACAGAAATAAAAAAATTATTATTATTATATGCCAGAGCGTATGGAGGAAAATAATTAATTTGTGCCTGTACAGCATCACATTGCTTGTTTTGAGATCCCCCAAGTTCATTATCACATACTGCAGGATTTGGTGGAGGAAAAAAAGGAGAAGGTAGAAGTGGGGAGGACACAGACTTGCCCAAAGCAGGCAACAAGGCAAACAGCAAACATGAGGATGACTATGATGCTGGCCATGACAACCAACGGCTGCAGAGGGGTTATGATAATGAAACTTTGGGGCCTTTTGTCATGTTGGCAGGCATGGCAAGTTGTATGCTGCAATGTTGGTAGGAGGACAGGCGAACTGTTAACAAGAAGCAAAGTGATGACTATTGGATAGCCAAGCTATTAGTCAAAATTACAAGAATAAGCTCTGTTACCTGTTCTGCAAATATTTTGCTTTGCAAATGTCTGCCATCTGCATAACTGGCTAGCAGACCCTTCTGCGATCCACACAAAAACATCATTCACTGATTTTTTCATGTTGAGTGAACGTGCTCGGGTAAGGTGTTATCCGAGCACGTTCGAGTGCTCATAGAGTAACTTCGGCATGCTCTAATACTGTGTTCTAGTCACCCCAGCTGCATGTCTTGGGGATATTAGACAGCTGCAACACATGCAGGGATTGCCCATATGTTTAGCAATCCCTGCATGTAACAAAAACAAGGAGAAAGTCAGCACCATTCAGCCTGTGTATGTGAACTTGTCCTTAAAGGACCCCGTTACCAGGTTTGGACAATATGAGTTATGGCCACCGCCTTTCAGGGCTTATCTAAAGCATTCTATAATGCTGTAGATAAGCCCCCGATCTGACCTGCAAGAGAAGAAAAATAACTTTTATTATACTCACCTGCGGAGCAGTTCGGTCCGATGGGTGTTGCAGGTCCGGGTCTGACACCACCCATCTTCTTGCAATGCCGCCCTCCTGCTTGCTTCATGGATCCCCGGCATCACGCTCCTGCGCAGACGTACTTATCTGCCCTGTTGAGGGCAGAGCAAGGTACTGCAGTGCACAGGGGCTGGGCCTCTCTGTCCTTTCTCAGCGCCTGTGCACTGCAGTACTTTTTCTGCCCTCAACAGGGCAGATAAGTATGTGGGGAGGAAGACCCCCATATAGTGATTGGGCCAGAACCAAGGGGACCGCCATCAGGGTTATTGAAGGAACCACATCAGGAGGATTACAAAGGGAGACATGCGACTGAAGTTGTCAGGGCAACAGGGGGCGGGGCTAGAGTAAGAGGAGCAGGGGGCACGCTGCGGTGGCAGTTGGGTGAGAGCGAGAGAAAAGGCAGGAGTGTGATCCCGGGGAGCCATGAAGCAATCAGGAGGGCGGCATCGCAAGAAGATGGGAGGCGCTGGAACGAGACCTGCAACACCCATTGGATTAGACTGCCCCACAGGTGACTATAATAAAACTTATTTTTCTTCTCTTGCAGGTCGGATCGGGGGCTTATCTACAGCATTATAAAATTCTGTAGCTAAGCCCTGAAAGGCGAAGGTCTTAACCTGTATCGTCCAAACCTGGTGACAGGTTTGCTTAAAACCAAACTTTGGACTGTGCAATCAAGCCTGCAGGTACCGGGTGCTCATAAAATGAGATGCAAACATGTTTAAAACTAGCTGCGGAGGGAAGGAACACATGTGTGGAACGACAATCTTTTCACACTTTCCTGCGCTTCTACTGATCCTGGAGATTTCCAGGACCAGTAAAAGTGCAGGAAAGCAAGAAACGATCGTCATCCCACACATGTGCTCCTTCCCTCTTTACAGCCAGTCAACATGTTTTTCTGAATAAAGACATTGGATTTGAAAGAAACGGTGAGTGCCACTACTTTTTCTTCCTATACAGCATCCCTGCTTGTGTTGCAGGCTGTCGAAAAGCTGTGAAACATGCAGCCACGAGGACTAGAACCTATTATTCGAGCATGCTGGGATAACTTATGCTGGGATAACACCTTATCTTAGCATGCTCGCTCTTCACTACAGCCTTTGAAAGCATTAGGACTGCTACAAGTGGCCTGAGGCAGCAGCAACATCTAAAATATATTTAACATGATGGAACAGATTTTTTTCTGCCATTGAGACAATCTAGAGATCTTCAGCAAACACAATCGCACCATTTGATCTGTGTCACAACTCTGCTGACCCGGCATTATGACAGCGCATACAGAGCTGCACACCGCATCCAGCGGGGCTGTGACAGCGGGAGCATCACAACTGAAGACACGACTGATGAGGTTCCTTTGCACCAGGATACAGGGGTTGGGGGCTGCCTGTCTCTCCCCTGCAATGTGAGTTTCCTTATATGTATTATTACCTTACGCTTTATGAATTTTCTTTTGGCGCTTCTTCTTTTTTCCTGTTTGTTCATTGTGCCTCGAAGAATACCACTCCACATCCTGCTGCTGCTGCTCTTCCTCTTCTTCCTCACATTTCTCCCCATCCTGCTGCACGTAACATTTGCATTGACGATGCCTAACAGCCATAGGTTGGCAATGAAAACATGCATGTTGCTGTTGAGAGTGCTTTTCCTAGACAAATGTGATACAGATTGACAATGCTAGTACAACACTTGTCCCTACTGACAATTTTTGTGGTCTCTTTGAAGTGCTTTTAAGAAGGTTTTTTAGGCAGCGGACAGGGTCCAGCATGGTTACACTGACTACTCTGCCAGGATTATATAGAGCTCTATGTGCAGCAAGCTGCAATGCGACATGACTTTTGACACCTTTCTATCATAACCAACATTAATTTCTTATCAATTTCACTAGGTTTTCTAGGAAATAAAGGCTGTCCCTTCTGGTCAGATTTCACAGATGAGCTTCTGAAATTGCTAAAAGATTAATTGCATCAATGAGCCTTTGGTGCAGACGACCCTGTCAGCAGTTCATGATTCATCATTTGTTGGACAAATGGTGTCCTGCATTCTAGTAACACCCAACAGGGACCGCCATTTTATAGATCTGTCATTACAAGTTTTTTCTTGAAAACCCACTCTGATTTTTATACGAGGGGCTGCTGATAAGTCTTTGACTTTGTGATCTTTTTTTTGTTTTTATGGTAATGAATGTTACATTACATGAAAGCCTTATGTGTCTGATATATGTTTTCAAAATGTTGTGTTTTTAGCTTATAGCAACAGTGTTCTGCGCACGCGGGAAAACAAAATGGTGGAGTCTAATGCGATATTTACAGCGAATGAGAGCAGAGGAGTGATAAAATTCTTGTTTCTGCAAGGAATGTCCAGGAAGGATATTCATGATGATATGTTGCAGACATTGGGGGATCAATGCCCTTCATATTCTACAGTTAAGAACTGGGTTGCCAAATTTCAAATGGGCCACTTCAGCACCAACGATGAGGAACGTCCTGGAAGACCGAGAGTGGTTGTTGTTCTGGAGATCGTCAATGCTGTGCACAACCTCATACTGGAGAATCAGCGAATTTCAGCTTCAGCAATAGCAGACATCATGGGGATTTCCCGTGAATGCGTTTGTGTAATCCATGAACATTTGGACATGAAGAACCTATCTGCAAAGAGGGTCCCCAAATGTTTGAGAACAGATCAGAAAAGCATGCGAGTGAAAACTTCCTGGTCAATTTGTCAGCATTTCCAGACTGATAAGAACTAACTGGATCAACTGGTCACTATGGATGAGACCTGGATTTATTTATATGACCCTGAAACCAAGAAGCAATGAAAAGAGTGGAGGCACAGTGGTTCTCCTCATCCAAAGAAGTTCAGGGTGCAAAAATCAGCCACTAAGGTGATGGCATCTGTGTTCTGGGATAAGGAGGGCGTGCTGCTAGTGGACTGCCTTCAAAAGGGTTCCACCATCAATGCAAGATATTACATTGAACTTTTGGACCAATTGAAGGCAGCTCTGAAGGCCAAAAGGCATTGCATGCTGTCAAATGGAATCTTGTTCCTGCAAGACAACGCCTCCGCTCATACTTCACATGCGACCAAGGCAGAACTGGCGGAGCTGGGCTTCCAGCTGGTTGACCACCCACCTTATTCACCAGATCTAGCTCCCTCCAACAAACATCTGTTTCCAAACTGGAAAAAACACCTCAAGGGTACCATATTTCACACCATTTCTAATGCCATGGCTTACAGAACTTGGAATACCGATGTAAGAAGTGTGTTGACATCAGTGGAGAGTATGTGGAATAAATGTAAAGTTTCATCTTCCTATCTCATTTCTTTCTGGGTAAAGCCAAAGACTTTTCAGCAGCCTCTCGTACATACATATTTACATGAATTTGTACAGGATCTAGACAAATAAATCCGAATGATAGATAGATAGATAGATAGATAGATAGATAGATAGATAGATAGATAGACAAAAATGTGGTAACATCAAATTTAATTTTCTATATAGAATGGTCGGTACAATATCTTTATATATTATACTATTAATATATTCCCTTGTTAGTCATGGATGAAAGACTTACAAACCTGCCATTCTGCATCAAATGCAGCGCAATTTAAATAAAGGTCACATTTGACTTTCAAATGATCATTATTTTTGCTCAATACGTGTTAGAGGTGTTTGACTTGGCAGCACTATGCCTAAAACAGAAGACAATATTTTGAAGAGCTGGAAGACTACAAGGAAACAATTGCATTTCTTATAAAGTGTACTTTGAATAAACTGTGATTCTTTATTCCCACGTTTCCTTCCAAGGAATGTTATAATTTCCACTCTGTAGTGACTAAATATATTAAGAGCATTAACTATGCCATCTTTTTGTTATAAAAAAATCACTCCAAACACACCATGACAGAGTATCTTTTTTATACTAAAATAAATATACAAAAAGTATTTTACAATTCAATTAATTACAATTAAAAATAACATCCTTCCTAGTGATGGCCAAACCCCTGAATGTTCGGGTCCGGCGGGTTTGGCCGAACATGTACAAAAAAGTATGGTTCGTGTAACAGAATGGTACCTGAACTCGGACACCATTCCGATGAATGGGAGGCCTGAACATCCATTGCTTGCTACGCTGTCATCTGCACGACAGCATGGCAAACAGTGCCTTTGTTTGGCGATAAAATCATTACCGCCGGTCAGAGAGCTGGGCTTCCCACTCTGTCAGATGACAGCATGAGCAAGTAGCTGTGTGGTAGAGGTGTGGTATCTCATGACCAGGTAAGGTGGGGCCATCTCACCACACTCTTAAGGCCTGTTTCACACATCAGTTTTTTTCCTCAGTTAAAATCCGCTAAATATGGCGGACAACGGATCCGTTCCTGTACTGACCACAACGTTTGGCACCGGACCGTTGTTTTAACGGATCTGTCCAAGGAAGAATTTTAAAGGAACCGCTGCCTGGGGAAGAGAGAGAGAGAGAATTTTTTTCAGCCGCCAGAACAGGGCTTAGGGTTAAATTTGCAGCCGAAGCAAATCCTCCGGGCATGCGCAATGTAAAATGCGGATCTTTCCGCCCGAAAAAACATTGCATTGTCCGTCCAAACATGCCGGCGGACGCCAAAATTTTGGCGGATGCGCAAAAAAACTGATCCAACGGATGGCCATCCATCAAGATCCGCCGGTAATGCAACTCAATGGGAAAAAAACGGATCCGCCAAGCAAAATAGCGGATCCTTTTTTTTTGCAAAACGGCGGATCTTGACTAATTTGAAAAAACTGATGTGTGAAATAGACCTAACACTGCATTCAACACACACACACTAGCTAGTCAGGGCACCTGGGCGTACCCTATGTGAGAAGGACCTCATGCTAGACTGGTTAGGAAAGGGTGTTGGGAGTTAGTGGGGAAGGTAGGTAATGGGGAGGAGCTTAGAAAGCGCTGTGATGTAGAGTAGCCAATGGGAACAGTGAGTGGACGGAGCTTAGAGAAAGAGTGGGAGATTTGAAAGACAGTTAAGAGAGTCCCCTCAGGGGAAGAGAGAGAGAAGGATGCTCTTGGAGAAGTTCCTGTCAGGAAGAGCTGCTGGATAGATTGGCTGGGAGGAGAAGCTCCCGGGAGGAAAGAAAGGATTTTCTAGAGACCCACGCTGATTGCTATCAGGTGGGAGAAGAAAATAAGTCGCAGAAGGGTCTCAGACCCTAGCCTAGCGAAGTAAACAGCGAACTTAACTAGCAAGCTGATAGCTGTGGTTGCTGTATGAGCCACAGCGAATTCCACAGTTATCTTCCTAGAAAGGCAGCCAGATAGGATCAAGGAACCGCCTGAGTGATGAATTCTGACAGGATCCACGGCAGCTGGCCTGGGACACTGACTGTGAAGGTGCTAGAAAGGAAGGAAGGAGAGTGGAAATCAGCACAAGTGAGATAGCTTAGGAAGGAACATATTGAAAGAGAGTGTCTGCTTATGTTGTTTTATAAGTCTCAGCACCACTAGTCCCTGCAACTAGCTCATTTATTTATTTGCACTAGCCTTTGACCCCATGATGACAGTGTGTAACCTTCTGTTAGTGTTCTCATTATAACATTGGATGTTTGTATTATGATATTCCTATTTTCTATCGCACACCACCATTTTTTAGTATAAAGCATTACATACTTTTACCTTTATCTTTTTTGTACTGAACCTTGACCCCATGATGTCATTGTGCAACTCTCTTTCTGAAGTTTTTTTTATTTTAAACAATTTATCTGATCCGACGTCCGTTGCTAGAGCATGGAGTGCTCCAGTCTCTAGCGACGGACGTTGCATATACACACAGCGCTGCCTGCTTTATTACTTCTCCCACACTTTATGGCCCAACACACATGTTTCAGAACTGCTTATAGCCTTTCCCAGACCACGAGACCCCTCCCATCAACACTTGTGTATCTATATATATATAAAAATGAGTGTATGTGTGTGTGTGTGTGTCAAGCCATGCCCACTCCACCTTGCCATACTCACGTCACATGCAAAGCCCCGTGTAATAAATATCTAATATATAGATATATATAATAAATATCCAATCTAATATATATGTGTGTATATATATATATATATATATATATATACAGTAAGGTCCATATATATTTGGACAGAAACAACATTTTTCTAATTTTAGTTCTAGCCATTACCACAATGAATTTTAAACATAACAATTCAGATGCAGTTGAAGTTCAGACTTTCAGCTTTCATTTGAGGGTATTCACATTAAAATTGGATGAAGGGTTTAGGTGTTTCAGCTCCTTAACATGTGCCACCCTGTTTTTAAAGGGCCAAAAGTAATTGGACAATTGACTCCAAGGCTATTTCATGGACAGGTGTGGGAAATCCCTTCATTATGTCATTCTCAATTGAGCAGATAAAAGGCCTGGAGTTGATTTGAGGTGTGGTGCTTGTATTTGGAAGATTTTGCTGCGAAGGAAACATGCGGTCAAAGGAGCTCTCCATGCAGGTGAAACAAGCCATGCTTAAGCTGCAAAAACAGAAAAAACCCATCCGAGAAATTGCTACAACATTAGGAGTGGCAAAATCTACAATTTGGTACATGCTGAGAAAGAAAGCACTGGTGAACTCATCAATGCAAAAAGACCTGGGCACCCACGGAAGACAACAGTGGTGGATGATCACAGAATAATCTCCATGGTGAAGAGAAACCACTTCACAACAGCCAACCAAGTGAACAACACTCTCCAGGAGGTAGGCATATCAATATCCAAATCTTCCATAAAGAGAAGACTGCATGAAAGTAAATACAGAGGGTTCTCTGCACTGTGCAAGCCACTCATAAGCATCAAGAATAAAAAGGCTAGACTGGACTTTGCTAAAAAACATCTAAAAAAGCCAGCACAGTTCTGGAAGAACATTCTTTGGACAGATGAAACCAAGATCAACCTCTACCAGAATGATGGAAAGGGAAAAGTATGGTGAAGGCGTGGTACAGCTCATGATCCAAAGCATGCCACGTCATCTGTAAAACACGGCGGAGGCAGTGTGATGGCTTGGGCATGCATGGCTGCCAGTGGCACTGGGTCACTAGTGTTTATTGATGATGTGACACAGGACAGAAGCAGCCGAATGAATTCTGAGGTATTCAGAGCCATACTGTGTTCTCAGATCCAGCCAAATGCAGCCAAACTGATTGGTCGTCATTTCATACTACGGATGGACCATGGCCCAAAACATAAAGCCAAAGCAACCCAGGAGTTTATTAAAGCAAAGAAGTGGAATATTCTTGAATGGCCACGTCAGTCACCTGATCTCAACCAAATTGAGCATGCATTTCACTTGTTAAAGACTAAACTTCAGACAGAAAGGCCCACAAACAAACAGCAACTGAAAACCACCGCAGTGAAGGCCTGGAAGAGCATCAAAAAGGGGGAAACACAGCATCTGGTGGTGTCCGTGAGTTCAAGACTTCGGCAGTCATTGCCAACAAAGGGTTTTCAACTAAGTACTAGAAATGAACATTTTATTTACAATTATTTAATCTGTCCAATTACTTTTGGTCCCTTTAAAAACTGGGTGGCACATGTAAAGGAGCTGAAACTCCTAAACCCTTCATCCAATTTTAATGTGGATACCCTCAAATGAAAGCTGAAAGTTTGAACTTCAATTGCATCTGAATTGTTTGGTTTAAAATTCATTGTGGTAATGTCAAGAACCAAAATTAGAAAAATGTTGTCTCTGTCCAAATATATATGGACCTAACTGTATATATACAGTACAGACCAAAAGTTTGGACACACCTTCTCTGTCAAAGAGTTTTCTTTATTTTCATGACTATGAAAATTGTAGATTCACTCTGAAGGCATCAAAACTATGAATTAACACATGTGGAATTATATAATTAACAAAAAAGTGTGAAACCACTGAAAACATGTTTTATAATCTAGGTTCTTCAAAGTAGCCACCTTTTGCTTGATTACATTTTGCATTGATTACTGCTTTGCACACTCTGGGCATTCTCTTGATGAGCTTCAAGAGGTAGTCACTGGAAATGGTCTGCCAACAGTCTTGAAGGAGTTCCCAGAGATGCTTAGCACTTGTTGGCCCGTTTGTCTTCACTCTGCAGTCCAGCTCACCCCAAACCATCTCGATTGAGTTCAGGTCTGGTGACTGTGGAGGCCAGGTCATCAGGCATGGCACCCCATCACTCTCCTTCTTGGTCAAATAGCCCTTACACATCCTGGAGGTGTGTTTGGGGGTCATTGTCCTGTTGAAAAGTAAATGATGGTCCAACTAAATGCAAACCGGATGGAATAGTATGCCGCTGCAAGATGCTGTGGTTGCCATGCTGGTTCAGTATGCCTTCAATTTTGAATAAATCCCTAACAGTGTCACCAGCAAAGCACCCCCACACCATCAAACCTCCTCCTCCATGCTTCATGGTGGGAACCAGGCATGTAGAGTCCATCCGTTCACCTTTTCTGCGTCGCACAAAGACACGGTGGTTGGAACCAAAGATCTCAAATTTGGACTCATCAGACCAAAGCACAGATTTCCACTGGTCTAATGTCCATTCCTTGTCCTCTTTAGCCCAAACAAGTCTCTTCTTCTTGTTCCCAGTCCTTAGCAGTGGTTTCCCAGCAGCTATTATACCATGAAGGCCTGCTGCACAAAGTCTCCTCTTAACAGTTGTTGTAGAGATGTGTCTGCTGCTAGTACTCTGTGTGGCATTGACCTGGTCTCTAATCTGAGCTGCTGTTAACCTGCGATTTCTGAGGCTGGTGACTCGGATCAACTTATCCTCCATAGTAGAGGTGAATCTTGGTCTTCCTTTCCTGGGGCGGTACTCATGTGAGCCAGTTTCTTTGTAGCGCTTGATGGTTTTTGCCACTGCACTTGGGGACACTTTCAAAGTTTTCCCAATTTGTCGGATTCACTGACCTTCCTTTCTTAAAGTAATGATGGCCACTCGTGTTTCTTTACTTAGCTGCTTTTTTCTTGCCAAAATACAAATTCTAACTGTTTATTCAGTAGGACTATCAGCTGTGTATCCACCAGACTTCTGCACAACACAACTGATGGTCCCAACCCCATTTATAAGGCAATAAATCCCACTTATTAAACCTGACAGGGCACACCTGTGAAGTGAAAACCATTTTCGATGACTACCTCTTGAAGCTCATCAAGAGAATGCCAAGAGTGTGCAAAGCAGTAATCAAAGCAAAAGGTGGCTACTTTGAAGAACCTAGAATATAAGACAAACAGTATTTTCATTTGTTTCACACTTTTTTGTTAATTATATAATTCCACATGTGTTAATTCATAGTTTTGATGCCTTCAGAGTGAATCTACAATTTTCATAGTCATGAAAATAAAGAAAACTCTTTGAATGAGAAGGTGTGTACAAACTTTTGGTCTGTACTGTATATATACAGTATATATCTAATATATAAAGCTCAATGTGGGTGTGTATTTATGTATGTATGTATCTATATCCGGGATGGGCATCCGCACCGTCGCAGCTACAGCCACAAAATTTGGCAGTCACACGTCTGGACCCCGAGAGCGTCATAGGCTATGATGTGAGGCAAAATTTTAACCCCGCGCTTTCCAATTCGCAAAAAATTTTTGCCCCCATCTACATAATGGGGAAAAGTGTATGTATTGGCATCTGCACCATCGTAGCTACAGCCACAAAATTTTAGATAACACCAGCAGGTCAAACACATACATGACACAAAAACAGAACACAGTATGACAAACGTGCATAAATACTCTGCTGTAAAACATATGTAACTGTAAGTAGCAAGTGCTAGTAAAAGATGTTAACAAAACCAGGGTATTTTGTGTCTTAGTTCTTGGGTGGTGTGAACAGGGTCTTATGACCCGTTCAGTTTTTGTGCATGTGTCATGTGTTCTGAATCCATTGATTTCTTGCTTATGCAAGCTTTGGGAGATCCCCGCCTCTCTCCTTTGGGACATGCATAAAAAGCCATTTTGCCCAGCGAGCCCATACCGGGCAGCACCTTTCTGAACCCTGCTCATGAAGGTATTATTCACATGTTCAGGTTTTTAAATATATTAGATAGGACTGCTCCGAGAAGGGTATGCCTTGACGCGGCGGAGTGGCTTAGCGTACATTTTTTTGAAAAAAAAGTATCAGCAAAATACCCTGGTTTTGTTAACATCTTTTACTAGCACTTGCTACTTACAGTTACATATGTTTTACAGCAGAGTATTTATGCACGTTTGTCATACTGTGTTCTGTTTTTGTGTCTTAGTTCTTGGGTGGTGTGAACAGGGTCTTATGACCCGTTCAGTTTTTGTGCATGTGTCATGTGTTCTGAATCCATTGATTTCTTGCTTATGCAAGCTTTGGGAGATCCCCGCCTCTCTCCTTTGGGACATGCATAAAAAGCCATTTTGCCCAGCGAGCCCATACCGGGCAGCACCTTTCTGAACCCTGCTCATGAAGGTATTATTCACATGTTCAGGTTTTTAAATATATTAGATAGGACTGCTCCGAGAAGGGTATGCCTTGACGCGGCGGAGTGGCTTAGCGTACATTTTTTTGCAAAAAAACGTATCAACAAAATACCCTGGTTTTGTTAACATCTTTTACTAGCACTTGCTACTTACAGTTACATATGTTTTACAGCAGAGTATTTATGCACGTTTGTCATACTGTGTTCTGTTTTTGTGTCATATAATTATTTGTGGATTTAGCTGCCTATCACCAGCAACACATAAACCATAACAAAAAAAGGTGAACACAAGACTAAAATAACGTATAAAAATACAAATTTTATTTAGAGCAATTAGTAAAATCCAATCGACAGGTATATATGCGGGAAGGTATAGGAAAACGCACACATAATGGTGGTACATAAGCACATGCAAAGGGACGTACACATCCAGATTAATATATACTAGTAATGTATAAAATGATCTCACAATTGTGATTTAACCCAAAGGGGAAAACCACCCATAGTATATAATAACCAGAGGGAAAATCATGGACACACACACAGCTGAGGTATATACCACAATCATTCCCCTTAGCTATATCCATAGGAATCCCACCCTGCTTACTGCTCATGGCCTCCCATGTTACTAATCACTACCGCAAAATTGCCAAATCAAATACAAGGAGTTAAATTACCAACTATTAGCGGCAGCAGCAGGAACCGTGTTGTAACCCGGATGAGCACGTCAGCCCCGACGCGCGTTTCGGTCCTCTGAATGTGCCACACACTACCACGTGCTTCAACACATATACCACCCTCAGCACACATTTCACCACAGATACACCAACCTCGCCACATAAAAGTCGAAACACAAAAGTCACCACTCAAAACTCACCACGCTGTCCCAGAGCTGTTTAAAAGATGAAAAATGAGCTGTGATTGGTTGCTATCTGCAACAGTTTTCTTTGTAGACAGTTGTGGTAACTGAGGCCTATTATTCTTTTCATTTCTATGGTGTTATCGTCCTTCTGTAAAGCTGGAAATAACATAATTTATTACCGTGCCAACACAGACCACCCTCTGACACAGACTGCAGGGGAGCCCAGTATCACACATGATAGGATTAGATACATGGCTCAGCAGTCAGTATCACACAGGATAGGATTAGATACACAGCTCAGCAGTCAGTATCACACAGGATAGGATTAGATACGCAGCTCAGCACACAGTATCACACAGAATAGTATTAGATACACGGCTCAGCAGACAGTATCACACAGAATAGGATTAGATACACGGCTCAACAGTCAGTATCACACAGGAGAGGATTAGACACATGGCTCAGCAGGCAGTATCATACAGGATAGGATTAGATAAACAGCTCAGCAGTCAGTATCACACAGGATAGGATTAGATACGCAGCTCAGCACACAGTATCACACAGAATAGTATTAGATACACGGCTCAGCAGACAGTATCACACAGAATAGGATTAGATACACGGCTCAGCAGTCAGTATCACACAGGATAGGATTAGGTGCACGGTTTGTATGTGTAATATAATCATTATAATTTGTTATAACTAACCACAGTTGGTTACTATGCCCAGGCAATGCCGGGCTCTTCAGCTAGTATATATATACTATACTACTATATATATACGCGTAAAATAAATATCTAATATATCTTTTTCATAGGCACATCTTCTTGACCACAACAGGTTACACTGCCTGTGTTGCCTATTGCAACCAATCACTAAGCATCTTTGATTTCACCAGAGCTGTTTAAAAGATGAAAGCTGAGCTGTGATTGGTTGCTATGAGCAACAGTTTTCCTTGTGTAAAGTTGTGGTAACTGAGGACTATTATTCTTATAATTTCTATGGTGTTATCATCCTTATGTAAAGCTGTAAATAACACAATTTATTACCAAGCTGATACAGACCATCCTCTGACACAGACTGCAGGGGGAGCCCAGAATCAGGAACTTCTCTTTGTCTGGCATGAAGCATCTCATTAACTTAAAAATTCAAACACAGATTAAAAAAAGAAACACAATCCTATCCTGGAGCTCAT
This sequence comes from Dendrobates tinctorius, assembly GCF_039654945.1. Classification (NCBI taxonomy): domain Eukaryota; kingdom Metazoa; phylum Chordata; class Amphibia; order Anura; family Dendrobatidae; genus Dendrobates; species Dendrobates tinctorius. Next base: position 16,064,613 of record NW_027361783.1, read on the forward strand.
CATACCTAACAGACCAAACATTTAATGTCTCTCACACACCACCTCCTCACCTCGCCCCCTGTCTGTTGGTGTTCCTCAAGGCTCAGTCCTAGGACCCCTACTCTTCTCCATCTACACCTTCGGCCTGGGACACCTCATAGAATCCCATGGCTTGCATTATCACCTCTATGCCGATCACACGCATATCTATCTATCTGGACCTGACCTCACCTCCTTACTGACCAAAATTCCACAATGTCTGTCTACTATTTCAGCCTTCTTTTCTGCTCGCTTTGGCTACTTTCACACATCAGGTTTTCGGCGTCAGGCGCGATCCGGCGTCGTGCCGGAACGCCGGATCCGGCAAATGTTTTGTAAAACCGGATGTGAGGGATCCGGTTTTCTGCCGGATCCGTCTTGTTCTTGACAGACAAAACCGGATCCGTCTCATCCGGTTCATCCGTTTTTCGACGGATTACGCCGGATCCGGTTTTTAAAAACACCCCTTGTGGCCTCCCGAACGGGATTGGCTACTGAAAAACTATATATGGCGTGTTCCTACAGCCCTTCTTTGACAGGTTGTAGAGGAGAAAGTGCAGGTTGGAGAGAAGAGCAAGTTACTGGCGAAGATGGATGTTGTCATTGGAAATATTTTGAAGAATTTGGCGGATTTTACAGCGGAGGCGAATCGTTTGAGGGTGATTGTTCTGGAGAAGGAGAGAGCGAGACAGCAGCGCATCAGGCATCGTAGACTACGTTTGTGGATCCACCCCATCACAGCCAAGAGAATGACGCGTGGGGGTCTATTCTACACTCTGCATGGACCTTCGACGAAACCCGGATAAATTTTTTGGATATGTTCGGATGAAAATGGAGAATTTTGATTACTTGGTGGAGCGCATTGCACACCTCATAAGAAAAGCGGACACCTATTGCCGCTTCTCTGTTTCACCCGCAGAGCGTCTGATGGTGACTTTAAGGTAAGCCACATTTATTGGATGTGCTCGCATCAGAGCACACTTTCACTGCAATCTTGTTGGTGGTAGTTTGTATCTCCAAGTGTTATAGCTGAGTTTTGGTGTGTAATGCTGTGATTTAAAACTAATTGATTGTTTTTTAATTCCCCACAGATTTCTTGCAACTGGAGAATCCCTTTCGTCACTGCATTTCCAGTACAGACTCGGGATTTCCACCATATCTGGAATAGTGAAGTACACATGCCGTGCACTGTGGGACTCCTTAGCTGAAGAGTTTTTACCAGAGCCCACAACAGAGAGGTGGATTGAAATTTCAGAAAAGTTTCAACAGATATGTCAGTTTCCCAACTGCTTGGGCGCTGTGGACGGGAAACATATCCGCATTGTAAAGCCAGCCGGATCGGGATCGGAATATTTCAATTACAAGAAATATTTTTCAATTGTCCTCATGGCCATCGCTGACGCGGAATACAAATTTATTGCTGTTGATATTGGGGCCTATGGCCGCTCCAATGACTCTCAAGTTTTCAAACTGTCTGCCATGGGGCGTAAACTGTATGGAAACACCTTCCAGTTCCCACCACCTAGACCGCTGCCGCAAACATCTGGTCCACCTATGCCATTTGTCTGTGTAGGGGATGAAGCCTTCCAGCTGTCAGAACACCTTTTGAAATCGTACTCTAGCAGAGGATTGACAAGAACAAAACGCATTTTTAATTACCGCCTCACAAGAGCAAGAAGAATGGTTGAATGTACCTTTGGTATTCTGACAGCCAAATGGTGGGTCCTATTGACTGCGATCAACCTCAAGACAGAAACTGTGGACGAGGTGATCAAAGCTTGCGTGGTACTCCACAATTTTGTTATCTGCAAGGAACCCATTTCCATTGAGGACACCTCTGAAGAAACCACCTTGCAAGATTACCATGACATTACCACTAGAAGTTCTGTGATGGTTTCAGTAATGAGGGACAATTTTGCACTATACTTTATGTCACCTCAAGGCAGAGTACACTGGCAGGATGACAGAGTGTGAAAGATTTGTGCCCTTAACCAAACTTGTGTACCTTCTGTACCAACAGTATATACCTTTGCCAACCAAAGTTGGCTATCTTGTCATGGTCTCTATTTTTAGCTTTAGGCCACAGGTGTGTACCTGGTTGTGTTTTATGCAAAGTATTTCACCTTGTAACAAAAGTTGTGTACATTGTTAGGAAATCACCAACAATAAACACAACTTTTTAGGTGAAATACTTTGCTTCAAACACAACCAGGAACACAACTGTGGCAAAAAGCTAAAATTTACCCACAGTTATATACCTGGTTTTGAATACCTTTTTACCTTTTAAATACCCTGTATTTAACCTTTTTTTTAAACATATTTCGCCGCAGAAAGAAATGACAGACAACCAGTGTAAACAATAATTTAACTTTTATTTAAAATATTTTTTTTTTGTAAACTGTTTTTAAAGTTAAAAAAACTTTTTTAATAAAGGTTTGAAACCAACTGGGCATTTTTATTACAAAACACATCATAAATCTGTGTAGTGTGGGGTGGAAATACTGCTGGAGGGGCTGCGGGACACTTCGACACTGGGAGTGTGGAGAGAGGATTGGGATCGTGGTGGGGAAGGAACAGTTAGAGGTGATGGTGTGGAAAAAGCTACAGAATGGGTGGACATGTGGGAGGCAGAAGAGGTGGTGGGCGGTGGAGTGGAGGGTTGGGCAGGGACTGTAGGAGCAGATGATGTTGATGGCAAGTTGTATGGGGAAGGAGTTTGGTACGGGGAAGGAGTTTGGTATGGGGAAGGTTGCTGGAAGTGGGGAGATGTCTGGTACTGGGGAGGTTGCTGGTACTGGGGAGGTTGCTGGTACTGGGGAGGTTGCTGGTACTGGGGAGGTGGATGGTATGTAATAGGAGGGGGAGGATGGAAAGTGGCTGGAGGGGGTGCAGATGTAATAGGAGGGGGAGGATGGAAAGTGGCTGGAGGGGGTGCAGGTGGAGGAACTACTGTGGTGGGAGGAGGAGGTTGGGAGGTAACGTGCTGGAGAGCACCGTGGCACGAATGCATTACATGCATCTGCTGGGTAGGAGATAGCGTTTCCATGCGCTCCACAACAGACCTGAAAAAGGTGTGGTTTGGCGAAGATCTTGCTTCTGAATGCATGGTTTGCAGAAGTGTCTTCACCTCCAGAATGCTGGAGTTGATCTGCTGAAAGCCTGCAGAGATTTGCTCTGACAAGACTTTTAGACAGTTCTGGAAAGATGCATTCAGATGCAAGAACTCTGGCGCATAAGTCTTTTCCTGACCCCTCTGCCGCTGCCGCCCAGTACCCGCAGGTGTACTAGAGGTGGCAGGGGCAGAAGGGTGGGGTAAAGGGAAATCGATCTCCTCACCAGCAGCTTCATGTAATGTAGGCGGCCACGATGCTCCTGTGCTGGTGGATGGGACAGATGGGTCGAATGTGTGGGAAGGCTGGGAAGGTGCAGATGTACCGGGGCGGTCGAAGTGTCCCTCGGTGCCGGTCTCCTCAGGGATCGCCTCAGAAGGGTCCAATCGTGCAGGCTCCCGAGTGCTGCTCACAGTGCTGTGGAATAAAGAGAAAAAAAACAATTAAAATAGTGACATGGCATGGCCCTGGCTGAAAAAAAAAAGTTACATCTAACATTTTTTTTCACATGTGGTGTGTAATATTTACCTTCTAGTGACCATTGTTTCCCGGAGGAACGACAGGGCTTGTGCGTACTTGTACTTGCTCCTGCGTCCTCCAGATCCACTCGGGGCCCGCATCTCTTTATTGAACTCCTTCTTGAAACGATCCCTCACAGACCGCCACCGCTTCACAATTCTGTCCCCTGAAATGAGAAAGGAGTGGTTAGTATACAACATCAGTGTTTCCCAAACTCCAGTCCTCATGGTCCCCAGGGGTCATGTTTTCAGGATTTCCATAGTAAAGAGAAATCCTGAACACATGATCCGTGGGGACCACGAGGACTGTTGTTCGGGAAACACTGGTTTACATCAAGCAACCGGTACTGTATATACTTACGCTCTTTAATCTGGGCCCGAGCATCGAGGTCCTCCCAGCGGTCCACAAGGAGCGAACAGATTTCCTCCCAGAGTCGCCGGGTAACAATCAGGTCAGCGTGGCGGCGGTCAGCCATATTCCAGAGCGGCTCCCTTTCTCTGACGAGATCGATGAGGTGGTCCACATCGATTCCTCCATCCTCACCGTCAGAGTCGGGAGCACGCTGTGAAGGCTGTTAAAGAAAAAGACAAAAGTAACATAATTAGCCTCCACAAAAGAAATGAAATAAAAAGTGCAAAAAAACAAAGCAAAAATATTTATACTTACACGCTGGTGACCGCCGCGTTGCTGTCGCCGACGACCCTGGGAGGCACTGCGAGGACCTCTTGGCCGAGCACCAGATTGGGAAGACTAGAGAAGAAAACAAAAAATGTTATGTCTTTGGATGTAGGCATTTGTTTGCTGTGTGTGGTCTGCAGAACATTGTTTTCTATGTGTTGTGTGTAGTGTGATGTTGTGTTTCTGCGTTTGATGCCAAAAACTTACCAATTGTGAGCCCACTCCAGGTGTCTGTCCACCCCTTCCTTCTTCTTCTGGGAGCTCCTCTTCATCTTGTGATTCCTGTTTTGAAATAAAAGGCAATGATGGATTTTGGAAATAAAAACTTACCGTCAAACGCTGACGATGCGAGGGAGGGCTCCCAGAAGAAGATGTGCTGTCCTGTTGATGGCCAGACTCCATGGCTGTGGGTATTGCTGCTGCTGTTGCTGCTGCCAGTGATGCCATTTATGCTGCTGCTGCATCTCTTGGGCGGCTGTTGAATAAAGAGAAACAAAGGGGCAATGAATATCTTGATATTCCATGGCCCTAGTTTGGAGGAATGGGGGATTTGATAATTACCGTCTCTCATCTGCTGCTGGACTCCCCTCCCGTTGTTCAGCATGCTGCTCCATTTGGGGTGGTGGTGCTGATGGTGCTGCTGCAGATGTCTCCTGCCTTGTCCTGCGCCTGGTTGCTGTCTTGGGTGCCATGTTGGGTGTGGCTGAGGGTCCCACTGTCTTGCTTTTATATATGTGTCTTGTGGCCAGAGCTACTGAGCATGCTCAGACCAAAAATACCGGATCTGGCGCATTGCGGCACTCATAGGCTTTCATTGTGTGAAAAAGCCGGACGCGCCGGATCCGGCGTGTCCGGCTTTTTCGCCGGAGACAAAAAACGTTACAGTAGCCGTTTTTTCCAGACGCCGGATTGAGACACAATGCCGGATCCAGCGAAAACCGGATGAAACGCATGGCCATCTGGCGCGATCCGGCGCAAATGCAAGTCAATGGGGGGGAAACCGGATCCGGCACTGCATTTCGCCGGATCCGGTTTTTGTCAAAAGCGCCGGATCGCGCCTGACGGCGAAAACCTGATGTGTAAAAGAGGCCTTTCTCAAACTGAACATGGACAAAACAGAATTCATCAACTTTCCCCCATCTCACTCTACCCCTCCACCAGACCTATCCATCAAAGTCAATGGCTGCTCGCATTCCCCAGTCCCGCACGCTCGGTGCCTTGGGGTGATCCTCTGGTAACCAGCTCTTTCAATCTCTGCTCTGAATCAACTCCTGTGTTTCTCCACTCCATTCAATGTCAGCAAGCAGTTAATCCTGAGTGCTATTTATGTGTTTTCAACTATGCAAGCTTATATCTGGTAACCAGCTCTTTCAATCTCTGCTCTGAATCAACTCCTGTGTTTCTCCACTCCATTCAATGTCAGCAAGTCCTAATTGGAGCAAGTTTTAGATCTGTAGTAGTGTAAATGTGGACAGTGCAGGCGAAATTGCCATACACACAGCAGGGGATCAGCTGACGTTACTGAACCCCAATAACACTGGAGCATATGTTGACTGTGCAGACGGCACTTCTGAGCAGCAACTGGCGGTGTTGGAGCCCAGGGATTACAGTATAAACAGAGTGTTGCCAGAAGCCTAATTGGAGCAAGTTTTCATTCTCTACTCAACCCAAGAGTACAGTCCCCAACCACGGAGCTCTGAGCTGACAATCTGGCCAATTACTTCAAAGAAAAAATTGACCAGACTCGACAGGAAATTATCTCCCAATCACCTCATACCATGCACTGTCCTCCATCCCCCACTGCATCTAGCTCACTCTCTGATTTTGAACCAGTCACAGAAGAAGAAGTAAGCAGGCTCCTTGCATCTTCTCACCCAACCACTTGCATCAGTGACCCATTTCGGCCACATCTCCTCCAGTCCCTTTTCCCTGCTGTCACCCCTCACCTAACTAAAATATTTAACCTCTCTCTCTCTTCTGGTATCTTTCCCTCCTCATTTAAGCATGCCATCATACATCCACTACTTAAAAAACCATCCCTCGACCAAAACTGTGTTGCTAACTATAGACCTGTCTCTAATCTTCCCTTCATCTCTAAACTGGAACGCCTGGTCCACTCCTGTCTTATCCGCTATCTCTTTGATAACTCTCTTCTCGAGCCTCTCCAATCCGGTTTCCGCTCTTTACACTCTACTGAAACTGCCCTCACTAAAGTCTCTAATGATCTACTAACAGCTAAATCAAATGGTCATTACTCCATGCTAATTCTCTTGGATCTCTCTGCAGCATTTGACACTGTGGATCATCAGCTCCTCCTCACTATGCTCTGTTCCATTGGCCTCAAGGACACCGTTCTCTCCTGGTTTTCCTCCTATCTCTCTGACCGCTCCTTTACTTTATCTTTTGCTGGTTCCTCCTCCTCTCATCTTCCCCTTACTGTTGAGGTTCCTCAAGGATCGGTTCTAGGCCCCCTCCTCTTCTCCTTGTACACTGCCCCTATTGGTCAAACAATCAGTAGATTTGGTTTCCAGTACCATCTCTATGCTGATGACACCCAATTATACGCTTCTTCTCCTGACATCACGCCAGCCTTTCTAGAAAACACCAGCGATTGTCTAAACGCTCTGTCTAACATCATGTCCTCACTATATCTGAAACTGAACCTGTCAAAGACTGAACTCCTTGTGTTTCCTCCCTCCACTAATGTACCTATACCCGACATTGCCATTTCTGTGTGTGGTTCCACTATTACTTCGCAGCAACATGCCCGCTGTCTTGGGGTCATACTTGACTCTGAGCTTTCCTTTGCCCCCCACATTCGATCACTGGCTCGCTCTTGTCATCTGCACCTCAAAAACATTTCTAGAATTCAACCTTTTCTTACTTTTGACTCTGCAAAAACTCTTACTATTTCACTTATTCTTTCTTGTCTCGACTACTGTAAGTCTCTTCTAATCGGTCTCCCTTTTACCAAATGCTCCCCTCTTCAATCTGTCTTGAATGCTGCAGCCAGGATCATATTCCTCACCAATCATTACACCGATGCCTCTACCTTGTGCCAGTCATTACACTGGCTACCCATCCACTCCAGAATTCAGTATAAACTTATTGCCCTCACCCACAAAGCCCTCCATGGCTCAGCACCACCCTACATCTCCTCCCTTGTTTCAGTATACCACCCTACCCGCGCCCTCCGTTCTGCTGATGACCTGAGGTTAGCATCCTCAATAATCAGAACCTCCCACTCCTGTCTCCAAGACTTTACACATGCTGCACCAATTCTTTGGAATGCACTTCCCAGGTCAATACGATTAGTCCCCAATCCCCACAATTTTAAGCATGCCCTGAAAATGCATTTATTCAGACTGGCCTATCGCCTCAACACATTAACATAATCTATCCCTGTGTGGCACAGCCAAAAGTTTTACCATAATCAGGTTCCCTGCATCATGTTCCCACATGCTTTATGCATCCATTAGCCCTCTGTGTCTGTACTGTTACACACTTAACATTATGGCTGGTCCATACAATCAGGGCAACTGTTACCACCCACCTTTTCGTGTCTACCTCTTTCCTCATAGCCTGTAAGCTTGCGAGCAGGGCCCTCATTCCTCTTGGTATTTGTTATAATCTATGTGATTATTGTTATGCTGTAATGTCTATTGTCTGTATAAATCCCCTCTGAAATGTAAAGTATTGTGGAATATGTCGGCGCTATAGAAATAAAATGTATTATTATTATTATTATTATTATTATTATCCTCGGCTCTGCCCTCTCTTTCAAACACATATCCAAGCCCTTGCCTACTCCTGCCGCCTCAAACTCAAAAATATTTCCCGGATCCGTGTATTCCTCAACCATGAAACCACAAAAACACTAGTGCACGCCCTAATCATTTCCCGCCTTGACTACTGCAACCTCCTACTCTCTGGCCTCCCCTCCAGCACTCTGGCACCACTTCTGTCCATCATACACTCTGCTGCCCGACTAATCCACCTGTCTCCCCGCTATTCCCCAGCCTCCCCCCTATGCCAGGCCCTTCACTGGCTTCCTATTGCCCAGAGGCTCCAGTTCAAAACCCTAACCATGACATACAAAGCCATCCACAACTTGTTTCCTTCATACATCTGTGACATGGTCTCCCGGTACCTACCCGCACACATCCTTCGATCCTCACAATATCTCCTTCTCTACTCCCCCTCATCTCTTCTTCCCACAACTGCATACAAGACTTTTCCTGTGCCTCCCCCATACTCTGGAACTCTCTGCAGCAACACATCAGACTCTCACCAACAACAGAAACCTTCAAGAAGAACCTGAAGACCCACCTGTTCGGATAAGCCTACAACCTGAAAAGATCCTCAGTCTACTGAACCACCACACAAACAGCTCTACCCTCTCCTAGTGTAATCCTCACCCATTACTGTAGACTGTGAGCACTCATGGGCAGGGTCCTCTGTTGTGAGTTCATTTTCCCCTTCACCGTTGATGTCTGATGAACTCCCTCTGCTGGTGAAGAGAGGTAGTGAAATTGATTGGGTTGGGAAGAACCTGTCATCTGAACAGGTAGTGCCTGATTGGACACCCGGAATCACTGAGTGGATATAAGGCAGCCGACACCCTACAGGGGTGCTGGTGATCCTTTCTGCTCTGAGCTCTTGCAAACCAGTTCAGTACCTGTCTTCTGAAAGCTAAGTTTTTGCTCTCTTATTTTTCCATGAGATATTGTCTGTTTACTTAGTGTTTGTGTTCTGCCTGCCCTTGTTGGTACAGACTGAGCTCCAATTTTGTCTCTGGTCAAGTTGATCTTTTGCTCAGTCTTCAGAATATACCTGAGTGCTGATATAGTGATTTTGAAATCTAGTGACTTCAGGGCCGTTTTTCCTATCAGACGTGTTGGGACATTTTTGGTAGGGTTTTTGCGGATTGCAGCCAGCATCTTTTCTGTCCTTTCCTATTTAGTTAGTTGGGCCCCATCGTTTGCTCAGACTGTCTTTCTGTCTGTGTTTTCATCTGCTTTCCACCGGCAATACATGTTGGGGGCTGTCTATTGCTTTGGGGTCTGCTCTGGGGCAGTTTAGATTTCCCCTTTCTTTCTTTAGGCTTATTTAGTTCTCCGGCTGTGAACGAGGGGTCTAGGGCACCGTAGGAACCCCCCCACGGCTACTGTTAGTTGTGTGAATAGGATCAGGGGTCTGCAATCCGATAGCTACCAACCTCTCCGGTTTTCTGGACTTAGCTTGTATTTTTGTTTTTTCCTCCTTCGGTGACTCATTCATAACAGAATCACCAGCCATACCGCAGATTCTAGGGTACTCAATAGCAGGAAAGAATTGTAAAAAAAAAAAAAAGGGTCAGAATTTTTTTTTTTGTGTATATTTTTTCCTCTATGTCTTTGAGGCCATAGGGGGAATTTTTTTTTCTTCTCAATGGAGATGAAGCAATTGTCTGATTGTGTGGAGCAGCTCGCTGCTGAAGTGCGGGGAATTTCCGCCTATCTTGCTCATTCACATGTTGCTAAACCAAAGATCCCTACTCCTGATGTGTTTTTTGGGGATCGGTCTAAATTTTTGAACTTTAAGAATAATTGTAAATTATTTTTTGCCTTGAAGCCTAACTCATCAGGGAGCTCCGCGCAGCAGGTTAAAATTGTCATCTCTTTGCTGCGCGACGATCCTCAGGATTGGGCGTTTTCTTTGAAACCTGATGATCCTATTCTAGCTAATGTGAACGCATTTTTTCAAGCCTTAGGGCTGTTGTATGATGAACCTAATGCTATTGATCAAGCTGAAAAGGCCCTGTTGGCATTGAGCCAGGGTCAGGATTCTGCAGAGTTGTACTGCCAAAAATTCCGAAAGTGGAATGATGGTGCCTTGGCAGCTCTCTTTCAGAAGGGTTTGTCAGAAACCGTAAAAGATACTATGGTGGGATTTCCTGTTCCCTCTGGTCTTGACGATTCTATGTCATTAGCCATTCAGGTTGATCGGCGTTTGCGCAAACACAAAACTGCACGAGAGGTGTTGCCACCTGGTGAACAAATGTCTGAACCTATGCAATGTGATAGAGTTTTGTCTATGGCGCAACGTCAGGAGTTCAGAAGGCGTAATAAGCTGTGTTTTTTCTGTGGAGATGCCTCGCATATTATTTCTGTCTTCCCTAAACGAGAGAAACGTTTTGCACACACATTTGCTGTGGGTGGTGTTCAACCTAAGTTTCTTCTGGCAATTACTCTGATCTGCTCCCTGTCCACATTTTCCGCTAAGGCTTTCGTGGATTCGGGAGCAGCTCTGAACCTGATGGACTTGGATTTTGCTAAACGTTGTGGATTTCCTATGACACCTCTGTGGACACCTATCCCTTTGAGGGGTATTGATGATACTCCTTTGGCGAAAAATAAACCTCAGTTTTGGACCCAGGTGGTAATGCGGGTCGCCCCAGATCATCAAGAAAATTGCAGATTTTTGGTGTTGCATAATCTGCATGATACCATTGTTCTGGGGTTTCCCTGGTTACAAATCCATAATCCAGTTTTGGATTGGAAATCTGTGTCTGTGGTGAGTTGGGGTTGTCGGTGTGCCCTTAGTGACGCTCCTGTTTTCTCCACCTCTCCCCAGTCGCATGATGTTCCTGACTATTTGGCTGATTTTTATGATGTATTTAGTGAGAATGAGTCTGCGTCTTTGCCTCCTCATAGGAGTTATGACTGTGCAATTGAGCTGAGCCCTGGGTGTAAATTTCCCAAGGGTCGACTTTTCAATTTATCTGTACCCGAGCACGAGGCTATGCGATCCTATATTAAGGAGTCGTTGGAGAAGGGTCATATTAGACCATCCTCTTCACCCTTAAGTGCTGTTTTTTTTTTCGTGGCCAAGAAGGATGGTTCATTAAGGCCTTGTATTGACTATCGTTCCCTCAACAAAATTACTGTTAAATATCAGTATCCGTTACCCCTGATTTCTGATCTATTCTCTAGAGTTAAAGGTGCTTGCTGGTTTACCAAGCTTGACCTCAGGGGGGCGTATAATCTTATTCGCATTAAGCATGGGGATGAATGGAAGACGGCGTTTAATACTCCAGAGGGACATTTTGAGTACCTGGTGATGCCTTTTGGGCTCACTAATGCCCCTTCTGTCTTCCAGTGTTTCATGATTGATATTTTCTGAGACTTTGTGGATACATTTTTGATCATCTATCTGGATGATATTTTGATCTTTTCCAAGGATTGGGACTCTCATGTGGAACATGTTCGGACTGTGTTCCGGATTTTGAGGGAGAATTCCCTGTATGTCAAGGGATCAAAATGCCTTTTTGGGGTACAGAGGATTTCATTTTTGGGATTTATTTTGTCTCCGTCAACTATTGAAATGGACCCGGCCAAGGTACAGGCCATTTATGATTGGGTTCAGCCCACTTCTTTGAAGGCCCTCCAGAAATGTTTGGGCTTTGCTAATTTTTATCATAAATTTATAGCTAATTTTTCTGGTATTGCCAAACCATTGACTGATTTGACTAAGAAAGGTGCTGATGTGCTGAATTGGTCTCCGGAGGCTGTTTCTTCCTTTCAGGAGCTGAAGCGAAGGTTCACTTCTGCTCCGGTTTTGCGGCAACCTGATGTCTCACTCCCGTTTCAGGTAGAGGTGGACGCTTCTGAGATTGGTGCAGGAGCTGTTTTGTCCCAAAAAGATCCGATAACATCTAAGATGAATCCCTGTGCTTTCTTTTCCCGAAAGTTCTCCCCATCTGAACGTAACTATGATGTGGGGAATCGGGAACTGTTAGCCATGAAATGGGCATTTGAGGAGTGGAGATATTGGTTGGAGGGAGCTAAACATCAAGTCGTGGTCCTTACTGACCACAAGAATATGATTTACCTGGAGTCGGCCAAACGCTTGAATCCTAGACAGGCTAGGTGGGCCTTGTTTTTCACACGTTTTGATTTTGTGGTCTCTTATCTTCCGGGCACTAAGAATGTCAAGGCAGACGCCCTCTCTAGGAGTTTCTTTGCTGTTTCTCCCGTTGTGACCAAGCCTGCTACCATCTTAGGTGAGGGGGTAGTTCTTTCTGCGATCTTGCCCGATTTGAGACGTGCTCTGGAAGAGTTTCAGGAGGACAAACCTGAGCGTTGTCCCATTGGAAAATTGTATGTTCCTGACCAGTGGAGGAAGAGAGTGATGTCTGAAGTTCATTGCTCTGCATTGGCTGGTCATCCAGGTATTTTTGGTACTAGAGATTTGGTGAGTCGGTCTTTTTGGTGGCCCGCCTTGTCTCGTGATGTCAGGAGTTTTGTGCAGTCCTGTGGGACTTGCTCCCGGCCTAAACCTTGTTCTCGCTCTAGTGGGTTGCTGATGCCTTTGCCGGTGCCCAGGAGGCCATGGACCCATATTTCAATGGATTTTATCTCTGATATGCCTGTCTCTCAGAGAATGACTGTTATTTGGGTGATTTGTGATAGATTCTCTAAGATGGTCCATCTTGTACCACTCCCTAAGTTGCCATCTTCCTCAGAGTTGGTGTCCTTGTTTTTGCAACAGGTGGTTCGCTTGCACGGGATTCCTGAGAACATTGTATCTGACAGAGGAGTTCAGTTTATTTCTAGATTTTGGAGGACTTTCTGTTCCAAGCTGGGAATTCAGTTGCCCTTCTCCTCTGCGTTTCACCCTCAGACCAATGGGCAGACGGAGAGAACAAACCAGACTTTGGAGTCGTATTTGAGATGTTTTATTTCTGCTGATCAGGATGATTGGGTTTCATTTTTGCCCTTGGCCAAATTTGCTTTAAATAATAGAGCTAGTTCTGCCACTTTGATGTCACCTAATTTTTGTAACTTTGGGTTTCATCCTCGATTCTCTTCAGGGCAGGTGGAGTCTTCTGCCTGCCCAGATGATGACACTGTGGTGGAGTGAATGCACCAGATCTGGGACCAAGTGGTGGATAGGTTGTCTCTCTCCCAAAAAAGGCCCAGCGGTTTTCCAACCGTCATAGGACCATTGGTCCCCAGTTTAAGGTGGGTGATATGGTTTGGTTGTCATCAAAGAATATCTCTATGAAGGTGGCTTCTCCAAAGTTTAAACCTAGATTTATTGGACCTTACAAGATTTTGGAGATTCTTAATCCTATCTCTTTTCGATTGGCTCTTCCTGTTACATTTAAGATCCATAATGTGTTGCATAAGTCTCTGTTAAAGAGGTTTGTTGAGCCAGTAGTTCCTGTGGTGGCACCTCCTGACCCTGTATTGGTGGAAGGTGATGTGGAATATGAGGTTGAGAAGATACTGGATTCTCGCCTGGCTAGACGGAGACTCCAGTATTTGGTTAAATGGAAGGGTTATGGCCAGGAGGATAATTCTTGGGTCCCTGCATCCGATATTCATGCCGAAAGATTGGTTCGTGCTTTTCATCGGGCCCATCCTGATCGTCCTGGTGGCGTGGATGAGGGTTCGGTGGCCCCTCCTCAAGGGGGAGGTACTGTTGTGAGTTCATTTTCCCCTTCACCGTTGATGTCTGATGAACTCCCTCTGCTGGTGAAGAGAGGTAGTGAAATTGATTGGGTTGGGAAGAACCTGTCATCTGAACAGGTGGAGCCTGATTGGACACCCGGAATCACTGAGGGGATATAAGGCAGCCGACGCCCTACAGGGGTGCTGGTGATCCTTTCTGCTCTGAGCTCTTGCAAACCAGTTCAGTACCTGTCTTCTGAAAGCTAAGTTTTTGCTCTCTTATTTTTCCATGAGATATTGTCTGTTTACTTAGTGTTTGTGTTCTGCCTGCCCTTGTTGGTACAGGCTGAGCTCCATTTTTGTCTCTGGTCAAGTTGATCTTTTGCTCAGTCTTCAGAATATACCTGAGTGCTGATATAGTGATTTTGAAGTCTAGTGACTTCAGGGCCGTTTTTCCTATCAGACGTGTTGGGACATTTTTGGTAGGGTTTTTGCGGATTGCAGCCAGCATCTTTTCTGTCCTTTCCTATTTAGTTAGTTGGGCCCCATCGTTTGCTCAGCCTGTCTTTCTGTCTGTGTTTGTGTTTTCATCTGCTTTCCACCGGCAATACATGTTGGGGGCTGTCTATTGCTTTGGGGTCTGCTCTGGGGCAGTTTAGATTTCCCCTTTCTTTCTTTAGGCTTATTTAGTTCTCCGGCTGTGAACGAGGGGTCTAGGGCACCGTAGGAACCCCCCACGGCTACTGTTAGTTGTGTGAATAGGATCAGGGGTCTGCAATCTGATAGCTACCAACCTCTCCGGTTTTCTGGGCTTAGCTTGTATTTTTGTTTTTTCCTCCTTCGGTGACTTATTCATAACAGTCCTCTCTCCTTCTGTACTTGTGTGTCCCTTGTCTTGCACATGTTTATTGTACTTATCTATATTTCCCCTTTTCACATGTAAAGCGCCATGGAATAAATGGTGCTATATAAATGTGTAATAATAATAATAATAATAATAATTTACGGCTATAGAAACTGCTTGATAGGAACCCAGGAGGGATATTCCCAGTGAGAGAGGGGATAAATAGGACAGGTTAGGGTTCCAGGAGCGGCTAGTCCCGGGAGGAGCTCAGGAGGAGAAGACTCAGGACAGGCGACTGACTAGAGTGGAGAGCTCAGCCACGGGACTAACAGGAAGAAACAGTCAGGGGGGTGGCCCTGACACAACGGATCGCAGGACAGACGAGGCCCCGGGGGTACCGATTGGACGACGACCTCGGGCAGGTGAAGTGCTGGCGGTAGATTGGTCTAGGACAGCCCCAGTGAAAGATCCGCGAGGGACGTCACCACGACTGGAGGAAAGGTGAAGGTACCCGGGCCTGGAAACGGAGAGCTGTAAACGTGCTGCGGTGTATGGCTACGGTCGTCAGGAGGACAGCCAATAAACTCGGACCTGTTACAATTGGAATCTGCCTCCGTCTCGTCTTATCAGGATCCTGTCAGCGCCGGCGGGCTGCCGCGGCTGAACAGGGTAACTCACCCAGACTATGGGAGGACCCGGGGTCCGATACTGCAGGGAAAGTTCAGACAACAGGACCTGCGACACTGAAAGCAGTTTAGCAGTACAAGGACCTACGATCATGTGACCACAGGGGGCGTGGCTTAGCGTCCTGCTGCAGGATAGGGTTCTATTACAGGAATCCTGGAGCAAAGGCTAGGGAAACTCAGGTCAGACAAGCGGGGGTCATACACAGGGAGGATGTCGCGGTACCAGAGGGACAAGCAGAGAATAGTCAAAACGTAAGCAATGAACCATACACAGAGATAGCAACGCAGTACAAGGGAGGCTGTCAGAGAGTAGTCAGGTCCAAGGCAAAAGAGTCATACACGAGAATAGCAGAGCAGTACAAAAGGAACAGGCAGAACTCGTAACAGGGACAGAACCGGATCAAAACCAAGCAAGCATAAAGTATCACAGTCACAAAGCACACCAGGGTCACACACTCGACCAAGGGTCTGAGTATAAGCGGCAAGGAGTGAGCCCACAATGAGGCTATGAGGCTATAAAAAGCCTCCCAGAATCTCAGAGTGAGGCTGTCCAGATTAACCTCTAAACTACCTGATCCCACAAACTCAGCAGATCATGACACGTCTTTGCATCGTCTGGTGTCTGTGTCGTCTGGATGTGGTAAGCAGTGGACCACCCCCCAATCCAGCCCCCTTACTACATTTGGCGTAGTCGGCAGGATCGCCGCCACCAATACTGCAGCTTCTGCGGCAGGCCTGCGCTAGGAGAATCTAAAAGGACTTGAACTGTTCACCTGTGGATTACAAATTTGCTCACCTGTGGATTACAAATTTATTCACCTGTGGATTACAAATTTGACACTTAGTTCCGGATCCGGGGTGGTACCAGAAGCCGGACAACATGGCCATGGTACTTCAACGCCGGGAAGAGGCCCAGGCGTTTGTAGCTGCTCTGGATGGACTGGGGCCGTCTCCAATTTACCCCTGGGGGAGCAGTGTATGTCTGGAGACCGCCACCCCCTCATACTGGACCTGGGAAGATGGGTGGAGAAGCCGACCATCGCCCCCACCCAAGGGCAGGAGTGGTCCGGGTGGGAAGACCAGCTGCTGCTGTTTGGCGCCATTCGACTGCTGTACACCGGACAGGATGCGATGCTGCAGCTGCCATGGCCTCGGACGCCTGGAATGGCAGTGGCGCCAAGAGGTCGAATCTCGCTGGGAGACCTGCTTTCTGGAGCCACTGACAGCCCCCAGACATCGAGCGGAGAGGAGAAGAGACTGCGGGCCCTGCGGGAGCAGCCGCCGAAGACATCGCCTGGGAGCCTCCCCGCGGGACCCACGAGCCTGGAGGCTAGCCCTGTCGGACAACGGGGTGAAGATCAGAGGCTGCAGGAGGAGCTGCGGGGTGGCCTGTTGGAGGCTGCGGTGCCGGGGAAGGTGAGATGTTCCCCGGCTCGGCCGGTGGCTCCGTGACCTGCCACCACCACCCGGCCTTCCCGCACGGCCTCCTGCGTTCCTGTGGGCCCGGCTATGGAGGGCTCTGCGGCCTCCGCTGGGTTGAGCGACGCCTCTGCACATGTCCCTGAGCCACCCCACCCAGCGGCACCATGTCCGGTGTCACCGTTGCAGAACCCACCTGTGGCTGTCCCTGCTACATTCCATCTGGCAGCGGCGGCCTATCCACCGCAGCCTGCCGCCACTCCGGTCCCCGCTGCGACTCCGGTTGCGGCCTGCCCCGCGGCCGACTCTGCGTCACCCCCAGAGTCGGCTGCTGCCTGTTGTCGGGCCCTGCGGCCTACCCACCGGGAACCACTGCTGCCCCTGCCCGTCTCCCGGCCCCAGCGGCTGCTGGGCCGCCGGAAGCTGCGGCCGTCTCTGCCCCGCTCTCAACCCCGGCTGCGTCCCACCCACTGGGCTCCGTGGCCTACACCAGACCCTCCATTTGGGTCACGGAGGTCATGCAGAAGAAGAAGGCCAGAGAGCGGGAGGTCTGGAACCTGCTCTACGAGAGGGGGGGAGGCTGGCATGGCGGCTTCTCGATCTACGGGGCGGCTCGTGTATACCAATCTGGAAAAAGGATATGGGTTCATTCGAGACCTCGCAACCGGCCAAAAGGTATATACAGTATTAACGTGACTTCCATCCGTCATGGCCGGGTTTTGCGGGAGGGAACTTGGTGTCATACTACAAGGAGTACTGTCCCCACGGCTATTATGCGGTAGCCGTGATCGTTGAACCTGAAGGCCACGAGCCCCCGTTAAAAGGACCCCTAGAGACACTCCCTGCATCCTGGGAGCTCCACGGCTGTGGAGCCCCCTACTACTGACGAGATACCGGCTATCAAGTGATGGCCTGGACTACCGGAATTTCGCTGCACCGTTGTGCAGGCCCCAAGAGGACAGTTCGACGTCCAAGATAAGGGACATGTTTTGTTGTTGATTGTTTGCTCCTGACATAGCGGGGATATGGAAGAGGAAGTACTCATGTTAAAGGAAGGGGGAGTATTTATGTTCTGTTTTAAAATGTTATGTTGAAAGAAAAGAAAAAAAGAAAAATGAAAAAACAAACAAGGGAAAAGGGGTTACTATGGTTGAGTAACTCCTATTTTTATTAAAATAGAGGTCACGGTATGTTAAAAGTTGATTTAATGAGTAGTGTGTGTAACAAAAAGAAAATGTGTGTAACAGGTCCAGGGTACGAGGTAGTTGTGACGAAGACGCCGACCATGACTCTTTTTTAAGTGAAGGACGAAGGGACAAAGAACATTGAACCAGACGGTGGTCCGTCAGTCAGGTCCCCGACACCACGGACATCACAGAAGGACAGGCGGGCGCTGACGATGACCTGGTAGGCATAGGGCCTCGGTCAGGGTGTTCCGGACAGTTGAGTGTAACAGAAGGGGAGAGTAGTGGGAGGTACATGCCGTAGAGTAGTCTAGGTGGACATCGTCAACCTGAATGAAGCTGTCACGTGGCCTGCATGTGGGCGGGTAGCAGTAGGCTGCTCAGAGCATGGTGCTCCCGGTTTGGTTCGGCCCCCGTGGGCGGTGGGTTTGGCCCAACGACCAGTCCGACAACAGACTGTGGACAAGCTTTAGGACAACGTAGGTAGGGAGTACGATTGTCGGGATGACAATGGACAAAGGAAGGAGGAGTGTGGGGAAGGTGACTTGACGGACAGACTTGACTGGAAGTAGGAGGGGACGATTTGTGCACTATAGATGGAGATTGGCAACGATAGAAAGGTAACAGCAGGGAAAGACTGAAAAGGGAGTGCTGTACCAAAATTTGACCACAAGATGTCAGGGGGAGTGTAGTTCAGGACTTGACGTCAGCTTACGGCTATAGAAACTGCTTGATAGGAACCCAGGAGGGAAATTCCCAGTGAGAGAGGGGATAAATAGGACAGGTTAGGGTTCCAGGGGGGCTAGTCCCGGGAGGAGCTCAGGAGGAGAAGACTCAGGACAGAAGACTGACTATGGTGGAGAGCTCGGCCAGAGGACTAACAGGAAGAGACAGTCAGGGGGGTGGCCCTGACACAACGGACCGCAGGACAGACGAGGCCCCGGGGGTACCGATTGGACGACGACCTCGGGCAGGTGAAGCGCTGGCGGTAGATTGGTCTAGGGCAGCCCCAGCGAAAGATCCGCGAGGGACGTCATCATGACTGGAGGAAAGGTGAAGGTACCCGGGCCTGGAAACGGAGAGCTGTAAACGTGCTGCGGTGTATGGCTACGGTGGTCAGGAGGATGGCCAATAAACTCGGACATGTTACAATTGGAATCTGCCTCGGTCTTGTCTTTGCATCGTCTGGTGTCTGTGTCGTCTGGACGTGGTAAGAAGTGGACCACCCCCCAATCCGCCCCCTTACTACATAGACAAACAGGTATATACTATGTACAG
This sequence comes from Dendrobates tinctorius, assembly GCF_039654945.1. Taxonomy (NCBI): domain Eukaryota; kingdom Metazoa; phylum Chordata; class Amphibia; order Anura; family Dendrobatidae; genus Dendrobates; species Dendrobates tinctorius. The sequence goes on from NW_027361783.1 coordinate 16,083,786, forward strand.
GGGGAGATTACATACAGGTATTTACTATATACAGGGGGAGACGACATACAGGTATATACTATATACAGGAGGAGATGACATACAGGTGTTTAAAAGTATTGAAATTTACTGAAATAATGACTTTTGGGTTTTCATTGGCTGTAAGCTATAATCATCAATATTAACAGAAAGAAACACTTGAAAAACATCACTCTGTTTGTAATGAATCTATATAATATATACTATATAATATTTTATATTATAATATATTATACTTTTTGTATTGAAAAACTGAAATAAATTAACTTTTTGATGACATTCTAATTTTGTGAGATGCACCTGTATATGTCAGTAAAGGTTCCCGATGTATGCTGTAGACTAGGTTTATAGGTTCAGTGTGCTCCTATGAATAAAGTATTAATACTATAGAACTTTTTTGCCAGTGGGTATTGTCATCTTAAATTTGTATAATAATTTTTAAATGGATCTTCATTATTGATGAGCGAGCATGCTCATCACTACTCGGTACTCGCTCGAGCATCTCACTGCTCTAAATGCTGAGAGCTTGCTGAGTATTTCCAGGGTTGCTCGGAAGGAACGCGAGTCCCCTCCCTGCATGTTGAGCACTCTTTAGAGAGCAAATGAACATGCAGGGATTGTCTGCCATACAATGTAATGCTGCAGCTATGTTGGTTGTGGCATTACAGTGATTGGCTGGCCGCACAGCGTCATCAGGTCTATATCAGACCTGGCACCGCCATGCTCACCACAGTCTACTCTGGAATCAGGCAGTGTAGGGAGAAGTGCTGCTAAGCTATGGAGAGATGTGCTTGTTTTTGAGTTAATGTAGGTATACCACAATATATTTTACACATATCCATCCTAACTAACAGTCATTCTGAGGACTAATCCAGCTGCATAGACATTAGAGCTAGGTAGGCAGTGTATGTGGCAGACTGCAGTGCATATAGCAAGAGGGTTCATTCCAGTTCTGTCTGCTACTGCTGCTTTTACAGATAATTCTAGACTTAGCCACAGGTATCATGGGCCAGATATAATTTTTTTTATATCTTAATCCTGATTACTTGCTTAAAAAGCAATCCAGAGATCACAGTTTTTCTGCTCCATTTGCTTGTTGGCACTGCAGAATACAGCCGGATCCTTTCCATGGTGCATGCAAAGATGCCCCCTGCAATGCACTTGTCGTTGCACACACTCAACTAGCATCATCAGTAGAGTTGAGCGACTATGGTCGGATCGGGTTTCATGAAGCAAAATTTGAGTCGGATGAAACTGGTCCAACTAGGGCAAAAAAAGTCGGAGTTTCGTCCGAAACCCGACCCCAATGCAAGTCAATGGGCAATAAAAGTCGGCATTGAGCGGATGACATTCATTTATTCAGACTTTTTTTGCCCTAGTTGGACCAATTTCATCCAACTCAAATTTTGTTTCAAGAAACCCGATCCGACCAAAGTAGCTCAACTCTAATCATCAGTAAGCACATCCACTTCCATGTCCCAGCGCAGTGTTCAGTTGTCTATATCCCAGTCCTTGGAATGCAAATGTGGCACCCCCAGGAGTATAGCCGCCACAGTGGCTTTGCTGTCCTCCAGGGAGGGTAATGCCAGGCTTGGAAGCAGTAAAGGGTCTCTCTCGCAGTTAACCTATACATGCAACACAGTTCCACTCCAGGCCAGCAGGGGGGACTCTGAACCGGAATTAAGGGGAGGAGTGCTCTCTGAGGGCCAGGAGGAAGGAGTGATTAGTTAGTCTGAGGAGGGTGAAGTGTGTAGACGTGAGTAAGAAGCGCGGAGATCGAGCGGAGAGAAAGGCTCCAGGGAGAGCGCATGAACTGGAGCCTGGTCTCCACGGTTGTATGGATACTAATGGTCCTGTGCCAGACACCAGAGGAGTAGGAAGTTGTAAATACTCGACTCCCACCTAAGACTCGGAGGCACAACAGCAAGGTGTGAGCCAAGAGAGAAATAGCGGCTACAGCTGTCTGCCATGCGAGGTATTCAGAGAAACGATAGTAAGGAGGAACTTCAGTGTAACTTGTTACTGGAGACACCTCAAGCAAGCGCTAGGAAGGAGACTGCACAGCCCATCTGCTGAGAGAGAATCCCTGAGTTGTTTCCAGGCTAGCCTGCTCCGTTACCATCTGTAACCAGGACCCTGGACTGCATTTATCAAGTAAAGGTACAGAAACTGCACCCTGCTGTGTCTTTGTCTGCTTCCTACCCTTCTGGCACCGCTACATCCCCATGCCAACCACATCTACACTGTTCTGGGACTACAGCTTCACCTGTGGGGAGCTTTTGCATCTTTGCTGCACCATACCACCAGTCCCAGCAGATCTGCAGGCAGCGTCGGCTTAACACCTCCCTTGCCGAACACCACAGGTGGCGTCACAAACTATTCATTCAATTAACTACATTCCACCATTCAATCTCCCTATTTCTTGGGCGCCCAGGGCCACGGACTGGGTCACCGCTGCTGTGACATTCCCTTCTGAGAGACCGGCCCGATACCGAGTACCCCACAGCCCTGGGAGGGCGACCCAACTTGGCGTCATGAACAGCATTATGGAGCCCGGTATCCCCGGGTCCTGTGTGCCATAGTCGGTGTTTGTGTAAAAGACTGTGTTGGTGCCATTGCCGTGCTGCTTGGCGCGCGTGGGAAACCAAAGAGGTGGGCCTTCGTGGGTGGAGTCTGCCGGAGAGGGCGAAACAGTGAAGTCCCGCGCGGGAAGAGGAAAAGCGCGAGAGAGGTGGGAGGAGCTGAGGCCTACAGCCCGGAGCATCGGGCCTGCGAAGAGGCTGCCGATCAGCTCACACAATCCCCGGCCCTGGCTAACGTTAACTAGGGGGGAAGAGAATGTCTGTGCCCCGCAGCAATGCAGCAGTGGACGCCGCCACTAACCCCTCAGCAAGGAGTAGCGCCCACCGCAGCGGTCCCCATAATGCCGCTGTCTATGCCCTACCTTCCGGGAGCTGCGTGGCTACCGCAGTACTCGGGTGAGTCACATAGCCTGAGTGAATTCAAAGAGAGACTGTGTAGTTTGTTTGAAGTATACCCCCTGTCTGAAAGCCAGAAAGATCACATCCTTATTGGACAGCTAACGGGTGCAGCACAGAGAGAGGTGAAAGCCTGGCAGGACACTGACAAAGAGACTGTTAAAATGATTCTAGCCAAGCTGAGAAGCAACTTTGACACCCGCACTGCAGCTGAAATCAAGATGCGATTCTCTGGATGCAAGCAGAGAACGCAGGACAGTATAATGTAAGGGACTATGCTCTTAACCTGCAGGAGGCACTGAGAGCAGTTAAGCAAGTTGATCCGGACAGTGTGAAGGAGGAAGATAAGCTGTTAAGGGAGCAGTTCATTGAAGGACTCCTATCCAGTACCCACAGAGGACAGTTGCGCATCATAACCCTGCAAAACCCTGATCTGGACTTTGCTGATTTCAAGGACAGGGCTATTCGGGTACTGCAGGAGCCAACTGACAGCCGTCCAGCACCCCCGAGGCGCCCAGCGATCACCTACCACCAGGAAGCAACACCTTTCCCTTCCTTCTCTGTGGAGGCTGATGCACAGACTCTGGATAAAGAGCCAACTGAAGAGCTGTGTCGTCAGGTCCAGGAGTTGACCAAAGGAATGGCTGCACTTACTAAAACTGTGCAGTCCCTGCAGGTGTCCTCCAAGGAGAAGATCCAGCTTGCCTCCAGTCCAGAGGATGTCCTATGGCTTCGGAAGAAGAGGATTCCACCACTCCGAGGGAGAACCAACGATCGCTATGACCTGGATCGACATCCCATCTGTCGTAACTGCCGCAGGACAGGCCACATCGCCAGGTTCTGTCCTTTAAACGAGCAACCCCTGGGGCAGAGGGCCAACCCCCAGGAATAGGATCTCCAGGCCCAAAAAACTGGAGAGCCAAGTATGTTGGAAGTCGACCAGTCCTCCCAGTGGTGATTGATGGCATCCCCATGAACGCCTTGCTGGACACTGGCTCCCAGGTGACCACCATGCCGTACATTCTTTACAAGAGGTATTGGGCTGACGCTGAACTCACCCGTGGCCCAACTGATGAACTGACAGTAGTTGCCAGTAATGGCCAGTCTTTACCCGAAGTAGGATGTAAAGAAATTACTGTTAAAGTGGGTAGAGTAGAATTAACATCTCAAGGCCTGATAGCTGTGGATATTGATCGACGTGAATGTAATCCCATGATGACTATTGGTACCAATGTAATTGAAAACTGTCTTTCCGAGGTTATTGTCTTGTTGCAACAGGTGGCTGAGACTGCTGGTTCCAGTGAACAACGAGTCCTGCAGAAGGAGATCAAACCCCTGATGCAAAGACAGCAGGTAGAAGTCTCTGGCGGAGAAAATGTCAGCGTCAGAGTGAGTGATCCATTCCCCATTGCAATATCCGCCAGATGTGAAATGTTGATTTGGTGTGGGGCAGCCATAGGCCTTAGAGGAAAAGATTACCAGGCATTGGTAGAACCAGTATACTCTGATAGCAGGCCCACTGTCCTGGCAGCCAGAGGAGTAGTTCATGTACGTAAAGGGAAAGTACCCTGTACGCCTCTTGACTTGTGGGGAGGAGGAGGCCACAATACCTCTGTATGCCACAGTTGCTAAGCTGCTCACTGCTAATAACAATTCATTGCAGGCAGCAGAGCCCTTGGTCTCATCTGACCAGGCGGAGGACAATGGCTCTGTAAAGCAGCTGGAGGAGTGGTGTCAGCAACTGCAGGTAGGAACCGATTCCACCCCTACCTACCAAAAGAATGGAGTTTACAGGGTGACACAAGAATATGAGCGGGTATTCAGCAAACACCCACTAGATTTTGGGCAGGCAAAAGGGGTTCAACACCATATCCCCACTGGAGATCATCCACCCATAAAAGAAAGGTACCGGCCTATACCCCCAACACAATGCCAATGTGCAAAAGGGATGTTGAGAGAAATGAAGGAAGCTGGGGTTATCAGAGACAGTTGTAGCCCCTGGGCAGCTCCGATAGCTATTGTAAAGAAAAAGGATGGTACCATGAGAATGTGTGTTGATTACAGGAAAATTAACAGCATTACACATAAAGATGCCTACCCATTACCTAGAATTGAGGAATCATTAGCTGCACTTAAAACTGCTAACTACTTTTCCACCTTGGATCTCACTAGTGGGTATTGGCAGGTTCCCGTAGCAGAGGCAGACAAGGAGAAAACAGCATTTACCACTCCAATGGGCCTCTGTGAGTTCAACTATATGCCATTTGGGCTCTGCACCGCCCCGGGAACATTTCAACGGCTGATGGAGTGCTGCCTGGGACACATGAACTTTGAGACAGTCCTGTTATACCTTGATGATGTCATTGTTTTCTCAAAGACTTATGAAGACCACCTGGAATACCTGGCTGAGGTGTTTGAAGCCCTGTCCAATTTTGGCCTGAAGGTGAAGCCTTCCAAATGACACCTCCTGAAGCCCAAGGTACAGTACCTCGGTCATGTGATGACTGCGGAAGGCGTGGCACCAGATCCTGACAAGGTCACAGTCATCCGGGACTGGCCGAAACCCAGCAACCTCCATGAAGTACCCCAATTCCTCGGACTGGTGGGCTACTACCGAAGATTCATCAAAGGCTTTTCTGAAATAGTCACCCCTATGCAAAATCTTCTGGTGGGGCAGTCCAAGAAGACTAAACAGAAAAATTCCACCTTTGAATGGACTGAGGAGTTGGAGAGGTCCTTCACTCGACTGAAGATGGCTCTTACAGGTGATGAAGTTCTGGCCTACCCAGATTATGAGAAACCCTTTGTGTTGTACACTGATGCCAGCAACGTGGGACTTGGAGCAGTACTGTCACAGGTACAGGATGGCAAGGAAAGAGTGAACTCTTACGCCAGCAGGAAGCTGTGTCCCACTGAAAGGAACCCTGACAACTATAGTTCCTTCAAGCTGGAGTTCCTTGCCATAGTCTGGGCTGTCACTGAAAGATTCAAGCATTACCTAGCTTCAGCCAAGTTTACGATCTTCACGGACAACAACCCGTTGACTCAATTGGACACTGCAAAACTAGGTGCACTGGAACAGCGATGGATGGCTCGGCTGTCTAACTATGAATTTACCATCAAGTACCGAGCAGGGCACAAGAATGCCAATGCTGATGTGCTGTCCAGAATGCCTAATCTGCCAGATGCAGGAGAAGACCCTGAGGCTCTTGAAGAAATAGAGTTACCTCCCTTCCACCGCCACTTGTGGCCCAACGTGCTCAAGGAGTGAGAAACAGACGGTCTGGCTAGAAAGAGGTCACCTTAAACCCCTTGCCTCATCATGACTGGGCAGAAATGCAAGATAGCGACCCTGCAGTCCGCCTGGTGAAGGAGCTACTGTCGCAAGCCGACTCACGCCCAGAGTCGGATGCTCCTGAAGAAACCCAGCAGTTGTGGAAGGAAAGAGGTCGGCTGTTCATCTATGAAGGAAAGCTGTGTCAGAGGAGTATCAATGCCCGCACTCATGAGCTGGTCTGGCAGGTAGTAGTCCCAAAGAGAGAGGCATCAATGGTCTTGGAAGCATACCACAATGGAGCTGGACACTTCGGATGGAAGAAGTTTTAAGCATTGCTCCGGGAGAGGTTCTACTGGGCTGGTATGAGGAAAGCCATTGAAAAGTGGTGCCGGGAGTGTGGACAATGTAACCTGCGCAGAAAGGATCGAAACAGCCAGAGAGCTCCTCTACAGCCAATAATCACCAACCAGCCACTCGAGTTGGTAGCCTTGGACCATGTGAAGCTGGTTCCAAGCCGGTCAGGCTATATCTATGCTCTTACCATCGTGGACCACTACTCAAGATTCCTGGTAGTTGTGCCTGTCAAAAATCAAACAGCCAGGACAGCAGCCAGAGGATTCCAACAGTACTTTTGCAGACCACATGGTTACCCCGGGAAAGTGCTTACTGATCAAGGTCCCGCTTTTGAGGCAGAAGTGTTCCAGGAATTCTGTAACTTGTATGGTTGTAAGAAGATCAGGACAACCCCTTATCATCCACAGACCAATGACATGTGTGAGAAGATGAACCAGGTAGTGATTGATCTACTGAAGACATTGCCTTTGGAGGAGAGAAATCTGTGTCCAGAAAAGTTGCCAGATCTGGTATACCTCTACAACCATATTTCGGTGAATTCCACCAACTGTACCCCAGCATACCTAATGAGCGCCAGACCTGGTAAGCTGCCTATTGATTTGGACATGGGGGTCCTGACACCTGAAATAACGTCACCAGCTGCTGACTGGGATACAGAAAGACAACAACGGTACAGAAGAGTTCAAGAGTGTGTGGAAAAGAGTTTAGCTCAGGCAAGACAAAAGCAGGAGAAGCTTTACAATCAAAATGTGCCTGCCATTCCTTTGTCGCCAGAACAAGTCTTAAAAAGGAAAAGAAGATTGCATAAATTGGATGACCAATGGGAAGCTGAACCTTACACCATTCTACCCTCAAATTTCGACAATACCAAGGTGTGCCTTTTTAGCAAAGATGGAGGAGAAACCTCAGCAGCCATATCAAGAGATCATCTGAAACTATGTCCTGACCTGTTAAGAGAAAGAGTGGAAGAACAAGATAACATCCAAACCATAGAAGAAGAAGTGAAGGTCAGCACAATACTTGGAGAATTCCCTGCAAATTGGACTAAAGTAAATGATGCTATAATGGTGCCAGTGTTGACATTTCCCCAATTGGTAGCACAGGAAAACGTGACTCAAGAAAATCCTGAAGATCAGGAAAATCAGGCAGCAGATGCCACGCCAGCAGTGGAGCCAGAGAACCCTCGCCCTGCCAGTGGTGAATCTGTTATGCCCACAATGACTCAAAGAGCTAGCAGACGCTTACTACCCAGTTTACACGCAACACCAGTAGTTAGACCCAGACAAACAGTTCAGTCCATAACAACACCCGTATAACGCAGGTCTACCCGTACTGCACAAGGTATACCACCCATCAGATATCGTGTATAGATAAGTGAATGTAAATGTTGAAATTGTATGTATATGTAACTGTTTTCAAGTTTTGTGCCTACAGGTAATCTGTAAGAGTTTCGTTTGAACTTTCCAGTTTTGTTTTATGGACATTGGACCACAGGACTTGTGTGGTGAAAACCAACTTGTAAATAGTTCACCATTTGCCCAGGAATGGACCATGGACATTGATGCTGGACTTATCATCATAGGACTATTTTTGGAGCTCTTGGTTTTTGTACATTTTTCCTTTTTCTAATCTTGTACAATTATAACTGTTCACCTTGTTTAACTGTTTATATGTTCTTCATGTTTTGTTCAGCCCAGGAGTGCTGACTTGCACTAGGGGGGAATGTGGCGCCCACAGGAATATGGCCGCCACAGTGACTTTGCCTTCCTCCAGGGAGGGTAATGCCAGGCTTGGAAGCAGTAAAGGGTCTCTCTCGCAGTTAACCTATACATGCAACACAGTTCCACTCCAGGCCAGCAGGGGGGACTCTGAACTGGAATTAAGGGGAGGAGTGCTCTCTGAGGGCCAGGAGGAAGGAGTGGTTAGTTAGTCTGAGGAGGGTGAAGTGTGCAGACGTGAGGAAGAAGCGTGGAGATCGAGCGGAGAGAAAACGCTCATCTCCAGGGGAGAGCGCACGAACTGGAGCATGGTCTCCATGATTGTATGGATACTAATGGTCCTGCGACAGACACCAGAGGAGTAGGAAGTTGTAAATACTCGACTCCCACCTAAGACTTGGAGGCACAACAGCACAGTGTGAGCCAAGAGAGAAATAGCGGCTACAGCTGTCTGCCATACGAGGTATTAAGAGAAACGATAGTAAGGAGGAACTTCAGTGTAACTCGGTACTGGAGACACCTCAAGCAAGCGCTAGGAAGGAGACTGTACAGCCCATCTGTTGAAAGAGAATCCCTGAGTTGCTTCTAGGCTAGCCTGCTCCGGTGCCATCTGTAACCAGGACCCTGGACTGCATTTATCAAGTAAAGGTACAGAAACTGCACCCCGCTGTGTCTTTGTCTGCTTCCTACCCTTCCGGCACCACTACATCCCCATGCCAACCACATCTACACTGTTCTGGGACTACAGCTTCACCTGTGGGGAGCTTTTACATCTTTGCTGCACCATACCACCAGTCCCAGCGGATCTGCAGGCAGCGTCGGCTTAACATCTCCCTTGCCGAACACCACAGGTGGCGTCACGAACTATTCATTTAATTAACTACATTCCACCATTCAATCTCCCTATTACTTGGGTGCCCAGGGCCACGGACCGGGTCACCGCTGCTGTGACATTCCCTTCTGAGAGACCGGCCCAGTACCGAGTACCCCACAGCCCTGGGAGGACGACCCACAAACGCAAATACACAGCCAATGCACCATAAGCCAGACTGCAAAAATCCCACATTTCATGACTACTTGCACTCAAAATGTTGCTTTTTAGACTCATGGAGATGGAAGCTTTCCACAACTTGATGGCGGCGGCCATTCCAAGGTACTCAGTCCCCAGCCACCACTATTTCTCTCAGTGTGCTGTTCCCGCATTATACAAGCACGTGTCCCACAACATTAGCTGTGCCTTCATCAATGCAGTTACTGGGAATGTTCACCTAACCAAAACCTACCAAACCGGCTTATTACCTCCTTGTGCTGGAAGATTTGCACAAGCTTCTATTAAAAAGAGAGGCCATATGGATTATGCGCACTCGAGTGCAGGAATCCACTGGTTTGAATGAAAGATTGGACATGTCTATTTTTTGTAATAAGCCGGTTTTCTTGTATTTGTGTATTGTTTTCATTTGTTTTTCAAATGCATTTTAATTGTCATGGATAGCTGCTGCACATGTGTTTAAGCAGTCCCACTCACCTGTGTGACCAGTAGAGCGCTACCGCAGCACGAAACGGCTGTCGTCATTTCCACTTCTGCTCCCATCCTCCCTTTGCCGATGTTTTAAAGTATTGTAATAAAGAAGTTTTTAACCGGTGAGTGCCCTCAGTTTTTTCTTTTTGTATCCATTGTGGCTAATTCCTTTGGAGTGGCACCTCAGTTCATGAAGCACTTCCCGTGGTACGTATGTTTGCAGTACCAACTCACACAATTACTTGTTCAATGAATGGGCTTCCCGGCTGTGCGGATTAACACTTTGTTTGAGTTTATGTTATGCTGCCTTTCCCGTGACCCTCTCAAAATTTTGGGTGACAGTCATTACTGGTTGGTGACACTTCTAGACCGATGCTACAAGGAGAACTTTCTATCTCTTATTCCCGATGCAGACAGGTCTACTAAAATGGGGCAGTACCAGAAGGTCCCGGTTGCGGAATTATTAAAAAAAATTCCCATCTGAATAACGCTGGCGACAGAGGTCACAGGTCGTTGGACAATCAAGTAGTACAGATGAGAGAGACACAACTCCAATCCAGCAGAGGCAGTGGAACACTGGCAAAGTTCTGGGACAGTTTTCTCAGACCCTCCCATCACACAGGCCCTGAGGCGCCGAGTACTCTCACAAGTAGTGCAAAGTTTGGGAAGCTGCTGAGGGAGTACCTTACTGACCGTACCAAGTCCTCCGGGGTTCCTCTGTGCCTTATAATTATTGTAAACACACCAAGTATGACCTGGACACATGGCTTAAATTAATGTAAAATATCACATACTTGCCATGTGTCCATTAGGATTACTAAGCCTATCATCACTAACTCATAGAGCCACCAACAAGAAAAAGATGATCAAAAGGCTATGTATTTTTATCAAAAACCATACAAATTTTATTATAGAAAATTGCTTTCTTTTTTTAAAAAATTACACAATATTAATAAGGGAAAACGGGAAGACAGAACAATACACCCGTAGAGTGTGTATATACTGACGCATTCATCCAGATGCACAACATGTATATTTCATAGAGATACATATACACCTATTTCATCTCTGTTCATAAATACATATGCATAGACTGCTAACATTATGGTTATATATTTAACCCTGCTGCTTTCATTAAATCAAAACTCTCCCCATAATTACAGAGCAAAGCGGCCCATGGAGAGAAATATACAAGTTGTGCATCTGGATGAATGTGTCGGTATATACACACTGTACGGGTGTATTGTTCTATCTTCCCGTTTTCCCTTATTAATATTGTATAATTTTTTAAAAACAGAAAGCAATTTTCTATAATAAAATTTGTATGGTTTTTGATAATAATACACAGCCTTTTGATCATCTTTTTCTTGTTGGTGGCCTTATAATTATTGTGTATCTAAGCTGGACACGTGGCATGAACTGGCTCTCTACACCTTGGAGGTCCTGGCCTGCCACTAGCGTTTTGCCAGACCCATTTTTTAGTGCTGCTGGAGGAATTATAACTGATAAGTGCATCCGTCTGTCAACTGAAAATGCTGACAAGCTGATTCTTATAGAAATGAACAAGGGAGAAATGAACAAGGGCTGGATTGGGCCAGACTTCTCAACACCAATTTGTTTAAAAAGCAATCCAGAGAACACTGTTTTTCTGCTCCATTTACTTATTGGCACTGCAGAATACAGCCGGATCCTTTTCATATTACAGCACTAAAAATCCATCTACTTAAAACTGTGGTTTGTCCATCACACGGATCACATATAAGTGCGCTCAAAATTCTGCCATTTCTGGCCTCCATTTAAATTTTGTTGCAGTGTGTTAGCGAAGTTATTGACACCAGGCTAGCTAATTAAAACTGTGGTTTTCTGTCACACGGATCACGTATGAATTCGTTCCAAATTCAGCCATTTGTAGTGAACATGAAAAATATTGTCCTCCATTTAAAATGGGCAAGGCATGTGGCAAGGGACGGGGAACTGAACGTGATGGTGATGGTGCATGCAGAGGTCAAGGCCGAGGGCAAGCTGAAATTGTGCCAGAACAAATACCAACATCTTTTCGCCCAACCTTCCTGGCCCAATTAATAGGGGACCGCAGCTCACCACTATTGAACCCAGAGCAGTGTCAAAAGGTTGTTGGTTGGATAGCAGATAATGCTTCCAGCCACTTTAAAACCACCACCACCACCACCATCCTGTCTTCCACATGGTCAAGTCTCAGTAGCCGTGTGTCTGGACCGCATATTCCTCACCATGATGCTCCTTCCTCCCACCATGCTGATTGCCCAGAGACAAACTGATCCCACTCTTGAACACTCCGAAGAGCTGTTCATTTTTCCACTTATAGATTCGGGCCTCTTGCCCAGTCCACTTGCAGCGGGTCAAGAGGAGTGGCATGATCACACAAGCAGCCACAATCACACGAAGGCGATGGTGGGAAAGTGTCACAAGAGGTGGACGATGATGAGACACAATTGCAGGAAAGTCAGGAGGAGGACCAGTGTGCTGGAGTGGAAGAAGAGGTGGTGGGTGGTAAAGTAACTGACCCATCCTGGCAGGAGGACATGTAGAGCGAGGATAGCAGCACACAAGGGGAGGGAGGCATAGCATCCCAACAAGCAGGAAGAAGCAGTTTGGTGACCACAGACAGAAGGCGGGCAACCGTTTCCCATAACACCAACACAACGGAAGTTGCCAGTACAACTGTTAAGTCTTCCCGAGTCTGGTTAAATTTTAAAGACTCTACCAATAATCACAAAAAGGCCATTTGCACCACCTGCCAGGCCAGCATCAGCAGGGATAGCAAAACTAACAGCCTGACGACCATCAGCATGATCAGGCACATGGCAGCATAGCACCCAACTTTGTGGGCCAAACCCCAGGGTCCAGGAACAGTGTTTGCGGGTGACACCACTGCTTCTTCTGCTGTTGTGCATGCAAGCAAATCCCCTGTCCATGGTACATGTGAAGATGCCTCCTGCAATGCACCTGTCATAACACACACTCAACTAGCATCATCAGTAAGCACGTCCACATCCTTGTCCCAGCGCAGCGTTCAGATGTCTATACCCCAGTCCTTGGAACACAAACGTATATATACAGCCAATGCCCCATAGGACACACTACTAAAATGTCACATTTCGTGACTGCTTGCTCTCAAGTGCATCCGCCTGTCAACTGAAAATACTGACAGGCTGACTCTTATACAATTGAACAAGGGCTGGATTGGGCCAGACTTCTCAACACCAACAAATGATAGCAATGTAACAAAAACTCAAATCCAGTCTGTTTTTTGGGAGGTCTATTCCCATGCACCTTTTCACACCCATACATGGGTATACGCTTCCTGATTTTGGCTATTTGCTGTTGTCCTCCTCCTTCTCCTCATCCTCCACCACCATATCGCCAGGGTGACCACGGTCCATGATGCAACACCCACAAAATTTTTTAAAAGGGTGTTTATGATGCCCGTAAAAAAAAAAAATTGTTATACAGTATGTTCATGTATACCCCTCAGGGGTAAATGTTTATCAGTCATAAGAGACCTGCTCCTTTCAATGGAAACATTTTTTTATGAGGCCCTCCTCCATGTCTCTACCAAGGGGTATTGGAATGCCTCCAAATTTTTGGCAGCTCTTGCATTCACTGCATAGACAAACACTATGGGTGACCCACTTCCTAATATTGGGAACATTGTTTTCAGAAGGCCCTCTTGTACGTCTCTTCAAAAGGGTATTGGGGCGCATCCAAATTTTAGTCAGCCCTGCCATCCACTGCATACGCAATAACAGTATTGGAGACTCACTGTTTAATAATGGGAACAACAAAGTATAGCCGGCTAATGGCTCTCTAAGAATAGTGAGGGCCGACTGCTGGCCCTTTAAAAATAGCAAAGGCCGCCTGATGGCCCTATAAAAATAGGCTTTGTAACTTTCAGAGTCCCTCCTTTATAAATGAAAGAGTATGTGTCTGATGATGTGTCACACACCACATGGCTAGATAAGGTTTGTAAAATGTTAAAATGACATTTCCCAGTGAATGCATTTGTCTTGTTTGAAAACAATGCTAAAGTTCAAAAACACATCAAAAACGCTACGTGTGAACATAGCCCAAGGTGTGGAGGAGCATTTTTGTTTTTGGTTATTTATTTTGCCTTATATACATTTCATTACCCTGGAAAGGAAGTTCCTTAACATATTTCCCAGGAAAATACATTTTGTTTTTGTTTTTGTATGTTTTATTTTGAGTCTGTAAAAGTGGCGCAAGACTCTGACAACATTTTTCACAGCAGTGATCTGGGAGTCAGAAATGCTTCCAGGGGTCTTCCCCATGCTGTTCCCAGGGGCTGGCTGGCACATTTCAGACTAGGGGGCAATCACAAGGCAGTGGCCCTTGAGTTGCGATCGCCCTCCTTTTCCCTGCTTATCCCTGACCATTGCATTAAAGCAGCAGAGATAACAGGCTTTAAAAACAGGCTGGTACATAGATATGGGAACAGAACGGAGCTTGCTGCATAGATATGGGAGCAGAACTGAGCTTACTCCAGAGATATGGGAGCAGAACCGAGCTTACTCCAGAGATGTGGGGGCAGAACCGAGCTTACCTCACAGATATGGGAGCAGAACAGAGCTTACTCCAGAAATATGGGAGCAGACCGGAGCTTACTCCAGAGATATGGGAGCAGAACAGAGCTTACTCCAGAGATATGGGAGCAGAACGGAGCTTACTACAGAGAAAAGGAAGCAGAATCAAGCTTACTACAGAGATATGGGACAAGAACCAAGCTTAGTACAGAGATATAGATCAGAACGGATAATACTCCAGAGATATGGGAGCAGAATAGAGCTTAGTACAGAGATATGGTTGCAGAACCGAGCTTACTACAGAGATATGGGAGCAGAACTGAGCTTACTACAGTGGTATGGGAGCAGAACCGAGCTTACTACAAAGATAAGGGAGCAGAACCGAGCTTACTACAGAGAAAAGGGAGCAGAACCGAGCTTACTACAGAGATATAGGAGCAGAATCGAGCTTATTACAGCAGTATGGGAGCAGAACCGAGCTTACAACAGAGATATGGGAGCAGAACCGAGCTTACTACAGCGGTATGGGTGCAGAACCAAGCTTACTACAAAGATAAGGGAGCAGAACCGAGCTTACTACAGAGATATGGAGCAGAAATGAGCTTACTACAGAAATATGGGAGCAGTACTGAGTTTACTACAGAGACATGGGAGCAGAACTGAGCTTACTATAAAAACATGGGAGCAGAACAGAGCTTACTACAGGCATATGGGACTAGAACCGAGCTTACTACAGAGCTATGGGAGCAGAACTGAGCTTATTACAGAGATATGGGAACAGAACTGAGCTTACTACAGAGATATGGGAGCAAAACCGAGCTTACCACAGAAATATGGGAGCAGAACTGAGCTTACTACAGAGATATGGGAGCTCAATTGAGCTTACTACAGAGATATGGGACCAGAACTGAGCTTACTACAGAGCTACATACTCTACATAAAACTACATTCTATACAAAGACCAGTGATACCACCATAAACCTTTTACTATAATGACTGAATTACATTAAGCTGCTACTAAATTTTTAAAAAATTACTACCTAAAAAGATCAATATTGCAACCTTACAGTAACCGTTTATTGGTAGATACCAGTTCCGCAGAACAAGTGATTATAGTACATTTAGATATAGTAACTTACAGATGACGTTCTTTCTGATTTGGGTCGTTCACTTTTCTATCTGGCCCAGACTAACATGACAACTTCTCCAGCCAAGACTCATCTGCACAGATTACAACAAATGTACATTTGATTTCTCACATTTCCAGCGTTATCTCCATCTATTCCTGTTAGACGTCAGGTTTCTGCGTCTGCTCTGCAGGAATCCAGAGCCTCACATTCTGCGGTCTCCTGCTGTCTATCTACTGCAGAGAAGATTACTTTGCAGCAGACTGCTCCAGAGACCAAGTTCCTCTGTGCTCCTACTGGACATGCTCACGAGACGATCTCCCATTGGAGATCGGGAGTCATGTGCCCAGGTCCTGCTCCAGATCTCATTGGTCCATCTCGGAGATCTGGAAGGTCCTGCACGGCTATAAAAAGCGCGCATGACCGTTCGGCCATGCACTAGTATACACTATAATTGCTATGTGTGAATGTTGACGGATGTTTTTGTTCTGGTGAATAACTCATTATAAAACCCCTTCCCTCTGATATTACGCATGTGGATAGGGAATTAGTTTAGCAGTCAGCGCCAGTCAGTGGCAAGCCTTAAGCCACTGTGCACACCGCACCGCTACGCTAGCGTCCGACATTGCGCTTGCTTTCTGGCTTTGTCGTCGAGCGGCAGTGTCCTATGCCGCGCTGCAGTTGCAGCACTTCTTGGCATTCGCAGAAGCGACGCCGCACACACGGTAGGTCTAGAGGGACGCAGCTCCTCTGTCTTGGGTCCTGCTCCTGTGACCAGATACCGTGTGTACATTTACCTGAGGACTGTGTCTCTAACAGGTTCAGCATTTTGTATGTTTTTGTTGCGGCACTACTGTGTGTGAACAGAGCCCGCTCTGCACACTCCGGGTGAAGTTGAACCCATGCGCATCATACTGCCTTATTGCTCCTCTGTCATTACCTAGCAGTGGTGTAACACCTACTGCACGGTGGACCCCGAGCGGCAAACGCACTTTATTATTTATTTTTATTTAGTGCGTTCCGCCGTTCCTAACAATTCCCAACCTACAAAAACTCGCTACTCTGTGTGCACCAGCAGTGTGGACCACTGACTCCAATATTTAATCGTGTCATTACTAGGATTGCTTCCACCCCCAAAAGTTAAAGTGTCCCACAAAAAGTATTAATGCCATTCTGTGAAAAGAACCTGTCTGCTCCTTTGAAGGATATAATAACCCAAGTGCCCTCTTTCAGCAACAAATACCCTTCAGTGTTCACTTAAAGTAACAATGTCCCCCCACCAAAAAAAAAAAAATAATGGAACCTGAGTGCTCCTATCAAAAATAATAATGTCCCCATTCATTACAAATAATGTCCTCTTAGCACTGACACAACTCTGTATATTCAGAAAAATGGTTCTACAGACCCCAATACCCCTTTATTATACATTGAGGACCCCCAAACTCCCTATATATAGTAAAGTGGCTATATAGTCCCCTATACAATATGATGTTCCCACTGCCTCCTATATATAGTATGAGGATTTACAGTTTCCTATATATACTATAGCTCCCCACAAATAGTATGTCTCCAAAACCCCCTATATATAGTATGATGGCCCCCTACAGCTCTCTAATTGCAAAATTATGTACCTCACAGATTCCTATATATAGTATGATGATCCCGCATCCCCTCTATATATAGTATCATGTCCCTACAGCCCCTTATATGGAATATGGTGGCCCCACAATTTCTTTTATTTATATATATTATACATAGTATGAAGATATCCCACTGCCCCAGATATATAGTAAGATGGTCCCCACAGCCCCACACACAGTGCCTTGTGAAAGTATTCGGTCCCCTGGAACTTTTCAACCTTTTCCCACATATCATGCTTCAAACATAAAGATACCAAATGTAAATTTTTGGTGAAGAATCAACAACAAGTGGGACACAATTGTGAAGTTGAACGAAATTTACTGGTTATTTTAAATTTTTGTGTAAGTTCAAAAACTGAAAAGTGGGGCGTGCAATATTATTCGGCCCCTTTAACTTAATACTTTGTTGCACCACCTTTTGCTGTGATTACAGCTGCAAGTCGCTATGTCTCTATCAGTTTTGCACATCTTGCCCATTCTTCCTTGGCAAACAGCTCGAGCTCAGTGAGGATTGATGGAGATCGTTTGTGAACAGCAGTTTTCAGTTCTTTCCACAGATTCTCAATTGGATCCAGGTCTGGACTTTGACTTGGCCATTCTAACACCTGGATGTGTTTATTTGTGAACCATTCCATTGCAGATTTTGCTTTTTCGCTTTATGTTTGGGATCATTGTCTTGTTGGAAGACAAATCTCCTTCCCAGTCTCAGGTATTTTGCATACTCCAACAGATTTTCTTCAAGAATGGTCCTGTATTTGGCTCCATCCATCTTCCTATCAATTTTAACCATCTTCCCTGTCTCTGCTGAAGAAAAGCAGCCCCAAACCATGATGCTGCCACCACCATGTTTGCCAATGGGGATGGTGTGTTCAGGGTGATGAGCAGTGTTGCCTTTACGCCAAACATATCTGTTTGGCATTGTTGCCAAAAAGTTTGATTTTGGTTTCATCTGACCAGAGCATCTTCTTCCACATGTTTGGTATGTCTCCCAGGTGGCTTGTTGCAAACTTTAAATGACACTTTTTATGGATATCTTTGAGAAATGGCTTTCTTCTTGCCACTCTTCCATAAAGGCCAGATTTGTGCAGTGTACGACTGATTGTTGTCCTATGGACACACTGTCCCATCTCAGCTGTAGATCTCTGCAGTTCATCCAGAGTGATCATGGGCCTCTTGGCTACATGTCTGATCAGTATTCTTCTTGTTTGAGATGAAAGTTTAGAGGGATGGCCGGGTCTTGGTAGATTTGCAGTGGTATGCTACTCCTTCCATTTCAATATGATCACTTGCACAGTGCTCCTTGGGAAGTTTAAAGTTTTGGAAACTATATTGTATCCAAATTCGGTTTAAATTTCTCCACAACAGTATCACAGACCAGCCTGTTGTGTTCCTTGGTCTTCATGATGCTCTTTGTGCTTCAAACAGAACCCTGAGACTATCACAGAGCAGGTGCATTTATACGGAGACTTGATTACACAAAGTTGAATTATATTTTATCATCATTAGTCATTTAAGACAACATTGGATCATTCAGACATCCACAATGAACTTCTGGAGTGAGTTTGCTGCACTGAAAGTAAAGGGGCCGAATAATATTGCACGCCCCACTTTTCAGTTTTTTAATTTCCACAAAAATTTAAAATAACCAATAAATTTCGCTCAACTTCACAATCGTGTTCCACTTGTTGTTGATTCTTCACCAAAAATTTTCATTTGGTATCTGTATGTTTGAAGCATGATATGTGGGTCTTAAAATCTAAACTACAGGTACCGGACTTAACTCTTGCTGGTCAATTGATCACCCCTTTGGATGCACGCGGCACTACTAGCACCTCAGTATGATTACTACAAGCGTATTAGCACAGTATTGTAGTTCTAAAGCCTCTACATGCACTTAGCACATCTAGCACCTTTGTGTGATGTTGATAAGCTCATTTGCACATCCTTATAGGTATTTACTTGGCAATTTTAGCATTTTTTAGCACCTTAACCATTATTTGCTCATTTGCACAAACGTTTTAAGCGCTATTCCTTATGAGCTTCTTCTAATCCTCTTGTCCCTTTAATTTAATTTAGTTTGCCTAATTGATCTTACACATGATTCATCTATCTGCCTTCTGACTATCTGCCTTCTGTCTATGAGAATTCACTACATCACTACAGGTATTGATCAGTATTTGTGTATGTGCTTGAATCATAGCGCAAGTGCATCCTATATATACGTTTTGCCATTATTTAAAAATAAATATATTTTTAAGCATTTTTTTTTTAAGGGAATGAGTTACATACATTTTTTTAAACAACCATTAATACCACATACAAGGGACAAATATCATCACACCATGACCAGACCACATATTACCACCACATAGTGACTGAATACTACAATACTGATCATTAATTAAAAAAACACATTACTAAGTGCCATTGTACACAGGAACTATTTACTGTCAGTGTACAGGTAATACAGTGATTTCCAGTGACATTATACACAGGAGCTCTGTATATAGTGTCAGTGTACAGGTAATACAGTGATTTCCAGTGACACTATACACAGGAGCTCTGTTTATAATGTAAGTACAGGTAATACAGCTATCACCAGTGACATTATGCACAGGACCGCTGTATATAGTATACATTGTATAGTTGCAGTGTACAGGCAACACACCGACTCACCAGTAATATCTCTAGCTGAAATCCTTTATTTTTGCTTTTCTTTTACATCCAGCATAGACTGCCATCACTTCTTCCAGCCAGAACTCGTCTCTGCATAAAATAACACAGTTACCAAGAGCACCATTTCCAGAGCACCATTTCTTCTACACTACACATCTGAATATAGAGGTGCACCTCAATCAATATATAATTGATTATTATGCAACCCACCATTCCAAATATAAATTATAATCCCCCACTTCATCATGTGCAGTCCCCCTTACCCCCACTTCATGTGCAGCCCCACTCCTCTTTCATCATGTGCAGTCCCCTTTACCCCATTTCATTATGTGCAGCCCCTCTCCATCATGTGCAGCCCTACTCCCCCTACTCCCCCTACTTCATGTGCAGTCTCCTTTAACCCCCAAACTCCATCATTTGCAGTCTTCCTAACACTCCCCACTTCATCATTTGCAGTTACCCTCACCCCCTCACCCAATAAAATTCATTTTATAAAGAAAAAAGAAAAGTTTGTCATACTTACCTCAAAGTTGCTCCCCAGCAGCGCCGTTCTGCCGCCAGCATCCAGTACATGTCAGTGCGTGCATGATGACATCATTGCGCATGCACCGACACCTGACCTGGAAGTACAGAGAACACGGAGGGAGCTGGAGATATGCATTGGCAGCCGTCAAGGTTAGACGGATATGCACAGCTCCCAGCCCCGGCGCAGATGTGTGTACTGAAGTGTGAGCTGACAGACTATGATGCGGCTGTGCCTGCTACCAGCGCGTCACAGTACAGCAGACATGGCCTTGCACAACTTGCTGTGCGTAACCATCAGCTGCTGGGGGTGCGGCACGGGGGGCATTTGCTTCTCTGCCCCTGGCCCAGCCCACCCCTGGCTGTTCACATGTCATTTGAGCACTGTTCCCATCGATTTCCGCAATTTCTAGTCTTTCTGTAGACCGCCGGGGGTGCTGCCAGAAAAATTCTTGCGTTTTCCATAGACTTACATTGGGCTCATTGCATGGGTCAAGCACCCGAGCATTCCAATTTGCTCGACCCGAGCAACGAGCACCCATCACTAATCTACATGGCATTTTAAAAAAAATAATATACTTTAGTACCCCATGGAATGGCCAATTAATTTAGTAGAGTATGTATGTTATTGTCAGTTTTCTGGCCAGAATTTCTGGCCCAACTGCAGGTGTCCTGATCTAAAATACGAGCTACAAAGTCTTATATGGCACTGTTCATATTTTAACATATGGGCCCAATATGGTCCAGTGAATCTAACCTAAGACTTTCTCATGCAATAAATGAAAGTTCTACAGATGTGATTTTATGTATTACTTTATTTTTTGCATTTGGTGTGAATAAAAGCTCTGGTTAGTGTTCAAAAATAATGCTATAATCTCTTGAGCTCCTCTACAGAGAAGAATATATTCACTTTTTTGTCTACAGGCAGATGTCCAAAATCACAGTCTGTTTGC
Source organism: Dendrobates tinctorius (assembly GCF_039654945.1). NCBI lineage: Eukaryota > Metazoa > Chordata > Amphibia > Anura > Dendrobatidae > Dendrobates > Dendrobates tinctorius. The sequence continues at coordinate 16,105,148 of NW_027361783.1, forward strand.
CCCTGGAGGACATTGAAAAGGCCTTCAAAAACAGTTTATCTTCTACTTTTACATTGCAATCAATAAGAACTTTTATTTCTTCCCCACCAATGCCTGATTTCTCTATGTCTCCTGGCTGCCAGACAAATGAGAGATAAGCTGCTTTCTGCAAAGCGGTAAACACACTAGACAATTTAAGAATCACATAAAGGTTGTAAGACTTTGCAGACATCCAATACATTAGAATCGTATAAACATCTGTTTCAACAAATACTTATCTTTGGATAACCTTCCTGAAAATAAACCAGTACACATAGTGCTGGTTTTAGGAAGAGACACAAGCTAAAATAACATGTGTCAATACGGGGGCCACAAGCATGAATTCAAGTCCCTATTAAATTGCAAGATCTGTCTTAAATTAAACTGGTTGTCCTAATAAACTGAAACTAAGTCACTGGCACGTTTTTCACCGATGTCCCAGGTTTACTGTGAAAGAGAGGGGCCAGAAGACCATAGCCTTTTGAATTCACGTGCTCCTGCACTGATTAGAAGCACGTCTCCTTCATATTAAATGGTGCAGGTTTCTGTTAGCAGTGCAGGGGTTAAACTATTCAGTTTAGAGTCTCTGAAGCCTCCCTGCTTGGATGATCTCAGCTGTGTAGTATTGGTCCTATACTTGCCTTTGGCAATCTGGATTGCATTGTTAAGTCTTGTACTACCTGGCATGGAATGGAGGAGTTGGTTGTTGGTAGAGGCATTTGGACTATTGTTCTGTGACTGTTGCTTAAACATTTTGTCTGCTTGCAAATCCTCTTCCTCTCCTATTGGGTTTACATTCCTCTTCTCCCAAGTGTTCCCCTCTGTATTTGAGGGCATATTTGTATGATTGGTATTTTTTCTGTATCCCTGTACATCCTTCCTTGTTTGTCTTATTTGTGTATATTCATATACTATTACTCCCCACTTCCCTGGGTGAGGAAGGGGGAAAACCATAGGACTGATTAAGGAGTTCAGCAAGGTACATGGCCCTGGCTTCTTCACCATCAGAAGTAATCCAGGAAGCAGGGATAGCTAGGCCACTCTTAGCTTTAGGGACATGCAAACAGCACCTAACTCCAGGTAATCTGACAATAGAGTTGCAACAGTAACATTGACCCATACTATTTTTTGATCCATCATGGATCCTATTACTGCTTTGGCTGGGCAACTGCCGCAGCTCCATCTGGAAGTGGCAGGTATTCGCTTTGTTGTTTTGGAGCACCCAAACAGGTCTGGTTTGTGGCTTGCAACTCCCAGACAACCCCTGGTGGAGCCCAAGGTCTCTTTGCCTGACAAGTTCTCTGGGTGGCATGACAAGTTTATTGCTTTCAGGGAAGCCTGTAAGCTTTACTTTAAATTACATCCTCATTGCTCCAAAACTGAGGAGCAATGGGTGAGGATCGTAATTTCGCTCCTTCAGGGTGACGCTATACCCTGGGCATTTTCTTTTCTGGCCGGCTCTCAGTCGCTAAGAAGAATTTTTTCAGACACAGGGTCACATATACAATGACCTTGACCGTGTCTCCCTGGCCACGTCTACACTATATAACAATATTATTTAACAGCATTTTGATCATTTGATTATTTTACAATAGAACCACTCACCAGATGACTATTGAATCGCTAATTATAAAAGTTTGCCTACAATATAAAAAGGCGTCCTTGATAGAAAATAAAGGAGATGTTGCAATAAAGTTAGTGTTGCAACTGTATTTTCATCCACCTAACCAGCAGCACATTATACTACTCCCCACTCAACTATCCAGTTATTACAACCTGTCATTAGAAATGAAAGAAACACAGAATTGTCCTGGAAATAGACACCATAACTGCAAAAACCAGATAAATAAATCTGAAAGACAAAGTTATACAAAAACATGCGAGTTCTTGTTGATTTTTCCTCGTTCAGAAACAACACATTTATTTATTTATGCTTCGCTCATTCATATGGGTTAACTGCAAATTGAGAAACAAATCAATAAACCAATGCATGGTCTTTACGTTAAGGCTCAAAAGGCCATTTTGCATGCTGCGGAAGCTATTTCACTAATTGTAGTCATCAGTTATCTTGCAGCTTGCCGAAAAGGCCAAAAATCGAAAAAATCATTCCTACTAACCTTTTACTTTAACCTTTTCACAAATATTTGATTGTCCTAATGCAAGATGTTCTAAGGCCATTTCCAATTTGTACTACTTTCTGACAAACAGTAGAAATAAATTAAATTAACTATATTTGTTATTTGGCTTTTCACAGAATAAATCAGAGTTAGTTAAAAAATATTAAAAGTCACAGCCATATTCTGTTAAATTGAATTAATAATAAAGTATGAAGTACATGAACACTTGCTCAAAAAAGCATATAATGTATAAAAACGGATACAACTTTAACCCCTTCATGATCGGAGGTATTTTCGGTTTTGCGTTTTCGTTTTTCGCTCCCCTTCTTCTCAGAGCCATAACTTTTTTATTTTTCTGTCAAAATGGCCGTGTGAGGGATTGTTTTTTGCAGGACGAGTTGTACTTTTGAACAACACCATTGGTTTTACCATGTACTAGAAAATTTGTGAAAAAAATTCCAAGTGTGGTGAAATTGCAAAAAAACGTACAATCCCACAATTGTTTTTTGTTTGGCTTTTTTACTAGGTTCATTAAATTCTAAAACTGACCTGCCATTATGATTCTCCAGGTCATTACGAGTTCATTCACACCAAATATGTCTAGGTTCTTTTTTATCTAAGTGGTGAAAAAAAAATCCAAACTTTGCTAAAAAAAAAAATTGTTCCATATTCCTAAACCCGCAGTGTCTCCATTTTTTGTGATCTCGGGTTGGGTGAAGGCTTATTTTTTGCAGCCAAGCTGACGTTTTTAATGATACCATTTTGGTGCAGATTCGGCCATTTGATCGCCCGTTATTGTATTTTAATGCAATGTCGCGGCAACCAAAAAAACATAATTCTGGCGTTTTGACTTTTTTCTCATTACGCTGTTTAGCAATTGGGTTAATCCTTTTTTATTGATATATTGGGCGATTCTGAATGCGGCGATACCAAATATGTGTATGTTTGATTTTTTTTATGTTTTATTTTGGATGGGGCAAAAGGGGGGTGATTTGAACTTTTATATTTTTTTATTTTTTATATTTTTAAAAGCATTTTTTTACTTTTGGCATGCTTCAATAGTCTCCATGGGACACTAGAAGCTGCCATAGCCCAATTGGCTCTGCAATATAGAGGCGATGATCAGATCACCTCTATGTAGCTGTATTACTCAATTGCTATGAGTGCCGACTACCAGGTGGTGCTCACAGCAAGCCGGCAGTGACAACCATTGAGGTCTCAAGGAGACCTCTGGTTGTCATGCCAACCCAACGGTAACCCACGATCACGTGACAGGGATCACCGGTGGGTGGGTTTCCGGCCCTGTCAGCGTTTGACAGCAGCATTTAACGGGTTAATAACCGTGGGTGGAGACCAATGCACTCTGCACTAAGCTCCTCCTTTTTACTGTATTTTTCCTTTTTCCCCATTTTTTATGGCAGTAATGCAGTTTCAATGTTCTAGAGTTATCATTCTTGGTAAATTATGGTGCAACATTTATGATTTTTCAAGTTATATGCTTTTTTGATTGGCACCTGTTCCCACTAGCTTGGATGTGCTGGTCTTTTTCTCTATTTGTATCAAATCCATGTGTACCCCCACTCCCATTAGCCACAGGTGATTTTAAGTAGTTAGCTGGTTCATTCCTGCCCCATAAATTGTAGGCTTTTTTGCCCAGGAAAGTTAACATATCAGGACACGGACCCAACTTTTGAAGGACGCCTTGACATGGCAGTTGGGCTCACATATAAGCACCTTTTTTCATTGTATTTTTCATAGCAATTTTGCAGATGAATATTTCATATATACATTAAATATTGATTTTTTTCCTTTTTCCCCATTTTCTATGGCAGTAATGCAGTTTCAATGTTCTAGAGTAATCATTCTTAGTAAATCATGGTGCAACCTTTATCATTTTTCGAGTTATATGTTTTATGTGCTGGCTGGTCTTTTTCTCTATTTGTATCAAACCCTTTTTGGAAATGTACACTCCCACTCCAATCAGCCACAGGTGATTTAAGTAGTTAGCTTGTCCATTCCTGCCCCATAAAATGTAGGATTTTTTTACCCATGAGATGTGACATATAGGACATGGACCCAACTTTTGAAGGACGCCTTGACATGGCAATTGGACTCACATATATTGGCCAATCTATGTGCTAAGTACCTACTTTTTTACTGTATTTTTTATACTTTTCATTTTTCATATTTGACAATCTTTAAAGACTTTCCCTCCTTGACAAAAGTATCCGGTCATCAGGACTGGACACAGGGGTGGTGTCATGATTATGGTGTACCCCTGACTCTGCTGTGCAAAGCATGTGTCTCCCTGTTCTCTCCTCCTTGGTTGGGCAAGACAGCTTGCCCCTGCTGCTAATGTTTTCTGATGGGAATTTTTTCTACATATTTTCCACAATAGCCTTCTGCTATAAGACCATTTTAGTAGACCTCTCCACCTCATGCAAGGTTCTGCTTGTAGTGTGGATCTAGCAGGGTAATCAACCAGTACTATTTTTTTGGCCAAGGTGAATATAACACGAGGGTCATGGGAAAGGCAGCGGTACATTAACTCGGCCACATGTGCCATTCTCCCTGCAGCCAAAACTTCCCTGCCTCCACCATGATGACGAATCTCCACCTCCTCCCTGTCTTCCTCCTCATTTCCTTTCCTTTCCATCCATGCATGAGAGACGAGATGAAGCTTGTGTGGGAACTAGCCTCTGTTGTGCAATCAACCAGCTCCTGTTATTCCTACTCCTCAGCCTCCTTCTCATTGTTATCCATTCTGTGCTGAGCTGTAGCTAACTTACGGAAATGGATGCTGATTCGATCTACCTTGACAAATAGCTTAGGAAAATCTCGGTTGGCTTTCAGAAACTGTTGAACAACTAAGGTGAACATGTGGGCCAATCATGGTATGTGTGTGAGCTTACCAAGCTTCACATCCACCACCAGATTACATCCCTTAATGCACACGGCCATGCCTAGTTGTAGGTGCAGCGGCGAGAACCACAGATCTGTCTGGTCTGTTATTCTTTTCAAAAACTCTGTGGTGGTGTGAGGTCTGTTTCCTAGACAAACTAGCTTCAGCAGAGCTTGAAAGTTAGGTCTGGGTCACACTTGCGAGAAACTCGCATGAGTCTCGCGTCTCAATACCCAGCCCTGCAGCCAGCACTCGGGACCAGAGTGTGTGGCTCCATGTATTTCTATGCAGCTGAGCGCTCCGGTCCAAGTGCCGGTGGCAGTGCCGGGTATTGAGACACGAGACTCGTGCGAGTTACTGGCAAGTTTGACCCCGGCCTTTGTGTCAATGACAGAAAGTGAGAGACTCAGTGAGTGCTGAGTAGTGACAAGTACAGGTCAGGAGGGGGCTGCTAGGGACAGTGTGAGCCCAGAACCTCGGGGCAGTGGATTGCCTGAGATCCCCTCCGCATGAGTCCCCTTTGCCAGACTGGGAATCTGTAGATTGACGTCGGGGCCCGGTGGCACACTCCTTCTGTAAAGCTGCAGGAGAAACTGGACTCAGACCTCTAAATGCAGAGTGAGATGAATTCCAGATATACTACTAGAAAAGGAGAAGATCCCCAAGAACTAGAAGAGATAGTAAAAGGGGTGTTCTACCTATACCGCGAACCAGGGCTTATCCTCTATACCTACCTGTAAATACTGTAAATAATGTCATTCACCGATTAAAAGTTTTTTTGCTTTTTTTATGAACCTTGTGTCTCCTGGATTGATTGCTGCCCTGTTTTCAATCCTGGAGTCAGAAGAGGCCTGCAGCCCTAAAGAAAGTATGCTGCACCTCAAACACAGCTCACCGGGATTGGGACACAAGTTGTCTGTAGGAATCCAATGCGAGTGGGGACTCAAACTTGCCCATTACTACCTCGCTTGGGCATCTTATCAGTGATGTACTATGGAATCGGATTGCTCCTGGTCCCACACCATCACAGTGATGTAACAGTAGAGCACTTGTCACGCTGTTCTGTTTGTATTTGGTTGTCGGCGTGACAATGCATGTTTTTTGCCTTAACCCCTTACTCCTTTCCCCCTAATTGAGCTGGGATACTGCTGGCTTTTACCTGTATGGAGCCTGCTCAGTTCCCTGCTCTGCTGCGTAGCTGCACATGTGGTGTTAGGTCTTTGCTCTGCTGCTTGACCATTCACATGTGCGGTCCCTGGTCGCCGCTGTGGAAGCTGTCCATGGGTTGTGAGGTCATTTGAAGCTGGTGCATGACTTTCCTCGTGTGTCTTGACTGGCAGCCATGGCCAGGTGCTCTAAGCTGCAGTTCCTGCACTGATTGTGCTGCAGTGGTTTGTGTGTGTGTTTAGGGTGTGTGCAGCCACACCTTCCCTGCTTTTATCAGGGTTAGTGTGTGTACTTGAAATGCTGTCCCCAGCCAATTGCTGAGGGACAGCTCCTTTATAAGCTGACCCTGCCCTATGGGCGGGGCCAGAGCTACTCACAACTCACAAAGCTCCTGGACTTTGCCATGTGTGTCTCGTGTCTGTGTCTCTGGACCTTGTCTGTCTCGGCTATGGTACCAAATTCCCTGCCTTGATTCCTGCTTTGTCCTGTTCCCTCAACCTGTCCTGGAGGTGGTATATCCGGGCCTGAATCCTTGATCCTGTACCTGTCCCATACCAGACACCGTCTAAATTCGCCCTGGCCTGGAGGTGGTGTATCCAGGCTTGAATCCTTGATCCTGTACCTATCCTGTACCTGACCATGTCTGAACTGTCTGCTGTGTTATGTTCCTGGAATTTCTGTGTTTGGAGCACTGCACCCAGTGACTCTGAGACTCTTGTAACCGGTTTCCTGCTGAGCATCTACTATGCTGTGCTCTGACTATCATGCGGTACTAGCTCCATGCAGGACCAGCAATCCTGAGGTGTTAGCACCAACACGCTTGAGTTCCTTCCTAGGTCTGATGCCCGGAGCCTGACGACCGCAGTTTGGAAACCTGATGACCGCTGCCTGGAGCTTGATGACTGCAATGGTGCCTGTAGGTCGTGTTGGATGTCCGGAACCAAACGACTCTTGTCTGATGTCTGCCGGTGACTCTGATGCCCTGTGGGTGACCCTGATGTCCTGATGACCTCATGTACCCTGATGTCCTGATGACCTCGTGAGTCTTGATGTCCTGATGACCTCGTGTGTCCTGATGTCCTGATGACCTCGTGTGTCCTGATGTCCTGATGACCTCGTGTGTCCTGATGACCTCATGTGTCCTGATGACCTCGTGTGTTCTGATGTCCTGATGATCTCATGTGTCCTGGTTTTGTATATGTACTGTGACTTTACTTTAAGTAAACTTTACTTTATTTATACCTGAAGTTGTGCGGTGTCATCAAGTCCTATGTGTCCTTGTCCACATGCTCAGCTGCCACAGTATCCCGGTCACTGCCCTTCCCTAGTTCGGGTAGGCCCGGGTCCCCCTCTGTGGTATGGAGCATCCATATTGCGTCCCCGGGGGATGCCCGCCCCTCGCCATCGGCGTGGAGGCGCCTGCTGGGCCGCGTCTGCAGCTGCAGTCGTGACAGCACTATTTGCTAAGTCTCTCCGTATAGTCTCATGAATGTGCAGTGCTGTGATAAAGGGTTTTCCTTCCTAGATGCACTCCAAATGACATCTGATTCTCCTGCTACAGTTCCCCCTTATTCTTGAACTGCTACAGTTGAATCGCAAAACTTTACAGTTTGGCAAATGCAGAATTTGTTAAAGTCTACTAGAATTCAATTCCTTTTGAATTTATTCACTCATCTCTAACTTGGACATCCAAAAGTTTTTCTACTCACCGTTTAGGTCTCTGGCCTCTCCACTCCTCACCATAACCTGTTTGGTCATTTTCCCATCTTCAGAATGCAACTGTTCATGCTGAAATCCCCTTGCCAAGTTACAAAAAATCCACAACTTGTTGGAATTTATGTGTGCATCAGTAGCTAATACACTTAAACATTTGTCCTACAACAGCTTTTCTTACATTTCTCTCTAAATCCATGGGCATTAACATGGAGTAGATCTCCCCTTTATAGCTTCCACTCTTCTGTGATGGCTTTCTACAAGATTTTGGAGTAAGTCTGTGCTGTGGGAAATTTTGCAAATTTGTCCAAAAGAGCATTTGTGAGTTCAAACACTGATATTGAATGAGATGGCCAAGTTTCTAATCTCCATTCTTGTTCATCCCAAAGGTGTTGGATGGGGTCAAGGGCAGAAATCTCTGCAGGCTAGACAAGTTTTTCCACATCACTGGGGCACATGCTGGAACAAAAAAGAGTCTTACCAAACTGTTCCCACAAATTTGGAAGCTACAACTGTCCAAAATGTTTTACAATGCTGAAGCATTAAAGTGAGTGTCAAGCCTCCTGAGGCTGAATAAAGCGTTACCTTGATATCTTTGATCTCATATTTTATTCCAGAGAAATCCATGTTAATATTAATAAGTACAGTAAATTAGCTTTTCAGGGCTATGGACAGGACACAGATCTCATGAGAATCTGCCTCCAGAGATTTTAAATGAAAGGAGGTGTTACCAGTGTGAGGCATGTAACTAACACAGAACAGTAGAACTTGTAGCAGAGTGTATCTTTTGAGAATCCACTGGTACAGATAAGAGAACTTCACTGAGCAAGTTATCTTGAGTAATCAGTATTTACTTCATATGGGTAAACATGAGATAAGAGAATTCAGAAGCACACAGCCCATGCTGCTGGTATAATACACTCAAAAGCAAAAGTAAAAGTAGCAACAACAAGAGAGCTTCCCTCCCCACAATACAGCAAACATATAAATTCACACTATTGCCATCTGCTGTCAGGCTATTGTAAAGTCCTCCTTTACATAAACAATAAGTCCATTTCTGTTGCATATGCCAACACCCTTTCTCAACAGTAAGGACTTATTCAATCAAACAAAACTTTTTTATTAGTCTCTGGTGTTTATCAGCATTCAATGCCTTCATGAAGAAGCCTGCTGTCATTTCATCAGTAGGATAATCCTTCAAGAAGTGATACTTGACATTTCCCAAGTCTTTGATTTCGAAATGTCGCTTCAGGACTTTTAGAATGTTTTCTTTATCCATTTCTTGGTCAGAACAAATCAACATGTCGTCTACATATATGAGTACATAAATCCATCTATTCATCAGCCTTTTTGTGTACAAGCATGGATCAACTTTGCTTCTTTGAAATTTTTCATTTGTAAGCACTTCTGTGATTTTGTCATTCCACACTTTAGCTGCATGCTTTAAACCATATATGCTTTTCTGTAATATGCAAACTTTGCTTGGGTTTATTTCATCTTTGAATCCTGGAGGTTGTTCCATGTAAATGTCTTCTGTTAAATCTCCATTCAAAAATGCTGTCTTTACATCCAGATGTATCAGTTCCATCTATTTCATTGCTGCAACTGTAAGTAAATTTCTTATTGTAGTATGCTTGACAGCTGGAGCAAATGTCTCATCATAGTCTTCTCTTTTTGAGAATATCCTTTAGCTACATGTCTTGCTCGGTATCTTTCAGGTGTGCCATCTGTTTGGTATTTTACTTTAAAAATCCATTTACATCCTATGGCTTTTCTTCCTTTTGGTAAATCTGTCATTGTCCATGTATTTGAGTCATGCATGGATTTCATTTCTGTTTCTGTTGCTTCTATCCATTTATTAGCTTCTTCTTTAGGGAGTTTAGATATGTCTTTCCAAGAGGTAGGTTCATAAATTTTACTTGTGCTTGTCTTGTATGAGAGACGTTTTGGTGGTTTACCTTTGTTTTCTCTCATTGAACGTCTTGGTTCTGTGTCTGTTTGCAGTTGTATTTCTTCATTTTCAGTATTCTGTTCTTCATCAATTTCAACTACTTTCTCATCAGATACCTCTTCAACTATGTCACTGCTGTTTTTCTAATTTTTTGTTTCCAGTGAAATCATAGTGTCTTCATTTAGATCCTCAATGAATGTCACACTATTACTCACCGTAACTCTGTTTGTTTTGGGATCTAGGATTCTGTATCCCTTGCAATTTTCACTATGTCCCACAAATATTCCCTCCATGGATATGTTTTGAAGTTTGGAACGTTTTTCTGTTGGAATGAATACAAAAACTTTACATCCAAAAACTTTTAAATGATTGACAATTGGTTTCATACCTTGCCACAGTTCATATGAAGTTTTCTTCAGTTTTCTGGAAAAAAGTCTGTTCTGTAGATACGTAACTGTCATTGCTGCCTCACCCTAATATTCCTCTGGCAGTTTGGAATCTGTCAGCATACATCTCATCATTTCTGTCTGAGTTCTGTTTTTCCTTTCTGCTCCTCCATTTTGTTCATGTGTGTACGGAAAAGTTTTCTGGTATTCTATTCCATTCTGTTTTAAGTAGTTTTCTCTATTTTGTGACCTGTAAATTCACCTCCATTATCACTTCTGATGACAATTGGCTTCCTTTGAAATGTGTTACTCGACCTTGTTACATAGTCTACAAGTTTATCAAAAACTTCACTTTTGTTCTAATTAAGTATATGACTGTGTATCTTGAGTAGTCATCTATGAAAGTCACCATGTATCTATTTTCCTCCTGATGTAGTCACTTGCATGGGTCCACATATGTCAGTATGCACCAAATCAAGTGGTCTTTTGCTTTTCATCTCACTTTCTTTTGGAATAGATATTCTTGTGGCTTTAGATTTTATACAACATTCACATCTTACGGTAATTGAGCAATCTGATATCTTTAGATCTTTTGTCAATTATTTTCTTTGTAGTTCCCTTATACTGTCAGGGTGTCTGTGTCCTAGATATCTATGCCACATGTAAATACAGTTCTTGTGATCATGTGTACATACCTTTATCTGTTTCTTTGGTGTTTCAAGATTATATAATTGTTCATCTGCCTTGACATTGGTTATCACCTTGTTTCCTGCTAGAATTGCACACTCATTGTCTTTGAATTTTACAGTAAGTCCATTGGCTGTTAAACGATTCACAGATAACAATCCGCCTTCCAATTTTGGAACATACAACACATTCTATACATCTTTGAATCTTGTCCGAACTTGTTTGAACAGTTTAGCATACCTTGTCCGATACCTTCTGCGGTTATTTTGCTTCCGTCTGCAAGATAAATGGCTTCTGTCTTATCTAAATCAAGATCAGTGAAGAAATTCATGTCACTTGTCATGACTCATTGCTCCTCAATCAATAAACCAACCAAGTGATGATTTCTTGTCTGTTACTTTAAATGTGCCATTCCAATTATTCTCACATGAATTAGAAATTGTGTTTTTCACTTTCTGTGTATGCTCTTTATGTTGTAATTTTTGTTGTTCTGCTTTCCATATAGTACAGTCTTTCTTTAAATGACCTTTTTTCTTACATCTGAAACATTCTCTTGTCTCTTTATTATAGGAGTTTTTTAAATTCTGTAGCTTTAAGAGCATTTCCACTGTCCCTTTCAGTAAAAGAATCATTTGTTTGTTCTTTTCTTCTCTGATATTCATCTATTAGTTTTGTTTTCACAAAATCTAATGTGATATCTTTTCCAGGTCTTGTCTCTAGGGCATTTATTAAGGCTGTATACGAATCTGGTAAACTGCACAATAATATTGCTGCTACATGACTTTCTTTAATGTCTTCAGCAATAGACCTTAGCTGTGATATTACTTCCATCATTGAGAATATGTGCTTTTACATGTCATCATTTGCACTCAATCTCATACTGTAAAGCTTTCTTAATAGAAATAACTTATGATTTAAACTGGGTCTTTCATGTAATTTTCTTAATGCATCCCACATTCCTTTTGATGTATCCTCATTCCTTATGTGTATTAATAATTGGGCATCATCCACTAATAAGCTAATGGTGGTTCTCACTTTTCTATTCTTTCTATCCCATGTCTGATTATCTTCATCAGGTCTATCTGTATTGATTACTTCCCATAAATCGTCCTTAGATAACAACATCTCTACTTTGAATTTCCATAACTGATAGTTTTCACTGTTCAGCTTAGCTACTGTGAGTTTCAGCTCAGTGCTGCACATCATTTTTATATAATCTTAATCTTACTTGTTTTATGAAGATATTCTTCTTTCTTCTTAAGGCTGAGTTCACACATGGCGTTTTTTCCGCGTTTCCGCGGCGGTTTTAACCGCACGATTTTGTCGCGAAAAATAAGCTTCCCATGCATTCCTATGGGATTCCGCTATGCTGTGCTAATGCTGCAGTTTTTACCGCGGCGGAATCGCTTTGCGGTAAAAAACACAGCATACTCATTAATTTTGTGGAATCGCGGCGATCCCGCACCCATAGGAATGCATTGCTCTGCTTACTTTCCGCATGTGGCTGTGCACACCATGTGAAAAGTAAGCAGAACATTTGCGGATGGTACCCACGGTCTGGAGGAGAGGAGACTGTCCTCCGGGCTTTGGGTACCATATCCCTGTAAAAAATAGAATTTAAAATAAAAAATATTGTTATTCTCACCTTCCGACGTCCCGCGCAGCCTTCCCGCCTCTCTCCACGCTCCGGTCCCAGTAAGCCTTTGCGAGCGATGATGTCTGTTCTCGTGGGATCGTGAAGTCTCGCGAATGACCGCGAGACGTCGCGATCCTGCGAGAACAAACGTAATCACGGTAATTGTCGCAAAGGATTACTGGGACCGGGAGCGCGGGAAGGCTGCGCGGGACGTCGGAAGGTGAGAATAACAATTTTTTTTATTATATTTTACATTCTATCTTTTACTATTGACGCCGCATAGGCGGCCTCAATAGTAAAAAGTTGGTCACACTTGTCAAACACTATGTTTGACGAGTGTGACCAACCTGTCAATCAGTTCTCTGAGCGATGCTCCAGATTGCTTGGAAAACGCTAGCAATTCTGCAAGCTAATTACGATTGCAAAATGCTAGTTTTTCCGTGGGAAAATCGCGGGAATTTAAAATGCGATTTTCCCACGGAATGGAATTCCGGAATTCTCGCGGTAATTTCCGTGAGAATTCCGCTACGTGTGAACCCAGCCTTAGAGTCCCTGTATATCCTGTGTGTGATGATTCTCTGTAATGATCTCCAGTGTGCGGTCATCCAGTTCCTGGAATCATAACTTCCTTTGTCCCTCTGTATCTGGATTTTTTCAGCCTCTGTTCACTGGGTTTTGTCTTATCCAGTGCTTCTCCAGTATCTGAGGTTATTGCTTGGGGTTTTCAGTTTGTCTGGAACTCTGTGTTCTGGGACTATCTCCTGGGCTCATAACCTGTAGCAGAGTGTATCTTTTTGAGAATCCACAGGTACACATAAGAGAACTTCACTGAGCAAGTTATCTTGAGTACACAGTATTTACTTCATATGGGTAAACATGAGAAAAGAGAATTCAGAATAACACAGCCCGTGCTGCTGGTATAATACACTCAAAAGCAAAAGTAAAAGTAACAACAAGAGAGCTTCCCTCCCCACAATACAGAAAACATATAACTTCACACTATTGCCATCTGTTGTCAGGCTAGTGTAAAGTCCTCCTTTACATAAACAATAAGTCCATTTCTGTTGCATATGCCAACAGAACTCTCCTACAAACATATTTGCTGCAGCTGTCACAGTTCTGCTGTATAGGAACAATATTATAATCCTGTCTGCCTGTGAGATGGAAGGTAAAACACAGAGAAATCTGCAGATGTGTCAGTTAGCCTGGGGTCACACTTGCGAGAAACTCGCACGAGTCTCGAGTCTCAATACCCGGCACTACCGCCGGCACTCGGGACCAGAGAGTGCGGCTGCATGTATTTCAATGCAGCTGAGCGCTCCAGTCCGGAGTGCCGGTGACAGTGCTGGGTATTGAGACGCGAGACTCTTGCGAGTTTCTTACAAGTGTGAATCCCGGTCTTATAATCACATACAGCTCTGCAGTGAGATCAGGAGAGCAGGGAGCCGCCATTACACATTACACTGGCAACACCCCCTTTTATTTAAAATAACCTCTGGAGGCAGAATCTTATGCAGATGACTTGATTCGGCTTCCTATGACCTACATGCCCATATAGATGGCTTAGGAGGGTGGATCCTACTGAAAGATTCACTTTACGGTTTTCCTTCATTTGAACTAAGGGACTCAGGTCAAGCACTGAAACCAAACCCATAATCTCTCGTCCTCCAAACTTTATACTTAGCAAAGTGCCATCAGCTGTTCTCTAAGGTTGTTAATCTTTGCAAATCTTTATATTTTTTGCATCTTTCTCTCTTTGCAAGAATAGCAATTATATTATGTCTATTCTATTATTGTGATATGTATGTTCTACCTGGGTCTATGGTATCTTTGCATAACTACTATTCTCCACACAGGTTTATTTATTCCTGGAGCAGGTGCGCAACTGTCTAATGACAACTTAGCTCTCGCTCAGACTTAGTTCCCAAGTGACTCCACAAATAGCAATATCTGCAACATTTCTGCTGTGAATTCAGTCTGGCAGAAACCATGGGAAGAACCTATAGTTCTGTCTGTGTAACCTTTTGGTTGTCACAGACAATGGTGACTACTCTATGATCATAAGGGGGTTTCCCAGTCAGTCAACGTTTATTAATAATAGTAATAATAATAATAATAATATTTTGTTTGTATACACATTCCGCAGCACTATACAATTCACAGGACACATGCACAAATAATATTAGACATTACAAAGTAACACACTATACAATTCACACAAAGAAGTGAGGGCCACAGTTACACTTTTATAGTCACTAAGGATAAGGGGAAACGCAAAAATTAAAAAGTGCTTGAGCAAACATCTTCTAACCAGCTTACCAGCCAGTTTACATGTATGTACAGATACAAATTACTGCTAAGTGCATGGAGGGTTGGGAATCAGATGAAAGAGTGAACAAGATTCTAAGGAAAAATCATGGCAATCTGTATCATCATGGTGACATTTACATTTTAGTTTTCATTTAGAATACCGGTATTTTACACTGTTTTGATTGTTACAAGGATCAAACATGCTTTGTGTGTTTGGATTATTTAATATTTATTCTCCTTATGCTTTTCTGTTAAATTTTACTATGCCTTTTTTTAGGGATTTTATTGCTTTTATTCATTTTCCTACTTATTAGAGCAGCCTTTATTATCAACAGGAAAGACATTTTCATGCATCTGTATTTTGGTCATTATTTTGCATGAGTATTTAGACGCCAAAACCAAAAGTTAAATGTAAACAGAAAATCTACAGTATGTTAGAAAGATGTACACCTCATTACTCTTTTGAACCCAATCCTATTTGCTATTTTAATATGATTACTTCTCTTCAAAATGTACACTAGCAAAACAGTTTTGTAGTAGAAGTATGCCTAGATATAGCTGTCAACAAGAAAACTGGGGTAATTAGGAACCAATTGATACTGGTGAATTCTTTATTATTAGTGATGAGAGATGGTGCTTGGAAATAATGCTCGAAAATATGTTCGAGTCCCCACTGCTGCATGTCTTGTGGTTGTTCGACAGCCACAACACATACAGGGATTGCCTGTTTGTTACATATTATTCGAGCATGCCGAAGACACTTGGTTAGCACACAAGCATGCTCGGATAACACCTTATCTGAGTACGGTTGCTAATTACTATGTATTATCAGTCCAACAGAGGTCATTTTTGTATACTTGTTATCTTACACCTTAGGAGCCATGTGAACAGAGGCGGACATACCATTAGTGCAATCTGTGCAGCCACACAGGAGCCCAGGAGGTAATCGGGCTACATCTATCTCCAAAGCAGGTGGAAATCATTATCATAAGTAGAGTTGAGCGACTTTGGTCGGATCGCGTTTCATGAAACAAAATTTGTTTCAGATGAAACTGGTCCGACTATGTAAAAAAAAATCGGAGTCATCCGCTCAATGCCGACTTTTTTTCCCATTGACTTGCATTGCGGTCGGGTTTCGGTCGAAACTCCGACTTTTTTTGCCCTAGTCGGACCAGTTTCATCTGAAACAAATTTTGATCTGACCAAAGTCGCTCAACTCTAATCATAAGCTATTAGGGTATATGCACATGTTACAGATTTGCCTGCAGAATTTTCTGTACAGAAACTGCACCTTTTAGCAGAAAACGCAGGTAAAAATTTGCGCGTTTTTGATGCGGATTTTCATGCGTTTTTTTCATGTGGATTGTATGTGTTTTTTCTGTAAGCTAAATAAAGATATGTTATTTAACAACAACAAAAAAAGATTTGTGATGTAATTTCTGATCCAACCTCCTCTTTTAAATTTGTCCAACCAACACTCGATTACACACAGATAGACAGATCTATCTATCTATCTATATATCTATCTATCTATAGGATCCAAAAAGAATGAAGGCAGCACTCCAATAGAAAATATCAAATATAATTTAATGGCCCATGTGCGACGTTTCGGTCCCAATTGTGGACCTTTCTCAAGCTTGAGAAAGGTCCACACTTGGGACCGAAACGTCACACATGGGCCATTAAATTATATTTGATATTTTCTATTGGAATGCTGCCTTCATTCTTTTTGGATCCTATTAAGAGGTTTGGTATATACCTGAAAGGATTTTTTGCTCCCTACAGACTTTTTTTGGTGCTGCTTTTTGTTTTTGTATATTTATCTATAGATATATCTATATCTATCCATAGATATATCTATAGATATCTCCATATATCTATAGATATATCCATAGATATATCTATCTTTTGATATACCTATGGATAGATTTAGGTAGATAGATAAATAATAGCAAGGCCAATGTTTATTAATGAACAATATGTTTAATTTTGAAAAAAAAAAACAGGAAAAAAAACGGCGTGGGCTCCCGTGCAAATTTCTGCACCAGAGAGGGAAAGCTGATGGCTGGAGGCCAATATTTGTAGCCTGGAAAGGGGGTAATACCCATGACCCCTTCCTAGGCTGTGAATATCAGCCCGCAGCTGTCTGCATAGCCTTTACTGGCTATTAAAAAAGGGGGACCCCCAAAAAATTGACGTGGGGTCCCCTATATTTTATAGCCAGAAAGGCTATGAAGACAGCTGCGGGATGATATTCATAGCCTAGGAAGGGTCCATGGATATTGCCCCCCAGCTGCAAATACCAGCCAGCAGCCGCCCCAGAAATGGCACATCTGTACAATGCGCCAATTCAGGCACTTAGCCTTTCTCATCCCACTGCCGTGTAGTGGTGGCATATGGGGAAATAATGGGTTAATGTCACCTTGGTATTGTAAGGTGAGATTAAGCTCGGTTAATAATGGAGAGGCATCAATAAGACGCCTACCCATTATTAATCTTTTAGTATCAAAGGGTTAAAGAAAAAGACACAGCTAGAAGAAAGTATTTTAATGAAATTAAACACTACACATTTTTTCATTATTTTTATTAAATACCTAAATGCAAGCGAAGCCATCGTCTCCTGTAAAAAAAATAATAAATTCCCTGTACAACGCAGTCCCTTTTTAAAAACGAGTGTCTCACGACGATCTCCCCTATAGAGCAGTCCCATCAGCACATGTGACCGCTCTATAGGGCCTCCGATGACATACTGACCGGAGATAACCCTCCTGCAGAGTATCATCGGAGTTAAGCCTCTCGCTCTACGGCACTATAGCGTGAGAAAATTCTCATGCTGTAGTGCCTCAAAATGACAGGTGAAATCAGGTGACCTGTCGATGGCAGAGTGATACAGTGCAGAGGATTATCTCCGTCTTTGTATCACCGGAGCCCCTGGTGAGCGGTCATATCAGCTGATGTGACAGCTCTCCACAGGAGATCGTCGTGGAGCAATCGTTATTAATGGGATTATGTCGGACACAGGGAGTATAATGTTTGTTTATTTTTTTAAATTTTTTTTGCAGGTGAGCGAGGGCTTCGGGGATTAGGTGTAGATGGTGAGTATGTACTGTATATGTGTGTGTGTTTTTCTTTTTTTACATTCAACACATTAGCCGGATAATGGGACTACTACCGTCCTATCATTGGCTAATGTGTCACTCACTGTCACTGTAGCAGGCATAGCCGAATGGGACTTTTAGTCCCATTGGACAATGCCTTTATACACACACACACACAGCCACGCAGACTTCACAGCCCCAGCAGACCCCCGCACAGTCCCGCAAAACCCCTAGACAGCCCCGCACAGCCCCGTCAGACCCCCACACAGCCCCACAGACCACCCCGCAGAACTCCCAGAAAGCCCCACACAGCCCTGGCAGACCCCTGCACAGCCCCCCAGACCCCCCAGACAGCCCCGGAAGACCCCAACACAGCCCCACAGACCCCGCAGACAGCCCCACAGACCTCGCTGACAGACCCGCAGAACCCCACACAGCCCCGCAGACCCCTGCACTGCCCCGGCAGACCCCCTCACACAGCCCTGCACAGCCCTGGCACACCTCCTGCAAGACATCAATTCTACTGTGGTATAGAATATGTAGGAAGTGAACAATATTTAGTCATTTTCCACAATGTTTAGTTCCTGATATGTTTCCTTGTGATAAGAAATGTTAATTCCCCTTTGGGCTGCAGTATTAACAGTCGCAAGATGCCACTGTCTAGAATGTAGGTAAAAGGTGAGGTCTGCTAGACAACACAACAGGCACAGAGACAGCGTGAGAGTTAAGTCAAGCCCAGATTGGAGAGGGAGAACTGGAAGTGACATCCAAGTTCAGGAAGTGTTAGTTCAATTGAGAGAACTATCTAGCAGCAGGTCAGAGGCTGCCAGGGACAATGTGGGCCTAATTCTTGGGGCAATGGATTGCCAGAGAACTCCTCCGCACAAGTCCCATTGCCGGCCAAGGAACTGGAAATATACATCAGGGCCCGGGGGCAAACTCTTCGTGTGTAGCTGCAGGAGATATTGGACTCAAGCTCTCAGATGCCGAATGAGATGGAATCTGAATATACTGCTACAAGTAAGGAAGAATTCCTAGTGCTAGGGAAGATAGCAAGAGGGATACTCTGCTCATACAGCATATTCTACTCATACAGCATTTTTAATGCTGCGGGTCTTACTGCATGAAAAACGCAGCATCTTACCGTTCTAGCAAGGTGGATGGGATTTATCGAAATCTCATGCCCTCTGTGCGTCTTTTCAACTTTGCTTTTTTTCTGTGCAGAATTTCCCCATAGACTTGCATTAGGCGTGGAATGTACGTTTTGTGGGAATGTAACGCAACAAATCAAGTAAAGCAGGTATGATTTCATGAAAACTCACGTTCAAAGAGCCTGTTGATCTTTGTTACTTTTTTTATAACGTTGTACATGGAGGATGAAAAAAATACTGCTTCAAATCTGCACCAAAACCACATCAAAAAAGGTAGAAATGCACAAAACCATTGCAAAAGCAGAATAATAAGGGCAGATTGCTATTACACATTTTGGTGTTGACAACTGCAAAAAAAAAAGGCATCGGAAAATAAGCAGCACTTTTCTATGTGAGAACATGACCTTAGCAAACTTGCTTTAAATGTGTATGTTTCATTGTAATATTATTACTTTTAAACTTAAAAATCTCAAAAATTCATTCTAAGACATCATTCAGTAAGATAAGGCAGTAATCGCCTCTCATTAGCATAACCATCTGCCATGCCATTCTAGATTATAGCCTAACTTATTTATTTGCACAGCAGGGTGAACAAAATGAAGACTTAAATAACACTACTGATTGATTGTCTATTGTAATAAAAGTATGGTAATGGAATCCTGACTATAAGTCTTGTGATATATGACAGAAAGCTTCACTCGACAGTAGATAATATAAAATATGACATTACTTGCTTTTGGTTATCATTCTCACATTTTTTACAATGCTGTACAATCAATCAGTACTTAAAGAGTCAGATAAGAGATATTCCACAACTAACCCAGATTCGTATGCATTGTTGAATGTAACGCACAAATACAGGAAATTATAGGAAGTGGTGTATATAACTCCAATTAGCATAAGTCTAAAATATTCCTCCTAAGCTTTAAATTTGCATGAAGGATTTTTATTAATGATGACAATGTTTTATTTGGTTGTTTTGGTAAATTACAAAGGGATTCAACTGGGGGAAGTGGATGTGACTTGTAATGAGCGAACACGCTCAAATAAAGTGTTATCTGAGCATGGACGGGTACTAACCAAGTGACTCCGGCGTGCTTGAAAAATGTGTTTGAATCCCCGAGTCTTTATGCCTCGTGGATGTTCAAAAGACAATCCATGCATGTGTTGTGGCTGTCAAACAGTCGTGAGACATGCAGGCGCAGGGACTCGAACATATTATTTGAGTACGCTGAAGTCACTTGGTTAGCACCCAAGCATGCTTGGATAACACCTTATCTGAGCACGTTCGCTCATCAAAAGATGTGACTGCAGAACTTGTGGTCTTCTGTATGATCATCTGCTTTGGGAAGAACTAGACATTTAGCCCCCAAAAACTACTTTTTTTGATGAGGGGATGGGGCGGAGAGCAAGACATGATTCATCACGATGTGCATTCATCTTATTGAATTAAAAGAGGTGCAGAGTGGCATGCATCTCCATGTCTGCCTCGCCACAATTTTTACTCTGGCCAGTGTCTAGAGTAAGACTTGAAGTGTCAGGAATGCCACTGCTCATGACTAGAGTTGAGCGACTTTGGTAGGATCGGGTTTCATGAAACAAAATTTGTTTCAGATGAAACCCGTCCGACTAGGGCAAAAAAAGTCAGAGTTTTGTCATCCGCTCAATGCTGACTTTTATTTCCCATTGTCTTGCATTGGGGTTGGGTTTCGGACGAAACTCCGACTTTTTTTGCCCTAGTCGGACGAGTTTCATCTGAAACAAATTTTGTTTCATGAAACCCGATCCGACCAAAGTCGCTCAACTCACTCATGACCATACCCAGTCACGCCCCTGGATAGCCCCCAGGGCTGTGGGATTACTCGGTACCGGGCAGTGCAGATCCTCTGGGGCATACGGTAAGATGCAGCAGAGTTAGTAAAGCTCTCCACAGGCAGAGCTGTAGTCCCAGGGCAGTAGTAGTAGATGTTAAGGTAGATGATGTAGTGGTTAGACACAGAGATGTAGTAGTGCTGAAGGGGTTGCAGGGGTTGCATTCAAAGAGCACGACAGAGTGCAATTTCCTTTACCTTTTACTGTGCTGTGTAGGTACAGTCCAGGATTCAGATCACAGATGGTACAGGAGTTAGTCAGCCTGGAAGCAACTTGGGAATCTCTCTATGCAGATGTGTTGTATAGTCTCCTTTCTAGCGCTAATCTGAAGTACTTGTAGTTATGAATTACACTCAAGTTCCTCTTGTTTGCTCTTACTTAGAACTCCACTTGCATGGCAGGCAGCTGTAGCCCTCTCTCTCTGACTCACACATGTTGCTGCTGTGTCATCGAGTCTCGATTGGGAGCAGAGCATTTACAGCCTTTTGTTCCTCCGGTTTCTGCTGTGGGACCTTTAGTATCCACACAGCCTCGAACGCCGGGGTCCGATCAATGCACTTCATCTTAGGGGTGAGCTTGACTCCAGCTCAGTCCCCAGCTCGTCTCCACAAGTCCACACTCTTCCCTCTCTCTGCACCAACTCACTAACTTCCTTCCTCCTGACAACAGAGAGCACCTCCTCAGCAGTTAGGTTCAGAGCTCCCTTTGCTGGCCTGGAGTAGGAACTGTTCTGTGTTATGGAATTACCTGATAGAGAGACCATTTCATTGCTTCCAAGCATGACATCACACTCCCTAGGAGGGAGGTAATGCCACTGTGGCGACCGTAATCCTGGGGGTGCCACATTCCCCCCTAGTGCAATTCAGTACTCCCGGACTGAGGAAGCATAAACAAACATATAAACAAATGAACAATTATAACTGTTACAAGATTTAAAAAAAATGAAAAATTGCAAAAACCATATCTCAAAAATAGTCCCGGTGACAAGTAGTCCTTGTGTCACTGTCATTGGTCCATTCCTGAGCAAGTTGGTAACTATATACAAGTATAGTCCTGGCCACACATAGTCCTGTGGCCCAATTGTCCATCGAAATAAAATAAGATTCTTCAAAAGTTCTTACAGAGTCTCCGTAGGCACATATTATTGAAAGTTACATATTTACATTTTATATTTACATTTATCAATTACATAACTAATTTATACACTCACTGGCCACTTTATTAGGTACACCTGTCCAACTGTGTGTTAAGACTTAATTTCTAATCAGCCAATCACATGGCGGCAACTCAGTGCATTTAGGCATGTAGACATGGTCAAGACAATCTCCTGCAGTTCAAACCGAGCATCAGTATGGGGAAGAAAGGTGATTTGAGTGCCTTTGAACGTGGCATGATTGTTGGTGCCAGAAGGGCTGGTCTGAGAATTTCAGAAACTGCTGATCTACTGGGATTTTCACGCACAACCATCTCTAGGGTTTACAGAGAATGGTCCGAAAAAGAAAAAAAATCCAGTGAGCGGCAGTTCTGTGGCCGGAAATGCCATGTTGATGCCAGAGGTCAGAGGAGAATGGGCAGACTGGTTCGAGCTGATAGAAAGGCAACAGTGACTCAAATTGCCACCCGTTACAACCAAGGTAGGCAGAAGAGCATCTCTGAACGCACAGTGCGTCGAACTTTGAGGCAGATGGGCTACAGCAGCAGAAGACCACACTGGGTACCACTCCTCTCAGCTAAGAACAGGAAACTGAGGCTACAATTTGCACAAGCTCATCGAAATTGGACAGTAGAAGATTGGAAAAACGTTGCCTGGTCTGATGAGTCTCGATTTCTGCTGCGACATTCGGATGGTAGGGTCAGAATTTGGCGTAAACAACATGAAAGCATGGATCCATCCTGCCTTGTATCAACGGTTCAGGCTGGTGGTGGTGGTGTCATGGTGTGGGGAATTTTTTCTGGGCACTCTTTGGGCCCCTTGGTACCAATTGAGCATCGTTGCAACGCCACAGCCTACCTGAGTATTGTTGCTGTCCATGTCCATCCCTTTATGACCACAATGTACCCAACATCTGATGGCTACTTTCAGCAGGATAATGCGCCATGTCCTAAAGCTCGAATCATCTCAGATTGGTTTCTTGAACATGACAATGAGTTTACTGTACTCAAATGGCCTCCTCAGTCACCAGATCTCAATCCAATAGAGCATCTTTGGGATGTGGTGGAACGGGAGATTCGCATCAGGGATGTGCAGCCGACAAATCTGCGCCAACTGTGTGATGCCATCATGTCAATATGGTCCAAAATCTCTGAGGAATGCTTCCAGCACCTTGTTGAATCTCTGCCACGAAGAATTGAGGCAGTTCTGAAGGCAAAAGGGGGTCCAACCCCTTACTAGCATGGTGTACCTAATAAAGTGGCCAGTGAGTGTATATGGAACCTTATGGGTGGTATACCTTGGGTACTACGAACAGACCTACGTAGCACTGGTGTTGTTGGGGACCTTACTGGATTCACTATGCTTACCACTGCTGGTGTAGTGCGTTATTTACTGGCTACAGTACTGGTTACTCTGCATAGCACAGGGATTTCCTAGGACCACTTCTACTCACTGTGGGCATGACAGATGCACCACTGACAGGGCGAGGATTCTCTTGCTCCACTGCTGGTGTGGCATCCGCTGCCTGTACTTGTTGATTTTCAGGGTGGTCTTGAGTCACTTCTTCTTGCACTACCAGTTGGGGAAAGATCAAAACTGGCACTACTATAGCCTGATTCACTCTAGTCCAATTTGCAGGGAATTCACCGAGTACAGTCCTAACCTTTTCTTCTTCTATGGGCTGAAGGTTGTTTTGCTCTCCCATCTGTTCCTTTAGTTGGTCAGGGCACATCTTCAGATGATCCCTCGACACTGCTGATGAGGTTTCTCCTCCATCCTTACTGATAAGGCACACCTTGGTGTTGTCAAAGTTTGATGGTAGGACGGTGTAGGGTTCAACCTCCCATTGGCCATCTAATTTGTGCATCCTCCTTTTCCTCTTTAGGGCTTGTTTTCCTGGCGACAAGGGAATTGCAGGTGCATGTTGATTGTAGTTCTTTTCCTGCTTTTGCCTCGCCTGAGCTAGACTCTTTTCAATGTACTCTTGCACTTTACGGTATATCTGGTGATGTCACCTCAGGTGTCAGGAGTCAGGACTCCCATATCCAAATTAATAGGCAACTTGCCAGGCCTTGCTCTCATTAAGTAGGCTGAAGTACAGTTGGTGGAATTTACATGAAGGTGATTGCAGAGATCTACCAGATCTTTCAACTTCTCTGGCCACAGTTTTCTTTCTTCCAGGGGCAAGGTCTTCAATAGGTCAATTACCACTTGGTTCATCTTTTCGCACATGCCACTGGTCTGTGGATGAAACGGTGTTGTCCTGATCTTCTTGCAGCCGTACAATTACAGAATTCCTGGAACACTTCTGCCTCAAAGGCTGGGTCTTGATCAGTAAGCACTCTCTCAGGGTAACCGTGTGGTCGACAAAAGTGCTCTTGGAATGCTCTGGCTGCTGTCCTGGCTGTTTGATCCTTAACCGGCACGACTACCAGGAATCTTGAGCAGTGGTCAACGATGGTAAGAGCATAAACATAGCCTGAATGGCTTGGGACCAGCTTCACATGATCTAAGGCCACCAACTCAAGTGGCTGCTTAGCTATTATTGGCTGCAAAGGAGCTCGCTGGCTGTTATGGTCCTTCCTGCGCAGGTTACATTGTCCACACTCCCAGCACCAATTTTCAATGGCCTTCCTCATACCAGCCCAGTAGAATCTCTCCCAGAGCAAGGTCTCCAACTTCTTCCATCTGAAGAGTCCGCTCCATTGTGGTACGCTTCCAAGACCATTGATGCCTCCCTCTTTGGAACTACCACCAGCAGACCAGCTTGTGAGTACCGGCATTGATACTTCTCCAACAGTTTTCCCTCATAGATGAACAACCTGCCTCTTTCCGTCCACAACTGCTGGATTTCTTCAGAGCATCTGGACCTGGGCTGAAGTCAGCTTTGTTCAGTAGCTCCTTTACCAGTCGGACTGCGGGGTCGCTATACTGCGTATCTGCCCACTCATGATGAGGCAATGGATTTAGGGTGGCGTCTTTCACGACATAGCGTTTGTTCTTCACTCTTTGGGTGCGTTGGCCCGCAATTGGCCGGTGAAAGGCAGGTAACTCAATTTCTTCGAGTGCCTGAGGATCTTCTCCCCATCTGGCAGATTGGGCATTCAGGACAGCACATCAGCATTGGCATTCTTGCGCCCTGCTCAGTACTTGATGGTAAATTCATAGTTAGACAGCCGGGCCATCCATCGCTGCTCCAGTGCACCTAGTTTTGCAGTTTCCAGGTGAGTCAGCGGGTTGTTGTCTGTGAAGATGGTAAACTTGGCTGCAGCTAGGTAATGTTTGAATCATTCAGTCACAGCCCAGACTTTGGCGAGGAACTATAGTTTGAGGAAACTGTAGTTTTCAGGGTTCCTTTCAGTGGGACGAAGCTTCCTGCTGGCATAGGAGAGCACTCTTTCTTTGCCATTCTGTACCTGCGACAGTACCGCTCCAAGTCCCATGTGGCTGGCATCAGTATAAAGAACAAATGGTTGATCGTAATCTGGGTAGGCCAGAACGTCTTCTCCTGTGAGAGCCATCTTCAATCGAGTGAAGAACCTTTCCAATTCCTAATTCCATTCAAATGTAGGACTCTTCTTTCTGGCTTTCTTGGGCTTGCCCACTAGAAGATTTTGCATAGGGGTGGCTATGTCAGTGAAGCCTTTGATGAACCTTCGGTAGTAGCCAACCAACCCGAGGAATTGACATACCTCATGGAGGTTGCTGGGCTTCTGCCAGTCCCGGGTGACAGTGACTTTGTCAGGATCCGGTGCCACACCTTCTGCACTCACCACATGACCGAGGTACTGCACCTTGGGCTTCAGGAGATGGCATTTGGATGGCTTCACTTTCAGATCAAAGTTGGACAAAGCTTCAAACACCTCAGCCAGGTGCTCTAAATGGTCTTCGTAGGTCTTGGAGAAAATAATGATGTCATCAAGATACAACAGAACTGTGTCCAAGACAGCACTCTATTAACCATTGAAATGTCCCTGGGGCTGTGCAGAGCCCGAACGGCATGTAGTTAATCTCACAGAGACCCATTGGTGTAGTAAACGCTGTCTTCTCTTTGTCTGCCTCTGCCACGGGAACCTGACAATACCCACTAGTGAGATCTAAGGTGGAAAAATAGTTAGCAGTTTTCAGTGCAGCTAATGACTCTTCAATTTTGGGTAATGGGTAGGCATCCTTATGTGTAATGCTGTTAATTTTACTGTAATCAACACACATTCTCATGGTACCATCTTTCTTTTTCTCAAAGACTATTGGAGCTGCCCAGGGGCTACAACTATCTCTGATTACCCCAGCTTCCTTCATCTCCCGCAACATATTCTTGGCACATTGATACTGTGTTGGGGGTATAGGCCGGTACCTCTCTTTAATGAGTGGGTGATCTCCAGTGGGGAAGTGATGTTAAACCCCTTTTGCCTTCCCAAAGTCTAGAGGATGTTTGCTGAATACCCGCTCATACTCTTGAGCCACTCGGTACACCCCATTCTTTTGATGTGAAGGGGTGGAGTCAGTGCCCACATGCAGCTGCTGATACCACTCCTCCAGCTGCTTCAAAGAGCCATTGTCCTCCACCTGGTCGGATGAGACCAAGGGCTCTGCTGCTTGTATGGCGATGTTACTGACAGTAAACAGCTTAGCAACTGTGGCATACCGAAGTATTGTGGCCTCCTCCTCCCCAAAATTTAAGATGCGTACAGGTACTTTCCCCTTGCGAACGTCAACTACCCACTACCCCTCTGGCTGTCAGGACCGTGGGCCGGCTATCAGAGTACACTGGCTCTACCAAAGCTTGGTAATCTTTTCCTCTGAGGCCTATGGCTGCCCGACACCAAATTAACATTTCACCCCTGGGGGGTATTGCAATGGGGAATGAATCACTCACTCTGACGATGCCAATTTCTCCGCCAGATAGTTCTACTTGCTGTCTTTGCATCAGGGCCTTGATCTCCTTCTGAAGGTCTCGCTGTTCACTGGAACCAGCAGTCTCAGCTACCTGTTGCAACAAAACAATAACCTCGGCAAAACAATTTTCAATCACATTAGTACCTAAGGTCATTATTGGGTTACATTCCCGATGATCAATGTCTACAACTATCAGACCTTGGTTTTTCAACTCTACCTGCCCCACCTTAATGGTAATCTCTTTACATCCCACTTGCGGCAAAGTCTGACCATTGCTGGCAACTACTGTCAGCTCATCACTTGGACCGCAAGCAAGTTCAGAGTCAGCCCAATACCTTTTGTAATGAATATATGGCATCGCTGTCAACTGAGAGCCGGTGTCCAGCAAAGCGTTCATGGGAATGCCATCAATCACCACTGGGAGGATCGATCGCCCTCCAACATACTTGGCTCGCCAGTTCTTTGGGCCTTGTTGTCCTACTCCTGGGGGTTGGCCCTCTGCCCCAGGGTGGCAGAATCTTGTGATGTGGCCTGCTTTGCTGCAGCGGCGGCAGATGGGACATCCAATTTTGGTCATAGCGATTGTTGTCTCTCCCTCCTCTTCTTCCTTAGCCATGGGACGTCCTCTGAACTGGAGACAAGGTGGATCTTTTCTTTTGAGGACTCTTGCATGGACTGTATGGTTTTGGCAAGTGCAGCCGTATTTTTGGTCAGCTCTTGGACTTGAAGGCGTAGTTCTGCAGATGGATCACTATCTAGAGTCTGTGCATCAGCCTCCACAGGGCTCTGAGGGAAAGATGCTGGCTCTTGGTGGTATGTAATTGCTGGGCGCCAGGGGGGCACTGGACGGCTGACATTTGGTTCATGCAGCACCCGGATAGCCCCGTCTTTAAAGTCTGCAAAGCCCAGATCAGGGTTTTGTAGGGCCATGATACGCAGCTGTGTCCTGTGGGTGCTGGACAGCAGTCCCTCAAAAAATTGCTCCTTTAACAGTCTGTCTCCATCCCACACGCTGTCTGCGTCAATCTGCTTTATGGCCTGCAGCGCCTCCTGCAGGTTAAGAACATAGTCCTGTATACTGTCCTGCAGTCTTTGTTTGCACCCAAAGAATTTCAGTTTTATTTCTGCTGCAGTGCGCGTGTCAAAGGTGCTCCTCAGCTTAGCCAGAACTTGCTTAGCAGTCTCATTATCAGTGTCCTGCCAGGACTTTACTTCTCTTCGCGCTGCACCAGTTAGCTGCCAAATAAGGATGTTTACCTTTTGGCTTTCAGACAGAGGATATGCGTCAAATAAACTGCACAGTCTCTCCTTAAAATCGCACAGGGTATGTGACTCCCCTGAGTATTGTAGTAGCCAGGCCGCTCCTAGCAGCATTATTGGTACTGCAGCGGTGGTTGCTTGATCTTGCTGTGCTCTGGAGGCGGCTCTAGCTGCCGGATTCTGCGGCGCTAATGGAGCCATAGCTGCACTTGCCCCTGCATCTTGCGGCGCTGTGGGGGGTATGGCGGCGTCCACCGCTACATCTTCACCTGCCTCCGACATTCTCTTCCCCCCAGTTAACGTTAACCAGGCTCCATGTTCCACTGGTTTACCAGGTCGCAGCTCCGCAGGCTGGATGATCGGAGCACGCTGGGATTGCAGGCCTCAGCTTCTCACTTCCCGCCCACTGATCTCTTCGCACGCAGCACTTTACTTTTCACGCTCTCTTGCAGGCTCCGCCCATGACGGCACGCCCCTTCAGCTTCCCAAGTGCGCGGTGTGGCGGAGTAATGGTGGCAATTGCACAATCAGTCTATGGTACACAGTACAGTCTCTGGCACACAGGACCTGGTGGCACCGGGCTTCAGAATCCTGTTTGTGACATCAAAAAGGATTGCCCCCAGGGCTGTGGGATTACTCGGTACTGGGCCAGTGTCTTAAAGGGATATGTCGTGGTGGCAGTGACCCGGTCCGTGGACCTGGGTGTCCATGTAAAACAGGTAGAATGAAGCTGAATAAAGTTTATAGGTAGATAGTTTGTGACACCACCTGTGGTATCTGGCCAGAAGGGGGACCAGCGCTGAAGTGCAGATCCTCTGGGACAGATGGTATGATGCAGCACAGTTAGTAAAGCTCTCCACAGGCAGAGCTGTAGTCCCAGGGCAGTAGTAGTAGATGTTAAGGTAGATGATGTAGTGTTTAGACAGAGATGTAGCAGTGCTTGAAGGGGTTGCAGGAAGAATTCAAAGAACAAGACAGAGTGCAGTTTCTCTTACCTTTTACTGTGCTTTGTAGGTACAGTCCAGGATCCAGATCATAGATGTTACAGGAGTTAGTCAGCCTTGAAGCAACTTGGGAATCTCTCTATGCAGATGGGTTGTATAGTCTCCTTTCTTGCACTAATCTGAAGTACTTGTAGTTATGAATTATACTCAAGTTCCTCTTGTTTGCTCTTACTTAGAACTCCAGTCGCATGGCAGGCAGTTGTAGCCCTATCTCTCTCTGACTCACACACATTGCTGCTGTGTCGTCAAGTCTCGGTTGGGAACAGAGCATTTACAGCCATTTTTTCCTCTGGTTTCTGCTGTGGGACCTTTAGTATCCACACAGCCTCGAACGCCGGGGTTCGGTCAATGCGCTTCAGCTTAGGGGTGAGCTTGACACCAGCTCAGTCCCCAGCTCTTCTCCACTCGTCCACACACTTCCCTCTCTCTGCACCAACTCACTAACTTCCTTCCTCCTGACCACAAAGAGCACCTCCTCAGCAGTTAGGTTCAGAGCTTCCTCTGCTGGCCTGGAGTAGGAACTGTTCTGTGTGCTGGAATTACATGATAGAGAGACCCTTTCATTGCTTCCAAGCATAACATCACACTCCCTAGGAGGGAGGTAATGCCACTGTGGTGACCGTACTCCTGGGGGCGCCACACCCCCATCCCACCCACTTTATCAAAGCTAGGCAAAAATGTTGTGAATAGGCTAAAACTGCAAAAGTTTTGATTAGCCTCACATTCTCTAAACTTGACTTACCCCACGTGACTTACCCCAGTTTTCAGAGAATACCTCTTTACATATCTAATATTGAGCGATACCTCATGGTCTTTTATGGAGTTACAATCATACAGATTATAGATACTCTACACAAAACAGACATATAACATGGTCGTGTGTGAACTGTGATTTTTCTGCATAATAAACTTGGCTGTCCCATCTTTCGTAAAATAAATGAAATCTGTCAGCAGGATTTTTTCGCTATATTAATAAGAGAGCAACATGTGGTATGGGTTAAAACACAGAATTCAGTGATATGTCAATTATTAGGCTTTGTGCTGTTGTTTCAATACAATTAGTATTTTAGCAGCAAGAGATTATCATTGCCTGACTAGTTGCACTCCTGCATTCTGATCTAGATATGCCCCTACCACTGAGCAGCAGCTTACTCTAAATATACAATGTACACAGAAAGCTGCTAATCAGTTGTGTGGGTGGGGTTGGCTTTCTGAACTTTGTTACAAGCTACATCTAAAAATTCTGATTGTATCACAACTTTTGCACCCAGTATACTAAATGATACACCTCTGGAATCAAGATCTCTTTTCCTGCATTATGTTGATCTCAAATGAGGTAGCAAAAACCTTCTGACAGCTTAGTTTTAAGTGTAATCATTGACAAGTATTTTCCTTAGCCTGTGTTTGACCTAAAACAGTATTGATGTATTGTAGGATGCACCAGATACGATGCAGCAGGTGAAAATATAAATTACGCTTTCCCTCAAGTGCAATTTAAACAAGTCATGAACAAATGCAATTCTGTCACATTTTTATAGTTTTTTGTGTTTTGCTATTTTAGTATTTATTCATTATAAATTAATCCCCTTAGGGAATTTGAGCTTGTTACGTATGCTTGCTTATACTATATACTCCAATACCACATTATGGCAGTATATAAAACAAATCACTGTCTCTAATGAAAGAATACACCACCAGAACCACCAGCAGTACAAGAATACAGCACTATATCCATCAACAGTACAAGAATACCACACCAGAACCACCAACAGTACAAGAATACAGCACTATATCCATCAACAGTACATGAATACCACACCAGAAACACCAACAGCACACGAATAACGTACGGAAATAACTATCAGCCCATGAACTCAGCAGCACAAGCACCATTACTACAGGAATACAACAAGAGAACCATCATCAGTACATGAAAACATAGTAACCTGAGAAAGGAAGGAGTTGGATCAACTGCGAAACACAAAATGCAATAAAACCTCTACATCTATTGTACTTTGGACATCATTCATCCACTGGCAGCACCTGGAATATTCTGCATGTTTCTTTTATTCTCAAATGTTTATAAAAAATAACTCAAGTGAGTTCAGTAATGCATCTACCATATAAGAAGGCTGCACAGTGACTATGGGGTTCATCATGGAAGGAGACTCTTCAGTAATCAACATCATTTTCTTATCATTGTTAAGTAGTACATATTAATGCCAAATTAACACATTCGTGAGACATCGACTGTGCTCCGACTGCTTTACATACATAGCTTGACTGTTGGTTCGCGTGAGCTGAGCTCTAAGGCTGACTGCCTTAAATACAGGTGCTTCCCATAAAATTAGAATATCATCAAAAAGTTCATTTATTTCAGTTCTTCAATACAAAAAGTGAAACTCATTATTATATAGAGTCATTACAAAAAGACTGATCAATTTAAAGTGTTTATTTCTGTTAAAATTGATGATTATGGCTTACAGCCAAGGAAAAAACAAAAGTCATTATCTCAGTAAATTAGAATACTTTATTTATAACACCAGCTGGAAAAATTATTTTAAAATCTGAAATGTTGGTCTACTGAAATGTATTTTCAGTAAATGCACTCAATACTTGGTCATGGCTCCTTTTGCATCAATTACCGCTGTGTGGCATGTAGGTGATCAGCCTGTGGTACTGCTGAGGTGTTATGGAAGCCCAGGTTGCTTTGATAGCAGCATTCAGCTCATCTGCATTGATGTGTCTAGTGTCTCTCATCTTCCTCTTGACAATACCCTATAGATTCTCTATGGGGGTTAAGGTCAGGCGAATGTACTGGCCAATGAAGCACAGTAATACTGTTGTTTTTAAACTAGGAAGTGGTACTTTTGGAAGTGTGGACAGGGGCCAAGTCCTGCTGGAGAATGAAATTTCCATCTCCAAAAAGCTTGTCGGCAGAGGGAAGCATGAAGTGCTCTAAAATTTCCTGGTAGACGGCTGCGCTGACTGTGGTCTTGATAAAACGCAGTAGACCTACACCAACAGATGACATGGCTCCCCAAACCTTGATAACTTGATTTACTTGGAGTTATAGTCTGCTGTTTAAGTGTTCCCTTTATTTTTTTTTAGCAGTGTATATGAGTTTCACCTTTTGTATTGAAGAACTAAAATAAATTAACTTTTTTGATGATATTCTCATTTTGTGAGAAACACCTGTATATACAAAGTCTACATAGAAGAGTCTATGTAACTTTGACATTCTTACATTGAATATATTTACCATGTTTATCACTCCCAAGATCTCTGACTATAGAGCTAGTATTCTAATTATTATTTTCATTTTATAGATACTATATAAAAAATATGATTTCCAAGTGAACAGGTAGATAAATTCAATCCTGGAGCCATACATCTCAATATACTGTACAAGCATTACTAAAGTATATCCTATTGTAGAATCACTTTTAAAGTGGTACTGTCATAGCAAACCACTTTTTAAACAAATTAGATGATTATATTTTTGCCTTGCTTCAGCTGTCATGTCATCCATTACTTGGAAAGAGAAAATATCTATGAAAAACTTGTCTACTTTTGATAATTGTACATAATGTTAGCTAACGGTATAGGAAATCTATTGTCTGTGGGAGGATATGTTGATTTTCCAGAGAATTATATACGTGATCCTCTTTAACCTGAAATATCAGAGAAGTGAATGGAAATCTTCTGATCTGTCTTTAACTGCCATAGTCTAGCACAAAACCGTAAATCCCTTTTGTATCCCTTCTTTTGTCAGAGAAAACTGCGGAAAGAAAGAGTTCCCTTAGGATGCATTTAAAGTGGTCTGAATAGTGGAAATGTTTTGTATCTGGTTGTTAGATTTTAAACATTATCTGTCAAAATTGTACTGACACAGAAGAATTTCAAGGGTACAATTTAGTACAATGGACTTTTCAAAATTAGGAAATCAGTATGACACCCTAATAAAAATCTATTAGTGGGTAAACAACCCCCTGGTGCTGTGACACATGCCAAGGCAATCAGAAAGGGCTATGGTTTCAGTCTCTGCGCCTCTATGGGGGCTGTTTAGTTAATGGTATTGACCTACTAATACAGTAGAATTCTATTTGTGCATCATTTTGACACATCTAAACTGTGAGAAAGAATCTATGTAACTTTCACAGTTTCATAAAGAATATTTTTATTACATAAGCAATTGGTTACAATGAGAATAATTAATAATGCACAAATGCTACAATACTGTGCTTTTGTAATAGAGCTTTCTGTATAAAAACAACATAAAAGAGTCAACATACAACTCAGATCAAAAAAAAATATTTAAAATAGCGAAGACATTGTAACCTATAAATATTTCAATGCTTATAGAAGTTTTATAGACACCTTGATCAATTTACAGCTATAGTTCTTAGGTGTATTAAAGGGAATGTCACCTATTTTTTGGCATATAAGATGTGGCCACCGGCATCAGGGGCTTATCTAAAGCATTCTGTAATGCTGTAGATAAGCCCCGATGTAACTGAAAAGTAAGAAAAACGAGTTAGATTATACTCACCGGGGGGGCGTCGCGGTCCGGTCCAGCGACTCCCATCTTCCAGCGATGACGTCCTCTTCCTTGCTTCCCATGGTGGCTCCGGCGCAGGCATACTGCTTTGCCCTTTCATAGTCATTCTATGTAATCTATTGCTTAGGCTTCTTTCACACTTCAGTTTTTTACAATCAGTCACAATCCGCCAGGTTTTGAAAAAAACGGATCCGCAATTTTCTTTTGAGGATTCCCCATTGACTTACATTATTGGCGGATTGTGACAGATTGCCGTCCGTTGCATCTGTTTTTTTTGCCGATCCGCCAAAAGTTGCTGTCCGTCACCATCCTCAAAGATTTGAAAACGGAGCTTGCAACGTTTTTTTCTCTGGCGGATCCTCCAGACACTCATTTAACCCGAAATTCATTCTGGGTGCCGGACAAAAAATTCTCTCTCTCTCTCTCTCCCTCTCCCTCTCTCCCTCTCCCTCTCCCTCTCTCCTCTCTCCTCTCTCTCCTTCCTTCCTTTTCCAGGCTGCGATTCCTTTAAAATTCTTCATTTGTCGGATCCGTCAAAAAAACGGACAGGTGCCATCCGTTGTCATCAGTACTAAAACGGATCCGCCATCCGTCCTTTTGGTGGATTTTGACTGATGCAAAAAACTGAAGTGTGAAAGAGGCCTTAGTCATTCAAATAATGTACAGTTAACACAGTGTTCTAATAGTCAGTCATTATTACCTTGGCACAAATCACAATCATAGCCGAGCACTCGTATTGGCCAATCCGTGGCTTTTTTGGTCTTACATTTACCTTACATTATAAAAGTAGATTTTTTGAGTGCAAAGTTTCAAGTCTTCGGGGATAGGATTTAAAAACATTGAATCAAGTGGGTCTAAGAGTTTTCTCCAGAAGTGGAATCTAGGACATGTAAATGCTTTTTACTAATTGAACACACAAACTTCCGTTAGAGTTTAAATATTTAGATTCATTTGCCGTAGAGACTTATTCTTTTTAGGTTGAGAAGAAATAAAAAGAACATTTTCTACATACTGATGTTAGAACAGTTCGGTAAGAATGAAAAATCCTGAGAACCTTGTTTAGACACTTTAGTTAAATATGATCAAAACAGGCATTTATCTAGTGCTGACAGAAAGTGACTAGACATACTAATTATTTCACCATAATTACTTACTTATACCAGTTAGATTTCTTCCCCTTATGAAGCCTTGCAACGTGACTTTAGACATTTTGCGAATCTTTTGAAAAAGGAAAATATTTCCATCTGCTGCCACTTGTTTCTGAGTTTTTTAGGGTATTTTATTGGTTGACTTGGTGAGAAGCCTTTGATGAAGGTATATTGTTTCTCCTTGAGGAAAGCACTAAGCTAGAACAAATGGAGATTAATTTTAATAAATCATATGCAAGCTATGTCTTTTCAAAGAAGAAAAAGTCTGTCCCCATAGAGTCATCTACTAGAGCTGGCCACCCTAGCAGTCAATGTCGACCCTAAGACAAAACTTGCCACATGTAGGAAAAAGCTGAGAAGCAAAAGCGCAATCGGGTCTTATAAAATGATAAAGGACAGTAAAGTGCAAGCATACTCAAATTTTTGTATTGGCTCCAAGTTATGATGCACATTAAAAAAACAGGTATGGGAAAGATCAATATGGCAACTGATTTCTATGTAATTTTGTGTTAAACCTGAATTTACCATCCAGATTTACCACTGTTGTTTGAGTATTATTACTGACATTCCAATTCCAGGAACAGAATATTAAGAATGTGTTGGACAGACAAGAAAAAGGACTGTGATAGTAAGTTTCCTGTGAACTATTCATGTTACTAGTAGAAAGAATACAATGACAATTAACCCTATCATAAAGTGTAAGATAATGTACAGAATGATAAATGTGTTGCTATGTGCTATGTTATGCTGTTTCTTTATTACAAATGTATGTTGCATATTGAGCTCATGAATATGTAAGGTGATGTCAGATATCTATATCTGTATTTTTATCATTAAAATTTGTAACAACAGTGCCTAAAACTGCATAATGATCTAAGGCTGGTTTCACATTGGCATTTCACAGACCTGCATCGGTCTGCGCACAGCCACAGTTAAGCTCCGCCCCCTGCCACGCCTCCTCCGTTTAGCTCTGCCTATGGGCGCATGACGCTGCATGCAACCTGCGTCCCCTATCTTTAGCACTGGGGATGCAGGCCGTGCGCAGGTATGCGTTTGCCAGCGCATGTGTCCTTTTGATGGTGCGCCGACCAGCACCAAACGCAACCTGTTGCATTTTGGTGTGCTCGGCG
The DNA here is from genome assembly GCF_039654945.1 of Dendrobates tinctorius. Classification (NCBI taxonomy): domain Eukaryota; kingdom Metazoa; phylum Chordata; class Amphibia; order Anura; family Dendrobatidae; genus Dendrobates; species Dendrobates tinctorius. Next base: position 16,141,308 of record NW_027361783.1, read on the forward strand.
CACCGTCAAAAGGACGCATGCGCCGGCAAATGCATACCTGCGCACGGCCTGCGTCCCCAGTGCTAAAGATAGGGGACGTAGGTCGCATGCAGCGTCATACGCCCATAGGCGGAGCTAACCAGAGGAGGCGTAGCAGGGGGTGGAGATTAGCGGTGGCCATGTGCAGACCGATGCAGGTCTGTGAAATGCCAATGTGAAACCATCCTAATATGGCCTCAAATAAATTGATAAAAATGAAATTTATTAAGGGATATCCAGTTTACATAATCCCTCTTATCTACCACATTAGGCTGTGTCCCTGCTACATTTTCTGCATTTACACTGAAAAATCCACTGTATTTACAGGTCAAGTAAAGTAGATGAGACCTCATGGTAGTTTAAAGATGCTGTGTTCTGGGACATAGTTCACCCGTGCATGAGCACTAATGCTTTTTGGCTTTGTCCGCAGTTGGGCAAAGCATACTGCGCGTGCGCGAGTCAAAATTCCATTGCGCACGTGCGTACTATAGAGGACAACTACTGAATTTCCCGGAATTATTGCGGACAGCAGCCAAGGAGGGGTGGAGGAAAGGAGACGAAACACCGCCCATTGGACCGAACACAAGGCATTTACAGAGCCCGCCAAAATGAGGTGACAGATTCCCTTTAATAATAAATAAATTGAGATGTCTTGAAAATTTTGTTAACATTTTTTTTTAGAATTTATGTATCATTAACACGTCTATAAATCCTGTGATTTTCAAATTTCCACGACTTTTCCTTCTTGGTGTTATCATTTCAATGTTTATGAATGTATTTAGGTGAAACAGACAAGAATGTAAAATAATAACCGTACGAATGACAGAGAAGCAGATGTGCATAAAACTAAATTAAAGCAAGCGGGAAACAGGAAGGTGTGTACTCCATCTGGCAAGACATGGTACATCAATAATGGCCAACTTTAGCCCAACCACATCTGGCTGCACTCTGGCACTTTTTTACCATATAGTTACAAATTACGAATGGCAGCTTCTCCTAGCACCTGCACTAAATGGAACAATAATTCTTTCATGTAAGTGGACAATTATGAATGAAAATTTTTTCTTGCAGCAGCTGTGCTAATCGAAAAAAGGTAGTCAGAAATACTCCATACATAAACCCTTATTGCTGCCAACGCACTCAGTTTAGCCGGCAAATCATCTGCCATTATAGTGCATGTGCCACTGCACATGTAAACCACTGAAGAGACATGAATACACTGACACATTTCTGAGATATATAGTGTAACAGTAAAGTTTTCAAATAGTCTCCGCATCTAAACAAAGCCTAGATACAGCATGGAGAGTCTTGGTATTTCAAATTGTTGCCTGATCATTTTCTCCAGTCTGTGTCTGATGTGTCTAATTTCAGTGACAACAGCAGGCAGAACAGTAACCTGATGATATTCATTTACACGTTGTCAACAGAACTCCGGTGGTGTATCGATTTCTTCCAGCAGTTTATATCATATTGCACTTTATTTATATTTCTCAGTTGCATTGTGTTATTTTCTGTATTAGTGACGTGGGACAATTCCTGAAATGGGATGCACGGAGTCATTTAATTAAGCAATTGTCTATAAAATATTGGAAGTTGTCATTGGGGAAAATAACCTGGGATAGAGGCTTCTATAGTCATTTTCTCTGGTCAAACCTGTTACCTCTTTATTTTATTCAGAGCTGCTGCCACAGTATCACAGCATGCGGCTGGCTAACTCTAATATTTATTGCAAAAATGATATGTTGTTCCTTACTTTACTAACTGTTTGCGTCTAGTCTCCCTTCTGTGTTTTTTCTTGTTCACAAACGATGAATATATAATCACTATACATGTATATGTACATTTACTGTATATACAGTATATACTGTACATATATATGTTGATATATACAGTAAATATATATATATATATACAGTACATACAGTCATTGCTGAAAGTATTTCTCTCACAAAATTATTGTAATTACGCGTCTTGCTATACACATGTTTATTTCCTTTGTGTGTATTGGAAAAGCACAGGACAAAATTGTTGGCACTTTTCCAAAATTAAATAAAGTCCCCCCACATTGACATGGTTTACTGTGCGGTGGACTCTGAGAAAATGTCTTCCGGGGGCCGCGCATGCGCAGATGGAGATCTCCCGAGATCTTGGTGCTGAAATGTCCATCTGCGCATGCCCCGACATCCATTTTCCCTGAGTCCACCGCACAGTAAACAATGTCAATATGGGGGCTCTGGGCTTTCGCAAAATGTCGGCAGAGCCCCTGCACCACCGAACACCTGCTGCGGCGCACATCGGAACACCCCCTCATCCCAGCCTTTGGCCTGCAGCAGCGCTCCACTCTTGCCTCCCTTGCGACTCCGGGACCCTGCTCCACCGTGGCCGGTAAGGTATGTCCGCATTATAAGACGCACCCCCATTTCCCTCCCAAGTTTGGGGGAAAAATGTGCGTCTTATAATCTAAAAAATACGGTAAACATGTGTACATCAAAGCAAGTGTAATTGAAATAATTCTTGGAGAAATACTTCATTTTCTGGAACAATTTCAAGGGTGCCAACACTTTTCGCCATGGCTTATATATATTGGGGAAAATAAGTATTTGATACACTGCCAAATTTGCAAGTTTTCAAACTTACAAAGAATGGAGAGGTCTGTAATTTTTATTGCAGGCTTCAAATGTGAGAGACAAAATCTAAAAATAAAAAAACAGAAAATCACATTGTATGATTTTTTAAATAATTAAATTGCATTTTATTGACTGAAGTAAGTATCTGACCATCTACCAACCAGTCAGAATTCTGTTTCTCACAGCCTGTTAGTTTTTCTTTAAGAAGCCCTCCTACTCTGCACTCAGTACCTGTATTTATTGCACCTGTTTAAACACATTACCTGTATAAAAGACACCTGTCCAAACAATATCAATCACACTCCAACCTTTCCACCATGGCCAAGACCAAAGAGCTGTCTGAGGACATCAGGCTCAAAATAGTAGACCTGCATAAGGATGGGATGGGCTACAGGACAAGAGGCAAGCAGCTTGGTGAGGAGGAAACAACTGTTGGCAAAATTTAGAAGACAGAAAAAGCACAAGATCACTGTCAATTTTCCTCTGTCTGGGGCTCCATGCAAGATCTCATCTTGTGGGCTAAGAATGATTTGGGGAAAGGTCAGAAAGCAGCAAATAACTTCATGGGAGGACCTGATCAATGACCTGAAGAGAGCAGGGACCACAGTCTCAAACATTACCATTAGTAACACACTATCTCATCCATTGGTGCCTGTGTCACATGACCGCGGGTTGCCGATGGGTTGGCATGACAACCCGGGGTCTTTAGCAGAACCCTGTGGTTGTCATTGCCAGATAGTTATTAGCGCCACCTAGCAATCGGCGCTCATAGCAAGTGAACATTTTAGCTTCACAGAGCAGGGCTGAAGACTGCTGAAGCAAGTAAAATGTAAAAAAAAGTTTTAAAAAATATTTAAAAAAAATATATAAAAGTTCAAGTCACCTCCAATTCGCCCCATTCAAATAACACGATAATAATACAAGAAAATATGCATCATTCATAATCACCGAATCTATCAAGATATAAAGAGAATTAATCCAATCGGTAAACGGCGTAACACGAAAAAATCAAAATGGCAAAACTACATTTTTTTGGTCCCTGCAACACTGCATTAAAATGCAATAACAGATGATCAAAAGATCGTATCTATACCAAAATGGTATCAATAAAAAAGTCATTTCGTCACCCACCCATGATCACGAAAAATAGAGACGCTATCGGTCTCGGAAAATGGCGATTTTTTTTTTTTTTTGTTTTTAGAAACTTTGGAATTTTTTTTCACCACTTAAATAAAAAAGAACCTAGACATGTTTGGTGTCTATGAATGCATAATGTCATAGAATCTAGTATCCATAACCTGTGATATTATATCTTTTAAGAAACGCATTCAGGCCCTCTTTGAACTTTTTTAGTGAATCAACCATTACAACATGTTGGGGCAGAGAATTCCTTAATCTCACAGGTATTTCTGTAAAGAATCGCCTTCTGTGATGATAACTAAACCTTATTTCCTTTTAATGTAGAGGTTAGGCCCTTGTCATTGTTGAAGGCCTAAAAAAGATCATTAAAAAAGATCTCTGTACTGTCCCCTCATAAATTTGTACATTATAATAATATCGCCCCTAAGCCTTGAGTTTTCCAAAGTAAATAACCCCAAGTTTAATCTCACTGTCTTACAGTAGTATTACAGTCCACCCATGGCTTTAATAACCTTGGTTGCTCTACTCTAGTTCAGCTATGTCCTTCTTATACTTTGGAACCCAAAATTGTACACAGTATTCAAGGTGTGTCTGCACAAGTAACTTTTATAGAGGTAAAACAATGTGTTTGTCATGACATCTATTCCTCTTTTATCTAGGATTTTATTTACTTTGGCAGCAGGTGCCTGACATTGCACTGGTCAGTAAAGTTGACTGTTCTGTATATCCATGCACTCAAGTACTTTTCAGTGACGGTTTTAACCAGTGGTTTTTTCCATTTAGTACATAATTATACATTTTATTTCCCCACCTGTCTCTTGAAAAAAAGTAATTAATCTGCAGATATGAGGTTAATAGCATACTGAACCTGCCTGGCGCTGGCACTTAGACCCTTGCAAGAAATGAACTTTATTTACCCCTGGCAGCGATAGACATTCAGTCATAGGGGTGTCGCAAGCATGGGTTCAGTCACCTTTCTGTGCAGAGAAAATGTGATACCCCAGAGTCCGGTTGTCACAATGACATTGCCTCCCTCTAAGAGGTGAATTCATGCTTGGAGGCAGAAGGGGGGCCCCCATGCCAGGTAACATAGATTAAATCACAATTCCTGCTGCAGGTTAGAAAAGGGAGCTGCCTTATAAATTCTGGCCAGCAGAGGGGGTTGGTGAGTCAGCTAGAAGTGAGCTGAGGGAGTTGTCATGGAAACGAGAGGAGCTGTGAGGAAATGACAAGATAGTTAAATGTGAGGTAAAGCGATCTTTCTGGAAGAACCAGTCAGTTCAAGACAGGGAGCTGATCTGACAGGAGGGAAAGGTTGATAGCAGAGAGAAGAGGCTTTGGGGAAGCTAAAACTACGTATAGCAGACCCAGAGTAAAGCGCTAATAGAGAGAAAGAGGATGCCAGAGTCCTAGGCTGACATGAGCTGTATGCCCTGATAGCCGAATCTGAAAGTCCAGGGGATTGTAAATTCCTGTGCGACATTGAACACCTGAGGGCACGGCAGCAGATAAGGAGCCCGGGGCTGACGGTGAAAAGGACGGTACCCGTGGAATAGGCTCATGCTGACAGCCGTACATTTTAGTTAAATCATCACGCAATTGAGGGTCGCAGCATAGTTATAAACAGCGGAGACCCACACACAAAGCACAGAAGGAAGGTCCAAAATCCACACCTGGCAGGGTGGATCCCCTGAATGCCTCCAGGCGAGCCAGATTCAAGCCATCACCTGTATGTGGTACTCTGCAACCAATTACCAGTAAAAGGTAAAGAAACTGCACCTCTCTGCGTCCTTCTCTCATTTCTCTGCACCCCAACGTACACAGCCATCTTAACTATTAATCAATTATCTTTGCTCTGGGACTATTGCTCTATCTGTGGAGAGCTATTTTCACCTCAGCTGCGACACACCAACAGTCTCAGGGGAACAACACCGCAGCGCTGGTCACCTCTGACCAGAATACCACAGGTGGCGTCACGTATTTAATCATCTATAAACTTTATCTTCATTTTTATCACATCTAACAACATCGCAAACAACTTTCCCCCCTTTATTTTATTTCATGGATGCCCCAGGGCCACGGACCAGGTCACCGCCGCCGTGACACCGTCCCCCATTGAAGTCGACGGGCCCGTTACCGAGTACCCCATGGCCCTGCGCCACGCTCCAACTGGCGTCACGAACAGGATTTAGCAACCCTAGCACAGCTGGGTAAAGAAGCCTGGCAAACCTGGGTACTGTGCGCCATAGACTTTATTAAATTGTGTGCTAAAGACTTAACTGAGCTTTCAAATAACCGCCATAACTGCGTCACACAGTGCGTGCGAGCAGAGAGGGGCATGCCAGTGAAGCTGGAGTTGCGCTCTATTGTGAGCAAGTGAAAAACAGGAAGAAGAATGCCCAACTTGGGTGGAGATTCAGCGGCGGATGCAGCCGCAGCCTCCATAATGCTGTTATCAATGCCATATATACCAGGAGCAGCCTGGTTACCACAGTATACAGGGGAGTCATACACCCTAAGCGATTTTAAGGAAAGACTATGTAGTTTATTAATAGTGTACCCCCTGTTAGAGAGCCAAAAAGTCAGTATCCTCATTGGCCAGTTAACTGGTGTGGCCCAGAGGGATGTAAAGTCCTGGCCGGACACTGATAGAGGGACTGTCCAACAAATCTTGGCCAGACTGAAGAACACTTTTGATACCCGCACTGCAACAGAGATAAAAATGAGATTCTTTGGGTGCAAACAGAGAGTGCAGGACAGTATATGGGACTATGCCCTTAATCTTCAGGAGGCACTATGGGCCGTAAAGCAGGTTGACCCTGAGAGCATGCAAGATGAAGATAGATTACTAACAAAGCAGTTCATAGAGGAACTCCAGTCTAACAACCAAAGGACACAGCTGCGCATAATGGCCCTACAAAATCCTGAATTGGACTTTGCACACTTTAAGGATAGAGCCATATGGGTGCTACATGAACCGAATCCTAGCAGCACAGAGTCCTCTAAGCATCCTGCAATTACATACCAGCAGGAGACAGCATCCTTTCCAAACAGAAAAATCCTTTAATGAGCCTATGCCCTGATAAAGTGGCTGGTTTAAGCCACGAAGCGCATAGGCTCATTAAAGGATTTTTTCTGTTACCTCTGCTGCGGAAGGTGTGTTTATGGTCAGCGCGGTTTTAAGAAGCCCGTTTTTTTTTCCATTCCTTTGGACTTTTTCATTTACAGTCATCTACTAGGCATTGCTCCTACTGGCCAGTTTCCTACTCCACACTGATGAGGGGCAGTACCCCGAAACAGCTGTCTGTGGATGGATACCATGTTGTGGCATAGGTGGTTTCCTTCATTGGAGACTGCCCTTCCTGTGGTTGTTCCTTAACGGGTAAAGACCTGGCTAGTCATTGCTTGCGTTGAGAAACATGTGATGGTGTCTCCGCGGCTTGTGTTTTGCATGTTTTTACATATTTCCCATAAGGGATGGGGGCATTGCTCTAGAATCACTGCATTGAGAAACTTGTGATGGTGTCTCCGCAGTGTTGGATGTTGATCTCCATGAGTTCATTCATCCTCATTTTTCACAGCATCCTTTCCAAAGACCCCTATTGAGACTGACAAGCCATCCCAAGATGATGATTCTACTGCAGACTTATATCTCCAAGTAAAGAAACTAACCCAAAGTTTGGCTACACTCACAAAAACTGTGCAGTCCCTGCAAGTGACTCCAAAGAAGAAGATCCAGCTAGCCTCCAGTCCAGATGATGTTCCGTGGCGACAGCAGATGAGGATCCCACCGACCAGAGGGAGAGACAGCGATCGTTACGACGAGGACGGACAGCCCATCCATTGCCGCTGCAACAAGGCGGGACACCTAGCAAGATCCTGTCATTTAAACAAGCAACCCCTGGGGCAAAGGGCCAAACCCCAGGAGTAAGACGACAAGGCCCACCAAATTGTCGAGACAAGTACGTAGGAGGACGACCTGTCCTGCCTGTTGTGATTGACGGTTTTCCGATGAACACTTTACTAGACATCGGCTCCCAGGTGACAACGATGCCATATGCAGTACTGGGCAGATTCAGACATTACTCATAGCCCAGATAAAGACCTTGCCATTTTTGCCGGCAATGGTCAGCCCTTGCCTCAGATGGGGTATAAAGCGGTGACCATCAAGATTGGCCGAGTAGAATTGCAATCACAAGGTTTGATTATAGTAGATATTGACAAACGAGAATGCCATCCTATGATCACTTTAGGCACTAATGTAATTGAAAATTGTCTTGGAGAAATTATAGCTTTGTTACAACAGGTAGCCATGAATGCCAGCTCTAGTCAGCAACAGGTTCTGCAAAAGGAGATCAGAGCCCTGATGCAGAGCCAACAGGTAGAGCTGTCTGATGGAGAAGTCGGCAATGTCAGAGTAAGTGATCCTTTCCCCATTGCAGTACCTCCCAGGAGTGAAATGTTAATTTTGTTAGGGACGGCGGAACGCACCAAATATAAATAATAGGAGGTGCGTTCGCCGCCCAGGGTCCACCGTGTGGTAGATGTAAAAAACGCTGCTGGGTAACGGCAGACTAGCTGAATGGCGGAGTACTGCACTTCAGGTTAGAGTCACCCAAGTGCTAAGTCAGACTCTGTTAATTGGCACAGAGAAGCCCTAAAGAAATTAAGTATAAACGCTGGGGCCTGTTGTCTACAAAGAGCCAACCAGCGTGTGGCGTCGCAGCCGCGAACACCAAAAGGAGCTGCTAAGCGCAGTGCGGCAGGAACTGCTGCCGCTTAATGACAGTACCGGAAAGCCGGACACTGTCGGACGCTAGTGCTAGGCGCGGTGAGCACAGTGGCACATAGCTAGCCACTACCTGGCGCTGACTAAAACCAACACTCTGTCACCATTCGTATTATCAGAGGGTAGGGGTTTCCAATGAGTCAGTCACCAGCACATGCATCCGTCACCATACACACAAAGCAGATAAGTCTACACTAGCACATGGCCGAGCCGCCATGCGGGCTTTTTATTGCCATGCGCTTCCGGGACCTCCAGTACTTTAGGAAGAACCAATCAGATCCGACGCAGGACCTGAGCATGTGACCCCTGCTCTCCACTGAGAGGTCAGCTTGCGGGCATGCCCAGTAGCACAGCGAGAGGACTTAGCCTCTGGAGCGGTTCCCTGCACAGCAGGTTGTGCAACCATTGCTGCACCAGAGGTGGCAGCAACATCCAGACTCACAGAACGGGTCTGAGCAGGTCGCCTGGATCGGCGAGATTGCTAAGCAGGACCCTGAGTGGTTGGAGGGGAATGGGAGACTGCAGGATGTATGGCTCTGGATTCCTGTTGTGCAGAGTCAGAAATCTGATGCCTTACAAATTTGGTGTCGGGCAGCAGTAAGCCTCAGGGGTCAAGATTACCAAGCCCTGGTAGAACCCATGTACTCTGATAGTAGGCCCACTATCCTGACAGCCCGAGGGGTAGTTGATGCCTGCAAGAGGAGAGTATCAATAGGCATCTTAAATTGTGGGGAGAGAGAGGTCCATTTACCCCGGTACTCCACCCTTGCTAAGTTGTTCACTGTCAGTAGCAATGCAATAGAGGCACTAGACACCTTGCTTCCATCTGACAAGGTGGAAGAGAATAGCTCCGAAGGGCAGCAGGAGTATTGGTGTCAGCAGCTACACGTAGGCACTCACTCCACCCCTTCACACCAAAAACATGGGGCTTACCGGGTGGCTCGAGAATTTGAACGGGTCTTCAGCAAGCATCCTCTAGACTTTCGGCAGGCAAAAGGGGTCTACATTATATCCCCACCAGAGATCATCCACCCATTAAAGAGAGGCACCGGCCTGTACCCCCAGCACACTATCAATGTGCCAAGAGTATGTTACGGGAGATGAAGGAGGCTGGGGTAGTCAGAGATAGTTGTAGCCCCTGGGCAGCTCCATTAGTCCTTGTTAAAAAGAAAGATGGTACTATGAGAATGTGTGTAGACTACAGGCAGATTAACAGCATTACACATAAGGATGCTTACCCATTGCCTAGAATTGAGGAATCACAAGCCGCACTGAGAACTGCTAATTATTTCTCTACCTTAGATCTCACCAGTGGGTATTGGCAGGTTCTGGTGGCGGAGGCAGACAAAGAGAAGACAGCGCTTATAACACCAATGGGCCTCTGCGAGCTTAACTACATGCCGTTCGGGCTCAGCAATGCGCCAGGAACATTTCAGCGGTTAATGGAATGCTGCCTTGGACATAAAAACTTTGAAACCGTTCTGCTGTACCAGGATGACATCATCGTCTTCTCCAAAACCTATGAAGACCATTTGAAGCACTTGGTCGAGGTATTCGAAGCCCTGTCAAAGTTTAGCTTGAAAATAAAACCATCCAAATGTCACCTTTTGAAACCCAAGGTGCAGTACCTAGGCCATGTGGTGAGTGCAAATGGTGTGGCACCCGATCCTGACAAAGTCACCGTTATCCGAGACTGGCAAAGACCCAGCACTATTCATGAACTGAGGCAATTTCTTGGGTTAGTAGGCTACTACCGAAGATTTATCAAGGACTTCACCAAGATAGCAGCACCTCTGCAAGATCTTCTAGTGGGCCAATCCAAGAAGGCCAAGAGCAAAAATCTTCCATTCGAGAGGAACAAAAGGATAGAAGAGTCCTTCACCAAGTTGAAACTAGCCCTCACGGGAGATGAGGTCCTGGCTTACCCTGACTATGACCAACCGTTTGTACTTTACACTGACACCAGCAACGTGGGATTGGGAGCAGTGCTGTCACAAGTGCAGAAAGGCAGAGAGAGAGTGATTGCCTACGCCAGCAGGAAGCTTCGTCCCACTGAGAGTTACCCCGACAACTACAGTTCCTTTAAACTGGAGTTCCTCACCATAGTCTGGGCGGTAACAGAGCGCTTCAAGCACTACTTGGCTCCAGCCAAGTTCACCATTTACACGGACAATAATCTGCTAACCCACCTTGAAACGGTAAAGCTCGGGGCACTTGAGCAGCGATGGATGGCCCGGCTGTCCAACTACAAGTTCATCATCAAGTATCGAGCAGGACATAAGAACGCTAATGCAGATGCGTTGTCCAGGATGCCCAATTCACCAGATGGGGGAGAAGATCCAAAAGAACTCAAATAAATCGAGTTACCAGCCTTCCACCGTCCAATTGCAGCCCAGCGCTCTCAAGGAGAGAGGAATAAGCGCTTTGTCGTACGAGAGGTAACGTTGAATCCATTACCCCATCATGAGTGGGCAGAGACACAAGATAGTGACCCAGCTGTTCGCCTAGTAAAGGACTGGCTGGCACAAGCTGATGCACACCCTGGTCCAGGTGACCCACAGGAAGCACAGCAGCTATGGAAGGAGAGTGGCAAGCTGTTAATCTACGAGGGTAAACTGAGTGAGAGGAACATCAACTCGCGCACACACGAACTGGTCTGGCAGGTGGAAGTCCCGAAGAAGGATGCACCAATGGTCTTAGAGGCGTACCACAATGGAGCAGGACACTTCGGTTGGAAGAAGTTGGAGGTCCTACTTCGTGAAAGATTCTACTGGGTTGGCATGAGGAGTTCCATTGAGAAGTGGTGCCGAGAATGCGGCAACCTGCGCAGAAAAGACCGAAACAGCCAGCGAGCCCCATTACAGTCGATCAACACAAAACAGCCGCTTGAACTGGTAGCCTTGGATTACGTGAAGTTAACTCCCAGTAGGAATGGCTACACTTATGCTTTGACCATCGTGGACCATTACTCAACGTTCTTGGTAGTCGTACCTGTTAAAGACCAAACAGTGAAGACAGCAGCCAAGGCATTTCAGCAACACTTTTGTCGACCGCACGGATACCCTGAACAAGTGCTCACTGATCAAGGTCCAGCCTTTGAGGCAGAAGTATTCCAGGAGTTCTGTAACATGTACGGTTGCAAGAAAATCAGAACGACGCCATACCATCCACAGACAAATGGCATGTGTGAGAAGATGAACCAGGTGGTCATTGACTTATTGAAGACCTTACCTCTGGAAGAACGAAACCAGTGGCCAGAGAAGTTGCAAGATCTGGTAGATCTATATAATCATATACCGGTAAACTCCACAAATTTCACTCTGGCCTACTTGATGAGAGCGAGACCTGGCAAGTTACCCATTGATTTGGACATGGGAGTCTTAACACCAGAGACAACATCACCAGATGCAGACTGGGATACAGAGTGGCAGCAACAATACCGCAAAGTACAAGAATGTGTGGAGAAAAGTTTGTCCCAAGCAAGACAGAGGCAGTAAAGAAATTACAATCAACATGCCCCTGCAGTTCCCTTGGCACCAGGAGAACAAGTACTCAAAAGAAAGAGATGTGTTCACAAACTAGATGATCAGTGGGAGGCAGAGCCATACACCGTGATACCTTCAGACTTTAATAACACCAAAGTATGTATCATCAGCAAAGATGGAGGAGAAACCTTAGAAGCAGTCTCAAAAGATCATCTAAAGATGTGCCCTGATCAATTGAAGGACAAGAAGGAAGTCCGAGACACTCCACAGCCCACAGTAGAGGTGAAGAAAAGATTCAAACTATACTGGGAGAATTTCCTCGGACATGGACACAAGTAAATCAGGCAATAGTAGTGCCAGTCCTAACCTTTCATCAGCCTACTGCACCCACCATATGGAGTAGAGACTCATAATGAAATGGCTCCAGTAACAGATACTACATCTGCAGTGGAATGCATAAATCTGTCCCCTGCTAACAGCGAATCTGACAATCTCATGGTGAGTCTAGGAGTAACGAGAAGGCAGTCTAAAATACCAATCTTACACAAGTCTACTTATAGCGTAGTGACTAGTGCACTAACAGAAGACATCGGAGAACAGTTCAGGTCATCAGAAATACCTATACTGCGTAGATTCACTCGTAGTACTAGAGGTCAGATCCCTGCCCTTTATAGAGATTACATAATGTAAATAAAGTAATAAGAATGTATAGTTGTAACCGTTAAGCATGAAGCCTACAGAGACTTACTGTATGAACTTTTTTAAAGTATTTGTAATAACCAGTTAAAGGACAATTGGGCCACAGGACTATGTGTGGTCAGAACTTTTATTTGTAAATAGTTACTCCAAAAAAGCCTTGAAAATAAGCCGCCGGCGTGGCTGAAAAGCAGGCCCATCTACAGAGTGCCCTGTAGCCACGCCCACACAAAGTGGGTTAAGGCGGTTCCCACCAACCAAACTCCAGGTACAAGCACAAAGACAATTCCTGGACAGCAGCGTAAGGACTGGTCGCTGCAGTAATTGTGCTATTGTTTCTTTTTCTTGTTTGGTTTTTGATAATTTTTAAATTTTTAAGACTTTATAGATTTTCATTAATTGTTGTTGTTAACAATTCTTGTTATGTTTTCTCAGTCCAGGAGTACTGAACTTAACTGGGTGGGGGGAGTGTGACACCCCAGAGTCCGGTTGTCACAGTGACATTGCCTCCCTCTAAGAGGTGAAGTCATGCTTGGAGGCAGAAGGGGGGCCCCCATGCCAGGTAACATAGATTAAATCACAATTCCTGCTGCAGGTCAGAAAAGGGAGCTGCCTTATAAATTCTGGCCAGCAGAGAGGGTTGGTGAGTCAGCTAGAAGTGAGCTGAGGGAATTGTCATGGAAACGAGAGGAGCTGTGAGCTGTGAGGAAATGACAAGACAGTTAAACGTGAGGTAAAGAGATCTTTCTGGAAGATCCAGTTAATTCAAGACAGGGAGCTGATCTGACAGGAGGGGAAGGATGATAGCAGAGAGAAGAGGCTTTGGGGAAGCTAAAACTGCATATAGCAGCCCCCAGAGTGAAGCGCTAATAGAGATAAAGAGGACGCCAGAGTCCTAGGCTGACAGGAGCTGAACGCCCTGATAGCCGAATCAGGGGATTGTAAATTCCTGCGCGACATTGAACACCTGAGGGCACAGCAGCAGATAAGGAGCCCAGGGCTGACAGTGAAAAGGATGGTACCCGTGGAATAGGCTCTCGCTGACAGCCGTACAGGTTAGTGAAATCATCACGCAATTGAGGGTCGCAGCATAGTTATAAACAGCGGAGACCCACACACAAAGTGCAGAAGGAAGGTCCAAAACCCACACCTGGATCCTCTGAATGCCTCCAGGCGAGCCAGACTTATCCGATCACCTGTATGTGGTACTCCCATTTGCAACCAATTACCAGTAAAAGGTAAAGAAACTGCACCTCTCTGCGTCCTTCTCTCATTTCTCTGCACCCCAACGTACACAGCCATCTTAACTATTAATCAATTATCTTTGCTCTGGGACTATTGCTCTATCTGTGGAGAGCTATTTTCACCTCAGCTGCGACACACCAACAGTCTCAGGGGAACAACACCGCAGCGCTGGTCACCTCTGACCAGAATACCACAGGTGGCGTCACGTATTTAATCATCTATAAACTTTATCTTCATTTTTATCACATCTAACAACATCACAAACAACTTTCCCCCCTTTATTTTATTTAATGGATGCCCCAGGGCCACGGACCAGGTCACCGCCGCCGTGACACCATCCCCCATTGAAGTCGACGGGCCTGGTACCAGTACCAGGGCGCCCCAGCTGGCATCATGAACAGGATTTAGCAGTGACTGTAACTACACTGCTGACATTACCTGACAGATCCCCATAATGCTGAGCTTCCGTCAGTCAGTGAAAAGGGTGTGGTAACTGTCACTGTTCTATAGACACAGAATGATGACTCAAACCATTGCAGCGTCATCACTGTGACTGAAGTTTAAACACAGGCAGCTCCATTGCTGCGATGCGGTGGCCTCCGGGAAAATGGCCGCCGGAGCCCGTGCATGCTGATTCAGATCTCGTCTCCTGAGATCTCGGGATGAGATCTGAATCTGAGCATGCGTGGGCTCCGGCGGCCATTTTCCTGGAGGCCACCGCATCGCAGCAATGGAGCTGCCTGGGCCTCCGGGCTTTGGGGAAATGACGGTAGAGCCCCGACACTGGACAGGGAACCACCGCAGCTGCCCCCCAGCACAGCGCCCCCCCACGCTGGACAAAGAGGAGCTGTGTCGACCCCCAGCACAGAACCGCCACACTGCTGAAGGAGAAGCCACAGCACCGCTGCCACCAATGAGGTAAAAAGTGGATGATAACTCCACTTACACCCTCCCTTCATCATTGGGACCACTCCCCCACAATATGCACTTGGCGTATAAGACGACCCCCGGCGTATAAGACGACCTCCGACTTTTAAGAAGATTTTCAGTGGTTAAAAAGTCACCTTATACGCCGGAAAATATGGTACATGGAGAAAGAGCAGTAGCTGAAGGTCTGAGGGCACCAGGAGCACGGGCTCTTCAGCAGCAAGAGAACATCAGCCATAAACTCGGAACAGACATTGCTGGAATGTCCGGGGGCAAATGGTCCAACTGAAGCACTGAGAAGTACCGCAGTTTGCAGTTTGTATAGATGAACGAGTCACCTTCAGGTATCTTGAAATTGTACCCAAGGATGAGCCAGACTTGTGCAAGTCCACAATTCTCTCCTTGATATTTTGGCTGCTTTCTTTAGACTTTCCCATGATGCTATACACAGAAGCAGTGTGTCTCAGGTGTACATTAAAATACATCCACAGGTGTGTCTCTAATTAACTGAGATGTTGCCAAAAGACTACCAGAAGCTCCCAAACACATGACATTTTCATATGGGCAGTCAAGAATTGTTTAAAGGCATAGTAATATTAGTGTATGTAAACTTTTGACTTTGCAAAACATCTCATGATGAGTAAAATCAGTGATCTGACTCAAGACAATTGCAACCTTCTGTTTGCAAAATATACTGACAGCATTGGTTAAAAAATAATTTCTAAAATACTGAAAAATCCAGGGAGCACTGTTGCGGCCATAATCCAAAAGTGGAAAGGTCATAATTTCCTCATAAACTGGCCATGACCAGGTGCTCTCCACAAGATTTCAGACAGAGGAGTGAAATGAATTATCAGAAGAGTTGTCCAAGAGCCAAGGACCACCCGTGTAGAGCTACAGAAAGACCTGAATCAGCAGGTACAATTGTTTCAAAGAAAACAATTAGTAATGCTCTCAACCTCCATGGCCTGTATGCATGCTCATGACGCAATACTCCATTTTTAAACAAAAAGCATGTTCAACTGTGTTTAAAGTTTGCTCTACAACATTTAGATAGGGCTGTAAAATACTGGCAGTGCATATGATATCACCCCAAAGCCACCACACCAACAGTGATGATGAGGGGCTCTTTTTCAGCATAGGGCACTGGCAAACCTCATATGATTGAAGGAAGGATAAATGGGCAAATGTTCCCAAACACACAGCCAAGTAAGCTCTCAATTGGTTTCAGAAAAAGAAAATAAAGCTGCTACAATGATCCAGCCAATCACCTGTCCTGAATAGAAAATTTATGGAAGAAATTAAAGCTCAGAATTCATATCCGACAGAACCTTTAGGCTGTGTGCCCACGTTGCATTTTTTAAGCGTTTCCGCCGGCTCAAACGCTGCAGAAACGCTTAAAAGATGCTTCGAATTAATTTGCATGCGTTTTTGGCTTTTTTGTGCCAATGCATGCGTTTTTAAACGCTCAGGAATCGCTTAGCGGCTAAAAACGCAGCATGCTCATTACTTTCCGCATTGCTGAGCGTTTTTAGCCTTCCCCAATATTCCCAGAAAACGCGCGTCAAAAAACACATCAAAAACGCGCAAGAAACGCGCAGAAAAAAGACGTGTGTTTTCTGGGAAGGGAATCAGTTTCCTGAGCGTTTAAAAACGCTAACGTGGGCACATAGCCTCAGGATTTCAAGAGTATTTGTGTGGAAGAATGGGCCAAAACCACACTTGAACAATGCGTGCGACTAGTTTCTCCATACAGGAGGCGTCTTGGAGCTGTTATAAGCAACAAAGGCTTTTGTATGAAGGGGTAATTAAATTTTAATAAGCGTGATCAATACTTTTTTTGTTAGTCATTTCTCATTATTACACATGACATAACTTAATTTATGGACACATGACATAACTTAATTTATGGACATCTATGGTTTGATTTATTTGCCTGTGTGAATTGGATGGATTGTTACTGATATCTGGTGACAATTTCATGTCAATAGCACCTTTAGAAATATATTTACTTAGAAAATGAAAATTGGTGATGTGTTCAATACTTATCTCTCCTGCTGTATATACATATATACACTGAAGTTGGTGTGTGAAAAGCAACTTTTATTGGTGTGGAAGAATGAGCATGCTGAAGACTCTAAAATTATGAAAGCCCTGTGCTGCTGTTTTTTTTCTAGAATGTGTTAATGTGAATAGAAATCCATTATCATGTTCTCAAGGAGTGTGAACATATCCAAATGTGGTAAAAGCTTATCAAAATCAGGTACTGTACTGTGAGTAAAGTTCAGGTGTCCACTGAATGTTGGCTCTTTTGGGGTCTGTGGCACTGGTGAGTTTGTGTTATGCTGTCTGTCGTCCACACTGCAGTATATAGTTTTCCCTGTGTAACAATAGAGTAAGGCTTTGTTCACACTGCACCTGTGCCCATAATTGAGCATATATACACAGGAGGAAAGTGCTCAACACTGTGCACAGTCACTATAGGAACCCATTGTAAAAAACAAATGTATTCTGCATAGTATCTTTGCAGTTGCCCACTGTATAGGCACGGTATGCTGCGCTTTCCGATACAATTAAAGGTAACCTGTCACGTTGACTAACGTTATTTATCTAGAGATAGGGTTAATTTGCAGATAAATAGTGATAGAAAGATGCATGGTCGCCTTTCAGTCATAGAAGGGTACCGTCACTGCTACAGTCACTGCTCATAACGTTACAGTGACGGCTGTACTTGCACGCCGACAATTTGACAGACAGTCATCTTTTCACTGATGCATTGCAGCCACTCACAGTACACTGAGCGGTGAATGTAGCCACTCCGGCAAGCCTCTACTACTGAAAGCCATGGGCTTCAGGGGAAATACAGTTAAAATCGAAAAACATGCTTTTAGCCGCCGTCCGATGCATGGTCTCTTATGGTGATGTCATGGGTGGACATGCTTTTTGTGCAACCGGGAGCCCATATCCACCATCAAAGCAGGTGACATTTTTCATGATGATAATAGTAATAATAAGATGAGCTTTAGACTTTAAAGGGCCCGAATATTGTTCTTGCACAGGGGCCCCTTTCTTTCTGTGTCCGCCAGTGGGCAACCATACAGTCCGTCAGGATAAGCGCTGTCCTGACGCATTCCGTTGGCTAAGGGCACAAGCACAGTGTCACGATTGCCTAAAAAGTCACAACAAAGAGCCATTGACTCACAGCCATTACTCATATTTCTTTATTGTGCTTTCTTGTATATTAATAATATTCACATTTTCTTTTTTCTTCTACAATAACGGCGTTGAAATATCTGCCCTTTTATAACATCTGAACAATCCGATAGCTCCAGCAGAATGATTGGATGCAGCTCTATGGCAATCTCCTGCCTTCTTCATGCCTGCTGCCTGCAGAAAACCTCTGGCTTGTTTTTCCCTTTCGTACAAAGCTCTGCACTAGGATCCAGGGGACATCAGGCAGTAAGTGAGCTGTCTGCTCTGCTCCACCCACCCCCATCACATTGGAGCTTCACCCTTTGCTGCTCTCCAGAATCATCTATTTATTCCCTTTTCTTGGATCTGGGCGCCTTGTTATGTGTCTGTGCCCCCTGGTGAATGCTGATCGCCTGTGCTGACGTCTCAGCGCTGGATCCTGATGCATAGGGATGGTAGGATCATCTTAGCTGGGCTGGGAAGGAATGCACACAGTCTGCTGCTGCAGTCCTACAAGAAAGCATCTCCCTGCTCATGAGAAATCCCATTCTTACGTCCTCTCCAGACTTTTGACTATAGATTATTATTCTTGCATTGCTTGCGGCTTCCACACATTAACGAGGCAGCATAGACCTAAATACCTAGATGGTGGCAATCCAGAGCTGAAGTTTCATTGCTGTCTCTGTGTTTTGCTTACAGAAGAGGATGCAAAATATTCTATTACATCTTATTTTTATTGCCCTTTATCCATCACATCTTCAGCCATGAGGCAGATGCGTCCTTCCCGATGCCTCTACTCTGCCTTGGTGTGGTGAGTATATCCTTGATCTAAGACTTCTTCTCCAGGTTGATTCATCTCAAGAATTTGGTAAGACTTTGCGTTATAAATTAAATACAGTCAGCCAGCACCCAGCGTCGAGGACATTTTTGTCTACATAATGTTTGAGCTATTATTTGCCGAGATTGCGAAAAGTTTATCCCGAGTAATGCAATCCATAATCAATTCCAGAGGTTACAGCGTATCCAGAATGTTTCCCGTATGAGGCAGACGTCTGGAAGGGGATATTCACACAAGGCATGTTTGTTGCAGACATTTCTGTGACTGTCCTGTTCACTTGAAGGGAGAAAACACAAAAATTGAGCTTGGTTTGAGTTAAATGCACTTTTGCTTTTTACTTATTTAATTATAGCAGGGTTTTTTTCATTTTATCTTTTGTAGGTTTTGTATCACTTGAAGGGAGGTAGCAGAAGTCTAGATGCTTGTCACTAAAACAACCCCTTTCAGATAAAGAGAACTAATTGTCAGTTGGAAATTGCAAAGCCTGAAAAGTATGTAACACAGCAGAGCGTCGTTTGGTGATGTTTGACTTTATTTTTTAGGGTTATGAAAAAAAACTTCTCAATGGATAAAAAGTTAAGAAAAAAAATGAAACATTTGGGGTGTACTTATCTTCATGTCCCAGAACTTCTACCAGTTATGGCTACAACACGATGTAATGACATGTCATATGTAGGGAACACATCTAATGGTCCCAACATCCCCTATGTCACTGTGTCCTGGGTGCTTAGTGAATTCACTATGGCGGTCCTCAGTTTGGAAGGTGGGACATGGAGGGAAGCATGTAATGTATATATATATATATATAATCATATATACAATTTTTCTTTCTGTATTTGGCTCAGAATTGTGGACTTGGGAGTCAGGCTAAAATTGCATTTCATGTAAATGGAAGCAACATACTTGACATTAACATGCTAATTAGTCATTTAAAACCTTAATGTGAACTTGTCAGCAGGATTTTGTTAAGTGTCCTACATACACTCTCAGGTTGGCAGTGTTATGCTGATTAACATGATACCTGGGGTGAAGAAATTCATCTTGTGGTTCTTGTGTATTTAGTGTTAGAAGTTTGCAGCTAATTTTATGCTTGTGCTCCAGGGCGGGACTGTAAGCAGAGTCTTATCTTACTGCTCTAAGCAAGAGAAACCAAGAAGAGACCTGCCCACAGTCTCACCCCAAAGCACAAACATGTTTCTCATCATGGGGGTGGGACTGTGGGCTGGTCTCTTCTTGGTTTCTCTGGCTTAGAGCAGGAGAGAGCAGGAAGATAAGATTCTGCTTAATGTCCTGCCCCGGAGCACAAGCATATTATTAGCTGCAAACTTCTAACACTAATTACACAAGAACCACAAGATGAATTTCTTCACCCCAAATATCATTTTAATCAGTATAACACTGCCATCCTGACAGGTTACTTAGCAAAAAATCCTGCTGACAGGTTTGCTTTAAATTAGCTGAAGTGGGTGATAACTGGTAGCTAAAACACACAAGTGGTGTGCTGGCAATGGGCCTGTGAGCTGGGGGACCTGGTGCTGAATGATCCTGCTCCCTGTTTGGGGTCACAATTTCAGTGGTATCTGCATCAGCAGGACACAAATATAGTTGAATACAATGTTGGAGCTGGTAACATTTAGCTCCTTGCTCTGCATAGTTGGTGCATAATAGTGTATCTGGGGGTATCATGCTATGTTGATATCATGGAAGGAGTATTGTAGTGGGTGGAGATACTAAGGGGCATTACTAAGGGTAATGGGGCAATTAGGTCACAATTATCCGGTGGTGCAGTGACCCAATTTCAGTACTGTCAGGTTACCATGCAAACTTCTAAGGTTATGCCGGCAGTGGAGTATGGAAGACTAAGCTAGCCACTAAACAGTATTAGGGCCACATTGACACGTTCAGTATTTGGACAGTATTTTACCTCAGTATTTCTAAGCCAAAATCAGGAGAAGAACAATCAGGAAAAATATAGTAGAAACACGTCACCACTTCTACATTTATCATCCACTCCTGGTTTTGGTTTACAAATACTGAGGTAAAAAACTGACCAAATACTGAACGTGCACATGTGGCCTTAAGATTGCAAGCACCATAAGATACTGGAATGGCCAAGGATGAGTTGGTACGAGGCGCGGAGCAACCCAAACTGGGGAATGATGATTATGGCAGCCATAGCGGCATTAGTTCAATTTGCATCTCAGAAAAATATCAAGTTGGATGAAGGATGTTTCTCGCATGATCAACATAATGTATTTGGATCGCCCTCCCAGGGCTGTGGGGGTACTCGGCACCGGGCCCGTTGTTCTCAATGGGAGTTGTCACGGAAGCTGTGGCCCAGAGGCTCCATTGCAAAAGGGGGGTGAAAGAACAATGAAATAGAATTGATGAATAGTTCGTGACGCCACCTGTGGTGTTCGGCAAGGGAGATGTTAAGCCGACGCTGCATGCAGATTCTCTGGGACTGGTGGTGTGGTGCAGCCAAGATGGTGACGCTCCCCACAGGTGGAGCTGTAGTCCCAGGGCAGTGTAGATGTAGGGGTATAAGAGAGGCACAAGCGGGGTAGTAGCTGGTACCCAGGTGTAGCAGTGCTGGGTGTGTTGGCGCAAGAATCAGTGGAGGACACCAGAGCTTGTAGTTCCAAAGCTTTACTCACAGTCTGTAGTACACACAGGTGCCTGCCTCTGTACTGTGTCCTCCGGGTCAGAGACTCAGTCAACCTCCAGGCCAGATGTAATGCTCCCTTCCAACGCTCCGCCAACATGTACCTTTCTGAACGTCTCCTCATATAGCGTCTTTGGTGTGAAGTACTCCCAGAACTGAGTTACACTGGAGTGCCTCCTGACAGATGTTCCCAAGAACTCTACTTGTACGGCTGTAGCCTGCTTCGGGGACTCCGTCTCTTGAATCCCGGCTCACTATCAATGTTGCTGTTGTGCCCCCAAGTCTTAGATGGGAGTAGTCTATTTACAGCCCACTACACCACCAGTGTCTGCAGGACCATTAGCATCCATACAACCTCGGAGATCGGGCCCCGGCCTTGCGCTTAGAACTTCTAGGCAGGGTTCTCGCCTAACCCACGTCCTCTGTTCCCTTTTACTCCTTCGTTCCGTACTAAACTCTCCTTCTCCTAGAAGATCAGGTTTCAGTTCAATGTCTTTCTCCTTCTTTCCTTTCCCGTGCCAGCAGACCCAGGTCACTGAGGTCTGCTGCAGCACCTCCTTCCTCCATCCCTCTCCCAGGGATCTTCTTTCCTCACTCTCTCCTACTGACTGACTGACTGACTGACTTGTAATCCTAAACATTCCCGCTCTTTTATGTATTCTCAACTCCACCCGCCTCCCAGCACGTTTCGTGTTCCAAGCAGGGAGCCACCAAAGGTGCTCTTCTACACTCCAAGCAGGGAGCCACAATGTAGCTTTGCTGAACTACTGTGTTGCGTGGGATGCGAGTGTTGGAGCGTGGTTAGGAGCCTCCAACTCACCTGGATGGCGGGGCACCACACCTCAGGAGGAGGTGCAGTACCTCTGTGGCGACCGAGCCTCAGGGGCACCACATATTGATTATGTAAATGACAACAGAAAAAGGAGCTCACACACCCATACATATAACAGTGTTATCCATTAGATTTTTTTTTTAAGTCTAGCCACCTTCTGCCAAAATATTGCACTAAGCATTTCTGGCCATGCAGAGGGTGCATTAAAGAACCCCTGCTGTGTACCAGATAAACTGCTTTTTATGCATATCAAAGACAATGTTTATCAAACCAGAGGAACATTTTTATAGGAGATAAGTCCCCTATTAGATCATGTGGTTAGATTTAATTCTGATTTTGAGATGCCAGACTCCCTTTAATGTGCCGATGCCTACTGTTAATACATTGAGTCTGTCTTAATTACTTCAGTAATATAGTCCTTGTGTTTATCCATAACATTCCTTGGACACAAGATGTATAAACAGGAATTATAAAATGTAAGCTCCCCGCTGGCTCATTCAGTTCAGCAGACTTGTAAGGGTAAACTTTAGGGGATCAGTTTCATTTAGTTTTGCTAAAAATGTAAAAATCCATAATTATAAATATGAATCCATTTTTTTTGCTACATTAAAAAATATGTTACCTTTTTGCCTTCATATTGTTAGTGTATTATCATGTCTAGTCCATCTAACATATCTCTATGGGTTTTGGATTATATCTGTGAAGCATAGGCTCAGTAGAGTCAGAGTTATGATTAAGCAGTATTTTGTGTCTCGTCATCTCGCCGTCTCATCCTGCTTCTGTCAGTAATGACTGATGGCTGTCAGTGTATGCAGGAATATACATTAGCAGCTTTCAATCATTTGTGTCTAGTGGAGGAGTGGGGAGGAGGGGAGACAAAAAGAGATGGGGGGAGAGGCTCCAGGGTCAGGAATAAAAGACTTGCCTCTGGGGTCATAGAGTGTTTTCTTCTGATTTTTTTCTGAGATAATATCTAATCAGTTCCATATATTTTTGTGTTTTGGTCTACTAGGTAGTCTGTTCTGTTATGATTGGCACAACATACATTCTAGACAGATTCTGTTTTAATCCGTGCTGTCATTTTCATAACAATTTACCCATTGGGAAGAAACTATAGTAATAAGTGTAGGTTAGAAAGCTAATATTATACTCCAAGTGAGCAGCAGATGTTATACACAAAAGAAAAAAAATCAGACATATATATAATGCTTTTGACAATAGTTTAATTTAGATCTCATGGTTACTATATAATTAATTTACTTTTGACCAAGTGAAATTTATTGTACTTATTTCTTGTTTGAAGCTTGCTATAAAGCTATAACTTTACAGTGTTCCCTCTGAATAAATCTGCAATTCTGTATAGTTGATCTGAAAGTGTCAAAATTTCAGGCACATATAAGACCACTCCAGGGGGACTGGATTACATTTGAACCAACATTTTGTGACTTTTAAAAGTCGCAGTTTATGAATCAGTGTTAAACATCTGGAAAGCCAAGAATCCATCCAAAATTATGAACATTAAAAAAAAACAAAATCAGGTGAACACATATAAAATATTTTTTAAAAAAGTGCAAATTAAAAGTATAAGCTGCAAAAGTAAAAGAGGCAAAAAACACCAAAAGCTAGAAAAAGTACTCAAATAGACAATGAATTGCACCTTTTGTTTCCAGGAACATGAGACACTCAAACAGATAGATAGAATGGATATTAAATCTATCTATCTATAATAATCTATAAATAATAATCTTTTATTTTTATATAGCGCTAACATATTTCGCAGCGCTTTACAGTTTGCACACATTTTCATCACTGTCCCCGATGGGGCTCACAATCTATATTCCCTATCAGTATGTCTTTGGAGTGTGGGAGGAAACCGGAGTACCCGAAGTACCCGGAGGAAACCCACGCAAACACAGGGAGAAAATACAAACTCCTATCTATCTATCTATCTATCTATCTATCTATCTATCTATCTATCTATCTATCTATCTATCTATGTCTACACTGTTAAAATGCAATTTTTTTTGTCATGTATAAAAATTATACCAAGAGCAGTAATGTCAGAACTTCCTTCACCTTTAATTTCGCCCATAATTTATACAAATCCATTGAGAACCAAACTGAAATCATTTTGACGGTGAATGGAAAAATAACAAAACTAAAATAATATGGTTGCATAATACATTTAGTCTGACAAAAGCATATGGGAAAATATGTGATGTCAAGACAACCAAATTTGAACTTTTCGGCCATAATTCCAAAAGCATGATTGTCGCAAAGTGAATACTGTGTATCACCAAAAAGAACACCATGCACACAGTAAGGCTTTTGGGCTGTTTTTGGCAGCTGAAACTGAGACATTAGTCAAGGTGGAATTTCACACCTTTCAGTATGACAAGTGACCTTAACCATACCTTCAAATCAACAAGAGAATGGCTTTGCCATAATAAAATCAAAGCTTTGGTGTGGTCCAGCCAGAGCCCAGACCTGAGTCCAATTGGAAATCTTTGGGAAACCTTAAATGGGTTGTCCCACGAAAAAGTACACATTAATCAATCGATCTTGGAAAAAAAATAAATTTCACAATATGATGTGTTAAAAAAGGGTTCCTGTGCTAAGAAAGTCTTATATATGTTCCCCTGCTATATACTGGTAATGGCTGTGCCTGACCTTCCATGAACATGGTCTGATCATACCACAGCTCCTGGGAAGGGGAGGTTGCAAAAGAGCATACAGGCAGGACAGCACGGGATCACAGCTGCTGGTTTCTGTAAGGAAAAATATTTCACTGCCTGTTTAAAAATGTGTTTTACCTCACAGAAAGAATCAGCTGTGATCCCATGCTGTAATGTCTGTATACACTTTTGCTTCCTCCTCTGTTCAGAAGCTGTGGTATATCTGACTATATCCCTGCATAGTCGGACACAGCCATTACACAGTAACACATTTATAAGTTTATCTCAAGACAAGAACATTTTTTAACACATCCAATTGTGGAATTTATTTTTATTCTAAGATCTATTAATAAAAATGTATGTTGTTCTTGGGAAAACCTCTTTAAAGGCAGCCTATCACGTGAAGTAACACTATTAACCTTCAAATAAAGGAATAATCTGCAGATTAATAGATTTTTGAACCAGCCTGTCGCCGGCACTTATACCCCCCACTGCCGGGAGTAAATTAACTTTATGGTTGTGCTGGGCTTCAGTCATAAGGGTGCCACCTGCTCTAGATTAGTAACCACACTGCTGTCAGTCAGGGCAGGGGGCGTGATTACAGATGCAGCTCTCTATACACAGAGTGGTGACTAATCCCGTGCTGGTGCCACCCCTATGACTGAAACACAAATGCTACTCAGAGGAATAAAGTTTATTTCCTCGTGGCAGTGGAAGTCTAAGTACAGTAGCCAGGCAGGTTCATAACGCTATTAACCTGCAGGTTAACTCCATATCTGCAGGTTAATAGCAGTTTTCACATAACAAGTTCTCTTTAAGAGGGCACTGTACACAGGAGATGCCCTCACATTGTGACAGATTTATTTTGAGTGCTACTGCAAGGAAGAGTGGGTAAATATTGGCAATTCTACATACGCCATGCTGATAGACTCCTACACAAAAAGTCTGAATGTTGTAATAAATTTAAAGGGTCTTTCAATGAAGTATTAGTTTAAGGGTGTCCATATTTATACAACCACATTATTTTAGTTCTTACATTTTCCACCTGAAAAGATGTCAGTTTACTTTTCAATTGAATTGCACAAATTATAGTTGACATTAAAGGGAACCTGTCACCAGTTGTGTGACATAGCAGCTAAAAAGATCACCTTATTCAGTGTCTGCTATGCATTCCCTAAATCCTTATATAACCCCCTGACTCCCCTTGTATACTCTCAAAAAATCTTTTAAATTTCTCCCGCGCTGTATAGTAATCTTCTTAGTCCGGTCCAATGGGCGTGGTTTCAGACCGCTGCAACACTCCCATCTGCTGTAACACACCCTCCTACTTCATGGATGGCGCCTATTGTGCCATGCGACTTCTCAGAAATGTTGCGTTTGCACCTGCACAGTGTGTTTTACTCAACTTCGGGCAAAGCCCAAAAACAGAAGTGTCATGCACCGACTCACGTTCTTCCAGCTCATGTACCGGAACTACGTTTGCCAGCTCATGCACACTTCTGTTTTTTGGATTTGCCCACAGTTGCAGATATGAAATGCAATATTTCTGATCAGGCGCGATAGGACCAGACTGAGAAGCGTACCATACAGTGCTGGAGAAATTGAAAAAGGTTTTCAGAAGTATACAACAGGTGTCAGGGGGTCCTATAAGGATTTGGGGAATGCATAGCAGACACTGAATAAGGTGATATTTTTAGCTGCTATTTCGCAAAACTGGTGATTAGTGATGAGCGAGTATTCTCATTACTCGAGATTTCCCGACCATGCTCGGGTGAGCTCCGAGTATTTGGATGTGTTCAGAGATTTCGTTTCTGTAGCAGCCTGATTTGGGTCTGCTAGACAGCCTGAATACTGTACATGTGAGGAATGCCTGTTTGTTAGGAAATCCCCGCATGTATACAGGCTGTCTAGCAGCTGCAAGTCACGCAGCTATGGTGACAGAAACTAAATCTCCGAGCACAGCCAAATACTTGGAGATCACCCGAGCATGCTCAGGAATTCTCGAGTAATGAGTATACTCTCTCATCACTATTGGTGGCATGTTCCGTTTGTTTACATGACAAATAACTGGCATTTCAAGGGGTATGTAGACTTTTTATATCCACTGTAGATAGATAGATAGGAGTCCAAAAGAATCAGAGGCAGCACACCATTCATGATGAAAAATGGAGCTATTTAATAAGCCCAAAGAAGTGACATTTCGGTCCTAACAGCATGGACCTTTTTCAAAAAGGTCCATGCTGTTAGGACCGAAACGTCACCTCTTGGGGCTTATTAAATAGCTCCATTTTTCATCATGAATGGTGTGCTGCCTCTGATTCTT
Organism: Dendrobates tinctorius; assembly: GCF_039654945.1. Taxonomy (NCBI): domain Eukaryota; kingdom Metazoa; phylum Chordata; class Amphibia; order Anura; family Dendrobatidae; genus Dendrobates; species Dendrobates tinctorius. The sequence goes on from NW_027361783.1 coordinate 16,168,760, forward strand.
TTGGACTCCTATTACTAAGGTTTGGTATTTGCTTTGGGGGTTTTGCACCTGATTTTCTTTGTTCAATTTCTGTGCTGCTGCATTTTATTCATTTAGATAGATAGATAGATAGATAGATATGGGATAGATAGATAGATAGATACATGCATACATAGATGATAGATAGATAGATACATTAATGATAGATGATAGATAGATAGATAGATAGATAGATAGATAGGGGATAGATAGATAGATAGATAGATACATACATACATAGATTATAGATAGATGATGGATAGATGATAGATAGATAGATACATTGATGATAGATAGATAGATAGATAGATACATAGATAGATGATAGATAGATAGTTAGATAATAGATTGATAGATAGACAGATAGATAGATATGGGATAGATAGATAATAGATGGATAGATAGATAGATATATGATAGATAGATAGATAGATGATAGATAATAGATAGATGATAGATAGCTAGATACATTGATGATAGATAGATACATAGATAGATGATAGATAGATAGATAGATAGATAGATAGATAGATAATAGATGGATAGATAGATATGGGATAGATCGATACATACATACTGTACATAGATGATAGATAGATGATAGCTAGATAGATAGATAGATAGATAGATACATAGATAGATACATAGATAGATGATAGATAGATAGATATATGATAGACAGATAGATAGATATGGGATAGATAGATAGATAGATAATAGATGGATATAGAGATAGATAGATAGATAGATAGATAGAGAGATAGATAGATATGGGATAGATAGATAGGGGATAGATAGATAATAGATGGATATAGAGATAGGTAGATAGATAGATAGATGATAGATAGATAGATAGATAGATAGATAGATAGATAGATAGATAGATATGGGATAGATAGAGTAAATTACCCTCATTTTTCAATCTTTGAGTGCTTTTATTTTTCCGCTAATACTGGAAAGACATTATATCAGTGTCCTGGAATTTGAGAATCAATTTACTGTCTCAGTGCTGCTTCAACATATGTTTTGCTAGACAGATAGTTACACAGATAATGGCGTGTATATCCCAGAGAACATGCCACAGATGGCAGAGAATTAATAAGAAGTTTTAGGCCACGTGTCCACCTCAATGTTTGTAAGCCAAAACCAGGAGAGGAACAATTGTAAGAAAAGTAGAATAGAAACACGCCACCAAGTCTATATTTCTCACCCACTTCAGGTTTTAGCTTATAAATACTGAGGTTAAAAACTCACCAAATACTCACCATGTGCACGTGGCCTTAGATTTTATATTGAACTTGGCCGCACGATTTTGTAATATAAAGTAAAGTCACGGCAATAACTAACTTCTTTACGCAATTCCAGTATGTGCGATATCCATTTTTTTCACGGATACCACATGTGGCCGGTATAACCTATGGTGCTATGCACATGTCCATGTTTTAACACGAACCTTGTCACCGTGTAAAACGCATGCAAACATGTCCACTTTTTCCAGAAGAATGGATGACAAGGCCTAATACAAGACTATGGGTCGGTGAAAAAACACGTGCAGCACACACATGGACTCCGTGTACAGTCCATTGCAAAGTCTAGAAGAAGCTTTAGAATTTCTTTCTTTCATTATCCATACCAGAAAAGCACTAATGACAGACTGATGGTAAAGAGCGACAAATGGATGACACACTGGTGGAAAACACTGATCACACCGATACCATTTTTTAACATATTATAAACTAGAAAGGCATTTTGCTCTTTCATCATTTTTCAACAAAATCTATGGCACAATTTCTAAGGACAAAGCCCACATCAAGTTTATGCTGTGAATATCTAGAGACAAATCCTTTTCTGACAAAGACACTTATTACACTTGACTTTGCCTTGTCAAGTAAAAAAAAAATTAAAGAAATAAAATCAGTACATGCTTTCTATTGGTATCCTTTAGCAGCTTTCTACTTTAAATAAACATAGTGATGCTCCAAAAGCAAACATGTTTTATGAGTATCATATTCTTTTCCGAAGGGTTGATCCAGTAGGGAGTGGATAATGCTAAATCGTGCGTTACTGACTTGTTAGAAATGTGAACCTTCTACATTTTTCATAATAGTCTGTTAAAGTAGACAGTATCTTCTGACCTTGACTACTATGTAACAAGTCATAGAGGCTCACGCGTGTGCTGGTAACCAGCTTATGGCTACGCAACACTGAACTGACATTAGATGCATGAACCAAGAGTATAGGGAGTGCACCAGCGCAATGCTTGAGCCCCTGTCCCACATGTTTTGTGGCTTTTAGACAGTCAACATGCTGGGAGTACCTGTCATATACAGCAATGCAATATCCATGTTGGCTACTGGCATTGCTGTGATTGGCAGACGGAATCGCATCATCGGGTCTATCTAAAACCTGGGGACTCGATGCTCTGCTCACTGACGTCTGAAACTAGAGGATAAAATGAATGTTCTCAGCGCCGAGAGAAGGGTGAGGAAAGCAGTAAATATTCATCAAACATTTACATCTGCTTAAATGGCACATGAGCTGTTAAAAAGCAAATAAACACACATAAAAGTCCTTTATTAAAAAAAAAACATTCCCCAATAATTGCCCCCGTGTACTCATTTATTAGATCTCCACTCTGATGTCTGCAGCATATGAAGCCTTGTTCCCAGAATGAAACTTGATATGCTGTACCAGTCACTGCTGGTTCTCACGCTAAGCCGAGCGGTAATGTCAGATCTGTCAGTGTGTCCTTTCGTAACAGCCTATGAAGCCCCACCCGGCTCCTTATGCTGGAATTTTAGACGAGACTCGTCATGGGACATCAATGTGAATTACCGCGGATCTATTGGACAATGGCAGATTGAAGTGAGATTTTTTTGGAGAAATAAATTGGTGAAAGACGGTGTAAGGATTTTCTTCTATTAACATGAAGGACTTTTCTGTGTGTGTTCATGTTCATTGATTTTTGCTTATAGGGTTAGTAATGGGGTTTCTAACTTACACGTCTACATTACTAACCCCAGTGCTTGGTGTCAGCACCAGCTGCTGACATCAACCCCTAATCACATTATTTCTATTGCCACTGCTCCAGAGCAATTGGGAAGATATGAGACAGGGCACCAGAATTGGCACATCTAATGTGATGTGCCAGTTCTGGGGCAGCTGAAGGCTAGTATTTTTAGGCTGGGAAGGGGCCAATAACCATGGCCTTTCCCAGGCAGATAATATCAGCCTGCAGCTGCCTGCTCTGCCTTAGCTGATAATTAATGGTGGACCCACACCATTTTTTAAATTGTATGTATTTGTTTATTCCTAGAAAGCTGTTGGATAGCTGCAGGCTTTTTCTCTATCTCTATCTATCTATCTATCTATCTATCTATCTATCTATCTATCTATCTATCTATCTATCTAATCTTTCTATTATCTATCCATCACTTTATCTATCTCTATAGCTAAGCCTTTTTTCCTTTTTTAAGATAGATTTAAACAGCATTCATTGCTGTACAAAAATGCAAGTAAAAAAAGCTGTATAAACGCATATACACACAGCTGGAAGAGTTTAAGGTTACTGGAATTCCCAGCTGTTGGGCAAAGGTTACAGGAGTTCACAGCTTCCAGGTACAACAGCAGCTGGGAACTCCAGTACCCTTAAAGTCTCCCCTAAAGGCTCTCTTAAGTTCTCTGGGCCTCAGAGCTGTCAGGAAACCCAGTGGCTGTGAACTTCGCTGAAAGACACCTGTCCATTACTAAAACCCAGTGGTTGGTGCCAGCTGTGATTTTTGACAAAAACAGCTGCCCTCAACCCCAAATGTAACTTCTCTGATTGTCACTGCACCAAGGTAATCTGGAAGAGCTGTGATAGAGCCCATCTAATGTGATGTGCCAGTTATGTGGCATCTGTGGGCTGATATGGATACGATAACCTAACCATGGACCTTACCAGTCTGATAATATGAGCCCTCAGCTGTCTACTTTGTCTTAGCTGGTTATTAAATACAGGGGGACCCTATTTAATTTTTTAACTTATTTATTGCTGAAAATGACAGGGATATATGGTGAGAAATGTTCTATATACAAGTCATTATATAGGAAAGAATATTTCCTAACCTTTTTTCCTCTAGAATCCATTTTACCTTTGTTTTTGAATTTTTTATTGTCAGTTCATAAAAGTTACGTAATACTCTGACAACATTGTTCCCAGCAGTTACCTGAGAGTCAGCCATGTGTCCGGGGGTATTCCCCATGCTGATCCCTTTTCAGCAGTGTTTCCATCCACTTCTGCAATTTTCTGCCCCCCCCCCCAGACATCCAGGTAGGGTCTGCTGGAAAAATGATCGAGTTTCCCAGTGACTTTCATTATGCTCAAAATGAGCATTTATTACCCATGTATTCACTCAAAATAAAAAAGGAAAGCTATAATCACCTTTCCACTGATAATCCATTAATGCCCACATCCTATGACAATCCGAATGGTTTGGCAAGTGGTAACATTAGTGATGCAACCTCTCACCATGCCAGCAGTATTACACTAAGTAGAGAATGAGAACAAGGCTGCGTGTGACCGGTGGTAACCTTAATGACGTCACCGTCGGTCACGCATAGTCACATTCTCAGGCTCAGCTTAGTGTGTTCTGGCTGGAGTAATGACAGGTCGATTCACTGTTGTGATCGTTCACCAAACCATCCAGTTCGTCAAGGGAGATGGGCATTAATAGATTATTGGTGGAAAAATGAGTATAATTTTACTTTTTTATTTTTATTTTTTGGTGACTAAATGGGTAAAAGAGGATCAGGAAGTGTTTATTTCAATTAAAGGATTTATTTCTGTTTATATCTTTACTAACCACATAGTCATATGTAATATTGGGGGTGTCTGATAGGCACCTATCCATTAGTAACCCCACAACTTAGTAAATCCCACAATTATTACCCCACTTGCCACCTCAACAGGACAAGTGGGAAGAGTGGAGGTTAAGCACTAGAATTGACGTATCTAATGGATACACCATTTCTGGGACCTCCAAGGGCTGATGTTCTTAGTCTGGGAGGGTGCCAATATCCATGGTACCTTACTAGGCTATTAATATCAGCCTGCAGCTATCTGCTTAGCCCTGTAATAACCAGTAAAGGCTAGGCAAACAGCTCTGAGCTGTTATTAACGGCCTGGGGACCTTCATGGTTATTGGCCCCTTCCCTGAATATTAACATCAGCCCCCAGCTGTCGATTTTCCCTCTGCTGGTTAGGAAAATGAAGGTGGACCATACACTGTTTTTTTTAATGATTTAATACATGCTATACACAGAGACCAGGTGCTGACTCCAACTCCCATCAGTGTGGCCTCATCTTGCTGGTCACAAGGAGATCAGCCAGCAATTATGAGAGCTCATTCAGCACCCAACGCCTGGGATCAGTGCTAATTGTACTGCTTTTCCCAGGCAGCAGTATGTCATCTGTGTGTCATCAATGTGCACAAGTACAGCACGTATTTCTTCTATGGTGCGTGAAAAAAGGACATGTCTGCTTGCTTATCCCACAGACACATGGTCCACGTAAAAAGCCTGACTTGTACACACCACCATTGAACACAATGGGTGTCTGCGTTCGAATTTGTGATCCAAATGGACTGCATAAGGATATAGAAAACAGATATGTGAAAAAGGCTTAATGTTGTGACATTGTGATGTCATGAAGTGTTCTGTGACCTTGCAATGTGCTTGACCAGTAGTTACCACAAGGGATGTCCAATTCTCACCGAGTGCTTCAACAATAATCAGAATAACACTAATCCCCACTATATCATAGTAATGAGGGAAAAAAGAAGAGATCCCAAAAATATACTAAAAACAATGAATTTTATTGTGGTAGTTTAAAATACAAAACTGAAAGAGTTAAAAAAGCACAATGCTGTCCAAGGAACACTGAGCAAAAAGGTGCATAACAAATGTTATGTCCCTTGGACAGCATTGTGCTTTTTTTAACTCTTTCAGTTTTGTATTTAAACTATCACAATAAAATTCATTGTTTTTAGTATATTTTTGGGATCTCTTCTTTTTTCCCCTCATTACGATGATACAGTGGGGATTAGAGTTATTCTAACGCACTTGACCAGGCTGAAAATCCTGTCTTAGGGCTCATACTCACTTGCGAGAGACTCGCACGATTCTCGTGCGAGTCTCTCACATGAAAATCTGGCTCTGATGCAGGCACTCGGACCGGAGCGTGCGGCTACATGTATTTCTATGCAGCTGCACACTGCGCTCCCAGTGCCGGTGGCAGTGCCAGGTTTTCATGCGAGAGACTCAGACGAGAACCGTTTGAGTCTCTTGCAAGTGAGTATGAGTCCTTATAGTGAAAAGGACAGAGATGTAGTGTATGAAGGCAGAGCAGAAAGAAAACTGAAAAACTGGCAATGAGCAGTGGAGTGACTGCCGGGGTGAGCGATGAGATATTATTATTTTTTTTATTTTTAACACCTTACACATATTTATGATAAAGAACATTCAACGTTCACCGCGAATCAAATTTTGGGGAAAATTCGGCAAAGCCAGCAAATTCGGATCTCATGTGATACACTAATCACTAGAGATGATATCACATCCACAGAGTGTGGCACCGCTCTATCCGGTCACTAACCTCAGTGCTCATGCTGAGTGGTTAAAAGCACGCTACTCTGAGCTCACTGTACGAGCCGCTGAACTCAGTGACAGGCTAGAGTGGTAGCCCATGGTGTTGACTTGACGTCCCTTTATAAAATTCTAATTTCTAATATTAACTTGCAGTATCTTTAAATAGTGTTTGTAACCATCCTGAATGGGATTTTCAATGTAAGTACGCCAGGACTAAGAGATATATTTAATTATGTATGAAGTACGGGTTGTGAAATCTGGTGACAGGTCCAATTTAATAGGCATATACTTAACCTGAAATTGCCTTATTAAGTTTAAAAAAAAATAAAAATCTACGGTATACTTTGTATTGATTTTCTTTTGTTAGCAAAGAAACCTAACTAGACAAACGTGTTGTGACAGTTTCCACTATGCTCCCATAAACATGTTTTACGAGTATCCATTGCTTTTCTTACTGATCTTCCTGGTAGAGAGTGGGTAATGATAAAACATTCATTATTGGCTTGTTAGAATTGTCAACCTTTCTCCTATTTCATACTGGGCGTTATAAAAGCCCTATCTTCTGACTTTGACTATTGTGTTACAAGTCATAAAGGCTTACACATGCTGGTAACCAGTTTACGGCTGTGCTCCGCTGAGCTGACATCTGACGCATGAGCGAGGAGCACTGGATTCAAGAGCTAAAATGTAAGTGCTAATGTCCTTCATTTTTTGAATGAATACGATTTAAATCTTTTAGTATTAGTACTACTATGTTAGATGAATGTATCAAATTATTGCATTGCTTAATTGAAAGCTGATCCTTATACCAAGGGCTAAATTGGAAGGCAGCATAAATTAAAAAGCGTTCAAGATTTTGCTCTGTCAATAGGAAGCCAATTTATGAACGGTTTTATTAATCTTTTTACATTATTTTTTATTATAATTTTTTTCTTTTTTTGCTTTATTTTTTTGCTCTTTTTCAGATTTTTTGTATTTTGTTTGGGGGAAGGGAGGTAGAACATTATATTTTCCGCTTTACCTGTTTTTGTTCTCACTTTTGTACACTTTATTTTTTCTTTTGAGGTCTTAACTTGGGTGAAACAGGACATACAGTATTTTACATAGCACAGTTATGTAATTTACTTGTCTAAACATAGAAATCATAAGCATCCAGGCTTTGCTCCCACAATGAGTTTTGGGTGCGTTTTTGACAGTGTATTTTCGTTGCAACAAAGTGTGTGGGATTTACAGTGGCTTACAAAATTATTCACCCCCTTAGTATTTTTGGTGTTTTGCCGCCTCACAACCTGAAATGTCACTGCTTTTTTAGGGTTTGCATCAGTTCATGTAAAGAACACACTGTGAACGTTTGGTTTTGTTCTTATTGTGAAGCAATCAACTAGTAGGACAAAATAACTGAAAACTTAAGTGTGTATAACTATTCACTCCTCTAAAGTCATTATTTTGTACAGCCTACTTTTACCTTTGGTCTCTTTGCTACCTCTCTGATTAATGCTCTTCTTGACCAGGCTGAGAGTTTCGGTGGGCGTATCTCTATTGGCAGGTTTGTTGTGGTACCATGTTCTTTCCATTTGATGAAAATGGATTCGATGGTGCTCAGGGGGATCATCAGAGATTGGGTTATAACCCAACCCTGACTTGTACTTCTCAATAACTTTGTCCCTGACTTGTTTGGAGATCGCTTTGATCTTTATATTGTTGTTTGGTTAGTGGTGCCTCTTGCTTAATGCATATACTGACAGACCGTGTGACACTTAAGGGGGTTTTACACATAGCGACATCGCTAGTGATATCGCTATAACATCACCGATTTGGTGACGCAGCAGCGATATCGCTATGTGTGATACTTACCTCCGACCGGCTCCCCCGCTGTCCATCGCTGATCGCGAGAGAATGTCCAGCTCCATTTCTCGTTGTCAGCTTCCTGCTGAGCTTCCTGCTGTGATGACGAGCGACGCGTGGAGGCGGGCGGGAGGACGTCAGGATCGCTGTGTGTGAAAGGTGAGTATCGTGCGCTGCGTCGCTGCTATATCGCTGTGAGGTCTTTCTGTATGAAAGCTCACTAGCGATCATTTAGCGATGCACCAGCGATCCTGACCGGGTCGGATCGCTGGTGCATTGCTAAATGTAAAGGCGCCTTTAGATTGCACACAGTTGTACTTCCTTTTACTATGTGACTTATGAAGGTAATTGCTTGCACCAGAAATTTTTAAGAGCTTCATCGCAAAAGGGCTAAATACATCTACACATGGCAATTTTTAGTTATTTGATACCATAAATTTAATTTATATCTATATTTTTCTCTCTTCACTTCACCAACTTAGACTATTTAGTGCAGATGCATCACACAGAAATCTGATTACAAATGTAACAAAATAGATAAAAAGCCAAAGGGATGAATACTTTTGCAAGCTACTGCACACATCTCATGCCCACCGGGTTTTTTTTCAGCAGTGTAAATTCACCTGCGGTGCATGTTTTAAATCCGCAACATGTCAGTTTCTCTTGTGTGTACTACATGTGGATTCTCCACATAGAATTCCATTAGTTGTGGAAAATCCACAATTAAAAAACGCATATGCATTTTCAGTGCATTTCTGCTGTGGGAAGGCATTAAAGCATGTATTTCATAGACAAGCCAAATTCAAGGAAGTATAAAAAATAAAGCAACTGGTCACAAACAAACAGGTCACAGGTGAGGATGTTACCTTTAGTAGCCATTCAAACCCATTTGTGTCAACTTCTGTGCATGTTATCCAGCCAAAATTACCAGGGTATGTGAACTTTTGATCAGGGTGATTTGGAAGTTTTGAGTTGTCATTATGATTTAAAAGGAGAAAACACAGTAGTTTGACAATAAATGGCTTCATCCAACCACTAACCATTCATGGAGACAAAGTTTTGGTGTTATCATTCATATTCTCTGAAATAAGGCCAAGAAAGCAAAAATTCTGCCGGAGTATGTAAACTTTTGAGCACAACTGTATAAGGACTTGTTCACATGAATTCTATATTAGTGCATATTATAATAGTGAATATATATATTTTGAATCCGATAATTAAATTTGTAAGTTATATATTTAACTGAAATCTAACTATAATGTTTGACAGTAGTTTTTTTATCAGAGAGGGATGCACCAATCCTTTTAAAAAGGAAATACGTTCTTCCCAATTTCCATAACTGAAGTAATGATGCATTGGTACATGCAGACCTTTTCACTACTTTTTTTTACAGCAAGCCATGTAAAAAAAAGGTGCAATTATACCTTTTTAACGTTTCCTTTCTTGTAAAGGTCACCCCATTTAACAGCAGTCAGTTCTAAAAAGAGCTTCTTCGGTACTACATGACCAGAGTGATATTTATCAAACTGTTGAGATATTCTTTCTGTTCCACCATTTTAGTTGTGTGGTCCCATGTTCAGTACTAAATCAGCTAGATAAATAATTTTGGGCATTTCTTTTATATTGTGAGTAAAGCCCCCGTCACACATAGCTGATCGTTGTTGGAAAGCCCTGGACATTTCTTTGATCGCTGGTCTCCCACTGGCCAGCACGCATCGCTGCGTGTGACAGGCGGGAGACCAGCGATCAGCGCACTGGTAACTAAGGTAAACATCGGGTTTCTAAGCAGCATGCATCACTTAGAAACCGGATGTGTACCTTAGTTACCAGTGCGCTGATGCAGGGAGCTGGTAACCAAAGTACACATCGGGTTTCTAAAGAGACGCGCACTGCTTTGAAATCCGATGTGTACCTTAGTTACCAGCTCACTGCATCAGGCACTGGTAACTAACGTGCACAGTGATGCCGGTCGCTCGGCGTCGCTGGTGCTGATCACTAGTGAAGCTGTCTGCTTGACAGCTCACCAGCGATCATGTAGCGACTCACCAGCGATCCTGACAAGTTGATATCGTTGTTGGGATCGCTGGTGAGTCACTATGTGTGATGGGGCCTAATGTCCTCTCTTTTTGGGTCCAAGTGGGAATGTTTCTCCTTTTAGAAAGTGCCAAGTCGGCATGAGGAGATTTACAGTCTTTAACATGAAAACCGCAAAAAGAGGAAAAAATCCTCCAAAAAATTCAGATACAAACCAGACAGGCCTAAATGCATCTGCACTAATACAGGGTCCAGCGGACCCAAGTAAAATGGCAGCGGCACAGGTGCATAAATATTTATGATAGAACTATGATTTAGGATAGAACTGCCCGGTGAAAGATGATCGATAGGATGACCGAAAGTCCTCATTTCACATTCATGCCAAGTTTAAGAATGTGTGTCAGACTCGAAACGCATCTGGTACTATTAATTTTTCCCTGTATTCCCTTACCACGGACATAGTTCCACTACTATCCTTTGCAAGATATTATTGTTTTTAACCAATTGGAATAAAGAAGTTGACGTTTTACCAGAATTTTGGAGTCCTGTGAGCTGGATCAAATCTCCATTCATGACCTAAAGTCATGCCTGATAGTGACGAGATTTCCGAGCGTGCTCGGGTGTTCTCCGAGTATTTTGGACATGCTCGGAGATTTAGTTTGTCTCACCGCAGCTGCAAGATTTGCAGCTGCTAGACAGCCTGAATACATTTAAAGATTCCCTAACAAATAGGCAATCCCAACATGTATTCAGGCTGTCTGTCTAGGAGCAACAAATCATGCAGCTGTGGCGACACAGACTAAATTTCCGAGCACACCCAAAATACTGAGAGAACACCCGAGCATGCTCGGAAAACTCAAGTAACGAGCATACTTGCTCATCACTAATCCCTGATTAAATGGATGAGAGATAGAGATTCAAAGTTGGGTTAAAGCCAGAAGTCACAAATCTTTTTGCAATTCCTCATCGCGCAAAAAAATAAATTTGACTTTTCAAAGCTTTCATGCCAATTTTATGATGTAAAATCTGTGCTTAATCGCCTTACTTGTTTTTAGTCTAGGTTATGCTTATTTTTTTAGTCTGCAAATCCCATTATGAACTGAATATACGTGTAATTATTTTTTCAATATTACGTAACATTTCAAAAACAGTTGATCTTTAGCATCCATGGATCTGGTCTACGATCCTGAGGCAATGAATTTACTGAGCAGTTTTGCGCTCCCTGGTGCGCACATTAGTCATCACAACAGTTGTTGTTAATTTGATTTTCATTTTCATGGTCTTAATTGAAGTACAAGATGGAATCCAGTTTCCATTTATTGTATACATTAAATTCCTCTGCCATGTGATTTCAAAAAGGCAGAATACTGAATTATTCTACAGCTATCAGATTCTATACCGTTACAGAGCAACAAAGTAAAAAATAAAATGATTACAGAACAGATGGTCACAATGTATATACTGGATCTGTTCATGATATTTTGGTAGGATGTAAATAATGATAGATGCATGCATGTCACGCTCGCGCCTTGGCTGAATGGCGCGAGCCGGGGGTTGTGGCCCCACTGTGCCACAGACCAGACTACCCTGGAAGGGGCGTGACTGCGACAGCTACCTTGGTCTTCACTGGAGCCTCTGATGGTGAGGTCAGGCTTGTGCGGCAGGTAGCTGCCGGGTGCCACTCCAGGGTGGTGTCTGGCTGTGGCTGCTGATCCCACTCGGGAACAGGACACCTGGACAGGTGCGAGTGACAAGCAGGCTGAGACACTGGGCAAGCAGGCACGGCTTGGTACACTGGCAGGCAGGCACAGCTTGGAGACACGGCTTGGAGACACTGGGCAAACGGGCACGGCTTGGAGACACTGGGCAAGCGGGCACGGCTTGGAGACACTGGACACGGCTTGGAGACACTGGGCAAGCGGACACGGCTTGGAGACACAGGGCAAGCAGGAGTGGTATATGAGAGAACCGGTTTGGACCTGTTCACACAGGAGATGCAGGTATGGATCTAGGCAGGAAGTTGTGGTATATGAGAGAACAGGTTTGGACCTGTTCACACAGGAGATGCAGGTATGGATATAAGCAGGAAGGTGTGGTATATGAGAGAACAGGTTTGGACCTGTTCACACAGGAGATGTAGGCAGGCAGAGCCGCAGGAGTGCGGAGCAGGCAGAGCCGCAGGAGTGCGGAGCAGGCAGAGCCGCAGGAGTGCGGAGCAGGCAGAGCCGCAGGAGTGCGGAGCAGGCAGAGCGGCTAGGGAGCCGTGCAGACAGAGCGGCTAGGGAGCCGTGCAGACAGAGCGGCTAGGGAGCCGTGCAGACAGAGCGGCTAGGGAGCCGTGCAGACAGAGCGGCTAGGGAGCCGTGCAGACAGAGCAGCTAGGGAGCCGTGCAGATGCACAGATAAAGAGGACACAAGGAAAGACACGGCAGGGAAGGAACCACAAACAAGGAGACTGACAGACAGAGGTAAGACTGAGTTCAGACAGAGGCACAGGGACAAAGACTCAGGGGCCAGGATATTCAGCCTCCCGGCAGGCAGACAGGGTACAAAGCAAGACTAGAGAATCCTCCAGAGAAGGAGACAAACAGAACAGGGCCTGGCTAGCTCAGCAGCGGAATACTAACTGAGTATAGACATTGCTCAAGCAATGTTTCAGTGGGAGTGGCGAAACTAAATAGTCAAGGGCTCCAGGTGGTTGGTCAGGGACAGATTACACAGGTGCACCCAGACCGCATAAGAACCAGAGAGTTCAGGCGCCGCCCCCCTATACACACAGTCAGGAAACATGGAGAGCAAGCAGGAAAACAAGAGGCATAGCACATGGAGCTCAGGGCTGGCAACAGACAGATTTCACAGCATGGTTTGAAGGAGAAAGTAAGTTGGTGCGCTGGGGATGGGAGGCCATGCCGTGATGCCAGCAGGGTTGTTACAGTACCCCCCCCTTTACGGCCCCTCTTCCTCAAGCCTGCCAGAATGACCTGAAGAAGGAGTATGGGACCACACACAGTCCAGGTTGACACGACATCCTTCACGTAGGGTGGAATATGTGTGCCATCAGGAATCCCAGGGTGCCAAGCTTCTTGGTGCCCGATGGAGTCAGCTTCCAACACCGAGGGTATAAGGACTTGGATCTCTTCCTCCAGAGTGGAAGAAAGCAGGGACCTGGAAGCCTCAGACTTGACCCCTACATCAGCCGGCCAACTAGAAACAGCAGACACCCTCACTGAGTCTAACTTCAGCCCAACATGCCAGAAAAATTGGACCTCCTCCTCCCGATTGGTGAGGAACGGAGATACGTAGGCCACTGTTCCAACCTCTTCACCCACCTGCCAAATGGAAGCTGGAGGCATACATACAGGGAGCCACTTCAGCCTGTTACCCTGAAAAAACTGAACCACATCCTTCTGGTTAGAGGATGAGAGAAGCTCTGTCTTGGGACCCTCACCCCTAGGCCACAGGGGAGCTGAAGGCATACACTCTGGATCCATCTTCAGCCCTTTATCCTGGGGAAGACAATCAAGAGGCAGGGGTGCTCTTGGGAGCAGAACACTGGTATAGTCGCTGGGGATGTGTGAGGAGACTGAGACCGCCTCCCCCTCTTCAGAGGCACCCTCACACCTTGACTCGGCGACTAGCAAACCAGGCGAAGAGGACGACCTTGACTGAATGCGACGCAAGGGAACCAGACACCTCTTGTCACTTGATTGTTTCAAGCACGGTGCCCTGCTAGGTTTCCAGACATAAATGGGTGCTAGAATCTCTGGATCACAATGACCCATGGGCATACCAGTCAGCAGGTGGAAGATGAACTTCTTCGTGTATAAAGCTCCGACCTGGAGCTGTAGTTGTCCTTGCAGGACTAGACTATTCTCAAAGAGGGCTCGGCCACCTTTAGATGATGCCCATGCCGGGTTCTGGAGCTGAAGAATGGAGACCACACACCGACTCTGTGTGGCTGGTGGCTCGAACACCCCAAAGCTCCCAGAAGGCAACGAAACAGTCATAGGCTTTAATGGAGAGGGAGGACTCTCACCAGGGGCAGCCTCTCCTACTGGCCCAGGGTTCTGGAGTACGAGCTTCACAGGGCAGAGGCCAGATTCCGGCTGCAACTTGGCCCGCTTCTTCTTCTTAGACCTCTCGGATCTTGCATGGGTGGCCGCATCGGCAGACTGTGGAACGGGTGATGGCTGGACAGTCATAGGAGGTTGAGACGATTCACCCACAGGTTCCTCTTGTCTCTGGAAGCTTGGAGGGGAAGACTTTTCAAGAGCAGCTGGACGAGGCATGTCGAACACTTTACGGAAGGCCACCAGGAAGGCCCCCAGGCTCATGACGACAGGATCCCCTGCTTCCCAAAGGGGACAGATCCACATCAAGGCATCACCAGCTGGGTAGGACATGATGTATCCAACCTTGACCCGATCAGAGGGGAAACAAGCTGCATTCTGCAGGATGTAGTGCAGGCATCTCTTCAGGAACCCTTGGCACTCTTTAGGGTCCCCATAGAACCTAGGCGGGTCTGCTGGGTTGTGCTCTTCATAGGCCAGGAGCTGATTGTAGAGAGCATTGGAGATGATGATTGGTTCAGAGGACTCCACGATCGGTACCACGCAGGACGGAACAAATTCCTCTGGTTGCTCATACTGGCAGGGAGAAAGTTCATCATGCTCCGCAAGCGGAAAGACATGGGACTCAGCGGGGACCATGGCCTGAGCAAACTGTCACGCTCGCGCCTTGGCTGAATGGCGCGAGCCGGGGGTTGTGGCCCCACTGTGCCACAGACCAGACTACCCTGGAAGGGGCGTGACTGCGACAGCTACCTTGGTCTTCACTGGAGCCTCTGATGGTGAGGTCAGGCTTGTGCGGCAGGTAGCTGCCGGGTGCCACTCCAGGGTGGTGTCTGGCTGTGGCTGCTGATCCCACTCGGGAACAGGACACCTGGACAGGTGCGAGTGACAAGCAGGCTGAGACACTGGGCAAGCAGGCACGGCTTGGTACACTGGCAGGCAGGCACAGCTTGGAGACACGGCTTGGAGACACTGGGCAAACGGGCACGGCTTGGAGACACTGGGCAAGCGGGCACGGCTTGGAGACACTGGACACGGCTTGGAGACACTGGGCAAGCGGACACGGCTTGGAGACACAGGGCAAGCAGGAGTGGTATATGAGAGAACCGGTTTGGACCTGTTCACACAGGAGATGCAGGTATGGATCTAGGCAGGAAGTTGTGGTATATGAGAGAACAGGTTTGGACCTGTTCACACAGGAGATGCAGGTATGGATATAAGCAGGAAGGTGTGGTATATGAGAGAACAGGTTTGGACCTGTTCACACAGGAGATGTAGGCAGGCAGAGCCGCAGGAGTGCGGAGCAGGCAGAGCCGCAGGAGTGCGGAGCAGGCAGAGCCGCAGGAGTGCGGAGCAGGCAGAGCCGCAGGAGTGTGGAGCAGGCAGAGCCGCAGGAGTGCGGAGCAGGCAGAGCGGCTAGGGAGCCGTGCAGACAGAGCGGCTAGGGAGCCGTGCAGACAGAGCGGCTAGGGAGCCGTGCAGACAGAGTGGCTAGGGAGCCGTGCAGACAGAGCGGCTAGGGAGCCGTGCAGACAGAGCGGCTAGGGAGCCGTGCAGACAGAGCGGCTAGGGAGCCGTGCAGATGCACAGATAAAGAGGACACAAGGAAAGACACGGCAGGGAAGGAACCACAAACAAGGAGACTGACAGACAGAGGTAAGACTGAGTTCAGACAGAGGCACAGGGACAAAGACTCAGGGGCCAGGATATTCAGCCTCCCGGCAGGCAGACAGGGTACAAAGCAAGACTAGAGAATCCTCCAGAGAAGGAGACAAACAGAACAGGGCCTGGCTAGCTCAGCAGCGGAATACTAACTGAGTATAGACATTGCTCAGGCAATGTTTCAGTGGGAGTGGCGAAACTAAATAGTCAAGGGCTCCAGGTGGTTGGTCAGGGACAGATTACACAGGTGCACCCAGACCGCATAAGAACCAGAGAGTTCAGGCGCCGCCCCCCTATACACACAGTCAGGAAACATGGAGAGCAAGCAGGAAAACAAGAGGCATAGCACATGGAGCTCAGGGCTGGCAACAGACAGATTTCACAGCATGGTTTGAAGGAGAAAGTAAGTTGGTGCGCTGGGGATGGGAGGCCATGCCGTGATGCCAGCAGGGTTGTTACAATGCATAAACGCATCTGTTTCTTTTTAAAACCACAAGTAAGAAGCTCTTGTGCCAGTTCTAGATTTTCTTTGAAATATTTAATTGTTTTTCAATTAAAATCAAAGGGCTAAGACCAGAACAATACCCAAGCTTTGTGTAAATTTGGGTACTGTGTATAAGTGTTGATGTTGGGAGGTACACTCAGTCATGTGAAGCATTACTCCAGTGCATGACGAAAATTGAATACAGAGCCCAAGCCTTAAAAAATAGAAACATATTTTCTAAGTGTTATTGTAGTATAACTGTTATATATGGTGTTATAAAAGCATGAAGACTGGGTTGGAGAGGACACATTTTTCCTTTTCCATTGGATTTATACCATAACATTATTAAAAACAGACTAGCTGAACCCTTCCACACTCTTTGTAGAAATAAGAAGTCTCTTTACCCTGCATGAGTCATCATTAGAACTACAATTGTACAATCACAGCAAAGTCCCAGGCAAAGGGG
Organism: Dendrobates tinctorius; assembly: GCF_039654945.1. Lineage (NCBI taxonomy): Eukaryota > Metazoa > Chordata > Amphibia > Anura > Dendrobatidae > Dendrobates > Dendrobates tinctorius. The sequence goes on from NW_027361783.1 coordinate 16,185,966, forward strand.
AAAGGAGAGGAGCAGTTGGGTCAGTAATTGAAGAGTGGGATGATTTATGCAGGGAACAGAGACTTCTTTAACTGTATAAGAAGGCACAATATAGTTTGCCACCGCAAAATATCATGTTTTATTACAATGGGTCCCAATATGCCTCAATGGCATCCATTCTAACCCACAGTCAGACAGATAACTCTTAAATGTATGCACCCAAATGTGTGTTTTGTCCCTTTTATAACAAACATTTTCTGTCCATATTTTGCCAAAAGTTATCTATATTTTTAAAACATCTGATTAAAATTACTTAAAACAGTGAATTCAATTTACTCAATATTATTCATATAATAAATTACGTAATGTCTCCTGACGAAGGAGATCCTCTCCGAAACGCGCGTCGGGGTGACGTGTGGACCGCCCGGCCATCCTGAATTTCCCTCTCCAGAGGTAATGTTCTGCTCCGGTACCGTTCACTCCTATGTGGGTGGGCGGATCATATGTTATATTTAGGGGTGGACATTAAGCCTCGGCCTCTCAGGACAACACATTGCCTGTATAATTCTGTTTAGGTACATTTGTGACTTGGTCACAGTATAGACATCTGTTAATTTGCACGGATGTATATTAGCAATATAGAGGGGTTTTCTGTAATCTCCCTGTATATCCGAGGGCTGTTAGGCTAGTTACAGTAGATCCTCTGTGAAGGTGGTACTTACCCTATTTATTCACATACTTATGTATATGTATACATGGTCAGGGTTTGGTCACGTGTCCTCTAGCATTGCAGCACTTTGCTTTTTCTGTGCACATGTTCACCATGTTTCCTGTTTTGTGTATTTTCCCTAATAAAGCATGTATATTTTTGATACTTGGATCCATTGGTCGTAAATTTTTGTGGTTTCCACATCCCCATGATATAATAAATTATGTAATGACCTAGTTTTTGAACCTGGAAAAAGAAAGAATTCTGCCCAAATCAGGCATCATAAATTGGGTTATGCATATTTTTTTTAAAGTAGATTAGATTAACAAATGTATGAAACATATTTATTGCACATACACTGAGTTGATATTTTTAATCACGAGTCACTTCATTCACTAGTCATTTAACATTATGTACAGTTAATATCACTGTGGGGAATGGGAGAGCTTCATTGTTAAGTATGTTTTAATCATCACTTTAACCCTCACTCACTAGTGTACTTTGTCTTTTAAACCACTTTGTTGGCAACAACATTCTCTTTGGATCCGAGCAGTGCTGTGCCTTACTATGTGCTCAGTGCACAGGCGGGCTATCATGTGTTACCACAATTCTGGGCACACACAGTGAATAGAAATAAGCAGGACTATCCACGGAAGATCAACATCTAGATGAGTTTCCTGAAATCGGTGATTCTAAGTGAATCTCTATGAGAGCAAGAGGAATATTATACCTTGTTCAGTGGTTGACATTACCTTGGTTATCAGTGATCATTCTCGCGCTCTCCTCTTATTAAAATTAAGTTATACATGTGTTTTCTGAGCGGTTAGAAACTTTCCAGTAATGCGATTCGTAGTGTATTTATTGAACACAAACAAAATTTTAAGGGACAATTTGGTGAAACCCACAAATTCAAATTTTAAGCGATCTGCTCACCTCTAACAGTGACTATTAACTGCTGGGAGTGGGGCCGGATTTTCTTCCTGTGAAACAAGCACATGCATTAGAGCAATATTCCTGGTGCTCTTCACCAACGTGAGACAGGGTCACGTGAAATAAATAATATTTCACTCTGGTGAGTTTAAATAGTGTATATTTAAACTCACCAGACCGAAACATTATTTTCTGCCTAAGGAAACCATGCGTACGAAAACGTGCTTTGGGAAGCCCCATTATTTGGTCTCGGTCTCCAACTCTAATATGGTTAAAACAATAGACTTATTCCATTTATGTTATACTGCAATATAAAAGATTTTTGACATTAGTGGCACAGAGAATGGGATTGTTCCCCACACTTATACTCCAATGTGACTCAATGTGATTAATTTAGTTGCAACTTTTTAGCATTTATTACAGAGAAATGAGTTTGTAGAATACCTTCTTGAAATCGATTCGTTTTTGATGTCACTTAATTTTTTTTAAATTATAAAAAGGGTTTATTTATTTTTATAGTAGCAACACGCATTGTATGTAGATAGTACAGGCACAATAAATACCCACTCATGGGAGCTTACAATCTTAATTTTTGCACCAGAGACACTGAGAGATGCCGACAATAATTTGCTCAAGGGTGCACAGCATTGACCTTACTGCTCCCATGTGTTTAACATGGCAGTTGAAAATTTTTAAGGATATTGATAACGTATGAATCTGATCTAGAATGTATATTTGTGTAGCTAGCTTACCATGTTTTCCACTTAAAGGGAATCTGTCAGCAAGATTTCAATCCCAAAGCTATTTGTATGTGCATGGAGCTCTTACAAAAACTATTCCAGCAATACCATTACATGACCAGTTCATTTATCTGTTACTCAGCGTTTGAATTGATATGTATATGAGATTAAAGATCTATGGAAGATCTGAAGTCTGTGTCACTCCAAATTATTCCCCATCCAGCACTGCCTCCTTCTGCTTGACTGACATCCTCTGTGCTGTATGACTTCAAATAAAGGAGCCATCAGTTAAGCGTGAGGAAGTGTAGCTGGGTGAGGAATCCTAGAATCATAGAATGTTAGCGTTGGAAGGGACCTCCAGGGTCATCGGGTCCAACCCCCTGCTCAATGCAGGATTCTCTAAACCATCTTAGACAGATGTCTGTCCAGCCTCTGTTTGAAGATTGGAGGAGAACTCACCACCTCTCATGGCAGCCTGTTCCACTCATTGATCTCCCTTACTGTCAAAAATATTTTTCTGTTGTTTAATCTGTATCTTCTCCCTTTCAGTTTCATTCCATTGCTTCTCATATTTCCATTTGCAAATGGGATAAAGGATGATCCCTTAACACTGTGACAACCATTTCAGAATAGAGCCGGAGTTAAGGCCACGTCTCACATAGCGAGATCGCTAATGTGTCACCGATTTTGTGACGCAACAGCGATCTCACCTGTGATCTCGCTACATGTGACATGCAGCAGCGACCGGTCCCCCTGCTGGATATCGCTGATCGTGCAGGAATGTCCTGGGACATTTTTTCATCGTTGGCGTCCCCCTGGCCAGCATGCATCGCTGTGTTTGATTGCTGGATCGTTGCTGCATCGCTGAAGAGATCTGCCTGTTTGGTAGCTTACTAGCGATCATTTAGCAACGCACTAGCGATCCCTACCTGGTCATATCATTGTCGGGATCGCTGGTGCATTGCTAAAGCCCCCGTTACACACTGCGATATCGCTAGCAATATCGCTGCAAAGTCACCGATTTTGTGATGTTACAGCGATATTGCTAGCGATATCGCTGCATGTGATACTTACCTCCGACCGGCTCCCCCGCTGGTAATCGCTGATCGCGCGAGAAGCTGCTGGACCATTTCTCGTCGTCAGCTTCCTGCGGCGCTTCCTGCTGTGATGACGAGCGACGCGTGGAGCCGGGCGGGAGGACGCAGGATCGCCGTGTCTGACAGGTAAGTAGCGATCCCCGTCCCCAGCGATGTCGCTGGTGAGATCTGCCTGAGTAGCAGCTCACTAGCGACCACCCAGCGATGTACCAGCGATCCTGACCGTGTCATATCACTAGTCGGGATCGCTGGTGCATCGCTAGGTGTAACGGTACCCTAAGTGAAATGGGACCCTTACAGGAGCTTCAGATCTACCAAAGTCCTTTAGCCTCATTTGCATATAAATTGAAATGCTGATTTCTAAGTAAGGGAAGATTGGATTGTCCATGTAAAGGTATTGCTGGACTTGGCTTAAGGCCCCATTACACATAGCGATGTCTCAGTGATCCCACCAACAATCTGACATGTATGGGATCACTGGGACATCGTTAGGCTGATCGCTGGTGAGCTGTCACATAGACAGCCCCTCCAGCGATCAGGACCAGCGTGCACGCCAGTTTCCAAGGTAAACACCAGGTATCCAGAAGCTGCGGCTCCTGGATACCCGATGTTTGCATTAGAAACCAGCATCGCTGATCGCTGGTCTCTCGCTACCCCACGCAGCGATGCGTGCTGGCCAGTGGGAGACCAGTGATCAAAAAATGGCCAAGGCCGATCGAGAACGATCAGCGATACACGGCAGGGGGGCCGGTCGCTGATCCCCATCACACACAGAGATCTCGCTGGCGAGATCGCTGTGGCATCACAAAATCAGCGATCTCGGTAGCGAGATCCCTGTGTGTGACGGGGCCTTTAGAAAGAACTACATGCACATATAACTAGTTTTATTTATGAAATCCTGCTGACAGATTCCCTTTAAATAAAGTTTCTTGCAGAGCCCACTCTAGTCATTTCCACTTGTAAAAATGTTAATCAGCAAATTATTTCTGATGTAAAATGCAAATGTTTGTATTTCCTTTCATATCATGTCATATTAAAGTGGTTGTCTGGTCTTCTGCTCTATGTGATTGCAGACTTCTGAATCCTTACAGTACACACACTATGCACTGTCATGATTCTCTAGTGTCGCCAGAATGATGAGGTGGTCTTGTAAGTGCAAGTATGTGTGCAATACAAATGAGTTGAGAGAGGCCGAGCACATCTAGTATGGCTCTCACCGGCGACTCCGTAGAATCCTGACAGTGTGCGGTGCATGCACTGTAAAGACTCAGAAGGCTGCAGTCACATATAGTAACTGCAAACTTTTATATGAAGACTAGACAATCCCTTTAATAGGATTTCTTGTAAATACTAAACTAAGATAGTTTTAATGTGTGCAGTATTTTTTTTTACCAATACCTTTAAGTCTTCTACAAGTACACCTAAAGCCAAAAGAATATCTCAAATAAATGATTAATTTGATTTATTTTGATAACATACCAGTTTGCTTTTGCCCCTTAAATATTTAAAATTATGACTTTTTTTGCTATTAAAGTAGTTCATTTTCATGAAAACAATCATGGACTATTATGCCATGATTTTCCAAATATATCAGATAATGGGTTTGTGTGAGTCCATCATTTGGTAAAGTAATCACTAGAACTCATAAAAAAAAGAAATATGCATGCACCTAGAGAGTAATTATACAGTATATTTTGCCAAGCAAAGTTTGGCAGAACATTTTATGGTTGTTTTATTTATGAAAGACTTTGTGCTGAATTTAAGATATTTGGTTCAGTACATAGATATTACCAACCCCCTGACTAATTTTATACAAATTAGAGACTTAACAACATAGCAGTAATTTAGAAAAAATAAATGGTTTCAAACAGAAACTTATACGCTCTTATTCACCAATTATTTAATGCAAATAAGGTGTGATTTACTTTTGTATAATAAAATTACAATATATAAAATGTATCAAATATATTTTTATTCAGTTCAATTTACTTTTTAAATTATTGGAATTTCATATTAGGCAACTCACTTAAGTGCAAATATAAATAACATTAAGTTCAGTGATTTTACAGGAGGTTTAGACATTTTGGAAAGTTATTTTAAAGGCAATTTATTATTCATCAGTAGATTATTGGACACAATCCTTCTCTATTCACATATTGCCCTACATAAGATTCAGTGGCCACTGGTAGAGATGATCAAATAAATTTGCTGGTTAATTGGCCCTGGTCAGTTCTCAGTGGCTGCTGAATGGGAGCCTTACAAGCCGCCTCCTATCTGTGAGCATCCACAGCACCTCCTTTGATTAGCCGGCCTGACTCAACATCCTGCCTGGGACAAATCAATAAATAATCTATATAATTGAGGTACCGCACGTGATTAGCTGATATGCACTCCAGCAGTTGCCAGATATAAGCTGAACACTTTGTTGACTATGTCATAAGTGAGTTCCCATAACCCTTAAAATATATTTAGTTGACCCAGTTATAGAGATCTAGTTCTCTTGAGACATATGCAAGCTGCTAGCTATCTGTGTTTGCAGCTGCACTCTACTAAATTCCCCTTTACTGGTAACAAGCTAATGACCGAGTGGATCAATAAATGCAATCATCTTCATATATTAAGAAATGTGCTTTTTGGGATTCACATGCACATTTCAAATGCCTTAAAACATGGGCACCCTGGAAAAATTCAGAAATTTCAGGTAAAAAGATTCAGTACCTTATGTGATGTCTATATCAGTGCCTAACCTCCCTGTCTCTGCTTCTGTTGCCTGGTGGCACCCCATTTTTGTTGCTGGCGACATGGGGCAATAATTCTTCTTCACTGTTCTATAGTACTTGTTGGACCCTTTAGTCTTGGAGATCAGGAGTTAACTTTTGTTAAGGTTTGCTCCCTGCTATTTAACCTCGATAGAACTGAAATCTGTTTAAAGGGAACCTGTCAGCAGGATTTCACTAAGTAATCTACAAACATTGTCATGTTGCCGCTGTTATACTGAATAAAATGATACCTGGAGTAAAGAAATCCGTCTTGTGGCTCTTGTGTTATCAGTGTTAGAAGTTTTCAGATAATGATATGCCTGTGCTCTGGGGAAGGGCTGTAGGCAGAGACTTATCTTCCTGCTCTAAGCCAGAGAAACCAAGGAAAGACCTGCCCATTGGATGCCCTGAAGCACAAATATGTTCCTCATCATAGAAACAGACTGATTGTGCTTCAGGGCGGTGTGTCAGCAGGTCTCTTCTTGGTTTCTCTGGCTTAGAACAGGAAGATATGACTCTGCCTACAGTCCCGCACCAGAGTACGAGAATATCATTAACTGAAAACTTCTTACACTGATTACGTAAGAACTGCAAGATGGATTTCATCACCACAGGAAATCATTTTAAACATTGTATCATTACAAACACAACAAGAATATTTGCAGCTGTCTTCCCCCACACTGACTGCCTGTGAGATGGAAGCTGAATCTCTGTGTGGGAACTGCTGCTGCAAATGTATTTGTAATGAAACAAACTTCACTTCTGCTAGCTTAGAAGGGTTGGTACTAGTGACAGATTCCCTTAAGGCTATGTGCCCACGTTAGCGTTTTTAAACGCTCAGAAAACCGGACTTCTTCCCAGAAACCGCGCGTTTTATTTCCGCGTGTTTTTTGCGCGATTTTTGCACAAAAAACGCGCGTTTTTGATGCGTTTTTTTCCGCGCGGTTTCTGGGAACATTGGAAATGGCTAAAAATGCAGACCTATGTGGAAATTAATGAGCATGCTGCGTTTTTAGCTGCTAAGCGTTTTCTGAGCGGAAAAAAATGCATGCATTGGCACAAAAAGCCAAAAATGCATTACATTGAATGGGAAGCTTCTTTTAAGCATTTCTGAAGCGTCTGATCTGGCACAAACACTTCAAAAATGCTTAAAAAAATGCAACGTGGGCACACAGTCTTAATGGTTTTTTTTTTGCAAAAAGTAAAAAATAAACGACTTACTAGAAATTGAAGTACATGTATTTTTTGTATGGGAATTAATGAGTCATAAAATCTGTTGCACTAAAGTGAAATATTTTTCTTTTAGAGCTTGCACATTTGCTCATTTTTGGCATTATTTCATGAGATTTTGTTTCTCTCCTTAGAATGTCCAAGCCTTCCACAGCTGAAGATAGGAAATTGAAATAACTGAAAAGGCAGATGTTGAATTTCCCAGATTATCTCTACTTCTGCAGCAAAAGAAACAAAAGAAAAACAGTAAAGAAGAACAATATTTGAGTAATATAACAACGCAAAATGAAGGCTTTTCTTTGCCGTGTTAGGCTTTTTAATTGCTGACAACAGGAAAATGATTTAATGGCACAAAACCCTTTTCACGTATGCTTTTTGGCAGTCAATCAAGACATGACTCATAAAACACCAAGCAAAGTGGCTGCTGTGCTCAGTAGTTATTTAAGTGAGCAAATATGTATAAACTTCACAAAGACCCAGTATGTTACCATTGTACTGTTCAGGCATATAGCAAAGTATCCATAGCAATCGCAGACAGTCTAAAAACTATAACTTGCATAATGTATATGCCTTATTGTATTTCAGTATTGCAAACATAATCATTACTCTAAAAAAAGCCATCAAATGGATATTGCAATTTGTAAATAATATATCCTAAATGTGAAAAAGTCTCTCATATGAACTTACTAATCTACTCTAAAAACAAGTATCCAAATATCCGAAGAGGCCAAAGGTTATCTAAAACATCAGAAGAAAATAATAAGACGTGTGCAATTGTTTTATAGCCAAATGGAACATGGCTTTAAATGTTGTAGGACACTCCGTTTTCTCAATGATCCTTATTTTTCTGTCACCCGTCTGTTGCAGAAATTTTACTGATGATTGGATGGGTCTGAAGGTAGATATCACTCCGTACAGCAGATTATTTCAGGTTACCGCTAGTTTCAAGCAAAAAAATGTTCTTACACATCCAAGATTATATTTTGATGGTGCAGATGTTCAAGGACTGAGACAAAAGTCCCACACCACTCATCTACATTTATTTAGAGCGATTAGAAATGCAGTTAACAAGATGCTGGCTAATCCATCTTACTTCTTGCCCCCTCTAAAGCATGCTGACTTTGCAGCTAAATGGAATGAGATTTATGGGAATAATTTGCCACCATTGGCTTTATATTGTGTGCTGTTTCCAGATGATAAAGCTGCATTCAATTTTGCACTGGAATATATGGACAGAATGGTCAATTACAAAGACTGGATGGTTCAAAATGCACCTGGTGATGAGGTGCCCCTTGCACACTCTTTGACAGGTTTTGCCACAGCTTTTGACTTTTTATACCGGTTTCTTGACAGTGATAGAAGACAAAGGTATTTGGAGAAAATTGAGACTGCTAGTAATGAATTGTATGAATGTTCCAGAGTGCGTGCATGGGGAAAACAGTTCCTCCACAACCACCAAACCACTAATATGCTTGCGCTGCTTACAGGAGCACTAGTTGTGGGAGAGCACAATTTAAAACAAGCTAATGTGTGGAAACAAACTGTCGTTGATGTGATGGAAAAAACAATGTTTCTTCTAAATCACGTTGTTGATGGATCACTTGATGAAGGAGTTGCCTATGGTAGTTATACAGCAAAATCAATTACACAATATGTTTTTTTAGCAAAACGTCATTTTGGTATGAATCATTTTGACAACAACTGGTTGAGAATGCACTTCTGGTTTTACTTTTCTACTTTGTTGCCAGGTTATCAGAGAACTGTTGGAATAGCAGATTCTAATTACAATTGGTTCTATGGACCAGAAAGCCAATTGGTGTTTTTGGATACCTTCATTTTGAAGAATGGAGCTGGAAACTGGTTGGCCAATCAAATCCGAAAACATAGACCAAAAGATGGGCCAATGGTACCATCCACAGCTCAGAGATGGAGCACACTTCACACTGAATATTTGTGGTATAATCCTGAACTTACCTCCCATCCTCCAGTTGATTATGGCTCACCAAAAATGTATGTTTTTCCTAATTGGGGAGTTGTAACGTATGGTGCTGGTTTGCCTAATACTCAAACTAACACATTTCTTTCATTCAAATCTGGAAAACTTGGTGGCCGAGCAGTCTATGATATTGTTCATTTTCAGCCATATTCCTGGATAGATGGGTGGAGAAGTTTCAATCCTGGTCATGAACATCCTGATCAAAATTCTTTCACATTTGCTCCTAATGGACAAGTCTTTGTTTCAGAAGCTCTGTATGGACCAAAACTAAGTCATTTAAATAATATTTTAGTTTTTGCGCCTTCCCCTACAAGTCAGTGCAATAAGCCATGGGAAGGTCAACTTGGTGAATGCTCACAGTGGCTAAAATGGACAACAAATGAATCTGGAGATGCAGCAGGCGAGGTTATCACAGCAAGTCAGCAAGGGGAGACAATATTTGTAAGTGGCGAAGCAGTGTCTGCCTACTCGTCTTCCATGAAGCTAAAAAGTGTTTATCGTTGTTTGCTGCTTATAAATCAGCAGACACTACTTGTAGTTGATCATATTGAAAAGCATGAAGATTCCCCACTCTCTCTAGTCAGTGCCTTTTTTCATAATCTAGATATCGATTTTAAGTATGTTCCATTTAGGTTTCTTAATAAATTCAATGGTGCTATGATGGATATATGGGATGCTCATTACAAAATGGTCTGGATAGATTCAAATGGTAATAGTCCATTAGGCAGGATTCAGGAAGCTGAGCAGACAGCAGAATTCAAAAAGCGCTGGACACAATTTGTAAATGTTACCTTTCCGTTAAACCAAAAAATATCCAGGATTGCTTACATATTTAATGGACCGTATGTTAATGTGTCTGATCTGAAATTCTTAGACAATAACAACTATGGTGTTAAAATATCTGTTAAAGTTAATAATACAGAAAATATAGTGTCTATAGTAACAGCATATAATGATCTAGAGGTCAGATTTAGTTTTCTTGGATTTGGGGGATATGCGAAGTTAGAAGATGTGAACAGAGTAGTACGATTTGGGCTGGGTATTGAACATATTGAGAAAGCAACTAAATTAATTAGTATGAATGTATTTCACTTTGGCCTCAAAGTCAATTTGGTTATAGGTTTAATATTGTGTGCAAGCTTAGGAATTTTAGCATTTCATTGGAGATTCTATATTCCTTTTGGCAAGTTGATGCGTTGGATCCTAGTATTGATCATCACACTGTGGGTTTTTGAGTTAGTAGATGTGTGGACAGCGTGTACTCAACCAATTTGTTCAAAGTGGAATAGTGAGGGAGAAGATACAGATGGTATTAAAAAAAGTGGCATTCAGTCTGATCTGCCTATTGTAGTAATTACATCTATACCTGGTTCAGGAGCTGACATTTTAAGGCAACTCTTTTTCAACAGTTCAGATTTTGTGTATATCAAGGTTCCTACAGCTTACATTGAAATTCCTGATGGAGAATACAAAATTGATTCATTTGTGGATCCTTGTGAATGGACTAGATCTGACGTGGCTGATGGACATTTTCAACTTATTCAAGGTTGGCTTCAATCATTGCTTCAGAACACAAAACTTCATTTACAGAATATTGATTTACGAGAACCCATAAAGCCTAAGCTTTTTCACCATTTCACAGTTAACAGGGATAGAAAAAGACGATATAAGAGAAAAGACTCATTCTCTGAGCAAAGAACTAGATACAAAGGATATTATGACAGAGATGCTGACTATGTTAGACAACTACGCAAACACCTAACATTGTTTCCCAAAGCTCAACCAGTGCTTGGTTTAAGCAGTGGTAGCTGGACTTTAAAGCTTCCATTCATTGAAAAACTTATCGGACCTCAACTAAGGGCATTATTTATCATACGAGACCCTCGTGCTTGGGTTTATTCAATGCTGTATAAAAGCAGTCCAAGTCTGTTCTCTTTGAAGAATGTTGAGCAGCGTTTGACATCCATGTACAAAGATGAAGAAAAGGAAAAATGTACGTCGGTTGCTGGCTATGCTCCTGAATTTGACTCCTTAAAAGAAGAGCTCACTAATCCTAAATCACTTGCTCTGACAAAACTTTCCCATGTATGGTTTGCCAATACTGCCGCAGCGATTAGAATAAATAATGATTTACAATCAAAAAGCTATCTTTTGATTAAATTTGAGGACATTGTAAATTTCCCTGAAGAAACTACTCAGAAAATATATAGTTTTTTTGGTATTCCTCTTTCTCCTGCAAACTTAAATCAAATAATGTTTGCAAGCTTAACAAACTTATTTTATCTCCCTCATGAAGGGGAAATTTCACCTACAAATATTAACATGTGGAAGTTAAAAATGGCTAGAGAAGATATTGCAATGATTGAGGACATATGCTGGGCACAAATGGATAAACTTGGGTATGCAAGATTTAGAGACTAAGTCTAAGCCAAATAATATCATTATTATCAGTAATGATTATGATAATAATAGCCCCTATGTGCTGCAGGTCAGCAATCATTTGCACTAAATACTGTATCTTAATATTCCATATGACCGTCAATCAAAATAAAGAAATATATTGTTTATTCTATTGTATATTGTCTTTATAAGCTCAGATGAAATTATTTGCATAGTCAAAGTGTTATAAACTATCACTTCCTAAACATTGATTTTTTTTTTAATAATTTGTAATTTTCTAGGTTTTAATGTGTTTATAACGCCAGAGAATCTCCAAAATTGCAAATTTTGTGGGATGTTCCCAATTGGACAAGTGAGGACCCAAGACAGTGATGTGGGCGCCAAAAGCATACTGATGCATGTAGCAAACAAAGTCTAGACATTAAAGCTCAACTTAATAATTGCTCAAGTTGGTATGAGACACCTCTAGTGATAACTTCCTGCTTATAAACCACTGATTTTAGTAAAACAGCAACAGCAAAGTCTCAGCCCCTACATCATGCTGCGGTGAAATGATATAACAAAAAAAATATATTTAATTGAACGTTTTGGAATTCATTTAGTTCTAGTTTTACATTTATGAACCAAACAGGGAATACCTATGGTATAAATTTGGTCTATCAATTCAGACATGTATAACTCCAAGGTCCAACAGTTAGAAACCATCACATGTCTCTTCACTCCTCAATACTCAGGTATACAGTTAGTAGGTATCACAGTGTAGTCCCACTTTTTCTCAGCAGGCACAAAAATCTGATTGCTGAAGGCAAGGGCTTATTTTCACGGGACCCATCAGATATCTTCTCTTTCTCAGTGGACTAAGACCACTTCCATCCCAGTATTCATAGCGGGGCTATCACCCATATATATCCCTTTTTTGCATACTCTTGATTCACACCCTATAGGAGATGGGGAAAAGTGCAATAGGATTGAACTAGATATAAGGTACAGGAGGAGTAGACAAGTAAGTATGGGTAAGCCGACAGAGATACTTTTGTATGTACATACGTTCTTTTCTGTGTATTTGTATATGTTTAACTTGTTTCAATGTGAGAAAAAAAATATATTTTTAGCCAGGAAAGATATATGTTTTTGTACCGTGTTAGCCAGTAGATAGAAGAATATTTAGAATTGAGAGTCCTCAAAAGGTATCAACCACTAGGACTCTCAATTCTAAATATTCTTTTATTTTTAGCCAAAGACTAAAATCCCGTACTGTGGAATTGTTAATGTAATTTATCTTCATCTAAAAGTTCCTTTTCATTTAGGTTCCTTCTGAGTATCATAACAGAAGTCTGGTATCAAAATTGTAAGAAATATACATTTTGCAGAAATGTCAGTCTAAGAGAGCTGCTGACTGGTTATCCTTACAGTAATATCTGTAAAAAGTTACTATGACCTGATAAAAGTATAAAAGTTGATGTGGCTTCTATGGTTCAATTTTGATTGGTCTTTTTACACTAGTAAATTTGTAAGAACCAAATATATGAGTGCCTGCCCACACCAGTCACTAACATAGGTGTCCTGAGTCCTATAAAAGTGATTGTCCAGCTTAAGGGTTTCCTGAGGCGGCTTCACCTGGAAAAACTCAGTGGCTACGCTGACATCTAAATTATGCCGTGTGCTTATACCCTAAGAAGACATCTCTGCTGCCACTAAACTTTATATGACTGCAAACTGTTTTGTGATATGCACACTGTAATGATTGTCCTCTATTCCCCGTGCAAGTGGTGGTCACATACTCATATGTATTCAGTTTGCATTCTTACGGTGGCATGCCGACTAGTCTCATCCAGCATCTCTCATTAGAGGAGCATTAAAAAAAAAGCACAAGATGCTGGTCGCATATACAGTCATATGTAAAAATTTGGGCACCCCTATTAATATTAACCTTTTTTCTTTATAACAATTTTGGTTTTTGCAACAGGTATTTCAGTTTCATATATCTAATAACTGATGGACTCAGTTATATTTCTGGATTCAAATGAGGTTTATTGTACTAACAGAAAATGTGCAATCTGCATTTAAACAAAATTTGACCGGTGCAAAAGTATGGGCACCCTTATCATTTTCTTGATTTGAACACTCCTAACTACTTTTTACTGACTTCCTGAAGCACTAAATTGGTTTTGTAACCTCATTGAGCTTTGAACTTCATAGCCAGGTGTATCAAATCATGAGAAAAGGTATTTAAAGTGGCCAATTGCAAGTAGTTCTCCTATTTGATTCTCCTATGAAGAGTGGCATCATGGGCTCCTCAAAACAACTCTCAAATGATCTGAAAACAAAGATTATTCAACATAGCTTTTCAGGGGAAGGATACAAAAAGTTGTCTCTGAGATTTAACCTGTCAGTTTCCACTGTGAGGAACATAGTAAGGAAATGGAAGAACACAGGTACAGTTCTTGTTAAGCCCAGAAGTGGCAGGCCAAGAAAAATATCAGAAAGGCAGAGAAGAAGAATGGTGAGAACAGTCAAGGACAATCCACAGACCACCTCCAAAGACCTGCAGCATCATCTTGCTGCAGATGGTGTCACTGTGCATCGGTCAACAATACAGCGCACTTTGCACAAGGAGAAGCTGTATGGGAGAGTGATGCGAAAGAAGCCATTTCTGCAAGCACGCCACAAACAGAGTCGTCTGAGGTATGCAAAAGCACATTTGGACAAGCCAGTTACATTTTGGAAGAAGGTCCTGTGAACTGATTAAACAAAGATTGAGTTGTTTGGTCATACAAAAAGGCGTTATGCATGCGCTGTATTGTTGACCGATGCACAGTGACACCATCTGCAGCAAGATGATGCTGCAGGTCTTTGGAGGTGGTCTGTGGATTGTCCTTGACTGTTCTCACCATTCTTCTTCTCTGCCTTTCTGATATTTTTCCTGGCCTGCCACTTCTGGGCTTAACAAGAACTGTACCTGTGTTCTTCCATTTCCTTACTATGTTCCTCACAGTGGAAACTGACTGGTTAAATCTCTGAGACAACTTTTTGTATCCTTCCCCTGAAAAGCTATGTTGAATAATCTTTGTTTTCAGATCATTTGAGAGTTGCTTTGAGGAGCCAATGATGCCACTCTTCATAGGAGAATCAAATAGGAGAACTACTTGCAAGTGGCCACCTTAAATACCTTTTCTCATGATTTGATACACCTGGCTATGAAGTTCAAAGCTCAATGAGGTTACAAAACCAATTTAGTGCTTCAGGAAGTCAGTAAAAAGTAGTTAGGAGTGTTCAAATCAAGAAAATGATAAGGGTCCCCATACTTTTGC
This sequence comes from Dendrobates tinctorius, assembly GCF_039654945.1. Lineage (NCBI taxonomy): Eukaryota > Metazoa > Chordata > Amphibia > Anura > Dendrobatidae > Dendrobates > Dendrobates tinctorius. Next base: position 16,201,117 of record NW_027361783.1, read on the forward strand.
ACCGGTCAAATTTTGTTTAAATGCAGATTGCACATTTTCTGTTAGTACAATAAACCTCATTTGAATCCAGAAATATAAATGAGTCCATCAGTTATTAGATATATGAAACTGAAATACCTGTTGCAAAAACCAAAATTGTTATAAAGAAAAAAGGTTAATATTAATAGGGGTGCCCAAACTTTTACATATGACTGTATATGGTCATGTGACTGCCCATTCACATTGAGAATACAGGGGAATGAAGATAGTGTGTGCATCACACAAATTAATGATTCAACATAAAGTGACTGCAAGCTTTGCTTCTTAGCCTGAGCAACCCATTTAAGGAATACAATTTTATACTCCATTTAGACTTCATGACTATACCTACATAAAAATTATGCTGTTAAATTATACTACTTGATGTTAAAAAAGCAAGAATTAATATACTTTGCAAATAAAGATAAAGTTATAAAGGGCATGCAATAACCAATTAAAATCTTAACGGGCAGATTTGCTGTATCTTACAAAGTTATGGGGTGGTCCGAAACACAAATTTCTATCCTAGATGCCTGTCTATTTAATGTTTTTCTTATTTGTTACAACTTTGTTTTTGACGCTTCGTTTGAGAATCCCAGTGCATGTTGAGATATTCAAATGAGGCACCATCAGGTGGTAAGGCTGTGGTCACTGCTGCAGACTCTGCCCCCTCGCTGACATGAAATGTCATTAGTGGCCTTTGTTTCAGGGGCTGGGCTAGTCTCTGCTCTGTCACTGTGTGATGTACACAATGACAGTGCTCTCTTGATGACTCAGATTAGTAATAACGAGCCCGCAATAGAGCACACTGTCAGTGCACACATGTTGCAATGCCAGCACCACCCCACAAGTGACGTAAAAAAATCAGTTAGATAGTGTAGTAAGGGAAAACAAGGGAATTTTTAATTAACATATATTAGAAAATAGATTGGGCTATCTATTAAATGGCATTAAAAGTTAAATTATTTTGTATTTTGAACCACCTCTTTAAAGTAATTGTTGTGTAAATTCAGTCCCAATTTCTATTGGCTAGAGGTCTGAAGCTGTTATTCATATATAAGGATTAAAATGTTCATTTAGAATTCCATTAAATAATAATTATGACATTTCATTTTTTATGTTTGCATACCTCTTTTTCACCTTTTTTATAGCTTTATATAAAATGTCATATCAAATGCCACATGGCTGCTCTTCAGGATACTGAAATGTCAGCAGCTAACAGTAGCAGGTGTTTTATACACAAGAGAAGAGTAAAGGAAAATCTTAAAGTTGACCTGCTACCTTATGGATTTTCTTATTTCTTTCACTACCGTGAGCAGCATGAGTAAAATCACAGTTTGAATATATCAGCTTTCCCTTATTTATTTATGAGAGGACTATTAAAGGTGGAGTGACCTAGTCAAGGGGCCACTATCCACCCAAAGAACCATATTGTTTTCCAATGTTTCTAATCTGACACATGAGAGTAATAGGTTAAGGTCACAAATAGCGATAATTTCCCAAAGTGGATTTTTCCAGTGTATATTAATGGCAAATTTGCAGCAAAATATGCTTGCTTTACATGAGAATTTTTTCTGCATAACACTTAACATACTGTACATTTAATCTTCGGAAATATTTTCAGATGTTTATTACTGTAAAAATACATACATTTCCAGGGCAATATTTACCGTATATACTCATGTATAAGCCAAGATTTTCAGCCCATTTTTTGGGCTGAAAGTTTCCCTCTTGGCTTATACACGAGTCATATATGCCAGGTTGTTGGCAGGGGAGGGGGAGCGGTGGTGTCAGATCATACTGGCCCCCCTGGCGTGTCTCTGCAGCCCCCCTGCTTGTCCCATGGTGTCCCTTCCTTCCTCCAGCGGTCACGTGGTAATGCTCTTTAAAGTCATGAATATGCGCTATTTATGTCTTTAACGCTCAGTACCACATGACCGCTGAAGGAAGGACGGGAGACTGTGGGAGAAGCGGAGGGGCTGCAGAGACCATGCCAGGATGGGCTGCAGAGACCGCACCAGGAGGGGGTAAGTATATGTGATATTCACCGATATTTATCTGTCCCCGGTCCATCGCTGCTCGCCGCTGTCTGTCGCGTCCTCGGTCAGTGATGTTCAGGCAGCAGATGGCGCGGTGATGTGGTTAGTCACTGACAGAGGACGTGGCAGACAGAGGCGAGCAGCAATGGACCGGGGACAGGTGAATAGCTCAGGTGCCGGGTTCTGAGCCAGAAGTGACACCGGCACCTGGCCCCCAGCGACGGAGAGGTGAGTATGTCATTTTTTTTTATTTGCAGCATCAGCAGCATATGGGGGCATAATATATAAAGCATCTTATGGGGGTAGCGTATGGGGGCATAATATATGGAGCATCTTATGGGGCAGCTTATGGGGGAATTAGGTATGGAGCATTTTAAGGGGGCAGAATATGGGGGAATAATATATGGAGCATCTTATGGGGTCAGCATATGGGGGCATAATATATGGAGCACCTTATGGAGGCAGCATATAGGGGAATAATATAAGGAGCATCTTATGGGGACAGCATATGGGGGCATAATATAAGGAGCATCTTATGGAGGCAGCATATGGGGCATAATATATGGAGCATTTTATGGAGCATCTTATGGGGGCATAATCTATGGAGCACCTTATGGGGCATGATCTATGGAGCATTTTATGGGGCCATAACCTTTATGGAGCAGCATATGGGGCATATTATTCTATGGAGCATCTTATGGGGCCATTATTAACCTTTGTGCAGCATTATATAGGGCATATTTTGCATGACACATCTTATGGGGCCCATCATGAACTGTATGGAGCATTATATGGGGCTCCTGATTCAATATGGATATTAAAAAAAAAAAACCTACTGATGTCTCAATTAATTTTACTTTTACTGGTATCTATTTTTTTTTTTTTTTTAAATTTACCAGTAGCTGCTGCATTTTCCATCCTAGGCTTATACTTGAATCAATAAGTTTTCCCAGTTTTTTGTGGCAAAATTAGGGGGTCGGCTTATACTCGGGTCGGCTTATACTCGAGTATATACAGTATATAAAAAATGATAAAAATAATAATTACCAAATTTAAAGGGGTTATCCAGGACTATTTAATTATTTTTTTTTTACTACAAGCTTAAGAATTAACAGACAGGTAGTTGTTAATAACTTGCCTGTTGTGCATAGTGTCAGTCTCTGTCTGCACAGAGTAATCTGTGGCTCCATAAAGATTCATTCACTTCTGCTGACATCTCATTGACTACTTTTATACTTGATTAACATGCCGGTATGTCATTGAAATGGTTGTGAATAAAAAACATATTCTCATCATCTTTTCTGAAGAATTGAATTACTCTGGCAGCACAGGCCTCCTATGTGTTCATCCAACTGGATCCAATATTTCCTAGAGGATTTATCCACCAGCCGTGAGGCAGCAGCAGTGTTTTTTCTTCATGCCTACATAGGAGTTGTACCTGTTACAACTCTACGAGGTGTGCGTAACCACTTATCCACTCTTTCTCCATAGGGTATACCCCCATTGTGCTCTCTTTCCCACTTGTAGATGTATTCATTTACCTTACACTAATAGCATTTCTAAAAGTAGGTGATGAAACTGTAATTAGGATTACATAATTGGAGCTGAGTTTGCCTTTTTTGATTGGTCACCCTAAGATGATAGAATACTGAAGGTTCAATAGACTAAATAGATGATGTAATAGACTAGCTACTAACATTGCAATAATGATGATGAAATAATAAATAGGCAGTTTTTCTCTAAGCCTTCATGAAAGGTGTCAAAGTAATTACAACCTCCTCTGGATCTTGGAAATTAGAGCCAAGCAGAAAATTTAAGCATCATATTCATTTTCACCACCACAAAATTAGTTAAGTTCAACTATTTTTGTCTCTGAGCCAATTGGGCTGTAGAAGACTGTAATCAGTAGTTAATTATTTTGTAAATTATTGCCCACTATAATGAAACCTACTTATTCACAACTTCTGGTTTCACTATTAGAGGTGGGCGAACCCTAACAGTAAAGTTCGGCGTCTGTACCGAACACCTAATGTTCAGACACAGACACCGAACACGAACTTCATGAGGAAGTCCGTGTTACTGTTTGGGTTCGGCTGCCTGAACACCTGGTGTTTGTCGCGCTGTCATATGCATGGCAGAGTGGCAAACACCACTTCTGATCGGCGGTGAAATAATCCCCACCGGTCAGAGAGCCACTGTTCCCACGCTGTCAAAAGACAGTATGAGCGCTCAGGTGTGATCGGAGGTCTAAAGCTTACCTCTGGTCACTGGTGTCGGCTGATGGGACTACTGATCCCATCATCCGACTGCTGCTGCCGCTAATTATAGTGAAAGCAGGAGTGGCGGATGGGATAATTCATCAGCCGCTGCTGTGCTGTAAAAAAATAATATTAAAAAAATGGTGTGGGTTCCCCTGTAATTTTGCTAACCAGCCAAGCCAGACAAAACTCACATCTGGGGGCTGCAACTCAGCTGTCAGCCTCAGCAAGGCTAATTATCAAGAATAGAGGGGTCCCCATGCTGTTTTTTAAATTATTTAAATATCTAAAAAATGGCATGGGGTCCCCCCATTTTTCACAACAAACCTGGCTAAAGCAGACAGCTGGGGGCTGGTATTCTCAGACTCGTAAAGGGCCATGGATTTTGGCCCCCCAGCCTAAAAATAGCAGCCTTCCCACTTGCTCTGTAGCGGTGGCAAGTGGGGTTCATATTTGTGGGGATTATGTCACCTTTGTATTGTCAGGTGACATCAAGCCCACAGCTTAGTAATGGAGAGGCATATAAAAGACACCGATCCATTACTAATCCTATAATTGTATGGTAAATAATGGCACAGCCAGAATAAAGTCCTTTTTTTTAAATTAAACTTAACACAGTTTTCCATTTTTATTTAAACGCCTAATTCCAGTGAAGCCCTCGTTCTCCTGTAATAAAAGTAAAATAAAAAAAACACAATATGCCATCCCTGTCCATCTTTCTTTTCCATGCTGTAATCCATGTTTGGAGGATAAAGAGTTTTCAACCTGGATGGAGCCCAGATGCGGCCATCCAGGCTGAAAACCTTTGGTGACTGAGCGTCTGTGAGCGCAGCCTGAACGATTAGTGGGTGACATCACAGAGGCTCCGTTCCCAGGTGGGCTGAACTGCGGTGACCTTAGTGAGATCCCTGCTAGCAATGTGAGAAAAACTCAGCGCTAGCAGAGATGTCACTGAGGTCATGACAGTTCAGCCTTGCTGGGAATGGAGCCTCAGTGATCTGACGTGACCTTAATGACGTCACCACTGGTCACTGAGGCTGCACTTGAAGCAGTTCAGTCACCATTGGTTTTCAGCCTGTATGAACGCATCTTGGCACTGTCCATGTTGAAAACTGTTAATCCCCCAGGCATGGATTACTGCGTGGGACAGAACGACAGACAGGTATGGTATATTGTTTTTTTTTTATTTTAGTTTTATTACAGGAGATCGAGGGCTTCGGTGGAATTAGGCAAGGTCGTAAGTATGGTTTATTTAAGATTATTAAAGGAGTCTGTGTCATTTTTTCAATTAAAGGACTTCATTCTAGCTGTGTCTTTATTTACCATGTAACTATAGGATTAATAATGGATAGGTGTCTTACATATGCCTCGCCATTACTAAGCCGTGGGCTTGATGTCACCTGACAATACAAAGATGAAATCAACCACACAAATATTAACCCCACTTGCCACCGCTACAGGTCAAGTGGGAAGACCCAGGCAAAGCGCAAGAATTGTCACATCTAATAGATGTGCCTTTTCTGGGCAGCTGCAGTCTGCTATTTTTAGGCTGGGGGGGCAATATCCATGGCTTCTTACCAGCCTGAGAATACCAGACCCAAGTTGTCTTCTTTAGCAAGGTTGGTGTCATAAAGGGGGGAGGACCCCAAGCCATTTTTTTAATTATTTAATTAATTAAAAAAAAAAAAACAGCTTGGGGACTCCTCTATTCTTGATAACTAGCCTTGCTGAAGCTGACTGTCACGGTTCCATCCCTCAGTGTGTCTTAGATGCAGTTACTGACAGCTCGGCCACCCAATCCAGTACAGGGGTGTGCTGAAGCTGTCAGTACTTTGATAGAGAGCATGGCCATCCAATCTGGTACAGGGGCATGCTGAGCTGTCAGTGTGTTGATTGATAATTCGACTAGCTAATCTGTGACTGGGAGGCGTCGGCTGTCTCAGGTGTTCACTATCCCTGGTACTGGCCATGCCTACTTAACTGAGCAGCTTCTCTCAGAACACTGCCAGATGTACATTCATCTTGTGAGGTTTGTGCTCTGTGCTCTCCTGTGCCTTGTGTTCTCTTGGCTTGATCTGTTGCCTGACTTTGGACTATGTTCTGACCATCTGCCTTTTTAACCCCTTCAGTTCTGATCTGTTAACCTCCCGGTACTCTGGCCTCGGTACGTTACCTGACTACGCTTTTGTCTCTTCCTTCTGTTTATGATGTACCCTCCAGGCTTCTGACCTTGGACTCCTTGACCACTCTGTCTCACCCATTGGGTGTGAGAAGTGACTAGTGTCACACTAACAACTGAGGGTTGCAGCCCCCAGCTGTGAGTTTTGCCTTGCTGGTTAGCAAAAATACAGGGGAACCCACTCTATTTTTTTTAATTTAACAAAAACCGACATTTCCAATGCACAATTATTTACCCCCTAACATGGGATGAGTGCTGGAATACAACAGGAAAACGGGACAACTCTCATAATATATATATTCTATAAGAATAAATGGAGTATGAAGCCCCAAAGTCAACTAAGACAATATACCAAGATTAGTACAAGATCAACAATTTTATTGAACAAATACAAAAAACATGAAAAGACATGATACTAAAAATTCAGTAATGGTGAACGATTAGTGGTGATGGTACAAAAGGACAAAGAACACTACATCCTGCAACTAAATGATGCATAGTAGTGACAGCACACTCAAAACACAAATGCAGCCCATATCTACTGCTCTGTGCAGATACCTGTACACTATCAGAGACTATGAAATGTGTGTCCCCAAAAAAGACAGTTGAAAAAGTAACCAAATGATCAGAAAAAGTTACAATCTATGCAGCTCAATGTAAGAGCTGCTAAAAGGCAGAGAGACATATGGACTGAAACCAGGGCTGCCACTAGGAATTTTGGAGCCCCATACTGTCAAAATTTTCACGGCCCCCTTGAGACTCTGGCCAGGCTCCATCCCAGCCCCGCCTCCACCCCTTGAACTGTCCACAGTCCCACCGCTCTCTCTTGGAAAACTCCACTTTTCACCAATCACACATTAACAGTTCCAATCACCAGATCACACATATAGTCAGCAGCTTTTGTTTTGGCCAAAAGATTTTTTAGGATGCCACCACGACAAGGTAGACTCTTTTGGCCGAGCTCTACTCAACTCTATCTTATTAATCATTTGTTAAAATATCCAATACAATTTAGGTATATTTTTATTTATTTTTCAATTTTTAAAATGACCAATAATATCACATACATGGAACAAATACCATTGCACCATGACCAGACACCATATTACCACCACATAGTGACCTATAATACCACATACAATAGACAAATACTGCCACACCATGACCAGACCACATATTACCACCACAGTGACTGAATAATATCACATACAAGGGACAAAAACTACCGCACCATGACCAGACCACATATTACCACCACATGGTGACCAAATAATAGCACATACAAGGCACAAATACCACCATACCATGACCAGACCACATATTGCCACCACATAGTGACCGAATAATAGCACATGCAAGGAACAAATACCGCCACACCATTGCCGCCGGATAACATATTACTACCACATAGAGACTGAATACTACAACACTGATCATTAATAAAAAAAAAGCAATGCTAATATCACCATAAGTGCCATTATACACAGGAGATCTGTACTTAGTATGCAGTGTCTGTGTGCAGGTAATACAGTGATTACTGGTGACATTATACACAGGAGCTCTGTATATATAGTGTCAGTGTACATTGTAATACAGTGATCACTGGTGACATTGTACACAGGACCGCTGTATATAGTATACAGTGTATAGTGTCAGTGTACAGATAATGCACTAACTTACCAGTGACATCTCTAGGTGAAATCCTTCATCTTCGCTTGTCATCTGTCATCCAGCACAGACCACCGTCACGTCTTCCAGCCAGGGCTCGTCTCTGCAGGAATAACACAGTTATTTAGAGCATAGCTTGCAGAGCACATTACTAAATTTTTTTCAAAATTCTAAACTACACCAGATGAAGAAAAAAGGCGACATACTGTCGCTCTGCACAGTAACAGGGCTGCTTCCCCCATTTAAAACAGTATCCTCAAAAAATTAAATACATCACTGCAGTAATAATATCCCTTAATTAGCCCCTATGGTAATAATATCCTCCATCCTGGCCCCCGTGTGTCCGATTCCTGACTCCAGCCATATGTTCTCTCATCCTGCCCTCATGATTATCGATTGTGCCCCATGTGATGTCCCATCCTGCCCCATATGATCTCCCCATCCTGTCCCATCTGTCCCATGATTCTGCCCCATTTGTCTCCATTGTATCCAACCTGCACCATGATCCTGCACCGTGTGTCTCCCATCCTGTCCACGTGTCTCCCATCCTGCCCCTTGTCTCCATCCTACCCCTTGTCTCCCATACTGTCCCTTGTCTCCCATTCTGCCCCTTGTCTCCCATTCTGCCCCTTGTCTCCAATCCTGCCCCCGTGTCTCCATTCTGCTCCCATGTCTCCATTCTGCTCCCATGTCTCCATTCTGCCCCAAGTCTCCATTCTGCCCCCATGTCTCCATTCTGCTCCCATGTCTCCAATCTGCCCCTATGCGTCTCCATTCTGCCCCATGTCTCCATTCTGCCCCATGTCTCCATTCTGCCCCCGTGTCTCCTCCATTCTATCCCCTTGTCTCCAATCCTGCCCTTTGTCTCCAATCCTGCCCTTTGTCTCCATTCTGCCCTCATGTCTCCATTTTGCCCTCATGTCACCATTCTGCACCTGTGTCCAATCCTGCCCTCGTTTCTCAATTCTGCCCCCATGTTTCCATTCTGCCCCATGTCTACAATCTCCCCCATGTCTCCAATCCTGCCCCCGTGTCTCCATTCTGGATCTGTGTATCTCCAATCTGCCCCCATGTCTCCATTCTGCCCCATGTCTCCAATCTGCCCCATGTCTCCAATCCTGCCCCCGTGTCTCCATTCTAGACCTGTGTTTCTCCAATCTGCCCCTTGTCTCCCATTCTGCCCCTTTTCTCCCATTCTGCCCCATGTCTCCAATCTGCCCCTATGCGTCTCCAATCTGCTCATGTGTGTCTCCATTCTGCCCTGTTATGGATGATTCACCGAGGAGGAAAGCGCGGATTGCAGACCCCTAATCTTAGCAACATAATTAGCACTAGCCATGGAGCGTTCCTATGATGCCCTACATGCTTCATCACAGCCGGAGGACTAACTAAGCCTAAAGACAGGTCAAATCTAAACTGCCCCGGAGCAGATCCCCAAAGGAATAGACAGCCCCCAAACATATATTGTCGGTGAGACAAGATGAAGCACAGACACAGACGGAAAATAGACTGAGCAAATGATGGGGCCCACACTGACTAGATAGGACAGGACAGAAAAGGCACTGTCTGCAATCACGCAAAAACCCTAAAAATTCCAACACATCTGATGTACAAAAATACTGAGGTTTAACCCCTTCATGACCAAGCCTATTTTGACCTTAACATTTTTTACAATTCTGACCAGTGTCCCTTTATGAGGTAATAACTCAGGAACGCTTCAACGGATCCTAGCAATTCTGAGATTGTTTTTTCATGACATATTGGGCTTCTTGTTAGTGGTAAATTTAGGTTGATAATTTTTTCGTTTATTTGTGAAAAAATCAGAAATTTGGCAAAAATTTAGAAAATTTTGCAATTTTCAAATTTTGAATTTTTATTCTGTTAAACCAGAGAGTTATGTGACACAAAATAGTTACTAAATAACATTTCCCACATGTCTACTTTACATCAACACAATTTTGGAAACAAAATTTTTTTGTTAGGAAGTTACAAGGGTTAAAAGTTGACCAGTGATTTCTCATTTTTACAACAAAATTTACAAAACCTTTTCTTTTAGGGACCACCTCACATTTGGAGTCATTTTGAGGGGTCTATATGGCAGAAAATACCCAAAAGTGGCACCATTCTAAAAACTGCACCCCTCAAGCTACTCAAAACTATATTCAAGAAGATTATTAACCCCTCAGGTGTTTCACAGGAACTAAAGCAACATAGAAAGCAAAAATGGACATTTTAATTTTACCAACAAAAATTTTTTTTAGCATCAATTTTTTCATTTTCACATGGGCAGCAGAATAAAATGGATCCTTGTTGGGCAATTTCTCCTGAGTACACCGATACCTCATATGTGGTCATAAACCACTGTTTGGGTGCACGGCAGGGCTCAGAAGGGAAGGAGCACCATTTGACTTTTTGAATGGAAAATATGCTGGAATATTTAGCGGTTGCCATGTCGCGTTTGGAGAGCCCCTGTGTGCCTAAACATTGGAGCTCCCCCACAAGTGATGCCATTCTGGAAACTAGACCCCCCAAGGAACTTATCTAGATGCATAATGATAACTTTGAACCCCCAGGTGCTTCACAAATTGATCCGTAAAAAAAAGTACTTTTTTTTCACAAAAAATTTTTTTAGCCTCAGTTTATTCATTTTCACATGGGCAACAGGATAAAATGGATCCTAAAATTTGTTGGACAATTTCTCCTGAGTACACCGATACCTCATATGTGGTCATAAACCACTGTTTTGGTGCACGGCAGGGTCCAGGAGGGAAGGAGCACCATTTGACTTTTTGAATGGAAAATTAGCTCCAATCGTTATCGGACACCATGTCGCGTTTGGAGAGCCCCTGTGTGCCTAAACAGTGAAAACCCCCCACAAGTGACACCATTTTGGAAACTAGACCCCATAAGGAACTTATCTAGATGTGTAGTGAGCACTTTGAACCACCAAGTGCTTCACAAAAGTTTATAACACAGAGCAGTGAAAATAAAAAAAAAATTTATTCCTCAAAAATGATTTTTAGCACGCTATTTTTTATTTTCACATGGCTAAGGCTAGTTTCACACTTGCTTTTTTTTGCAGGGCGTTTTTCCCGCAAAAAAACGCATTGAAAAAACGCATACAAAAGCATACAACTGCTGCGTTTTTTTCAAGCATTTTTATGAGCATGCATGAAAAAAACGCAGCGTTTTTATGCGTTTGTATGCGTTTTTAGTGCGTTTTTACCGCGTTTGCATTTTTTTCCAACATTAGGTGGCCCCTCACACTAACCCAAACCATGACTTTACTAACCCTAACCCTGACCCTAACCCTAACCCTAACCCTAACCCTGACCCTAACCCTTAACCAAACCATACTTAACCCTAACCCTGACCCTAACCCTAACCCTGACCCTAACCCTAACCCTAACCCTGACCCTAACCCTAACCCTAACCCTAACCCTGACCCTAACCCTTAACCAAACCATACTTAACCCTAACCCTGACCCTAACCCTAACCCTAACCCTTACCCTAACCCTAACCCTAACCCTGACCCTATCCCTAACCCTAACCCTGACCCTAACCCTTAACCAAACCATACTTAACCCTAACCCTGACCCTAACCCTAACCCTAACCCTGACCCTAACCCTAACCCTAACCCTGACCCTAACCCTAACCCTAACCCTGACCCTAACCATACTTAACCCTAACCCTGACCCTAACCCTAACCCTGACCCTAACCCTAACCCTAACCCTGACCCTAACCCTAACCCTAACCCTGACCCTAACCCTTAACCAAACCATACTTAACCCTAACCCTGACCCTAACCCTAACCCTAACCCTGACCCTAACCCTAACCCTAACCCTAACCCTGACCCTAACCCTAACCCTGACCCTAACCCTTAACCAAACCATACTTAACCCTAACCCTAACCCTGACCCTAACCCTAACCCTATCCCTAACCCTAACCCTGACCCTAACCCTAACCTTAACCCTTAACCAAACCATACCCTGACCCTAACCCTAACCCTGACCCTAACCCTAACCCTAACCCTTAACCAAACCATACCCTGATCCTAACCCTAACCCTGACCCTGACCCTAACCCTAACCCTTAACCAAACCATGCCCTGATCCTAACCCTAACCCTGACCCTGACCCTAACCCTAACCCTAAACCCCCTTAACTAACCCTAACTCTAACCCAAACCCCTAAATTCCATTGTCTAAACTAATGGCAAAAAAAAAAACGCATGTGCAAAAAAATGCTCACCATAGACTTATAATGGGTGTCTTGCTGTAAAAAAACGCATTGCGCGCGCATGCGTTTTTTTGAGGCAAGTCGGACGCTCAAAAAATGCAACAGGTTGCATTTTGTGCGCCCGAGCGCATACCGCAAAAAAACGCATGCGCGGTAAAACGCGTACAAACGCATGTGTATGCGCACATAAGCGCATCCCATGCAAAGTATAGGAAAAAAAACGCATGCGCTATTTAGCGCTAAAATACCGCGAAAAAAAACGCAAATGTGAAACCAGCCTAACAGGAGAAATTGACCCCAAAAGTTGTTGTCCAGTTTGTCCTGAGTACACTGGTACCCCATATGTGGGGGGAATCACTGTTTGGGCGCACGGCAGGGCTCAGAAGGGAAGGAGCACCATTTGACTTTTTGAAATGAAAATTACCTCTAATCGTTAGCGGACACCATGTCGTGTTTGGAGAGCTCCCCCACAAATGACCCCATTTTGGAAACTAGATCCCCTAAGGAACTTATCTAGATGCATAGTGAACACTTTGAACCCCCAAGTGCTGCACAAAAGTTTATAATGCAGAGCCGTGAAAATAAAAAAATATTTTTTTTCCTCCAAAAATTATTTTTTGGTGTGCAATTTTTTATTTTCACAAGGGTACCAGGAGAAATTAGACCCCAAAAGTTGTAGTCCAGTTTGTCCCGAGTACGCTGGTACCCCATATGTGGGTGGGGACCACTGTTTGGGTACATGTCAGGGCTCGGAAGGGAAGTAGTGACATTATGAAATGCTGACTTTGATGGAATGGTCTGCAGGCCTCATGTTACATTTGCAGAACCCTGATGTACCTAAACTGTGGAAACCCCCCACAAGTGACCCCATTTTGGAAAACTAGACCCCCCAAGGAACTTATCTAGGTGTGTGGTGAGCATCTTGAACCCCCAAGTGCTTCACAGAAGTTTATAAAGCAGAGACGTGAAAATAAAAAAATACTTTTTTTCCACAAAAATAATTTTTTAGCCCCCAATTTTTTATTTACCCAAAGGTAACAGGAGACATTAGACCCCCAAAGTTGTTGTGCAATTTTTCCTGTGTATGCTGATACCTAGTCCATGAGCCAATTTTGACGATATCGGTACCACCCGGAGTGACTAATTCTCTTTGGTGTTTTTAGGTAGATGCATGTCTGTAGTTTATGTTTTGATATGATAGCCCTTGCACATCAGTAGCTTAACCCCGTCAGGCCTATTTGTACCCAAATGCCTAGGCCATTTTTTGTAAATCTGACCTGTCACTTCATGCGGTAATAACTTTGGGACGCTATCACCTACCCACGCCATTCTGAGATTGTTTTCTCGTGACATATTGTACTTCATGGTAGTGCTAATTGTGAGTCAATAGATTTTACCTTTCTGCATAAAAATTTACAAAATATACGAAAATTTGGGAAAAATTCGCTATTTTTGAACTTTGAAATTTTCTACTTTTTACAAAAATGCTGATACCCCCCATAACAGTTATTAGTTTACATTCTCCACATGTCTACTTCACATTGGCATCATTTTGGAAATGAAATTTTATATTTTTCGGATGTGATAAGGCTCATAGTTTTATACGTAATTTTTAAAGTTTACGACTAAATTTCCAAAACCCATTTTTCCAAGGACCAAGTCAGTTCGGACATCACTTTATGGGCCTTGTATAACAGAACCCACCAATACATTACCCCATTTTGCAAACTACACCCCTCAAGGTGTCCAAAACGGATTTTCAAAACTTTGTTAACCCCTTAGGTGTTGCACAGGAATTCAAGCAAAATGACAGTGAAATATCACAATTTCAATTTTTTGGCAGATATTCCATTGTAATCCAATTTTACCTGCAACCCAGCAATTGTTAACAGCAAACCCAAACCCAAAATTGGTTACCCCAATTCCGCAGTTTATAGAAACACCCCACATGTACAAGTAAACTAAATTATGGGCGCGCAAGAGGGCTCAGCACAGAAGGAGAGCTAGGTGGTTTTTGGGATAATAGATTACACTGGAAGAAATCCTGTGGGCCATGTCGTATTGGAGAGACCCTGAGGTACCCCCAGAGTGGAAACCCCCAAAAGGTTACCGCATTTTGGAAACTACACCCCCTAAGGAATGTTTTAGGGGGTATAGTAACCACTTTGACCCAACAAGCGAAATTGAAAAGTACGTTTTTTTACCGGAAAAAGTCGCTTTAGTCCCACATTTTTCATTTTGAAAAGGGGGACCAGGAAAAAGTACACCCCACTTTTTATTCCCCATTGTCTCCCAAACACGGCAATACCACAAGTGTTGTCTAAAACCACAGTATTGGCGCATATGGGAGGGGGAGGGGGGGATGTGTAGTGTAGTGTTTTTGTTTTTTTTAACTTTCTTTTACACTTTTTGTCTGCCTGCCCAGACTTGCTGGGACTTGTGGTACCACAAGTTCCAGCGAGTGCAGGCAGGTCCGGCCAGCCTGCACAGTGCAGCGATCGTCCCTGTATGAGACCCTATGCTGACAGGATCTCATACAGGCAGAAGCGACACTGTGTCGGCCCTGCTACATCGCTGCTATGGCTAGAACGATGTTCTAGCCAATCGCAGCACAGGGGGAGGAGATCAGACACTGACATCCTCCCCCTAGCCTGTGGAGTGACTGGTAAATGCACCAATCGCTCCACAGGCACGAACCCCTGCAGCGAATAATGCCATGTTTTACAAGGCATGCTGCAATTCACTGGGCTATATAGCCCAGCGAATCACAGTGATTCTAGCTGAAGGGGGTCGGCGCAATGGCCACACACGGCGAGGGGACAAGCCCTGCTGCCGGTAAGTGCGGCCATCCACCCCCGATCCCCGCGCGATTAGCGGTGGGGACGCTAAAGGGGTTGTGCCATACTAGTACTGCTCTTGTCCTTTGGTCCAGGACGAGAGAGCAGTACTCGTACGGCGCTCGGTGCCAAGGGTTTTAATGATTTTCTTTGTGTTTGCAGGTGTTTACTGACATATCTATTGGCATGATGGAAGTACCAGCGAGGAAGAAATCACGGATCGACTGTATCATACACTGCTCTAATGATGACAGTGATGATCTGGCGTCCCTACAGGATTTGGACTCCTGGAAAACATTGCTTAGGGCTGCAGAGATCAGACAGCATGAATCCGTCCTGGATGCAGCTAAGGGCCTTGAAGAACGAGAAATACCACACATACAATATCACCGTAAATGTCGTAGTCTCTTTACAATGAAGAAGTCACTGGATTCTATCCTTGCCAAGGGTGTCAATGTCGAAACAGCAAGCGAAATCCCCAGGAGGAGGCTACCGAGGGGCACCCCCAGTGATAGCAGGGTGTATGCCAAAGTATGTATGTTCTGCGAGAAGTCAAGCAAGTATCTCAAAGGAGAAAAAACAAGGGAGCCAATCGTCCAGTGTGTTGAGCTACGAGCAGATGAGACGATCCGCAGAGCAGCGATAAGGAAAGGCACACAGAGAATCCTTGGTTTTCTTAGCAGAGACCTTGTTGCTTCAGAGGGGCACTACCACAAGTCGTGCTACAAACTATTCACAAAAGATGATTCCCAAGTGGCCTGTAGGTCTGGTGCAGCAGAAAATCAGGAAGAAAGCAAGGAAGTACGCTACGGAGAGGCAGAGAGAGAAGCCCTTGAGGAACTCTTCTTGTATATAAGGACTGAATTGTTCCCAAACCCAGAAATACTGCCCATGATAAACCTCACATCTAGGCTTCAGAGATGCATGATGTAGTATCATCAAACTGAAACCATCGACAAAGAAACATGTTCGCCGAAAACTTGAAACAAAGTTTGGTGAATCAGTCCACTTTCTCTCTGATGAGAAAGGTAAGCTTCTAGTCTATCCATATAGCCTATCAATGGACGACCTTGCCCGGCAAGCACACAGCATGACAAAAGATCTGCAAGAAGCAAGAGCCGCTAACTCTGGAGATGTCGTAACCAAAGCAACAATGCAGCTGAGGAATGAGATCAAGAAGCAAGATGTGAGTCAGCCATGGCCTCCAGACACAGATCAGAATGTCGTTCCTGCATTAGTCACTCAATTCCTGCAAACCCTGCTTACAGGAGATTGTGAGTGCCAAACTCCCTCTGAAAGAGCTCAACGTCTTGCCACATCCTTCGGCAGTGACTTGGTTTTTGCTGTTACCAATGGAAAGACAAAGCCACCCAAGCACGTACTGCTGTCCTTTGCAATTAAGTCTTTGACCGGCAATACAGAACTGGTTCGAACTCTGAATCGTCTTGGCCACTGTGTGTCATATTCAACGGCTGAGATCGATACAGCCCTTTGTATCCAGAAGTTGAAATGTTCAACGGATGACATCCCAATGCCAACAAATATCTACCCTGGTGTGTTCACAACCTTGGCCTGGGATAACATTGACAGACTTGAGGAGACACTAAGTGGAGCAGGTACATCTCATAGAGTCAATGGCATCGCTGTTCAGTCCAATGTTGCATGCTCTGTGACAAAAGTCCTGCCAGATGTAACCAAGTCGAAGAAAAGAAGCATAATTCCGACAGAATTAATGCTACCAATATACAATGTTGGGCGGCGGGGAGGGCCACCCAGGATTGAGACTGCGAATGTTAACACTACCGAGGAGGTCCAGGATTCAAAAACCAAGAACCATATCTGGCTTCTGGCTAGAATGTCAGACCATGAGGATCAGACCATTAGCAGTTGGACTGGGTTCAACATCCAAATCCGCAGCAACATTGTAGTGGCCCAGGACACTGTAAGCTACCTGCCCACTATCAATGCTCCTGCAACAGCCATGTCCACTGTGAATGAAGTCTTGGAGCAAACACATGCCATCATGCAGACCCTGAAGCTTAACAGAATTGTGTGCGTTTTTGATCAAGCACTCTATGCCAAAGCTGCCGAGGTTATCTGGAAACAGGAGAAGTTCAAGAACATTATAATTAGAATGGGTGTCTTCCACACAATCTGTAATCTCCTCTCCATCATAGGTAAGAGATTTCAGGATGCAGGCCTTAGAGATCTGTGTGTTGAATCCGGTGTCATCGCTGAAGGATCAGTGTCTGGAGTGATGGACGGCCGGAGGTACAACAGAGCAGTGAGACTACACAAGCTAGTCTATGAAGCACTTATGAGGCTTGCATGGAAAAACTTCCTTCCATGGCTAGAAGAAAACCATGCAAGGGACCTTCACCATCTGGATGAAACACTGAAGAACATCACAAACTTTCGCATCAGTGTGTCGCAGGGATCCTTCGAAAAGTTCTTGGATAATGAATCTTGCACACTTACCCTGAAGCTCTTTCAAGTTTATCTTGAGACCTTCAGAAATGAACAACTCTCAGCATTCTGGATGTCATACTTGGACATGGTCGAGACCATGCTGGCCCTGGTTCGAGCTTCAAGAGAAGGCAACTGGATGCTTCACCTAGGAGCAATCCGACAGATGATACCGTGGTGTTTTGCCTATGACAAGGTCAACTATGCCCGATACCTAACCTATTACTATGCTACGATGTCTCGGCTGCCCATAGACCACCCAGAGGTCCATGAATACTTCATGAAAGGTGGCTTTTCGGTCCAGATCGGTAGCAAGAATCCTTTTGGACGGATTCCTGTGGACCAGACCATCGAAGAAGCAATCAACAAAGACACCCAGACACCAGGGGGCACAAAAGGCTTCAGCCTCAAAGTTGGAGCTGTCGCCAGATTCTACCTGACATCGGAGTACCGCAGCATGTACTTGAGGCAGCTGAGGGCCCTAGTAGGCCAACAATATACTGACTTCAGTCATTCAGACCTACAGGTGTCCAGGATTAGAAGAGATGAAGCCGATGTCCGATCTTTTGTTGAACTGATGGAGACTGGTTGGTTGAACTCCTTCAACAAAGAGCATAATGGTGAACTTATCAGTTTATCAACAGCGACTGCAGCACCACCAGATGTAGCCAAAGACCTTCTAGGGGCATACAGTATAGGAGAGGATGCATATCACACATTCAAGGATGAGCGTTTGGGTACCGGTATGCCAACTACACTGTTTCATGACAAGATGACGAAGAACAATCTTAAAACGTTCTCTAACATCAGAATGAAGACACACAGACAAGGCCTTGGCAAGGAGGTAATTTTGAAGGCTGACAGGAACCTATTTGGCCAGATGATACTTGTAGCTGAGAACAGAAAGCTACAAATGAGTGATGTCTTGACTCATCCCCTGGGGCCATTGCCATGGGCACTTGCCAACGGTGATGGGTCTATCCGCAAGACCAACAAGGCTGCCCTAGCAAGGGAGTTGGAGTGGAATGCTCCTCCTGCAGAGGTGATCCCTGAGCCCTCTGCAACCATCATTGATGGGATGAGCCTGGTTCAGAAACTGATGGGAAACGATGCAACATTTGCCCAGCTAGCAGGCACAGCAATGAGTCGCGCTATCCATGAGGGTGCTAAGAGCAAGCGCATTGATATTGTCTTTGACGTCTACAAGGAGACATCCATCAAAGATACAGAAAGAGTCAACAGATATGAAGGCACAGGGATCCATTTCAAGAACATTCAACATGGGCACAACATCCAGCAGTGGAGAAAGCTACTAAGTAATTCCTCCAACAAGGCAAGTCTCATAAAGTTTCTGGTAGAAGAATGGAAGGCAAAACACCACAGGGAGAAGCTTGAGGAGAAGGAGATGTATGTAACATGTGAGCAGCTCTGCTTTAAGATCACCAAAGAACAGTGGGAAGAGGCTGCTGACCTTAAGTCAAGTCAAGAAGAAGCAGACACACGCCTCCTTCTCCATGCTCTTCATGCAGCAGAATCTGGTTACAAGTCTGTCATCATCACTTCAGAGGATACTGATGTCATGGTCCAGTGTCTGGGCATGTGCCATAAAATCCCATCCCAACTGTTCCAGAAATGCGGTACACAGAACCGGACAAGATTTCTGGATATCACCACTCTGAGCAGAACATTGGGAGGCAGCGTGTGTGATTCATTGATTGGTATGCATGCATTTACAGGCTGTGACACAGTCAGTGCATTCGCTGGCCGTGGGAAGATGACGACACTCAAGCAGTTGAAGATGAACAAGACATACCAGGATGCCTTTCAGGAAGTTGGTCGTTCATGGGAAGTGTCTCCCGAACTCTTTGAGAAGTTACAGGAAATCACCTGCCACATGTACCTGCCAACTACCCAAACAACTGAGGTAAACAGGCTCCGGTATCAGCTGTTCTGTGCCAGATGTGGAGTGGTAGAGTCAAGTCAACTCCCTCCTTGCCAAGACTGCCTTTTCATGCATGCACTGCGTGCAAACTACCAGGCTGCGATCTGGAGGAGAAGTCTGCAGAGCCAGCCATTTGTTGCAAACCCAACAGACTGCGGTTGGATGATAGATAATGATGGAAAGCTTGTTGTCAAGTGGATGCGAGGGGCACCAGCACCAGAAGCTATTATCCAGCTACTGTCCTGCAAGTGTGTGCGGTCATGCGAACTTCCTCAGTGTACTTGCCTCAGCAATGGCCTGAAGTGCACGGACATGTGCAGGTTACAGACATGCCAGAACAAGGGTATTGAAGACGAGCCAGTAGAACAACAGTCAGATTCAGAGTCTGATGTTGAAAATATTATGGAGTAACGTTATATAATTATACATACACACACAATATATATATATATACACACACACACATACACCTACACACACACACACACACACACACACACACACATTAGTATGGACAAGCCCATGACATGTTCAGTGTGTATTTACATAAATTGGATTAAATTTTGTTACAAACACTACATGCATTGTATTGACATTTTGGCATTTCCCCTAAATCGACCTTTAATCATTATTTTTTGGAAATATAGGTAGGATCTATTCAAAAGGTGAAAAATACCATTAACCCCTTCGCGCCGGCCGCCGTAGCGGTACGGCGAATCGTACCCGGATCATATGCCGGACGATTGCCGCGGGTCGGGAGTCGGTTCCCGGTGCAAAGTGGTTAATGTACCTCCTAAAACATTCCTTAGGGGGTGTAGTTTCAAAAATGGGGTCACTTTTTTGGGGTTTCCACTGTGCGGGACCTCAGGGTGTCTCCAAATGTGACATGGCCCCATAGATTTCTTACAGTGAATTTTGCCGCAGCTTCGCTTACGAAGCCTGCCGTGCGCCAATACTGTGGTTTTAGACAACACATGTGGTATTGCCGTGTTCGGGAGACAATGGGGAATAAAAAGTGGGGTGTACTTTTTCCTGGTCCCCCTTTTCAAAATGAAAAATGTGGGCCTAAAGCGACATTTTTCGGTAAAAAACGTACTTTTAAATTTCCTCAACCAAGTGTATGAAACTCCAATGGAGCGCTTGTTGGGTCAAAGTGGTTACTATACCCCCTAAAACATTCCTTAGGGGGTGTAGTTTCCAAAATGTGGTAACCTTTTGGGGGTTTCCACTCTGGGGGTACCTCAGGGTCTCTCCAATACGACATGGCCCACTGGATTTCTTCCAGTGTAATCTATTATCCCAAAAACCGCCTAGCTCTCCTTCTGTGCTGAGCCCTCTTGCGCGCCCATAATTTAGTTTACGTGTACATGTGAGGTGTTTCTATAAACTGCGGAATTGGGGTAACCAATTTTGGGTTTGGGTTTGCTGTTAACCCTTGCTGGGTTGCAGGTAAAATTGGATTACAATGGAATATCTGCCAAAAAATTGAAATTTTGATATTTCACTGTCATTTTGCTTGAATTCCTGTGCAACACCTAAGGGGTTAACAAAGTTTTGAAAATCCGCTTTGGACACCTTGAGGGGTGTAGTTTGCAAAATGGGGTAATGTATGGGTGGGTTCTGTTATACAAGACCCATAAAGTGACGTTCGAACTGACTTGGTCCTTGGAAAAATGGGTTTTGGAAATTTAGTCGTAAACTTTAAAAATTACGTATAAAACTATGAGCCTTATCACATCCGAAAAATATAAAATTTCATTTCCAAAATGATGCCAATGTGAAATAGACATGTGGAGAATGTAAACTAATAACTGTTATGGGGGGTATCAGCATTTTTGTAAAAAGTAGAGAATTTCAAAGTTCAAAAATAGCGAATTTTTCCCAAATTTTCGTGTATTTTGTAATTTTTTATGCAGAAAGGTAAAATCTATTGACTCACAATTAGCACTACCATGAAGTACAATATGTCACGAGAAAACAATCTCAGAATGGCGTGGGTAGGTGATAGCGTCCCAAAGTTATTACCGCATGAAGTGACAGGTCAGATTTACAAAAAATGGCCTAGGCATTTGGGTACAAATAGGCCTGAAGGGGTTAAGCTACTGATGTGCAAGGGCTATCATATCAAAACATAAACTACAGACATGCATCTACCTAAAAACACCAAAGAGAATTAGTCACTCCGGGTAGTACCGATATCTGGCCCGGCTCATGGACTAACCCCATATGTTGGGGTAAACCACTGTTTGGGCACACGTCAGAGCTTGGAAGGGAGGGAGCACCGTTTGACTTTTTGAATGCAAAATTGGCTGGAATCAATGGTTGCACCATGTCGCGTTTGGAGACCCCCTGATGTGCCTAAACAGTGGAAACCCCTCAATTCTAACTCAAACCCTAACCCCAACACATCCCTAACCCTAATCCCCACCCTATCCATAACCCTAACCCCAACACACCCCTAACCCTAATCCCAACCCTAACCATAACCCTAACCACAAGCCTAACCCTTATCCCAGCCCTAACCCCAACACATCCCTAACCCTAATCTTAACCCTAATTCCAACCCTAACCTTAATTCCAACCCTAACCCTAATTCCAACCCTAACCCTAATTCCAACCCTAACCATAATTCCAACCCTAACTCTAATTCCACCCTAACCCTAATTCCAACCCTAACCCTAATTCCAACCCTAACTCTATTTCCAACCCTAACCCTATTTCCAACCCTAACCCTAATTCTAACCCTAACCCTTTTTCCAACCCTAACCCTAATGGAAAAATAAAAATAATTTCTTTATTTTATTATTTGTTCCTGCCTGTGAGAGTTTATCACAGTGATCAAAATGAATGAATGGAATCTGCAGCCGGTTGGCGGGCGCACTGCATATGCGCCTGCCATTTTCCAATATGGCGGCGCCCATGGTCCGGGACCGCGGGACACCGGGAGCGATAGCGGCACTCGGTAGGTACTGGGGGGTGAAAGGGGAGGTAATCGGAAGGCAGGGGGAGCAGAGGGAAAGCGGGGGGAGGAGATGATGACAGCGGCGGCGCATCGCCGCTGTCATTCAGTGGCTGGGGGCAGGTCGCCCCCGTTAACCGTGGGGGGGTCGGATCGGTGTCACCAGCCATGTCCGATGCTACTGCAGCTCGGCCATGGCTGGATTGTAATATTTCATCAATTTTTCATTGATGAAATATTACAATCGCTCTGATTGGCTGTTAAATGTGAAACAGCCAATCAGAGGAATCGTAGCCATGTGGGGGCGAAGCCATGCCCCCTGTGGTGAAGTACAAAGCCCCCTGTATCTGCGGTCACGTGACCTTTCAGTGACCCCGTTCACCCGACCCACAGGGGGGCTTTAAAGTCATGACACCAAATAGGCGTCACTGGTCATAATGGCACAGGTTTTCATGACGCCTATGTGGCGTCATTGGTCGTGAAGAGGTTAAACAACCTCGCCCCCACTATATCAGCACTCAGGTGTGAACTGGTGGCAAGCAACAGGCTAATACAGCAGGGGACTGAGCAAACAAAACACAAGATGCAAAATACAGGGCAGGAGCCAGCAGCCCCAGGGGGAGCAAGCTGACCCCTGACAGCAAGGCAAAATCAGATGCAAAGGATTTACATCTGAAAAATGCACTTAGCTGAAAAATGCAGGATCAGGCAGGAGACATATATCCTCTAAAAGCACAGAAAGGAGTATCACCGGCAGCCACTGAGAGAAGCCTGCTCGCTTATGTACTCCCAGTCACCACCCCCACTCCTCCAATCATGTTGACCAGCTCCACTACCAGCAGTATCCACCAAAGGGAGCCCTGCCTCAAAAGTCAGATTAAGAGAGTTCACAACACTGCCCCATGTCTCCATTCTGTCCCCTTGTCTCCAATCCTGCCCTTTGTCTCCAATCCTGCCCTTGTCTCCATTCTGCCCTCATGTCTCCATTCTGCCCTCATGTCTCCATTCTGCCCCATGTCTCCATTCTGCCCCCATGTCTCCATTTTGCCCCCATGTCTCCATTCTGCCCCATGTCTCCATTCTGCCCCTTGTCTCCCATTCTGACCCTTGTCTCCATTCTGCCCCCAAGTCACCATTCTGCCCCATGTCTCTATTCTGCCCCATGTCTCCAATCTGCCCCTATGCATCTCCATTCTGCCCCATGTCTCCATTCTGCCCTCATGTCTCCATTCTGTCTCCTTGTCTCCAATCCTGCCCTTTGTCTCCAATCCTGCTCTGGTCTCCATCTGCCCCTGTGTATCTCCATTCTTCCCCGGCAGGATGGAGACACATGATCCATGTTTCTTCATGCTGCCGGGGAAACATATTGCCGCTTTCAATAATAAAATAAAATAAAAAGTTTCTTACCTGGCCGCGCTCCTGCGGCAAAGATGCAGCTGCTGCTGTGTGAGCTGAAGGACCTGTTGTGACATCATTGTCATGTGATCAGGGGGCGGAGCTGATAAATGGTGAAGGCCTGTGATAATGATGATGTCATCACAGGTCCTTCAGCTCTTCCACTTGTGTAGCTCTCTGATATTGGCTGCTGTGGCGGCTCTGCTGATGTGTGCGCCGCAGACCCGGCCACAGTGCACAGCACTTGGGGCCCCATGACGCACAGCACTTGGGGCTCGATGACTAGAAGCACAGGAATGGGGCCCCTAACCTGCAGGCCCCATTCTGTACTGCTCTTCACCGGGCCCCCATACAGCAGTAAGGGCAGTAATGCCCTGATGGTGGCCCTGGCTGAAACACTAAAAGGTAAAATGCCTGAGTGATTAGATAAAGTGCCAAATATAGTGCTTACCCATGTGGGTCATAGGCAGGGTGCGTGCTAAGTCCTGAGCCCCGGGGCTCAGGACTTAGCACATGACACGCAGCAAATACTGGATGTTCGGGCCCCCCATTCAAGTAAATGGGGTCCAGGTTCGGGTCCAAGTACTGCTCTGGTACCCTAACCTGCTGGACCCAAGCATCCAGGTGTCCGCCCATCTCCATTTACTATTTCCTTTTAGTCCATCAGAGACAAGAAAGGATGCACAGTATTCTGGGTGCTGTGACCAGTGATTTATGTACCTTACAAGTTTCTTTGCTTTTGCAACAATTCAAATGTAGATCCCTATTTAACTCAAATATTGACATGCGCTAATTTACAATATGCACCATTTATATCTAACAGTGCATCTGATACTCACACAAAAAGGCGTTATGAGGTACATTATCACATTTTTTGCAAAATCCCAAATTATAATAACAGCATAAAGTCAACAAGTTTGAAGTTTATGCCTTTTAAAATGTCATCCATAATAATTGGATGTCATGACATGACGTAAATCTATAGTATTAGACACCTCCTCCTTTTCTATAGCCTTGGTTCCTCACATGTGCAGAGATTATTGAAGCCTCAGGTTAAACTCTTTAGGTCCAGGAGTTGTAAGTGCACAGTAAAAAAAAAATAAGGAACGGCAGTTGAAAAGGAGTTCCTTTTGTCAACATTTGATGTGAATTTTCAATTTAACTTGGGTTTTTTTTTCAGTTACAGCTGAAATTTTAAAGCAATGGGTTAAGCGGAACAGATTATTTCTCTTTTTCTATTTCTTGTGGGACCACACAGTTGAAGCCCTTGTAGTATCCATGCTCTTTTTGCATTTATAGAGAGAACTGCTTCTTTATATTGCTAAATTTATAGTGGGTGGTTCTGGGCTTCAAAACCATGCTACTTAAAATGTATAACATAATTATAAATTTTATGCCAAGTTCAGATTATGTGAATGGTTGTCCAACTCAGAGAATGACTCTGAAGAGAAGACAGAAGCAGTTTATAACCACTTCAGTTTTTGTTTTGCAGTCTATATAGTTCTGAACAAGCATCATGAAGTAGCAGCATCACCATTGTCTTGGTTTTATCAAGCGATCACATGATCACCATGTGCCACTCGACATGGCAAAGCTGCTGGGTCACAGGTGAAAAAGCAGATTTCCTCCAGAGGTTAAGTAGCACTTTATTGAGGTTATATTATGTAAAAAAATGTGTTTGCAAAAAAAAAGAAAGAAAAAAACTTGCTGTATAAAATACAAATACAGCTGTGGCAAAAATTAAGAGACCACTTTCAAACGTTCAGTTTGTGATTTTTCTCTTTACAGGTATATTTTTGAGTAAAATGTAAATCGTTCTTTTAGTCTACAAACTTCGGACAACATGTCTCCGAATTTCCAAGCAATACATTTTCTTTTTCTGAAAAGGAGAAATGGTCAAAATTTAAAAAAAAAATCCAGTGCTTTCAGACTTCAATTAATGCAAATAAAACAAGTTCATAATCATTTAGATACAACAATACTAATGTTTTAACTCAGGAAGAGTTCAGAACTCAATATTTTGTGGAATAGCCATGATTTTTAAAAACAGCTTTCATGCGTCTTGGCATGCTTTCCATCAGTCTTTCACACTGATTCTGGCGCAAAAATTTAAAGGGAATCTGTCACCCATATTTAGTGATATCATGTAAAGATATCACTAAATTGTGCGTCCCATAAGGATTCTAGTAGGGCTTTTGACTCCCCCCCCGACCCCACACCTTTGAGGCATAAATACCTTTTTAGCTTGTTGGGGATGCATGCAAATCGCCGCGGTCCGGTCCGATGGGTGTGGCTTAGTAGTTTTCTCCCCCCACCTCCTCGGCTTGCTTCACGTAATCTTCATCTGTGAATACAACAGGCGCCGTTGGTTTTTTCGCTTGCGCAATATAAAGGCCCCCAGAGCCTGCGCAGTATGCTTTGCCCAACTGTGGGGGAAGCATAAAATCGATACTGCACAAGCGCCGGTATTTTCCAGCGTGGCCTATGCCCGGAAGTGTGTCCTACATGTGAAGACTTCCGGAGCATAGACTGCCCTGGAAAATACTGGCGCTTGCGCAGTAGCGATTTTATGCTTCACCCACAGTTGGGCAAAGCATACTGCGCAGGTGCCGGGGGCCTTTACATAACGCAAGCGCGGAGACCAACGGCGTTTGTGAATACCACACAAAGGTATTTATACCTCCAAGGTGCAGGGTCGGGGGGGAGTCAAAAGCCCTACTAGAATCCTTATGGGATGCACAATTTAGTGATATCTTTACATGATATCACTAAATATGGGTGACAGATTCCCTTTAAGCAGTTCTTCTTTGTTTAATGGCTTGTGACTATCCATCTTCTTGATTACATTCCAGAGGTTTTCAATGGGGTTCAGGTCTGAAGAATGGGCTGCCCATGACCGGGTGGTCATTTAATTTTTGCCAGAGTTGTATATGTAGAAAGAAAGTAAAAGAAAGTGCATCCTGCACAGAACAACCAGAACTGATGCAGGCAATGTGGTGAGCATACTGACCTGTGTTGGTTGTGCGAGGCAGCCACAACTCTGAAGGGAAGAAAGGAGAGTCTCCCGCTGGCTGATGCTCCCCATGCTGGATCTATCCAGAGGTTCAGAAAGAATCACAAGAGAGTGAAGGAAGAATTTGTAGTTGGATCGAGCGCTGCTGAGTGAAGCAGTACTGTTCTGAGCTCAGAAATCATTACCCCAGAAGTTCAGTGCTCCTGTTTTCATAGGTTTGTCAATTCTTTGAGCATTTCTTCCCCATGATTTTTGGAGAATAACTCACAAACTTGGCTTAGTGGCAATACATTTTTGACAGCTCTTTTTTCTAACACCCACTCATACACACGCGTTTCTGTCCCAGCCTTGCGTGCATGTGTTTTTAATTGGAAGATGGGAGTAAATTGCTGCCAGACACAACTAGCAAAAAGCGCTTTATCTCTAAGCTTCCTGATCCTGTTAATTGAAAGGCTGTATATATTACTTATATAACTTTTTATTTGTTCCTTGTAATGATTGCACTATTTAATGGTGCATTAAAAAAAAGACAATGTGAGGTTAACTATGAGGTCAAATATGGATACAGCATCGCCTCATTCTGTCATCCTATATTGCACATAACCTTCTTTATAGTTATTCATTTGTCAATTAACCCCTTCCAGCTATCCACTATGAGCATAGGAGCAGTGAATGCATCCTCACCTGCAGGAAGTAGCTGTGCTTACCAGCCAACATCATACAGACATTGATGTAACTTGATGTAACTCCAATCTCAACTGCTTAAAGCTTAAAAGGAACCTATCACGTCAAAAAATGCTATTAACCTGTCAATATGGGGTTAATCTGCAAGCTAATAGCATTCTGAATCTGCCCAGCATTGGCACTAAGAACCTCGCTGCCAGGAGGAAATTAACTTTATTGTTATCTTTCAGCCCTTTGGTTCTAGTCACCGCCCTGTGTATAGAAAGCAGTGGTTGCAACCCTGTCCCCTGCAGTGACTGACAGCCAGTCCTAGTGCTGAGCTGCTGACATTCAGTGTCAGTGTCAAGGATGTGGTTACAGCTGTTGCTCTTTATACACAAAGTGGTGACTGAACCAGCGCCGGCGCCATGCCTGTGACTGGAACCCGAATCCTGCCTGGAGAAATAAATTTAATTTTCTCCCTGGACCTGTGGTCTATGTTCCATCGCTGGGCAGATTCACAATGCTAATAACCTGCACATTAACCCCACCACGAGAGGTGGTGAGTTCTCCTTCAATAGAAGTCTTCAAACAGAGGCTGGACAGACATCTGTCTGGGATGATTTAGCAAATCTTGCTTTGAGCAGGGGGTTTGACCTGATGGCCCAGGAGGTCCCTTCCAACTCTATGATTCTATGATTCTATGTTCCCTTTAAATCCCACATGACCTTGTGATTTTCCATTTTTGCAATTTTGCTTTTTCCTCCTCTCCTTCCAAGGGACATACATTTTTTACTTTTCAGTCATAACAGCAGTATGATGGCTTGTTGTTTGCAGGACAAGTTGTACTTTTAAATGATACCATTGATTTCACCACATAGTGTACTGCAAAACGGGGAAAAAATTTCAAGTGCAGTGAAATTGCAAAAAAAGTGCAATTCAACAAATTTTTTTTTTTTTTTTTATTTACCATGTTCATTATATGGTAAAATTGACCTGGCAATATGATTCTCCAGGTCAGTACCAGTGTGTAGATCCCAAACATGTATAAGTTTTTATGTAAGTGCTGAATTTTTTATTCTGAAATTTGTAAGAAAAAAAAAAATATGTTGCCATTTTCCGAAACCCTTAGGTTTTCAATTTGGGGCTGGGTGGTGACTTATTTTTTGAGCCCTGACATTTTTATTGATACCATTTTGGTATAGAAACAATGTTTTGATCGCCTCTTATTGAATTTTATTGCAACATTGTGGCGTTTTGATTTGTTTCTTGTTATGTCGTTTTTCAATCAGATTAATATTTTGATAGGTCAAACATTTCTGATCCGAGCAATACCAAATATGTGTAATTTTTATTGTTTCATTTTCACTGGGGCAAAAGGGGGATTATTTGAACTTTTGTGGGGTTTTTTCTTCATAATTTAAAAAACTTCTTTTTCCACAATTTTTACAGAATTCAATAGTCCCCTTAGGAAACTTGCATAGAGGTGTTTCGGCATGGCTATATATATTAAACACCACAATTTCTAATAAACGCCATCCACGAGCCAGCATTCGCAGGACTCTCACAATGACATGCACAGGGGTCTTGTGCAGAACCCTGGCTGTCAGTGATTGACAGCAGGATTTAACATGTTAACAGCCATGGGCGGAGCAGTGCAGCGCTTAAAGGCACTTGATGGCTGATTAAGCCAGACACCATGTGTAGGGAAAGATGATGGCTGAGCATCATAGCCCAGCATCAAAGGCAGTGGCACGACCTTTGACGTAAATATATGTCAAAGATTGTATAGGGGTTTTTAGTCCCACTGTTCATCTTTTTTCAAATAGGTCTATGACATCACATGATTATAAACTAACTAGATGAAACTTTCTAGGCTCTATGTAGAAACAGGAGCTCAATGTTGCTTGTATCAATCACTGCAAAAGTCATTATTCATAAATCAGAGAAAAGATAAGAATTAGCTGGGTAGAAATGCAACATGAATAGAGATGAACGAACCTTTTAAGCTTTGGTTTGGGTGTGTTCACCAAACTTCCCGATGTTCGCCGAACAGTTCACCAAACATAATCCAAAATAGAATAAAAAGAAAGTTATAATCACTGCTTGGTCCTTGGATTAACTCCTTGTGAACTTTGGACTGGAACAGCGCGATCCTGAAAGCCGGACTTCTCTCCTTCCTATATATGCAAGACAGTAAAAACTGACAGTTGTGGGCTTCAATCTTCAGCTGTCAATGTTAGCAAGCTTGTGGATAAAATATAGCTTTAATGAAAAATGTAAAAAAAATTGACAAAAAATACACAACAAACCCAAGTGCAAATAGGTGACCCTAAATCACATATAGAGACATGAAAAAAGACTTTTAAAAACAAATAAATACCCCCAGGTACTTAGACCTGCAACAAGGAGTATTTTGCCTCTTATAAGAACAGTATTTGGTGGTGGTCAACAAAGGGTACAGTGCTTTGCACCCTTAACAATCTGTATCCATTCAACAATATTAGTTCACTGTCCTGATATGCTATGATAAACCTATAACACAAAATCTGCCGATTAGTGTCATACAACATCAACTGTAAAGGTTATCATAGATCAATTACATACACTGTATTAAACAAATTGTGGTGCTAGATAGCACACTTTAAACAACCCCATTCAGGACAAAAAACAAGGAAAAGAGGCCATAAAATAATGCTGTGAGCAGCATTGACATAGGCAACAATCGTACGTAAGACTCATCAAATATAAATCAATACAGAATAGGAATCAAGCCTCCTCATCTACCGACAAGCATTCCCTGTGGACATAGTGATGCAAAACATAATGATTTGATTACACACATATCAGTGAGTTCCCATGAACATTCAGCATTGTAAGAGCTCACCCAATTCAGGAAGGAATCTCGTGTATATTGCACCATAACAGAGAGCCTCCAGTCTTAGGTGCCATGAAGTTGCCTCAATCAGATGATGTGTCTCCTGACGCGCTTCGCCATGTTCAGACTCATCAGGGGAGCTTTTGCAAAGAAGTGTTGCTGCCTTATCAATGCCCCCATGATTGTGGTTTAAAAGCAGAAGTAGGGCGCCACGTCAGGACAAGCCCCGACTCTGGCGTATGACGCGCTTTCGGTGAGTGGACCGCATTTCCTGTCTTTGAAACGCAGATCCAGCCTTTGGAGCGCACCATCACCATGGAAACACTATACACATGCTCCAGACCGACCGCAAATAGTTCCCTTCCATTATAGCGGTCCATACAAAATACTGAGATACAATCTACACTTCATGGTTAATGTATCCTGTTATGAATGGGTAGCCGAGGAGGAAATAAAAAAAACACAAGCTAAGTCTCAGAAAACCAAAGAGGTTGGTAACTATGCAGACTGCAGACCCTTGATCCTAACACGCAACTAGCAGCAGTCGTGGAGCGTTCCTACGGTGGTCCTAGATGCCTCGTCACAACCGGAGAAACTAAATAAGCCTAAAGCAGGAAAAGGGGAAAACTAACTGCCCCAGAGCAGACCCCAAAGGAGAGACAGCCCCCCACATGTATTGACGGTCAAAAAAGATGAAAACACAAACAAAGGCAGGAAAATGGGCTGAGCAAATGATGGGGCCAAACTAACTAAAAAGGACAGGAAAGGAGAGACACTGTCTGCAGTCTGCCAAAAAACCCTACAAAATGTCCAACACACTAGATTTCTCCCACTATATCAGCACTCTGAAATATTCTGAGACAGAGCAAAAAGAGGCCAATCTAATAAGGGACAAAAAAAAGGCAATTTGGCAAATAAGAGTGGAAATTCAGCACAGCCCAGCCCGGCTGGCTGACCACACAAAAAACTGAAAAGACCAAGAAGAGCAAGTGTGAACATTAGCAAAAAACAAACTTATCTTTAGAAGACTGGAACAGAGCTGAGTCCTAGACCTGAGAAACAGACTGAATTACCAGCAACAGGATAGGGCGTCGGCTGTCTTATATCCAGTCTGATACTCCAGAGATCCAATCACTATCTTCCTCACCAGGTGGCAGATCACTACCACTCAAACCAACCTCACCACCTCCCGTCACCACCAGAGGGAGAACGGAAGGGGAACTCTCAACTGGTGGAGCAGAAAATGAGCTCATAACAGTACCCCCCTCTTGAGGAGGGGTCACCGAACCCTCATCCATGCCACCAGGCCGATCAGGATGGGCCCGGTGAAAAGCACGAACCAATTTATTGGCATGAATATCAGAGGCAGAGACCCAATAATTATCCTCCTGGCCATAACCCTTCCATTTGACCAAATACTGGAGTCTCCATCTAACCAAACGAGAATCCAATATTTTCTCTACCTCATATTCCATATTGCCTTTAACCAAGACAGGGTCAGGAGGTGCCGCCACAGGAACTACTGGCTCAACAAACCTCTTCAACAGTGATTTGTAAAATACGTTATGGATTTTGAAAGTAACTGGAAGAGCCAATCGAAAAGAAACAGGATTAAGAATCTCCAAAATCCTATAAGGTCCAATAAATCTTGGCTTAAATTTTGGAGATGCAACCATCATAGGAATATTCTTAGACGACAACCAAACCATATCACCCACTTTAAACCGGGGACCAATGGTCCTATGCCGGTTGGAAAAACGCGGGGCCTTTTCCTGAGAGAGAGACAATTTATCCACCACTTGGTCCCATATCTGCTGCATTCTCACAACCACAGTGTCCACACCTGGGCAGGACGAAGATTCTACTTGCCCTGAAGAGAATCGAGGATGAAACCCAAAATTACAGAAAAAGGGTGACATCAAGGTGGCAGAACTAGCTCTATTGTTCAGCGCAAATTTGGCCAAGGGCAAAAATGAGACCCAATCATCTTGATCAGCAGATATAAAATATCTTAAATAAGACTCCAAGGTCAGGTTTGTTCTCTCAGTCTGCCCATTGGTCTGGGGATGAAAAGCGGAGGAGAAGGATAACTGAATTCCCAGATTGGAACAAAAGGCTTTCCAAAATCTGGAAACAAACTGGACCCCTCTATCGGACACAATGTTCTCAGGAATCCCGTGTAACCGAACCACCTGTTGATAAAACAAGGGTACCAACTCAGCTGAAGATGGCAACTTTGGGAGTGGTACAAGAGGGACCATCTTCGAAAATCTATCACAAATTACCCAGATAACAGTCATTCTCTGAGAGGCCGGAAGATCAGAAATGAAATCCATTGAGATATGGGTCCATGGCCTCTTGGGCACCGGCAGGGGCATCAGCAACCCACTAGAACAAGAACAGGGTTTAGACCGAGAACAAGTCCCACAGGACTGTACAAAATTCCTGACATCACGAGATAAGGCAGGCCACCAAAACGACCGACTCATCAAATCTCTGGTACCAAAAATACCTGGATGACCAGCCAATAAGGAGCAATGGACTTCAGACATCACTCTCTTTCTCCACTGGTCCGGAACACACAATCTTCCCATAGGGCAATGCTCAGGTTTATCCTCCTGAAATTCCTCCAGGGCGCATCTCAAATCGGGCGAAATGGCAAAAAGAATTACCCCTCACCTAGTATAGTAGTAGGCTCGGTCACATTAAGAGAATCAGCAAAGAAACTCCTAGAAAGGGCGTCTGCCTTAACATTCTTAGTGCCTGGAAGAAAAGAGACCACAAAATTAAAACGCCTGAAAAACAAGGCCCATCTAGCCTGTCTAGGATTCAAGCATTTAGCCGACTCCAGATAAGTCAGATTCTTGTGATCGGTGAGGACCACAAATTGATGTCTAGCTCCCTCCAACCAATGTCTCCACTCCTCAAATGCCCATTTCATGGCCAACAATTCCCGATTCCCTACGTCATAGTTGCGTTCAGATAGGGAGAACTTTCGAGAAAAGAAGGCACAGGGATTCATCTTAGAAGTCACAGGGTCTTTTTGGGACAAAACAGCTCCTGCACCAATCTCAGAAGCGTCTACCTCCACTTGAAATGGAAGTGAGACATCAGGGTGCCGTAAAACTGGAGCTGAAGTAAACCTCTGCTTAAGCTCCTGAAATGCTGAGACAGCCTCAGGAGACCAATTCAGCACATCAGCTCCCTTCTTGGTCAGATCAGTCAGTGGTTTGACAATACTAGAAAAATTATCTATAAATTTACGATAGAAATTAGCAAAACCCAAAAACTTCTGAAGAGCCTTCAAAGAAGTAGGCTAAACCCAATCATAAATGGCCTGTACCTTGGCCGGGTCCATTTCAATAGTCGATGGAGATAAGATAAATCCCAAAAATGAAATCCTCTGTACACCAAAGAGACATTTCGATCCCTTAACAAACAGGGAATTCTCCCTCAAAATCCGAAACACAGTCCGGACATGTTCCACATGGGAATCCCAATCATTAGAAAAAAATCAAAATATCATCCAGATAGATAATCAAAAACTTATCCACGAAGTCTCGGAAAATATCATTCATAAAGGACTGGAAGACAGAAGGGGCATTGGAGAGCCCAAAAGGCATCACCAGGTACTCAAAATGTCTCTCCGGAGTATTAAACGCCGTCTTCCATTCATCCCCGTGCTTGATGCGAATAAGATTATACGCCCCCCTGAGGTCAAGCTTAGTAAACCAGCAGGAACTCTTAACTCTGGAGAATAAATCAGACATCAGAGGTAACGGGTACTGATATTTAACTATCATCTTGTTAAGGGAACGATAATCAATACACGGTCTTAATGAAACATCTTTCTTGGCCGCAAAAAAAAACAGCACCTAAAGGTGACGAGGATGGTCTAATATGACCCTTCTCCAACGACTCCTTAATATAGGATCGCATAGCATCATGTTCGGGTACAGATAAGTTAAAAAGCCGACCCTTGGGAAATTTACACCCAGGCATCAACTCAATTGCACAGTCATAACTCCTATGAGGGGGCAAAGACGCAGACTTACTCTCACTAAATACATCAGAGAATTCAGCCAGATAATCAGGAACATCATGAGACTGAGGAGAGGTGGAGAAAACAGGAGCGTCCCTAAGAACACACTGACAACCCCAACTCACCACAGACACAGATTTCCAATCCAAAACTGGGTTATGAGTTTGCAACCAGGGGAACCCCAGAACAATAGTGTCATGCAAATTATGCAGCACCAAAAATTTACAATTTTCCTGATGGTCAGGGGCAACTCGCATTGTCACCTGGGTCCAAAACTGAGGTTTATTCTCCGCCAACGGAGTGGCATCAATACCCCTCAAAGGAATAGGCATCTGCAGAGGTGTCATGGACAAGCCACAACGTTTAGCAAAGTCCAAATCCATCAGATTCAGAGCTGCTCCTGAATCCACAAAAGCCTTAGTGGAAAATGTGGACAAGGAGCAGATCAGAGTAATTGCCAAAAGGAACTTAGGTTGTATACTGCCCACAGCAAATGTGTGTGCAAAACGTTTCTCTCGTTTAGGGCAGACAGAAATAGTATGAGAGGCATCTCCACAGAAAAAACACAGCTTATTACGCCTTCAAAACTCTCGACGTTGCACCCTAGACAAAACCCCATCACATTGCATAGGTTCAGACATTTGTTCAAAAGGTGGCAGCGCCTCCCATGTATTTTTACATTCACGTAAATGCCGATCAACTTGAATGGCTAATGTCATAGAGCCATCCAGACCAGAGGGAACAGGAAATCCCACCATAACATCTTTTACGGTCTCTGATAAACCATTCCAAAAGAGGGCTGCCAATGCACTATCATTCCATGTAGTAAGGACCGCCCACTTTTGGAATTTTTGACAATATAACTGCAGGATCCTGACCCTGGTTTAATGCCAACAGGGTTCTCTCAGCTTGATCAACGGAATTAGGTTCATCATACAACAACCCCAAGGCCTGAAAAAATGCATCCACATTACTCAGAATAGGATTTTCAGGTGTCAGAGAAAACGTACATTCATGGGGATCGCCGCGCAGCAAGGAGATGACAATTTTAACCTGCTGCGCAGAGCTTCCCGAAGAGTTAGGCTTCCAGGCAAGAAATAATTTACAATTATTCTTAAAATTCAAAAATTTAGACCTATCCCCAGAAAACACATCAGGAGTGGGGATTTTGGGTTCAACAGCATGTGATCGAGCAAAATAGGCGGAAATACCCTGCACTTCAGCAGCGAGCTGCTCCACACGATCAGACAATTGCTTAATCTCCATTAAGGAAAAAATCCTCCTACGGCCCCAGAGAAAGAGAGGAAAAAATGCATATATAAAAAAAAAATTCTGACACTTTTTTTCCCCCTGCTTTTGAGTACCCTAGAATCTGCGGTTTGGCTGGTGATTCTGTTATGACCGGGTAGCCGAGGAGGAAATAAAAAACAGCACAATCTAAGTCTCAGAAAACCAAAGAGGTTGGTAACTATGCAGACTGCAGACCCTTGATCCTAACACGCAACTAGCAGCAGTCGTGGAGCGTTCCTACGGTGGTCCTAGACGCCTCGTCACAACCGGAGAAGCTAAATAAAGCAGGAAAAGGGGAAAACTAACTGCCCCAGAGCAGACCCCAAAGGAGAGACAGCCCCCCACATGTATTGACGGTGAAAAAAGATGAAAACACAAACAAAGGCAGGAAAATAGGCTGAGCAAACGATGGGGCCAGACTAACTAGATTGGACAGGAAAGGAGAGACACTGTCTGCAGTCTGCCAAAAAACCCTACAAAATGTCCAACACACTAGACTTCTCCCACTATATCAGCACTCTGAAATATTCTGAGACAGAGCAAAAAGAGGCCAATCTAATAAGGGACAAAAAAAAGGCAATTTGGCAAATAAGAGTGGAAATTCAGCACAGCCCAGCCCGGCTGGCTGACCACACAAAAAACTGAAAAGACCAAGAAGAGCAAGTGTGAACATTAGCAAAAAGCAAACTTATCTTTAGAAGACTGGAACAGAGCTGAGTCCTAGACCTGAGAAACAGACTGAATCACCAGCAACAGGATAGGGCGTCGGCTGTCTTATATCCAGTCTAATACTCCAGAGATCCAATCACTATCTTCCTCACCAGGTGGCAGATCACTACCACTCAAACCAACCTCACCACCTCCCGTCACCACCAGAGGGAGAATGGAAGGGGAACTCTCAACTGGTGGAGCAGAAAATGAGCTCATAACAGTATCCCATATTAACTGCCCAGACAGAAACCAAACCCCAAAACAACATTAGTGGGTTAATGCTCCGAATAGTAGCATATATACCATCAGTGATACTGTGTATTGCATCTGTTACTGCACAGGATTACAAACAGCATGATTCAAGGCTTCTCTTAACCCCAAATCCACCAATCACCTGAGGTCGGATTGACAAGTGGCCTTATACATCAATCAAAAATAGTCCAAAAATACTCAAATAGAAACTTGTGTTATAAAAAATATTTGCAAGAGTTATTTTTGCAATTGTCAAAGAGTGGACCCCTGGATTCATAGTAACCAAACCACTGGGTGAACGGGCCTAGTGAAGACCACCCCCTATAAAGGGAGTGTCAGGGACAGGCCGGTGAAATCAGGATAACTTGACAAAAAAATCACGGAAGACGGCTCTAAGAACATTTTTTGGAAAAGAAAAAGAAAAATTTTTTTTTTATATATTGGAGACCCATGATAAAACTATAAAAAACAACTGTAAGATAATTGTTCATTTAGTCCCGAAAAGGATATACTGTTTAGAGACGAAAAAATCCATTTACTCTCTTTTTGTAATATGAGTTTGTCCCAGTCCCCCCCTTTGCGGAGGAAGGATCTTATCAATGCCAATGAAAGAAATCATTTTCAGGTCACCTTGGTGAAGGGAGTTCATGTGGTTTGCTACAGGGGTGTCTCTGTTATTGGCTATATCCCAAAGATGTTCGCCAATCCTATTGCGAAACTCTTTTTGTTTTTCCAACATACTTCATACCACACTGACATGTGGCTTTTTATACTACGCCCTTGGTATGACAATTTATAAAATGCCATATGGAGTATGTGGTGCCAGTGACATTACTCACAAAAGTTTTTGACTGTAAAATTGATGCACAAGCTTTGCATTTTCCACATTTGAGACATCCTTTTATTTGGGTTGATAGCTAGCCAGTTGTCTCTCTTGATTGATAGCAAATATAGTATAGTAGTATACAAAGCAGATATATATTTAGCAAAACCTAAGCCTTGCTTAGATAAAGCATTTGGCCACTTTCCCGGCTCTTGCAACTGTCCCTCCCTAGGCTAAATGCAGACTGTATCTGATACAAACAGCAATGTAGCCCTTACAATTGCTGTTAGCATGATGGTTCAGAATCAGCACCAGTATCAATGCTAGAAGACGCGGATTCGTTCAACTGTGCACCCTCAAATAAGAACTGTCCCTGAGCTGTGTACTGTATTTACGTCAGATATGCCAAGCATGGCGGCACCTGTCCTTTTATAACCCCTGTTGATGTCACAGAGCCAGCCAATCAAAGTAATGCCACTTCCAAGATGGTTATGGCATTACAGTGACTCTCATGCTTATTGGTTGCATATCAGGGGCCAGACATGCGGGGCAGGGATTTGAGATTCAAATTTGCTTGTTGAGTGCTGAACACATCCAAGCATACAGATACTCGAGTAATATCTGAGTATTACCGTGCACGTGCACTGATCCCTACTCTTCATATGAGATTTTTTCAAACAAACCAAGTATCTGTGTGATAAAAAGCCACAACAAGGACTATTCTCTTCCATACCTTGAATCAGACTCATCAATTAGGGTGAGAAAAAAAATTGAAACCCATATGGATCATCATGTAGCATCCGAATTTTACAGATACATTACTATTTGCTCATGTACATTAGAAAGTATGGCAGTAGAAATGCACTTGGACGTAAAATATGCACACATACAGTTGTGGCCAAAAGTATTGACACCCCTGCAATTCTGTCAGATAATACTCAGTTTCTTCCTGAAAATGATTGCAAACACAAATTCTTTGGTATTATTATCTTCATTTAATTTGTCTTAAATGAAAAAACACAAAAAGAATTGTCCTAAAGCCAAATTGGATATAATTCCACACCAAACATAAAAAAGAGGGTCGACAAAAGTATTGGCACTGTTCGGAAAATCATGTGATGCTTCTCTAATTTGTGTAATTAACAGCACCTGTAACTTACCTGTGGCACCTAACAGGTGTTGGCAATAACTAAATCACACTTGCAGCCAGTTGACATGGATTAAAGTTGACTCAACCTCTGTCCTGTGTCCTTGTGTTTACCACATTGAGCATGGAGAAAAGAAAGAAGACCAACGAACTGTCTGAGTACTTGATAAACCAAATTGTGAGGAAGCATGAGCAATCTCAAGGCTACAAGTCCATCTCCAAAGACCTGAATGTTCCTGTGTCTACCGTGCGCAGTGTCATCAAGAAGTTTAAAGCCCATGGCACTGTGGCTAACCTCCCTAGATGTGGACGGAAAAGAAAAATTGACAAGAGATTTCAACACAAGATTGTGCGGATGTTGGATAAAGAACCTCGACTAACATCCAAACAAGTTCAAGCTGCCCTGCAGTCCGAGGGTACAACAGAGTCAACCTGTACTATCTGTCGGCGTCTGAATGAAAAGGGACTGTATGGTAGGAGACCCAGGAAGACCCCACTTCTTACCCTGAGACATAAAAAAGCCAGGCTGGAGTTTGCCAAAACTTACCTGAAAAAGCCTAAAACGTTTTGGAAGAATGTTCTCTGGTCAGATGAGACAAAAGTAGAGCTTTTTGGGCAAAGGCATCAACATAGAGTTTACAGGAGAAAAAAGAGGCATTCAAAGAAAAGAACACGGTCCCTACAGTCAAACATGGCGGAGGTTCCCTGATGTTTTGGGGTTGCTTTGCTGCCTCTGGCACTGGACTGCTTGACCGTGTGCATAGCATTATGAAGTCAGAAGGCTACCAACAAATTTTGCAGCATAATGTAGGGCCCAGTGTGAGAAAGCTGGGTCTCCCTCAGAGGTCATGGGTCTTCCAGCAGGACAATGACCCAAAACACACTTCAAAAAGCACTAGAAGATGGTTTGAGAGAAAGCACTGGAGACTTCTAAGGTGGCCAGCAATGAGTCCAGACCTGAATCCCATAGAACACCTGTGGAGAGATCTAAAAATGGCAGTTTGGAGAAGGCACCCTTCAAATATCAGGGACCTGGAGCAGTTTGCCAAAGAAGAAAGATCTAAAATTTCAGCAGAGCATTGTAAGAAACTCATTGATGGTTACTGGAAGCGGTTGGTCGCAGTTATTTTGGCTAAAGGTTGTGCAACCAAGTATTAGACTGAGGGTGCCAATACTTGTGTCTGGCCCATTTTTGGAGTTTTGTGTGAAATGATCAATGTTTTGCTTTTTGCTTCATTCTCTTTTGTGTTTTTTCATTTAAGACAAATTAAATGAAGATAATAACAAAGAATTTGTGTTTGCAATCATTTTCAGGAAGAAACTGAGTATTATGTGACAGAATTGCAGGGGTGTCAATACTTTTGGCCACAACTGTAAGTGGCATATGTAATCAGATGATTTTTCATAAGCTTGAAAGAACCTGCCAGTAAGAAGAAAACAAGCTAGCGATAAAGTGTAAATGGCTGTTAAGCCAAGTTCTTAGGTGTCATAATACTCCAAATTCTTCTGTATATTTGAAACATTCTAAACCATACAACATTCAAAACTATGTCCGCATAATGCACAAATAAATCACAGGAAAACATATTACAAATTGGCAAGAAATAAATAATCCTCTCAAATTATTGCTGAAGTGATGGCACTCTAACATGTTTGCATGGCTGATTACTCATTAGGTTTAAAGAAGTTTCCATGAATGGTAAATCACTTTCTAAACAAACCTTAAAGAATGATACATTATATACCTGCTTAATTTAGGTTCCTTTTGGAAAAGTGTTTTTAATTGGAATGTTTTTAATTTTATTTTAACATATGTTAAGTATTTCTCTTAAGAATAAAAGAAGAAGCTAGACAAAGAAATCTTGTTAAATTTTAATTGTGATAATGCATCTCTCTGAAAGGTTATTTCACTCCATTTTCACATTTCATTTCTATAGATAATGACATAAGGATAACTTTCCTTTTCTGACATTCTGGAAGCCTAGTATTAATGATATCAAGATAATGACCCATTTGTGTCCGGTATTTCTTCCATCTTTTTTTCCTTCCATCAGTGATCTTGATTGTATGTCTATTCTCTGGTCCTAAATGGTGTGCAGCGTTTGTGTGAAGATTAATAGTTGCCATGGAAACTCTGCTGATAGCATTTAGAAAATTCAGACAGTTCCCCTGGAACGTTTTGACTTTTATGCTCAGTTGCTGATCTATGCTTTGGTAACTTGCAGAAATCTTATATTGAAATGTGCAAATGATTAAATGTATTGACCAGAGATGACTAGCTAATTGACATTGTGGCTATGTTTTTATATTTTAAATCATACCAGAACAATAAAAGGTAGCCCGATATCTAAAATGCTCTTTATAAATATTTATTTTAACACCTTATCCACTTTTGGAATTTACTTTATTTTATAATATTTTACCCCTCTCTCGGTCTAGATAATCTTTAGATACGTTTTTTTACTTCACTTCCTGTGATGTTTCGTTGGCAAATATTCTTAAAGGAGGCATCATCAGGAGGCTGCATTCACTGTTCTGCACCATCTTTCATCCCGACAGGAATAGGCCATCGTCAAGGGGAGGCGATGGAGACAAATCCCTCAGCTCTGTTCATTTTTACCCTTTGAATATGTCCTGAATCCATGGCCCTGATAGAAGCTGTGGAAGAAGTGACCATGGAGTCAGCACTCTACTTCTGTCCCCACCACATTTTCTAACTGTGAAAGGAGACTTCATCAGGAGACGATGATAGAAGATGTGGGGCGTGCTGGCGTCTCTCACACTGCTCCTACCACTGCCCCCTGATGACATATTCTTTCACACTATAAAGATACGAGTGGCGGGGACAGAACCAAAATGCCGACGCCTCAGTCACTTCTTGCACAGTTTGTGATGTATAGCGTACAGTTCATATAGCATCTTGTGCTTGGGTGCGAGGAAAACACAGGAGACACAGGTGTGATTAGGAAGGACTTGTATTACTTCATACAAGTAAGCAAAAGGGTTCACACAGTTTGCAGATGCAAGGCAGGAGACACAGCAGGCAAGAGTAAACTTTTAGCAAAGCAGAACTTCCACAACAGGTTCAGGGTCTCTCTCTGTCTCTTCCCTTGTAACTGTGTGTGATAAAACACTCCGGGATCGCCTTTGCTGGGGTCAAAGGTCACGTGCGTTCAGCATGAAACTCAGGCGCAGAGCTGGGATTCGGGTGTAACTGACCCTGAGTCAGGTTTATTAACGGTGAAAGCAATGCAAAAAGGAAATAAAACATAAAACAAATCCTTGCCTGTCCGGCACTAACTAAACAATGGACAACCTAACTACCAACTGGCGGGCTTCTCCCGTCCAGCCAAACCACAGTTGCAGTGGGCACTGCTTCCACTCACGTGTGTCTCTCACACAGACAGGCTCTCTGTGTTCCCAGGCTGAGACACTCACACAACCACCTGGCATCCTTTTATATCCACCTCCCATTATTCATTAGCAAGCAGGTGCGATACTGACCAGACTAGGCCACATAGGAAAGGAATCTGGGCGAGATATACCTGCCCTCATCCACTATTCCCACATGATTCTCACATATCCCCCCTTCTGCTCAGACCACTCCGGTCGAACAATGACACCCGCCAAACTGTGCACTCGGGACAGGGCATCTGCATTTCCCATCTGTACCCCTGGGCGGTGCTCCACCGTAAAAGTGTAGGCCTGCAGGGCAAGGAACCACCGGGTCACCCGGCTATTCCGTTCCTTGTTCAAGTGCATCCACTTGAGAGGGGCATGGTCAGTGATCAGCCTGAACTTTCGGCCCAC
Organism: Dendrobates tinctorius; assembly: GCF_039654945.1. Taxonomy (NCBI): domain Eukaryota; kingdom Metazoa; phylum Chordata; class Amphibia; order Anura; family Dendrobatidae; genus Dendrobates; species Dendrobates tinctorius. Next base: position 16,243,749 of record NW_027361783.1, read on the forward strand.
CAGGTAATATTTGAGGGCCTCTAGAGCCCACTTAATGGCGAGGCACTCTTTTTCTACGACTGCATACCTTTGCTCGTGTTTATTCAGCTTCCTGCTGAGATAGAGGACTGGGTGTTCCACTCCGTCCCTCACTTGTGAGAGTACGGCCCCGATACCGGTATCAGAGGCATCCGTTTGTACCACAAACTCACTGCGGAAGTCCGGAGTCACCAGTACGGGCTGAGAGCAAAGTGCCCGTTTTAGGCTATGGAAGGCTTCTTCAGCCGCTAAACTCCATTTAATCATGACGGAGTCTTTCCCTTTTGTAAGATCCGTCAGGGGGGTAGCGATGGCTGCAAAATTGGGTATGAACCGGCGATAATAACCGGCGATCCCCAGGAAGGCTTGCACCTGCTTCTTGTTGACAGGTTGTGGCCAGTCCTGAACCACCTGAATCTTATCAACCTGGGGTTTAACAACACCCCTCCCAATTACATACCCCAAATACCGGGCTTCTTCTAGCCCGATGTGACATTTCTTGGGGTTCGCGGTTAGACCTGCCTCCCACAGGTCGTCAATCACAGCTTGTACTTTCTGGAGATGAGTCTCCCAGTCCAAGCTGTAAATGACAATGTCATCCAAATAGGCCAAAGCGTACCGCCTATGTGGCCTCAAGACTCGATCCATCAGTCTCTGGAAGGTTGCCGGTGCCCCGTGCAGTCCAAACGGCATATACACATACTGAAATAAACCTTCCGGCGTAGCAAATGCCGTCTTTTCTCTGGCAGCCTCAGCCAGAGGGATCTGCCAATACCCCTTTGTTAGATCTAGGGTCGTAATATACCGGGCTTTTCCTAACCGATCTATTAACTCATCGACCCGGGGCATAGGATAGGCATCAAATTTTGAGACCGCATTCAGTTTCCTGAAGTCATTGCAGAACCGGATGGTGCCGTCCAGTTTAGGAATTAGCACAATCGGGCTGGACCAAGCACTGTGCGATTCCTCAATGACACCTAACTTTAACATTGCCTTCACTTCTAGGGAAACGGCTTCACGGCGCGCTTCTGGGATTCGGTAGGGCTTTACGTGAACTGTGACACCAGGTTCCGTTACGATGTCATGTTTTATTAGCGTAGTCTGCCCGGGTTTTTCTGAGAAAAACTTTTGGTTGTGAAGTAGAAACTGCCTGACCTCAGTCTTTTGCCGCTCCGAGAGAGTCTCTGCAACCCGTACCTCCGGTACGTTATGCGAGCAGACAGGACGGGCCAGCTCCGCTGACAAGGCAGACCGATCCTTCCAGGGCTTTATCAGATTTACATGATAAATCTGTTCAGGTTTCCGTTTACCTGCCTGGTATACTTTGTAGTTTACTTCACCAACTCTTTCCTTGATCTCAAAGGGGCCCTGCCACTTTGCCAGGAACTTACTGTCCACCGTGGGGACCAGGATCAACACCTTATCTCCGGGTGCAAACGTACGGATCTTGGCGCCCCTATCATAGATTCTTTTTTGGGCTCCTTGAGCCTGTATCATGTGTTCTTTGACGATAGGCATAACAGCCACAATACGGTCCTGCATTTGGATGACGTGATCTATCACTGTTTTAAACGGAGTGACCTGACCCTCCCAGGTTTCCTTTGCAACGTCTAACAGTCCGCGAGGACGTCGGGCGTACAATAACTCGAAAGGCGAGAATCCCGTGGAAGACTGGGGTACTTCCCTGATGGCAAAAAGCAAATACGGAAGTAAATAGTCCCAGTTCTTCCCATCCTTGTCTATCACCTTTCTCAGCATCTGCTTCAGAGTTTTATTGAACCGTTCGACCAACCCGTCTGTTTGAGGGTGATACACGGATGTGCGTAACGGTTCGATTTGTAACAATCGGCAGAGCTCCTTCATTACCCTGGACATAAAGGGGGTCCCCTGGTCGGTGAGTATCTGTTTTGGTATACCGACCCGACTAAACACATGCACCAGTTCCTTGGCAATCGTCTGGGTGGCCGTGTTACGCAAAGGGATGGCCTCCGGGTAACGAGTGGCATAATCCAAGATGACCAGGATATGTTGGTGTCCACGTGCAGACCGTGGAAGGGGCCCAACTAAATCCATCCCAATCCTCTCAAACGGGACTTCAATAATAGGTAGGGGTACCAAAGGGCTACAGAACCGGGGCTTAGGTGCAGAGGCTTGGCAGTCAGGACAAGACTCACAATATACACGGATATCGTGATGCATGCCTGGCCAAACAAAACAGTGTAATATCCTTTCGGTGGTTTTCTGGACTCCCAGGTGACCTCCCATCACATGTCCGTGGGCCAGGTCCAGCACCTGCCGCCGGTAGGGTTTTGGCACGACTAATAGTTGCACCGTATCTTCCCCCTTTTTCTCTATCTGATAGAGTAAATCATTCTCCAGAACCATGTAAGGATATGCCAGCCTAGAGCCAGGTTCAACGGGTACCCCATTTATCACTTTTACATTTGTCCTAGCCTGAGAAAGGGTAGGATCCTTTATTTGCTCGATTTGGAAGTCATCTTTCTGAACTTCTAAATCCGGCAAACGGGGAGGTGGACGGCTGTCGGCCTCCTCCTCTTCCCCGGTCTCCTCCGTATCACCCGCCATGACTGAAAACGGGAACTGCAGGTCATTTCCCGCAGACTCTTCCCCCGAGTCTTCCGGGGAGACCTCTTCCCGGGGTTCGGGACCCACACGCGCCCTGGGAGAAGAATCATGTACACTATTACCCAAAAGCATCAACTGATTCTCCCACAATTGCCAGAAGTGGGGAAAATCCCAGCCCAAGATAACATCATGCAATAACGCCGGGACGAGTCCCACTTTATGTTGCACAGACCCATAGGAAGTTGTAATGCATATGACCGTGGTGAGGTACGAACAGGTGTCTCCATGCACACACGTTACAGAAAATTTGTCTGATGGTCCAGTCGGGGCTGACACCAGACTGGCCTTCACCAGAGTCACCACACTTCCCGAGTCTAACAATGCCACCACATTTTTGCCATCAACAGTTAAATCCCACAAGTGTTTTTCCACATCCTTTTGACCGGCATTCACACTCACTACCCGTGCAACCATAGACATGCAGTTTTTAGAGTCTGTGACGTCGCACTGCATGGGTTCAGTAGTGACCGGACAGTTCGCAGCAATATGTCCCATCTCTTGGCAGCGGAAACACCTAACGGGCCCCTTGCTTAGACCATAGTTCGTTACTCTCGGCCTCGCAGTGCGGGCAGTCCCGTTTTCCTCCCCCACTGTCTTAGGGATTTTTCCATCTCCCCTACTCCCTGGAACAGTCTTACCGGTTCCACGTGGAGATGATGAAGAACGAGGTGGGGTAGCGTCGTCTCGGAGTCCTTCCGCCACGGAGTAACGTTCAACCAGATCCACCAGTTGATCTGCCGTCGTAGGATTTCCATGGCTTACCCACTTCCTCAGGGCTGGCGGTAGAGCTCTCAAGTACATGTCCATGACGACTCTCTGGATTATCTCTGGCGCTGTCAACACCTCGGGTTGTAGCCACTTCTTCGTCACGTGGATCAGGTCGAACATCTGTGACCGCGGTGGTTTATCTGGCTGATAAGTCCATTGATGCACTCTCTGTGCACGGACAGCGGTCGTCACTCCCAGCCGGGGCAAGATCTCGGCTTTCAGTTTGTCAAAGTCCTGCGCGGCTTCAGGCTCTAAGTCATAATAAGCCTTTTGGGCCTCACCGGAAAAAAACGGGGCAATCAGGCCGGCCCATCGTGCCTTCGGCCATTTTTCTCGCACCGCCGTCCGTTCAAACGTGGTCAGGTATGCCTCGACGTCATCTTCGGTCGTCATCTTCTGCCAGTACCGACTCACGTGAATCACTCTCGACTCGGCTTCCAGGTTAACCTCATGTAGGCTTGCCAAGCGCTGCGCCACCTGCTGGAGAAGCGAACGATCGGTAGCTGTCATGTCCACCAACTCCTTCAGCTGGGCCATCATCACCCGATTAGCTTCTTGCTGGACGGCGGTGGACTGTACCAGCGCTTTCACCACGTCCTCCATGCTCATGCTTGCAACGTGATGCCCGCGTTCTCCACCACAATGTGATAAAACACTCCGGGATCGCCTTTGCTGGGGTCAAAGGTCACGTGCGTTCAGCATAAAACTCAGGCGCAGAGCTGGGATTCGGGTGTAACTGACCCTGAGACAGGTTTATTAACGGTGAAAGCAATGCAAAAAGGAAATAAAACATAAAACAAATCCTTGCCTGTCTGGCACTAACTAAACAATGGACAACCTAACTACCAACTGGCGGGCTTCTCCCGTCCAGCCAAACCACAGTTGCAGTGGGCACTGCTTCCACTCACGTGTGTCTCTCACACAGACAGGCTCTCTGTGTTCCCAGGCTGAGACACTCACACAACCACCTGGCATCCTTTTATATCCACCTCCCATTATTCATTAGCAAGCAGGTGCGATACTGACCAGACTAGGCCACATAGGAAAGGAATCTGGGCGAGATATACCTGCCCTCATCCACTAAATTTGCCTTTATAGCGTGGATCCAGGATGCTGGCCAACCAGTAGTCGTCATCGTTCATCATTTTGGCAATGCGGGGGTCCCTTTTTAGGATCCGCAAGGCATAATCTGACATGTGGGCCAATGTTCCCGGTGTCAATGATGCACTGCGAGTGCTGGGTGTAGGAGCACTTTCTGGCAAATCCACATTCCTCCAGTCACGCACAAACCCTGTACCAGACCTTGCCACGCCAACATTTTCACTTGCCCCACGAGATGCATCCTCCTCCCCTAAGTAATCATCCCCATCATCCTCCTCCTCCTCCTCTTCTTCCTCCACCTCGTCCAGGAGAGGTCCCTGAGCAGACAATGGCTGAATGTCATCAAGGATTCCCTCCTCCTCTTCCTCCTCATCAACATTGGCTGCAGACGCCTGCTCCTTAAGGTGCGTCAAAGTTTGCAAGAGCAGACGCATAAGTGGGATGCTCATGCTTAGGATGGAGTCATCTGCGCTTACCAGCCGTGTGCATTCCTCAAAACACTGAAGGACTTTACAGAGGTCTTTCAGCTTCGACCACTGCACACCTGTCAACTCCATGTCTGCTCTCAAAGTGCCTGGCCGTGTATCCTCCCACAAATGCATTATGGCCTGCCTCTGCTCGCACAGCCGCTCCACCATGTGCAGGGTGGAGTTCCACCTTGTTGCAATGTCGATAATGAGGCGGTGGTTGGGAAGGTGGAGCAATCGCTGCAGCTTCTGCATACGAACGGAGTGTACAGGCGACCGGCGGATGTGCGCGCACAGTCTTTGCACCTTCTGGAGCAGGGCTGTTAATTCCAGATAATTTTTGAGGAAGCACTGCACCACCAGGTTCAAGGTGTGAGCCAAGCAAGGTATGTGGCTGAGTTTTGAAAGGGCTATGGCTGCCACAAAATTACGGCCGTTATCACTAACTACCTTGCCTGCCTCAAGATGTACACTGCCCAGCCATGACTCAGTTTGTCGCTTCAAGTACTCGGCCAGCACCTCGTCGGTGTGTCTGTCGCCCAAACACATCATCTGCAACACAGCCTGCTGACGCTTTCCACTAGCTGCTCGATAGGGGGACACATCATGTGCAACAGTGGCAGCTGCAGATGGAGTGCTCGTACGACTGCGCTCTGTGGACGAGCTTTCGCTTCTGGAGGAGGAGGAGGAGAAGGAGGAGGGTGGAACGTCTACAGTCAACTGTTTACTATACCGTGGGCTAGGCAGCACTGTCCAACCACCGCTGTCCCCTGTGGACCCTGCATCCACCACATTAACCCAGTGCGCAGTGATGGACACGTAACGGCCCTGGCCATGCCGACTGGACCATGCATCAGTTGTGAGGTGCACCTTTCCGCTCACTGACTGCTTGAGTGCATGGACAATGCGGTCTTTCACATGATGGTGGAGGGCTGGGATGGCTTTGCGAGAGAAGAAGTGGCGACTGGGTAGGTCATAGCGTGGTACTGCATAGGCCATGAGTTCGCGGAAAGCTGTGCTTTCCACCAACCGAAAGGGCATCATCTCAAACGAGATTAGTTTGGCAATGTGGGCGTTCAAACCCAGTGTACGCGGATGAGAGACTGAGTACATTCTTGACCTACTCATAGTGTCTGGGAGGGTGAGCTGGACTTGAGAGCTGCATATGGTGGAAGTAGCGGTGGACAGGGCAGACTGAGAGAGGGTTGATGATGGTGATGGAGTTGGTGTTCTTTCTGATGGCCTAGAATCAGTCTTTCGTTGATATAACAGTGGGATTCCCTGACTGCTGTGGTCTTGCAACGACACCTCAACATTTGCTGCTGTGCTAACCGGTGGGCTTACAGTGGGGGAAACAATGTAGCGTTGCTGACTACCTTCGTTGTGATCAGTTGCACATGTGGCACTTGAGGTTTGGTGTTGTGTCCACGCTTGCAAGTGCATGCTGGTTAAATGTCTAAGCATGCAACTGGTATTCAAATTTTTCAGATTTTTCCCTCGGCTAAAGGTCTTTGCGCACTTCTTACAGATAACCTTGGCCTGATCATGAGGATTTTGGTCAAAAAAGTGCCACACTGCACTCTTCCTACTTTGGCAGACATTTTGCGGCCTAGCACGCTGTGATCTTTTGACCCTCTGGACAAGCTGTCCAGCAACTCTTTTGATGTTTGGAACCTGTCTTTGGAGTGCTCCGGGCCTGCCAGATAACAGCTGTTGCGATGTCGATGTCTGCTGTGGATGCTCCTCATCTGAGCTATTGGAAGCAGCACCCTCTTCCCCCAATGGATGCCAATCTGGGTCAACAACTGGGTCATCATCACCTCCTCTTCTATGTCATGTGCACCTTCCTCTGTGTCACCGTGTATGGTGGTATAGTGTGCGGGAAGGGGCACCTGAGTCTCATCAGGGTCAGAATCTGGCTCTGTACACTGCGAGGACAATGTAGTGCTCTGAGTGAATGTACCAGCAGAATCATCCATCAGCAGCTGTGCATCAGTGCACTCCATGTCAGATTCATTTTGGCCTGGGTAATTCACCATTTGACTTGATAATCCAGGCATGGTATGTGAAAACAGCTCCATGGAGTAATCAGTAGTATGGCCTGCGTCATCCTTCAATCTTGGTTGGGGTGAAGGACACAAGGAAAGGTGTGGTTCATGAACATGAGCCTCCAATGACGACTCAGTGCTTTTACTTTTTACAACTGAAGAAGAGGAGGCGATAGAGCTGGAGGCTGAGTCAGCAATGTAAGACAAAACTTTTTCCTGATGCTCTGGCTTTAAAAGCGGTTTGCCAACTCCTAGAAAACTAAGCGTTCGAGGCCTTATGTAGCCAGACGATGACGCAGGGTCAGCACCTCCTGCATTCGGTCCTATTTTGCTCTTGCCACTACCATCAGATCCACCACCAACACCATCATTACCAGCTGCCAACCCCCGCCCAATTCAACGGCCTCTTCCACCAGCCTTCCTCATTTTGGTAGAAATGTAAACAAAATCCAACAAACTATATAGTAATGTAAAACAAGGTACAAGATGTCTATAGGACAGGGGAGATTTTGAATTTCTGCACACACTTTTGGACACTGGACACTTTTGGATTGTGTGAGGCCCACTGATATCTGAGCGCTATGTGACAGGCTCGATGGCACAGCTGTGACAAAAGTGACTAGAGGATAAGGGAGATTTTGAATTTCTGCACACACTTGTGGACAGTGGACACTTTTGGATTGTGTGAGGCCCACTGATATCTGAGCGCTATGTGACAGGCTCGATGGCACTGCTGTGACAAAAGTGACTAGAGGATAAGGGAGATTTTGAATCTCTGCACACACTTTTGGACACTGGACACTTTTGGATTGTGTGAGGCCCACTGATATCTGAGTGCTATGTGACAGGCTCGATGGCACAGCTGTGACAAAAGTGACTAGAGGATAAGGGAGATTTTGAATTTCTGCACACACTTGTGGACAGTGGACACTTTTGGATTGTGTGAGGCCCACTGATATCTGAGCGCTATGTGACAGGCTCGATGGCACTGCTGTGACAAAAGTGACTAGAGGATAAGGGAGATTTTGAATTTCTGCACACACTTGTGGACAGTGGACACTTTTGGATTGTGTGAGGCCCACTGATATCTGAGCGCTATGTGACAGGCTCGATGGCACTGCTGTGACAAAAGTGACTAGAGGATAAGGGAGATTTTGAATTTCTGCACACACTTGTGGACAGTGGACACTTTTGGATTGTGTGAGGCCCACTGATATCTGAGCGCTATGTGACAGGCTCGATGGCACAGCTGTGACAAAAGTGACTAGAGGATAAGGGAGATTGGATTGCTTTTAAAAAAGCAGTTTGCGGAGCAGTGGGTAAACAGCAATGCCAGCCTGTCAGGAAGCCTTAAAAGGCAGCCCAACAACCAACACCACTGATACACCACAATATAGCCTCCCCTTGCACTGCACACACAGTGCACACAGTGACTGGTGTGTTGTGCAGGCCAAATCGCTAGCAGCAGAAGCAGTTTTTTTGTCTTCTTCCCTGCCTAACGCTCTCCCTACAGAATCAGCAGCAACCTCTCCCTATACTAAGATCTGCAGAAGTAAGATGGCGGTCGGCGTGCACGCCCTTTTATACCCCCTGTGACGCCCACCAAAGCAAGCCAATCACTTGCATGCCCTTCTGAAAGATGGTGGTGACCCGTGCCTATGTCATCACGTTGCCCACAGTGTCCGTGGATCCTGATTGGCTGAAAAAGAGCGCAAAACAGACTTTTGAAACGCGACTTTGGCGCGTAAGTCGCCGACCTCGTGGCCGACCTCATCCTGGGGTCGGGTTTCGTTTCATGAAACCCGACTTTGCCAAAAGTCGGCGACTTTTGAATTTTTTCGACCTGTTTCGCTCAACTCTACTCAGCAGTCTTTCAAGAACTGGGGAATGACATTTTTCTGGGACCTACTCTACACATGTGTGGTAGTGTACCTGGATGACACCTTTGTATTTTCGATCTGCCTACACAAAGGAGAGATGTTCACCAAGATCTGCTGAGATTAAGGAAAAACCATCTATAAGTCAAATATTATTATTTATTTCTAAACCACCATTGATTCCATGGTGCTGTACATGAGAAGGGGTAACATGCAAAGTACAGATATCACTTACAGTAAACAAACTAATAATCACAGATTGATATATAGGGGAGAGAGGACCCTGCCCTTTCGGGCTTACATTCTACCGGATGGTGGGGAAGGAGACAGTAGGTTGGGGGGTTGCAACAGTTCCAGTGATGGAGAGGCGGTAGCTCCAGTAGTGGTGAGGAGGCAGCGGGGATCATTGCAGGCTGTAAGTTTTCCTGAAGAGATGGGTTTTCAATTTCCGTCTGAAGGATCCAATTGTGGTTGATAGTCGGACGTGTTGGGGCAAAGAATTCCAGAGGATGGGGGCTATTTGGGAGAAGTCTTGGAGGCGGTTGGGTGAGGAGCTAAAAAATGTGGAGGAGAGAAGGAGGTCTTGAGAGGACTGGAGATTACGTTAGGGAAGGTATCGGGAGATTAGTTCAGAGACATATGGGGAGACAGGTTATAGATGGCCTTGTAGGTCAGCATTAGTAATTTGAATTGGATACGCTGAGGGAATGGGAGCCAGTGAAGAGATTTGCAGGGGGCAGAAGCGGAGATGTAGCGAGGAAAGAGATTAATTAGTCGGGCGGCAGAGTTAAGGATGGACTGGAGAGGTGCGAGGGTGTTCACAGGGAGGCCACAGAAAAGGATGTTGCAATAGTCTAGGCAGAAGATGATGAGGGCATGTACAAGCATTTTAGTAGAATGAGGGTTGAGGAAGGGACGGATTCTGGAAATATGTTTGAGCTGGAGGCATCAGGAGGTGGAGAGAGCTTGGATGTGCGGTTTGAAGGACAGGGCAGAGTCAAGGGTTACTCCAAGGCAGCGGACCTCTGGTACGAGGGAAAGTCTGATGTCGTCAATTGTTATAAATAGAGTTGAGCGACTTTTGGTTTTTTAGGGTCGCGTTTCGTTTCGTGAAACCCAACTTTTCCAAAAGTCGGGTCGAGTAAGGTCGTCCGATTATAGGGAAAAGTCGGGGTCATCCCGAAACACGAAACCCAATGTAAGTCAATGGGGAATAAAATTCGGCAGTGAGAGGAGGACAGGAAACACACCAACAGTGCCCATTTGAATGCCAAAAGCATCAATTCTTCTTACTTAAGCTTGTTAACCTTAATTAACTTCATAATACAAGTTACGCACTGAAAAATGGGGGTTATTTGGCTACAGTTGTGGGGGGGGAGGGCTGGCTCCAGGTTTTCATGTGCCCTGGGTGAAAGAGCGCCCCTTTAACACATACCACAACTCATCATGCTCCGATACGGCAGAGAAATAGCGGTATAGTACAATGAAAAATACTTCACTTTTTACATCTCATGACGAGGCCCATCTATTTCTCCATACAGAATCATTGGTCCCATATAATGTTTGAAACAGTATATGATGAGCGCCACATAATGCTACAGTATATGTTGGTCCCCATGGATGAAGCTCCACTGTCTTATGGGCCCAAATAATGCTCCAAACATAATGGGCCCCATTTCTAATGCTCTAGTGTATAATGGGCCCTGTAAATGCTGCTCCAGTGTCTGATGTTCACCTTTGGAATGTTCCAGTGTATGGTGGGCCCCATCTATCATTCTCCAGAGTATAGTGCTCCCCAAAAATTGCTGTCCCAACATTGAAAACAATCAAATAAGTCTCCTCGCTAGGGAATCCCTGTACTTGTCTGTACTCCTCGTCGTCCCCATCTTCCATCTCACTGCACAGTATTTCAACTTTGCAAGTGCTGTGATCCTGAGCAAGCAGGGGGGGCCCACTCATTGTCGACGGCACTGGCACAGGGCCCCTGATAGTACGGTGGTGTGTCTGATGGCGGGTGGGCCGAACCTGCACTTTCATCTGCAGCTTCCTCTTTGTCACCATGTAAGATGGAACTGTATATGGGAAGGGTAACCTGAGTTTCATCAGGGTCAGATTCAGGCCGTGTAGCGTGCGAGGGGAATGTAGTGGTCTGGGTCAATGTACCAGCAGATTCATCGAGCAGTGGCTGGGCATCAGTGCACTTGTGTCGCCCCCGGAGTATGGTCGCCACAGTGGCATTACCTTCTTCCTAGGGAGTGTGATGTCATGCTTGGGAGCTACGAACGATCTCTCTAGCAGGTTAACTGATTGGGCGGCGTTATTCCCACGAGTCATGACCCTCCAAACAGCGTTCATGAAGGCAAAGTGTTTGTTTTACGTGGGCAGTATGGTTGCAAAGCTGAACCTTAAAGGAATGTCCAGAAGGGCACCACCAGGAGTGGAGCCTACGGTTAAATTCGACTCCACCAGGGAAACCTCAACCATGCCAGCTTCAGAACAGATGCACACATTGCAAGCTTAATTCCGTTAACGAACGAGACTCCGTCATGCCCCGCGGTCCGAGTCCGGCTTACTAGAGGGACACGTGAGGCTCTGGCACATGAGATTGGCCAATAACTGGTGTGTCATGCCCTTACATGTCCGTGGCTGCATGTGCGCTACACTGAAAAGGCCAGCGTTTGTCGCTTACAGGTGCAGATAACCCGCTGAACAACGTTAGTGATGGGGATCACTGATTACAATTATTACCCGCGAACAATGATTTTCCAGTAAGTGCAGGTCAACCGCAGTTCCGGAATTAGGCCTAACCGTCATTCCTGAAAAAATGAAAAACTTACGTATGCAAACCACAGGTGCTGTAGCTTGCTTAACAGCTCGCCAGCCGTTCTCACGCCCAGTATGGATTACACGTGATTGCACAAAGGTGAGAAAGGGTACCGTATCCCCAGATAACATGTATGGATAGCGTACACATTCAAAATATATGTCTATACATCAGGAGGCAGGCTCAGACGGTGTTAGGCCCAGTATGGATTGCACGTGATTGCACAAAGGTTAGAAAGGGTACCGTATCCCCAGATAACATGTATGGATAGCGTACACATTCAAAATATATGTCTATACATCAGGAGGCAGGCTCAGACGGTGTTAGGCCCAGTATGGATTGCACGTGATTGCACAAAGGTTAGAAAGGGTACCGTATCCCCAGATAACATGTATGGATAGCGTACACATTCAAAATATATGTCTATACATCAGGAGGCAGGCTCAGACGGTGTTAGGCCCAGTATGGATTGCACGTGATTGCACAAAGGTTAGAAAGGGTACCGTATCCCCAGATAACATGTATGGATAGCGTACACATTCAAAATATATGTCTATACATCAGGAGACAGGCTCAGACGGTGTTAGGCCCAGTATGGATTGCACGTGATTGCACAAAGGTTAGAAAGGGTACCGTATCCCCAGATAACATGTATGGATAGCGTACACATTCAAAATATATATCTATACATCAGGAGGCAGGCTCAGACGGTGTTAGGCCCAGTATGGATTGCACGTGATTGCACAAAGGTTAGAAAGGGTACCGTATCCCCAGATAACATGTATGGATAGCGTACACATTCAAAATATATGTCTATACATCAGGAGGCAGGCTCAGACGGTGTTAGGCCCAGTATGGATTGCATGTGATTGCACAAAGGTTAGAAAGGGTACCGTATCCCCAGATAACATGTATGGATAGCGTACACATTCAAAATATATGTCTATACATCAGGAGGCAGGCTCAGACGGTGTTAGGCCCAGTATGGATTGCACGTGATTGCACAAAGGTGAGAAAGGGTACCGTATCCCCAGATAATATGTATGGATAGTGTACACATTCAAAATATATGTCTATACATCAGGAGGCAGGCTCAGACGGTGTTAGGCCCAGTATGGATTGCACGTGATTACACTAAGGTTAGAAAGGGTACCGTATCCCCAGATAACATGTATGGATAGCGTACACATTCAAAATATATGTCTATACATCATGAGGCAGGCTCAAACGGTGTCAGGCACAGTATGGATTTGACGGCCCAGACTACACAGCGGAGGAGCAGGGAGAGGTAAAGATTGCAAATGCTGGGGCCCTGCCCAAGCAAGGGGGGCCCACTTGTGGGCGTCAGTACTGGCACTGGGCCCCTCATAGTACAGCGGTGTGTCTGACGGCGCGTGTGCACCACCACCGTCAGAGACACTTGATTGCACTATGAGGGACCATGTGCCAGTGCCCACAGTTCTCCTGTGGCATGATGTTTTGTAATTTGCCTTTATAGCGTGGATCCAGGATGCTGGCCAACCAGTAGTCGTCATCGTTCATCATTTTGGCAATGCGGGGGTCCCTTTTTAGGATCTGCAAGGCATAATCTGACATGTGGGCCAATGTTCCCGGTGTCAATGATGCACTGCGAGTGCTGGTTGGAGGAGCACTTTCTGGCAAATCCACATCCCTCCAGTCACGCACAAACCCTGTACCAGACCTTGCCACGCCAACATTTTCACTTGCCCCACGAGATGCATCCTCCTCCCCTAAGTAATCATCCCCATCATCCTCCTCCTCCTCCTCCTCTTCTTCCTCCACCTCGTCCAGGAGAGGTCCCTGAGCAGACAATGGCTGAATGTCATCAAGGATTCCCTCCTCCTCTTCCTCCTCATCAACATTGGCTGCAGAAGCCTGCTCCTTAAGGTGCGTCAACGTTTGCATGAGCAGACGCATAAGTGGGATGCTCATGCTTAGGATGGCGTCGTCTGCGCTTATCAGCCGTGTGCATTCCTCAAAACACTGAAGGACTTTACAGAGGTCTTTCAGCTTCGACCACTGCACACCTGTCAACTCCATGTCTGCTCTCAAAGTGCCTGGCCGTGTATCCTCCCACAAATGCATTATGGCCTGCCTCTGCTCGCACAGCCGCTCCACCGTGTGCAGGGTGGAGTTCCACCTTGTTGCAATGTCGATAATGAGGCGGTGGTTGGGAAGGTGGAGCAATCGCTGCAGCTTCTGCATACGAACGGAGTGTACAGGCGACCGGCGGATGTGCGCGCACAGTCTTCGCACCTTCTGGAGCAGGGCTGTTAACTCCGGATAATTTTTGAGGAAGCACTGCACCACAAGGTTCAAGGTGTGAGCCAAGCAAGGTATGTGGCTGAGTTTTGAAAGGGCTATGGCTGCCACAAAATTACGGCCGTTATCACTAACTACCTTGCCTGCCTCAAGATGTACACTGCCCAGCCATGACTCAGTTTGTCACTTCAAGTACTCGGCCAGCACCTCGGCGGTGTGTCTGTCGCCCAAACACATCATCTGCAACACAGCCTGCTGACGCTTTCCACTAGCTGCTCGATAGGGGGACACCTCGTGTGCAACAGTGGCAGCTGCAGATGGAGTGCTCGTACGACTGCGCTCTGTGGACGAGCTTTCACTTCTGGAGGAGGAGGAGGGTCGAACGCCTACAGCCAACTGTTTCCTATACCGTGGGCTAGGCAGCACTGTCCCACCACCGCTGTCCCCTGTGGACCCTGCATCCACCACATTAACCCAGTGCGCAGTGATGGACACGTAACGGCCCTGGCCATGCCGACTGGACCATGCATCAGTTGTGAGGTGCACCTTTCCGCTCACTGACTGCTTGAGTGCATAGACAATGCGATCTTTCACATGATGGTGGAGGGCTGGGATGGCTTTGCGAGAGAAGAAGTGGCGACTGGGTAGGTCATAGCGTGGTACTGCATAGGCCATGAGTTCGCGGAAAGCTGCGCTTTCCACCAACCGAAAGGGCATCATCTCAAACGAGATTAGTTTGGCAATGTTGGCGTTCAAACCCAGTGTACGCGGATGAGAGACTGAGTACTTTCTTGACCTACTCATAGTGTCTGGGAGGGTGAGCTGGACTTGAGAGCTGCATATGGTGGAAGTAGTGGTGGACAGGGCTGACTGAGAGAGGGTTGATGATGGTGATGGAGTTGGTGTTCTTTCTGATGGCCTAGAATGAGTCTTTCGTTGATATAACAGTGGGATTCCCTGACTGCTGTGGCCTTGCAACGACACCTCAAGATTTGCTGCTGTGCTAACCGGTGGGCTTACAGTGGGGGAAACAATGTAGCGTTGCTGACTACCTTCGTTGTGATCAGTTGCACATGTGGCACTTGAGGTTTGGTGTTGTGTCCACGCTTGCAAGTGCATGGTGTTTAAATGTCTAAGTATGCAACTGGTATTCAAATTTTTCAGATTTTTCCCTCGGCTAAAGGTCTTTGCGCACTTCTTACAGATAACCTTGGCCTGATCATGAGGATTTTGTTCAAAAAAGTGCCACACTGCACTCTTCCTACTTTGGCAGACATTTTGCGGCCTAGCACGCTGTGATCTTTTGACCCTCTGGACAAGCTGTCCAGCAACTCTTTTGATTTTTGGAACCTGTCTTTGGAGTGCTCCGGGCCTGCCAGATAACAGCTGTTGCGATGTCGATGTCTGCTGTGGATGCTCCTCATCTGAGCTATTGGAAGCAGCACCCTCTTCCCCCAATGGATGCCAGTCTGGGTCAACAACTGGGTCATCCATCACCTCCTCTTCAATGTCATGTGCACCTTCCTCTGTGTCACAGTGTATGGTGGTATAGTGTGCGGGAAGGGGCACCTGAGTCTCATCGGGGTCAGAATCTGGCTCTGTACACTGCGAGGACAATGTAGTGCTCTGAGTGAATGTACCAGCAGAATCATCCATCAGCGGCTGTGCATCAGTGCACTCCATGTCAGATTCATCTTGGCCTGGGTAATTCACCATTTGACTTGATAATCCAGGCATGGTATGTGAAAACAGCTCCATGGAGTAATCAGTAGTATGGCCTGCGTCATCCTTCAATCTTGGTTGGGGTGAAGGACACAAGGAAAGGTGTGGTTCATGAACATGAGCCTCCAATGACGACTCAGTGCTTTTACTTTTTACAACTGAAGAAGAGGAGGCGATAGAGCTGGAGGCTGAGTCAGCAATGTAAGACAAACCTTTTTCCTGATGCTCTGGCTTTAAAAGCGGTTTGCCAACTCCTAGAAAGCTAAGCCTTCGAAGCCTTATGGAGCCAGACGATGACGCAGGCTCAACACCTCCTGCATTCGATCCTATTTTGCTCTTGCCACTACCATCAGATCCACCACCAACACCATCATTACCAGCTGCCAACCCCCGCCCAATTCCACGGCCTCTTCCACCAGCCTTCCTCATTTTTGGTAGAAATGTAGACAAAATCCAACAAACTATATAGTAATGTAAAACAAGGTACAAGGTGTCTATAGGACAGGGGAGATTTTGAATTTCTGCTCACACTAGTGGACACTGGACACTTTTGGATTGTGTGAGGCCCACTGAATATCTGAGCGCTATGTCACAGGCTCGATGGCACAGCTGTGACCAAAGTGACTAGAGGATAAGTGAGATTTTGAATTTCTGCAGACACTTGTGGACACTGGACACTTTTGGATTGTGTGAGGCCCACTGAATATCTGAGCGCTATGTCACAGGCTCGATGGCACAGCTGTGACCAAAGTGACTAGAGGATAAGTGAGATTTTGAATTTCTGCAGACACTTGTGGACACTGGACACTTTTGGATTGTGTGAGGCCCACTGAATATCTGAGCGCTATGTCACAGGCTCGATGGCACAGATGTGACTAAAGTGACTAAAGGATAAGTGAGATTTTGAATTTCTGCAGACACTTGTGGACACTGGACACTTTTGGATTGTGTGAGGCCCACTGAATATCTGAGCGCTATGTCACAGGCTCGATGGCACAGCTGTGACCAAAGTGACAAGAGGATAAGTGAGATTTTGAATTTCTGCAGACACTTGTGGACGCTGGACACTTTTGGATTGTGTGAGGCCCACTGAATATCTGAGCGCTATGTCACAGGCTCGATGGCACAGCTGTGACCAAAGTGACTAGAGGATAAGTGAGATTTTGAATTTCTGCTCACACTAGTGGACACTGGACACTTTTGGATTGTGTGAGGCCCACTGAATATCTGAGCGCTATGTCACAGGCTCGATGGCACAGCTGTGACCAAAGTGACTAGAGGATAAGTGAGATTTTGAATTTCTGCAGACACTTGTGGACACTGGACACTTTTGGATTGTGTGAGGCCCACTGAATATCTGAGCGCTATGTCACAGGCTCGATGGCACAGCTGTGACCAAAGTGACTAAAGGATAAGTGAGATTTTGAATTTCTGCAGACACTTGTGGACACTGGACACTTTTGGATTGTGTGAGGCCCACTGAATATCTGAGCGCTATGTCACAGGCTCGATGGCACAGCTGTGACCAAAGTGACTAGAGGATAAGTGAGATTTTGAATTTCTGCAGACACTTGTGGACACTGGACACTTTTGGATTGTGTGAGGCCCACTGAATATCTGAGCGCTATGTCACAGGCTCGATGGCACAGCTGTGACCAAAGTGACTAAAGGATAAGTGAGATTTTGAATTTCTGCAGACACTTGTGGACACTGGACACTTTTGGATTGTGTGAGGCCCACTGAATATCTGAGCGCTATGTCACAGGCTCGATGGCACAGCTGTGACCAAAGTGA
Organism: Dendrobates tinctorius; assembly: GCF_039654945.1. Classification (NCBI taxonomy): domain Eukaryota; kingdom Metazoa; phylum Chordata; class Amphibia; order Anura; family Dendrobatidae; genus Dendrobates; species Dendrobates tinctorius. The sequence continues at coordinate 16,261,297 of NW_027361783.1, forward strand.
CTAGAGGATAAGTGAGATTTTGAATTTCTGCAGACACTGAACACTTTTGGATTGTGTGAGGCCCACTGAATATCTGAGCGCTATGTCACAGGCAGAAATTGGCTAGTGTATCACAAACTACAAGGTGTATGTAGAATTGGGCAGAGTAGGAATCTCCCTAGAGTGCAGGTCTGTAAGAACGGAACATGTCCTCGACTTATTCTCACAGAGTGACACAGATAGCTTCACTGTGGCTGTGATAACAGCCGTTACACGGTACTGTGTGAGGAGCGTACACCACTGTATGGTGTGAAAAAATGCACGCTCAGTACCTCAGCAGGACAAAAAAAAAAAATTGGGATTGCTTTTAAAAAAGCAGTTTGCAGCTCAGTACCTCAGCAGGACAAAAAAAAAAATTGGGATTGCTTTTAAAAAAGCAGTTTGCAGAGCAGTGGGTAAACAGCAATGCAGCTGTCAGGAAGCCTTAGAAGGCAGCCCAACAACCAACACCACTGATACACCACAATATAGCCTCCCCTTGCACTGCACACACAGTGACTGGTGTGTTGTACAGGCACAATCGCTAGCAGCAGAAGCAGTTTTTTTTTCTTCTTCCCTGCCTAACACTTTCCCTACAGAATCAGCAGAAACCTCTCCCTATGCTAAGATCGGCAGAAGTAAGATGGCGGTCGGCGTGCACGCCCTTTTATACCCCCTGTGACGCCCACCAAAGCAAGCCAATCACTTGCATGCCCTTCTGAAAGATGGTGGTGACCCGTGCCTATGTCATCACGTTGCCCACAGTGTCCGTGGATCCTGATTGGCTGAAAAAGAGCGCAAAACAAACTTTTGAAACGCGACTTTGGCGCGTAAGTCGCCGACCTCGTGGCCGACCTCATCCTAGGGTCGGGTTTCGTTTCATGAAACCCGACTTTGCCAAAAGTCGGCGACTTTTGAATTTTTTCGACCCGTTTCGCTCAACTCTACTCAGCAGTCTTTCAAGAACTGGGGAATGACATTTTTCCGGGACCTACTCTACACATGTGTGGTAGTGTACCTGGATGACACCTTTGTATTTTCGATCTGCCTACACAAAGGAGAGATGTTCGCCAAGATCTGCTGAGATTAAGGAAAAACCATCTATAAGTCAAATATTATTATTTATTTCTAAACCACCATTGATTCCATGGTGCTGTACATGAGAAGGGGTAACATGCAAAGTACAGATATCACTTACAGTAAACAAACTAATAATCACAGATTGATATATAGGGGAGAGAGGACCCTGCCCTTTCGGGCTTACATTCTACCGGATGGTGGGGAAGGAGACAGTAGGTTGGGGGGTTGCAACAGTTCCAGTGATGGAGAGGCGGTAGCTCCAGTAGTGGTGAGGAGGCAGCGGGGATCATTGCATCCTAGGGTCGGGTTTCGTTTCATGAAACCCGACTTTGCCAAAAGTCGGCGACTTTTGAAATTTTTCGACCCGTTTCGCTCAACTCTAGTTATAAATAAGTCGGGTAGGGAAGATCTGTGAGATGGGGGAAAGATGATAAGTTCAGATTTGTCTACATTCAGTTTGAGGAAGCGAGAGGAGAAGAAGGAGGATATGGCTGATAGACACTCCGGGATTCTGGAAAGCAGAGAGGTGACGTCTGGGCCAGAGAGGTAGATTTGAGTATCATCGGCATAAAGGTGGTATGAAAAGGGAGACTCACTGAAAATGCCTGGTGTCTGCTTGCAGATCCCCAGGCACAATGATTAGCGAGTATATGCTGGGAGACACTTATTATTATTATTTAAGGCACCTCTACCTGATGGGAGGTGCCTGTGCAATGTTGTTAGTCAGTTTCTAAAACATGTTTGATAGTTCTCAGGTCCCAGTGCTTGTATCCTAGTATAATTGGCCTGTACATCATCTGTGTCCACCTGCCTGCCTGTCTATCAGCCATGCCTGCCTGCCTATCAGATGTACCTGCCTGTCTGTATATCAGCTGTGCCCACCTGTCTGCCTTTCTATCAGCCATGCCCACCTGCATCTGCCTGCAAAGATACCAGTCGTACCTACCAATATCTGCCTGTCTGTATGTCTGTTGTGCCAGTCATTATACCAGCCGCGCCAGCTAGTACTTGCCAAGTCTACCATTCCTAGCTGTTGCTGTCTGTTCGGGGTCATCTTCCATCCATCCAAGATGATTCCTGTAGTAGCACCTGGCCCCGCCACACTTGTCCCTCCTCGGATCGTGGTATCTTCAGCCGCTGTGCACCTGCAATCGGAGTTGGTGAGCCACCTAGTCACGCCCCTCCAGGCTCTCCTTAGATCATTGCACAGTGATCAATCCACTACAGATATATAGTAGTCTTGGAAATAAATCATTAGCATCACCAGTCTTGTTGTCATTTCTAGGCCAATTTATTTTTTTGAACCAGGGTGTGTTTTCTAGTAATTTTGAAAATAAATAATTGGCATCAGTCATCTTGTTGCCATTTCTAGTCCAAAGAAATAAATTTTCTGGACTGGTTTGTGCTTTCTAGTCATCTGGTCAATAAACAATTGGTATCAGCCATCTCATTGCCATTTGTAGGATGAAGAAATAATTATTCTGCACCGGTGCGTGTTTTCTAGTACTTTTGAAAATAACTAGTAGACATCAGCCGTCTTGTTACCATTTTTATGCCAAGGAAATAATTTTTCTGGACCGCTGTGTGTTTTCTAGTACTGTTGCAAATAAATAAATCTACTCTTCCGCCATCTCTTTACAAGTAGTGTGCACAAAAACCATTTCCAAAAATGAGGAGAGAAACTAATAAGGGAATAAGGCCATGGTGGTGCAGGTGTAGCTGATGATGGTGGTGGTGAATGATACAGCAGCTGCTGCATGGAGAAGATGTAGTCCTTCTGTACCTGATATGTACCCAAATACAACACCTTCCTCTGGTGCATGCAGGTGATAGGATGTTATGCATCCTTTCGTAGGCCCAAATACCTCTGCATGAATGTTGAGGCCACAAGATGTTGAAAAGGTGTTAAATTGGATTGGTGAGAGTGGCTCCAGTTCATTTACATTATCTTACACCCTGTTCAGTGCAGAAACATGCACAGTCAATGCCTGAGGAACATGGTCATCTGACTTCCACCTCACCTCTTTGCAAATCAGCCAAGCAGTCTGAGCCCCAATTCATGAAGCAGTTTCTTCTACTTTTTGATAAGTCCACTGGCTGGGATTCTTTGGCCCTTCCACCTGGCCCTGCCCCAGAAGCGGAAGAGACTGAGTGCAGTGATACTAAACCACTTAACCACTTGTTATGTTGGAGGATGAATACGTGGGAGTAATAGTGCACACATGTCAGATGATGACGAAACTCAGTTGCAAACTGCAGCATCTTACTGCAGTGTGCAGACCGGCAAGGAGAGCAGAGTTGATTAGTCAGCGGAAGATGATGCAGGGGATGATTAAATTCTAGACCCTACAAGTAGCAGAGGTCATACTAGTGATATGCGCAGTTTGGAGGAAGAGTAGATGGCCATGCTGCAACAGAAGCATATCAAAACAGGGAGCAGGGTGCAAAGACACATGGGGCGGCCCCTAGCCAGTCTAACGACTGCTGCTTCCCACCACTCCACTAAAATAAGCACACAAAAGACAGCTCAAAAGAACTCCCTGAAGCAAGATATAAATGTTCTGAACCTGAGCACTACCTGTATGAAGAGACATCTGAATTACAAGCACAAAATGCACTGTAGTATAACTCTTAAAAAGCAAGACAGCGCTGAACCTCCTTCTGCTCCCTCTTTGGTTGCTGTCTCAGCATCTACCCCCTGCTCATGATCAACAGGGCCATTTTCCTCCTCACAAAAATTGGATGTAACTGCATCACCACCACAACCAGTGTCACCAAGCATCTCCACACCATCCCATTAAAGTGTTCAGCTTTCCATACGCCAAAACCTTGAGAAAAAAAGGAAATTCCTCCTTAGCCACCCATGAGCCATTGTCCTAAATAACTGCATTTACAAATTACTGGCTTTTGAAATGCTGCCATTCTGACTGGTGGAGATGGACAGTTTTAAAAATGTAATGGTCGTTGCTGTCCTGCAGTTTGTTGTTCCTATCCGCCACTGCTTTTCCAGGCAGGCCATTCCTGCTCTGCACAAACATGTTGCTGACCAACTCAGGTCTGCACTGCGCAACACCAACCAAGGTCCACGGCCAAGGTCGTTACATCTCCTTAATTGCCCACTGGGTAAATGTAGTGGCAGTTGGGACTGAGACAGAAGACGTTCTAGCTCATTGTCTACTACCACAGAGTATTGCTGGATGTTTATCTGTCCAGGTTGCTCCTCCTACTCTGCTTACTCCCTCTCCTCATCATCCAGTCACAGGAAGACCTGCCTCACCAACTTCAGCACAGCCAGGGGGAAACGACATCAAGTTGTTCTTAAACTCTTCTGTTTGGGGGATATATTCCAAAACGCGAAGGCGCTGTGCAACCAGGATCAAACAGCAGACAGATGAGTGGTTAGTGCTGGTGAACATCAAGTTTGGCCTGGTGGTGTGCACTCATGTCATAGCTGCTGCTAAAAATGCATGCACCATGTGTCAACTTTTGACATTCTAACCCCTGTTGCTGCTCGCCTGCCTGGGCAGCAGTGCCATTTTTGCTTTCCCGTTCACTGGCTGATAAGCAGCGTATCAACAAGATGGAACACCACCTTGTATATGCTGGAGAGACTGTGCGAGCAGCAGAAGAAGGCAATAGTCTAGTTTCAGCTGCAACATGCATGGCAGAAGAGCTCTGCAGCACAACACCACTTCACCATTCGGGATGTGTGTGTTGTGTTGCACTGCTTCGAATATTCCACCAATTTGGCCAGAGCCATAGTCAGCCATGATGGATGAGGTAGTGGCACAGGAGGAAGAGGAGCAAAAAGAGCAAGGTCAATTCACACTGTTATCAGGCCTGTCTTCCACACATGGCTCGTAGGGTGGGTTACTGTCCCAACAGCAGTCAGGTATCCAACTGTACATCCAGGGGACAGTTTAGGAGGATGATGATGATGAGGGGGGAGCAGGATCAACTGTATTCAGGGAAGGTTGGCACTCATATCAGCTCATGGGCATTACTGGAACATGGCTGGGGGGATACAGAGTACCCAGACAATACACCTCCCACCGAGGGCAGCTTGTCGTTGCCTCTTGGCTGCCTGGCACACATGAGCCGATACATGCTGCAGTGCCTACACAATGACCTCCAAGTTGCCCGTATTGTTAGCACTGCAAATTACTAGGTGGCCACCCTGCTGGATCCCCGCTAGGAGGAAAACATACCATCATTACTTCCATCACTGGAGAGGAATCTCAAAATGCATGAATACAAACTACAAACACATGCTGGTAGAGAACCTACAGCATCCACCTGACAGCGGGGGCTCAGTGGAACGAAGAGGCAGAGGTGGAGCAGGAAGTCATCAACGCAGCTGAGGCATCGCCAGAATCTCAAAAGGCAGGAGCATGGCCAAAATGTTTCAAAACTTTATGAGCACGCCACAACATCCAGCACCACCATGTAAGAGGGTCCATATTAGTAGGAGCCAATGATACAACAACATAGTGGAAGAATACCTGTCTACAAGTCTCTATGTACTAACTGATGGGACTGCTCCATATAACTTCCAAGTATTTGGAAGTGCTCGGAGATTTAGTTTCTGTCTCCGCAGCTGCATGATTTGCGGCTACTTGACAGCCTGAATACATGTGAGGATTCCCTGTTTGTTAGGAATTCCACACATGTAATGAGGCTGTCAAGTAGCTGCAAATCATGCAGGTGTGGCAACAGAAACTAAATCTCCGAGCACTTCCAAATACTTGAAGACCACCCAAGCATGGTCAGGAAAACCCAAGCAACGAGCATACTCTCTCATCACTATTGGGGAGGAGTCACCCAAACGAAACAAATAGTGTTACTGCAGTACTTTACTCTACCCTCAACAGGGCAGATAAAGTACGCCTGCGCAGGAGCCGAGGGAGAAGAAAGGAGGACATCATCGTATGAAGATGGGAGGTGCCGGACCGGACTGCGACACCCATCGCACTTGACTTCGCCCCCCGGCATTACAGAATGCTGTAGATAAGCCCCTGATGGCGGTGGCTGCAGCTGATAGGGCTAAAATGGGGTGACAGATTCCGTTTAAGCAAAATTCTAGAACTTTTTTAGAGGGAGATAAGGAAAGTATAATAACTATGTGGTCTAGAGTACATATCAGTAAGTTACTGATCTGTTAAAATGCCAGGTTTTTGACTTGTTAAAAAATCATAAAAAAATAATAATTTCAGAAGATTTTTATTGTGACTCCTAATATGAACAAATTCAATGAAAAAAAAATTATTTGATTTTTATGGCGTAAAAAAAAATAACAAAGCTAAAATAATGTGGTTGTATAATTATGAACATCCTCTTACAATATTGGATGTGGGTGTGTTCAGAACTAGATAATTGCATTTAGCTTATGTTAAATAGGAGTCAGTACACTGATGTCATCACTTACAGTGATTCTGATTAACTCCATACAAAGTTTAGCTGTTCTAATAGGATTTACCTAACATTTTATTAGTTGCATTTTAAAGCAAAAGCCATGGTCTTTAAACGGCTTACAACACAGCAAATTGATCTGATTGATGAAATGTATCAGTTAGAAGGGTACAACAATATTTCCAAGGCATTAGATACACCATGGAACACAGGGAAAATGAAATGAATTCAATTTTGTTACAAAAGTGGACATTATCTAGTACTGGACATCCATCAAAAATTGATAAAAAGAAAAGAAAAATAGATCTGAGAGGCCTACGTTAACGTCAATGAAGCTGCATACATTTCTAGCAAGCACTGATTGTGTACTGCATGTGATCATAATCACCTGTATTCTTCATATATCTGGTCTGTGGGGTAGAGTGGCAAAATGGAAACTCTTTCTTACAAAGAAAAAACATCCAAGCCCAGCTTGACATAGGCTTAACAAAACCTATATCAAGCTGCCAAAAGTATGTGAGACAATGTATTATGGCTTGATCAGTGCACAGCAAACATTATGCATCATGAAAAGATCATCATGCAGACAGGGAAGTATGATGGAGGCAATATTAAGCTTTGGGACTGTATTTCAGGAGCTGGAACTTGGTCTTTAGTCAAAGTGGAGGGAATTCTGAACATAATTCTAAAATAAAAGACCCCTACATTACTAACCCTGTTGTGAAAATGAAATAAAGATACACACATGATCAAGTTCTTTAATTGGGCAAAGCACACATAAAAAATCCTTTATTTGAAATAAACAGTCTCCACCCTCTTTTACCCATTTATTACCGTAAAATTAAAAATAATAAAACATCATGTGGCATGATGCAACCGCTCAGCCCTGAATCCAGGATACAATGAGCTGTGTCTGAAAGCGCAGCTTCAGTGACCTATGGTGACATCATTGATATTACTGCCACTCACAGACAGCAGGTTCTCAGGCTCAGCTCAGTGTCTGCTGGATTCACAACTGAGTGCATCAGGTGCATCATGCCACCAATTAGCCATACAAACCAGGTATAGCTGAGTTGGTAACTTCGTGGGGCAAATGGATTGTCGTCGGACAGGTGAAGATTATGATGTTTTATTAGTTATAACTTTACATTAATGAATGGATAAAAGAGGGTGGTGTTTTGCTTTTCAAATAAAGGAGTTTATGTAAATTAAAGGACATTTTCTGTGTGTGTCTTTCTTACTTTTGACTATGAGGTTAGTAATTGGGGTGTCTTTTAGATGTCCTTTGATTACTAACCCCAGGGGTTGATGTCAACTGACATAAAAAAGCTGACATCAACCCCACAAATATTACCCCTCTTACCACAGCATCATGGCAACTGGGAAGAGTCAAGCAAAGCACCATAACTGATGTATCTAATAGATGCACCTTTTCTGGGGCAGCTACAGGCTGCTATTTTTAAGCTGTGGGGGCAATATCCATGGCCCCATGCAAGCCTGAGAATAACAGGTCCCAGCTGTCTGCTTTAACTTGGCTGGTTGTCAAATATGTGGGGAACCCCATTAAAACTGTTTTAATTATTTAAACAATTTAAAAAAGTGGAGTTGGGACCACTCTATTTTTAGTAACCAGCCAAGATATTGCTGACAGCTGAGGGCTGCAGCCCGCAGCTGTCAGTTTTGCCTACGCTGGTGCCAAGAATACAGGGGACCCCATGCCATTTTTTTATTTTATTGTTATATTTATTGCACAGGTGATGTTTGATGAACACTCTCATCATCGAACACCTGCTCATGCTGCTATCGGTGAGACCAGGTATAGGGTTATGAGAGTAGTACTCTTATGAGTCGATGCCTGTGACCAGTGTTAACCTTTTTACCTCCAGGCACAGCTGCTGTATGATACAGCATCTGTATGTCACAGCATCTGTATGATGCAGCACTCTTACCGGTGATTGCGAACATACTGCTGATTAGAGCCGATATTTCTTGTGCTATCACACAGATGAAAGCGTGGGAAATGCCAGATGTGTGGACTGCAGAAACTGAACACTAACATGGACTTCAGAGAGATGTCAGTGTTCAGGGTCCATGTACCGACACTAGATTTTTGGTACAGACCCTGAACTTTATTGTTCGAGTTCGCCCATCTCTAGTAGTGACAGATGGGCCTGAGGCAGAAGGCGTTCTGGTGCATTTCCTACCACCAAGAATTGCTGGACGTTTCTCTGTCCATGTTGCATCCTCCATCTACTCCGTTTCCACCACAGCCTCCTCATCCTGTCAGCGTAATACTTGCACCATCAACTTCAGCACAGCCAGGGAGAAATTACAGCAGGCGTTCTGAAGCTCATCTGTTTGGGGGAAAAATCCTACACCATGCAAGAGCTGTGGATTTGGATCTAACAACAAACCGATGAGTGGTTGGTGCCACTTAATCACTAGCCCGGTCTGGTGGGGTCTGATAACAGGCAAAATCTCGTAGCAGCTCTGGGCTTAGCCGGTTTGATGCACATCCCTTGCCTGGCGCATGTGGTAAATTTGATGGTGTAGATCTTTCTTAAAATCTATCTCAGTATGTCAGAGCTGCTGTTGAAATTGCGGTCTGTCTTTAAGCGCTTTCAGCGTTGTCACCCTGCTGCTTGCCTGTCTTCACTGCAGCATCACTTCTGCCTTCCAAATCACTGACTCACATATCACACACCCACAAGGTGGAACTCCACCTTGCATATGCTTGAGAGACTTTGCAAGCAGCAGCAGGCAATAGTGGAGTTTCAGCTGCAGCACGCACGAGTGAGTCGCTCTACAGAACAACACCACTTAACCACTATTGAGTGGGCCTCCATGCATGATGTGTGCGCCATGCTGCACTGCTTTGAGTACGAAACCAAATTGGCCAATGCTAATGATGATCATCAGTGTTACTGTCCAACTTCTATGCCTGCTTGAAAAATCACTATACAATGATGAATTAAGTGGTGGAAGAGGAGAAACAGGGAGCATTCTCACCATTATCAGGCCAGCTGTCCACACATGGCTCAAAGGCTGGGTTACTGTACTAACAACAGCCAGGTGCACAACTGTCCAGCCAGAGTTTTGGAGGAGGAAGAGGGGTCGTGTTCACAGCACGGTGGCACTCAAAACTGCTCATGGTAATCACTGAAGTGTGGCTGTAGGGATACAGAGGTCACAGACGATACACCTCCCATCGAGGACAGCATTTCATTGCCTTTGGGCAGCCTGGCACACATGAACTAATTCATGCTCCTGTCCCTGCACAACAACCGAGAACTTGCTCGGATTGTTACCAGTGCTGATTACTGGGTGGCCACCCTGCTGGATCCCCGCTACAAGGACAATGTACCATCATTTCTTCCATCACTGGAGCATGATCAGAAAATTTATTCCCACCTGACAGTGGGGGCTCAGTGGAAGGACAAGACAGAGAAGGAGGAGTAAGTTCACAGCATAGCTGAGGCACTGGCACCACATTGTAAGGAAGGGTTTGCATGGCCGAAATGTGGAAAACGTTCCTCAGAAGATCATAACATTCAGCACCACCATCTTATTTGGTCTGTGTTAGAAGGGGGCAGTGTTTCAACAGCATGGTTTAAGAATATACATCCATTCGTTTCCACATACTGAGTGATGGGTCTGATGGCCTGAGCTTGCTCTTTATGCATTGAAGGTGCTGGCCTGCCCTGCGACAATTATAAGTATACTGTCGGAATGTGTGTTTAACATTGCAGGAACTGTGATCACAGACAGGCGCCTCCGAATGTTTGCTACCTCCTCCGCCTCTTCCTCCTACAACACCACATCCATCTCTACGTCCCTTGTAACATCTTCATCCACTTGGACCTCTGCCTTCTGGTTCAAGATTATTATTATTTTTATGTGTTATTTTGTCATTTTCCTACCCATATTTGTTTGCTGGGTAATTGTCTTGCTCTTACTACAATTTTGCTTCCTTTTGCAGGCCACTAGCCCTTAAAATGAACATTTTACAGCTGTTTAAAAGTACCAAAGTTCCAGTTCCCATTGACTTCTATTGGGTTTGGTTTTGGAATCAAGTTTCGGTCAAGCTGTGATTCCCAAAGCGAACTTTGGACTACAATTTGACCGAACCCGGCGAAGCCAAGCATCCACAAGTCCGTTCTTCTCTAGTTTGTAGACTTTTTATATCCACTGTATTTTGGATTTAGAGAACCAAAGTATTTGAGAAAGTTGGAGGTAAATATTGCAAAACCCTTAGATGTGTAATAATTATTATGGAATTTTAAAACTTGCTGATATTATTATTATGATTAATAATCTAATATATAAAGCTGAATGTGTGTGTGTGTATGTTTGTATGTATGTATGTATGTATGTTCGGGATTGGCATCTGCACTGTTGCTACAGTCACAAAATTTGGCACAGTCACACGTCTGGACCCCGAGAGCATGATAGGCTATGTTGTGAGGTAAAATTTTAATCCCACGCGTTCCAGTTCACCAAACAATTTTGCCCCTAGGTACATAAGTAGATACATGGCTCAGCAGTCAGTATCACACAGGATAGTATTAGATTCACAGCGCAGCAGTCAGTATGACACAGGAGAGGATTAGACACATGGCTCAGCAGTCATTATCACACAGGATAGGATTAGATACACAGCTCAGCAGTAAGTATCACACAGGATAGGATTAGATACACAGCTCAGCAGTCAGTATCACACAGGATAGGAATAGATACACGGCTCAACAGACAGTATCACACAGGATAGGATTAGATACACAGCTCAGCACACAGTATCACACAGAATAGTATTAGATAGATGGCTCAGCAGACAGTATCACACAGGATAGGATTAGATACACGGCTGAGCAGTCAGTAACACGATAGGATTAGATACACGGCTCAGCAGAAAGTATCACACAGGAGAGGATTAGGTACACAGCTCAGCAGACATTATCACACAGGATAGGATTAGATACACAGCTCAGAAACAGGATGTGCCAAAGGAGAGGACATTTTCATTCCAAGAATTCCACTCATTCCATCTGATTTGTTTTTTTATTTTAAACGCCTCCAGTTTCCAGTTCAACTGCTATTTGCAATGTCCATTAACAATGCTCAGGGACAGTCCTTGAAAGTAGTTGGGATCGATTTGCAATCTCCATGCTTTTCTCATCATCAACTTTCCGTGGTCTGTTCAAGAGTTGGAACTGCCAAAGTCTGTTCATCTTTGCACCGAAAGGAAAAACCAAAAATCTTGAATGAGTTGAAAATAAAATACTATCAATACTTGGGTAATCGTTTAGTTAATTTGTGTTGAAAATCTGTAGTGTTGAATATATGATGTGAAATGTTTTTATGTGCAATATAATCATTATAATTTGCTATAACTAACCACAATTGGTTACTATGCCCAGGCAACGCCGGGCTCTTCACCTAGTAATAATAATAATAATAATCAACTACGCCTTTTCTCTTGACGTGTCATTGCCAACTGTGACTCTTCATGTACCGATTCCTACATAGGCTTCCATCAAGAAGTCTGAGTTAAAACAACAAATATAGCCATAAAAAACAACACCTTTTTCTGATCTATCAGCACTTAACAGTAACAATAGGTTGAACATTCACACTATTAAGCCAAGTATCTACCATATATGTGACTATCTCTGTATATCATGAAACAGGTACTTAGGATTATGTGATATGGAATCTACAGATTAACTATAGCTAGATAGTGCCATCACATTTTCACTATAGGAATTATGAATGGTTAATATTGAATTCATTTGTTGTTAAAATTTTAGTTTTCAGACTATTAAAGGGAATCGGTCAATAGGTTTTTGCTACCTCAGCTGAAAGCAGCATGATGTAGGCAAAGAGACCCTGAATTCAACAATGTATGACTTAGTTTACTGAGTGCAGCTGTTCTGAAATAATCATAGTTTTTAGATTTGCATGCAGCAGAGCTCAGAAAGCTAACCCCAGCCACACCAGGTTCTCTTTCACAGGAGGGGGCACAGTTGGACTAGCAGTGCACATCAGACTTGGCAGTGATAATATCCTAGTCATAAAACCTTCACTGTGAGTATACAATACCATACAGCCTGACATGTGACACATCTTGGAATCTGCATTTAAACCTCTCTCATACTGTCCTCAGATTACATAGCAAAAACCTGCTGAGAGATTCCCTTTAAATAGTTAAAATCTCAATTTTTCTCATTATTTAATAAATCACACAAAGAAATCCATATCACCACACAAAAATGCATAACCTTTTATTAATAAATTGTAAAAAGAAATATATGTTAAAAGTGGCACAGGAAAACTGGTAGCTTCAAAGAAGAAGGGAATTGTACATACAGTGGGTACGGAAAGTTTTCAGACCCTTTTAAATTTTTCACTCTTTGTTTCCTTGCATCCACTTGGTAAATTCAAAAAAGTTCATTTTTTTTCCCATTAAAGTACACTCTGCACCCCATCTTGACTGAAAAAAAACAGAAATGTAGAAATTATTTCAAATTCATTAAAGAAAAACTGAAATATCACATGGTCTTAAGTATTCAGACCCTTTGCTCAGACACTCATATTTAAGTCACATGCTGTTCATTTAGTGTAATCCTCCTTGAGATAGCTCTACTCCTTCATTGGAGTCCAGCTGTGTTTAATTAAACTGATAGGACTTGATTTTCAAATGCACACACCTATCTATATAAGACCTCACAGCTCACAGTGCATGTCAGACCAAATAAGAATCATGAGGTCAAAGGAACTGGCCAAGGAGCTCAGAGGCAGAATTGTGGAAAGGCACAGATCTGGCCAAGGTTACAAGACAATTTCTGCAGTACTTAAGGTTCCTAAGAGCATAGTGGCCTCCATAATCTTTAAATGGAAGAAGTATGGGACTACCAGAAGTCTTCCTAGACCTGGCTATCCAGCCAAACTGAGCAATCATGGGAGAAGAGCCTTGGTGAGCGAGGTAAAGAAAAACCCCAAGATCACTGTGGCTGAGCTCCACAGATGCAGTAGGGAGATGGGAGAAAGTTCCACAAAGTAAACTCACTACAGCCCTCCACCAGTCGGGCATTTATAGCAGAGTGGCCCGAAGGAAGCCTCTCCTCAGTGCTAGACATATGAAAACCTGCATAGAGTTTGCTAAAAAACACATGAAGGACTCCCAGACTATGAGAAATAAGGTTCTCTGGTTTGATGAGATGAAGATAGAACTTTTTGATGATAATTCTAAGCGGTATGTGTGGAGAAACCCAGGCACTGCTCATCACCTGCCTAATATAATCCCAACAGTGAAACACGGTGGTGGCAGCATCATGCTATGGAGGTATTTTTCAGCTGCAGGGAAGGACAACTGGTTGCACTTGAAGGAAACATGAATGCGGACAAGTACAGAGACTTGAATGAAAACCACTTCCAGAGTGTTCTGGACCTCAGACTTGGCCGAAGGTTCACCTTCCAAAAAGACAATGACCCTAAGCACACAGCTAAGATAACAAAGGAGTGGCTTCAGTACAACTCTGTGACCATTCTTGACTGGCCCAACCAGAGCCCTGTACTAGCTCAAAAGGGTGCTTAAACTCAATACTGAGCAAAGGGTGTGATGACTCCTGGAGTGGACCCTCTGGATCGTGGCACCAACCTTCCCAGGGCGAGCTGGGCTTGTGAGGATCACCCCCTATACAGGGAGTGTCAGGGGCAAGCCCCAGGGGGTATGGTACCATGACTGCTGGCACCAGGTGGCTGGCTCACAGGAGACACGAGTGAGTGTGTCTAGGAACCAGGGGTGTGCAGAGTGCCAGAGTGTGCAAAGTGTGGGCACAGGGACAAGCAGAGTAAACAGGATGAGTGTACGGGAGCACAGGGAGTACAGGACAATGCTAGGAGTGTACACAGGAGTGCGCTGGATGCTAGATAGTGCAAGGCGAGTACACGAGAGCACGCATGGCATGTACAGGCAAGCACGCCTGGGTGAGGTGCATGTAAAGGTTCACGCCACAGTACAGAGTCAGACAGAGCGTGCGCGGAGAGCACGCCGGAGTGCAGAGTTAGACAGAACACAGAGCAGAGTGTATGCACGGAGCATGTGCTGAGAAGTACGGCTAGGCAGAGTATAGGAACAGCGCACAAAGCAGAGTCCAGGAAGAGAGCAAAATGCAGAGGACCTGAATACAGCACACAGCCAGGCAAGGACTAACAAGACCAAGCCAGGAATCACAACAATAATCAGGCACCTCCCATAGGAAGAGGTAGCCTGATATAGCACATGAGTACAAGAACTTCCAGGTCAAGTCCTCCAGTATCATTGAGAGGACAAGACCGAAGACAGAGCTGGGCAGAGCACGTGTGCGCACTGGAGCATAGCGCAATCATGGAGCTAGGAGCGAGAGGTGCGCATGCGCACTTGACGGGACCCTCAGAGCGGCCGCAGCACCATAAGTGGTGATGACGGACCTGGGGTCCCGCTCCCAGGTGGGAGCGGCATGACAGGTGGCGTGACAGTACCCCCACTTTCCCCCCCTTCTTTCTAAGGCTGGAAAGAAACTTAGACAAAATCTGAGGAGCATGGGTATTCTCTCTGGGTTCCCAAGACCTTTCCTTGGGGCCAAAACCCTTCCAATCAATTAAGAAAAGAGTTTTCCCTCTTACCTTCTTCATGGCCAGAATGTCGTTTACCTCAAACTCATCCCCCGTGCCAACAGGCTGAGGAATGTGGCCAGTAGAAGGATGGAACCAGTTCAGTACCACAGGTTTGAGGAGGGACACATGGAAGGAATTGGGAATACGGAGTGAAGGGGGTAATTTCAGTGTGTACGCAACATCATTAATGCGCCTGATAACCTCAAAAAGATCAATGTAACGGGGACCCAGTTTGTAAGATGGTACCGTAAGGCTGATGTATCTGGAAGAAAGCCACTCTTTGTCACCAGGAAGATACGGAGGAATGTCCAGGCGCCTCTTGTCAGCGTGTTGTTTCATCCTGTCACATGCTCTCTCAAGTGTGGTTTTGGTCTCCTGCCATACCCTGGAGAACTTCACAGATAGATAGTCGGCCGCAGGTACCCCCGAGACAGGAAGTACCACAAGAGGCACACTGAGATGCTGTCGGTAGACGATGAAGAAGGGAGACTTGGTGGACGATTCACTGGACTGGTTATTGTAGGCAAACTCAGCCAAAGGAAGTAGACCGACCCAGTTGTTTTGATGAGCATTAGTAAAGTGCCGGAGATAGGATGTGAGGATCTGGTTGGTACGTTCCACCTGCCCATTGGTTTGGGGGTGATAGGAGGAAGAAAAGTCCAATGTCACCTTCATGAGTCCACAAAGAGCTCTCCAAAACCAGGACGTGAATTGAACCCCTCTGTCAGATACAATGTGCAACGGGAAACCATGGATTCTGAAGTCGTGGGAAATGAAGATCTTCACAAATTCAGGGGCCGAGGGTAGATCGGGAAGAGAAATGAAATGGGCCATTTTCGAGAATCGGTCTACAACCACCAGGACCACAGTACAACCAGAGGAACGAGGCAAATCGGTAATGAAATCCATGGCTATGTGTTGCCAAGGAACCGAAGGTACAGGAAGTGGAAGTTGAAGACCGGATTGTGGCTGCCTGGGTAGCTTATTCTGAGTGCAGGAAGGACAAGAAGCCACAAAGTCTTTGACATCCTGGGGAAGGGATGGCCACCAATAGTAGCATGAAATTAGGGAGAGTGTCTTCTTGACACCAACGTGGCCGTCAATCTTGGATGAATGTCCCCAGTTCAACACTCGTCTCCGGTTGTTCTCAGCCACAAAGGTTCTTCCCGGAGGTAACGTAGTCAACCTCACAGGAGCCACGGTAATCACCTTAGACAGGTCGATGATATGAGAAGGCTCTTCTTTAGCATCAGTCGACTGGAAAGACCTTGACAACGCATATGCTTTAACTTTTTATCGCTAGGCCGAAAATGAAGTTCAAAGTCAAAGCGGGCAAAGAACAACGACCACCTGGCTTGCCGGGGATTGAGTCTGTGAGCGGACTGGATGTACGCCAGGTTCTTATGGTCCGTATAGATTTTGAACTGATGTATGGCGCCCTCCAGTAAATATCCCCATTCCTCCTGGGCCATCTTAATGGTCAACAGCTCTTTGTCGCCGATGGAGTAGTTTCACTCAGACGGGGAGAAAATTTTAGAAAAGAAGCCACAGGTGACGAGGTGTCCGGAAGATGACCGCTGCAGAAGGACTGCGCCGACCCTGGTAGAGGATGCGTCCACCTCGAGAGTGAAAGGTTTATTAACCTCAGGATGATGAAGCGCTGGAGCCGAGGCGAAAGCTTGTTTCAAGGACTGGAAAGCTTCTTCTGCCTCAAGGGGCCAAGCATTCGGGATAGCTCCTTTGCGGAATAAGGATGAGATTGGGCGAACTAATGAAGAAAAATGGGGAACGACCTGCCGATAGTAGTTCGCAAAGCCAAGGAAACGTTGGATTGCCTTCACCCCATGGGGCTGTGGCCAGTCGAAAACGGCAGACACTTTTGCTGGATGCATTCGGAGACCAGATTCTGAAATAATGTAAACCAGGAATGGCAAGGATGTCTGTTCGAAGACATGTTTCTCGAGCTTAGCGTAAAGGTGGTTCTCCCTCAAGCGCAAAAGGACTTGGCACACGTTTTTTCTGTGAGCAGATAGATCAGTGGAAAACATGAGGATATCATCCAAGTACACTACCACGCAGGAGTACAGCATATCCCAGAAGACGTCATTCACGAACTCCTGGAATACCACTAGGGCGTTGCAAAGGCCAAAGGGCATGACCAAGTACTCATAGTGACTGTCTCGGGTGTTAAAGGTGGTCTTCCACTCATCACCGGAGTGATTATGGACTAAGTTGTAGGCCCCACAAAGATGCAACTTGGTAAAAATTCGTGCTCCTCTTAGCCGGTCCAAGAGCTCCGGGATCAGTGGTAGTGGGTACTTATTCTTGACTGTGACTATCGTTCAGCCCTCGATAGTCTATGCAGGGACGGAGGAAGCCATCCTTCTTTTTGACAAAGATGAATCCCGCTCCTGTGGGTGAAGAGGACTTACGGATGAAACCTCTGGCAAGATTCTCTTGGATATATTCTGACATAGCTTGGGTTTCAGCAGGCGAAAGTGGGTAAATTCTGCCCCTGGGTGGGGTAGCGCCAGGAACGAGGTCAATCGGGCAGTCGTATGGGCGATGAGGAGGCAGAGTCTCGGCCTTATTTTTTGTCGAAAACATCCGTGAAAGACCAATAAGCCGACGGCAGACCTGCAGGTGCTGAGGACGGACAGGTAAAGTTCGTGGGATGGACGAATGACAAGCACTTCTCCTGACAAGATGGCCCCCAGTGGAGTATGTCGCCCTTCCGCCAGTCCAGGTTTGGCTCATGAGTCCGTAACCAAGGGAGATCAAGAAGAAGTCTGTGGGACATAGTCGACAAGACATGGAAGGAAATCTTCTGGTGTAGAGCTCCAATCTGCATCTCAATCTCCTCTGTGATATGGGTAACGATCTCCTGCAAGATTTACCATCGACCGAAGCAATTACCCGAGGAGTCTCCAGAGATCTGACAGGAA
This sequence comes from Dendrobates tinctorius, assembly GCF_039654945.1. NCBI lineage: Eukaryota > Metazoa > Chordata > Amphibia > Anura > Dendrobatidae > Dendrobates > Dendrobates tinctorius. Next base: position 16,279,404 of record NW_027361783.1, read on the forward strand.
TCCGGTATTTTTTAACTGCCTCGAGCCTAATAAAGTTCCCTGATGCTCCAGAGTTTAAGAAAGCCTCTTCAGAATAGCGCTTAGAGTCCACATGCAACATATCAGACACGATTAGGGGAGGAGAGGAGTCACATATACCTAGGGAGGCCTCTCCTACCTCTCCTAGGTGGAGAAGTTTCCCGGCTTTTTGGAACAGGAGCGAAGAAGATGAGAAGGACTCCCACAGTAAAAACAGAGTCCTTGTGTGGGCCTCTCATTGCGACACTGTTTGGACATCTTGAAACGATCCACCTGCATAGGCTCAGGAGTGGAGACCGCAGAAGAAGGCTCGGGTCGTGAGCGGGGAGGACTGCAAGTAGACGGAGGGAGACGAGGAGATCTCGCTCTGGCTGCCTCATGGGTACGCTCTTGAAAACGCAGGTCAATGCATGTTGCAAGAGAGATCAACTCCTCCAAAGAGGTGGGAGTTATCCGACCCGCCAGTTCATCTTTAATCCGACCGGACAGGCCACGCCAGAAGGCCCCCGCAAGGGCCTCATTGTTCCAACTGAGTTTGGGGGACAAGGTGCAAAACCGGATGGCATATTGTCCTACCTATAGAGTACCCTGGTGGAGGTTAAAGAGGGACTCTGGCGGAAGCCAGATGACCCAGCTCGTCGAACACCTTGCGAAAGGTGTCCAAAAAAGTGGAAAGCTGAGCGACGAGGGGATCATCATGCTCCCAGAGAGGGTTTACCCATGCCAACGCCTCTCCCTCTAAGTGGGAAACAACAAAAGCAATTTTAGCATGATCGGTGGGCTAGTGCTGCGGCAAGAGCTCAAAATGCAACCGGCATTGGTTCAAAAGCCCCCCCGACAAAACTTGGGGTCACCACTGTATCGGAGTGTCTTGCAAAAGCGCGGCAGTGGGTGCAGGGCCGAAGCCTGGGCAGAAACGGCAGCAGCAGACTGAAGGGAAAGAAGCCGGCTATCTACCGACGCCATATAGCTGAGGATTTGAGCCTGGGTGTTGAGTTGCCGACTGAGCTTTTGTTGGAGTCTGGCTAGCTGGGATGCATTCCCAGGATCAGAGGATTGCAAGGAGGACAGACGGGACTCCAAGGATTTCAAAAAGGACATGATCCTGGTCTGGTTTTCCTGTAGGATCAGCAGCTCCTTTTGGGCAGAAGCTGTGGTACAAGCGGAGTCCATGGCCTCATTACACTGTGACAACTCCTGGAGTGGACCCTCTGGATCATGGCACCAACCTTCCCAGGGCAAGCTGGCCTAGTGAGGACCACCCCCTATACAGGGAGTGTCAGGAGCAAGCCCCAGGGGGTATGGAACCACGACTGCTGGCACCAGGTGGCCAGCTCACAGGAGACACGAGTGAGTGTGTCTAGGGACCGGGGGTGTGCAGAGTGCCAGAGTGTGCAAAGCGCGGGCACGGGGACATGTAGAGTAAACAGGATGAGTGCACGGGAGCACAGGGAGTACAGGACAATACTAAGAGTGTACACAGGAGTGCACTGGATGCTAGATAGTGCAAGGCGAGTACACGAGAGCACGTATGGTGTGTACAGGCAAGCACGCCCGGGTGAGAGCAGCGCAGGGTGCGTGCAAAGGTGCATGCCACAGTACAGAGTCAGACAGCGTGTGCGGAGAGCACGTCGGAGTGCAGAGTTAGACAGAACACAGAGCAGAGAGTATGCATGGAGCATGTGCTGGGAAGTACGGCTAGGCAGAGTATATCAACAGTGCACAAGGAAAAGTCCAGGAACAGAGCAAAAGGCAGAGGACCTGAATACAGCGCACAGCCAGGCAAGGACTAACAAGACCAAGCCAGGAAGCACAACAAAAATCAGGCACCTCCCATAGGAAGAGGTAGCCTGATATAGCACATGAGTACAAGAACTTCCGGGTCAAGTCCTCCAGTATCATTGAGAGGACCAGACCGAAGACAGAGCTGGGCAGAGCGCGCATGCATACTGGAACATAGCGCAACCATGGAGCTAGGAGCGAGAGGTGAGCGTGCACACCCGACGGGACCCTCGGAGCGGCCGCGGCACTGAAAGTGGTGATGACTGGCCCTGGGTCCCGCCCCCAGGTGGGAGCGGCGTGACAGGCGGCGTGACAAAGGGTCTGAATACTTATGACCATGTGATATTTCAGTTTTTCTTTTTTAATAAATTTGCAAAAATTTCTACATTTCTGTTTTTTTCAGTCAAGATGGAGTGCAGAGTGTACATTAATGAGAAAAATTGAACTTTTTTGAATTTAGCAAATGGCTGCAATGAAACATAGTGAAAAATTTAAAGGGGCCTCAATACTTTCCGCACCCACTGTAGATGCACTATTGAAACTGGTGGCAGAAGTATGTCAAATTATGAATGCAGAAAATGTCACAACGCAATCTACTTGTCCCAAGCAAATTTGATTTATGAGCCTTGCTTCTTTAAGTGTAACTGTATTTCTTCTGCTGAACATGTAACCTCTGAATCTTAGTGAATAGTAATCAAGCAGCACCTTCCTAATTTTAATCCTATTCTGCCATATGATGTACTATCCCGTCCATGTGACCTGGGACTTAATTCCCTTGTACGGGATAGTACGTCATATGCGATCAGCGGCACTCACGGGGGGGCGCTGCTGATCGCAGCCAGGTGTCAGCTGATTTTCACAGCTGACACCCGCAACTATGTTCCAGGGGCAGTCACGGACCGCCCCTGGCACATTAACACCTGCCACACTGCTATCAAACATGATCAAAGTGTACCGGGGGCATAGGGAGGGGGCTTCCTGCGTGCTTCCCTGAGCCCCTCGGAACAGCGCAATGTGATTGCGCTGTTCTGAGGGCCTCCTCAGGGCCTTTGGGGTCTTGCAGGGAGGCGGCTTTCTCAGTGCCTGCTGAGAGCAGGCACTGAGAAAGCCTCCAGCAGTGCCTGTCAAATCGCTGATCTGACAGAGTGCACTGCAAAGTGTCAGATCAGTGATCTGACACTCTACAGTGATGTCCCCACATGGGACAATATAATAAAGTGTAAAAAGAAAAAAAATCATGTGTAAAAATAATTTTTTAAAAAATCCTAAATACATAAAACAAAAAATCCCTAATAAATTCTTTTTTTTGTAAATAAAAAAACAATAAAAATACACATATTTAGTATCGCCGTGTCTGTAATGATCCACCCTATAAAACTGTCCCGCTTGTTAACCCCTTTAGTGAACCCCTTCAAAAATAAAAACAATGCTTTATCATCACACTGCCGAGCAAAAAGTGCAATAACGCACAATCAAAAAGATGTATATAAATACACATGGTACAACTGAAAACGTCATCTTGTCCCGCAAAAAACGAGCCACCATACAGCTTCATCAGCAAAAAGTAAAAAAGATATAACTCGCAGAATAAAAGCGATGCAAAAATAATTATTTTTTATATAAAATTGTTTTTATTGTATAAAAGCGGCAAAACATAAGAAAAAATATAAATGAGGTATCGCTGCAATCATACTGACCCAATGAATAAAACTGCTTTATCAATTTTACCACATGTGGAATGGTGTAAACAACCCCACAAAATAAATTCATGAAATGCTGGTTTTTGTTCATTCTGCATGCCAAAAGTCAGAATAAAAAGCGATCAAAAAATGTCACATGCCTGAAAATGGTACCAATAAAAACATCAACTCGTCCCACAAAAAATAAGACCTCACTTGACATGTGGTTCAAAATATAGAAAAATTATAGCTCTCAAAATGTGGTGATGCAAAAACTATTTTTACAATAAAAAGCGTCTTTTAGCGTGTGACAGTTGCCAAACCTAAAAACCCACCACAAAGAGTAAATCAAACCCCCCTTTATCACCCCCTTAGTTAGGGAAAAAAAAAATGCATTTATTTAGGGCTAGGGTTAGGGCAAGGGTTAGGGCTAGGGTTAGGGTTAGGGCTGAGATTAGGGTTAGGGGTGTGTTGGGGTTAGGGTTGGAGTTAGAATTGGGGGGTTTCCACTGCTTAGCCACATCAGGGGCTCTCCAAATGCTTCATGGCATCTGATCTCAATTCCAGCCAATTCTGCATTGAAAAAGTCAAACGGTTCCAAGCTCTGCCATGCGCCCAATCAGTGGTTTACCTCCACATATGGGGTATCAGCCTACTCAGGACAAATTGCACAACAACTTTTGGCATCCAATTTCTTCTGTTACGCTTGGGAAAATAAAAAATTGGAGGCAAAAATATCATTTTTGTGGAAAAAATATGATTTTTTATTTTTATGGCTCTACGTTGCAAACTGCTGTGAAGCACTTGGGATTTTAAAGTGCTCCCCACACATCAACATAAGTTCCTTGGGGGGGTCTACTTTTCAAAATGGGGTCACTTGTGGGGGGTTTCCACAGTTTAGGCACATCAGGGGCTCTCCAAATGCGACATGACACCCGCAGACCATTTCATCAAAGTCTGCATTCCAAAACATCACTACTTCCCTTTGAGCACCGACGTATGCCCATACAGTAGTTTTCTCCCACATATGGGATATCAGCGTACTCAGGACAAATTGGACAACAACATTTAGGGTTCAATTTCTCATGTTACTCTTGGAAAAATAAAAAAAATGGGGACTAAAAGATCATGTTTGTGGAAAAAATATGATTTTTTATTTTCATGCCTGGGCGTTATAAACTTCTGTGAAGCACTTGAGGGTTCAAAGTGCTCACCACAGAGCTAGATAAGTTCCTTGGGGAGTCTAGTTTCCAAAATGGGGTCCACTGTTCAGGCACATCAGGGGCTCTCCAAACGCGTCATGGAGCCTGATCTCAATTCCAGCCAATTTTGCATCAAACGGTGCTCCTTCCCTTCCGAGCTCAGCCATGCACCCAAAAAGTGGTTTACCCCCACATACGGGGTTTTAGCATACTCAGGACAAATTTCACAATATCTTTTGGGGTCCTGTTTTCCTTGGGAAAATAAAAATTGGGTGTGAAAAGATCATTTTTGTGGAAAAAATATGATTTTTTTATTTTCACGCCCAGGTGTTATAAACTTCTGTGAAGCCCTTGGGGGTTCAAATTTCTCACCACACATCTATATAAGTTCCTTGGGGGGTCTAGTTTCCAAAATGATGTCATTTGTGTGGGGTTTTCACTGTTTAGGCACATCAGGGGCTCTCCAAATGCAATATGGCGTCAAGCCAATTCTATGTTGAAAAAGTCAAATGGCGCTTCCGAGCTCTGCCATGCGCCCAAACAGTGGTATAACCCCACATATGGGGTATCAGTGTACTCAGGACAAATTGCACAATAACTTTTGGAGTCCTGTTTCCCTTGGAAAAATAAAAATTGGAAGTGAAAAGATCATTTCTGTGAAAAAATATGGTTTTTAGTTGTACGGCTGTACATTATAAACTTCTGTGAAGCCCTTGGGGGTTCAAAGTTCATATCACACATCTAGATAAGTTCCTTGGGGGGGTCTAGTTTCCAAAATGGTGTCATTTGAGAGGGGTTTCCACTGTTTAGGCACATCAGGGGCTCTCCAAATATGACATGGCATCCGATCTCAATTCCAGCCAATTTTGCGTTAAAAAAGTCAAACGGCGCTCCTCCCTTCTGAGCTCTGCCATGCGCCGAAACAGTGGTTCCTCCACAGATCAGGCATCAGCGTACTCAGGATAAATTGTACAATAACTTTTTTGGTCCAATTTCTCCTGTTACCCTTGGTAAAATTAAAAAAATTGGACCTGAAGTAATTTTTTTGTGAAAAAAAGTTAAATGTTCATTTTTATAAGCATTCAAAATTTTCCTGTGAAGCACCTGAAGGGTTTATAAACTTATTGAATGTGGTTTTGGGTACCTTGAGGGGTGCAGTTTTTAGAATGGTGTCACTTTTGGGTATTTTATATCATATAGACCCCTCAAAGTGACATCAAATGTGATTTGGTCCCTAAAAAAAATGGTGTTGTAAAAATGAGAAATCGCTGGTCAAATTTTAACTCTTTGATTTCCTAACAAAAAATATTCTGGTTCCAAAATTGTGCTGATGTAAAGTAAACATGTGGGAATGTTACGTATTAAGTTTTTCGTGTGCCATATCTCTGTGATTTAAGGGCATATAAATTCAAATTTGGAAAATTGCGAAATTTTTAAAATTTTTGCCAAATTTCCGTTTTTCTCACAAATAAACACAAGTTATATGAATGAATTTTTACAACTATCATAAAGTAAAATATGTTATAAGAAAAACCATCAGAATCACCGGGATCCATGGAAGCATTCCAGAGTTATTACCTCATAAAGGGACAGTGGTCAGAATTGTAAAAATTGGCACGGTCATTAACGTGCAAACCACCCTTGGGGGTAAAGGGGTTAATAATTATGTCATGAAAACAAGAGGCTATTTAGCGGTAGTTTGGTACTTTTTTAATATGTTTATGGTTATTAAAAAATTTTTGCCATATGATTTTGTGTATTCTCTTTTAATGCATGCCTATGTAGGTCACTGATTACTTTTAGAGTCCTGCAATTGAGATAATTAGATATTATAACCTGTGTCTGTCAGGCGTACTTGAGCCTGAACTCAGGAGTACCAGAGATTCGGATGAAAGAGGGTTAATCATTAGTGTTTATAGCAGGGCATTCAATGTTTATGCTTGTTCTTTGTGTAAAACACTTAACAATTTCTGCCTTTTTGCTGAATTGCACAGAAACATTTGTTGGAAGCATTGCTCCATTCATAGTGAGATAGCACTGATAGAGATGTAGAAATGTTAGTCCTGTTATGTCTTTACAATTTGACAGTGTCAAATAATAGTAGAGTAAAGTCATGCTATTCTGGAACTTGATTATTTCTCTGCTTTTAAAAGTAGGGAGTTTTTACAAAACTATGACCTTGTGCAATGCCAAATCGGATTAAATAAAGCACACACATCATTAAGGGATTGTAAACCTAAATCACAAATCTACAAACAAAGACATAAATGTGATTATTTTTTCTCAAACATTAGAATGATTAAATTTTAAGCAAATAAGTAAAGATGCTGTATACATAAGTCATGTAATAATGTACAGTTTTGAGCAATTTTGAAGAAAGTTTTAATTTATAGATTCTTCAAAAAAGCACTATAACACAGTCCAGGAAAATAATAATTATGTAGAGTAAAGCCGCATTCAGTTGTTCATTTTTCCACTTATGTGTTGTAGTGCAGTGGTATCCACACTGAGCAGTGATGAGGGAATGATCCAGCAAAATTCAAAAACAAAGGTCTCTTTAATGCTCAACTCACAGAAAAACACAGCACACAATATTCTCCGGATCGCAACTGGGAACCATATCCTCCAGTTTGCAGTCAATAAACATACCTGTCCACCTCCAGATCGCAGCCGGGCACAAGACAGTCCACCTCTGGTTCGCAGCCGGGCACAAGACAGTCCACCTTTGAATAACAGCCGGCCACAGGACAGTCCACCTCCAGATCACAGCTGGGCACAGGACAGTCTACCTCTGAGAACAGTTGTCATGGGCAACTGAACTGCCGTGTATTATGTGGGTGCCAGGCCTTTCAGCTTCACTGGCCTGTGTTGCCTCACAGGTGGAGCTCTGCAGAGCCTTCTGCTCTGCAGTCTAGAAAACACCAAATTGACACTGACACTGACCTTGACACACCCATACTCTTTACTGCAGGGCTTTTACCTGGAATCTGTGGCCATGGGCCACATGGAAAACCTGGGTCAGGAATGAAATGGACTGTATCACTACCATCTGTAGTCTGTTTCAAAACACAAAGCCCAGAGCAGGTTTTCTCTAAATCTGTCTTGGACAACTAGCATGTCCAAGACCAATATTTACTTTTACCTTGCACTGCAATCACAGCTACGCTTGTGACTGCAATGCACTCTCATGGTATCAAACGCCTCCATGCGCATCCTGGGGAAAAACACAGCGACCCCTACATGTAACACCGGTCACTGCCTCACAATGTTGTATTCATGCTTTTCACAGATACAACAACCATTATAAACTATAGGGCTGTTCATACATTTATGTTCTTGTGGAATAAGTCACTGCAAAAAAATAAGATATGTCCATTTTGGATCCAAGTTGTGGATCAAAATTATGGATCAAATTCAATATTGTAATTCAATGGGTCTGTGAAAAAATGGAAAGAACAACCATCCATATTTTCATTTGTGTTGTTTTTTTATCGTTTAGTGTGATGGAAAAGCTTGTAAAGTTTTTATTTTTTAAATGCAAGAAAAAATGGATGCCATTCAAATGATAAAAAGAAAAAAAAAACGGACCAAAATGGATGAATATTCGACCCAGCAAACTGGAAATGTGTCTGTTTTTTCTTGTATAGGTCTGAATGAGGCCTTATACAGAGAATATATATATATATATATTTGTATACTGTAGTATAGAAAAAGTCATTTTGTAAATTCCAATTGAAAACTATGTGTTACTGTTTGACGAAAGTCTGGATCAGATGAGCATATGAAAAACTGAGGGATTTTCATCCAGAAAACTTGGACGATTTTCACCCATATTGTTATTGATGTGCTATTGGTATGCCTTCTGTGTGTCTGTAATTTCATATCTTTATGACATCCGTGTGACAGCTACAGTAGGTAAGGAAAGTATTCAGACTCCTTTAAATTTTTCACTCTTTATTTCATTGCAGCCATTTGGTAAATTCAAAAAAGTTCATTTTTTCTGATTAATGTACACTCTGCACCCCATCTTGAATGAAAAAAACTGAAATGTAGAATTTTTTGCAAATTTATTAAAAAAGGAAAACCAAAATATCACATAGTCATAAGTATTCAGATCCTTTGCTCAGACACTCATATTTAAGTCACATGCTGTCCATTTCCTTTTGATCCTCCTTGAGATGGTTCTACTCCTTCATTGGAGTACATCTGTGCTTAATTAAACTGATAGGAATTGATTTGGAAAGGCACACAACTGTCTATACAAGACCTCACAGCTCAAAGTGCATGTCAGACCAAATTAGAATCATGAAGTCAAAGGAACTGGCCAAGGAGCTCAAAAACAGAATTGTGGCAAGGCACAGATCTGGCCAAGGTTACAAAAGAATTTCTGCAGTACTTAAGGTTCCTAAGAGCATAGTGGCCTCCATAATCCATAAATGGAAAAGGTATGGGACCACCAGAAGTCTTCCTAGACCTGAGCAATCGTGGGAGAAGAGCCTTGATGAGGTAGGTAAAGAAGACCCCAAGATCACTGCAGCTGAGCTCCACAGATGCAGTAGGGAGATGGGAGAAAGTTCCACAAAGTCAACTATCACTACAGCCCTCCACCAGTGGGGCCTTTATGGCAGAGTGGCCGGACGGAAGCCTCTCCTCGGTGCTAGACATATGAAAGCCTGCATAGAGTTTGCTAAAAAAAACACATGAAGGACTCCCAGACTATAAGAAATAAGATTCTCTGGTCTGATGAGACGAAGATAGAACTTTTTGGTGATAATTTTAAGCGGTATGTGTAGAGAAAACCAGGCACTGCTCATCACCTGCACAATATAATCCCAACAGTGAAACATGGTGGTGGCAGCATCATGCTATGGAAGTGTCTTTCAGCTGCAGGGACAGGACGACTGGTTGCAATTGAGGGAAACATGAACGTGGCCAAGTACAGAGATATCCTGGATGAAAACTTCCAGAGAGCTATGGACCTCAAACTTGGCTGAAGGTTCACCTTCCAACAAGCAATGACCCTAAGCATGCAGCTAAAATAACAAAGGAGTGGCTTCGGAACAACTCTGTGACCATTCTTGACTGGCCCAACCAGAGCCCTGACCTAAACCCAATTGCACATCTCTGTAGAGACCTGAAAATGGCTGTCTGCCAATGTTCACCATCCAACCTGACAGAACTGGAGAGGATCTTCAAGGAAGAATGGCAGAGGATCCCCAAATCCAGGTGTGAAAATCTTGTTGCATCATTCTCAAGAAGACTCATGGCTGTACTAGCTCAAAAGGGTGCTTCTACTCAATACTGAATAAAGGGTTTGAATACTTATGACCATGTGATATTTCAGTTTTTCTTTTTTAATAAATTTGCAAAAATTTCTACATTTCTGTTATAATTCTGTCAAGATGGGGTGCAGAGTGTACATTAATGAAAGCAAAAGACCTTTTTTTGAATTTAAAAAATGGCTGCAATGAAAAAAAGAGTGACAAATTTAAAGGTGTCTGAATACTTTCCGTACCCACTGTATGTGGCATCTGTATTGCATCATCATTTTATAATGTACATGATCAAATATAATTTCCTAGGTAATAATGGCAATGTATCGGAAATGATCAGATAACACAAACATAGTCCCTATGCAGTCTCATTTCTTTTGTGCACCCATAGACTTTTGTAAAGGTGCGTGTCATCCAATTTACGGCAAAGAATAATGCATACTGCAATTTTTTTAACAGATCATTTGATAAAACTGCCCAATGAGCAGCCTATGGAATTACAATAGTCATTATGACATCAAGTTTTGATTTGGACAGAAAACATCCATGTCACAATCTCAACTGGACAAGCAGTATTATTGAAGCAAGTAAAGTCATTTGTGAAAGTATTCACCCCTTTGGCGGTTTACCTATTTTTTACATTACAACCTGTGCTTAAATATTTTTTTAATCTGATTTGTGTGTGATGAATTCAGCACTAAATAGTCCAAGTTGGGAAGTGAAGAGAGAAAAATATAGACATCAGACTATGTAGTGCTGATGCATCACACACACAAATCAGATTACAAAAAAATATACATAAGTTTGTGTACCCTCAAGAGTACATTTCCCAGTTTCAGTAGTACTGTCTAGCACTATGAAACACAGTGAGCAGTGAGGAGATTTATGACTGGCGTGGCTATGCGGTGGCTGTGGCAGGAGATGTGTGGCAGTTTACAGGCATCAATGGCAGCCACAGCAGCAGTACTACAGCATAGATGACATGTTGGACAGTGGGGATGAGCAGATCTTTTGAAACTCGACTTTACCAACTTTACATAAATTTCCCCAAATAATTTTACTTGAATTTCATTACTGGAAAACGTGTAATTGTTCAGAAAATACAGATATGAGAGTGGAGACTCATGAACTTTGCTGAGCAATAGAGCTTACACAAGACAAAATGAGAAAAACCCTGATGTAACTAAAAAATAAAAAGCAAAAGTCCTTCTAAATAATTCAGAGTTCTTAGTAATACTGTATCTGATCAAATATAGAATAAAAGCCGAACCACCATCGACAAGGTGACTCTGATCAGGATGGTACTACACTGTCTAATATTAAAAACCTTACCATGTGTCAAAGTTGACATCTGTGTGAATAAGGGCAGACAAAAGGACCGGGTCCCAACCAGTGGACACCAGTCAGGCGAAGCCTTTAAATACAATTTCCAGCTCAGGAGAACGTTAGTAAGACCTCTGAATTATTTAGATGCACTTTTGCTTTTTATTTATTTAGTTATAGCAGGGTTTTTCTCATTTTGTCTTTTGTAGGTTTCACATACATACCATGTTATTGGCAGTACATCTCATTTATAACGTTTACACTGGATTATGTGCTAATGAGAACAGTGGCCCTGATTCATTACGACTAGCTTTGTGCAGGCTAGTCTAACTGAATGGGGCTGATGGAGTAAGATGCACCTAATTGACAAAAGGGAATCTGTCACCAGGTTTTTGCTACCTCATCTGAGAAAAGCATAATGTAGGCAAAGAAACTCTGAATCCAATGATGTATCACTTAGATTACTTTGTGCAGCTGTTCTGACACAGAGGCCACACCAGGCTCTATATATACAATGTCCATAGACAATAAGCTGCTCTTCACAGGAGTGGACTTGTGTCCAGCAATGATAAGCTCCTGGTGCTAAAACAATCATTGCAAGTAAACAAAACCTCAAGCTTTATAAGTTAAACATCTCTGAAATCTGTGTATTAACCTCTGCCTAATGCTGTATTCAGATTACATAGCAAATATCTGCTGACAGATTCCCTTTAAAAGGTCGAACCACTTAATAAATTGGGAATCTTACAAGTGCTGTGCATCTTTGCCAGAAATGTACATACACAAGCATATGAACACACTATACATATACGTGTATAGATGCACAGGCACACACACTGCACATGCACATGTATATACATGCACATAGACACACATACATTGCATGTACAGTACATACCATCCAGTCTCCTCTTCAGCTCCAGATTACTGAAGCTGAGAGACCTTTAATAACATCAATGTCACATGACTGTGATATCACCAGAGGTCCACAAGCAGGCTTGACTTCAGAATAGAAATTCTGGGTGCCCCTATGAGGGTGGGATCCTTAAAAATTACCCATTTCCCCCCACATTCTCCCTAATGCTGACCTTGCATACCAGCCTGTCTACTATTCACCTCTCCAGATTCCTGCAGTTGAGAGACCCTTGGTGACATTATGGTCATATGGCTGTGAAGTCACTAAAGGTCCTCAAGCAGTCTTAACTTCAGAATAGAAATGCTGAGGGCCCCTAAGAGAGTGGTGGCTTTGGGTGATTGCCAAATTTGACTTGTCCTAATGTTGGCATTGACTGAATCTAGAGCATCTTTTTGCCATAGGGTTTATAGTTCAAGCATACTGCAAAAATACTGTAAAATCAGGATAGGGTATATTTTCAGGGCAGGTCTTATTTTGGGGGGAAACCTTTCATTTAGAAGGTATGATAATTAGCTAATTGTCATAGCAGCAGGGCATTATGGGAAGGTCCACGGGACAATGCAAAATGATGGTTTGCCCACAATATGATGCTTCAGCAGTTTGAGTAAGCCCCAGGGCAAGTTTTTATTTGCAAGCCGCCAATTGAATCTTAAAGTGTTTGAATTCATGTGGAATCATGAATTTCAGGAAATTTGACTCAAACTCAATCCTACATGAATCAATCTGTTCACCTCTTTTGAGCAATGAGTAGATTGCTGGATGAGCATGGCCCTCCTACATTGGCAGCAGCAGAATGGTGTAGAACATAGACAATAGACAGTGTGGCAGACTGGTGATATGGCTGATTTATTCATGGGCATCAGCCGTAAGTGAATGAAAGTGGGCACTGAACTGTTCAAGATTAATTTTGATAAATGTTAAGTTTCCACACTTGTGACAGATGACCTGCTCCGCTTCAGCTTGGCAGATAACAGCCACCTTAACATCCTCTCTGACATTACACTTGAGGCTAAACATGAAAGTGTGACCCTTGCAAACTGGGCCAGTCCTTGCCACTGGTCCAATTTGTTGACCAGATGTCCATGGAATTGGAGCTCGGGGTATCTGACAGAGAAAAGACACAGTGCAACATAGAGAAGTTGTAATAAAGCAAGCAGATAAAAAGGGGGTAAACGTTGTGGTGTGGTCAGTCCACATGTATGAAATGGAGGCTTTTAAACAGCTCAGAAATGATGTCTGTTACAAAAAATTAACATTTAGGCTATGTGCACACGTAGCAAAACTCTTGCGGAAGTTACCGGGAGAATTCCGGAATTCCTTTCCGCGGGAAAATCACATTTTAAATTCCTGCGATTTTCCTGCGGAAAAACTAGCGATTTGCAAGCATAATTAGCTTGCAGAATGCTAGCGTTTTCCAAGCGATCTGTAGCATCGCTTGGAGAACTGATTGACAGGTTGGTCACACTTGTCAAACAGTGTTTGACGAGTGTGACCAACTTTTTACTATTAAGGCTGCCTATGTGGCATCAATAGTAAAAGATATAATGTTAAAAATAATAAAAAAAATAAAAAATGGTGCTATATTCACCTTCCGGCATCCCGTGCAGCCTTCCTGGGCTTCAGCGATGCTTCTGTTCCCAGTAATGCCTTGCGAGACCTTTGATGACGTCGCGGTCTCGCGATAATGTAGCAATCTCGCGAGGAATAGGGACCGCTACATTATCGCGAGACTGCGACATCATCAAAGGTCTCACAAGGCATTACTGGGAAGGGAAGCATCGCTGAGGCCAGGGAAGGCTATGCGGGATGCCGGAAGGTGAATATACCACCATTTTTATTTTTTATTCTATTTTTTACAGGGATATGGTAACCACAGCAAAGAGGACAGTCTCCTTTCCTCCGGACTGTGGGTACCAACCTGCAAATGTTCTGCTTACTTTTCGCATGGTGGCACAGCCACATGCAGGAAGTAAGCAGAACAATGCAATCCTATGGGTGCGATACCGCAAAATAATGAGCATGCTGCGTATTTTTCCGCTATGCGATTCCGCCGCGGGAAAATCCGCAGCATTAGCACAGCATTGCGGAATCCCATAGGATTGCATGGGATGCTTTTTTTTGCATTTTCGCGGCATAATCGCGCGTTAAAAAAATGCAGCGAAAGCGCAAAAAAACACGACGTGTGAATGCAGCCTTAATCCCACTTTAAAATTCAAAGGGGAGCTACAGAATATCCTTGATCGGGCTTTCAATGATGGTCTCATTACCAAAGATCTCAGGGATTACTTGGTACCACTTTACCCAAAAATGGCGTGTATATATTTTATACCCAAGATACACAAAAATGCATCAGTATCACCTGGGCGCCCTATCGTTTCAGGCAATGGGAATTTATGTGAAACCATCTCAAAATTCTTAGATTTTCATCTAAAACCTTTGGTATCCGACGTCCCCTCCTATGTCAAAGATTCTGGGGACATATTGAGAAAAATTGATGGTATACCCCTCGATAAAGATATGTGGTTGGTTACCACGGATGTGGAAGCTCTGTACACATCGATTTAGCATCAGGATGGAATTTTGGCCGTAAAAACCTTTTTGCGTATGTCGGAACATTGCCCTGACGTTGTTAAGTTCCTATTGACGTTGCTGAAGTTTGCTTTAGAGCACAATTTTTTTATTTTCAAACAAAGCATCTATTTACAACAGCAAGGGACCGCGATGGGTGCGGCCTTCGCATCTGCATACGCGAATCTTTCCATGGGCATGTGGGAATGTGATATCTTTTTTTACAAACCCGTAGCACACATTGAGAGAGTCCTGTTCTGGGCCCGCTATGTTGATGACATACTCATGATCTGGCAGGGCCCGGAACAGGACCTTCTTGATTTTGTTGAGATTTTAAACAATAACAAGTTGAACATCAGACTCACTTGTAAATATAGTCAGACTTCAATTGACTTTCTCAACATTAAAATTTCAAATTCCCCCAGCGGATTCATGGACACCAACATCTTTCGTAAAGACACCGCTGTCAACGCGCTCCTCCATGCCACATCGTCTCATCCCCAACCTTTAATTACAAGTATACCTAAAGGCCAATTTTTAAGGGCAAAACGAATCTGCTCTAGCAGAGAAAATTTTGTTGAACAGGCAAATGATCTATCTCTTAGTTTTCGAGAAAGGGGATACTCACGAAGATGCATTAAGAAAGGCTTACAAGCAGCTGAAAAAATTAATCACAGTGATCTTTTGAAACCACACTTTAAAACTATGCAAGAATCAAAGGTAAGATTCATTACTACTTACAGCACCAACTGGTATGGTATGAGGAATATTCTGGAAAAATTCTGGCCTATTTTACAGGAGGATTGTAATTTGGCTAAATACTTACCTGACCATCCTTCCATCACTTATAGGAAATCCCCCAATCTCAGAGATCATATCGTCCGCAGTTACTATTCTGGACCTAAAATTGAGAAAGCCTTTGGATCAAAAGGCCCTGGTTGGGGCTTTTTCCCTGTGGGGACTGCATCGCCTGTCCTAACATGATGCGGGCTACCACTTTTCAATCCAGCGATGGTAAGGTCACCTTTTTAATCACACAACATATCACCTGCAATTCAATAGGGGTGGTTTATTACGCCTATTGCCCCTGTTCTAAAATATATATAGGACTAACTTCAATACCTTTGAAAACCAGAATTAGGGAGCATTATCATCAATGCCATAGATGTTCAAGACATTGCTTCCTTAAAGCCTATACCGAGGTACTTTAAATTGATGCATAATTGTGATGCTGTTCTCCTAAAAGCTTTTGGAATAGATAAAATATACATTGATGTCAGAGGGGGTAATTGGAGAAAGGTACTTGCCCAATTAGAAGCACGTCGGATCTCTAAAATCATATCACTGCAGCCGAATGGCCTTAATGAGGTTCTTAGTTTCACCCCTTTCCTATAGCTCTGTTTTCTTTTATTATTTTTATGTTATGTATTAATCTGTTTTTATTCATTATTGTAGATTTATTCCTGTCTGATTTTGGTGGTGCAATTTGATTCCTGCCTTCCTTTCAAGTTTGGCCTGATGTCCCATTTATACATTCCATTCCACTCCTGACTGCTTCAATTGGAAGGATCTTCTTATGGAGACTTCATCATATATCTTCTTAACTGTAATTTTATGCACATGTACAGTTGTGGCCAAAAGTATTGACACCCTGCAATTCTGTCAGATAATACTCAGTTTCTTCCTGAAAATGATTGCAAACACAAATTCTTTGGTATTATTATCTTCATTTAATTTGTCTTAAATGAAAAAACACCAAAAGAATTGTCCTAAAGCCAAATTGGATATAATTCCACACCAAACATAAAAAAGAGGGTGGACAAAAGTATTGGCACTGTTCAAAAAATCATGTGATGCTTCTCTAATTTGTGTAATTAACAGCACCTATAACTTACCTGTGGCACCTAACAGGTGTTGGCAATAGCTAAATCATACTTGCAGCCAGTTGACATGGATTAAAGTTGACTCAACCTCTGTCCTGTGTCCTTGTGTGTACCACATTGAGCATGGAGAAAAGAAAGAAGACCAAAGAACTGTCTGAGGACTTGAGAAACCAAATTGTGAGGAAGCATGAGCAATCTCAAGACTACAAGTCCATCTCCAAAGACCTGAATGTTCCTGTGTCTACCGTGCGCAGTGTCATCAAGAAGTTTAAAGCCCATGGCACTGTGGCTAACCTCCCTAGATGTGGACAGAAAAAGAAAAATTGACAAGAGATGGTATCAAACGCCTCCATGTGCATCCTGGGGAAAAAACACAGCGACCTCTACATGTAACACCGGTCACTGCCTCACAATGTTGTATTCATGCTTTTCACAGATACAACAACCATTATAAACTATAGGGCTGTTCATACATTTATGTTCTTGTGGAATAAGTCGCTGCAAAAAAATAAGATATGTCCATTTTGGATCCAAGTTGTGGATCAAAATTATGGATCAAATTCAATATTGTAATTCAATGGGTCTGTGAAAAAATGGAAAGAACAACCATCCATATTTTCATTTGTGTTATTTTTTTATCGTTTAGTGTGATGGAAAAACTTGTAAAGTTTTTATTTTTTAAATGCAAGAAAAAACGGATGCCACTCAAATAATAAAAAGGAAAAAAAATGGACAAGTCCATCTCCAAAGACCTGAATGTTCCTGTGTCTACCGTGCGCAGTGTCATCAAGAAGTTTAAAGCCCATGGCAATGTGGCTAACCTCCCTAGATGTGGACAGAAAAAGAAAAATTGACAAGAGATTTCAATGCAAGATTGTGCGGATGTTGGATAAAGAACCTCGACTAACATCCAAACAAGTTCAAGCTGCCCTGCAGTCCGAGGGTACAACAGTGTCAACCCGTACTATCCGTCGGCGTCTGAATGAAAAGGGACTGAATGGTAGGAGACCCAGGAAGACCCCACTTCTTACCCCAAGACATAAAAAAGCCAGGCTGGAGTTTGCTAAAACTTACCTGAAAAAGCCTAAAACATTTTGGAAGAATGTTCTCTGGTCAAATGAGACAAAAGTAGAGCTTTTTGGGCAAAGGCATCAACATAGAGTTTACAGAAGAAAAAAAGAGGCATTCAAAGAAAAGAACACGGTCCCTACAGTCAAACATGGCGGAGATTCCCTGATGTTTTGGGGTTGCTTTGCTGCCTCTAGCACTGGACTACTTGACCGTGTGCATGGCATTATGAAGTCTGAAGACTACCAACAAATTTTGCAGCATAATGTATGGCCCAATGTGAGAAAGCTGGGTCTCCCTCAGAGGGCCTTGGGTCTTCCAGCAGGACAATGACCCAATACACACTTCAAAAAGCACTAGAAAATGGTCTGAGAGAAAGTACTGGAGACTTCTAAGGTGGCCAGCAATGAGTCCAGACCTGAATCCCATAGAACACCTGTGGAGAGATCTAAAAATGGCAGTTTGGAGAAGGCACCCTTCAAATATCAGGGACCTGGAGCAGTTTGCCAAAGAAGAATGGTCTAAAATTTCAGCAGAGCATTGTAAGAAACTCATTGATGGTTACCAGAAGCGGTTGGTCGCAGTTATTTTGGCTAAAGGTTGTGCAACCAAGTATTAGGCTGAGGGTGCCAATACTTTTGTCTGGCCCATTTTTGGAGTTTTGTGTGAAATGATCAATGTTTTGCTTTTTGCTTCATTCTCGTTTGTGTTTTTTCATTTAAGACAAATTAAATGAAGATAATAATACCAAAGAATTTGTGTTTGCAATCATTTTCAGGAAGAAACTGAGTATTATCTGACAGAATTGCAGGGGTGTCAATACTTTTGGCCACAACTGTATTTAGTATTTGGGAGTTTTTATTGTTTTTCACCACATGCTGCTCATTACTCCCTATATCACTGTATATGATAATATGGTAACATGATTTTTTAATGCTTTTTCTATATGATATGCACTTTTCCATATAATTATTGTATGGACACTTTGAATATTTCATTCCAGCATAATTGCCTTTTTTCTTATTTTATCATCCCTTCATTTTCCCCTTTTTATTATATTGCTTTTTTTTCTTTCACTCCCTTTTTTCTCACATCATTTCACTTCCATCCTTATCTTATTTTCAACTATGCACTATTGACCTTACCCCCGTCCTTCACTTCATTTGACACCTTAGCTCCTTCCCTTGTTCGCAGCAGTGTGCTCTCTGTCTGGGATCCTGCTTGGGCGTTGTCATGGTGACGCTTCTACATGTGGCTGCTTCCTCCTTCTTGCTCTGATGCGTCAGGCTGGAGGGAGGTGAGGCTTTGCATGATGCCGATCTGTAGCAACACTGGGCAGGAACTCCCACCAGAAGCACCGCCACAAATCAGCTGACCGCATTAGCTTACATATAAAAGGCAAGCAGATTGCCCCACACTCTATGCCCCTCGAAAAAGCCAACACGAAACGCGCGTCGGGGTTCTCCTGCTTGCACCACTGAGGTAACATGCATTCGTTACATTGCTTATTTTTCGCACTTCAGCTCCTTACCTTTCATGCTCACTTTGATGTGCATACATCCCAGGGATAATTATCCCCATACTTTGCACTAACAAATATTGTTTACATGATCTTTCAACTGTTTACATATCCATCTGCACGCTTTGCACTTTTTTACGGTTTGATCGTCCAATGTTTACACAATGAATACTGTTATGGTATCTTTTAAGTAATAGGGTTTAGACATACATTTGGAAACTAACCTTAATTTTCTGCATAGTCACCTATTTTGGCATATTCTATTTATTGATATATGTAAACGCTACATTTCTTTTGGGATAGTTATTATCATCAGCTAATTATGCTATTTCCCGCTATGGTGCGGCGGCATTTTTCTTGCTGTGGTGTTCTCACTTTTTATGTAAAAACCTCTTTTCATATTTAATGAAAATTATTTTAACAAGATTATAAAAAAAATTGGTATATTTTAGACTTGGCTTCTATTTGCTCTTTTTTGGCTGGTTGTTTAGGTGGAACAACTTTGCTGAGGTACAATAGTTGGGTCAGTCATGTCAAATATATTTCTGTCTTGGTAATTTGTAAAATTAGTACTTTTGTGAAAGACAACTGGACTCATAGAAGTGAAATAAATTTGATTTAATATTTCAATAAAATGTAGCACTTCCTGACGTTTTTTCCTTTCTGATTTGACCTGTGCATCGCTCTACACACGTGCAGAAGGGTTGACTCTGCAGGGAGTGCATAGTCGTCATCTGGTCAAACATGTGGTCAGCACCAATTTGGGAAAATAGATTTTCCTACTAATATGCCAATTCCCCCATCACAAAAATTTGTTAATAATTTGGGCCAAAAAAAATTAACATTTTTTTAAAGAAAATTTCACTTAAGAATGGAGTTTTCTGGTTATACTTGTGGTTGGCAGTCATACTCTGTGCAAATGCTTCACTAATTAGGGAGCACAGATTTTCCTGGTAATATGCCAATTCTCCCAACCCAAAAATTTACTAACAATTTTGGAAAAAAGTATAATTTTTTTAATTAAAATTTTACTTAAGGAATTTAAATTTAAATTTGATAATTTTAAACAATTTTACCCCTACTCTTAATCCTGATCATGGCACTACAAAGAAAATTCACCCCAGATACATTCACAATAAAATTAGATTTTCATCCAAATTTATAAAGAAGTTAAGTTTATTGTACATTGCATTGCAAAAATGATGCACATAGTGCAATACATTTTGATGTTGAAAATATTTAGTATTTTGTGCCCTAGGCTTCTACGGATGTATGTATTTTTAGTACAAATATTCATGCTTACTAGTAGAGAGGAGTTGATATTTTTAAATTCAAATTTGTTAGCTTTGCAGAATTTTCAACAAAAATTACATTTGCATCAAATAGAATTGCACAAATCTCAATGTTGGAAATTCTGTAATTGCCTGGAAAACACATGCAGAGGAGAGGACAGAACCCCCACTGACAATAAGAGGTTATACTCTACAGGAGAGAAACAGAGAAGACCCCGCTGACCATAAGAGTTTACAAAGCACAAAAGAGAGAGAGGATTCTACTGTTGATAAGGGCTTACTCCACAGGAGAGAAAGTGAGAGAGGATCACACTGAACAGAAGAACATACACTCTACGGGAGAGACAGAGATAAAAAGGATCCTGATGGTCATAAAAGTTTACACACTACTTTCTTAGTGACTCTGTTGATTGAAATCAGCTGTGCCATACAAACTTTGCTTCACTGGGAACTGCTAAGTTCTGATAGCACATGAACTAACCTATACTATACAAATTATGGCAATCTGCTCGGTGTCATAGCTGCAGGGCAAGGTGAAGCATGTACAGTCACAAAAAAAGCTCTGGAGGCAGATTCTCATGCGTATCAGTGTCCTGTCCACAATTTGATCAGCTCACATATATACAGATATTAACTAATCATTTTATTAAGCTTCTTATAACCTATCTCCCCATATTGGCTCAGTGGTTAGCACTGCAGCCTTGCAGCGCTGGGGTCCTGGGTTCGAATCCCACCAAGGACAACATCTGCAAGGAGTTTGTATGTTCTCCCCGTGTTTGCGTGGGTTTCCTCCGGGCACTCTGGTTTCCTCCCACATTCTAAAGACATACTAATAGGGAATTTAGATTGTGAGCCCCATCGGGGATAGTGATGATGATGTGTGCAAACTGTAAAGCGCTGCGGAATATGTTAGCGCTATATAAAGATTATTATTATATAGATGGCTTAGTGGAGTTGATCCTGCTGACAAATTACCTTTAAAAATTGCCTTTTTTGCGTCTAAATTCAAGAATCACCTTTCAGAGACACAAAAGCTTTGAATTAAACATTTGATTTTAGCTGCACAATTGTCAATGAGGGGTTTAATACAGACCCTCCTTGCCTGCACTTTGTGAAAAAAATGCAGTTATTAAAGTTCAGTTACTGCAGTGTATCACAGATCATTCAATTCACAGTCACAGTGAGTGACTATACAGCTCAGCTACAACGATTCCCTATATATCAATTGAATCTTTGGATTAATATTCACAGACTGAGACTATCACTCCGGTACATCAGCACTGAAGTAGTACACCACAGTCATACTAGACATTTTCTTTCCTATGCTGTGTGATCTGAGCTCCTATCCCTAAACAAAGAGGCATAAAATGACATTCCCTGACCGGCCCCTATATTTTACACTACCTGTAATATTCTGGCCAGATTTACTGGGTTACATCACATAAATTGATTGCTGGAGGACATTATAGGGAAGCCACCATGGCTGCGCCAGTAGAGTTTGTGTCTTCAGCAGTGTGTAAAATGGTGCAGGGCATATTATTTTTTACTAGCTGTATCCAGCCAGCTAACTCTCGGCACGCTCATTGCTATCTAATTAACGCTGCTGGTGATTAAACTAAAGTAAATAATGACAACATTCAATAGCACTTACGCAGGTGGTAAATTAAATTAAAATGAAGTTAATAATAATAATCATTAAAAATCTGAATAATACTAATGATACATTTTACTCACAGTGTAAAATCAAAGACAAACTGGATTCAGTAAGATGTGCGTTTTTTATTCATTCCAGCATCTAAACAAATTTCATAACAAAACATAAATTAAGTTAAAATTTCTCTGTAAACACAATTAAATGTATAGTCATTTTCGTCATTTTCAAAGATCTTTCTTTGACTTCTACCAGGTACAATTTGAACTGAAAGACCTTTAAAACTTGTTACTCTAGAGAATGCAGTGTATAATTGACCATTTATGAATACAGGATCAGGTAGGAGAATGCCAATCTTATCGAATGTGGTGATGTGGTGGGGGGCGGGATTATGTGTGGTGATGTGGTGGGGGCAGGATTATGTGTGGTGATGTGGTGGGGGGGCAGGATTATGTGTGGTGATGTGGTGGGGGCAGGATTATGTGTGGTGATGTGGTGGGGGGCCGGGTGTTGTGAGTTCATTTTCCCCTTCGTCACTGAGGTCTGGTGAACTCCCTATTCTGGTAAAGGAAGGTAATGAGACTGATTATCAGGCACCTGAGCCTAATGAGGATGACTGGCTGAGTGGAGTCACGGACTGGATATAAGGCTGCCGATGCCCTTCTGCCCTGCGGGTGATTTCTCTGTGGAATTCTAGGACACCAGTCTGATTCCTGCTCCTCTAAAGCTAAGTTTTCTGCTTTGCCTGTTAGCATTTATGTTTTGGTTTTTGTTTTCCTTGCTTTTCTGTATTCTGCCATTCCCTGCTGGGGTGAGCTGAATCTCCTTTTGCCTGTAGCTCTGTCTTCAGAATATTCTTGAGTACTGACATAGCTTTTTTGAAGCCTAGCATCTTCAGGGCCTTTTTTCACTGTCAGTCTGTTGGCTCTTATTTTCATAGGGTTTTTCACGGATTGCAGACAGCAGCCTTCCTGTCCTTTTCTATCTAGTTAGCTTGGGCCCCATCTTTGCTCAGTCTATCTTTCTGTCTGTGTTAGCGTTTTCATCTTGCTTCACCGTCATTATATGTTGGGGGCTGCCTTTTGCTTTGGGGTCTGCTCTGGGGCAGTTTAGATTTCCCCTTTCTTTCTTTAGGCCTATTTAATTCTCCGGCTGTGATCGAGGGGTCTAGGGCATCGTAGGAACCCCCCACGGCTACTGCTAGTTGTGTTGATAGGTTCAGGGGTCTGCAATCTGATAGCTGCCAACTTCTCTGGTTTTCTGGACTTAGCTAGCATTTCTGTTTTTGCCTCCTACGGTGACTCAATCATAACAGCCGGGATTATGTGTGGTGATGTGGTGGGGGGCAGGATTATGTGTGGTAATGTGGTGGGGGGCAGGTTTGTGTGTGGTGATGTGGTTGGGGGGTGGGATTATGTGTGGTGATGTGGTGGGGGGTGGGATTATGTGTGGTGATGTGGTGGGGGCTGGGATTATGTGAGGTGATGTGGTGGGGGCAGGATTATGTGTGGTAATGTGGTGGGGGAAGGATTATGTGTGGTGATGTGGTGGGGGGGCGGGATTATGTGTGGTGATGTGGTGGGGGGTTTGATTATGTGTGGTGATGTGGTGGGGGCAGGATTATGTGTGGTGATGTGGTGGGGGGTGGGATTATGTGTGGTGATGTGGTGGGGGGTGGGATTGTGTGTGGTGATGTGGTGGGGGGGCAGGATTATGTGTGGTGATGTGGTGGGGGGCAGGATTGTGTGTGGTGATGTGGGGGCCGGATTGTGTGTGGTAATGTGGTGGGGGGTGGGATTGTGTGTGGTAATGTGGTGGGGGCGAGATTGTGTGTGGTAATGGGGCGGGGGGCGGGATTATGTGTGGTGATGTGGTGAGGGGCGGAGCTACTGTGCAGGGGGCAGGATTAGCAAGAAATCATGATGCCTCATATATATAGATGTTTTGTCAATCCTCACAGATCAAATCATTGAATGTATAATTTCACGTGGCTCTATGAATTTAAGGAAATCCAATTCAACTTAATCCTCCAAAGATCGATCCACTCATCTCTACTAACCACTGGAAAAGCAGGCTATTCACATGACACCTAATATATCTTACCATTGAGAAGTGCAATAAATTCTTATGCAATAATAAATGTATAAAGAATATGAGCTGATCTACAGTATAAGGGAGCAGTCAAAGGTGTGACAAAGCAGCATTATGTGGAGTATTTACATGCGGTAGCTGACGGAACTGATAACAGCTGATCGGTGGAGGCGCTAGGTGTTAAACCTTAGCTGATCTGATATGACTGTCTTATCCTAAAGATAAGTTATCAATGTCATATTAGTAAAAAAAAGCTTTAATGTATTTGCACTGTGTTGTATTTCATCATAAAAATATAGGAAGAAAGGAGGCTGCGAAAGCCGAAAAAAAAGCCAACATACTTTGCTACCAGTGTAAATATGCCTAGAATATTTTCCAGTAAATGAATATGCAGATGATATCAAACTGGCATACTGCCCAATACACACAGGGCAAAAGCAAAAAGAAGTCAGAGCTCCACAACAGATATGCTATTAACTCTTGGGCACCAGGGGTCATATATACTAGATTAACTGTCTTTAGTGATATATTACTTTCTCAAAGTATTTGACAGCTTTTGTTCCTCTCCTCTGCAAAGGCTGACAGCCTTCATTTTCACTGCTTCAGTAAATTACATGCCGGCTGTATACTGTACTTTCAGTCTCCGACAGTTCCTTCAAGTTATACCATGACTCCCATTTCGTTGTGAGTTATTAAAACAGGAAGTTCAGCAACCTGATATGAACTAATGTCTTTGAAATCAATCATAACTTGACCATTACACACACACACATATATATATATATATATATATATAAACACTTTGAAATGTCGGAAATTGATAGGTGTTCTTTCACTCGAAGGATGTGTCAGATATGAGAGAGTCAAAATTGACTTTAGGAGGGGATTAGGGTTTAAAAGATAGATGTAAGCAGAGAGCAGAGAATAAGAGGTCCACTGTATTTTGTCTTCAAGCTGTGTATGAGAATAAATCTGATGGGAGAAAAGAAGCAGAATGTAGACCTACTAAAAAATCTGCCTGTCTAGTTGTAGGCTAAGTGCACACGTAGCAGAAAATTTCTGCTAGAAAACCTGACTCCCTTCCCAGAAACCGCGCTTTTTTT
The DNA here is from genome assembly GCF_039654945.1 of Dendrobates tinctorius. NCBI lineage: Eukaryota > Metazoa > Chordata > Amphibia > Anura > Dendrobatidae > Dendrobates > Dendrobates tinctorius. Next base: position 16,304,772 of record NW_027361783.1, read on the forward strand.
TTGCTTCGCGTTTTTTTTCCCGCGCGTTTTCAAAACGCATTGAACTAGCCAGAAACGCGGAAAGATCCGCAAAATAAATGAGCATGCTGCGTTTTTTACCGCGATGCGGTTTTTTCGCTGTAAAAAACGCATCAATGTGCACAAAAAGTGCAAAATGCATAGAAATGACTGGGAAGCTTATTTTTAGCGGTTTTATAGCGGTTTTATAGGGAAAACCGCTAAAAAAACGCTGTGTGTGAACACAGCCTTAGAAACCAGCATGAAAAATATTATCTAAGAAGTAGAGATGGAAATGTTACAGTTTTTACCTGCAAATCTCATCTGCACTCTGGGGAAATATTCGGCATAGATAGTGAACATAAATTGACCTGCATGACAGATTTTTAAATGTGCAGCGTGTTAATTTCTTTTGATCATTTTTCACTGCCAATTTTACCTCTTTCACTTTTTGAGAATAACAATAGCAAAATACAAGCGTCCAAAATGTTCGACACTCTGGGAATATTGACATTTTTGTTGGCTGTACTATTAACAGCCCTTTCTGTATGAGGTTGTTGTCTCCCAATGACACCAGTGCAGGCTTGAATGTGTTACATCAGTTCTAGAAATGAGATAATTTATACGAATGGAATTGAATTCTACTTGAATAATGCAAATATCCACATTTGCCAAGATGCAGATTTTTTCTTCAAATTTTCTCCCATGCAAATTCAGTAAAAGGGTGGTTGCTGGTCACCATTTCTCTGAACAATAATGGGCCATCAAAAATGTTAAAAATATAAAAATGTTTATGCTCACCTTATCCTTTACATTTCCAACCCCTCTGCTTCTCACCATTGCTGCATGCGCTGAAGTCGCCAGTTATGTGCAACTTCTCTGTCATTCAAATTTTTTGAGAAAATCTGCGTAAACATGCAAATGAAAAACTGTGAGTCTTTATTTCACATATTTTCCATCAAATGTGTGGACATGCAGGACGTGGAGTAATGCTAGGGGAGGGAGGTGCCAGACAACGGCCGTTTCGCGATTACTCGCTTCTACGGGTCCACCTGGACCCGTAGTAAAAAAAAGCTTTAATGTATTTGCACTGTGTTGTATTTCATCATAAAAATATAGGAAGAAAGGAGGCTGCGAAAGCCGAAAAAAAAGCCAACATACTTTGCTACCAGTGTAAATATGCCTAGAATATTTTCCAGTAAATGAATATGCAGATGATATCAAACTGGCATACTGCCCAATACACACAGGGCAAAAGCAAAAAGAAGTCAGAGCTCCACAACAGATATGCTATTAACTCTTGGGCACCAGGGGTCATATATACTAGATTAACTGTCTTTAGTGATATATTACTTTCTCAAAGTATTTGACAGCTTTTGTTCCTCTCCTCTGCAAAGGCTGACAGCCTTCATTTTCACTGCTTCAGTAAATTACATGCCGGCTGTATACTGTACTTTCAGTCTCCGACAGTTCCTTCAAGTTATACCATGACTCCCATTTCGTTGTGAGTTATTAAAACAGGAAGTTCAGCAACCTGATATGAACTAATGTCTTTGAAATCAATCATAACTTGACCATTACACACACACACACATATATATATATATAAACACTTTGAAATGTCGGAAATTGATAGGTGTTCTTTCACTCGAAGGATGTGTCAGATATGAGAGAGTCAAAATTGACTTTCGGAGGGGATTAGGGTTTAAAAGATAGATGTAAGCAGAGAGCAGAGAATAAGAGGTCCACTGTATTTTGTCTTCAAGCTGTGTATGAGAATAAATCTGATGGGAGAAAAGAAGCAGAATGTAGACCTACTAAAAAATCTGCCTGTCTAGTTGTAGGCTAAGTGCACACGTAGCAGAAAATTTCTGCTAGAAAACCTGACTCCCTTCCCAGAAACCGCGCTTTTTTTTTGCTTCGCGTTTTTTTTCCGCGCGTTTTCAAAACGCATTGAACTAGCCAGAAACGCGGAAAGATCCGCAAAATAAATGAGCATGCTGCGTTTTTTACCGCGATGCGGTTTTTTCGCTGTAAAAAACGCATCAATGTGCACAAAAAGTGCAAAATGCATAGAAATGACTGGGAAGCTTATTTTTAGCGGTTTTATAGCGGTTTTATAGGGAAAACCGCTAAAAAAACGCTGTGTGTGAACACAGCCTTAGAAACCAGCATGAAAAATATTATCTAAGAAGTAGAGATGGAAATGTTACAGTTTTTACCTGCAAATCTCATCTGCACTCTGGGGAAATATTCGGCATAGATAGTGAACATAAATTGACCTGCATGACAGATTTTTAAATGTGCAGCGTGTTAATTTCTTTTGATCATTTTTCACTGCCAATTTTACCTCTTTCACTTTTTGAGAATAACAATAGCAAAATACAAGCGTCCAAAATGTTCGACACTCTGGGAATATTGACATTTTTGTTGGCTGTACTATTAACAGCCCTTTCTGTATGAGGTTGTTGTCTCCCAATGACACCAGTGCAGGCTTGAATGTGTTACATCAGTTCTAGAAATGAGATAATATATATGAATGGAATTGAATTCTACTTGAATAATGCAAATATCCACATTTGCCAAGATGCAGATTTTTTCTTCAAATTTTCTCCCATGCAAATTCAGTAAAAGGGTGGTTGCTGGTCACCATTTCTCTGAACAATAATGGGCCATCAAAAATGTTAAAAATATAAAAATGTTTATGCTCACCTTATCCTTTACATTTCCAACCCCTCTGCTTCTCACCATTGCTGCATGCGCTGAAGTCGCCAGTTATGTGCAACTTCTCTGTCATTCAAATTTTTTGAGAAAATCTGCGTAAACATGCAAATGAAAAACTGTGAGTCTTTATTTCACATATTTTCCATCAAATGTGTGGACATGCAGGACGTGGAGTAATGCTAGGGAAGGGAGGTGCCAGACAACGGCCGTTTCGCGATTACTCGCTTCTACGGGTCCACCTGGACCCGTAGAAGCGAGTAATCGCGAAACGGCCGTTGTCTGGCACCTCCCTCCCCTAGCATTACTCCACGTCCTGCATGTCCACACATTTGATGGAAAATATGTGAAATAAAGACTCACAGTTTTTCAGCTACATTGGTGAGTGCTGCATATTTCTTCTTTTTTTGCTTCACATTGAAATATTCATGTTTTTTCATGCAAGCACCTCCATTTTTTGACTGAATCATATGCCGCAATACTTCAGATAAAGAGCTCCGTCTGATAATGTGGTGATTTGTGTGCCCTAGTATGCCGTTCATCTGTTTGCTCTTTGCTGGGATCAGTAAACATGCAAATTCAAATTTTGCCTGATCCACACATCTCTACTTGTTTTTTTTATTGCAGTGCGAGGAACAATGGCTGCCCTTTTGGCAGCGGATTACTCACGATACTCTCCAAGAGTGTGACAAGAGAGCTTCTTTATACAGGAATAATCAGAAAAATCAGGAACAATATATGATAAGCTTAACAGATCAGGAATAAATGATTTGTGTCTCTATCTGTGCATCATCTGTAGCAGGCTGCTTCTCATACACAGACACAGGAAAAACAGGAAATATAGTCACAAGCTCTCCCTATGTGAGCCTCTGGGAGTTTTTTTTGTTATTTGTTCTAACTTTATGAACAGCATACAAATTTAGCAACTAAACGAATGGAGTTGTTGCACCAAACATATTCCAACATTGCCCCACTTGTTTTTTGCATGAAAGAAGAGCATGCAGTGATTCATTTTTTTGTGGTCTGAGAATGTGTATGACAGTATTTATTGCTGGCATTGTGCACAGTATGAGGAAAGTGTTTTGTCATGGATAAGTGTGTATGCTTGAATAAAGAATGTTGCACAAGTGTCAGCCATGAAGGAGCGAAATCAAATGCCCATTCACACCCATGACTGATGACAGCACTGACCATGCACTGATTCTAATGAATAGAAAAGTGACAGTGGATTAGGTGGCAAACCATTTGCAAAGTTTCACATCTCATTAAGACAGCTGTGCATTTGTGGCTCACCAATCAGCCTAAAATACTGTATTTTTAATGGAGAAATGGACAAAGTGTATTTAAAAGTAGGAACATTATGTAAAAAATGAATTTATCATTTCTGAAAGTTGAAATAAAATCTAAACTCAGAGAGTTTATAACTTCTGACACTTTTGAATGCAGCAAACAATCCATATGTACAGTAAAACATTTTTTTGCAGTAGATTCAAAGCTTTTCTTTTGCACTATGTCATGCCGTTTCTGTATGTGTCATGTTCTGCTGTGTATTAGATGAAGTGTAAAAAAGGAAGAGGAATATAAAGAGACAAACGTAGAGATGAGTGGATCCATTTGCAGAGAATTGAAGTCTAATTACCTGAATTCCAACATTTTGATATCTGATTTTCGGTTCTCCAAAAAAAAATCAAAAACTTGCCAAACACTATTTCCCACACTGCTGAAGCATTAAAGAGCAGGCTAATATATTTGGTATTGCCCTGTGGATCCCCCATAATACACTGCAAAAATAACTTATAACAGATTTTCATACTTTATACAGTTTTGGTCAGTATGTGAGCCATCTGAGATCACCGGTTCCCGGTGGAGCACAGTTTGTATGGCAGAGTCGTCTTCCATCTTCAAAGTTACTAAAGGGCATGTCCACTAAGAGATATCTCTAGCAATATCGCTATAACTTGTGACGTTATAGCGATATTGCTAGCGATATCGCGGTGTCTGATACTTACCTACAACCGCTCCCCAGCTGCTTATCGCTGATCGCGCGAGAACGTTCAGGACCGTTTCTCGTCGTCAGCTTCCTGCTGTGACGACGAGCGACGCGTGGAGCCGGGCAGGAGGATGCAGGATCGCCTGGTGTGACAGGTAAGTAGCGACCCCCGTCCCCAGCGATGTCGCTGGTGAGATCTGCCTGTGTGGTAGCTCACTAGCAACCACTTAGCGATGTACGAGCGATCCTGACCGCGTCACATCGCTGGTCGGGATCGCTGGTACATCGCTAAGTGTGACAGTACCTTAAATCTCTTTCTCCTGTAGAATGTAATTTCTTATGGTTAATGGGGTTCTTTCTTTTTTTCATATAGAGTGTAGGCTCTTATGGTCAGTGGGGTTCCTGCTCTCTTTCTTCTTACCAATGTGTATATTGCGAGCAATTACAAGCTTTCTAGTATTGAGATTCGTACAAATGTATTTGTCATTAAACTAATTCACTCATCGAAGTTGGACAATTCGAATTTCAAAAGATGCACTTATCTCTTGACCAATTCTTCTAGATTTATTTTAGATAATTATCACTCCTATGAAAATTAGGATTGGCCACCACAGTAAAGTACTTACAATTACAGTTATATTACTGCATTAAGCAATAACATGCACACTCCTTTTGCACACAATTTAAGTTCTGAAAAACAATAAACCAATTAAAATCAATTGTTTATATCAAGATTTTTTTTTTGTGGGAGCACAAAAAAATTGCTGGTAATGATTTCTCTTGGAGTCTCATTCAGCTTCAGAGATACCTCCAAAACGAGCGTCGGGGTGGGTGGGTGTACCACTTGGGATCCAGTTAACGCTCTGCATAAGGTATTGTTATGGTTTTATACTGTATATACTCTACCGTCCAAAAGTTTGAGGTCACCAAGACAATTTTGTGCTTTCCATAAAAACTCATACTTTTATTAATCAAATGAGTTGCCAAATGAATTTAAAATCTAGTCCAGACATTGACAAGGTTCGAAAAAAAGATTTTTATTTGAAATAATAATTTTCTCCTTCAAACATTGCTTTCGTCAAAGAATGCTCCCTTTGCAGCAATTACAGCATTGCAGACCTTTGGCATTCTAGCAGCTAATTTGCTGAGGTAATCTGGAGAAATTTCACTCCATGGTTCCTGAAGCCCCTCCCACAAGTTGGTTTGGCTTGAAGGGCACTTTTTGCGCACCATACAGTCAAGCTGCTCACACAGCAGCTCAATGGGGTTGAGATCTGGTGACTGCGCTGGCCACTCCATTACAGAGAAAATACCAGCTGCCTGCTTCTTCCCTAAATAGTTGTTGCATAATTTGGAGGTGTGCTTTGGGTCATTGACCTGTTGTAGGATGAAATTGGCTCCAATCAAGCGCTGTCCACAGGGTATGGCATGGCGTTGCAAAATGGAGTGATAGTCTTTCTTATTCAAAATCCCATTTACCTTGTACAAATCTCCCACTTTACCAGCACCAAAGCAACCCCAGACATCATATTACCTCCACCATGCTTGACAGATGGTGTCAGGCACTCTTCCAGCATCTTTCAGTTGTTCTGCATCTCACAAATGTACATCTGTGTGATCCAAACACTTCAAACTTGGATTTGTCTGTCCATAACAATTTTTACCAATTTTCCTCTGTCCAATGTCTGTGTTGTTTTGCCCATATTAATCTTTTCCTTTTATTAGCCAGTCTCAGATATGGCTTTTTCTTTGCCACTCTGCCCTGAAGGCCAGTATTCCAGAGTCGCCTCTTCACTGTAGACGTTGACACTGGCGTTTTGCGTGTACTATTTAATGAAGCTGCCAGATGAGGACCTGTGAGGCATTGATTTCTCAAACTACAGACTATAATGTACTTGTCTTGTTGCTGAGTTGTACAGCGGGGCCTCCCACTTCTCTTTCTACTCTGGTTAGAGCCAGTTTGTGCTCCCCTCTAAAGGGAGTACCACACACCATTATAGGAAATCTTCAGTTTCTTGGCAATTTCTCGCATTGAATAGCCTTCATTTCTCAGAACAAGAATAAACTGTCGAGTTTTACATGAAATTTCTTTTTTCTGGCCATTTTGAGAGTTTAATGGAACCAACAAATGTAATGCTCCAGATTCTCAAGTAGCTCAAAGAAGGTCAGGTTTATAACTTCTCTAAACAGCCAAATTGCTTTCAGCTGTGCTAACATACATGCACAAGGGTTTTCAAGGGTATTCTAACCATCCATTAGCCTTCTTACACAGCTAGCAAACACATAGTACCATAAGAACACTGCAGTGATGGTTGTTGGGAATGGGCAGCTACACACCTATGAAGATATTGCATTACAAACCAGACATTTGCAGCTAGAATAGTCATTTACCACATTAACAATGTGCAGAGTGTATTTCTCATTTAATGTTAGCTTCATTGGAAAAAAACTGTGCTTTTCTTTCAAAAATAAGGAAATTTCTAGGTGACCCTAAACTTTTGAACGGTAGTGTATATATATATATATATATATTTGTTTGGATTTTTCTGAATGCATGTATACAATTCTTATAACATGGACATTTGCTTCCAGTGATTATGGATCTGATTTATTATACTATGTATGTACTGCTGTTTCCACTAATGATCAAACCTGCCCTGTGGTAGTTTACGGATGCTGCTGCTGCGGATGTACACTACTTTTTTTAGCCTCATTTTTTCCATCTGTTTGTAATTGAGACTAATAAAGATTATTTCACTTTTTATACTATGATGGACATTTTGACTGTCCCCCCCTTTTTTTTAGCTTCAGTCAGGGGTAGAGTGTTATAAGGATTTAAGAACTTTCTCCATGACTCTGTCTTGATCCAGGTCAGTAAAAATACTTATTGTCACTTTTTTAAAAAGATTCTCCAGCACAAGTTTCAGAACAACCTTTACTTCTGACATTCTTCTCTCTTCTATTTGTATGGTTTTCTCTTAATATCATAATGCTACTGTATTCATATGTTCTGTCTGCATACAGATCCTTATTGCTTATTATGTTAAGAAGGAGATCACCTCCTTGTGTGTTGCTTCCACTCCAACAACTCTGCCTTAAACAGGTCGTCCAGTATTGCTAAAACATGGCTGTTTTATTATGGTGCTTGAACCTCTAGGTTCAAGCAACATATTGTAATCTGATTTCTTATATTTATAGTGCTTTGAAAAAAGCACTATCATGTAATCCGAACGCTGCTAACTTATTCTTCTTCTTCTTATTATTATTCAGTTGATTTCCACAATTAATGCGGCCCGAACTGCTATACGCACAGACTCCGTTGAGGTGTCGTTTCACAGCCAGCGTCCACGAGTGGTGTGCTATTTTTCGCGTCGATTGGATTTGTAGTTTTTGCGCAATTTGCGTTTGAAAAAAAATGTTCCTGTCATTGGAATGCATTGTCTCAATGCATTTCAGTGGGAAAATTTTGCCATAGGAATACATTGGGCAGTCGTGAGGCGATACAAATGGCAGTTAAGCTCATTGATATGCGCAGGCAGACCCAGTTACTATGCCACCACCTACGAACTTTACATGACCCCACCAGGACACAGTTTCTGCCAGATAACATCAGCTCTTAAAGTGAAACCCAAAGCACAAATGCAAATCTAGCTTCATCACATGACGCATGCCCCTGAGTGAGAATGTGCATCAAAGTAGATTTAGAAGCCAAGTGCGCCAAACTGGCTCTTAAAGGGCCGATGCGCCAAAGTGATTCTTAAAGGGCCGGTGCACTGAAATGAGTCTTAAAGGGCCGACACGCCAAATCGAAAGCAGAGTGGCCCCAGGCTCCAAATCCGAGGCTGATTGACCCCGGCCTACAAATCGGACCCAGAGTGGCCCCGCCCACCAAATCGGACCTTGCTGGGCCCCGCCCACCAAATCAGACCCAGAGTGGCCCCACTCACCAAATCGGACCCAGAGTGGCCCCGCCCACCAAATCGGACCCAGAGTGGCCCCGCCCACCAAATCGGACCCAGAGTGGCCCTGCCCACCAAATCGGACCCAGAGTGACCCCCGCCCACCAAACCGGACCCTGAGTGGCCCCGCCCACCAAACCGGACCCAGAGTGGCCCCGCCCACCAAATCGGACCCAGAGTGGCCCCGCCCACCAAATCGGACCCAGAGTGGCCCCGCCCACCAAATCAGACCCAGAGTGACCCCCGCCCACAAAATCGGACCTTGAGTGGCCCCGCCCACAAAATCAGACCTTGAGTGGCCCCGCCCACCAAATCGGACCCAGAGTGGCCCCTCCCACCAAATCGGACCCAGAGTGGCCCTGCCCACCAAATCGGACCCAGGGTGGCCCCGCCCACCAAATCGGACTGAGGGGCCCGCCCACCAAATCGAACCCTGAGGGGCCCACCCACCAAATCGGACTCTGAGGGGGCCCGCCCACCAAATCAGACCCAGAATGGCCCCGCCCACAAATCAGACTCTGAGAGGCCCCGCCCACCAAATCGGACCCAGAGTGGCCCCGCCCACCACATCGGACCCAGAGTGGCTCCGCCCACCAAATTGGACCCAGAGGGGCCCCACCCACCAAATTGGACCCTGAGGGGCCCCGCCACAAAATCAGACCCTGAGGTATCCCGTCCACCAATTCAAGCCCTGAGGAGCCCAGGCCACCGAATGAAATCCTGAGGGGCCCCACCCACCAAATCAGACCCTGAGGGGCCCCACAGGCCAAAATGGCCCCTGAGAGGCACCCACAGTTAAAACGGATCCTGAGTTGAAAGTCTTGCAGGCGCAGCAGGCAAGTCTCTCTTAAAGGGGTAACCCAGGCACCATTTCAAAGCACTATCTGTACTTCCTTCAGGAAATGCACATTTAGTTTATTATTATTCTACTTCTTCTTCTCCGCATTTTCTGCAATTAATGTGGCCCGAACTGCTCGGCACAGAGACCCCGTTCAGGCGGCGTTTCGAAGCCCTCGTTGGGGACAGGTGTGTTATGTATTTTTGGAGTCTCTCCGATTTGTAGTTTTTTAAAAAATCGCATTTTAAGCAAAAATTTTCGCATAAGAATTAATGGCGACCTTTCCATGACCCCCAACTGACATGGATTGAAGCCACAGCGCAGGCACAGTGACCTTACAAAGATGGCAGCTATGCAAATGCAGCTTCCACACATGACCTGTATTAGCTGATAGAAGCTGACAGATCGCTGATTCAAGGTCTTAAAGCCGCAGCGCGCCAATGACTTCTGAAATGCCCCACTCAGTGATGGCTAACCATGGCACTCCAGCTGTTGTAAAACTCCAACTCCCAGCTTGCCCTTACAACCTGCAGCAGTTGAGGCATGCTGGGAGTTGTAGTTCTCCAACAGCTGGAGTGCCAAGGTTTGCCATCCTTCAGTCGGACGCCAAAGTGGCTTTAAAAGCCCAGTGTGCCAAAGTGGCCCCTGAGGGACCCGGAGTGCCAAAGTGGCCCCTGAGGCAAAGTGGCATTATGAGTCAACATGACTAAAGTGGCTACCAAGTGGCCAAAGTGGCTACCGAGGTGCCGAATGTGCCAAAGTGGCTACCAAGCGGCCAAAGTGGCTATCAAGGTGCCGAATGTGTCAAAGTGGCTACCAAGTGGCCAAATTGGCTACTGAGGTGCCGAATGTGCCAACGTGGCTACCAAGTGGACAAAGTGGCTAACTAGGTGCCAAATGTGCCAAAGTGGCTAGCAAGTGGCCAAAGTGGCTACCGAGTTGCCAAATGTGCTAAAGTGGCTACCAAGTGGCCAAAGTGGCTACCGAGGTGCCGAATGTGCCAAAGTGGCTACCAAGTGGCCAAAGTGGCTACCAAGTGGCCAAAGTGGCTACAGAGGTGCTGAATATGCCAAAGTGGCTACCAAGTGGCCAAAGTGGCTACCGAGGTGCCAAATGTGCTAAAGTGGCTACCAAGTGGCCAAAGTGTCTACCAAGTGGCCAAAGTGGCTAGCGAGGTGACAAATGTGCCAAAGTGGCTACAGAGGTGCCGAATATGCCAAAGTGGTTACCAAGTGGCCAAAGTGGCTACCGAGGTGCCAAAGTGGCTACCAAGGTTCTGAATGTGCCAAAGTGGCTACCAAGTGGCCAAAGTGGCTACCGAGGTGTCAAATGTGCGAAAGTGGCTACCAAGTGGCCAAAATGGCTACCATGTGGCTACAGAGGTGCCGAATGTGCTAAAGTGGCTATACACAACATTCATATTCTAACTTTACTTTCTTACAGTTGACACCTGATACACTGCTGTAAAGCTGGCAGCGCTGTTCAAGCACCATGTATTTCCTTCAGGAAATGCCCATCTAGTTTTAAAAGGAACCCCACACCTGTCAATCAGTTGTGCTGGTTATTGCAGCTTAGGCCCCATCTCTTTAATAGGTTTAAAGTGTAATACTACACAACCCATTGAAAGGTGGAGCATTATTTTGAAACCAACTGTTTTTCTATCTCAGGAGACACCTAATGTCAATTGCTGCAAGACAATATATTTTGAATACACTATACTAGTTTCTACGTGTTAGATGCAACCCTGTATGCAAAAGATAGACTCTCACATGGTAAAGGTCCCAACTCAATTTAGTGCTATAATCTGTATGTAACAGTTAGACTTTCACATGGCAAAAATTCAAAAAGTTTTTCTTTGTATTTTTACATTCTGTGTAAACTGGGGTGTGGCCTCCCTCCCTAGAGTTGGAAATTACATTTAAAAGCTTCCCCAAGCTGGGGTCCATAGGTCGGGAACCGATTCTTTTGTCTGCCCATTCACAGCCTGAGGTCAATTATAATACACGGTAAGGTTTTTAATATTAGAAAGTGTAGGGCTGTCCAGATAGGGGTATCTTGTTGAAGGTGGGATGGCTTTTATGCTATTTTTGAACAAAACAGTATTACTTAAAACCCTGTGTTATTTAAATGTCCTTTTGCTTTTTATTTATTTAGTTACTGCGGGTTTTATGTTTATTTTGCTTCTTGTAGGTTTTGTATAATGTTCATTATGTTAACTAGGGGACAGGACAGTGAGGGACCTGTCAGCAGTCTTTATTATGAATTGCTAATCAGAGGACCTGGTGAAGACTCCCCACAGGCCACCCTGGAGCAAGAGCTTATCATTAACTTAAAAATGAAAATAAAGATTAAATAACAATTATAAGATGGATTTAATCACCCAAGGTATCATTTTAATCAGTATAACGGTGCCGACCTGACACTGTGTGTAGGTTACTGTGCACAACCCTGCTGACAGGTTCCCTTTATGGATGAAAACCTGGGAATTCCTTGTGATCAAAACATACAATTTAATTTTGTTTGTAGTTTTTGCTTCACTGAACAAATAATATAATGTAGGACACACTATGCTGTTTCAATTTTTTTATATAGCGATTACGAGCTTTATCTTGCAAGTGAACATGTTGTATAAAGGCAACACAAAATAAATGCAGTAAGCTTGATGTAAACAGTTAAAATGCTCAAAGTGCTAGTCATATATGTTTGGTATATTTGGTATGATTGCCTTCCTGTGTGGTTCCTGTTGATACACAAGTATAAGCAATATGACAGCAAGCGTAACCTACTGAATAATAAATAGCAATATTTGTGGATTATTACAGCTTCTTATTGAAGTAAAAATATGCTACTGATTGTGTAACAATGTAAGAGAGGTTTAGGTTTAAGCATAAATGACCACTCTTTCACATTTTCCAAGATGCTCCAAAATAGTAGATGATACCTCATGGACAGGTGTAAGAGACACTGTAACTCCTGCGTTCCACGAACATTTTCTGGAAATCATTTTCTGGGAGTTTCTTAAGGCACTTTATCGATACCTGGACCTATGCAGGGACGGATTGGGACTAAAATTCAGCACTGGCATTTGAACGTACACAGACCCACTTGTTGTGTGGTGAATGAATAATATCTTTCTGCACCTATATGTTACAAGAAGTGAAAGTGAGGTGAGTGTAAAGGTACTGTCACACTTAGCGATGTACCAGCGATCCAGACCAGCGATATGACGCGGTCAGGATCGCTGGTACATCGCTAAGTGGTCGCTAGTGAGCTGCCACACAGGCAGATCTCACTAGCGACATCGCTGGGGACGGGGGTCGCTACTTACCTGTCACACTAGGCGATCCTGCGTCCTCCCGCCCGGCTCCACGCGTCGCTCGTCCTCACAGCAGGAAGCGCCACAGGAAGCTGACGACGAGAAACAGTCCTGGACGTTCTCGCGCGATCAGCGATAACCAGCGGGGGAGCAGTCGTAGGTAAGTATCAGACACAGCGATATCGCTAGCAATATCGCTATAACGTCACTAGTTATAGCGATATTGCTAGCGATATCTCTTAGTGTGACAGGCCCTTAACACAACTATACTATATAGCATATAGTCACAGCTGTGTCCAGTATTAGAGCTCGGTCCTACTTTTTGCTCTTAGTTGTAGGACCTGTCAAACCTGCTAGTTTGCATACTTGGTCTTGTAGATAATGAAAATAGGTCACCCTCCCAGAGCTATGGGGTACTCAGTACCGGGCCGGTGTCAGCGGGATATGTCACAGCAGCGGTGACCCGGTCCGTGGCCCTGGGCGCCCAAGTAATGGGGGAGATTGTATGGTGGAATGTAGTTGATTAAATGAATAGTTTGTGACGCCACCTGTGGTGTTCGGCAAGTGAGATGTTAATCCGACGCTGCATGCAGATCCTCTGGGACTGGTGGTATGGTGCAGCAAAGATGTAAAAGCTCCCCACAGGTGAATCTGTAGTCCCAGGGCAGTGTAGATGTGGTTGGCACGGGGATATAGCAGTGCCGGAAGGGTAGGAAGCAGACAAGACACAGCAGGGTGCAATTTCTGTACCTTTATTTGATAAATGCAGTCCAGGGTCCTGATTACAGATGGTACCAGAGCTGGCTAGCCTGGAAGCAGCTCAGGATTCTCTCTCAGAGATGGGCTGTGCAGTCTCCTTTCCTAGCACTTATTTGAGTGAAGTACTCCTAGTACTGAGTTACACTGAAGTTCCTCCTAATTCTCTTCTACTAGCACTCCTCGTATGGCAGACAGCTGTAGCCGCTATTCCTCTCTTGGCTCACTCAGTGCTGTTATGCCTCCGAGTCTTAGATGGGAGTAGTGCATTTACAGCCTCCTACTCCTCTGGTGTCTGTTGCAGGACCATTAGTATACATACAACTGAGGAGACCAGGCTCCAGTTCATGCGCTCTCACTGTGAGGGAGCTCTCCTTCCTCAGCTCAACCTCCAGCTTCTCTCCACACATCTACACACGTGGCCGTCCTCACACTAACTGACCACTCCTTCCTCTTGGCCATCAGAGAGCCCTCCTCCCTTCAATTCTGGGTCAGAGTCCCCCCTGCTGGCCTGGAGTGGAACTGTGTTGCATGTATAGGTTAACTGCGAGAGAGACCTTCACTGCTTCCAAGCCTGGCATTACCCTCCCTGGAGGAAGACAAAGCCACTGTGGCGACCATACTGCTGGGGGCGCCACAAAAAGGATGCTGTGTTCTCTATAGTCTTCATACAGCTTATGAGCAGGAATGCAAAGAATCAGATACCCACTGAGTACAGATAGGTGATCAATTTCAAGTCCTTCACCACTTTAAAGCCAGAATAATTTAATAAAATATAATAATTGAATGCATCCAAACCAACCCAAAAAACAATAAAATCTTTTTATTGTTTTATAAAGTAATAAGTTAACATGAAAAGCACAACGGTGCAAAGAACAGTTAAAAATAAAACTGTTTAGTGCAATGAAAATTAAAGCACCACTCCAGTTTTTTTTATTTTACCGCTAGAGCAGATTCAGCAATTTAAGATCGCTTAATCTAGTCTTATAATCACCAGCCGCCATCTTCATCCATTCTCAGCGCCGCTCTAGTCGGTCTTCAGCTATTTGTGACCTGCTGGATCGTTCCACTGTTTGCTGGAACGAGTCAAAGGACACTACACATTGCAAGTCTATGAAAGCCAGAACGAGGCTCACATAGACTTACTCTGAGAGCTTGTGTCCGGTCAGTAAGAAGCTGCTGTCACTAGATGGCGCCGCGGGAACGGAGCAGCGTTGGGAATAGCTGAAGATGGCAGTTGATAAGTGTAAGACAAGGAGCAGGGAACTTAGATTAGTGGCTCCACTTCAACAATGAACTAAAAGAAACACCAGAGTGGTGCTTTAATGCATCTTACGAATAGATATAGCTAACATGTAAACTTAATTCAACCAATACAGTGTCGACAATAACAAATGTTTTTACGTTTATGAGGTACGATTTTTTTGTACATTTTGCCATTTTCAAAGATCCATAATTTTTTTTTCTATATGGGCTAAATGGGATGGGGAAAGTGTAGTTTTCACTAGTGCTAATTTTGGGTACATACCACTTAGGATATGTGCAAATGACATTTTTGAGGGAAAAATCTCACAATGGAAAACACTATAAAAATACTCAAATGATTGAGCATTTGCATTTATCTAAAAATGTCTTGCTGTGCACATGTTCAGGCTTTTGAGCATCTTTTAACCATTTCTGGTTTCTTAGAACACACAGCAATTAAAAGAAGTGACCGATCCAGTCTTCTGGTGTTTACAACTCGGAAGATGCTGTGTACTTTACACTGAAAGTCAATGGGCAGGAACAGTAGACGCCGGATGTCTTTTTTTTTTTTACAATCGAAGTGTTTTACCATCATTTTTGCTTAAAAACGCAAGCAGTTTCCTCATTATTCAATGGAGAGAAAAAAACTCACAGTAAAAATAACATGACAAAAACAGCAGACAAACATTATTAAAATGAAGGAGGAAAAAACCACAGTAAAAATGACCAGGAAACAACTGTAGAAATGGAAGATGGTTTAGGAAAAAAAAAACACATGGTTTTCATGCTTGAAAAACTTGGCGGTTTTGCTTGAGTTTAAAATACCTTGTGTGTGCATGCTTTTAAAGTGGTTTTACAGTTTTGAAAACCTATTCCTTGGTTGTTTGTTTGCAAAAAAACAAACTGTTCTTTGCTCACTCTCTCCAGTTCTACTATTGTTTGCAGTGCTGATGTCACATCGCAATGACAGCGCTTCAACCAATCAAGCCACTCAGCAGCTAACTGATTAGCTGACATGAGGTCAGAGATGGAGATAATTATAGATACCAGGCGCAACAGCAGTTTGTATTTTTTTTTATAACAAAAAGGACATATCAGATATCAAGACGATGTGATCAGCCAGCCTCATGTAAGGGGTACAAACATAAATACATCACCAGAACCACCATCAGTACATTAATACATTAATACATTACCATTACCAAGTTTTGAGTATTTCAGGAAGATTTGGAGAGATTCTGTTCAGTTTCTGCTTCAATAAATGGGTGTGAACATACTCTAATTTGTACTGAGTTTTTGGAGCAGAAAATGAGAAGAATCTAGTCAAATTCTCCTCATAGTTTCAAAACTGTAAGTTTTGAGGATTTTCAATTTTAAACATAGTCATGAAGCACATTTTGGATTGCTAAATGTGTACAAGATTAGAACCACCGTCAGTACATGAATACAGCACCAGAACCATCATGAGTACATAAATGCAGTGCCAGAATTACCATCAGCACATGAATGCAGCACCAGAACCATCATGAGTACATAAATGCAGTGCCAGAACTGCCATCAGTACTTGAATGCAGCATCAGAACCATCATGAGTAAATTAATGCCAGAACTATTGTCAGTACATGAATGCACAGTCAAAATCACTGTCAGTACATTATTGCAGGGGCAAAACCACCATCAGTACAGGAATGCAGCGCTAGAACCACCATCAGAACATGAATTGAAGCATCAGACCCACCGTCAGTATATGAATATAGCGCCAAAACCACTATCGGTTCACAAATGCAGTGCCAGAACCACTGTCATTACATGAATTCAGCGACAAGCCCACCATCAGTAGATGAATGCAACATCAAATTCACTGTCAGTACATGAATAAATCACTAAGCTCAGCCTATGTAAAATGGTAAGTAGATACTGGGAGTTGTAGTTAACAGTCATTATCAGACTGTGAACCATACCGGAACCACAGTAGTGATGAGACGTAGGCAGTATCACAAATAAACATTTACATCCAGGTACCATCCCTTTTGTCTCCATGAAGTACAGATGCTATGATAAGATTTCACACCCAGAGCTTGTCTCTGTAGGTTTCCCTCCTCTCCGTCTTCATCAGCACTTCCCGACAGGGTGCCTTTAAAAATAAAAGTATAATCATATTTCCCCATAAATATAAATATCTCCCATGCTTCACTCCTGGATAAATAATTGTTGTGCTTCCTTCACAAAATATCCCCGCCCACACACACACTGCTCTTCCCCAAAATATCCCTCCCATACTTCCAGTCTGCAAAATATCCCCCCACACTGCCCCTCTACACATTTCCCCCATGCTGCCCCTCTGCAAAATATCCCCCAGACTACACAATATACATGATGATTATATATATATATACAATGGTCAGATATTCATATACAATAGTGGTAGGACAAAAGATATAAGCAGATTGATCATGTCTATTACAGAGTGATGTTCGATCAAGTATGTGCTGGGCTGCAGGGTGCATATATTGCAACTGACACCTTGGTCCTTCAAAGCATGTTACTCGACGCGGCCCCCACTGTCGAAGTGGGCTGCATGCATAACAGAGAAAGAGAGACCACATGGTCTTCACTACCCTTTATCCCCTTTGAATCACTCCCCTCCTGTCCTCTCATCTGAACCTAAATCCTCTCCCTTTGCCTCTGCAGCTAAAAACTCCAGACTCTAAGATGGGTTATAGTTCCTTAAAGGGAATCTGTCACCCCATTTTTCGAGTATCAACAGCCAGCACCACCATCAGGGGCTTATCTATCAACAGGGCAGGGCAGTGTGCCTGCGCAGGAGCCACGACAGGCATCAAAGAAGAGGACATCACCGTTAGAAGATGGGAGGCGCCAGACCGAACCGTGACACCCATCGGACCAAAACTGAACCCGGACCGCCCCTGGGTGAATATAATCTACCTCATTTATCTTATCTTTCAGGTTACAGAATGCTGTAGATAAGCCCCTGATGGCAGTGCAGGCTGCTGATACTCGAAAAATGGGGTGACAGATTCCCTTTAATAGACAAACCTAGGGAGGCGGGATTTGCGCCATTGAATGAGACTGGGCCCCTGCTACGCATTAAGACCAAACACAGCTTTGCTATCTGGTTTCTACTCATTGTTCTATGTTTCTGCATACCCATGGGTGCTAGAATGGGTAGAGACCCAGGCGGGCGTTCGCCATGTTCTGGGGATCTCTGAAATATACAACATGTACAGCTAGGATGCATAGTATCTCCATGAATCCTTATCTCTGAGGAGACCACTCATAACAATTTGAATGTGTATGTAGTGTTATCCACTATTGTGAATCTCTAGATATTAGATAGATATTTCTATTATTGACAGACTTTTTTTTCATATGATATGGACTCTGTATCATATTATGTCTGACCCATTATGTCTGACCCATTTCTGCACCTATCAGTAAGTCCAAATTAATGTTTTACCATATTTTTGAGGATCTTCTAATGTAAAGTAAGAAAGTAAGGTATAAGTATAAGGTAGATTATATATATACATATTTAGTATATCATAAATAAAAGTTTATTTTTACATTTTTATCAATAAATGCACATACATTACTCAAAAACAGGTCAGTCTGACTGGTTATTTCTAATATAGTTATTATGTTAGCGCTATACTCTGCCATAGAAGAGAAAGCAAAATCAGTCTTGGGAATGAGTCATTTTATCAGAGGATATCAAAGAGAAAATTTAGCCATTCACGCACATAAATTTGATCATATTGCTTTTTTTTGTAAATTATTTACCAAGGAATTAATAGCAATATTGAAGCCATGAATATAATGAATATGGAAGAAAAATATTTTTCAGTCTGTACTGAGCAAGAGAGGAATTCAAAGCTTTTTTAAATCTAAAAAGATATACTGAAATATAAAAGAGACCATTTCAGTTCCAGAGTTTTACATGCTGAGTGTCTGTTCAATAACATGTCTAAACTGCTATCAAAAGAGAGCTGTAAGAGAATAGAATACCATATTGATCCGGCATATTTGTCATATCAAAGACAACAGAGCTGTTATCTATGGCCCAGCAAGCTGGATAAAAAGTAAGAGATCTCATACACCATCCTTCACAGAATCCTCAGCATTCTCAATCACAGAATTCTAAGTGGCTGTCATCTTTATAGCTATTCTATTTGCTCTTTCCTACATTTATTTCTCTATGTTATGACATACTTCGTAAAAAAAGTTGGATGAGAAAGACCCTATAAGAAGCTTCACTAGTATACCCTTTATAATATGAAAGGGCACATATTTGCTAATGATGAGCAAATTAAAAAAAATAACTATTTCTCCAAATTATAACAGATCTGGATGTCCAGGAATTCACTTTATGCAAATATAGCAAAATGGTGGCCAGGAAGCCATTATTTTGCTGGATTCATATGGACATTAAAGTGTTTTAAACACAATAAAATATTATACAGGGTGGTCCATTTATATGGATATCTATATATATAAAACTGAATGTATGTATGTGTGTATCTCCAACCAATCACAAAGCATCTTTCATTTTACTTGATCTGTTCAAAAGAAGCTGAGCTGTGATTGGTTACTATTACCAACAGTTTTCCTTGCAACCAATCACTAAGCATCTCTCATTTCACCAGAGCTGGTTAAAAGTAGCTGAGCTGTGATTGGTTGCTATGAGCAAGTTTTCCCACTTGATACCATCTCAGCAGACACTGACATGGTGGGAGAAATCTAGCATCTTTGGGAACATAAGCTCCCAGCCATTGTCTGCCCCCCTGAAAGGAGCAAAGAGCACATGACAAAAATGAATCCCCCCCTTCCTGCACATATCCCCATCACACATCCTCCATCCTATAGGCACATCTTCCCTCTTAAAGGGATCATTGGTATGGAAGTCAGAGCAAATCCATCCAGAGCTTTGGTTTTGACCCCAGGCCTCTCATAAAGGGATCCCTTGTATGGAAGTTAGGACCGTTCCTCTCACCTCTGTGGTTCTGACCCCCAGGGTCTCTTAAAGGGATCATAGGTATGGAAGTTAGGGCAAATCCACTCTGCGCTTTGGTACTGACCCCAGGCCTTTCTTAAAGGGATCTCTGGTATTGAAGTCAGGGCAAATCAATCCAGTGCTTTGGTTCTGACCCCAGGCCTCTCTTAAAGGGATCCCTGGTATGGAAGTTAGGACCGTTCCACTCAGCTCTGTGGTTCTTACCCCAGGGTCTCTTAACCCCTTTCCTACAATGGACGTAATATCCCGTCCATGTGACCTGGGACCTAATTCCCATGGACAGAATATTACGTCATAGCGATCAGCAGCGCCCACGTGGTGAGCACCGCTGATCGCAGCCGGGTGTCAGCTGATTATCACAGCTGACACCCGGCACAATGTGTCAGGGGCGGTCATGGACCGCCCCCGACATGTTAATCCCTGGCACACCGCGATCAAACACGATCGTGGTGTACCGGGGGTTAAAGGGAAGCATTGTCAGGGAGGGGGCTCCCTCTGTGCTTCCCTGAGCGCCCCACAGCAGCGCAATGTGCAGCGCTGCTGCAGGGGTCTCCTTCCCTGCAGGTCCCCAGATCCAATATGGCGACGGGGACCTTCAGGGGCCTGCCGGTAGCTGGCTTCCTCATACCTGCAAAGCGCAGGCAAGGAGGAAGCCTGCAGCACTGCCTGTGACAGATTGCAGATCTGTCAAAGTGATCTGTGATGTGACAGATCAGCGATCTGTCACAGGACAATGATGTCCCACCTGGGACAATGTAATAAAGTTAAAAAAAAAAAGTGTAAAAATAATTTTTAAAAAATCGCTAAATAAATTAAAAAAAAATATATTCCCTAATAAATTCATTTTTTGGAAATAAAAAAACAATAAGAGTATACATATTTGGTATCGCCGCCTCCGTAGCCACCCGCCCTATAAAACTGTCCCATTAGTTAACCTCTTTAGTGAACCCCTTCAAAAATAAAAATAAAAAACGAAGCAAAAAATAATGATTTATTATCATAGCGCTGAACAAAAAGTGCAATAACGCGCAAAAAGATGCATATAAATATCCATAGTACCGCTGAAAACGGCATCTTGTCCCGCAAAAAACGAGCCACCACACAGTGTAATCAGTGAAAAAGTAAAAAAGTTATAGCTCACAGAATAAAGCGATGCAAAAATAATTATTTTTATATAAAATTGTTTTCATTGCATAAAAGCGCTAAAACATAAAAAAATGACATAAATGAGGTATCGTTGTAACCATACTGACACGAAGAATAAAACCGCTTTATAAATTTTACCGCACGCGGAAAGATGTAAACACACCCCCCAAAAGAAATTCATGAAACGCTGGTTTTTGTTCATTCTGTGTCCCAAAAATCGGAATAAAAAGCGATCAAAAGATGTCACATGCCGGAAAATAATACCAATAAAAATGTCAACTCGTCCCGCAAAAAATAAGACCTCACATGACTCAGTGGGTCAAAATATGGAAAAATTATAGCTCTCAATATGTGGTGATGCAAAAACTATTTTTACAATAAAAAGTGTCTTTCAGCGTGTGACAGCTGCCAAATATAAAAACCACCATAAATAGTAAACCAAACCCCCCGTTATCACCCGCTTAGTTAGGGAAAAAAAATTAAATTAAAAAAATGTATTTATTTCCATTTTCCCGTTAGGGTTAGGGTTAGGGCTAGAGTTAGGGTTAGGGCAAGGGTTAGGGCTAGGGTTAGGGCTAGGGTTAGGGCTGAGATTAGGGTTAGGGGTGTGTTTGGGTTAGGGTGGAAGTTAGAATTGAGGGGTTTCCACTGTTTGGGCACATCAGGTGCTCTCCAAACGCAACATGGCATCTGATCTCAATTCCAGCCAATTCTGCGTTGAAAAAGTCAAATGGTGCTCCTTCCCTTCCAAGCTCTGCCATGCGCCCAAACAGTGTTTTAGCCCCACATATGGGGTATCAGCCTACTCAGGACAAATTGCAAAACAACTTTTGGGGTCCAATTTCTCCTGTTACCCTTAGGAAAATAAAAAATTGGGGGCAAAAATATCATTTTTGTGGAAAAAAATATGATTTTTTTATTTTCACGCCCGGGCGTTATAAACTTCTGTGAAGCACTTGGGGGTTCAAAGTGCTCACCACACATCTAAATAAGTTCCTTAGGGGGTTTAGTTTCCAAAATGGTGTCATTTGTGGGGGGTTTCCACTGTTTAGGTACATCAGGGGCTCTCCAAAGGCAACATGACACCCGCAGACCACTCCATCAAGTCTGCATTCCAAAACGTCACTACTTCCCTTCCGAGCCCCGACGTGTGCTCATACAGTAGTTTTCTCACACATGTGAGGTATCAGCGTGCTCAGGACAAATTAGACCACAACTTTTGGGGTCCAATTTCTCCTGGTACACTTGGGAAAACAAAAAAAAATTGGGGACTAAATGATCATGTTTGTGGAAAAAATATGATTTTTTTATTTTCACGCCGGGCATTATAAACTTCTGTGAAGCACTGGGGGTTTAAAGTGCTCACCACACATCTAGATAAGTTCCTTGGGGGGTCTAGTTTCCAAAATGGTGTCATTTGTGGGGGCTTTCCACTGTTTTGGTACATCAGAGGCTTTCCAAACGCGACATGGTGTCCGATCTCAATTCCAGCCAAAAATGACAAATGGCGCTGCTTCCCTTCCAAGCTCTGCCATGCGGCCAAATAGTCGTTTACACCCACATATGGGGTATCAGCGTACTCAGGACAAATTGCTCAATAACTTTTAGGGTCCTGTTACACTTGGAAAAATAAGAATTGAGGGTGAAAAGATCATTTTTGTGGAAAAAATATGATTTCTTAATTGTACAGCTGTACGTTATAAACTTCTGTGAAGCCATTGGGGGTTCAAAGTTCTCACCACACATCTAGATAAATTCCTTAGGGGGTCTAGTTTCCAAAATGGGGTCACTTGTGGGAGGTTTCCACTGTTTAGGTACATCTGGGGCTCTCCAAACTTGACATGGTGTCCGATCTGAATTCCAGCCAATTTTGCATTGAAAAAGTCAAACGGCGCTCCTTCCCTTCTGAGCTCTGCCATGCACCGAAACAGTGGTTCCCCCCACATATCAGGTATCAGCATACTCAGAAAAAATTTCACAATAACTTTTGCAGTCCAATTTCTCCTGTTACCCTTGGTAAAATAAAAAAAATTGAACCTGAATTATTTTTTTTTATGAAAAAAAGTTAAATGTTCATTTTTTTAAAAAATATTCAAAAAATTCCTGTGAAGCACCTGAAGGGTTAATAAACTTCTTGAATGTGGTTTTGAGCACCTTAAGGGGTGCAGTTTTTAGAATGGTGTCACTTTTGGGTATTTTCTATCATATAGACCCCTCAAAGTGGCTTCAAATGTGATGTGGTCCGTAAAAATAAAATGGTGTTGCAAAAATTTGAAATCGCTGGTCAACTTTTAACCCTTGTAACTTCCTAACAAAAAAAATTTTGGTTCCAAAATTGTGCTGATGTAAAGTAAACATGTAGAAAATGTTACTTATTAAGTTTTTTGTGTGCCGTATCTCTGTGATTTAAGGGCATAAAAATTCAAAGTTGGAAAATTGCAAAATTTTCAAAATTTTTGCCAAATTTCCATTTCTTTCTCAATAAACACAAGTTATTTGAATGAAATTTAACCACTAACATGAAGTACAATATGTCACGAGAAAACAGTGTCAGAATCACCGAGATCTATGGAAGCATTTCAGAGTTATTACCTCATAAAGGGACAGTGGTCAGAATTGTAAAAATTGACCCGGGAGTTAACGTGCAAACCACCCTTGGTAGTGAAGGGGTTAAAGGGATCATTGGTATGGAAGTTAGGGAAAATCCACTCTGCGCTTTAGTACTGACCCCAGGCCTTTCTTAAAGGGATTCCTGGTATGGAAGTGAGGGCAAATCCACTCTGTACTTTGGTACTGACCCCAGGCCCCTCTTAACCTCTTACCTACAATTGACGTAATATTCCGTCCATGTGACCATGGACCTAATTACCATGGACGGAATACTACGTCATCGCGATCAGCGGCGCCCACGTGGTGAGCGCCGCTGATCGCGGCCGAGTGTCAGCTAATTATCATAGCTGACACCCGGCACAATGTGTCAGGGGTGGTCACGGACCGCCCCCGACACGTTAACCCCTTGCACACCGCGATCAAACACAATCGCGGTGTACCGGGGGTTAAAGGGAAGCATCGGTAGGGAGGGGGCTCCCTCCGTGCTTCCCTGAGCCCCCCACGGCAGCGCAATGTGCAGCGCTGCTGCAGGGGGCTCCTTTCCTGCAGGTCCCCAGATCCAATATGGCGACGGGGACCTCCGGGGGCCTGCAGGAAGCTGGCTTCCTCAGTGTCTGCAAAGCGCAGGCATGAGGAAGCCTGTGCAGTGCCTGTGACAGATTGCTGATCTGTCACAGTGATCTGTGATGTGACAGATCAGCGATCTGTCACAGGACAGTTATGTTCCCCCTGGGACATTGTAATAAAGTAAAAAAAATTAAAAAAAGTGTAAAAATAATTTTAAAAAAATCGCTAAATAAATTAAAAAAAAAAAAAAAATATTCCCCAATAAATTCATTTTTTGGAAATAAAAAAAAAAACAATAAAAGTACACATATTTGGTATCGCCGCATCCGTAACGACCCGCCCTATAAAACTGTCCCAATAGTTAACCCCTTAAGCGAACCCCTTAAAAAATAAAAATAAAAAACGAAGCAAAAAATAATGATTTATTATCATACCGCTGAACAAAAAGTGCAATAATGCGCGATCAAAAAGACGCATATAAATATCCATGGTACCGCTGAAAACGTCATCTTGTCCCGCAAAAAACGAGCTGCCATACAGCATCATCAGCGAAAAAATAAAAAAGTTATAGCTTGCAGAATAAAGTGATGCAAAAATAATTATTTTTTATATAAAATTGTTTTCATTGCATAAAAGCGCCAAAACATAAAAAACGACCTAAATGAGGTATCGCTGTAACCGTACTGACCTGAAGAATAAAACCACCTTATAAATTTTACCACACCCGGAACGGCGTAAACGCACCACCCAAAAGAAATTCATGAAACGCTGGTTTTTGTTCATTCTGCGTCCCAAAAACGAAATAAAAAGCGATCAAAAAATGTCACGTGCCCAACCATGATACCAATAAAAGCGTCAACTCGTCCCGCAAAAAATAAGACCTCACATGACTCGGTGGGTCAAAATATGGAAAAATTATAGCTCTCAATATGTGGTGATGCAAAAACTATTTTTACAATAAAAAGCGTCTTTTAGCGTGCGACAGCCGCCAAACATAAAAACCGCCATAAATAGTAAATCAAACCCCCCGTTATCACCCCCTTAGTTAGGGAAAAATAATAAAATTAAAAAAATGTATTTATTTCCATTTTCCCATTAGGGTTAGGGCTAGGGCTAGGGTTAGGGCTAGGGCTAGGGTTAGGGTTAGGGTTAGAATTGGGGGTTTCCACTATTTGCGCATATCAGGTGCTCTCCAAATGCAACATGGCGTCTGATCTCAATTCCAGCCAATTCTGCGTTGAAAAAGTCAAATGGTGCTCCTTCCTTTTCCAAGCTCTGCCATGCACCTAAACAGTGTTTTACCCCCTCATATGGGGTATCAGCCTACTCAGGACAATTTGCAAAACAACTTTTGGGGTCCTATTTCTCCTGTTGCCCTTAGGAAAATAAAAATTTTGGGGCAAAAATATCATTTTTGTGGAAAAAAATTTTTTTTGTTATTTTCACGCCTGGGCGTTATAAACTTCTGTGAAGCACTTGGGGGTTCAAAGTTCTCATCACACATCTAGATAAGTTCCTTGGGGGTCTAGTTTCCAAAATGGGGTCATTTGTGGGGGGTTTCCACTGTTTTGGTACATCAGGGGCTTTCCAAACGCGACATGGTGTCCGATCTCAATTCCAGCCAAAAAAGTCAAATGGCGCTGCTTGCCTTCGGAGCTCTGCCATGTGCCCAAATAGTCATTTACACCCACATATGGGGTATCTGCGTACTCAGGACAAATTGCACAATAACTTTTAGGGTCCTGTTACCCTTGGGAAAATAAAAATTGTGGGTGAAAAGATCATTTTGAAATATGATTTTTTAATTGTACCGCTGTACATTATAAACTTCTGTGAAGCCCTTGTGGGTTCAAAGTTCTCACCACATATCTAGATAAGTTCCTTAGGGGGTCTAGTTTCAAAAATGGGGTCACTTGTGGGGGGTTTCCACTGTTTAGGTACATCAGGGGCTCTCCAAACGCGACATGGCGTCCGATCAGAATTGCAGCCAATTTTGCATTGAAAAAGTCAAACGGCGCTCCTTCCCTTCTGAGCTCTGCCATGCGCCGAAACAGTGGTTCCCCCCACATATCAGGTATCAGCGTGCTCAGGACAAATTGCACAATAATTTTTGCAGTCCAATTTCTCCTGTTACACTTGGTAAAATAAAAAAAATTGAACCTGAAGTAATTTTTTTTGTGAAAAAAAGTTAAATGTTAATTTTTTTAAATATTCAAAAAATTCCTGTGATGCACCTGAAGGGTTAATAAACTCCTTGAATGTGGTTTTAAGCACCTTAAGGGGTGCAGTTTTTATAATGGTGTCACTTTTGGGTATTTTCTATCATATAGACCCCTCAAAGTGGCTTCAAATGTGATGTGGTCCGTAAAAATAAAATGGTGTTGCAAAAATGAGAGATCGCTGGTCAACTTTTAACCCTTATATCTTACTAACAAATAAAAATTTTGGTTCCAAAATTGTGCTGATGTAAAGTAAACATGTGGCAAATGTTACTTATTAACTTTTTTGTGTGCCATATCTCTGTGATTTAAGGGCATAAAAATTCAAAGTTGGAAAATTGCGGAATTTTCAAAATTTTCGCCAAATTTCCGTTTTTCTCACAAATAAACGCAAGTTATATGAATGAAATTTTACCACTAACATGAAGTACAATATGACATGAGAAAACAATGTCAGAATCACCGGGATCCATGGAAGCGTTTCAGAGTTATTACCTCATAAAGGGACAGTGGTCAGAATTGTAAAAATTGGCCCGGTAGTTAACGTGCAAACCACCCTTGGTAGTGAAGGGGTTAAAGGGATCTCCAGTATGGAAGTTAGGGTAAATCCCTCAGTGCTCTGATTCTCACCCCTGGCTTCTATTAAAGGGATCATTGGTATGGAAGTCAGGACAAATCCACTCAGTGCTCTGGTTCTGACCCCAGGCTAACGGGATGATGCAGGATATTAGGGGTAGTAGTCTGGTGGCTCTGGCTGACAGGACGTTGTGGGATATTAGGGGTAGTAGTCCAGTGGCTCTGGCTGACGAGATGATGTGGGATATTAGGGGTAGTAGTCCAGTGGCTCTGGCTGACGGAATGATGTGGGTTATTAGTGGTAGTAGTCCAGTAGCTTTGGCTGACGGGATGATGTAGGATATTAGGGGGAGTAGTCCGGTGGCTCTGGCTGACTGGATGATGTGGGATATTAGGGGGAGTAGTCCAGCGTCTGTGACAGGATGATGTGGGATATTAGTGGTAGTTGTCTGGGGGCCCTGGCTGATGGGATGATGTGGGATATTAGGGGTAGTAGTCCGGTGGCTCTGACGGGATGATGTGGAATATTAGAGGTAGTAGTCCGGTGGCTCTGGCTGACGGGACGATGTGGGATATTCGGGGTACTAGTCTGGTGGCTCTGGCTGACAGGACGATGTGGGATATTAGGGGTAGTAATCCGTTGGCTCTGGCTGATGGGATGATGTGGGATATTCGGGGTAGTAGTCCAGTGGCCCTGGCTGACGGGATGATGTGGGTTATTAGGGGTAGTAGTCCGGTGGCTCTGGCTGACGGGATGATGTGGGATATCATAGTGAATGTGGCTATGCGGAGTGGGCGGGGCTCTACACTCAGCTTTATATATATAGATATAATCATTATAATTTGTTATAACTAACCGTAGTTAGTTACTATGCCCGGGCAGCACCAGGCTCTTCAGCTAGTGCCTAAATAAAATGGGAATGGTTGGTATCCCAGATCGGCGCACTGAATTTGCAGAATGGTCAAAATAAAAATTGGAACAGAACCCTCAGTTTACACAGAACATTATGTTCAGTGATGAGTAGAGTTGAGCGAAACGGGTCGAAAAAATTCAAAAGTCGCCGACTTTTGGCAAAGTCGGGTTTCATGAAACGAAACCCGACCCTAGGATGAGGTCGGCCACGAGATCGGCGACTTACGCGCCAAAGTCGCGTTTCAAAAGTTTGTTTTGCGCTCTTTTTCAGCCAATCAGGATCCACGGACACTGTGGGCAACGTGATGACATAGGCACGGGTCACCACCATCTTTCAGAAGGGCATGCAAGTGATTGGCTTGCTTTGGTGGGCGTCACAGGGGGTATAAAAGGGCGTGCACGCCGACCGCCATCTTACTTCTGCCGATCTTAGCATAGGGAGAGGTTGCTGCTGATTCTGTAGGGAGAGCGTTAGGCAGGGAAGAAGACAAAAAAACTGCTTCTGCTGCTAGCGATTTGGCCTGCACAACACACCAGTCACTGTTGCAGTGCAAGTGGAGGCTATATAGTGGTGTATCAGTGGTGTTGGTTGTTGGGCTGCCTTCTAAGGCTTCCTGACAGGCTGGCATTGCTGTTTACCCAATGCTCCGCAAACTGCTTTTTTAAAAGCAATCCAATCTCCCTTATCCTCTAGTCACTTTGGTCACAGCTGCGCCATCGAGCCTGTCACATAGCGCTCAGATATTCATTGGGCCTCAAACTGCTTAAGCAATCCCAATTTTTTTTTTTGGTCCTGCTGAGAAGAAAAAAAACCTGCTTCTGCTGCTGATAGCAATTTGGCCTGCACAACACACCAGTCACTGTGTGTGCAGTGCAAGGGGAGGCTATATAGTGGTGTATCAGTGGTGTTGGTTGTTGGGCTGCCTTTTAAGGCTTCCTGACAGGCTGGCATTGCTGTTTACCCACTGCTCCGCAAACTGCTTTTTCAAAAGCAATCCAATCTCCCTTATCCTCTACTCACTTTGGTCACAGCTGTGCCATCGAGCCTGTCACATAGCGCTCAGATATTCATTGGGCCTCACACAATCCAAAAGTGTCCAGTGTCCAAAAGTGTGTGCAGATATTCAAAATCTCCCTTATCCTCTAGTCACTTTTGTCACAGCAGTGCCATCGAGCCTGTCACATAGCGCTGAGATATCAGTGGGCCTCACACAATCCAAAAGTGTCCACTGTCCAAAAGTGTGTGCAGATATTCAAAATCTCCCTTATCCTCTAGTCACTTAGGTCACAGCAGTGCCATCGAGCCTGTCACATAGCGCTGAGATAACAGTGGGCCTCACACAATCCAAAAGTGTCCACTGTCCAAAAGTGTGTGCAGATATTCAAAATCTCCCTTATCCTCTAGTCACTTTTGTCACAGCAGTGCCATCGAGCCTGTCACATAGCGCTGAGATATCAGTGGGCCTCACACAATCCAAAAGTGTCCAGTGTCCAAAAGTGTGTGCAGATATTCAAAATCTCCCTTATCCTCTAGTCACTTTTGTCACAGCAGTGCCATCGAGCCTGTCACATAGCGCTGAGATATCAGTGGGCCTCACACAATCCAAAAGTGTCCAGTGTCCAAAAGTGTGTGCAGATATTCAAAATCTCCCTTATCCTCTAGTCACTTTTGTCACAGCAGTGCCATCGAGCCTGTCACATAGCGCTCAGATATCAGTGGGCCTCACACAATCCAAAAGTGTCCAGTGTCCAAAAGTGTGTGCAGATATTCAAAATCTCCCTTATCCTCTAGTCACTTTTGTCACAACAGTGCCATCGAGCCTGTCACATAGCGCTGAGATATCAGTGGGCCTCACACAATCCAAAAGTGTCCAGTGTCCAAAAGTGTGTGCAGATATTCAAAATCTCCCTTATCCTCTAGTCACTTTTGTCACAGCAGTGCCATCGAGCCTGTCACATAGCGCTGAGATATCAGTGGGCCTCACACAATCCAAAAGTGTCCAGTGTCCAAAAGTGTGTGCAGATATTCAAAATCTCCCTTATCCTCTAGTCACTTTTGTCACAGCAGTGCCATCGAGCCTGTCACATAGCGCTGGAGATATCAGTGGGCCTCACACAATCCAAAAGTGTCCAGTGTCCAAAAGTGTGTGCAGATATTCAAAATCTCCCTTATCCTCTAGTCACTTATGTCACAGCAGTGCCATCTAGCCTGTCACATAGCGCTGAGATAACAGTGGGCCTCACACAATCCAAAAGTGTCCACTGTCCAAAAGTGTGTGCAGATATTCAAAATCTACCTTATCCTCTAGTCACTTAGGTCACAGCAGTGCCATCGAGCCTGTCACATAGCGCTGAGATAACAGTGGGCCTCACACAATCCAAAAGTGTCCACTGTCCAAAAGTGTGTGCAGATATTCAAAATCTCCCTTATCCTCTAGTCACTTTTGTCACAGCAGTGCCATCGAGCCTGTCACATAGTGCTCAGATATCAGTGGGCCTCACACAATCCAAAAGTGTCCAGTGTCCAAAAGTGTGTGCAGATATTCAAAATCTCCCCTGTCCTATAGACACCTTGTACCTTGTTTTATATTACTGTATAGTTTGTTGGATTTTGTCTACATTTCTACCAAAAATGAGGAAGGCTGGTGGAAGAGGCCGTGGAATTGGGCGGGGGTTGGCAGCTGGTAATGATGGTGTTGGTGGTGGATCTGATGGTAGTGGCAAGAGCAAAATAGGACCGAATGCAGGAGGTGCTGACCCTGCGTCATCGTCTGGCTACATAAGGCCTCGAACGCTTAGTTTTCTAGGAGTTGGCAAAACGCTTTTAAAGCCAGAGCATCAGGAAAAAGTTTTGTCTTACATTGCTGACTCAGCCTCCAGCTCTATCGCCTCCTCTTCTTCAGTTGTAAAAAGTAAAAGCACTGAGTCGTCATTGGAGGCTCATGTTCATGAACCACACCTTTCCTTGTGTCCTTCACCCCAACCAAGATTGAAGGATGACGCAGGCCATACTACTGATTACTCCATGGAGCTGTTTTCACATACCATGCCTGGATTATCAAGTGAAATGGTGAATTACCCAGGCCAAGATGAATCTGACATGGAGTGCACTGATGCACAGCCGCTGATGGATGATTCTGCTGGTACATTCACTCAGAGCACTACATTGTCCTCGCAGTGTACAGAGCCAGATTCTGACCCTGATGAGACTCAGGTGCCCCTTCCCGCACACTATACCACCATACATGGTGACACAGAGGAAGGTGCACATGACATAGAAGAGGAGGTGATGGATGACCCAGTTGTTGACCCAGATTGGCATCCATTGG
The DNA here is from genome assembly GCF_039654945.1 of Dendrobates tinctorius. NCBI lineage: Eukaryota > Metazoa > Chordata > Amphibia > Anura > Dendrobatidae > Dendrobates > Dendrobates tinctorius. The sequence continues at coordinate 16,335,985 of NW_027361783.1, forward strand.
GGGAATAGGGTGCTGCTTCCAATAGCTCAGATGAGGAGCATCCACAGCAGACATCGACATCGCAACAGCTGTTATCTGGCAGGCCCGGAGCACTCCAAAGACAGGTTCCAAACATCAAAAGAGTTGCTGGACAGCTTGTCCAGAGGGTCAAAAGATCACAGCGTGCTAGGCCGCAAAATGTCTGCCAAAGTAGGAAGAGTGCAGTGTGGCACTTTTTTGAACAAAATCCTCATGATCAGGCCAAGGTTATCTGTAAGAAGTGCGCAAAGACCTTTAGCCGAGGGAAAAATCTGAAAAATTTGAATACCAGTTGCATGCTTAGACATTTAACCAGCATGCACTTGCAAGCGTGGACACAACACCAAACCTCAAGTGCCACATGTGCAACTGATCACAACGAAGGTAGTCAGCAATGCTACATTGTTTCCCCCACTGTAAGCCCACCGGTTAGCACAGCAGCAAATGTTGAGGTGTCGTTGCAAGACCACAGCAGTCAGGGAATCCCACTGTTATATCAACGAAAGACTGATTCGAGGCCATCAGAAAGAACACCAACTCCATCACCATCATCAACCCTCTCTCAGTCCACCCTGTCCACCGCTACTTCCACCATATGCAGCTCTCAAGTCCAGCTCACCCTCCCAGACACTATGAGTAGGTCAAGAAAGTACTCAGTCTCTCATCCGCGTACACTGGGTTTGAACGCCCACATTGCCAAACTAATCTCGTTTGAGATGATGCCCTTTCAGTTGTTGGAAAGCACAGCTTTCCGCGAACTCATGGCCTATGCAGTACCACGCTATGACCTACCCAGTCGCCACTTCTTCTCTCGCAAAGCCATACCAGCCCTCCACCATCATGTGAAAGACCGCATTGTCCATGCACTCAAGCAGTCAGTGAGCGGAAAGGTGCGCCTCACAACTGATGCATGGTCCAGTCGGCATGGCCAGGGCCGTTACGTGTCCATCACTGCGCACTGGGTTAATGTGGTGGATGCAGGGTCCACAGGGGACAGCGGTGGTGGGACAGTGCTGCCTAGCCCACGGTATAGGAAACAGTTGGCTGTAGGCGTTCGACCCTCCTCCTCCTCCTCCAGAAGCGAAAGCTCGTCCACAGAGCGCAGTTGTACGAGCACTCCATCTGCAGCTGCCACTGTTGCACACAATGTGTCCCCCTATCGAGCAGCTAGTGGAAAGCGTCAGCAGGCTGTGTTGCAGATGATGTGTTTGGGCGACAGACACACCGCCGAGGTGCTGGCCGAGTACTTGAAGCGACAAACTGAGTCATGGCTGGGCAGTGTACATCTTGAGGCAGGCAAGGTAGTTAGTGATAACGGCCGTAATTTTGTGGCAGCCATAGCCCTTTCAAAACTCAGCCACATACCTTGCTTGGCTCACACCTTGAACCTGGTGGTGCAGTGCTTCCTCAAAAATTATCCGGAGTTAACAGCCCTGCTCCATAAGGTGCGAAGACTGTGCGCGCACATCCACCGGTCGCCTGTACACTCCGTTTGTATGCAGAAGCTGCAGCGATTGCTCCACCTTCCCAACCACCGCCTCATTATCGACATTGCAACAAGGTGGAACTCCACCCTGCACATGGTGGAGCGGCTGTGCGAGCAGAGGCAGGCCATAATGCATTTGTGGGAGGATACACGGCCAGGCACTTTGAGAGCAGACATGGAGTTGACAGGTGTGCAGTGGTCGAAGCTGAAAGACCTTTGTAAAGTCCTTCAGTGTTTTGAGGAATGCACACGGCTGGTAAGCGCAGACGACGCCATCCTAAGCATGAGCATCCCACTTATGCGTCTGCTCATGCAAACTTTGACGCACCTTAAGGAGCAGGCGTCTGCAGCCAATGTTGATGAGGAGGAAGAGGAGGAGGGAATCCTTGATGACATTCAGCCATTGTCTGCTCAGGGACCTCTCCTGGACGAGGTGGAGGAAGAAGAGGAGGAGGAGGATGATGATGGGGATGATTACTTAGGGGAGGAGGATGCATCTCGTGGGGCAAGTGAAAATGTTGGCGTGGCAAGGTCTGGTACAGGGTTTGTGCGTGACTGGAGGGATGTGGATTTGCCAGAAAGTGCTCCTCCACCCAACACTCGCAGTGCATCATTGACACCGGGAACATTGGCCCACATGTCAGATTATGCCTTGCGGATCCTAAAAAGGGACCCCAGCATTGCCAAAATGATGAACGATGACGACTACTGGTTGGCCAGCATCCTGGATCCACGCTATAAAGGCAAATTACAAAACATCATGCCACAGGAGAACCTTGACCTAATATTGGCTAATAAACAAGCAACTCTGGTAAATCGGTTGCTTGAGGCATTCCCAGCACACAGCAGCGGTGATGGTTCTCACACGAGCCGTACGGGCCGGGGGCAGCTTGGCAGAGGTGTTCGTGGTGCACACAGCAGAAGTGGCGTTGGAGACAGGGGTTTCATGACAATGTTGTGGACTGATTTTTCAAATACCGCTCACACAACTGGTAATACTGCATCGATGGAAAGTGACAGGAGACAGCAGTTGTCAACTATGGTTACAAACTACTTTTCCTCCCATATCGATGTTCTCCCACACAGGTCATTCCCCTTTGACTATTGGGCCGCTAAACTGGACACCTGGCCTGAATTGGCCCAATATGCCTTACAGGAGCTCGCTTGCCCAGCTGCAAGTGTGCTATCGGAAAGAGTCTTCAGTGCAGCTGGATCAATCCTGACAGAAAAAAGGACCCGTCTGTCAACCCAAAATGTGGATGATCTAACCTTCATTAAAATGAACCACGCATGGGTTTCCAAGGATTTTGTCCCACCTTCCCCTGATGACACATAGGGTGACAGAAAAATGGCTTGCTTTGGTCCACCTCTTCCTGGTACTTCACCTATTTCGCCTTTTGCATCAGCTGAATGTCCAACATCAACATATGCCACTTTCTAAAACTCCCTAACTGTGCTGCCTCCCCCCCCATGGCCGGGGTAACCACCTAGCGCACGACACCGTGCGAGTGCCGTTGCCCTGGACAGGTGGGTAGGCCGACTCTTGGGCGCGGGCACTGGCACAGGGTCCCTCATAGTGCAATCAAGTGTCTCTGACGGTGGTGCTGCACACCCGCCGTCAGACACACCGCTGTACTATGAGGGGCCCAGTGCCAGTACCGACGCCCACGAGTGGGCCCCCCTTGCTTGGGCAGGGCCCCAGCATTTGCAATCTTTACCTCTCCCTGCTCCTCCGCTGTGTAATCTGGGCCGTCAAATCCATACTGTGCCTGACACCGTCTGAGCCTGCCTCCTGATGTATAGACATATATTTTGAATGTGTACGCTATCCATACATGTTATCCGGGGATACGGTACCCTTTCTAACCTTTGTGCAATCACGTGCAATCCATACTGGGCCTAACACCGTCTGAGCCTGCCTCATGCTGTATAGACATATATTTTGAATGTGTACGCTATCCACACATGTTATCCGGTGATACGGTACCCTTTCTAACCTTTGTGCAATCACGTGCAATCCATACTGGGCCTAACACCGTCTGAGCCTGCCTCATGCTGTATAGACATATATTTTGAATGTGTACGCTATCCATACATGTTATCCGGTGGTACGGTACCCTTTCTTACCTTTGTGCAATCACGTGCAATCCATACTGGGCCTAACACCGTCTGAGCCTGCCTCATGCTGTATAGACATATATTTTGAATGTGTACGCTATCCATACATGTTATCCGGGGATACGGTACCCTTTCTAACCTTTGTGCAATCACGTGCAATCCATACTGGGCCTAACACCGTCTGAGCCTGCCTCATGCTGTATAGACATATATTTTGAATGTGTACGCTATCCATACATGTTATCCGGTGATACGGTACCCTTTCTAACCTTTGTGCAATCACGTGCAATCCATACTGGGCCTAACACCGTCTGAGCCTGCCTCATGCTGAATAGACATATATTTTTAATGTGTACGCTATCCATACATGTTATCCGGGGATACGGTACCCTTTCTAACCTTTGTGCAATCACGTGCAATCCATATGGGCCTAACACCGTCTGAGCCTGCCTCCTGAGACATATATTTTGAATGTGTACGCTATCCATACATGTTATCCGGTGATACGGTACCCTTTCTAACCTTTGTGCAATCACGTGCAATCCATACTGGGCCTAACACCGTCTGAGCCTGCCTCATGCTGAATAGACATATATTTTTAATGTGTACGCTATCCATACATGTTATCCGGGGATACGGTACCCTTTCTAACCTTTGTGCAATCACGTGCAATCCATATGGGCCTAACACCGTCTGAGCCTGCCTCCTGAGACATATATTTTGAATGTGTACGCTATCCATACATTTTATCTGGGGATTCGGTACCCTTTCTAACCTTTGTGCAATCACGTGCAATCCATACTGGGCCTAACACCGTCTGAGCCTGCCTCCTGAGACATATATTTTGAATGTGTACGCTATCCATACATGTTATCTGGGGAAACGGTACCCTTTCTCACCTTTGTGCAATCACGTGTAATCCATACTGGGCGTGAGAACGGCTGGCGAGCTGTTAAGCAAGCTACAGCACCTGTCCAGACAAGTACAGGGATTCCCTAGCGAGGAGACTTATTTGATTGTTTTCAATGTTGGGACAGCAATTTTTGGGGAGCACTAAACTCTGGAGAATGATAGATGGGGCCCACCATACACTGGAACATTCCAAAGGTGGACATCAGACACTGGAGCAGCATTTACAGGGCCCATTATACACTAGAGCATTAGAAATGGGGCCCATTATGTTTGGAGCATTATTTGGGCCCATAAGACAGTGGAGCTTCATCCATGGGAACCAACATATACTGTAGCATTATGTGGAGCTCATCATATACTGTTTCAAACATTATATGGGACCAATGATTCTGTATGGAGAAATAGATGGGCCTTGTCATGAGATGTAAAAAGTGAGGTATTTTTCATTGGACTATACCGCTATTTCTCTGCTGTATCGGAGCATGATGAGTTGTGGTATGTGTTAAAGGGGCGCTCTTTCGCCCAGGGCACATGAAAACCTGGAGCCAGCCCTCCCCCCCACAGTTTGTAGCCAAATAACCCCCATTTTTCAGTGCGTAACTTGTATTATGAAGTTAATTAAGGTTGACAAGGTTAAGAAAGAATAATTGATGCTTTTGGCATTCAAATGGGCACTGTAGGTGTGTTTCCTGTCCTCCTCTCACTGCCGACTTTTATTCCCCATTGACTTACATTGGGTTTCGTGTTTCGGGACGACCCCGCCTTTTCCCTATAATCGGACGATCTTGCTCGACCCGACTTTTGGAAAAGTCGGGTTTCACGAAACGAAACGCGACCCTAAAAAACCAAAAGTCGCTCAACTCTAGTGATGAGGCAAACTTTTTTGGGTGGGCCATTTATATGGATACATCTAAATAAAATGGGAATGGTGACAGTTTTCTTGCGTAGGGTGTCTTGCATTAAAATCTGCTGCAATGACCCGGGTACTGCGTTCACCAGTCATCAACACAATTTCTATCCACTCCTCACGTGTTAACCTCTGCGACATGCCAATGACTGTAAACAAAGAGAAACTTGTAAATAATTAATGAAAGAATAAAGATACATTAAAACCAAGAACACCATTGTTTTTCTTGTGAAATTCTCAATAAGTTTGATGTGTCGCATGACCCTCTTTCCCAATGAAAAAAATAAAGTTGGATCCAAAATGGCCACCATGGTCACCACCCATTTTGAAAAGTTTTCCCACTCTTATATACTAATGTGCCACAAAAAGCAAATTGATATCACCAACCATTCCCATTTTATTCAGGTGTATCCATATAAAAGGCTCACCCTGTACTTTCCTAGCCTTTAACTTTCCTTGTCTGTCCTTCATAGCCTATCTAGGTCCCTGCTATGCCCATGTTTACCAGTGCTTCTGATGCTAGCTAGGTCTTGACATATGTTCTAACATCGTTAGTACACAAAGTATACTGCATCTTGTGAGGCAGCACAAGTTCTGATGTCTTGAATGTGAATTTGATCCAGTCAGCAAGAAAAGTGCCGGTGAACTGTAAAGACGAGACTCGTGCTGGGGCCAGGAAGCCAGCAGAGTTCTGGCAGTGAGCTGCAGTGACTTTGGTGAGGGGCTATGTAGCATGTTTATTATTACTATTTCTAACTGGTTCCTGGCCCACCCTCTTATTATACTTTAGTATCGGTAAACCTCAAAGCATAAGAAATACGGATTAACAAACTTTTTGAATTTAAGATTGCTGGCTTTGCCATACAGCTCTGGCAAAAATTAAGAGACCTCTGCAAAATTTTCAGTTCGTCTGATTTTTCTCTTCATAGGCATATTTTTGAGTAAAATGTAAATTGCTCTTTTATTCTATAAACTACTGACAACATGTCTTTGAATTTCCAAGCACTAAATTTTGTATTTATTTTCAGAAAATGAGAAATGATCAAAATAACAAAAATGCCGTGCTTGCAGACCT